>NC_141689.1:382576745-383817995 GCF_964263255.1 Lissotriton vulgaris
AGCAACACTGCTCTACGTGTTTTGGTCTCGCAGAGACCTTGGTCATGAGACTTCTGTTACCATTCGTTTTGCTATAAGTGTGTTTTAAATAAAAAGTGCAATAGTGAAAAAAAGGGGGGGAGAAGTGGTTAGGTTCACACAGTGACATAATTTCCTCTCATGACCGCTGAGGATTCTGGTATATGTAGTGTACATATAGTTTTTCAATGCCCAATTTATGCTGAATCTCTAATTTCTGGTCTAAACATTTGATCCAGTAGTTTCTGAAAATATATACTTAGTCCCTCCAGTGGGTAATCAAGGATATATTATTCTATCAAACAATATTATATTTATTGGCTTGTTATAACCCTCCGGGGGTATACTTATAGTGAGATTCTAGACATTTCATCTATAATAGCAATTTGATTCTTTGGGCACGTGTTAGCAGTTTTGTCATCTACTGTGTCATATATATACAAGTGAGATAATGTGTTTAAAGAAAATTAAAGTAATTTGTTGTTTAAAAATCATTTTTGGAAAGGGAAAACATTTTTTTTTCATTATAGTTGGATCAGAGGGCTTGTCATGGTACCAATCGGATGGCTCCAATCGGATGGCTCAGGGATGATAATGCAATTCCGCATCCTGGTTCAATCCATGAGAGGTCAGTGTTCGGAAGTTCAGGATGTGTTTCGACTCCTTTTGTCTCAAAGTTTTTTTGCGGTCTCCACGACGCGGATGAGTTCCTACTGTTTCTACCGCGTAGAATTTCAGTTCCTTCCAGTTTCCGCCATGTGCCTTTTCCATGTGCTTTGCAACCGCATTACTCCGATCACAGTTGACTGTGGCCCTTACATGCTCGAGAATGCATTTTTTGAGTTCGCAATTCGTGCTGCCCATGTATTTTAATGCACATGGGCATTAAATGATGTACACTGCAAATTGGCTCTTACAATTTATTAATTGTTGGATATTCCACGTGCGTTTGTAGGTAGTTGTAACGGGTATTGGTATCTCCATTTTTTTGAAAATTGTAGTTTCTATTTTTGAATGTGTGTATCAAAGGTTATATTAGGGTGGGAGGAGGTCTGCCACTCTTTCACAAGGATGATGTCATCAACGAGGTCATCAGTGATGTCATTTGAGATGTCATCAGTGATGTGATGAGTGATGTCACTGACCATGTCATGAGTGATGTAATATGTGACGTCATCAGCAGTGCATTGCGGGCACGCAAGTTATAGTTAGCTGAACTAGCTATAACGGGGGAATTTCAATGGTTTTGTATGAGAGAAATGTCCAGCTAACTATAACATGGGTGAAACCTATGGTTTTTTCAGTGAATTTCTAAGGTTTTTTAAATGCTAATTCCTAACTATAACGTGGCTGAAACCTATGGTTTTTTCAGTGAATTTCTAAGGTTTTTTAAATGCTACTTCCTAACTATAACGTGCCTGAAACTTATGTTTTTTTCAGTGAATATATATTTATATATGCACTGGAAAACTAAACACCCACTTCCTTTAGAAAGAAATGGAAAGTTTGCATCTCTGCAACCTCTCTAACTTTTTCACCTTAGTCATCTTCCACTCAATCAACACAACAACCACAAATACACACACCTACTTGCTACCATTCTTGCCTAAGCTTATCAATTATTCTTTAATTCAAATTCAAAGTGCAGACCCTTTATTCAGCCTTCTTGGTAACTACTACCCGTGAATAGCAGTGGGTAATTTGCACACTGCTGTCCTTTCTTGCGTCTTTTCTACAACACACTGTGGCAGGTTTACAAGCTCCTTGCACCACTTTTGCATCATTTTCCCAAGACCTTTTAAATCTGCCCAACTGTGTGTACTTTATGCACTAGCTTTCTTCCTTAGTTGTTGTACTAGTTTCTCTTGTTCCCACTGCGGAATCCAACAACCTATCTGTGTAATGACCTGGAAATCCAAAGATCCACTTCATTGACAATGCAGTGGGGAGTTTGCGTCTCTCCAACCTTTCTTATTTTTCATGTTTTTCATCTTTTACTCAATCTACACATCATCCACACATACACACATCTAATTGCTGCATTCCTTAGCTGTGATTAACAACTATTCTTCTATTTTATATTCATATTCAAAGTGCAAGCCCTTTATCGAGCCTTTTTGTTGTAACTACTATTCCAGGAATTCTGCTCATACACAAAACTGTGCATAAAGACTTAGGACCTCAGTGAATTACGGTGTACCCAAACCCACCTTCCTACACAATCTCCCTACCAAACTAGCAATCAGTCCCTCATTGGTTCTTCACCCTAGAGCAAAAACACTAATGACTAGTCAACCCAGAATATGCAACTTAGATTACATGAAGTAAAGTGGATAACAAAAACACTCTTTCAATATACTCTTACACCAGTCAAAAACAAGATGTAAATAAAGACACGTGCAACTTTGAAATGTTTATTTCTAATGCCATGATCTCATGCACAGTACCTTAGAAAAGACAACCAAACATATTATCAGAAACAAGGTTGTCAGCATTGTTACTATTCTATGAAATAGAAACGGAAAAAGCATCCTATAATGCTAAAGGTAAACAAATTTAAAATATACCTAAATTTCACCCTCCCTACCTAGCAGATTAGTTTATAACTACAGAAATTCTCATATGATTACATGGGCACACCCATACCTCTGGTACTCAGCAGTAGTGGATCACATTCAGTGCTCCACAAACTGTCAAGATACAAAATGTTCTCCAACTGTGTGTAACTTTGCCTCCACAATGGATTATGAATTGCGCAAGTATCAGAGATGCCCACAGCTCCATATGTATTATGGCTCGAACATGCGAGGGTCATTCTGAATAACAGACACAGTATTCAAGATAACCTTGATGTTCCATGCTCTCACTGACCCCAGGACACCCCCCACGCCGCACGGCTCCTCATTGCAAGTGCGTCTCTGCCCTCGGCGCTGCAGGTTCGCCCCTGACCTCGGTGTCCCCTGCTGCTCCTTATCTTTTGTTTTCCCGCTGTTGCCCACACTTGGGACTTGATTTGTGCTTTTTTTCTGTATTTTTAGGCGTTTTCCTGTATTTCTAGGCGTTTTTGTTGTAATGCTCGTATTTTGTGTTCTTATGCCCTCTGGTGTTCCCCCCCACCCCGCTTCCTGCCGCTGCTTCCTTGCGGCCCGCGCCTTGGACGCCCCGCTCCCGCCTCCCAGCTGCTCCTCCCTCCCATTTCACCTTATATGGAGGCCGCACGGCAGCCGCTGTGCGTCCGCGCACAGCGGACACACCGCTGGCGCGCCGAAGGCGTGCCTAAGGCAAGCCTGTCTGCGCCCGTCTGCGCGTGGACCGCGCCCAGTGCCAGGACCCCTGTCCCTCGACGATGCCAACCCACCCAACGGACTTACAATGCCGCCACCCTCCACGCACTCAACACCGCCCGGAACCCCGCCTGCTACCAAGCCACCCCGAAACGCACCCACGGACCCTTCACCTGCCAAGCCTGCAAATTCACCTGCCTCCGAACCTGCACCACACCACCAAGCCAAGCACCAGCAACAACCACCTTGAGTGCATCCTGCTCAACACCCGCTCCATCCACAGGCACGCCGTCAAACTCTGGAACTTCCTCGACACCACATCACCGGACGTCGCCTTCCTCACGGAAACCTGGATGAACGCCTCCTCAGCCCCCTGACATTGCCATAGCCATCCCGAGGGCTACAAGATCACCCGGAGGGACCGCATCAACCAAACCGGAGGAGGCATCCCCATCGTCCACAGAAACACCATCCGAGTCACGACCAACTCCGACGACACCCTCACCGCCGCCGAGCACCTCCACTTCCAGATACACACCAACCCCAATACCACCCTCAGAGGCACTCTCATCTACAGCCCCCCTGGACCACGCACACAATTCAGCGAAGCCATCGCAGACTTCGTCAGCCCACACGCCCTAACCTCCTCAGACTACATCCTACTAGGGGACCTCAACTTCTACCTGGAGAACAACAATGACAGCAATACCGCCACCCTGCTGGACAACCTCGCCAACCTCTGACTCAAGCTACTGGTGAACACCCCCACCCACTACGCCGGCCACACGCTTGACCCCGCCTTCTCCTCCAGCAAGCACATCTCCTTCAGCCACTCCACCGCACTACACTGGACAGATCACAGCTCCGTCCACTTCAACTTCAGGAGAACCACGACCCACCACCACCCGTAACAGGTTCCCCACAGAAGCTAGAGCAAGATCACCACCGACCAGCTCACCACCTCCCTCAGCCAGAACGCCCCCGCCAACACGACGGACCCCAACGAAGCAGCCCGCAACCTCACACAGTGTCTCGCCAACTGCGCCGACGACCTTGCACCACTGAAGAACCCTCAGAGCAGACCTGGCAGCAAGAAAGCCTTGTGTTTCACCAACGACCTCAAAAACTCCAAGAAAAACTGCTGCACACTCGAGAAATCCTGGCACCACGACCAGACAACAGAAAACATGACAGCCCTCAAGAACGCCACCCGCAAACACCACCAACTGATCCGCACCACCAACAGGACAACATTCAGTGAACGTCTGGACAACAACACCCACAACAGCAAAGAACTCTTCAGCATCGTTAAAGAGCTCTCCAACCCCAGCGCCTGCAACAACTACATCACACCCTCGCAAGACCTCTGTGACTCACTCGCCTCATTCTTCCGCAGCAAGATCACCGACATACACAACAGCTTCGGCGCACAGACCACGCACCCAACCACCGAACCAATGCCCCCCACCACCACCCTTTGCACCTGGACCCTGGTCAGCACTGAAGACACCACCCGCATGATGAACACCATCCACTCGAGCTCCCCAAATAACCCCTGTCCACACCACATCTTTATCAAATCGACTCCATCATCGCACCCCAACTCCGGGACATCATTAACAGCTCCTCATCCGCCACCTTCCTGGAGAGCTGAAAACATGCCGAACTGAGCGCTCTCCTGAAAAAAAACCACCGCGGACCCCGCGGATCTCAAGAACTTCCGCCACATCTCACTCCTCCCTTTTCCTGCCAAAGTCATCGAGAAGACCGTCAACAAACAACTCTTCACCTTCCTCGAGACAAACGGATACCTCGACCCCTAGCAGTCTGGTTTCCGAGCAAACCACAGCACAGAGACGCACTCATCGCAGCTACCGATGACATCAGGTCCCTGCTCGACAATGGGGAAACAGCTGTCCTCATCCTCCTGGACCTCTCAGCAGCCTTCGACACCGTATGCCACCGCACCCTGATACAGCGCCTCAGCAACGCCGGTATCCAAGGATTGGCCTTGGAGTGGATCATCTCGTTCCTCGCTGGAAAAACCCAGAGAGTCCGCCTCCCCCGTTCCGCTCCATGGCCACCGAAGTCATCTGCGGCGTTCCGCAAGGATCCTCGCTCAGCCCCACCCTCTTCAATGTTTACATGAGCCCCCTCGCAGCCATCGCTCGCCAACACAACCTCAACATCATCTCCTACAAGGACAACACCCAGCTGATCCTCTCCCTCACCAACGACCCCACCACTGCCAGAACCAGCCTCCAGGAAGGAATGAAAAACGTCCCGGAATGGATGAAGCTCAGTCGTCTGAAACTGAACTCAGACAAGATGGAAGTCCTCATCCTGGGACCATCCCCCTCTGCCTGGGATGACTCCTGGTGGCCCCCGTCCCTGGGCACTGCTCCCAAGCCAACGGACTACGCACGCAACCTGGGCTTCATCCTGGACTCCTCCCTCACGATGACCAAGTGAGTCAACGCTGTCTCGTCATCCTGCTTCAACACCCTGTGCATGCTCCGAAAGATTTTCCGGTGGATCCCCACCGAAACCAGGAAGACGGTCACTCAGGCCCTCATCATCAGCCGTCTGGACTACGGGAACACCCTCTATGCTGGAACCACAGCCAAACTCGAGAAAAGACTCCAGCGCATACAGAACGCCTCGGCACGACTCAACCTGGACATCCCCCGTCACAGCCACATCTCTGCCCATCTGAAAGACCTGCACTGGCTCCCCGTCAGCAAGAGGATCATGTTCAGACTACTCACCCACTCACACAAGGCTCTCCACAACATGGGCCCCAAATACATCAACAACCGCCTCACATTCTACACACCCACCCACCAGCTCTGATCCGCCAGCCTCGCCCTCGCCTCCGTCCCACAAATTCGCAAAGCCACCGCCGGAGGAAGATCCTTCTCCTACCTGGCGGCCAAGACGTGGAACTCCCTCCCCACCCACCTATGGCTGACCCAGGACCACCTCTCCTTCAGGAAGCAACTCAAGACCTGGCTGCTCGAGCAGTAGAGACTACCCCCCCTCCCAGCGCCTTGAGACCCTAGCGGGTGAGTTGCGCGCTTTACAAATTTGTATGATTTGATTTGATTTGACTCACTATACACACAAAACTAGCGAGGCAGTTTACAAATTTAGCATACCAAATTATTCTCATATAAAGCAAAATACACAGCCTTCTCTAAACAATATCACAAGTACCTGTCGTGTGCAAAGCAGAGCAGGAAAGCAAAAATAGCGTGTAAGCTTCTAATAAACCCATGCTAACTTAACAGGCTGTGAGTGCAACTTTCAGCCCCACGGCACCCTTTCTTGATCAGAGCACATGATATAAACATGGGCGAATTAGGAATGCAGAGTCCAAGCCTAAAAAGCAGAGTCAAGTTCACATTTCCCCAAAAAAGTTATTCGCTCTTTGATAGAAAACAGTAACTAAATAATAAAGAATACGTAGAAAAATCAAAGAGTCTTAATTCAACAGCGTGTAAGCAAAGTATGTAGCAACAGCCTCCAAGAGGAAGTCATTGTTCTCATCTGAAAACCTTTCAGCCATCCAATTCAATAGTGAGAATGAAGATACATGTTCCTCAACAACCGGAGCCTCTATCACCATCGGAGGAAAACTCGGGTCATCTTCAATGTAACTGCGTGCCAAGAACTCAAGCGCCGCTGCAAAAACATTCCAACTTCCCATTTTTAGGGCTCGCCCCTTTCCTATTCCGCAGGAATAGGAAAAAGAGCCCTAATGCAGCTAAAACACTACTTAAGGCCAATATTTTGGGAAGTGCACGCTTCGTGCACAAGCTTGCCTGAGCCTTCTGCCTATCAGCCTGCCAGTTCTCCTCCCCTAATTATTCACTTCACTTATTCACAGCCGCAGGCCGTGACTCTGGCTCTTCAAAGGCTCTGCTCCCCGCCCCCCCACCTGCACTTCACGGCCGCCAGGCCGTGCCCCTGTCGCTTCATCTGCTTGCCCTCTGTCCCTTAATCTCCCCGTGACTCCCCCCTCACCTCTCACACTCCACTGCTTCAGACCCCCACCATTTGCTCAGGACATTGCTTGTTTGTTGTTTGAAGCCAACGATCTTAAATCAAAGGTTCAGAAAATCGATGATGGCTGACATTTTCCAAGTGGTGAATCGCAACTTTAAAGTTCGGCTTCTGCATCTATATTGTGTGTTTGGAGTGCGTTTTAAAACTAGATTACAAGAAACAGAATAAATAATCTGTGGAGAGTAGCATATTTATGTTGTGGCCAAGCAGTGCAGTGTTTAAGGGTTTTTTCCATTCCACATTTCATTCATCATTTGTGGCATGTGAAAAATCCAAAATTTTTCTGTAGGCAAACAGTTTCTAGTTCTTTGTCAGAAGTGGGATTAGAACACCTTCCAGGAGGTATACTGGGTTAAAGCTATTACATTTGTGAATGGCAATAATATACTCTGTTTCTGAAGTTAGAAGGAAGGACGGCAGTGGCTTCCCCAGCGTGCGCTCGGCCTCAGATATTCAGGGGTGAAGCTTCCCCAGCGCGCGCAGGGCCTCACTTCTCCTCACACCGAGCTGGCTGTTACTTCTTTGTGATTACAAATAAATAAATAATTTGTTGAGTCCCTTCATGCTTCTGTGCGCTTCGGGTGATCTTCCTGTTGTGCA
This sequence comes from Lissotriton vulgaris, assembly GCF_964263255.1. NCBI lineage: Eukaryota > Metazoa > Chordata > Amphibia > Caudata > Salamandridae > Lissotriton > Lissotriton vulgaris. The sequence goes on from NC_141689.1 coordinate 382,584,716, forward strand.
CTGTTTGATCACTCAACGCTCTGTATCATAATTAAACGTTAAATTCAAACGCAGATTGGTGCACAAATGAAGCCAACGAAAAATTTGTCTGAACAGACTCAGAAGTTATTTCATTCCCAAGGCCGGCGGTTCTGTAGAATTGAGCAGTTTGTGCCTTTCTTCTAGATTCATTTTTTTTGTTAAAATAGCTTGTTTTTATTATCATTCCCTGTCCCCAACGCCCAGCCGGATTTCTTATTTCCCCATCTACGCCTAATCCGCAGTCAATAGAGAGACTCCACAACAAACCTATAGACATTTCTTTTGTGGGTACAATAAATATTCCCTCCTTTAACTATCCCCTTGCGAGTCTTTTCCTGGAGTTTCTTTTTTGAGTTCCAGTTGGGTGTCAAATTTACAAAGCGAGTGGCCTCAACCCCTGGCGATATCACCCCCCCACATTGGCCGTGTTCCTGTTCCCTTTGTTCCCAGCCCCCTCCTGCTGTCTCGCAGCTTGTGGCAGTCATGGAGGCGCGTGCTTGCTTTCTTTACTGGCACAAAGACGTGCTTCGGTTACAATCAGCACGTCATGCCCACTTCCACTTTCAAAGTGCAGGCGGGACAATGGCGGCCATTTGTACGAGTGGTCAGTAAGGGTAAGTTACACTTACAACGCAACTTTTACGTCGTAATGCTGTTACAACGCAGCTATTACAACGCAGGATCCATTACATCGGATGCCATTACAACGCATGGCATTACATAGCAGATGCTATTACAACGCATACCATTACATCGTAAGTATTGGTAAGTATATAATTTTTTTTATTTTATTTAATATTATATAATTGATTTAATTATTATTAATTATAAATAAAAATATTTATTTATGTTTTTAAATATTATAAATTAAATATATTAATTTAAGTAATTTTTTTAATAAGTATGAGTATAGGAGTATATGTTTTGGGGTACTGAGGTATATGTTTTGGGGTGTTTGGGTATTTTTAGGTTTTAGGGCAGGGTTTGGGTTTTGGGGTACAGGGGTGTTTTTAGGTTTTAGGGCAGGGTTTGGGTTTTGGGGTACATGGGTGTTTTTAGGTTTTAGGGCAGGGTTTGGGTTTTGGGGTACAGGGCTGTTTTTAGGTTTTAGGGCAGGGTTTGGGTTTTGGGGTACAGGGGTGTTTTTAGGTTTTAGGGCAGGGTTTGGGTTTTGGGGTACAGGGGTGTTTTTAGGTTTTAGGGCAGGGTTTGGGTTTTGGGGTACAGGGGTGTTTTTAGGTGTTAGGGTAGGGTTTGGGGGTACAGGGGTGTTTTTAGGTTTTAGGGCAGGGTTTGGGTTTTGGGGTACAGGGGTGTTTTTAGGTTTTAGGGCAGGGTTTGGGTTTTGGGGTACAGGGGCGTTTTTAGGTTTTAGGGCAGGGTTTTGGGGTACAGGGGTGTTTTTAGGTTTATGGCAGGGTTTGGGTTTTGGGGTACAGGGGTGTTTTTAGGTTTTAGGGTAGGGTTTGGGTTTTGGGGTACAGGGGTGTTTTTAGGTTTTAGGGCAGGGTTTGGGTTTTGGGGTACAGGGGTGTTTTTAGGTTTTAGGGCAGGGTTTGGGTTTTGGGGTACAGGGGTGTTTTTAGGTTTTAGGGCAGGGTTTTGGGGTACAGGGGTGTTTTTAGGTTTTAGGGCAGGGTTTGGGTTTTGGGGTACAGGGGTGTTTTTAGGTTTTAGGGCAGGGTTTGGGTTTTGGGGTACAGGGGTATTGTAGGGTTCAGGGGTAGGTTTGTGTTTTGGGATAATTAAATTATATTTACCATTTTTAAATTAATTAAAATATATTTAATACATTAAAATAATTTTATTACATTAATTACATTTTTAAATTAAATTAATTAAATTAAATAAATTATTTCAATTAATTTAATTTAATTTCAATTATAAAAATATGTACATTAAATTAATTTCATTATTTTAATTAAATTAAATTATTTCCATTTTTTATTAAAATTACATTTATTAAATAGATATTATTTTATTAAATTAAATTAATGGCTATTTTAAAATGTATTTTAATTAAATTAATTAAATTAAATTAATTAAATTAACTTAACATTTTTTAAAAAAAGGTATACTTATCTATACTTACGATGTAATGCCATGCGTTGTAATAGCATCTGCTATGTAATGCCATGCGTTGTAATGGCATCCGATGTAATGGATCCTGCGTTGTAAAAATTCTGTTGTAACGGAATGCGTTGTAAAAATCCGCGTTGTACTGACACCAATCCGTCAGTAAGCGCCTTCAACATTTGCTCTAAAACCTGAAGCAAGCAAGTCTTAACGATCATGCTAAGAAAGCCCTTTCATTTATTTTGTGGACGATTGCAGCTGTTTGTACAGCACAACTGATACAATCTCTCTCCCTCTTCATGAGAGATGACGGGCCCTGGCTTCCTCTTATTTGTCAAGTGTGTTTTGGTTTGGACTTGTTACGCAGTTAGCAGGCTTCACCTACTCATTTTGTGGCAGGATAGTAAGAACACCAGAAGTGCAAGTTTCCTTTATTACAACTAAAAGCTGTCAATTGTATTGGATGGTCCAGAAATTAATGTAAGGCAACATGTTTTCCTAAAAGCTGCGTTATGTCACCCGTATTGTTTGCTGCAGTGTAAATAAATATGAATTAAAAGCACGCTATTCCCCCACTGAGTTCTAGTTGCTATATTTCCCAGCGTTTCTACTCCTTAAATGTGAGAAAGGATGTGGTGTGATGAGTTAAAACCTGGCAAGCTAAGTTCTAGTCTTGGCGTCTGCTTGACATCATATGATTCTCCTCGTACCCAAAAAATTAATTTGCCTTTGTTTAATGTAATTGCTACTCATGTAAAAAGGCCCAATACCGTCAGGTCAAGTTTGCTCTGTAAAAAACTGTGGTGTTTATTATTTTTAATCAGATCAATGATGAAAAAAAGTATAATATAAAATGCTTTTTGCAGACAAACCGATCAGGCAGTGTCACTTTCAGTGTCACTTTCAGCCCCACACACTTCCTGCAGCAGATGAGCCAAGAAGTCATGGGAGGCAGAGCCTCGCAGCATCCCTCCCTGCTCCAGGCACCAGGGCCCCCTCCTGGAAATGGAGCCTCCCATATCCTCTGCTGCGTCAGCCCCCAGGGACCATCAACTCCCATTGCTGCACCCCCCACATCCATACTCCTTCTTTCACCTCTGCTGAGATTTCATACAGGGGTTATAACGCCTGCTATATGCTCCTGCTATTGCTTTGCCCACAAGTATGTATTTACTTTACCCAGCCCCTTCCATTGCAAAATGCTGATTTTAACCCCAAATACAATTTGTCCCATATGCCTTCCTTTAAACTGCTGTATTTCCAGATCGTGCTGCTACATTTAACTACACTTAACCGCACAACAGTTCATGTAACTTTAATATTTTTATAACTTTAAAACTTGTTTTTTGAGTGACATCGCACTGGAAATGTCCAATGTCAACCTTGTTTATGTTTATGTTTATGTTTATTAAATTTGTATTGCGCACAAATACCCGAAGGTGTCTCGACGCAGAAGATTGTACATTGACTGAAATAATAGAGAAGTGAAATTATTGATCAAATGGCCATGTTTTCAACTGTCTTCGGAAAATTAACAGGGATGGACTGGTTTTGATGTGAAGAGGGAGAGTATTCCATAGCCTCGCCGTGGCTACCAGGAAACATCTGTCCCCCCAAGCAACTGTTCTGGTGAGAGGAAGAGGAAGAAGGAAGTTGGATGCCGAACAGAGGGACCTGCTGGGGGTGTAAATCCTGAAGGCATTTATTAAGAATTGAGGACCTACGTTGTTAATGGCCTTATATGCAATACAGAGGGCCTTGAATTTTATGCGGCTTCTGACTCTGAGCCAGTGCAGTTGACGTATAGCCGCCGAAACGGATTGGTATTTGGGAATGGAAAGAAGAGCTCTAGCTGCCGCATTTTGGACTGATTGCAATTTATCCACAACCTGTTGTTGGGCATTTAACAGGAGGGTATTGCAGTAGTCCAATTTAGAAAATATTAGGGTTGTTATCAGTGTTTTTCCTGCAGCAGGAGGTAAATAGGGAAGTAGTTTTTTTAATTTTTCTGAGGATGAAAAAAGCAGATGAGGTCACCGTATTAAGATGATGGATGAATGTTAACTTGGTGACAACCTTGCACTTGTCTTTCTTTTTTGAGATGTCACTCAAAGTTCATGTTAAGAGTTTGAGTGACATTGCACTGAAAATGTGAAATTTCAACTGACATTGCACTGAAAATGTCAATTTTCATCCTCGCGCTTGTTGAGAAAGCACTTTTCAAAAGTCAGTCATGCACTTCCTTCCACTTTCCTTCACCCATCATTCATACAACCATCCACCCACTCTCCATACATCCACACTTTCATCCATCCATTCATCCACCCACCATTTCAACCGTCCACCCATCCAGCCTTCCACACTTTCATCCACCCATCATTCATCTATCCATCCACCCACTCTTCATTCATCCACCCTTTCATCCATCCATTCACCCACTCACCATTTCACCCGTCCACCCTCCGACTAAACCCTCCAACTCAACACTCCAAATCCACACTCCAACTCCTTCCTCCAAGTACAAATCCACCCTCCAAAAACACCATCCAACTCCACCCTCCAACTCCACCCTCTAACTCCACCCTTGAACTCTACCATCCAACTCCACCATCCAACTCCACCATCCAACTACACCATCCAAATACACCATCAAACTACACCATCAAACTACACCATCCAAATCAAAATCCTACATCCAAATCCACCCTCCACCATCCAACTACACCCTCCACCTCCACCCTCCAACTCCACCCTCCAACTCCACCCTCCAACTCAAACTTCACGCTCCAAATCATACCTCCAACTCGACCCTTCAACTCCACCCTCCAACTCCACCCTCCAACACAACCCCTCAACGCCACAGCACCACTCAATGCCACAGCACCACTCAATGCCACAAAACCACTCAGCGGACAGCATCCCTCAACGCCACAGCATCCCACAACGCAACAGCATTACTCAATGCCACAGCATTACTCAATGCCACAGCATCACTCAATGCAACAGCATCACTCAGCGCCACTGAATGCCACAGCACCACTCAATGCCACAGCACCACTCAATGCCACAGAACCACTCAATTCCACAGCACCACTCATCGCCACAGCATTACTCAATGCCACAGCATCACTCAATGCCACAGCATCACTCAACACCACAGCACCACTCAACACCACAGCACTACTCAATACCACAGCACCACTCAACGCCCCAGCAAAACTCAGCGCCACTGAATCACTCAGCACCACTGAATGCCACAGCACCCCACAACGCAACAGCACCACTCAATGCCACAGCACCACTCAACGCCACAGCACCACTCAGCACACAGCATCCCTCAACGCCACAGCATCAATCAACATCACAGCATTACTCAACACCACAGCATCACTCAATGCCACAGCATCACTCAACACCACAGCATCACTCAGCACCACTCAACGCCACAGCACCACTAAATGCCTCAGCATCACTCAGCACCACTGAAGGCCACAGCATCACTCAGCACCACTGAACGCCACAGCATCACTCTGTGCAACCATTCAACAACAACTGGTTCTTATATGTTCTCTCAATGTTTCAAGCTTTATTACAAATGTCACAAAAAGATGTTAATATTTCACTTCTGTTCTTGAATTTTCATCACAATAAAATACACTGAACATAATCTTCCCAAAAGTTATTTACAAAAGTTTAAGCTATTGCCATTATAAATTACAATAACTTTTAATTAAGTATTAATTATTAAAAAAAGCCATTGTTATTTGTAATATTAATACATCTAAGTCATGTAAATATAACACATATTGCATTACAAATGCTATAGGTGTCACATTTGCGAAAGTTAAAACTATTGGCATTGTAAATGACAAAGCTATAAATTTTGCTATTTTCGAAACCAACATATAAATAAAAAAATTGTCATTTACAATTCCAATACCTCAAACTTTCCTAATGTGAGACCTATTGCATTGCAAATGCTTGTTCCATGTGTCGCTGCTAAGACCATAATCCCGCCGCCAGAACAGAGTAAGTCATGAACCACTAAGGGGCTCATCTGCTGGTCATAATCCGCGTTGGGAGACACCGTACTGCAGAGACACAAATCCAGGGCCCAGTCGAAATCGCAGCTCAGGCAATGGAAAACAGGTTGAACGCATGTGAAAAAGGAAAATCGAAACGATAATCCATAAGCTGCACTCAACATTGCAAGAGGCAGCGCTCCATACTAACTAAGCGTCCGGTTGCGGAGCAGCAACAGCCGGGACATATTATCATCTGCTGCAGGATGTGCATCCATATTTATGTAAACTAAATAATAAAAGCACACCGGCAACTAATGCGAGTATTGAGCGCAATCCACCAAAGATGCTGGAAAAAATCGAATGAAAAAATCCCCAAAAGACACCAAATATACTTTCTACAGAAGTCACAAGGCCACTGCTTCTAACTTTAAAAAAGTAAGGTAACCTCGTAGTCAAGGACACATTAAAGATACTCTACATTAACTCCCCAAAATTCAAGAGCACGTCTGTATTTAGTAAATCATGCACTTCTGTGCGGGTGTTTGCTACATAAAGGACAAATGTTTCAGTACCAGATATAAGAGCGACCTCTTTTTGAGACAATAGCGCTCTTATATGACTCATTTGGTTGACTCTGCTTTCACGGTCGAAATCGAGAGCCAGATGGAAACATCCAGCTTCCCATGCAGAGGAGTTAACACAACTTTTTTTTATTCAAACCACACGCTGAGTTACCATAATCATGTAAGCGATGCCTGCTAACATTGCACAACAATCTCTATTAATTCAAAGAAAATAACTCCCTTTTCCAGTAAACTGAACGTTGTTATGACAGCAGGTGTCGGACTACCTTTCAAAACTCAGTCCAAATCAGGCGCATCTTGTATACTAGAGCCATGCAATTGCATGTGTCTATAAAATTAAGGAGTGATCTGGTACTATTGTGCAATCCTCGCCATTCACATAGACTTCTTTTCCCTCCCTTAGGCACCTATATGTAAATGGTAATAACCAAGCTTCATGGACATAAGCGCTGCCAAAACATCCATATCTGCCTATAGCATAGTATTTCATGCAAACCTCAAACTTAACCAGGTTAAAAAATAACGTTATGATAACATAACATAACATAACATAACATATGATACTGTGGATAAGCCACACACCTGAATTGGATCTCCAATGAGTGACCACTTCTAACCATTCTCATAGCGCACCCTGTGCTCTGATTTGACAGTGAGAGAGTGATTGCACCATAGTTTATACTGCTAATCATTCTCAGCATATGCTACGAATACGCTTTGACGTTACACGTTGCATCAAAGCTTCCATGTGACGTCATGTTCGGCACCCCGTACAAAATAGACGCAAATGCTTTTAATTGTTTAAAAACATATGTTCATTTACTTAATGAACATACTAACAGAAGACTTAATCTAGGATAATTATGGAATCATTTTTTTAAAAGTTTTAAAAATCCTATATTACTTCTATATTGTATGAGTGCAGCTGCGTGCCCCTCCGCCTGGTACCCTAGACTCCACCACGCCCAGACCCGGTTCATAAGCACGCTTGATCTTCACCACAAAACCATTAGCACGCATATCACTTTTCCACACATGCTTTTACAACTAGCACGCATTTACCACACATGATAAATGCATCATCTTAATAATGTTTTTTTGTTGACCAACACGTGTTGTAATGCCTGTGCCTTACGTCCTTCAAATTAGTTACTAGGTATACGTGTGACCAACTCTGATAAGATCGGAGGCCAAGGACAAACACTGTGGTATCTGTGGCATGAAATCTCATCGATTACAGAGAAAATATGTGCAGGGTAAAATGAAAGTAACAGGTATAATAAAAATAATGGAGGAAAACTACTAAAATGGCGGTTGGACGGTGTATGTAATCAACGTTCGGCGCCTCGACACTACACTTCAAATAAATATACATACAATATGTTTATTAATATATTACAAAAGTGTAGCACCGGATAACACACATGACCCGGGAAGAGAAAGCGGCAAATTTAATACCTAAAATCAGGAGAGGTTTGCTTGGCGAACTTGAAGAAAAAGAATAAAAGTGCACTTGCAAACAAGGCTGCGCATGCGTAGAGAGTACAACTGATGCAGCAAAAAAAATGAAAGTTTTACATACTGTCATAGAAATATAGCTCTAAAAATTGCCCCCGTAATTCCCCCCCCTCCGGCACCTAATAAACAAAACAGACTTCTAGATTTTCTTCAGCTTTTCCACCGCGTACAAGTACTGCACGAGTACCCCGCCATTTATTTATTTTTTTGATTAAAAATTGAGCCTAAAGATCCATGTACCACCCCCCTGACCAAGACTATAGGGCCAGAATGTTTCTACCCTGCCCCCTTTCCTTATATCTCACCTTTGTTTTACTGTTTTCTTGTAACTCGGCTCTCGCGACAAACAAGATGGCTGCCAATATTTCCTGTTTTGGAGTATTGACAATCAATCAGCATGCAGCTCTTGCTTGTAATTGTACGTATTTCCAAATGCGTACGCCTCGATTTTCCTTTGAAAAATTTAAAATAAAAAATAGAGCCTAAACATCCATGTACGACCCCCTGAGCAAGCCTAGAGGGTCAGAATGTTTCTAGTCTACCCCCTTCCCTTATTTCTCAACTTTGCTTTACTGTTTTCTTGTGACTAGGTTCTAGCGAGGCACAAGATGGCCGCCAACACTTCCTGCTTTCGAGTGTTGACAGACAGTCCAAAGCAAATCAGCATGCAGCTCGCGCTCGTAATTGAACAGATTTCCGGATGCGTGCTGAACTCCGTCCCTAGATATCGCTATGATTTTACTTGCAATTTTCTCAGAAACTACTGAACAGATGTACACCATTTAACAAAAATCACAATCTGCGAACAGAACTCTACCTTTCTGCCAAATTTCGTGTAATTCCGTTCAGCCGTTTGGGCTGTAGCCCTGGCTAAAGGTCCCTATGGAAAATTGCACTTGACGAATCACCCCCAAACTTTCAAGGAAGGAGTGAAACCAAGCAGGCCATTTTCTTGGAGAAATTCACAAAGATTCGTCCACCGGCGCCAAAGTTATTCCAAATAGAATCTTGTGGATTTCCTATGGAAAGTAGGTCCTTACTATAACTACCTACTGGCAACAGCCAGTAGGTAATAAATATTACCCACTGGCGGTCGCCAGTAGGTAGTTACAGTTAGGACCTAGTTTCCAAAGGAAATCTGCAACATTCTATTTGGAATAACTTTGGCGCCCGTCGACGAATCTTTGCGAAATTCTCAATGAAGATGGTGCGCTCCGCTCTGCTCCTTTCCTTAAAGTTTTGGGGTGATTCGTCAAGCGGGGGCTGAGAATAAAGGGGGATCACAAAACATGTTTTCCCCGGGCAATTTTCCATAGGGACATTTAGTAGTGGCTACAGCCCCAACTGCTGAACAGAATTACACCAAATTTGGCAAAAAGGTAGAGTTTGGTTCACATTTCGCACTTTTTTGTTACATGGTGTAAATCCATTCAGTAGTTCCTGAGAAAATCAAAAGTAACATCATAGATATATCTATGGACGAAATAGGGTACACGTATCCTCCCGAGCACAAGCTTTATGCTAATTGGCTGTCAACACTCCAAACTAGGAAGTGTTGGCAGCCATCTTGTGCCTCGGTAGTACCAAGGCACAAGAAAACAGAAAAATTGAAACACGAAAAACAAGAAAAGGGGGCAGGGTATAAACACCCTGACCCCCTAGGCCTTCTTAAAAATCACAGGATAAGTGTAGGATACGTGTAGGATACGCGTAGGATACATGTATCCCATGAAAAAACAAAAACACGAAGCCTGATACATTTGTAATTAGCCCCCGGGGGGGCTAAATCCCAGGGGAAATGTTGATAATTAAATTGGGGGACCCAGGGGACCGCCACCCCCTGGGGCTTTAATGAAATGAATGCGGGTAGGCTCACGCCCCCCCCCCCCTGCAGCCCCGGGGACCGCCACCCCCCAGGGCTGCTTTTTTTAAAAATACGAAATACCTGTGTGGGAGCTCAAGAAGTCGAGGATGAACCCTAGGTTGCGTGCGTGGTCGGTGGGTGTTAGTGCTGCTTCCAGTGCGGTCGGCCACCAAGAGTAGACCAAAGCTGAGGGGGTGGATCTGAGGATGAGGATGAGGCCTTCGTTCTTGTCTGAGTTCAGCTTCAGACAGCTGTTCTTCATCCACTCGGCGACGGCTTTCGTTCCTTCGTGTAGGTTGGCTTTGGTGATGAGGGGGTCCTTGGAGAGGGAGAGGATCAGCTGGGTGTCGTCGCTGTAGAAGATGATGTTGAGGTCGTGCAGTCGGGTGACCTGGGGGAGTGCTGCTATGTAGATGTTGAACAATGTCGGGCTGAGAGATGATCTTTGCGGTACGCAGCAGATGATCTCGGAGGCTTTAGATCAGAAAGGGGGCAGGCGAATGCTCTGGGTTCTGCCTGATAGGAAGGAGGTGGTCCAGTCCAGTGCTTTGTCGCAGATTCCTGCGTTGTGGAGAGGTGTGTGTAGGGTGGGATGGCAGACATTGTTGAAGGCGGCTGACAGGTCCAGGAGGATGAGAGCCGCAGTTTCGCACTTGTTCAGCAAGGCCCTGATGTCATCGGTGGCGGCGATGAGGGCGGTTTTGGTGCTGTAGTTGCTGCGGGAGCCTGACTGGGACTGGTCCAGGATGCTGTTCTCCACAAGGTAATGGGTCAGTTGTCTTTTGACGGTCTTCTCGATGACCTTCGTCGGGAATGGGAGCAGGGAGATGGGTCGTAAGTTTTTGTGGTGCTTTGGGTCAGCCTTGGGTTTTTTGAGCAAGGCGTTGGTCTCGGCTTGCTTCCAGCTTTCTGGGAAGGTCGCGGTCTCGAAGGAGTTGTTGATGTTGATGGCCTTGCTGAGATGGGGTGCCATGGTGGCACTGGCTTTGTTGAAGATTTGTGTGGGCATGGGTCTGACGGAGAAGGTGGCGAGGTAGTCGCACAGATCTTGTGAGGGTGGGATGACGTTGGTGTTGGAGCTGAGGTTGGAGAGTTCCTTCACGATGTTGAAGAGCTCTTTTCTGTTGTGTGCTTTGTTGTCTAGGCGGTCTTTGAAGCAGGCCCTTTTGGCGGATCTGATGAGTTGATGGTGTCTGCGGACAATTTCAGGTTTTAATGATGGAAAAGCAATGTGGCATACAGGTATTAATCTCTTTCACTCTACGTGCGTTTCGGCACTGAGCTGTGCTTTTGTCAGGAAAATGGGCCACAGTCGATCAGGGTTGATTTCTGTAAAAATAACATTGTATATAAGATACATGGTTCTCTCATTTAATGATAAACTTCATGCTGCCATAGAGGCGTGGTTTCATGGATGTTTGCACTAAGTAAAAAAAATAAACTAAAATAAAATGAAAGGCAGTGAATTAGATCAGACCGACAGAATAGATTATGTGCTGATGATAGTAAGAATGATTACACCAATAGAAATATAATGTGGGAAGCAATTAGATAGGAAACCATGGATGAGCTGAAAGATAGAAGCCGTCACCTAAGTTGAGTGGTTTAGAACACAATAGTGTCACCCTGTGAGCATTTCACCATGTGTGTTCGTAATTGTGTAAGGAAATTGACCTTATGTCTATTAATTTGACGATTAATGCGATCCTCTTTGATTTGCTGATGGCTATTAGGCTCTTCGTGCCTGTTTGTCAGAGATAAGGGTATACTGGAGAAGTTTATAGACTTTCATTAGTATAATTGTTAAGCTGTTACCTGATATCACAGCCTTTGAGTTTAATAGATACCTGAGTTGTAAGTTTTCTGGAACAAGGATTAGTTCTTTTAGTTTATATTTTCTAACTGTATGTCCCTGATTCGGACAGACCTGGCATCCAGTAGTAAAAATGCCCTTTATACAGCTGTAGGCAAAATAAAGCAAATATATCAGTTGTAGACCACTTTATTGCAGTGATGTATTTATAATTTATTATAATATTAAACTTCTTAGACTGAGACCTTATTAGATATGTCAAATTGGCAATAGCCAAGAAATACTTACATTTTGATATAGATATCCCTAATTGCACACATTTATCTGTAAAAATGAGTTAAAATAAATTATTAGAGTGGCGATCTCGGTTATTTTTTAACTACATTGTTTTCAGAGCAACAGTTTTTCTTTAATGTCTAGAAACAATGCGCTATAGAGATAGAGTGTCGTTCATATGCTGATGTGACTGCATATGTTATCTACATATGTTCACTCTCAGATGTAACATTGAGTGTACTGGGCTTCTAACAGAGCTATGAAACTCCATAGTCATAAACTGGAGTTCCGTGTTTTACTTTAAATTAGCTACGACCGATAATTTCATATTCAGATATAATAGCGCAAAGTCGTAGATGATATGGGTAGCAAGGCCATCTGAGCAAATTGCACACTATGATAGAAATTGCTACTTCACAATAGAGTTGGTAGTAATATTGACAGGGCTATATAGAATGATCACTCAAATTATGGCAATGAACACTCATGAAATTATTCGTAACTCATGCCATAGTGACCTGGATCCACATCAATTGTAAAAAGTAAGTCTGTGGCATTTATTTGTTGTTTATGTTGCAGTGAATGTACCTGCCTATTGTTTTGTAGGATTTCGTTTTGACAGCATTTTTTATCTGTGACAGGTCTGTGTAACGCTCCGATTCACAGTGCACTGCTGATGCACTTAAGAGTGCGCGTTCAGTAGTGTGTGAACTCGAGTTTCCCTACTTTATTTTTCCTTGCAATATTATATAGCGCAAACTAGACAACATGGCATGAGCACAATTTACATTACAGAAGAACACATTCATTTGTGGTAGGCACAGGGAGACAAAGCGATTTGCCTGGAATCACAGGATGTTGAGCTGATGCCGAGTTTCGAACGTTGCTCCCCAGCTCTAAAGTTCGCAATTCTAGAACTGGGCGTGTGTCTAAAAGTGTATGTCGGTGCTGGCCATCAATGAGAGAGACCTTTGCATTTTTCAAATGGGTGGTGAAAAAATATGAGTATGTTTCTGGAGATGTGGGCAACCGTGCCATTAATGTACTTACCGGGGGTGGGTAAACACCCATTATTCCGCAACTTTCTTTCCGCATACCATCACTCTGCATACTTTCATTACGAAAGTACCATGACTCCGCAATGCCATTATAACGCATGGCATTACATTTTATATGCTTTTACCACGCATACATTTACAAAGAAATTTGTTGTAAAAGCATGAATGGTAAAAACATGTTTTTTAAAAATGTTTGGATAAGGTAAGTATGGGTATAGGGGTATATGTTTTGGAGTACTGAGGGATATGTTTTGGGGTGTTTGGGTATTTTAAGGGTTCAGATATAGTTTTGGGTTATGGGGTACAGGGATAGGTTTAGGGATAGGTATGGATTTTGGGGTACAGAGGTATTTCTAGGGTTCAGGGCTAGGTTTGGGTTTTGGGGTACAGGGGTATTTTTAGGGTTCAGGGCTAGGTTTGGGTTTTGGGGTATAGGGGTATTTTTAGGGTTCAGGGGTAGGTTTGGGTTTTGGGGTACAGGGGTATTTTAAGGGTTCAGGGCGAGGTTTAGGTTTTGGGGTTCATGGGTATTTTAGGGTTCAGAGGTAGGTTTGGGTTTTGGGGTACAGGGTTATTTTTAGGGTTCAGGGCTAGGTTTGGGTTTTGGGGTACAGGTGCATTTTTAGGGTTCCGGTGTAGGTTTGGATTTTGGGGTACAGGTGTATTTTAAGGGTTCAGGGCTAGGTTTGGGTTTTGGGGTACAGGGGTATTTTAGGGTTCAGGGGTAGTTTGGGTTTTGGGATACAGTAGTATTTTAGGGTTCAGGGCTAGGTTTGGGTTTTGGGGTACTGGGGTATGTTTAGGGTTCAGGGGTAGGTTTGGGTTTGGAGGTACAAGGGTATTTATAGGGTTCAGGGCTAGGTTTGGGTTTTGGGGTACAGGGGTATTTTTAGGGTTTCGGGATAGGTTTGGGTTTTGGGGTACAGGGTATATTTATAGGGTTAAGATGGGTTAGTGTTTAAGGGTGTTGGGGTATTTTAAGGAGTAAGGGTGGGTTATGATTATGGGATGCAGGGGTATTTAAAGGGAGCAGGGTGGGATTAGTACACAATATGAGACATGGCATGAAGGGCGGAGCGTACCACACGCCCCCAGCATTTGTCACGCCCCCAGCACACACCCACAGCACAATGCAGACACGCCCATAAGGGACTACTTTGCTGGCACGGTTCTTTTACCTTTTAAATGTATATGGTGGGTGTCTGCATAGCCTATGTCCTTCTGCTGCAACTGCCCTTTCCAACGCTGTATTGGGTGTTGTGATTGGTGCTGTGGTTCCTGAGATTACCTGCCTCAAAGGTTTGGGCTCTCTCTTTATTATATTAGTATGGATATATATATATATATATATATATATATATATATATATATATATATATATTACCTACTGGCTATCGCCAGTAGGTATATATAGTTAGGATTAATTCCCTATGGGACTTTTGAAAATTCTATGTCTAATAACTTTGGCGTTTGTGGATGGAATCGGCTGAAATTTTCAGGAAAATGGCACATTTTGTTTCTGAGCAGCTCCTGAAAATTTGGTGGGGTTTCGTCAAGGGGGGGCTGAGAAAAAAGGGGGGTCCCAAAACGCGTTTTTCCCATTCATTTTTCCATAGGGCGGTTGGACTCACTTTTAGCTCGAACGGCTGAATGGATTTGCACGAAACTTGGCAAAATTGTAGGGACTGTTAGCCCGATGTGCCTTTGCTAGGTCTCAATATATGTGCTCCAGTAGTTTTTGAGAAATTAACGTTCAAACCAAGATATATATCTGTAACAGCGCTCTGGGCAGCGATCCGGTCCGCTTACTTTTCGCTTATCGGAACTTTGCGCGCAGAAAGCTGATTGGCTCTCCGGTGTCTGTCAACATTCTAAACAGTCCGGAGCGGCCGCCATCTTGTCTCTCGGTAGGATCGAGAGAGAAGAAGAGGTGAAAAACGAAGGGTGAATTTAATGAAAGGGGGCAAGGTATCCTCCTTTTGACCCCCTAGGAATGCTGTTGGGGTTATTAAAGGGACCCGTGGGGAAAAGAAAAAAAAAATGATTTTTCACGGTAGAAGCGCTTCACGGGCCGCGAACTGGGCCGCAAACTGGTAGCGAAACGGGAATTCGCCATTTTGTGCTTCGTAAATTAAATTACTAGTTATAAGTGGGTACGGGAGACGTATCCTAATCCCCTATGTTTCCTGAGGGTGGGTGAGGAGGCTGATATATGTTGATACATCTCTTCCAGCGGCTGTGCGTGAGCTTTTTTTTTTTTTTTGCTGCGTGACAGTCCGGAGCGGCCGCCATCTTGTCTCTCGGTAGGATCGAGAGAGAAGAAAAGGTGAAAAACTAAGGGGGAATTTAATGAAAGGGGGCAAGGTATCTCTCTCTTGACCCCCTAGGAATGTTGTTGGGGTTATTAAAGGGTCCCGTGGGGAAAATAAAAAAAAAAATGATTTTTCACGGTAGAAGCGCTTCACGGGCCGCGAACTGGGCCGCAAACTGGTAGCGAAACGGGAATTCGCCATTTTGTGCTTCGTTAATTAAAGTACTAGGTATAAGGGGGTGCGGGAGACATATCCTAATCCCCTATGTTTCCTGAGGGTGGCTGAGGAGGCTGATATATGTTGATATATCTCTTCCAGCGGCTGCTCCATCTTGCCTTTTTTCGAATGCCACAATTTTGTCGTGCACGGCAGCCATTTTAGATGCCAGGCTGGTCCCAGGCTATCACCTACCCCTGCGGATGTAGTTTATGGCCCCAGCTGTAGAGAATTCAGACATGGCAATCCTCCTGATTCAGGCGTGTGAGTACTGATTTCAGTGCTAGTCTCCCGCCTCCCGATTTCTGCAAGCAAAAACCCGGGGGCATATTACTAACAACTAGCGATAATTTTTGTCTATAACTTGTTTAGAGACAAAAATTATCGCCGCACATCGGCGATTTTTATCGCAGATAAACCTTGCTATTATCGCAGAAAAGTCAGCGATATTCATGTATTATCGACCTAATGCTCTTAGCCATGTTATCCACCTCCCATTGGATAACATGGCTAAGAACTGCTCAGGGCAGGTGTTAGATTTTGGAGATATTCGCGCTTAGCGCGAATATCTCCAAAAGTTGGTAATAGAAGGTAGCGATGTTAGGGACTGTTTCCAGTCGCTAACATCTTGGCACGCCACTTTGCATGTCATTAGTGATAAGTATCACTGACATGCAAAGCCGGGCCCAAGATGGTCGCTATCTCCTTTTAGGTGTCACTAACTGGTGTTAGCGACAGCTTGATAATAGGGAAATAATTTTATCTCCGCTTTCATGGTTTTTAAAGCCAAAAAAGCGGAGATAAACCCCCTTGATAATATGCCCCACGATTCCTTGGGGGTTTCAGCTGACAGGGCTTGGTATTGTGTTACATGGTAATTTTTCCATGAAACGTCAGAGGGTCGATGTAGGGGTTCTAGAAGAGGTGATAAACCATTTAAGCCTCATGAACAAGCGCATGGTCTTTTAAAGATTTGTGAAGTACTCGGGGCGGCGGTGTGTGTGTGCCCTCTTTCAGGAGCGGGCGGGGGGGCACTGCCAGCAACTTGCCAGGTCAGGTAGTGTTCAACACGTGCATCACTCTTTCTCTGCTTGCTATTGCGCTCCATGCTTCGGAAAGGTAAGAAAAAGAACGTGCATTTGAGTTTGAAATGTCCGATCCTGCAGCAGCACACTTCCAAAGCCCACACATGACAATAACCCGATTCAAGGCCCCATTCACCCGTTTTTCAAAAAATAGATAACACTCCAACAAATTAAGGTTATAAAACTTTATTAACTTTTAACGATAATGAACAGAACAAAAACTAAAAACATTTAAACATTTATTAACACAAAAAGCAACAATGGTTAGAAGCTGTCTTTTGTGCGAATAGTCCCAAGGCAGCACAACGTGCAGAGTTCTGGACGGCACCCAGGTGATGTCGCCTGGGTGCCGCACTGGTTTAGGGATCCTACAATGCTGCTCCGAAAATTGGCGTGGGGCGTCCCGGGTGGGGCGGGGGGAGGCCTCGTCAGTAGCGGTCTGTTGTGCGAATAGTCCCAAGGCAGCACAACGTGCAGAGTTCTGGACGGCACCCAGGTGATGTCGCCTGGGTGCCGCACTGGTTTAGGGATCCTACAATGCAGCACAGAAAAACAGCGTGGGGCGTCCCGGGTGGTGCGGGGGGAGGCCTCGTCAGTAGCGGTCTGTGTCCAGTGTCACATGGCTGACACAACATGTACGACAGGCACCCAGGTGATGTCCAGTAAACTGCCGCACTGGTTTTGGTATCCTACAATGCTGCTCCGAAAATTGGCGTGCGGCGGCCCGGGGGGGGGGGGGGGGAGGCGGCGTGAACGGGTCTCCCCAGGTGGCGGCCATCTAGCTGAGTTGCGCTCGCTCTTGCGGCCACAGCGTCTCGCTCACCA
Organism: Lissotriton vulgaris; assembly: GCF_964263255.1. Classification (NCBI taxonomy): domain Eukaryota; kingdom Metazoa; phylum Chordata; class Amphibia; order Caudata; family Salamandridae; genus Lissotriton; species Lissotriton vulgaris. The sequence continues at coordinate 382,602,389 of NC_141689.1, forward strand.
TGTTGTTGAGTTGCTCCCACTCTTGCAGTGCAGCGATAGGCGGTTCTGGTCTGGCCGATGGTTGGTGGAGACATTTTGACTATATTTTGGACCTGCCCGGCCTCGCCCAAAATGGCGCCGGTATAAATGGGACTCGTAACTCTTTGCCCGCAAATGTATATCTAGAAAATGTTATTGTAAGTGGCCCTGTCGTATTTTAATTACAAAATGTACGTCCACCGATTCCGCAACTGTTTTGTCACCTAATGGCCCGCTCGTTACGTTCTTCTACAGTGTAAATGTCTCCTCATCATATACGATTTGAGTTTGCTCCGTGGCCGGCCCACGTGGTTATAGCGAGTTTGCAAAAACAACAGGTGATGGACCGAATGAGGATCAATGTCACACATTCAACCCAGTCAAAAGATCTGGGTCCTAATCCATCCACATTCAGTCCATCACTTGTTGTTTTTGCAATTGCCACGTGGTTATAGGCCCGTATTTGTATACTGACATTTTCACAATAAAGGTTTTTAAAACAAAACACGGTAGTAGTATTTTCATTTGTAAAGTTTTTACTTTTAGTGACTGTTTTCGAATCAGTAAAAGGCAAGTGAAATAAAGCAGTCCAATTACATGACGGATAAAAGGTATAATATGTAGGAACGCAGTAAAGATAAATGGTCAAGGGCAGTTGTGTTTTTCATGTCTGCAACATAAAGTGATCGATAAGAATCTGATAATCAGGCGTATCGGCGACTAAGACAGCAGGCCGAATCTCTTTTACTCAACGGCTCCGTCATGGAAGGAAGAAACGCCCTTTTTCTCGAAAAAGGAATATATTTTACTTGCAAGACAGTTGTAAATTTTCCGGGAAAGTACATTAGCCTGGAATATTATAACATATGTTTGAAAAAAAAATATTGTTCGAAAATAATAAAAACCGTAATTTTTAGGTCATAAGACCAAGCTTTTCATCATTAAATTAACAAAAGTAAAATGAACCAATGAAAAGTTTTATTAACAAGTCACATGACCTGTTATGCTTACGTTACGCGCTGCGCGCCGCGCCTCGGATCACTTCCGGGTGCGCTAACGCGGCGTGTCATAAAACGCATTACGCGACAACGTAGGTCAAGAATATAGTCTAAATGTCTCCACCAACCAGCGTTCAGAACACAACCCCTTTCAGCAGTCCAAAAAGTTCTGTTAAATGACAACAGAGGGGACAGGCAACAAGAACCATCAGTCAAAGAGGGGAGGGCAAGTTCTTCTCTTCCGGGTCATGTTGGGGCGCTACCGGAACTGATCGAATTGGTAGTCTACAGTGTTTCTGGATGTTTCAGACTAAAGCTGGCGTCAGCATGAGACCACTACCATCTCGTAGCTCCGTCGTGGCCATTCCACGAGCAATCATGGCAGCCGCTCCCCACCAGAAGCCTGCGGGAGTCGGAGGCCCCCAAGACTTTTGTAGAATCTTCACGGCTGAGGGGACGCTTTTCGAGAATGGGACCCAAGCCCTAGCAGACAAGCGTCCGAGTTCCAAGGTGTCCCAGGGCCATTTTAGTGGACCAGGCCCAAAACCGAAGAGCCGGCCGCCATTTTGAGAGTCCTGTGGCAGCCGCCTATCGCTGCACCGCAAGAGCGGGCGCATCTCAACTACATGGTGAGCGAGACGCTGTAGTCGCAAGAGCGGGCGGAAAACAGCTGAATGGCGGAAGAGGCACAGTGTAGCAAAAGCGGGCGGAATGGCAACTAAAACGATAAAGGGGCGCCCCACTACAGCTTGTCTTCAGGTCAAACGGATTGTGGGACAAGGTCCAGAATTGAAGAGTCATCAAAAGGCAAAAAGTACCGCCGGACCCCGGGAGCCGGCCGCCTATGTCGGGGGCGATCTCAGGCTACACCAGTGCTATAAGACTTGGGGAGGGTGTCGGAGCCAAGCGTCTTCTCCGAGTCCATGGCCATCACAGCGTCCCTCAGGGGCCTCCGTCAAGCTGTTTAGGAAGGTAACATATTACATTGTTTTCTAATGCAGTCAGGTCCACAAACGACACTCACTTACTTTGAGAATAGTGAAGCTGCAGTAGGTGGAAATAAGCTTCAGACAGTGTTACAAGCGCTGCTCAGAACTCTTAACTATGGCACCCAACATCTAGAACTTATGCTATTTGAGAATGGTAGTGACATCGAAGCATCTCAGGGACCAAAACCATTAACGTACTTTCACGTATGAAAATCTTACTTGGGGAGGGGGCAGGAGCGAAGCGCCCCCTCCCAGTCAGCGCCACCACACCGTATGTTGAAAATCTGAAGCCATCGTTCTACAAAGTCAACCAAACTTGGATTGAAAAATCTAGAAAAATGTACAAACTGAAAACCAGTTTTGGTCTGCATAGCATCAGTAGCAACGCTTGAGTCAGCTTTGTGTCAAGCCGCCATTTTGATTCAACAAAGCACAGGCATTGAAAAAGGCTGAAATTCAGAACTCTAAACTATGGCACCCAACATCCAGGAGCTTGCTATCCGGATCTTGGAGCCTTGTGCTGTTTTCGATCTATTCACACATCGGTCCACTACTGACATCATCTTATAAACCAACGTTATGTAAATAGTTTTTTAATAAAATGTTTTACCCTGTTTCTTTGCTGGTGTGTTGTCTATATTTTTAATATTTGCATAGGGTTTGTCATTATTTTGTGCGGGATGGGTGATGGAGCCGAGCTGTCTTGCAGCCCTCATGGTGTGGAGCTCAGTTCATCTCACTATTTTCGTATTTCTCAAGAAGGGTTGTTCCTAATATTTCTATTTTAGCGAGGTCAAAAAGAGATCCAATTAGTGGCCTACTGATTTTGCTCGATTACTTTTATTTTTTTTACACGATTTTTCACTATCTGCAAAGACTAAACAGAGTATTGCGACTTTGTGCTTGTTTGTAAATAGAGAATGATCCAAAGAGAACCAATTCTAAAACAGTAAATGCTTGGACAACAATCAATCAAATGGAGAGACAAGGAGGTACGACGGATTACAACGGAGGGGAGGGGGGGGCAGCGTTCAAAGCACATCAGCGTGCATAAATACGAAAATGTTTTTATCTATCACGTACTTGACATTTTAAAGCTTTTCATATTTGCTATTAAAAAACCAATGAAATTCACAGAAAAAACCATAGGTTATAGTGGATATATAGTTAGGAATTTGCATTTACAAAACCTTGAAAATTCAATGAAAAAACCATAGGTTATAGGCCATATATAGTTAGGAATTAGCATTTACAAAACCTTATTTTACTCGCATAAAACCATTGAAATTCCATATATAGTTAGCTAACTATAAGCGCTAACTATATATCGCGCACTCGCAATCCACTGCTGATGATGTCACATATTACATCATTCATGACATGGTCAGTGACATCACTGATGACATCACTGATGACATCTCAAATGACATCACTGATGACAACTCAAATGATATCAATGATGACATCTCAAATGACATCACTGATGACAACTCAAATGACATCACTGATGACATCTCATTTGTCATCACTGATCACATCACTCATGTGATAATACAATGAACCTCTTCAGACTCTAATATAACCTTACATACACTCAGTATAAACAGACACTCACAGACTGTCACTCATCCATGGAGTTACTCACACACCTAGTCAGTCATGCAAAGAATCAATCACACCTCCATTTCCTCAACTATACAGTTATACACATCTTACTTATTCAAACATATAATAACACATATTTACTCTCTTATATAATCCCTGATACAAGCTCACAGTGATCGATACAGCCACTCACACATTCACTGGCTCTTATGTTCAGTTATTTATATATCTCAACTCTCACATGTATTGTGTTTTACATACGTACTTACTTGCACATGTAGCAATGAGAAATCCATTCACTCACCAACACACCCATGCACAGTCAACCGCCCATATAGCTGTTTCCACGTGCACTTTTGAAACCATACATCTAGTGAATCAACTGCTCACACATCTATGCACAGAGTCACGCACCTCCCAGCCACCCACACACACACTCAGCCTCCCATTCAAATATTTGGGCAACCAATCAATAACCCATATGGCCACTCTTATAGCTACTGATCAACACATGCAGCAGCTTACACAACAACAAACATACTGATGCACGAATTAAGACAGTTTACTCACTAACCCATGTACTCAGTGAGACACATTTAATCACTCACTCATACAGTCAGTCATGCACCTACTAAATTCTTCATCCAGACACTTATACATCCACTCATTCTTCAATATGTGAAACATATTTAAACTTTACAGACACATACAATCACTGGATGTTGTGATCAGTGATGTCATCAGTGATGTCACTGACCATGTCATGAATGATGTAATATGTGACATCATCAGCAGTGGATTGCGGGTGCGCGATATATAGTTAGCGCTTATAGTTAGCTAACTATATATGGAATTTCAATGGTTTTATGCGAGTAAAATAAGGTTTTGTAAATGCTAATTCCTAACTATATATGGCCTATAACCTATGGTTTTTTCATTGAATTTTCAAGGTTTTGTAAATGCAAATTCCTAACTATATATCCACTATAACCTATGGTTTTTTCTGTGAATATATATATATATATATATATATATATATTCACTGAAAAAAACAAAGGTTACAGGGATTTTATAGCTAGGCTGACATTTCACAAAATTCAGCAGTTAGTTTTAGCTGAGCAAACTATAACTAGTGTCCATGCAATGCACTGCTTATTACCTCACATATTACATCACTCATGACATGGTGAGTGACATCACTCATGACATCTTAAATAACATACCTGATGACATTATCCAGTGACTTTGAGTGTTTTTGAAAAGGTATGAGTGTTAAATAACTATATCAAGGTGTGTTGATGAATCAGTGGGTGTATGAGTGCCTGTATGTCTGATTTAGTGGGTACGTGATTGACTGTATAAGTGAGCAATTAGGTGTCAGTGAATGTATGGGTGAGTGACTATGTTGTCTGAATGTCTGTATCAGTCTGTTAGTTGGTGTTTAAGTGGCTGTATGGATTGGTGAGTGGGTATGTGAATGGCTGTATGGGTGATTTATTGGTTGTCTCAGCCCCTCTATAGGTGTATGAATGTCTATGTAGGTGGGGGAGGGGGGTGTGACTGCCTGCATATATGACTAAGTGGCTGCATGGGTTAGTGTGTGCATCTGGGAGGAGCTGTATGGGTGACTGAGTCTCTTTATGGCTGTGTTGGTATGTGAATGGGTGTGTCAGTGGTGTATGGGTGAGTAACTGCATATGTGAAAGGCAGTATAGGTGAGTGTTGGAGTATATGAGTGACTGTATTTGTGAGTGAGTGATTGTGAGAGTGGCAGTGTGGGTATGTCTGTGCTTGTGTCATATGTATGTGTGGGTTATTCTCAGTTTATATCTGTATGACAAAGTGAATGTGTGTGTGTATAACTGTATAGCTGAGTAAGTGGCTTTGTCATTGACTCTTTGGGTGAGTGATTAAGTATGTGAGTAGATCTATGGGTGACTGACAGTGTGTGAGTGACTGTATGGGTGTATGAGTGGATATATCAGTACCTGTATTAATGAGTGAGTAGCTGTATGCGGATATGACTGGAGTGGGTGCGAAAGTTCTGGTATGGGTTTGTCAATGGTTTTGGGAATGTTAGTGTGGAAGTTGGAGTTGGTGTATGAAAGGTCATATTGGGATGTGAGTAAATATGTCAGAGATTCTGTGAATGATGTCATCAGTCATGCCATTTGAGATGTTATCAGTGATGGTAACTTACCATGTTATGATTGATAGAATATGTGAGGTCATAAGCAGTGCATTGCAGGGGCGCAAGTTATAGTTAGCTCAGCTAACTGTAACTGCTGATTTTCACTGGTTTGGTACAAGTGAAACTTAAGCCTAACCATAACGTTTCTGTAACCTTTGTTTTTTTCTGTGAACTTCTAAGGATTTTTAAATTCTATTTCCAGACTATAACGTCCCTATATCAATTGGTTCTTCTCAGTGAATTTCTAAGGTTTTATAAATGCTAATTCCTAACTATAACATCCCTGTAACCTTTGTTTTTTTTTCCAGTGATTTCCTAAGGTATTTTTATTTTTATTTCCTATTTGTAACCTGTAAACTTTGAGAGTGGGTATGTGAGTCTCTGTACAGGTTATTGACTAGGTGAGTGTGGCTGTATGGGCCTCTGAGTGAGTGTGCAATGTCTGGATAATTATGTAAGTACATCAGTAGTGACTGGGTGATTGTATAAATGCATAAGTGGTGCCTGTGTGATTCTATGAGTGCAATTGCCAAGGACACACTGTGAATACCGGGTGTTTTTGACAAAGTATAAAACACACATGTAGACATATTTTATATAAAATGTCAGTGTAGCTTTACAGTATGATAAAAACTTAACTTCCTCTTTGTATTTATCTGTCGAAATAACAACATAAAAAATGCATTTTCCTTCTTCACAGCAACACTGGAAGTCGCAATTAAATCAGTGGTCACAAATACAAATGACAAAGTGTAAAACAGATATATAGACATATTTTACACAACGTTTGAGTCTAGCAGTATAGTAAGATATTGGTGTAACTTTATTTTAAAAACACATTTGTAAAAAATAACACTTCAAAAAAATAACTTTAAATAGCTGAACTCACAAATAGAACATAGCTATGTACTACCAATTCTACTGCCCATTGTTACTCAAACTTATGGGGAATAAAAAACTGCTGCAAAACTAGTGCAATGCATAATCTGTGACAAGACCCTCTCTAGAGGAATGACCAAAAAATATTCATGTGGGACGACGTCCATGTTATATCATTTTAAAACCTATCGTAGAAAAAGTTTCCGATTTGTGATCTAGCAGAGGGAAGCTTGAGGGCCATCTACATCAGTGGCAGCAGCAACAATTCCTGGCCAGAAAGTCACTTCAGAGATTCAGACTACTGCAACAGATATGGTTTCAGAGGTTAAGAATGTCCACACATTGCATGGACTGGAGTGTTGTTATAAGTGCTAGTGAGCAGTGTGTTACAGCTATTCACAATGCTGTAAAAAATCACACGTGCTAATTGTTTTGCCTTTTATATATTTTTTGCCCATTTTTTTAATTCCTCCTGTCCCAGTTGCCAGTTTCATTACCATAAAAAGAACAACATTTTTTTTTAAAGTTTTCAAAACCACGAAAAAAAAACATAACAGAAAATCATGTCAGGAAAATAAAGGAATATTATTGGACAATCCACTTTTCAACTAAAAGAATAAGAAGAATATGCATATTTATCTACCTTGAACATTCTTTAACAGGAGTTCATAGTGAGCAGATTTGAGCAATGCACAATATGTCACAAGGCATTATCACGGGGAACAAATAACTTAAGAAAAATTCTTTACTGAAAAACGTCTATGCTTTACCATCTAAAAACATACCATAACAATAGTGTAAAAGCAGCAAAAAGGCAACGCAAAGCTAAAATACCCTCAACTTCAATAGCAGCCACAACAACACCGGGGCCAGAGAGTTCCTTCAGAGATCCAAACTCAACTTCAAGATTTGGCTCCACAGTTTTTCCAGATTGCATCATACTGCATGGACTGTAGAGTTGTAGTGAGTGCTAGAGAACAGACCATCACAGCCCTACGCAATGCTGCAACGAATCATACATGTTACTTTTGGCCCTTCATAGTTTTTCTACATTAGCAGGCAATTTATTATCTTACAAAAGGGGAATCTAACATCTATGTATTGTTCATTTTACTATCTTTTTAATTTATTGAAAAACTACTTACATATAACTTGCAATATTGACAAGTCAAAGAGTTCCTCAACAAATAAATACACAGCTAACTTTTGCGAATTTTCATTATTTACTTTTTCACTTTTTAAATACAAGTCAACAGTCTGTGTTTGAATCTTCTAGTGAGTGTGTCGACAACGTATACAAACATACACTGGTTTTTGAGACCACACTGTGCAAAATGTTGTCATCTCTTTTTCAAAACTATCAACTGTAATATCTGTGTCCTGTCCTGCAACTCCTCCTCTTAACAGCTCTTAATTTTCCCTAGAATCTTTCTGAGGACCAAAGAAATGAAACTGCACATCATCACACATCTTTTCTAAGTCTGCCACAGCACCCTGAAAAAGTGGTCTATTCATTTCTCTGAAACATGAATCAGGAGTTTTCACATACTACAGCCTCCTAACTAAAGTTCACAGTGTTGAGTGGTATACAGCTAACATCCTGAAACGATGAAAGGTGCTTTGGCACACTTTCTTTGATAAACCAGCTAGTGAGTGTCTTGGAAAGTAATTATATTCTATTTTAACCTTCACCTTGGTAAAATATGTAGAAATGTCCTTAATTTATCAATGAATTGCTGTCAGATACTACAAACTACCACAATTCCATTTCAATACAGGTTCCGGACTCTACCTTCCTTGTACCTGTTCTCCAATAACTTGTTCTACATTCGCGGGTAACATCACCTCTTTTGCTATAGGAGTGCCATTCTTCATTTCCTAACATCGTCCTCTGTAATCAATAGCATGAACTAATCTATTATCATGGAGATAGCTTTCTTCATTAAAGAAAAACTCTGTACTAGAAGTATAAATGTATTCTCCACTAAAAACTGTACAAAAATTATAACTTCTCACTAATATTATTTTAGTTTTGTCTCCTCATGCACAACACCATTTTGTCAAGAGATTTAATTCTATTTATGATCAAAATAAAAAAAGCAAAGGCCCTCATTAACTACTCTCTCAACTCGTTCCGTCTGTTTTAGTGCAGGTCTCCTTCTTCTATACTTCTTTATATTTCTCTGCAGATGTATACCTACCCAACTGTAAAACATCCTGGCTCTGATTTGCTTAAACTGCTTCTCTCTTCTGGTTAAGGTCTGTCCATCTTTGTTACATTCTTTCCTGTTCTTGTTACATTGATTTTGTCCATTGTTAATCTTTCTCATAGATTGAATTTTATTTTCATTATTCAATGATCTTTGGAAATGTCCACCTATATTTTTAAGAATTACTTTTTCTCTTACCAATAGCACTTTTTTCGTTCACCATTTTTCTTCATGTTTCCCCTTATGAGTCTCAGTTATGCACAGATACTGTAGCTGTTTCTGTTCCTTTTTTCCTCTGAGCTATTGCAGGCATTCTGTCTATCAAAATTTAAAAGTACATACAGTGTCCCAATACTGCAAATCCAAAAACACAACATAAGAGCTATTTACGTGCCTCTCTACCACTGTGTCACAGGTACTGAAGTGTAGTTCCTATATTCCCAATAGGCTCTGCGCATTGGAATAATATATCCTGTAGTATAGACGTAGGTCTGAGGTCGACTTGGTCTCTATTAAATCTATTATACTTAATTGTGAGTGCCAGCTAGCTTAGAGGTCACTAGAAACTTTCTCAAATTCACAAGAAGGGATCATTTTCTGACAATCGCATAAACATGACAACTTTGTTTCCCAAGAATAAGAAATCAATCTCTAGAGTCACGGAAACAATAAATAGCTATTTTACTCAGTCAATCGTGCATGCTTCATTTTACCAGAGGTGCTGAGAAAATAGAGAGACGGGCGTTTTCAATAAAAAGTATTTATTGAACAGTCATCTTTCTCAAGCATAAGAAATGCACTGCTACAATCGTAATACTGGTTATAAAGTACAAGGCATATAATACGAAGAGTATTATAAGATAGTACTGTAAGAGAATGATATGGTTTCTAAGCCATAAAATACCTAAAATATATAAAATACATACAGTGACTAAAAGTACTCAACAGGTGCTTCTAAAATACGCCTACCTCGGTGTACCTAACCTAAGTCTAGTACGAGGGAAGAAGTAAGTGAGGTGTAACTGAAGTTTAGTATTTCTTCTGCCAAGAATCTAACTAAGAATTCTCTACGGGTCTAATCCGCACAGTACCTTGGTTGTAAAATGAAGGAGGTCTTGTACCTCTCTCTCAGGACTTGATTTCCCAGCAACCCGCAAGGGTAGCCTGGAAACACTGCAGCTGGATTTCTCAGCAGGAGAAAAGACAGTGTCTCGCAGTGCGTCAGGCTGGAGGGTCGACTTCCTTCGGCACTTGCTGCAGCAGGGCGTGTCGGGCAAGTAGATAGTCGATCTGCTCTAAACGACTGTGTGTTTGTCTGGGCAAATGCAGGCATATTTATACCTTGAAGGTGCCGAGTTTGACATATGATTGGACATAATAACGTCATCAAAGACTCAGTTCTTCGAAAACTCCATGATTTCCTAGATAAATTAGTTCAGGCAAGGGGAAGTCCCTAGCTGCTGAAGGCAGGTTTTTCTAAGAAATCGTTGTGGATTCTCGGAATTTAGCGGAAGTAGTCATGCCGTATTTGGGCTGCATAGGATCAGTCTAAATATGGGTATGATTTCTATGCCTCTTGTTCTTTGAAAACTCCATGTTTTCCTAGATAAATTAGTATTCAGGCAAGGGGAAGTCCCTAGCTGGTGAAGGCGGGTTTTTCTAAGAAATCGTTGCGGATTCTCGAAATTTAGCGGAAGTAGCCATGCCGTATTTGGGCTGCATAGGCTCAGTCTAAATATGGGTATGATTTCTATGCCTATATAAGGATCAGGTGATTTATACCTATATATGGGCATGAATCGGGAAAATTACACTAGAGTCCTAGATTCGTACATAACACCCACTCCACGATATTAAGTTCAATAAAACTAAACGTATAAGCACTGAACATATCTAAGGCAAGTGTTTACAATCCCACCTAAAATCCAAATTGTTTTTTTAAAAGGTTTGTTGACATGAAATGAGTATAAACTCTATGAAAAAACAAGTCTCAACAGATATGAAACATATTATGAGAGCATACATTTCAACATTTACGAAATATGAAATTACATTCATGAAATGTCTCTTAAGAAACAGAAGAGAAAAAAATCTAGACCATCTCATAACATAATATTTACATTTGTTTTGTTTTTGAACAAGGCCAAATATTGTCATTAGGAAGTTTTCAAAAGAAATCTTGTTCCCTAAGAATAGTTCTACTTTAAGCAGATTACTCTGTGCCAAAAAGTTCTATTTTGGAAAAAGTTCAAATTGTTAGACGGTTTGTTTTGAAAAAATGAAGGCCGAATTTCAGAGTTCAGGGAATGCTGTGTGCATGAATCAAAAGTTATTTTTGGTGTCAGGAGAAAACATCAGATCGTCTAGGCTGGCAAAGAAACCGTCTACCATAGTAGGCGAAAGTGGAGTCACTTCAGTTAGCAGGTCAAATGTGCATAGATGAGGATCATCACCGTCAGCGTTTGATGCATTAGCAATGTCCACAGTAGGTGGTACCTGTGTGCCTGTAGTGTCACGTATCTCACCCTCAGTTACTCTTGCCGGTAAGATCTCAATTAATACCGTCATCAGAATTGGCAGCCGTTGGGGGCAACACGATGCATGAGTCGTTACCAGACCTAGCAAAGCATCAACATCTGATGGCAGGACTGATGGAAGTGTAAGACAAATGTCCAACATGCATTCCTCTCCGCAAAGCAGGCATCGTAGAACAGGTAAGATGCAATCTTGCCAGATTGGTCTGAACGAAAGGAACCAAGTGGTGTTCAGATCTCTTGAACAAGCCAAGCCAAGAATCTGTGTAATGCGTTCACAATACCTCATTGCAAGGAGAGCTTCTTCCATGGTAGTCTGGGTATAGCTTGTGACTGGACTTGCCATATCGGAGCAGAAGGAATAAAAATAGAATTCCTGCTAGGAGTCCCAAGATGGGAGGCAGGCCGCCGAATACAGAGTGCACGAAATTTGGACAAATGCAGAGGACTGCTTCAAATGGCGTTAACAGTCCTGAAAAAATCGTCTTAAATACATGTGCGATGCCACTGGTATCAGACATGTTTAAGATTTGACCTAACATTTCTGCGAAATGTACTGGGCATTATTACTTGTTGATAATAATACATGTATCTCTGCAGAAGTCCTTGCAACTTACGAGATCATACGTTTCTCTAGACGAGGTCAGTGGCACAGATTTTTGTAAAAGAAGGACTTTTATTCTGATTAAAGTATCAATTCATATAGAAGAGATATTCAGTGAAGGCCATAACGCCGTCTCCCTGTCTGTCTTGCTCCTTGGATACAATACTTGCATACAAAAAATGACCCTGGATGACACACTAACTAGATACACTTTTCCTGGCAACGTGCCACAACAGCTGTGGTCATTGAGCATAACGTAGCTGCCATTAGATAGCTGCCTGAAAATTGGTTCTATCACTGTGGAGGGTGAACTGTGCAGGTGGCAAGAAAGGTTCTTTGCAGAACCTTCGCAGGCACCGTGTAAATTAATACCTTGGCACAAAAGTGTACTACTTAGTGAGTTCTTACAATTTTTACCACTAAGGAATACCTCCTTTCCCCCATTCCAACATTTGTGTGTGTAAGGTAAAGTCCAGGTCGACTTAATATATTCTTTACCCAACCTTTCATGCAGGCCCGCTGGTATATGCTGTAGACAATACTGAAATGGGAAAATCGTCACTGGTATTGTGATAGTGCCATGTATTATCCATTCAATGACAGGCTTCTCAGAAACTGTCAATGGTAATCTTTCCAGTTTTTCAATGTTCAGCACCGTATAGTCTGCTCCTCTCTGTGCCAAAGAGGAATGTTTATCTGTAAGGTTAAATACAGCAAATAATGACATGGTGATGATTAGACGCCGTGGCATGTAGCCTGAATGGAGATTTTGTAACGTCCAGCCTAGCTACATTTTAGAACGTAATTGGGACTGGTCATGTTGTAGCATTAGCAAGTCCTGCTCTATTACGTCAATGGCAGATGATACAATGCTGTCCAAAGAAATAACCTGTTGTTCACTACAGAAAGAGCTTTCTCTAAATTAATACGATAAATTTCTCGTATTCTTTCTGCAGTTTCCATTTGCGTTATTTTCCAAGCTTCATTGTACGCAGCGTATATACCGGCGTATATGAAACGTTTTTGACGTGGTTTGCGAGGCCCCATTAAGAAATCTGGCAAATCAGTGCCTTCTTTAAGTAAAGAGGAGTGTTGTTTGATTTCTGGAAGTGTAGTTTTCTGTAGCCACTCAAGGCATAGTTTTCCTACACTGTATGTAGTTACTATCCCTGGATGTTGTCTCTGGGAATATCTTGGATCGGGCCTATTAACTGGCAATCTTTGTGTTTTGTTCAGGAATCTATCTTGACAGTTATTAGTGTCTATGGGACAGAATAACCATTTTTTTATCAATCAGGATTAGTTCTGTTGTGTTATAAAATTTGTTTTTGTCTACCTCCTCATCCGCAGTGTTATTACTGTCAGGTGCGGGCTTTGGTATGGACGGTTTGTTTAAGTCTTTTATCTTAGCCAGGCCAAGACATGAAATCTGTTGAACAGTGTCATTTAAAAACATTATTTGTTCTGGTATAATGCAGGCTCTGAACAGGGCTTCTAAACCTTGCACCTGCTAGTCTTTTGTGCCCCAGACAGTTTTTCTCTCAATGTTGTCTTTCCAAAAGTCAAAACCTGATGTAGACAGCTGAGCATAAAAGTTTGCAGAATAAATTAGTTTTGTATTGGTCAAGATTGTTTTCATTCCTGTCTTATTCATGTTTTTTAAATAAAACGTTTCTGGATTTGTAACATTAAACCCTGAGAAGTACGGAAACCGCTCATAAAATGTTTTTGTGCTACCTTTTGGTGGCGTTGGACAATGTTCCCATTGATTATAAGTAAAAACATTTCTAGGGTTTGCAGATTTATGTAAATAATGGTGACCATAATGATTAAAACAATACATTTGTTCATAATCTGTTGAACCTTCTAAGTATTCATGTCCTGTGAACTTAGCTGACATTTCTAAGTCTGTCATCATATTATTAACAGTTTCAAAGTCCCAATCATCAGAAAATGTGCTGGGTGATGCAAAGTCACTCAAAGAAACCCTGAACTGTTGTGGAATCTTCAGCAGTTCCACCGGGCCATAGATGTCATAATCAGTTCTGTCCCATGCTATACCACCAGTTATAGGAACAGCTGTGATGTTTGCTGATGAGAGGTCTCTTCGTTCACGATGAGATGATTTGTGAAGTTTCAGGAGCAAGTTGATTTTCTTACTTGCTGTGTCCATTGTACTATATTTTTCATCTATCATCCTTTCTAGACTTAACACCAGTATGAGACAGATCAAGAGGAAAAGTATGCAAAACACAATCCAAAATTCAACCCGTGGTTAAACCAGATTTGTTTTTTCAAGTTGATGAAAGAGTTCTGTTACATTTTCTTTGAAAGTTTTATTTGTGGCGTATTTTCAGGTTCACTGGGATCTTCAGAAAATGTATAAAAATTGATGAAATAGCCAGAGGCAGTTCTGTCAATTGTTGGAATAGCATCAGGATTGTTATTGATCTTTGGAGCTGCTTCTTCCTTAGTCATATTGGTATAGTCAGAGGCTACATCATTGTAGACAGGAGTTTCTTGACAAAAAGTTATTTGGGTTTCAAGAGACACAAGTTCCATGACTTTGTTGCATAGTCCTTCTTTTCTTACTGCAGGTTTATCAAAGGTGGTAAGTCTTTCAGTGTGAACCTTTTGGATTGTAGCAAGATTTGGTTGTCTGCTACATCTTGGGAGTCCACTGGGTCTACTACTTATTATTGGCCACATGATGTGGTTTGACCAGGTCGATGGACACAACTCTGTTCTCCCTTTTACCAGCAAGGGGCGGTAGTAATACTGATCTTGTTCCATGGATTGCTAAGACAGGTACTGCTTTTCTGTAAGAAGGCCCAAATTCCTTCTTTACGGCAATCTTTTCCCTGACTAGATCCCCAATCTTTGGAATCCAGACAGGTCCTGCTGGGACAGGTGGTTTCTCTTCAGTGGTCGTTGGCTTCTGTATCGTGTTACTCAGAATTCTTCTTGTTTCATTTAAGGCCTGTAAAACAGCCAAACGATCTTTGACTTCAAAAGGGTTTTTGTTCTACCACTGAAGTTTGACAATCGAGGTCTTCGATTAACATTCTAGTACCAAACATTAATTTGTATGGAGTGATTCCACCCAGAGAATTCCTTGGCAGATTGTTATGACTACGGTGGACACTTATTAGATGTTTGACCCACCTATCACCCGAACCTAATACCTTAGCTGTTATAGATTGCTTTATGTCACGTTTTTTTCTTTCCAATACCGCATTACCCTCAGGATGGAAGGGACTCATTTTCAAACATGAGCTGTCCTGCAGTGGTAAAAAGATCAAGTATCTTGATGCAATGTCCAAGCTAGCCTTGGCCTCTTTGTAAGCTCGAGAGCTAAAAGCAGAATCCTGGTCAGAATGTAGCATGCCGATTGCGTATGTGCCGATAAAGACTCGCAAATCCTTTATAACAGTTCTGGCGTCAGCCGAGCGCTGGGGCAACAACCAAATAAATCTTGTGCAGGAATCTACTGCGACCATGATATATTTATAGTTACGATACCTTTGTAAGGGACCACAGTGGTCCAGGTAAACACATGCTAATGGTATATCTAATCAGAAGTGGCGTCTGCGCAGGTCGTTTCACTGTAGAAACTTTCAGTTTCTGGCAGATTTCGCATTCTAAAACATAGTTTCTAGTTTGTTTCCTCATGCTTGGCCACCAGTATCTTTGTTTTACTAATGATACTGTGGCGGAAATTCCTGCGTGTGCAGATGCGAGCCCTTCATGTGCTGCTAAGATTAGTCCTAACCTATGTTGCATGTTTGGAATTGCCCTATCCCCCACTCCAGGGATTCGAGCAAAAGGAACATCATTCGCATCAGTTACATATGAGTACTTCACTGGAAAGCCTTTCGGGAGTGTCTTACCACTGTCTTTTAATGAAGCAGTGACAGCTTGCATTATTTTGCTGTCTATTTTTGTTTTTGACCGAGTGATTGCAGCTACGGAAGCCGTTTGTACAGCTGCATTCGAGGCTTCATCAGCCAATGAATTCCCTGCAACGTGAACGCCATCACTCTGATGACTCAGTGTATGGATCACATGAGTCTTTTGTAGTTCTTTCTGTAATAGAGCTATTTGTTCCCAAAGCATTTTGTGCTTAATTGTTCCACCTTTTGCGTCTTTGAAACCCTTTTGAATCCAGTTCTGCAGATATTCATTGTAAGACTGGACACAATAATACGAGTCGCACACTATGAGTGTGGGGAATTCGCGATCAGTATTTTCAAGCGCCATCTTGAAAGACTGTGGTTCAGCTCGCTGAGCTGTACAGTCTCGGAGTGATTGAGTTCTAGTGACCATAGGTCTAAATTTACCTTCATGCCAGCGACCTTTAACAATTGTGCACGCAGCACTATAGGCTGGTTTACCCCCAATAGCGGGCTGTGCTGATTTGTCTGTATAGATTATACATCCGTAATGTTCCAGAGGCAGAATCTCGGTCGGCAGAGGATATTTGTGATCGTATTGTAGGAATTCTTGTGTCTTCAAATAGGGGTCAAAGACGAATTCAACATTCATTGCAGCAAGAGAGTTAACCCATTGTATCCAGTTTGGATGTAAAGCCTTAGCATTGGGAATGCTTGCTTTCGTTACTGCCTTTAAGGCAGGTACAGGTGTAACGATCATTATGTGTTTTCCCTGCGAGAGAGCTCTCTCCTTTGCTACTGCAGTTTGAACCGCTGTCAGATTTTTTTCTGTAGAAGTACATTTTATTTCAGCTTGTGTGTACAAATGTGATTTGTATCCTGTTGGTACTTTTTCACCTTCATTAAAGGTCAGGTATGTGAATCCGCATCTCCCTGGGATGATTCGGATCACAAGATTGCGTACATTGTCGCGTGTCTCTAACTGTGTTTTTGCTAACATGTCTGTTTGCACTGAAGGCAAATATTTCTGTATGGTTTTGAGTCCAATTTGTTGGTTTGAAATCAGGTTTGATTAGAAATCAATCTCTAGAGTCACAGAAACAATAAATAGCTATTTTACTCAGTCAATCGTGCATGCTTCGTTTCACCAGAGGTGCTGAGAAAATAGAGAGACGGGTGTTTTCAATAAAAAGTATTTATTAAACAGTCTTCTTTCTCAAGCATAAGAAATGTACTGCTGCAATCGTAATACTGGTTGTAAAGTACAAGGCATATAATATGAAAAGTATTATAAAATAGTACTGTAAGAGCATGATATGGTTTCTAAGCCATAAAATACCTAAAATACCTAAAATACATACAGTGATAAAATATTGACTGAAAGTATTTAACTGGTGCTTCTAAAATACGCCTACCCCGGTGTACCTAACCTAAGTCTAGTACAAGGGAAGAAGTAAGTGAGGTGTAGTGTAGTTTAGTATTTCTTCTGCCAAGAATTCTCTAAGGGTCTAATCAGCTCCGTACCTTGGTTTTAGAATAAAGGAGGTCTTGTATCTATCTCTCAGGACTCGATTTCCCAGCAACCCGCAAGTATAGCCTGGAAACACTGGAGCTGGATTTCTTGGCGGGAGAAAAGACAGCGTCTCTCAGTGCGTCAGGCTGGAGGGTCAGCTTCCTTCGGCACTTGCTGCAGCAGGGCGCGTCGGGCAAGTAGATAGTCGATCTGTTCCAAACCACTGTGTGTTTGTTTGGGCAAGTGTAGGCATATGTATACCTTGAAGGTGCTAGTTTGAAGTTTGATTGGACATAATAAGGTCATCTAAGACTCTGTTCTTTGAAAACTACATGATTTTCTAGATAAATTAGTATTCAGGCAAGGGGAAGTCTCTAGCTGCTGAAGGCTGGTTTTTCTAAGAAATCGTTGTGGATTCTCGGAATTTAGTGGAAGTAGCCATGCCGTATTTGGGCTGCATAGGCTCAGTCTAAATATGGGTATGATTTCTATGCTTATATAAGGATCGGGTGATTTATACCTATATATGGGCATGAATCGGGAAAATTACACTAGAGTCCTAGATTCGTACATAACAGTACGTTTAGAGCCTCAATACGATGAAGTCTCCAAAAGGCAGATTTTCCTAACCCGAGTCGAAACCCATGTTTCTGACCAACTCGGAACATTTCCAACCGACCGATTACGATTGAAAGTAACTGTTTGGTCTGTTCAATTTGGTTCTGACTGGCATTCGGAGACTCTGAGCCAGTCGTAGCCGAACCGTACAGCTCTATAGACGTTTCCGATCAAGCCATTACGATATCGGATTCAGACGGCCTTTCCTAATCGGATTGTCTGACAAGGAATGGCTGTCATAAATAGATTTTGGAGGCCCGTAGCAGGTGCCATTCACCCGAAGGACTCTGGTTGGAGTCTGAGTGGGTACCCATGGGACCCGTCTTTGCAACCATACACAGTGTGGCAGGCATCATGAAGTGACTTCCACAGAGTGTAAGGTTTTCTGCAACCACCCATTTCTTCAATGGGAACCTATGTTGTCAGTTGGAACATAGTTTCCCATTGAAGTTAAAGGGAGTCTGACCGAATGGTGTATGGAACCATTGTAAACGGTCGGTTGGCCTTCCCGAACCTGATTCAGTCAGATTGCTTTCCAACCAACATCATAACGAGGCCCTTAGTGTTTCAATACTTTTCTACTTTGTTGTTTCATATTTACATTTTGAAAACACTGCATATAAAAATCCTCACATTAATCTATATCACAGCATATAGCTCACTAATTCTTCAGATTACATGCAAACTTTGTGTGATAGGTTACGTATAAAATTCCCCAGATGGTTCTAAAAGAGTACATATTCCTCACTAAAACTTGTAAATACATTTGTTTCTGGTTGAGTATGGCAATACTCCCTGGATGATTGGATGAGTGTATAGATAGTGCCTAGGTGATTCCCTCAGAATATAGGCAGTGCCTATATGATTTCCTGAGTATCTAGAAGCTAAATCAGTGGTTCCATATCTACATAGTGAGTGCCTGTGTATTCCCATGACTATATTGCTACTATCTGGATGATTGGATGAATGCATTCTTTACATCAGAACTGGAAAATGCTAAGAACTGACCTTGTGAACTCTTTGAAGTGGTCAAACACCAATCTATCAAACTGGCTAAAACTTCCAGAGAAACCTCAAAATACCTAATAACCTGTGAGGAGTTCTCCTCCTTCTTTACTGCCAAAATGACCTCCCTAGGAAAAGAACTTAATTCCGCAATCAACATCCAACCTCTTCCTACTGTTTCCCATCTCTCCTCGCTTCCCTTCTAGACAACACCCAAGAACCAAGCGCACTGGTCCAACTTCAAGTTATATGACAACCATTCCATCCCGAAAATTCTACCCCCCTTGAATCCAAATAACCACTTTAATGACCCGCTCCCCTCCAACTGCGTGGCCGCGACCTTCCAATTTATCATTCCCATTTGCATTATAATAATCAACGCTTCCCTACTACAAGAATCCATACCTGACTCGCTAAAAGCCGGTCAAGTTGTCCCCGTCTTAAAAAAATCCACCTTGAATCCTGCTACTCCAGACAATATCCCACTTCTAGCGAAAGCTCTGGAGAAATTTGTGCAACTTCAACTGAGCCAACATATCACCAACTTTAATCTGCTAGACAAATTCCAATCCAGGTTAAGGCCTGAGCACAGCACAGAAACTACTATTCTCCATATTGTGGATGATGCTCTCCAAGCCCTTGACCAAAGCAAAATATGTCTAAAATTCTACTAGATTTATCCCCGGCATTCAACACAGGCAATCACAAGAAACTACTTGAACGCCTCAAATTCAGAATGGGAGTAAGGGGAACTGTTCTTGAATGGTTTAGATCCTTCCTCCGGAACTGCATGCAGACATTATTCGTCAACAGTAATCTATCTGTTACTTCCCCGATAATGATCGGAGTCCCCCAAGGACCTACTCTTTCCCCAACCCTCTTCATTCTCCACCTTGAACCGTTAGCTGAATTACTACATACCGCTGACATCTCCTTCCACATGTCTGCTGATTAGACCCAGATCTACATCAACATCTCCTCTCTAGAGGAAATCTATTCTTAAAATGAGGCTCTAAAGCTGATTGTTCAATGGCTCGCCTGTACAAAATACAAAGTTCTTTCTAAATTCACCCCTCAAAAGTAACACTGACATCTAGGGAACGGACCAAGTTGATTACAGTACTAAACTGCACATCGACCATAGTGGAATCTGCCAAATCTCTCAGAGTAATCCTAGACAGCAACCTGAATATGGAAGACCACATCAACTCGATGGCTAAAACTGGCAGGTTTCACCTGAGCTACCTGAGGAAACTAAAACCTTTCCATGATGCCTTGGGCCTAAAAATGGCAGTCCAGGCATTAATTATCTCCAGAATCAATCACGGATGCTTTTAAAACAAAATATATATATATATATATATATATTTGCATTTAATTAACCAAAAAACGAAGAGCATGTCATATTTGGTTACATTCGTGCAAAGACATATAGATACAATCCACATCATATAATATCTCACCTCTTCCCCTTTGCAGGCTGTATGAATCTGTGAATCCCAGTAAATTATTGATCCCTGCAGAGGCATCCACCCGCTATGCGTCTCCCAAAGAGTCCAAAAAACAGGCCGGTTGGCTACCTTGGCAGAGGTACAAAAATGTCCCCACTCATTAGTCGACTAGTCAGTACCCAGTCCTCCATCCATACCATAGTATTTTCTCCATTTACCCCATACCCTACAGAGCTTTTGCGGGCACCCTCTCACTTTGTATGTGACCCTTTCTGCCGCCATGTACATATCCATCCCCATCTTCCATTCTCAAAGCTGTGGAGGTAACGCCACCCCCCATGTGCGAGCTATGTCTCGTTTTGCTACTACTAAGACCAACATTCCAGATGGTATGGTAGGAGTCCCCCTGTGGCTGGTCACATCTCAATCAAGTTGGGTCGCTGGCTCAGCCCATACGATGGAGTCGGGCACTGTCATAATACACTCTCTGTAGTATCTTGTATTGAATAAGTCAGAGGTGGGATTTAATGGGCACTTCTCTATGATGCATCAGGGTCGCTTCCCAGCCAATGTTTTCTAATGTACCCAGGTTTAATTCCTACGATTCCCTCAATTTCCCCAGTCTGTCTGGTGCGTTATTCAGTGTCCAGTATGTTAGTGATATTGCCTTGTTGAGTATGTGTTCTTGTAGTAGGCGTCCCTCTAGAGGGGCATATTCTGGCAGTGAGGAGGAAAGCAAACTTTCTGCTAACCAGGCATGGTGCAGCTGTGCTTATTAAAAAAACTGGGAGGTGTGTAGTCCAAATTCTGCTGCTAACGCTCTGAAACCTTTGAGTTCTCCCTTGTCCACGATATACGCTATGATGGAGATGCCTATGGCGTCCCATCCCTCAAAGCTCCTAAGTTTGTGGAGCTCCTTCAACCAGGAGCAGTGCCAGAGGTGTGTCTGTTTCATTGGTTTGCGTGCCCAGCCCAGTGTCTTCGATGCTCCGTCCCAAACTTCTAGCGTGACTTGTGTAGCCAGGAGTAGGTGAACCCAGTCTGCGCTATCTGTAGGGTCCCGTGGAGAGAGGGCCAGGCCTCTAAGGCTCTTGGGCTATATATGACCGATTTGTGCTAGTTTATGTCATATCCTGAGAGGGACCCTTATCGGCCCATGAGATCAAACAAGGCGGGGATCATGGCAGTCAGTGGGTAACATATAATAGAATGCCTTCTGAATAGAGTGAGATATTTTCTTCCCCCTCGTCAGAGGGAGTGATTTGGAACCCCCGTATTTCTGCCCGCTGCCAAATATCGAATGCCACTATCTCTATAGTGTGGGAATAGAGTAAGGGGGACATCGGGCAGTCCTGCCGGGTACCCCATCTGATGGGAAAATCTTCAGATAACTGTCTATTAACCTTAACTCGAGCATGTGGGTCCACGTATAGGCGGCCTATTCAGTGTCTAAACTTGGTACCAGCACCAAACTTAACCAGGATGGCCTCCAGAAAGGCCAGTGCACAGCGTCAAATGCTTTTTCTACATCTAAGAATAGGAACAAATGCTGTTCTTCACGGTCCTGTACCTCCATGAGCCGATTATGGGTCCTGGGCAAGTTCAGTCTATTCGCCCGGCCCGGTAGGAAGCCCGTTTGGACCCGGTGCACCAGGGTAGTGATGAATTGGCGAAGACGGAGAGCCAGAATAGTTGCCAGTATTTTTACCTCTGTGTTAAGGAGGGAAATTGGGTGGTATTAAGCACAGTCATTGAGGGATTCCCCGGTTTGCAAATAGGAATAATCACGGCCATTCAGAGATCAAGGTGCAGGACACCTTCCTGGGATGCATTTCAAAACATCGCCAAGACGTGCACTGCCAAGAGATCCACCCCCTTCTTATAGAATTCTACAGGGAGACAGTTTGGGCCCAGGTACTTCCCAGGACGCAATCTAGATGTGGCATCCTTAAGTTTGTTGACTGTCATAGCCGCTTCTAGTCCTTGTCCTTCCCCCCCATCGTCAAACCAAGGAGGGGGTCCGGACAAAACCTAGATATCTCTGACGGGGATCCCAATTCCAGGGCTTCGTATAAATTCTGATAGAAGGAAGCGAATGTCTGAACTATCTGTGTATCTCCTGTATGTACTACTTTCGCTACCAACCAGGATTCCATTTCCTTACGACGAAGCAAAGCTAATAATTTTCCAGATTTGTCCCCGAACATCATACAGCCGATGTAGGGTGGCCTGTGCCTGTGTTTTAGCTTCCTCTGTCGCTAAGGCCCAGTATTTCAGCTGTGTGCCAGTCAATTGCAGGAGGACCTATGGGTCTCTGCATGTAGTGTACCGCTGTTCGAAGGCAAGAATTTGGGCCTCCAGCGTGGCCAGCACTTTTTGTACCTTCCTCTTCTCCCAGGCTATTCGGTTTTGGGCCCTGTCATGAAGCACAGCCTTATATGCCTCCCACAACATGATGCCTGACTGTACCGACACCAGATTTTCTGCAAAATAAACTTTCATGCCAGCCGGAGACCCTATCGCACCTCTTTATGCTGCAGGTCCCAGACTGATAGCCTCCAACTCCCTCATCCCGTACGGGGCCTCCCCCCTACCTTAACAAACAAGGGTGAGTGGTCAGATAGTCCTCGGCCCATATATTCCGCCTCATAGACACTCTCAAAGACACCCTGAGGGAGCACCACATAGTCCAGTTGTGAGTGTACCTGGTGAGCACCAGAGTAGTACAAATACTGTCGTTCTTATGGAAGCAGATGCCTCCACGCGTCCAACAAACCCAGGGTGTCTATCAGTCAGGCTAATTGTGTAGTCATTGGGGTCAGCGTGGTTGCTGACCGGTCCCTGGGGATGCACATTATGTCATTAAAATCACCCCCTATAATTTGTGTATAAACGGAAAGAGAGAAAGCTCAGGAGAGTGAGGAGAAAAGAGAAGAGAAGGGCTGCGTGAAACCCAAATCTGTGGCTACTCCGAGCCTCTTGCCTATGCTGGGGTGGGGGGTCTTTGGTCACTCCGCAGGTCTAGTAGGTGGAGCAGCAAGGGGGGGGGGGTAAGTGTCCATCCAGAATGCTTCAGAGTCTCAGTCTGATTCCACAGTCGACCTCACAAGCACATGTTCATGAGTGTGAGTCCGGCGGTTCCCCTTGTGAAGCCAGGGCGTTTGTTGCATCCTGCTCCATTGCCACTATTTTGGCCACCAATGGGCGGAGAGAGGGTCCCTCCTCACCCTCCTCTCTGGAGGTAGTGTCTGGTTTTGGCCTCTGTATCTGGATCAGGATGGTCAGGGAGACGGAGAGTGTGCAAGCCTGCAGAGAGGCGATAGTCTAGCGAAAGGCCCACTGCGCCCTTGGGTTCTGCCAGTACCCCTCGGTGCATAAGGGGTTGCCTTCTGTAATCAGTCTCAGAGATCTTTGAGGGCCAGGGGACCGTAGCGCCTTTCCCAATGAGGACTGTTTACAGTGGGATTTCCGGCTGCTCCAGTGCGGGTCATTCCTCAAGCCACTGCCATGCTTTATCCGGTGTCTGGAAGAAGTGAGACCTCCCAAGAATATCACTTCAATTTCGTCGGGAAGAGGAGCATGTATTGAATCTTGTGTTCCCGTAGTTTTGCCTTCACCGAGTCGAAAGTACACCTCTGCTTCTGCACCTCTCTGCTGTAATCTGAAAAGATCATTATAAGCGTATTTTCATGTCAGATCTTCCTAAGCTTCCTGGCTTCTCTAAGGATCATGTCCCTGTCAAGAAAGTTTAAGAAACGGGCTATAATGGGACATGGTTGTGACCCTGGAGTTGGCCGGGCCATCAACGCCCTATGCGCTCTTTCTATAACAAAGCAGGCGGAGAATTTGTTCTTTGGGAACATGCGCAGGAGCCAAGAGTGGAGAAAGTCTGACATGTTTGACCCCTCAATTCCTTCTCTGAAGCCCACAATTTTGAGGTTATTTCGTCTTGCCCTGTTTTCCGCATCATCTACACGCCATTGTAAGTCTTTATGTGAGGATTGTAAGTCTGTCATTCCCTTGCACAGATCTTGCAGAGTATCTTACCTTTCCCCAGTCTGGTCTCTGATTCTGTGATGCTGGGCACCAGGTTCTGTAAATCCTGCCTCAGGAGTGTCACTTTTGTGCCCATTGCACCTATTTTCCCCTCGAGCGCCATCCTGGAAGAGCGGATCACCTGGAGGAGAGTATCTGTGCCGGTGCAGGCAGCTGGTTGTTCCTCAGGGAGTAATGACCTTTGTGTAGCGGTCCATTTTCCCTCGCAGCAGGAGTTTCGGGTCCCAGTCCTTGCCCATGCTTGGTACAGCTCGGAGAGAGCGCATAGGGGCAGTGCACAGTACTGGGGGAAGCGGGTCTGGTCAGCAGAAGGCAGGGGGGGCAAGACCTCACTCTTTCATCTCAAGTGTTCCCCCTACACTACCTCCAGTAGCAATGCATTCTGGCTGGGTGCCCAGATGAAGATGGTCCCCCAGAAGCACCGTTGAGTTTACTGAAGAGTCAGCTCCGCTTTTGCAACTGTCGGTGTGATCCCTACGCTGTTCGGGTCCTAGCTACTATGATCTTTGTGACACTTTGTACCCACAGACCTGAGTTCTCAACAGGGGGAGTCTCCTCCTACCCACCTAGTGAGGGAGTCTCCAGCAGGTGCGCCCAAGTACCTTGATGCTGTGCTTTTGAAGTCAGCCACTATCCCTGTAGATTTTAACTCTGTTGGGAAACCTCCAAGTGGACCCAAATGGATTTCCTTCCATCAGGAGCCCTCTGGCCTCTTGCTTGGTTTCTGCCTCTAAGGTGGTTTGAGCCCCCTCAACTGCTCATTCTCGTAGGGCCCTGGTCTTTGGTCCTGTATCTACGGATCCTAGAGTAAAGGAAAAATACCACAAAGAAAAGCCTCCAAGCCACTTTTCAGGGAGTAGTCACCAGTACGGTTCTGGCCTGGTGGCCTCCGACCGTAATTTGTGGCTGTCCCCCGTCCACCACCTGGGACACATGAACAACTGCTGAAGCAAGGACATCCACAGGGCACATAGTCAGCACCTGAACTCTAGCCCCCCCAGGCAGTGTCCTCAGGGCACTGCAGACAGCCTGTTTCCCAGGGGGCGTGCCCGCTATCAGGATATTGTAAAAGGGTCCCCAGAAGGCTCCTCTCACCTTAAATCTTTTTGGACCTCCCATTGTTATTCACCTTAGGAGGCGCAGGATATGCCCAGCAGTCTGCCTGCACAGGCACTGGCTCTAATTAAGCACACGTGGGGGAGGGGTTGGGACGGTCCCAACCTCTCCACTTCCTCAGATCCACCATCCTGGGATGCGTCTTCAGACCAGGCCGTCCCCCGTCCTTGCGGCAACCAGTTCAGTCTCTTGTGTCTCCAGCCCCCCAACCGGGCTTTCGGGCACATTGACGTGGAGGAGACCACCACCAGGGCTCGCGAGCAGAGCACGACCACCACGCTGCCACTCAGACTCTGCATTCTCGAGCACCAGGACCCGCTCAGCAGAGGACAGGCGCCGCCATTTTGAGGTCAGGCAGGCCGTCGTGTCACAGAGATTTTCCAAGTATCAATGTTGAAGGTTTACCACTGGTGCAGCGCCAAAATTCACCCTCCTTTGGGCCAGAAGGACTTCCGACCAAAGTTTAACCCAGGACTAGGTCGATTCCACCAGGATCCTGGCAGGATTCTGGAGTTGGGGATGGGAGTTCCGCAGCAACGCGAGTATATGGTCAAGCTGAAAGGCCACGCCCCCCGGAGCCTCGAATATGGATGCTTAACCCTTTCAGGCCTGCCCAAGATCTCCGTGGCCGCCCCTAACGCTGCCAGACTCTTAACAGGCTCCAAAAAATTCGACCTCATATCACCACATCTGAAGGCACTGAACTAGCTTCCTCTTGAAGCCAGAATCCAGCTCAAACTGGCATGTATCACCCACATAGCACTACACATGAAATCATCAGCATCTATCGCCCAGAAAATCTCTGTTTCTGGAAGAGCCAGAAACTCCATGTCCGCCAGGGAATTTGTGCTCCAGCCACGCCGCTTCCAAAAGGAAAAAAGGTACAAATGTGCTTTCTCTGGGGCTGTACCCAGAATCTGGAACTCGCTGCTGTCTTTCATCATTTTCCTTGCAATATGCGATATTCCTAAACCAAGAGACTACAGTGGGTGCGGCTCTACCCTCCCCCTAGCATTTAGCCACCACTCTTTTTGCCAGCAGCAGCTAAACAGCTGCCAAACTACAATTGCAAACCTTTAAGGCCTTACATCAGCGGAGTACAGGGCACATATTCCATCAATATCTTTGCTCGATGCATTTTAACACTACCCTAGAATCTTGACTCATGAGGACACTTCCAGGCTAGGTGCTTGAGGTCCACATCCGCCACCCCACACCTGGCACATTGTTTGTCCTCCAGGTTTGACACTGTTAAGGTTTGTAAAAACTAAGCTCAAGAATGGTACACCACTCTCCCAGAAAGCAACTATAAAATGGCAACCTCTTCAACTTTCCACTCTATGATCATTAGAAAGGCAACAAACCAAATCATGATTAGCTTTTGCTAACGCTTTCCCTCTGTTTCAAAACAAAGGGGCATATTATAAAGCAGGGCATTAAAATTATCGCCGTTTTAGCGGCAGAAAACTGACTCAGTGTACCTAGCAACCAGTGCTTCCAGTAGGTCACAACTTCACAGCACATTCTAGAAAGAACATGGTACTTCCAAATGAGATACAGCAGGTGTGGTTAATCCCACAGATTCAAAAACATATCCCTGTTTACAATAAATGTCTTTTTTTAAACCACAAGCAATAATCTTCTTCCTAAGGCACACAGCACACTACCTAATGTTTTCCACTTTCATGCTGGAAGCGTCCAATGAAATGTATATATATATATTTTTTTAAAACACCTCCATTTTACATGCTTTTCATTTGGAAAACTACCTCATTCAGCTCCAGCCTTCTCCTGCCTGCTATTGCTCCTTCACTTCAAAATGCTTAAAGTGTGGATTGTGGGCCATAGCTATGTCTATTGGGCTAAAGAGGCTGCAAAAAAAACAGAGTTTTTTTCAGGGACTTGGGTTTACCAAATGTGGAGATTACTTGGTTTTGCCATAAAAAGTTAAAGTGTCATCAGTTGCTGTCTTTTTTTAAATCCATTGCGGATTGCGAGCTCCTCACCTCATGATTTTGCAGTCTGGTGGCAATGACCGAAGCACATTGACTGGAGTAGGGCTAGAAATCCTAATGAAATATATTTTTGTAGAACTGATGTCACTTTTCCCTCACACTGTCTTGGTGTACTCTAATATATGCCAAAGAAGGAAATGGAAGTGGTCAAATCAATCAAATCAATTTCTGTCCACTGATTGACAAAACCAAGAAACATGTTGATTAAACTCTTTCTGCATTCCTCAGGGACCATCACATGGGCTGCTTCTAGAACAACAATCTATGGTTTGAAATGCATGAAACCTATGGCGTGCACTTTACAGATGAAGGTGTTTCTAAATAACCTGAATCTCTGCTTCTGGTCTTAAGTGTAGCTGGCATATCAACAAAATCAACACTAAGGCTCTTACAAAAGCCTCCCTATTACTCAAAATATTGTTATTTTTTTTCTCAAGAACCTTTTTTTTTAGTTTTGGGGAATCTCCGCGATGAATCGCAAATAAGTTGCGAAATCAAAAAACAAAATCAGAAATTCAACCTCCGCCAGCACATCCAAAAATATTAAGCAAAAAAATCCATTCTAAACATTGCACTACACATATTACTTTATACATGCTTCTTTAAAAGCATGTTTAAACCTGTGTTTTTGCACTAAGTTTCTTTAAAATCCATGCAGGATGTTGCGATGATTCCCTTAACCATGATGACTGTGCCTTTTCCATAAAGTGAAAAGAATATATATATGCACACATATTACAGTATTTTACACACTTTGGGTTTACTACTGTACACTTCAAAGTCATGTTTTTCTAGTGTACTTCTAGAAAAAACATCTCTAAAACCTATTTTCCCTTTTTGCTGTGAGGCCGGAAATCTCAACTGCATCGTAATTGCGATCCCCATGGATATGGCGCAAAAGTGCAAAGCAAAAGCAGGAAATCAATAGCCATCACCACATAAAAAATTATAACTATATAATTAATTCTAACCATCACACTAGATAAATCACTATCTAAATAGCTCTAGAAAAACGTTTATCAGAATCTCAATATAATACAACCTTTAAGCCGAACTGTTGGACAGAATTAGTCCAAATTTGGCAGAAAGGTAGATGTTGTAACACAAATTGTGCTTTTTGTTATTTGGTGAAAATATGTCCAGTAGTTGTCAATATAATACAATGTGTACTAATGATTCACTGAGTTTTTTAATATTTCCACCAATATTCACGGCGTTCCTGCGATACTCACAATGTCCCCGCAATGGTACACGGGGGCTGCGCTGGCAGCCACAGCGTTGTAGTGAATTTCATGCGCAATGAAACAAATCAATTTTGGACACATAACTTGGGGCACTAACATACCCATTTCTCAAACATGGGGTCAAAGTATCTCCACCATGACCCCTTATGCTAGCTATCCACACAAATGTTTTACCCTGGGAACCATTCCCCAATGATAAAATGGTTGCCGAACTTTCTGTTCAATTTGAGCTCAGCCAATCACAGCATTCTTGGTGGCATGCACATCCGCGATTACTCACGAAACCACCGCGAAATATCTGGCCTGTGATATATCTATATATCTATAATTTTTGGCTTACGTTTCTCATCAACTACTGGACAGATTTTCACCAAGTACCAAAAAGAACAATTTGTGTAATAACATCTACCTTTCTGCCATATTTGGATTAATTCTGTCCAACGGTTCGGGTTATAGGTTCGGCAATGCATTCCTATGGGAATTAACATTACAAACGCACCCTTTTTTCATGCCCCTATTTCAGGGTCTCCACTGCACGGATCACCCCCAAACACACAGAACCTGCTCTTACACTTTTTGGGACAATTTCATGAAGATTGGCCAAAGTTATAGGCAAGTCAAAAAATGCTTTTTCTATGGAAAATAGGTCTTAACTATAACTACCTACTGGCTACCAGTAGGTAATATATATATACAGCAACACTTAATTCTATGCTATGGATAACGCCCATATGGGCAGCAACAATGATGAAATAAAAATGGCCACATAGCACCTCTGCTGCTTTGTTTATCATTATGCAAGCCAGTGATCAAGAGTCAACTGGGATCGAAACGCGTATGGCAGTTTGCAGATTAAATGGATTTGGGAGAGCTGTGATGATTCTGCCGGGGGCTGTGTACTGTTTCCCTTCCATGTGTGACAACTCAGCTTGGGCAACCTGGTTTCTTTTGTATACAGAGGCCGATATGGCCGCAGGAGGAGTCCCGCCGCGTATCAAGCGGATCCAGTGCTCGCAAGCGGGCGCTCTTTGGAGTGAAAGCATGTATATATATATATATATATATATATATATATATTCACTGAAAAAACCATAGGTTTCAGCCATGTTATAATTAGGAATTAGCATAAAAAAACCTTAGACATTCACGAAAAAGCCATAGGTTTCATCCATGTTATAGTTAGCTGGACATTTCTCTCATACAAAACCATTGAAATTCCTCCGTATAGTTAGTTCAGCTAACTAGAACTCGCGCGCCCGCAATGCACTGCTGATGACGTCAAATATTACATCACTCATGACATGGTCAGTGACATCACTCATGACATCACTGATGACATCTCGTAAAAACAAATTTCGTTGCTTGCACAGCATCACATTTGGCGATGCAACGCAAGTAACGAAATTCGTTTTTTTGTCGGTACTTACCTGACATCGTCCATATCCCGCATTTTACAACCCCCACCCTGCCCCTCCTCTGCCTGACGTCATCGCCCGGCGTAACGCCCTGCACGAGCCATGGCTGCTTAACTGCAATCGCAATTTAAGGAATCTCAATTTAGAGATTCCTTAATTGCGATTTTTGGATTTGGGATGATGCATCCCAAATGCAAAAATACCGGTCACAAATGGAAGATTCTGAGAATCTGCCCGTTTGCCACCTTTTTTTTGCTTGATGCAACTTCTTTAAAATACTCGTAAATACCAAAGAGGGTTTCAAGGATAACATTTATTTAGCAAACTACCTTTTCATTGGTTAGCATTGCTAATATGATTCCCTAATAAACATCTTTTTTACATTTACAGTCTATTGAAAAGTATTGTGGTGTCTGCAACCAAAAAGCTTCAGCAACGTATACAGAAAACGTTATGGTAAGAATCTTTTCTGAGTTGCATGCTCTATATTTGAAAGCTGACTACGCACCGTCAAGAATGTGTAATTCCTAAAGTCCGACGCAAAGTCCATATTGTTTGAGGTCAAGGGCAACAAGTTTTCATGTGTATTGTGTCCTTGGCACAAGTAGGCCCAGTTCCCAAAAGCACAAACCCTATGGCTGACAGTTAGCAGTACCACATAATGGGTCAGAGAAGGGCACTGTCTGTAGTTAACATAATATTTATTTATTTATTTATTTATTTATAAAAGCATTTATAAAGCGCGAACGACGGCCCTTGGGCATCTCGGCGCTAGAGTTGCTGCAGTGTTTTAAGCCTCATAGGGCAGGAGTTCATTGGTTGAAGAGCCAGGTTTTTAGTTGCTTGCGAAACATCCAGAGGGAGGAGCTGATTCTGATCGATTGTGGTAATGTGTTCCACAGTTTAGGTGTGGCTATCATGAATCTTCTGTCCCCCCATGAAACAGATTTGGTTCGAGGTACCACTAACTCATGCTAATAGGATGAGCGTAGCGTTCTTGGAGGACAGTAAGGGATAAGGTTTTGGACAAAGAAAGCGGGTCCAACATTTTTCAGAGCCTTGTAAACCAGGCAAAGGGACTTAAACATAATTCTCTTTCTCACTGGTAGCCAGTGCAGCTGTCTTATGGTGAGTGCGGCCGAATGATGTTTGGGAATGCGCCCTAAGAGCCTGGCGGCGGCATTCTGAATGGCCTGCATTTTCCAAAGCACTCTCTCCTGGGCACCTAGAAACAAAGCGTTGCAGTAGTCTAGGGTCGACAAGACGAGGGAGCTCACCAGCATTTTTCCGGCACTTTCTGGCAGGAAAGGCAGGATTTTCTTAATAAGCCGCAGTTTATGGAAGGCTGAGGAGGAGATTTGGTTAGCATGTGGCAGAAAGTTTAGGTGGTCGTCGAAGATGACTCCCAGATTCCTCACCTTGTTGGTCGGGTCCGGAGGTTGGCCCATAGATGATGGCCACCAGAGGGGGGACCATTGCGGGGATAAGTTGCCAAAAATTACCACCTCCGACTTATCAGAGTTTAGTTTCAGGCAGTTTTGAGCCATCCAACTTCCAATGGCCAGCATGCCATGGCTGAAGGTGTTAGCTATTTTGGGACCGTCATTCTTGACTGCGAGGACCAATTGAGTGTCATCTGCATAGGACGTAAGACTCATCCCGTGTGCCCTGATGACTTTGGCAAGGTCCGACACATAAATGTTAAATAGTGTCGGACTTAGGGATGAGCCTTGAGGAACTCCACATGGCAGTGACAAAGGGGAGGATTCAAAAGGTCCGACAGTAACGACCTGGGATCTATTTGCCAGGAAGGAGGCTAGGAGACTCCTAGCCTTGCCTGGGATTCCTATGCTCTCGACACGGTTGACCAGGGTGGTATGGTCGACCGTGTCGAAGGCGGCCGATAGGTCCAGCAAGATGAGAACAGCTGTACCTCCGGCGTCCCGGATGGATCTTATGTCGTCCGCCGCTTTGATCAGAGCAGTCTCAGTGCCGTGAAATTGACGGAACCCGAACTGTGATTCGTCCAAGAGTTTATGTTCCTCAATAAAAGACGAAAGTTGGAGGTTCATTATTTTCTCCACTATTTTAGCCATCAATGGGAGACTAGCGATAGGACGATAATTTTTCAGTTCTTCCTTATCAAGGGTGGGCTTCTTAAGGAGAGGTTTTATTAAGGTCTTTTTCAGTGTCTCTGGGAAGATGCCTGTGCTGAACATAGAGTTGCAGATTTCGGTTATGGCAATAATATGTTTGCCCATATGTTAATACTGTTCAAACCTTTATTTATAGTTCATTAATTGAATGCATTTATTACTCAGGCGCGCACTCCAAGTAAATGTTGTAACCTCTGAATGCACAACTGTCAGTGGCTCCAGTATACAAAAGCGCGCAGCTCTGAAACATGCCTGACCCATGTATACTCATCAGAAATGTCTACTGCCGAGTTAATATTTCTGTCCATATGTTAAAGACCTTCAAACTTGTACAACATTGATGCAGTCATTATTATTAGTTAGAGTGACTCTTCCAAATAAATGTTGTAAACTCAGACTGCACTACTAACAATTTTTGTAGTAAAAAAAGTGTACACACACTTCCAAAGTTTAGCACTATGAGGCTATGTATACTGCTCCCACAATACTCTGAGCTTTGATGCAAATAATTGCAGAAGCTTAAAAGCAAGTTTGATAATACTTTGCTTTCAAAATAAAATTATCATAAAAAAGAGAAAGCAGGAAAAAAATAATTTTGCTAAACTACTATAACATTTATGTTACCATTTGTTTGCAGCATTATTTAATAATGTGTTTATCCATGCTAGTATTTCCCAAAAATATTCATTATGGAAAATCTCTGTAACCACTTTCAATAAGATTATGGGAAACAAAATTCAACAACCATTGGCAAACACAGTAGGTCTGACGTTGATGGTCACCTTTTCAATTTTGTCATTGTGTGACGACTTTTGGCATTGTGTTTGTAAAACTAAATTGCCATGTAAGCTGCTGCCCCCTCACGATTAAAACAAACTTTGGCAAAAGCAAAAAATATTTTTGGTTTTAAAAAGCACAAATTTCCACAGTAGTTACTGGCACTGAACAAAACTACTTTGTGTGCTGATATACTCCTTGTGAAACAGCATAATGCTGTGACTCACAGTGAAACCATCCGATACAAAGACAGAGAGAGAGAGAGAGAGAGAGAGAGAGAGGAGAGAGCAGAGTGGATGAGAGTGGAGGGAACAGAGAGAGAAAGAGAGAGAGAGAGATGTAATAAAAGCAAAAGTTCACTGTTAATGCCAGACCATATTTGGGGCCCAATTATTCAATTAAGTCTCAAAAGCGCACCCATGGAATATGTCCAAGCATTAAGTGCAGCTATACAGCTTTTCTGAATTCCCAAAAATGTACACAAGTAGGACAAGAAATAGCACTCCTAGAACAAATTTGTGAACTACATTTTAGCATGAGCAAATTTGTATGTGTAGATTTGCTCATGCGAAAATCTGAATGTTTACAAATTCACTTTTCCTCCAACACCTTTTTTCCCAACTCAGAAAGAAGGTTGATGTCTGCCATTGTCGGGAAGAAATTTCCAACATTCTTCACTATAACAAAAGATTAGAGAAGAGTTCTTAAAAATGCATAAAACATGGAAGTTAGTGGGTTTGCACAGACTCAAAAGGCCATTCTGACCCTTGAACTATGTTTTCCATGTAAATACATATAACGTTTTTATTTCAAAAAGCTATTCACCTTTAAACAATGCAATATTAATTACAACACACTTTTCACTTTCTTCCCAACAGGCCCAATGTTTTGAATGCAGCTGATGACCACCTTCAATTAACAAAATCAAATGTAAATCATACTTGTATTTTTCTGACTGTATATGTAAAAATGTATTAATTTTGTTGAGTCTAAACACACCTTTTGGATTAGGACTATGGAATAGTGGTATAAAAAAATAATTCATTCTATTGTCAGATATCTACCTTGGTGATAGTGGAATTACCACTACTTTTTAGACAACAATATTGTGTAGAGGAGCGGTGTTGCTTTTTCACCTTCAAAAAGGAAGATTTAAATGTATATTTCAACAGATAAAAAAAAATACTCAATTTCAAAAAGAAAATTAAGTAGGAATGTTAGACAAAGTCTGCTCCAACTCTAAAAGCATTGTGGAAATCTTAACAGGTGAAAAAAGTGTGTCTCAACATTACTTTTTAAGATAATTTGGATAAAAGACTAGACTGCAGGAGTGTCCAAATACGTATGCACTTTTTATGATGGACAGTATTGCTCAAAACACCCTTTCACTGCTTTTTTCCAAACCTTCAAAAAAGATGTTATGAATTTACATGCATAGTCTTTCAGGTCTGTATATCTCTAATGTAAAACAATCATACTTGTTTACTCTTTTGTAAACTGACATATATAAACTCATCAGTCACTCCTATGGTAAGCCTTTACAATCCTCAATGCTGAGTGCTGAGTTTTGTGTGAGAGCATGCCCTTACATAACCAAGCTAACTTTTCTTTAGCTACATAGAAACATGTAGTGTAACCTGTGAAACACTTTGAGATACTACCCTCCCACTAGTCCTAGAGGTGGATGTACAATTCAACCGTTCTTCATAAAATAGAATTGGATGTACTAAGTACAAAGTATTTCTCTTTTATAGATTCCCTAATGCGTCCCTTAAACATTCAAGCGAAGTCCAAACACATACTAACTGAAACACACCAACCAATAGTAACCTATAACATTTGCCAAACAACTCTTTGAAGGTGTGATCAATTCAAAAAATACTCCTTTGGCACATCAAATATAGTACAAAACACATAAACTACTTTCACCCCAACAACTGTTTGAGCTGCAACACCGAGATTGCAGCACAGCCACTTGCTGCTACACCAAGTACATCAATAGCTGCAACACCATCTTTAGCAAACAGTCCATACTCTCATATTGATCTTGAGTTTCGTAAATTTAAATTTCTATGCATTTATTGTGATGACCTTTTGTGCTATGCAAACACTATATCAACCTCATAAAAAACAAGAAACAGCAGCAGCGTTGTCCTGAACATTAGTTATTAGACATTTATCAAGCTTTTTTGTACTAAAAACGACCCCGTCCGAAGGCAGTAGAAAATGTGCATACTTGCTGCCTTTCTTGCTTGGGGTTATCAATTACTCTGGAATTTCATATTCTGATTCAAACTCATGACCCTTTATCGAGCCTTTTTGTGCTACCTACTACCCGGGCCGAAAGCAGTGGGAACTTTGCGCACTTGCTGCCTTTCTTGGCTGGGGTTGTCAATTGTCCTTCTTGTAATACAAATTCAAAGTGCAGGCCCTTTATTGAGCCTTCTTGGTAACTATTACTCCTGAATGGCAGTGGGTAATTTGCGCACTTCCTGCTGTTCATGTATAAACAAAAGCTTAAAAGTCTAACAATATTAAAAAACAGCCAGTATAGTTTTTGGTTATCAAATCTTCTGTTGGTTATTGTAATTCAAAGGACAGACCCTTTATTGAGCCTTCTTGGTAACTACTACCCGTGAATGGCACTAGGTAATTTGCACACTTGCAGCCTTTCTTATTTTTCAGATTATTCATCTTACATTCAAATAAACACATCATCTACACGTACACACACCTACTTCCTGCCTTTCTTGGCTGCAGTTATCAATTATCCTTCTTCTAATACAAATTCAAAGTGCAGGCCCTTTATTCAGCCTTCTTGAGAACTATTCCTCGACAATGGGTGGACAGTGGGTATTTTGCACACTTGCGTCCTTTCTTGCGTCCTTTCTACCGCACAGTGTGTGTACTTTGTGCACTTGCATACCTCCTTAGATGAGATACCCGTTTCTCAGGCTCCCACTGCGGAATCCAACTCACAGTCTTTAATGGACTGGAAAACCAAACACCCATTTCCTTTACAAGGCAAGGGGTTGTTTCAACAGCTGCTACCTTGCTTCCTTTTCACCTTATTCTGCATCCACTACCTAAAACACACATATCGCCTAACTTTCTTGCAGCCTTTGCCAAGTATTATTCTAATTCAAAGTAGAGTCCCTGTAATTTTTTAGCCCTACCCATTACAATGGTAACTTAATGCACTTGCATTGCTTCCTTCGATGTTGTAGCCATTTCTTATGCTCCCACTGCAAAATTCGATGCCCTATCCATATAATAACTAAAATTAGCTGGCTCTAATCAGTAAGGCTGAGCACATAAAACAACATAACAAGAGGATATGCCAAAACTGATATGATAATTTCAAACACTAAATGACATCCAGAGAAGAAAATCAATTCAAAACCGGGTAATGCTAATTAATAGCTATTTATTCAACTGTATGAAAAATGCAACATATGATACTTAGTGCATCATTTCAATCAAAGTATTGTGGATGCATGAAGAAAAATTAGACAAAGCACGATAAAATTACAAACACACTTTCACTTGTCAGACATATCACAGTCATTCCGCTCACATACACACATTCATACAAGATACTCCGCACAATCTGGAAGTGCAAATATACCAGTGTGGGAAGTAAAGGGGACTGCTCTCTATTCAACACCAAATTTTCAAAACAAATTCTAAAAGACAGTACACTCCGATTGATTCATGACAGTAATATCTATCAAAAACATTTTATAAAGGTTGTGTACTGGAAATAGACACAAGTGCGGTACAAGTCAACACTTGAATGACAAGGGCAGACCACAAGACTGAGGCATACGCGTTTCGAATCCCTGTAAGTCAAGAGGGATTCTCCTCAGGGCCAAGAACGTTCTGAAAAACAGAAAGAAAACAAAACCTATGTGTGAACTGTTTAAAGGAAACAAGAACACTAACGAGCACTACTCCACCAAGAATACACACAGCTTACCCTCATAAGTTTGAAGGAAGAAAAAACTGGTGCAGTGTAGAAGATTCCTATAAAGTTAGGAGAAAGAAAAGAACAGGGAAAGAAAATCGGGTTCAGTGTGCATA
The DNA here is from genome assembly GCF_964263255.1 of Lissotriton vulgaris. Taxonomy (NCBI): domain Eukaryota; kingdom Metazoa; phylum Chordata; class Amphibia; order Caudata; family Salamandridae; genus Lissotriton; species Lissotriton vulgaris. The sequence continues at coordinate 382,639,759 of NC_141689.1, forward strand.
GAACATAAATCTGTCTAGGCAATATCCATTCTCAGCTAATGGGGATGAATTTACCTATCGATGATGGCACAATGTCCACAGCATATGAACCGGAGGATATCAGGCAAAGGGCAGAAAACCTAAAAGCAGAGCATAGCGTTCAGTGCTCAAACGGAGTCCCTCAAAATAACATATATCAATGTTTGTGTTGAGTAGCATCTTCAATATACATTGCAGACATCAAGGTTCACAACTTCACTTCAGCCTTCCTTCTACATTAATGACATCATTGAATTCAGCCTTGCTTTACTTAAGACAGAGACAATTATACTGTCTCCTCAGATTCTGTTATCTGTGACTAAATAGCATTCATCGATCTTTGTGTCAACAACTGCTGTCAATCTACACTGCGGACAGCTGCCTTCACAACTTCAATTCATCTTTCCTTCTACATTAAGGACAGTATTGTATTCTTTCTTGCTTTCCTTAAGGCAGAGACTATTATACTGTGTCCTCAGATTCTGTTATCTGTGACTAAATAGCATTCTTCGATCTTTGTCTCAACAACTGCCTTCAATCCACACTGCGGACAGCTGAGTTAATAACTTAAAGTCAGCTTTCCTTCTACATTGAGGACAGCATTGTATTCTTGCTTGCTTTCCTTAAGGCAGACACAATTATACTGTATCATGAGATTCTTTTTATCTGTGATGTAATGGCATTCTTCGACCTTTGTGTCAACAACTACCTTCAATCTACACTGCGGACAGAAGGGTTCACAACTTCAACTCAGCTTTTGAACTAAAATGATCTTCAATATGTGCCCTTACAACAACCATCAATATATTCTGCAGTCAGTAAAAGTTAAAACTTCATAGCAAGAGCTCCACTACTACAGAAAACAATGAATTTAGCCTCGCTTTATTTAAAGTAGAGACTAATAGATTTTATGTCTTCCGATTTTGTAAAACAATGTCACCAATAGTATTCATCTATAACTGCTCACAAAAGCTTTCAATCTACACTACGGAGAGCTCAGTTCACAACTTCAATTCAGCTTTTCTTCTACATTAAACACCATTGTATTGAGCTTTACTTTCCTTAATACAGACACAATTATACTGCATCCACAGATACTGTTTACTTTCACAACTTGCCTTGACAGATCTTTCTGTCAACAACTACCTTCAATCTACACTGCGGACAGCAGGGTTCACAATTTCAATTCAGCTTTCCTACTACATTGGGGACAGCATTGTATTCTTGCTTGCTTTCCTTAAGGCGGAGACAATTATACTGTGTCCCTAGATTCTGTTATCTGTGACTAAATAGCATTCTTCGATCTTTGTCTCAACAACTGCCTTCAATCTACACTGTGGACAGCCGGGTTCACAACTTCAATTCAGCTTTCCCTCTACATTGGGGACAGTATTGTAGTCTTGCTTGCTTTCCTTAAGGCAGAGACAATTATACTGTATCCTAAGATTCTATTATCTGTGATTAAATGGCATTCATCGACCTTTGTGTCAACAACTGCCTTCAATCTACACTGCGGACAGAAGGGTTCACAACTTCAACTCAGTTTTAAACTCAAATTATCTTCAATATCTTCCTTACAACAACCTTCAATATATTCTGCGGTCAGTAAAAATGAAAACTTCATAGCAAGAGCTCCACTACTACAGAAAACATTAAATTCAGCCTCACTTTATTGAAAATAGAGACAAATAGATTGTATGTCTTCCGATTTTGTAAAAGAATGTCACAAATAGTATTCATCTATAACTGCTCACAAGAGCTTTCAATCTACACTGCGGACAGCTCAGTTCACAACTTGAATTCAGCTTTCCTTCTACATTAAAGACACCATTGTATTGAGCTTTACTTTCCTTAAGACAGACACAATTATACTCCGTCCACAGATACTGATAACTTTCACCACTTGCATTGACAGATCTTACTGTCAACAAATACCTTCAATCTACACTGTGGACAGCTGGGTTCACAACTTCAATTCAGCTTTCCTTCTGCATTAAGGACAGCATTGTATTCTGCCTTGCTTTCCGTAAGGCAGAGACAATTCTCCTGTGTCCTCAGGTTATGCAAACAGTGACAAAATAGCTTTTATCGATCTTTGTGTCAACAACTGCCTTCAATCTACACTGCAGACAGCTGGGTTCACAACTTGAATTCAGCTTTCCTTCTACATTAAGGACACCATTGTATTGAGCTTTCCTTTCCTTGAAACAGACACAATTATACTGCGTCCACACATACTCTTAACTTGTACAACTTGCATTGACAGATCTTTCTATTAACAACTACCTTCAATCTACACTTCAGACAGCTGGGTTCACAACTTCAATTCAGCTTTCCTTCTACATAAAGGACAGCATTGCATTCAGCCTTCCTTTCCTTAAGGCAGAGACAATTATACTGTGTCCTCACATTCTGTTAACTGTACAAAATAGCATTCATCGATCATTGTGTCAACAACTGCCTTCAATCTACCTTCAATTTAGCTTTCCTTCTACATTAAGGACAGCATTACATTCAACATTGTTTTCCTTAACGCAGATACAATTCTACTCTGTTCTAAGTTTCTGTTAACTGTACAAAATACCATTCATCAATGTTTCTATCGATTAGTACCTTTGACCTACATTACAGACAGCAGGGTTCACAACTTCAATTCAGTTTTCCTTGTAAATTTCTCTTCACTATGTGTGCTGAGAACTGCCTTCAATCAATTCTGCGCTCAGTAGACTTCACAACTAGATACCAAAAGCGCCAGCACTACAGAAAACATTCAATACAATCTTGATTTACTTAAAACACAGACCATTGCATAATATCCTCACATTTTCTTAAACTTTGCACAATAGGAAATTAAGCCTTCATTGATTTAATGCAGACAAAATTCTACTATATGTGTTTAGCATTTTGTTTAAATAAGTGACAAAAAACATTAATCTATTTCTGTTAACAACTGCCTTCAATCCACACTGCACAGGGAACATACAAGCACACCGCCAAAGATACTACTTACAGCGCACCATAAATAATCACAAACAAGAGTGAATACTTTTATGTCACAGTGAGACATACTGTCCCTTTTAAATGGAAGTGATGCAGAATTCAATCAACAAAAGACATTACTTCAATTACTGTTCCTCACCCCGACCACACATCATCACAGGGTACATTCAAGCTCAGCACCAAAGGTATTACTAACTCAGTGCACCACAAATCATCACCAGGTCACCGTATTGAATGAGATCACCTACTTAGAAAAAAATACATCATACTTTTTGAAAATATACTTTACTTACTTCTGTGAATGGACAACCAATATTTTATTTATATCCTTTGGAGTAGCCGCGCGCTATAGAAGTCCCATTATAACATAACATAACATAACATTAGAAAGCTTGATTTTAAAGATTTTGCTACCAATCCGTGCTGCTTGCACCAGACATCATCACACACTCCACAGAACTTTGTTGCTTTAGATGCACACTTGCTTACTTTCTTGGCTGGGATTATCAATTATTCCCCATTTTCATATTCTGATTGAACGTCAAGGCCCTTTATCAAACCTTTTTCTCATTTCCACTACCCAGAAGAAGGTTAATACTCCAAAACTAATTTGTAAAATTTAGCAAACAGCTCTTTCAATGGATGATCCATCCAAAAAATACTCATTTGGCACACCAACTATGGTGCGACATGTAAGAACCTTCACCCCAACAACTTCACTTGAGCTGCAACACAGAGATTGCAGGACAACCCACTTGCTGCTGCACCAACCACATCAACTGCTGCAACAGCATCTTCGGCAAGCAGTCCATACTCACATATTGATCTTGATTTTGGTAAACTTAAATTTCTATGCATTTATTGCATTGAACTTTTCTGTTACGTCAAATAGTCTATCAACCTCATCAAAAATAAAAAAAGGAGCATCACTCTCCTCAACATCACTCACTACACATTTATCAAGCTTTTTTGTTGGGAGAACTATCCCATCCAGTAGGAAATGTGCACACTTGCTGCCTTTCTTGGCTAGGGTTATCAATTATTCTTTAATTTAATATTCTAATTCAAAGTCAAGGCCCTTTATTAAGCCTTTTTGTTGTAGAAGTTTCCCATTTGCAGCCTTTCTTCGCTAGGGTTATCAATTATTCTTCTTGAAATTGACATTCAAACGGCAGGCCCTTCATTGACCCTTCTTGGTAATACTACCCATGAATAGCAGTGGGTAATTTGCACACTTGCATCCTTTCATGCGTCCTTTCTACCGCACAGTGTGTGTACTTTGTGTACTAGCTTGCCTCCTTATATGTGGTACCCATTTCTCAGGCTCCCACTGCAGAATTAGACACCATGTCAGTGTAATGGACTGGAAAACCAAACACCCACTTCCCTTAAAAGGAAATGGGAAGCTTGTACATCTTCAGAATTTCTTATTTTTCACCTTATTCATCTCCCACTCAATCAATATATCATCCACACATACACAAACCTACTTGCTGCCTTTCTTCGCTGTGGCTATCAACTATTCTTAAATTTCATATTCTGATTCAAACTCGAGTCCCTTTATTAAGCCTATTTGACGTACCTACTACCCCGGCCAAAAGCAATGGGAAATTTGCACACTTGCTGCCTTTCGTGGCTGGGGTTGTCAATTGTCCTTCTTGTAATACAAATTCAAAGTGCAGGCCCTTTATTGAGCCTTTTTGGTAACTATTGCTCGTGAATGGCAGTGGGTAATTTGCGCACTTCCTGCCGTTCATGTATAAACAAAAGCTTAAAAGTCTAACAATATTAAAAAAGAGCCAGTATAGTTTATGGTTATCAAATCTTCTGTTTCTTATTGAAATTCACACTACAGGCCCTTTATTGAGCCTCATACTCATGAGATTTTGGATATTAATTTGAGTATAATTGAAGAACTAATCGTATCTGTCAGAGGCAATGAGAGTGAAGAAGGAGAAATTAGTGCTGCAGACATGAATTGTGATTCTGAAGACAAAAGGTTTGATGGAGATTTTCTGAAAGTTTTAAATTATGTTGAAATTTTAGTACAAATTAAATCAGAAACTGCTGATGAGGAAATTGATCTGAATGACATATCTGATGAAGTTGCATTGGAATGACTCTTAAATTATGAGATATTAATATAATACATTTATTATTGAAAAATAATAAAGCTTTGAGCACTATCTACTAATGTATTTTAATGTACTAAAATTGAACACTTACTGCCTTTCTTGACTGGGATTATCAATTATTATTCAATTTCATATTCTGATTCAAAGTCAAGGCCCTTCATTAAATCTTTTTGTTATGGAAGTTTCCACATTTGCAGCCTTTCTTCACTAGAGTTATCAATTTTTCCTCTTGAAATTGAAATTCAATCTACAGGCCCTTCATTGACCCTTCTTGTTAACTACTACCCATGAATAGCAATGGGTAATTTGCACACTTGCGTCCTTTCTTGCGTCCTTTCTACCGCACAATGTGTGCACTTTCTGCACTAGCTTGCCTCCTTATATATGGTACCCATTTCTCAGGCTCCCACTGCAGAATCCAACACCCCGTCGGTGTAATGGACTGGAAAACTAAAACATCCACTTCCCTTACAAGTAAATGGGTAGCTTGCACATCTTCAGCAATTTTTATTTTTCACCTTATTCATCTTCCACTTAATCAGCATATCATCCACACATACACAAACCTACTTGATGCCTTTCTTCACTGTGGTTATCAACTATTCTTCAATTTCATACTCCGATTCACACTCGAGGCCCTTTATCGAGCCTTTTTGATGTAGCTACTACCCCACCCAAACACAGTTAAAAATGTGCACACTTGCTACCTTACTTGGCTAAGGTTATCAATTATTCTTGAATTTCATGAACTTGATTTATATCAGTTATAGGTTTAGTACAATAACAAAATTCATCTTACAAGTCCAAAAGAACACTGAGTGACAGTCTACACTACAGGCAACACAGGTCACAATTTGAACTATTATGTTCCTGAAACATACATATTTTGACAATGCATTCCATAAATTATCTATCTTTCATTTCAATCGTGATTACAGATGATACAGTCCACCATTAAATGTACACTGCAGACAGCCAGATTCACAACTTCTATTCAGCTTTCCTTGCACATTAAGTACACCATTGGATCTACCCTTGCTTTCTTAACGTATAGACAATTGTACTCTGTCCTCAGATTCTGTTAACTGCACAAAATAGCATTCATTAATATTTGTATCAATTAGTACCTTCGATCTACATTACACACAGCGGAGTCACAACTTTAATTCAGCTTTCGATGTAAAGTTCTCTTCACTATGTGTGCTTAGAAGTACCTTCAATCAATTCTCAGCTCAGTACAGTTCACAACTAGACACCAAGAGCGCTAGCACTACAGAAAACGTTCAATACAATCTTGATTTACTTGAAACACAGACAATTGGTGTAGAAAATGTACAGTGTGAACATTTAGTTATTCTTGTCAATGGCGTTCCTACTAAGAGTAAGAAAATATGGCAAAAATTAGCAGATATTAGAAAAGTGAAAAAGGCAACGTTCTGTTCTATCTGCTAAAAAAATATATTGCAAAAATGTGTATGTGGGAAAAGAATAAATAACTGTAGAAGATACTGACTTCCCATCTCGACAAATTGAAAAACTGGATGTTTCCATAACTAAAAAAATCTACAAACATTACATTATTCATCCACTTCATTCTAAAGAAGTGATGGGGAATACTATGGAGTGATTCCAAATGAAAGAAGCAAAGGGAAGTGTTGTAGGTCTAGTTGTTTATTGTTCACCCTCAGGCTATTGGCTACATGGCTCGCGCAGCTGTGAGCCACCATTGTTTATATAAGTGACGTCAGCGCTACGGCCGGCACTGACAGCTATGTTCCCTTCTCTGTCGGTCACCTGTTCCCTCCCCGTAAGCTCTTTTAAAGTGAATAAATACTTTATTTCTTCTGCACTTCGTATGTGTGATAATTGACAATATCACTACAATTTGGCGACGAGGACGGGATACGATTTTGTCGGAGCTTGCGGAGGAGAAGTAGAGGAGGATATTTTTTCTATTCAAGGCAAGTGATCGATACTCTTTATTTCACAAGAGTAATCGTTTTATAATTCAATTTTTTGTATTCTCGAGATACTTGTGAGAACCCGTGAAGTTTTCAATCAGCTGAGCGTAAGGTTCGGAATGTGAGACGGAGCAACGGAAGCAGAGCAACTTTGGAAGAGACGACAGGAGTAAACCTACAGGCAAGTTAGGATGTTTGCGTGATGCTGTGGGAATGTACAGAATGTAATACAGATTTCCTGTATTTCAGCGCGAATCAGTTGAGTATTCTGCTGTGAGGAAACAGTTGACAACTGTCATCTGTCAACGGTCATTGGCAAGCTTACGTCAGAGCGTCAATTTCAGCTGTGGTGGTTCGGCATCGGCTGAGAGCGGCCAAGCAGCGTGCGTGTGTGCGTCATCACGCATAATTCAGTGCGTGCCGCCATTTTGTTAAAGTTATTTTCCTCACAGGATTGTCGGCGCTTTCTCATCACGGAGCAATAGTTGAAGGGAATGCAAAGAAGTAATTAAATTCAGGTACTGTTTAAAATTAACGCATGTTGCAGCGAGCGTTAGTAAACGTTCATTCTTGTCTCCTGAGTATATATTGATCACCAAAATAGCGTGGTTTATGAAAGAAGAGACATTTGAAGGGGATAGTGTCCAAATGGCTAATGAAAGCAATTTTTGTGCTCCAGCACATTTTCTTGTAACACCAGGCAAACCTGTCATGTCTTGGAAGAATTGGTACAGGGCTTTTGACAGTTACTTGGTAGCTATTAATGGCAAAAGATTTGAACCAGAACGCAAAAAAGCTATTCTTTTTGGCCTATTAGGTGTTGCTGGTCAAGAAATGTTCTTTAGTTTGCCTGAATATGAACCTGAACCTGGACAATTTATTCCCCTCGATGAGTTCCAAGAGGCTATAAAGAGACTGGAAAAACAGTTTGATGAGGAGGAAAACATAATGGTGGGCAGACATAGGTTTGTCTTGAGGAAGCAAACTGAGTCTGAGAATATAGAAGAATATGTAGGCAGTTTGAGGGTATTGGCTACCAAATGTGGGTTTGGTGACAGAGTTGATGAATATTTACGTGATCAGTTGGTATTTCATTGTCATGAAACAAAAATTCAAGAGAGGTTGTTAGCGTGTAAAAATCCCTCTCTATCTGAAGTCATAGACATCGCTAAAGGTATTGAACGTTCTTTGGAGGGAAGAAGAGAGTTAGCCAGGTCAAGTGTTTCATCCAATTCTAGTATTTCATATGTCAATGACAGAAGAAGAAAAGAATATAATAGTAATCGTTATGTCAAATCTAATGCTGTTGTTAATCCTACAAATTTCGTATGTTATAGATGTGGTTCGCACAACCACAAAGCAGATTCCTTGAGCTGTCCTGCTATTGGGAAAAAGTGTACCAGATGCCAGAAAGTAGGGCACTTTGCTAGCGTGTGCGGAAATTTTGGCCATAAAAAAGTAGAAAGAGCAAAGGTAAATATAATAGAAGAATTTGACGAGGATATGTGCTCTAATATTATATTGGCACTAGGCGACAATGACCATGACATAAAAGGTCCGATCGGTACAGCACATGTTGGCAAGGTGGAACTCAACATCATGGCAGATTCTGGGTCCCCTATCACAATTGTATCAGATAAAAAATATCTCAAATACTGGCCCAATACAGATTTGTTACCTCCTGATGTCAATCCCAAGGCATTCGGAGAACATGACATAAACATGTTTGGGTATTTTACGGATGTCTTGAACATTAAGGGCAGATGCATTGAAACCAAAATTTATGTAGCTGAAAGGGGCAGAGATATCGTGGGATGGAGAGATCTAGCAAAGTTAAAAATAATCCTCAAACCTGGGGCTGAGGATCCCATTGTGTTAGATGAAGGGTTCGTATCTCTCATTACTGTTCCAACAGGTTCCATGAGTTTGTGTTCTTCAAAATCCGAAGAAGATTTATCCACTATATTGTGTAAGTATAAGAAGTTATTTGAAGAACGCATAGGGTGTGTGAAAGGATTCGTGCACAGTATAGTGTTAAAAAAAGATGCGTCACCTGTTAAACACAAAGTAAGACCATTACCTTTATCAGTTAAAGAAGAGTTAAAGTCTTTGTTAGAAAAGCTTGTAAATGAAAAAGTAATTGAACCTGCAGATTCTGCTGAGTGGATTTCAGGTATAGTCTTGATTAAGAAGAAAAATGGTGAGTACCGTCTGTGTGCCGATTTGAGATCATTAAATAAGAACATATTGGTAGATTGTTTCCCCTTACCCAGAATTCAAGAGATATTGGCCAACACTTCAGGATCCAAATATTTTTCATTAATAGATCTCAAATCGGCATACCACCAGGTGAAGTTGGACGAAAAATCAAAAATGTTGACCACTTTCATCACTCCCTTGGGAGCATTTAGATATGTTCGTCTACCTTTTGGATTGGCTTCTTCTGCAAGTGTTTTTCAGAAGTTAATGGAGAACATGTTCGGGGAAATTGATGGAGTGCAGAAGTTCCAAGATGACATTCTGGTTCACGCGGAGTCAGAGAGCAAGCACAACGAAATCTTGGATACGGTATTGAACAGATTACAAGAAAGAGGTATGACAGTGTCGAGAGATAAATGTAAATTCTTGAAAACTGAGATTGAGTATTTAGGCCATGTTCTCAGTGCTGAAGGCATCAAACCAAAACTTAATCTTGTACAGGCAATAACCGATGCACCCAATCCTGACAATAAGGATGCGCTCAGGTCATTCTTAGGTCTTAGCGAGTACTACTCCAGGTTCATTGAAGGGTATGCTAGAATGGTAGAACCATTAAGGGCGCTGTTGCGCAAAGGACAGAATTTTAATTGGGAAATTCAGCATGATGTGGCATTCAAGGAGGTAAAAGATGCTATTGTTCAGGCTCCCACATTGAAACCTTTTGATTCACATGGTTATAATGTCATTACAGTTGACGCAAGTTCAGTGGGAATCGGTGCTGTCTTTACCCAGAAAGTAGGTAAGCATGTCCATACAGTTGCTTTCATTTCGCGAAGATTAAATGACACCGAGAAGAATTACAGTACTATAGAAAGGGAGGCATTAGCCTGTGTTTGGGCAGTTGAGAAGCTAAAAATGTACATTTGGGGCAAAGAATTTGAGTTAATCACCGATCACAAACCCCTCATATTTTTGTTCGATGGTTATGGTAGAGGCAATGGGAGAGCTTCGTCTAGATTGGTTAGATTGTTGGCCAGGCTGCAGGAATATAATTTTTCCATTAAACATATTGCGGGCAAGTGCAACATCAGAGCGGATTTTCTTTCCAGGTTACCTACAGAAGGTAAAGATAAACAAATATGTGAGGAAACAGAATGTGTTGTGTCCAATGTTGAGTTGTTACAACCGAGCAATGTGAATTTTTCCAATGAGGAGTGGGTAGAAGCTACAAGCAAAGATGTAATTTTGTCTAAAGTTAAGAAGTATATGTCTACCTCATGGCCCCCCATACGTAATTTGTCATCCGATCTTAGAACTTTTGTACAAGTGGCAAATGAATTAAACATTGTGAAAGGATGTATCAGGAGAGGGGATTTGCTTATTCCTCCCACCTGTTTCAGAAACAGAATTATAAACACGGCGCACAAAACGCATTTGGGAGCCACCATGACTAAAAGACGCCTTAAAGAACATTTTTGGTGGCCCGGCATGGACCTTGATGTGAACTTATTTGTGGAAAGATGTGATGCCTGCACAAGGTCAGACAAACATTGGAAATTAAGAACTCATGAGATGCAACTAGTTTCCATCCCCAATTCTGCGTGGTTTAAGATTGCCATCGACATGGCAGGACCGTTTCAACGTCTTGGACAGGACGAAAGATTTATTATTGCAGCCAGTGACTACTACTCAAAGTGGATATACCACAAATTTGTTAGCTCTATTGATTCTGACACAGTTATTGATTTCCTACGCATGTGTTTTGACATAGAGGGTAGTCCACGTATTATAGTATCAGACAATGGCAAACAACTTACGTCGACCAAAATGTCAGAGTTTTTCACATCACATGGAATCGCCCAGGAGAAAACTCCGTTGTATTCTCCTAAATCTAATGGTCAAATTGAACGCGTCAACAGGTTCCTCAAGGAGGGCATTCAACTTGCCTTGTCTTCAAACCTTCCAGTGAAGGACTTTATAAGAGAAAGAGTGTTTACTTATAACATTACTCACAATTCAGTCACAGGTTTTTCTCCGTTCTTTTTGTTGAGGGGAAGGAGGTGTGACCATGACATCACTCCCAAGTTTTTGTTGTCAGGGAATGAATTGCCTTCCTCTATCATTATTGACGATGATTTAATGCACGTTAAGAAAAGAATAACCGATTGTCAAATGAAAAGTAAACAATATTATGACAAGGTGCACAGGGCAATTAACAAAGAGTTCTGTAAAGGTGATTGGGCATTAGCCACCAAACCAGGTCATCAGGTCAAGGGTGAGTCCAGGTATTTTGCCCCCGAAGAAGTTGTGGATGTGTCAGAAAGTGCTGTTTGCCTTAGGCACGCGGGGTGGCGAAACAGAAGTGATGTAATAAGAGTTAGTAAACAGCAGGCTGATGTGTGGCATCGTAATCAAGTGGATGGAAGAGACTGCTCTGAAGAGTACTCATGGTTGAATACTTTAAATGGAAATGATGAATGTATACCTAACACCATAGCAGTCAGGTCTAGTGCTAAAGATGATTGTCAGGGTGGTGGTGAAAACAGAACAGGGAACAGTTACTGTGGTAGGAGTGTTGTTATTGATGAACCGAGAAGTGATGAAGAAGACAGTGACCAAATTGATGCTAGTGAAAATGTACACAGTTATGTTCCTTCCTCTAGTGTTGCTACATCTTACAGTGGAGACTGTGTACACGGAGGGTGGCAGGGAACTTGTACCAGGTCTGGCAGGATTGCAAAGTTGCCTAGTATGTACAAAGACTATGATGTGAATTAGTTCTTCCTTTAGAAAGGGAGATGTTGTAGGTCTAGTTGTTTATTGTTCACCCTCAGGCTATTGGCTACATGGCTCGCGCAGCTGTGAGCCACCATTGTTTATATAAGTGACGTCAGCGCTACGGCCGGCACTGACAGCTATGTTCCCTTCTCTGTCGGTCACCTGTTCCCTCCCCGTAAGCTCTTTTAAAGGGAATAAATACTTTATTTCTTCTGCACTTCGTATGTGTGATAATTGACAATATCACTACAGGAAGTCCCATCACTGTATGCAAAAAAAGCTTGGAAGATCATTCTTTCCCTCAGTTCCTTCCTATATGAAAAAGAGGACGATATGATGACCGACCCGTGCAGATTCCTGCATCTGAATACCAGACATCAATGTTATATGCAGAAAATCCAAGATTTCACCAATGTATTACATATTTGTTCCATCTTTTGTTTGAGAGTGATTTGTCTGGACTTCTTATGCACAAAACAATGTATTAAAAACACGTGTACATCTGCAAAATGTTTCAGCAAACAGATTTATGCATAAAGTACAGCAGAAAGATAATGTTTTGGAATCTCACCTCATTAATCTCATGGCATGTCAGCGTTGTAGTAATGAGTACTGGTGCCGTCGTCATGGACAACTAAAATGTATGCTAAGGAACTTAGAAACTCCTACATAGTTCCTTACGCTAAGCTCTGCTGACTATGCTTGGGATGATTTACTTCAATTTCTTGATTACACAAATTCATATGATCATACTCGATCTCATCTAATGCGTCCACAACATCAGCATCTAAAGTTTAGTTTAGAAAATCACACCTGATATCTACAGAATTTATATCTTCCTCTTCGTTCTTCCTACTTATAAAAATTATGTTTAGCTCTTCTGTGACACTGTTACTAATGTCGAAACCGTCTTTCAAATGTTTTGATTTTCCATACTGAATTTCTTATGTTGTATGTCCTTGTACAAAAACATAAACACTTAATTTTATCTTCACTGTAATGTCAGCATATGTGATGATTTCTATGAAATATCTTACAATTAAAAAATATTTTGTACATGAGTGTATATTATTTTCAAAATATTCTAAAATTAAATACAATAAATACAGTGTCACTCTGCATTGTGTCAAGTGCTTTATTTATTTATTTATACTACCTTCTGTTTTGCAAACTTAAAACAATGACGGCAGCACTGCCTTAGTTTGGCTCAACGTTCTCAATTAGGGTTGAGAGAGGCAAAGGAAAGGAGTAAACTACATGTCTACAGATGTACTCCTATATTTAGAACACTGGATGAAGCACTGAATAAATAAAGTTAGATACAAAACAACATACACAAAAAAAGGCTGCATAAAAGATACATAAAGGAAAGCAACACAAATAGATCACCAAATCTTGAACACAAACTGGTAAGTCACCAAAAGAACAAAAAGGCTAAGAACATTGCAATGGACGCTACACTTTGGAACTCATTGTGAAGAAAGGTAGAAACATACTGTCAATAAAGCAGAATTCAAATAAAGAAAAAGTAAAAAAGATACATGGATGACAAAGTCACTGGTCATTCTCTCCACGGTCCGTGATGTCACTGACCATGTCATGAGTGATGTAATATGTGATGTCATCAGCAGTGCATTACACGCACAAGTTATAGTGAGTCCAACTAACTATAACGTGGGAATTTCAATGTTTTTATGTCAGTAAAATTTCCAGCTAACTATAACTGGTGTGAAACCTATGGTTTTTTCTGTGAATATATATATATATATATATATATATATATATATATATATATATATATATATATATATATATATATATATGTATGTATTACCTACTGGCGGTCGCCAGTAGGTAGTTATAGTTAGGACCTGCGGTAACGGACCTGCATGGTTGTCGTTCAACGCGTAATTGACTTTGGCGGTGAGTGACAGTGAGCGAGCAAGCGGTGGGGAGGAGTTCTTTGGCCTTGGCAGTAAGAGAGCGGTAACTGACTGTGTTCGCAACTTAACTGCATCAACCTAATCGCGCTATATCAAGTCACCGTCAACATGTCAGCAGAGACCTTGAGAGACAGGAAGGCGGCGGCGGATGTGCTTTACTCTAATCTCCCGAAGGTTACCAACAAACAGGGAGTCAACAAAGCCGCGTCCGATAATGTTGAAAACACGGACGAAGACAAAATCAGAGCTGCCATGAAACGCCTTGAAAAATGTATGCGGCAAGAACTCACCAAATGGTGGGAACACAAATCCCTCACCAAGTATCTGGAGGAGGGGCGGGTGCCCCGTGGTCTTCGTATCCTCTTAGCTCCGAGCTATGAAAATCCCAATCCGGACATGCTAAGGGAATGGGGACAAACCAATCTCGAGTCCTCCAGCAAGTTAATTCAAGTACTTGTGAAATACGCTGTGATTGACAGGGAAGTCATAATGAAAGAAATAGAGAGTATAAACGAACTGCTCTGCACATTTGAGCCCAATGAATTAATTGGAAAGCTACGGAAAGAGATTGACGACCGGCTGAAACAACAAGAGGAAAAAATCAAAAATTGCAAAATATATAAATTCGCCCGTGACAAGGAAGACTATGCCCAAGGGCGAATTTTTACCTTTGCCAAAAAATATGAAAATGCAAAGAAGACACGATTGGCACAACAGGCTTCAAAGAAACCTGCATCCTCCACGGAGACCCCGGTGGCTGCCTCAACCTCAGCAGGCATTGGTGTGGTTTCCGAGAACAGCGACAATGAATCCCTTACAAGCAACTCATCATGGGAAAGCAGAGGCGATAATTCATTGGATACACAAACAGCGATTTTAAATCTTGGGGAAGAGGTGGATTTTTTACGCTCAGATCGGCTGCAAACATTGAGACCCAGAAATCAGAAACAGCAGCCGCAAAGCAAGCAAAACGAGCAAGGGCAAACCAACGCCGAAGGGAACGCCGCAAAAAGCAAAAAATCACCAAAAAAACCAAAGAGGCAATACTGGCGAAAAAGGAAGTAACGGACAACGCAATTATCAATTTATCCACCATTGTACTTACAGAAGCAGAAAAACAGCTTCTAAGTTTGGGGCTTACTTATTGTCCTGTGTCCGACTTCAGCTACACCAAAACACGTGTAGATATCTTTCTTTTTATTCGCAAGTTAAAGCTCATGAAGTTCTTTAACATTAAAGTGGGCAACAAACACAATCCTCCAAAGCAACCTGAAATTACATCAACCTCGAGCTCGCTTGATGTCCCGGCTGGAGACACCAGAGCTTACTTGACAATACACCAATTGGCAATGAATGATGCGCCAGTTGCCGAGGATGTGTCAACACAGGATGAACTCCGTACAGCACAAATATCCCAGGTAGGAATGAATTTAAGTCCATTCAAACCGAAATCAAACTTCATCCCAATTATGCCCTGTGATTCAATAGACACATTTCACGACATGGTCATTGAAGATTTGAAACAACTCTACCATAAAGTGAAACATAGAAAGAGATATAGAAGTAGTAGAGAACAGGCTTATACAACTCTGGTCAATAAGTTAAGCAAGGACCAAAGTATTATAGTCACCATGGCAGACAAAGGTGGCAACGTTGTGATTTGGCCACAAAAAGACTATTTGGATGAAGCAATGTTGCAATTAAATAATGGGACCTGCTATATGAGAACTACTATGAGATCGTACAACGAATCAAAAGAGGACCTTAACAAACGTTTGTTTAAATGGAAAAGAGAAAACATGTTGTCCAAACAAGAATTTGACTTCTTAAATGTTGAAAACCCAGTACTACCCAAACTATACCTATTACCGAAGGTGCACAAGATGGTGAGTCCCACCCCTGGCAGACCCATCACTTCTGCTATCTCCAGTGTGGCAGAGTACATTGGGGAATATATTGACTACTTCCTTCAAAGTTTGGTGCAAGCATTGCCAACCTATATTAAAGACACTGGCCACTTCCTTAACAAGATCAAAAATGTTCCTTGGAGTGATGATCTATTATTAATCACCCTAGATATAGAATCACTCTATACCAGTATTAATCACCAAACTGGTCTTAAAGCACTTGAACATTTTCTAGGAACTAGACCTATTAGTTGCTACAAACACAATAAGATGCTAATAGAATTAACAAATTGGTGCCTGCATCACAATTATTTTATGTTTGGCAAGGAATTGTACCTGCAACAAAGAGGGGTGGCGATGGGTGCCTGCTTCTCCCCCAGCTACGCGTGTTTACACGTGGGCTGGTGGGAGGAGCAGGTACTCAACATCACTTACAGTGATATTATGGCGAACAATGTACTGCACTGGATGCGATTCATTGATGATGTCTTTTTGGTGAGGAGGGGGGATCAGATTAGTGCAGAAAATTTCATTAAATCACTAAATGTCAATGATGAAAACCTACATTTTACATCTCACATTAATCAAGTAGAGGCAGATTTTCTTGATGTTAAGATTTTTGTGAAAAATGGTAAATTATGCACTAAATTACATCGCAAGAGCACTGCTGGCAATAGTACACTCCATGCCAGCAGCTCCCACCCCCGTCACACCATTGACAATATCCCTTTCGGTGAGCTATTGAGGCTCAAACGAATCTGCAGCACTGATGAAGATTATGAACTTTGTGCTGCGGAAGCCCTGAATAGATTTCGAGGGAGGGGATATAAGGAATCTGTTTTGAAGCAGTCTATTGAAAAAGCTAAGAATAGACCTAGGGACTCTTTGTTATCAAATTCAGAATCCATTACGGAACAAACATCAGACTCAGACACCAGTGCACCCAGACTAATATTGACCTTTAATAGACAGGAACGCAAAATTCGGTCTATTATCAAACAAAGGTGGCCAGCTTTGAAAACTGACTTGGTTTTGGCACCAAGAATAGCGGCAGGACCCAACATCACATACAGGAAAGGCCTAAGTTTGAGAACCCAACTGAGCAGAGATTTTCCTGAAGTTATTAAAAGAGACAACTGGATGGTTAAACCTGGCTTCATCCGGTGTTCTAGCTGTAGAGCCTGTAAATTCGGGGTGAACACCACCAAGTATTCTACACCCTTCAGACCTGATCCAGTAGAAATTAAGGGCAAACACAACTGCAAAACTGAGTTTACAGTCTATGTTCTGACATGCACCTGTGGCTTAAGATATGTGGGCAGTACACAAAAACAGGTGCATGTCAGAATTTTGCAACATCTGCGAGCCATCGTTAACAGACAGCTCATACCCCGTGGCTCGTCATTTTAAAGCTTTTCACCACAACAACCTTGAATGCCTGACATATTTTGTCATAGCCTCCGTACCCAAACCTATTAGAGGAGGGGACAGGGATCTCATGCTCAGGAGATTGGAATCCCAGTTTATTCTTGAACTGGACAGTCGTTTCCCTAACGGCCTCAACACGACTGAAGACCTTCATGTATTCCTGTAAGAACCATTTGTTGACCATATGATACTTAATTTCAAGCTTAAAGCTTTCCCGCCATTTTTCCGCTCCCCTTTTTCCCTCTTGAAGTCTCTTTATGAAATATATGTTCAATTTTATCTCTTTAATTTTTGGCACATATGTGTGGCATTGAGTGAGAGTTTTTCTCTCACTCACCACCCATATTGGAAGAACACCATTTTGGATTTCTTCCGTACTTTTCCCTTCGGGGGCACACATAATTTTGGGTTCTCTATAGCACCTTAAATATTGACACAGACAGAGGGGGCATGATAATAAGCAGTGGTAAGGCTCTTTCGTATTGTACGTTTAATTTCAGTGACCAAAGATGAACAGAATACAAAATCATGATGGATATATAAAGCATTTATGCTGATACCAGATAAATTTCTTATCTAATAAAATAGAGACAGTGCTCAACCATGAACATACATTCGGTCTTAACTAATGACAATGCACAAACTATTCTTTTTGCGCAGAGTGTCTTTGTTTACATATTCTAGTTATTTGACGAATTAAACAATATTGCACTTTTTGATGATGGCATTTTTATGCATTATCCTTTGCACTATTTCTGCGTATTTTTCACAAACTTGCTGGTTGTAATATTTGCACATTGTCTCTGTTACGTGTTTTTTTATAAAAATGAACATTATATTTTTATAAACTTAAAACATATTTATTTTTTTATCCATAAAATAAATTGTAATATCATCGTGATTTTAACATGACTATGCATTTATGCTGTTATAATACTCATGTAAAGAATCTTTATGGCACTGATTATGATAGAGAAAAAAGACTGCTTAAGCCTAAGATATGTAGTGTGTCTTTAATGTTTACTACCACGTGGTTGTGAGAAAAAAATGCCCGGGAAAACTCTTTGTATTTAAACCATTGAGATTGTACTGACTAACGATCTGTGAACAAGGGCGGATGCCCGAAACGCGTAGGATCTGGTGGCTTAAGCGCAAATAAATTGTTTTTTTGGCCCATGGCGAACGTTGGAGTGGCGTGGCTTCTTTTCAACACTGTTGCGGCGGCGGCTGCGATAATCATTGGAGAGAGCCTCACTTGTGCATATATATATATATATGTATCCACACTATCCTTCTCACTGCGCCAGTCCGCAATCATCGACACCACACAGGAAAGAACAGGAAGACCCGGAGTGCAGGTGAGTTCAGTTTATTCAAAAGTACACCACGGCAGCATAACGTTTCGGCCTGCACGGAGGCCTTGGTCACATGGCGCACTAAGAGAGGTGCAGGGAATTTAAAGGGGACATTCACAATTGTGGGAAACATTCGATTGGTGAATTTGAACACAGTGGGAGTATTTACAAATCACAACAGGAGAGAGTAACTGCTATTGCTGTAATTAAACCGGGGAAATTTATGTCAACAAATAGATATATATCTATATACAAGCCCTGGAAAATTAATCACTGTTTAAATACAGTTTTTTGTTTACTAGCCGATCTTTGTAACAATCCAGTCAAATTCATTGGTAAACCCCATTGGGCAAACGGAGTTTGTGCAAAATGCAATACTTAAAAGCATATATTTACATAAAATGCAAAATATTTGTCAAAATGATAAATTCATTACAAAAGAATAACCGCATAAATGCTGAAACTGCACGTATATACAATGCACAATGATACTTATAAAACCACATGTTCTAAAATATATACAATATATTTAATATATATACACATTCGTAAGAATTGTGGATTGCACACTCTTGTCCCCAATTACTGATGAAACATCTGATCATTAATTGGATTGTTATAGGTTGTATGGCTAGTTATGCAGGGCTTTATTTAAAGTACCTACTGACATTCCCCCTGAACTATTTGCAAGAACGTACAAACTCCCACACCAATCACCCATACCTAATGTGAATGCAAACGAAAAGAAGTGAAAAATAAAAATAAGTGCAACATACTTTTTTCCTCAAAATTACATTAAAACTTTTTATGGTGACATTCATTTGTTTTTTAGGAAAATAGCAACCAACAAACCACCTTACAATGACCTAGTGTCTAAATTCATATATGGTCATGTTAAACAGTTTGGGCCAACACTACTGTGTACAGGTGACAACAAAAACGGTAAAACGGTGGAGTCCAATCATTATCCTACGAATAAGGGGCAGAGAGACTACAGGATAGTGGTTTGAAGGATAGTGGTTTAAATACACATGGTATTACAAACAGGTGTAAAAGTCCTCTGTAGAATTAAGCCCATTCGGGCTCTTACTATCCATCTCCAGGATATATCTGGTCTCGAGTGCCCTCAAGATCCCTTCCCGGTTACCACCCCTCCTGAGTGGGCCTACAGAGTCAATGGCATAATATTTAAGGAGACCACTGTTGTTACCATGGAACTCCTTAAAATGCCGCGCAACCGGGTAGGTGGTGTCATTGGTGTTGATGGCTCTGATGTGCTGGAGTACCCTTTTGTGGACCTGCAATTTGGTGCTACCAATATACTGCAGGCCACATGGGCACTCCAGCACGTACACCACGTACTCCGATTTGCATGTAAGTTGTTTGTTAATCTTACGGGGTACCATTGAGAATGCAGTAAGGAACTCCGTTTTATTGAGTCCCTGAGCGCAAGCTTTGCAGCTGGAGCATTTCCTGAACCCTCGACTGGCAGCTAGCCAGTTTTTGGGTGGTATTACCTCCGGGCTAGACTTGACTAGCGCATCCTGCAACGAAAATGCCTTTCTATAAGCGATAACTGGCTTATTAGGCATTTGCTCACCAATCACTGGATCAAGTTTGATAAGATTCCAGTATTGGTTGACAATCTTTCTAAGCGCCCCGTGCTGACTATTGTAGGTCCAAATAAGTCTGATTGGAAGCTCCTGGTTCACTGCCTTATTTTTCTGATCTTTCTTGTGGGTCAGTGCTTGGGTCCGAGATAATGCATTGGCTTTTCTTATGGCTGTATTGATAAGCTGCTCACTATACCCACGTGCAAGAAATCTTTCTTTGCTCGCAGCCTGTGCACTTTTGCAGTGGGAGTCCGTACTACACACCCTACGGATTCTAAGCATCTCCCCATAGGGGATGCTTCTAATCAAATGTGGGGGGTGATGACTTCCCGCATGCAAAATGGTGTTGCCCGACGTGGGCTTCCTATACAGCTTAGTTTCAAGCCTTCCTTCACTGACCTCCAGAGTGATATCTAGAAAGTGCGCCACCTGTTGGCTGATATGTGACGTGAAAGACAAATTAAATGAGTTGGAATTCAAGGTTTCAATGAAGCTGACCGCTGCTTCACGTGTTCCCCGCCACACCAAAAGTATATCATCGATATACCTGTACCATCTGATGACATGATTGGTACAGGTGTCATGGTGAATGCCCCTGAGGACCTGTCTCTCCCAGTAACCCATGTGGAGACAGGCGTAACTAGGAGAGAAACAGGCCCCCATGGCAACACCCCTGACTTGCTGGTAATAACGATGAAGAAACATAAAGAAATTGTGGTGCAGACAGAAACTGATCATGGTTAGCAGCATTCTGTTGTGCTCGTACAACTCTATGGGTCGTCTGCCTAAAAAGAACTCTACAGCCCTGAGCCCATCTGCATGCACTATACTTGTATATAGCGACGACACATCTAGTGTAATCAACCAATAGTCACTCTTCCACTCAAAGCCCTCCAATTTCCTCAACAGATCACTCGAATCCTGGATGTATGATTCTAGTGATAAAACATGCTCTTGGAGGAACAAATCAATATACATGGTGGCTTTTTCCAACAACCCCCCACACGCCGATATGATGGGTCTACCTGGCGGCTTGATTGCATCCTTATGCACCTTAGGAATTAGGTACAATACTGGGGTTACAGGATGGTCATTTTTTAAGCACTTTAGCTCATCCATGCTGAGCAATCCGCTTGAGCGCCATCCCATTAGTAAAGAGTGGAAGTCTGATTGCGCCTTCTTTAGTGCAGCGAGGTCGCAATGTCTGTAGCAGTTTGGGTCATTAAGCTGTAGGTAAGCTTCCTCCATGTATTGAGTTCTTGGCCAAAGCACAATGTTGCCACCTTTGTCAGATTGTCTGACAATAATATTTCCATCTGCATTCATTTTGGTGATCAATTTCCGATACTCATTATTATCACGATATTTGCGATAATTGGCCTTCAAAGTCTTCATATACAGTGCTTTAATCTGTTTGACTGCGGCATCCTGAAAAATGTCAATGTTGTCGTGGGGGGTTATGGGAGTAAAAGTGGACCGTGGTCTTAAATCACTCAGGCCACCAGTATGGGTACTCCCCTCACTCTGCGTGCTTTGTGAACTTGAAGCCTCTGCACGTAAGTCCGCCAAGTCCTGCAACAGCGGGATGTCGTGTACTGTCAGGCCTCGATTGGTGGATTCCAAACCTGGCCTTTTAGACACCCCCCGTGACTTACTGTTAGTGAAATATTTTTTAAGTCTCAACTTGCGTGTGAATTTAAAAAGATCTATTCTAACGTCTGCATAATTGAGATTACTTGGAGGACAGTATGATAATCCCTTGGACAGGATGCCGATTTCAGTATCAGAAAAAACAGTGTTGGTCAAGTTGATGACAGAAAGACTATTGCCCGGTGTTTGATGGTCGTTACCTGGTGCCATGCCGGTTACTTCTTTTTGTTTGTGTTCCAACGTTTGTAATGACGTTTCTTTGGTTTTCCGTCTTGCGCTGCTTTTTCTGCGCTCTCGTCGTTTCTGGTTTGAGCTTTTTCTGTTTGCGGGTTGCGGGGTCGCAGGGTCTCGCGCCTGTCCTGCCTTACACACTCCAACTCCTCCTCCGGAGTCAGCCGTGTAAACCCCAGGCGCTCCGAAAATCTGCCAGCTTCAGCCTCCGATCCGCTATCGACAGTTGAGCTCAGGTCTGTAAGGCTTGAACCCCCGGGAGAAACGGACCGTGCTTGAGTAGTATTGTAAGCCTTATTCTGAGCAGGGCGTGAGTTCTTGGATTTGGAGGCTTTAATGGCATCAAACTTTCGTGCAAACGTGAAGATTCTCCCTTCACTATAATCAGTCTTATCACGCTGAAATTTAAAAGTTTTGCGTTTTCTGATGATGTCTTCTTCTTTTTGCAACCGCTGTACCATTGTTTCACGATATTTTTTGCATTCCTCCTCAATGCTACTGTCATCCTCACATAGGCTTGAGATTACTGCCTCCAACTCGTCAATCTCGGCTTGCAGCTTCAGCCTGTCACTCTCCGCATACCTCACCAGCATGGTAACTAAACGACGCGACGAATCCAAGCTCCACTCCGCCCAGTCCTTTAACATTGCTGGATCCATGTACTCATAGCTGGGAGCGAGCATAACCCTGAGACCGCGCGGTATGCGGTTAACTTCAAGGTACCGGCTCAAAGATCGATGCTCCCACCATTTGCTCTGCTCTCTTTTTGAGAGCTTTTCCAGTAGTTTGAACTTATCACGGAGGTTAGGACCTCCCGCAGCATTAGCACCAGTGTCCTCAGAAACAGTCACCGACGGCCCCCCAGCCGGGGAGTCGTCAAACGCTTCCAAGGCTGCAACCTCTCTCGCCTTGCGTGCGCCTGCCGCCATGGTGTTACTTAAATTGAAACTAATGTCGCACTCACTGTTAAGCGGGGGAGCTGCGATAATCGCGGCCCGTCTCCCTCTGTTGCACAACTCCTCCACCGGGACACTTCTTTTTCCTCGAAACGCCGTAGCAAGTAGGCAGGCTCCAAAGGGTTAGGACAGCCGTCCAAACACGGTTACCAGCAAACCGCAGCAGCGAAGTGGTTATTCAGATGCCCGGGGGCTCGAGCAGTAACTCCCCAACGGGAGAGACAAAGACTTCCGGGTCACCGGACGCCAGGGTTTCCTGCTGCTCAGCCGCCAACGGAGGAGGGGTCTTCCAAACGCCGGAGAAACGCTTAACCGGCTCAAAATGTATCCACACTATCCTTCTCACTGCTTACAATGTTTTAACAGCTTACAAACATCGCATGTGATCAACAAATGCGTGAAATAATAATGTTGTTGAAAAATAACTTATGCCGATATATAGCCACATGTAATTTGCAATGAGACCAACATATGTCCACGAGAATCGGTCTACAATCAGATATGCATGTAGATAGACGGTAATGCCCATTCAGGGCGCGATATATACATTGTCACGAAAAAACCATTACAAGATGGCAACTATGTAATAGTCCTTTGTTTACCTCTAAGACATGCACGTGATGGGTATTTAAAAAACAAAAAAATGGCGCGCCAATGTACCATCGAAAAAAGGCAGTAGCCGAAACGCGTCTGGTTCTCTGAGGGTGCAATAAAGAATCTGAACCCTCCTCCTGCGAGTGCCGTGTCTTCTTTGAAGGTGAGGGAGAGGAAAGCTTTGATATATATATATGTATATATTACCAACTGGCGGTTGCCAGTAGGTAGTTATAGTTAGGACCTAGTTTCCATAGGAAATCCGCAACATTCTATTGAGAAGAACTTTGGCGCCGGTTGTTGAATCTTCGCGAATTTCTCAAAGAAGATGGCCCGCTCCACTCCGCTCCTTCCCTAAAAGTCTCGGGAAGATTCGTCAAGCGGGGGCCAAGAAAAAAGGGGGCTCCCAAAACATGTTTCCCCCATGTTAATTTCCATAGGACGATTAGGCACGGCTACAGCCCGAACCGCTGAACGGAATTACACCGAATTTGGGAAAATGGTAGGTCTGGTAGGCAGACCACGCTTTTGGGTAAATGGTGTAAATCCCTCCAGTAGTTCCTGAGAAAATCAAAAGAAAAAAATATATATATTTAGGCGGAGACTAACCACACATCTCATCGTGAGATCTGATTGGCTGTCAACACTTCATCCAAGAAGTGTTGGCAGCCATCTTGGGACCAATATACATGATAGCACCTCATTAAAAAGCATTGCAGTTAATAGAAGGTTTTAGGACTTTAGTTACATTATAAATCATGTGTTGATGGTACCATACTCATTTTAGGAATTGTGGTGTGTTCTAAGGTGATTTTACCATGTGAAAAAGCCTTCTGCTGGGATATCATGAATCATGTTTGAAAGAAAACTATCATCTCATGCTTTTCCCACAGTGGTTAGGAAGGGAATCTTTAAGCTAAACTGAAAGCATATATTCTGTCAATCAATCAATCACAGACATTTATATAGCGTGCTACCTACCCGGAGGGTCTCAAGGCGCTAGGGGGGGGGGGGAGTGCCGCTACTGCTCGAATAGCCAGGTCTTGAGCTTCTTCCTGAAGGAGAGGTGGTCTTGGGTCAGGCGCAGGTCGGTCGGGAGGGAGTTCCAAGTCTTGGCGGCCAGGTAGGAGAAGGATCTTCCTCCTGTTGTCGTTCTTCGGATACGGGGGACGGCGGCGAGGGCGTGGCTGGCTGATCGGAGATGAATGAATGAAAATGAATGAATGAAAATGAATGAAAATGAATTTGTACAGCGCGATTGCTGCCCTGGGGCGTCCAAGCGCTAACGGAACCAGAAGGAGGTGTAGTGAGGATGACAGAACTGGGAGGAGGGGAAGGGGGCTGAATTGATTACGGGGATTTAAACAGATGTGTTTTAAGTTGCTTGCGGAAGGAGGCGAGGTTAGGGTTAGATCTCAGGTGAAGGGGAAGGGAGTTCCAGATTTTTGAGGCGTTGAAGGTGAACATTCTTCCGCCTGCTCTAGTCCTTTTAATTCTGGGGACTGTTGCCATGAAAGCCTGACTAGAGCGTAGGTCTCTGCCTGGATGATATTGGCTAACTAGGCTACGCATGATTTTGGGGCCCGAATCCCAAAAGGCCTGGTGGGCAATACACATTGCTTTGAAGGTGACTCTTTTTCGTACTGGCAGCCAATGAAGGCTGGTCAGTGCCTCCCTGACTTGGGATCTGCGGGGAATTTGCAGTAAGGTACGGGCCGCACAGTTCTGTACCAGTTGTAGTTTATTCAATGTGTACTCTGGGGCTCCCAGATAAAGGGCGTTATTCGAGTCCAGGCGTGACTGTATTATGCCCTGTATGGCTGTTTGTTTTGCCTCCATTGGGAGCAAGGGAAGAACCTTCTTCAGTGTCCGGAGAAGTCCAAAGCAGGTGGCAGAAAGCTTTGTGGCCTGAGTGTTAAGAGACAGATTCCTGTCCAGCCATACCCCCAGGCTTTTGATGTTATCTTTCGGAACCGGGGGGGAGCCTAGACAGGTGGCCCATAATGACTTGAAGAGGGTCTGGTCGGCCGGGCCCAAGAGCATAAGCTCCGTTTTGTCCCCGTTCAGCTTTAGTGATGACAGGGTCATCCAGGACTTCACCTCCTCCAGATGTCGTTTGGGAGCGTAGAAGTTGATGCGGTTGTTGAGGTAGCTCGGGCCTTGATCGTGTAGGGCTTTGTGTGCGTGGGTGAGGAGGCGAAAGGTGATTCTTTTGTTGACGGGGAGCCAATGCAGGTCTTTCAGATGTCTGGAGATGTGGCTGTGACGTGGGATGTCGAGGATGAGTATGGCTGAGGCGTTCTGGATCCGCTGGAGTCTCTTCTGGAGCTTGGCGGTGGTTCCGGCGTAAAGGGCGTTGCCGTAGTCCAGTCGGCTGGTGACGAGGGCCTGGGTGACCGTCTTCCTGGTCTCGGTGGGGATCCACCGGAAGATCTTCCGTAGCATGCGCAGGAAGTAGAAGAATGACGAGGAGACGGCGTTGACTTGTCTGGTCATGGAGAGGGAGGAGTCCAGGATGAAGCCCAGGTTGCGTGCGTGGTCTGTCGGTTTGGGTGCGCAGCCCAGGGCGGGGGGCCACCAGGAGTCGTTCCAGGCGGAGGGCGAGGAGCCCAGGATGAGGACTTCCATCTTGTCTGAGTTCAGTTTCAGGCGGCTGGTCGTCATCCACTCGGCTACGTCTTTCATCCCGTTGTGAAGGTTGGCTCTGGCGGCGGCGGGGTCGTTGGTCAGGGAGAGGATCAGCTGGGTGTCGTCGGCGTAGGAGATGATGTTGAGGTTGTGTTGGCGTGCGATGGCCGCGAGGGGACTCAAGTAGACGTTGAAGAGGGTGGGGCTCAGCGAGGATCCTTGAGGGACGCCGCAGATGACTTCGGTGGCCTCTGACTTGTACGGTGGTAGACGGACTCTCTGTGTTCTTCCGTCGAGGAAGGAGATGATCCATTCCAGTGCCTTCTCCTGGATTCCGACGTTGCTGATTTGCTGCACTAGGGTGCGGTGGCAGACAGTGTCGAATGCCGCGGAGAGGTCTAGGAGGATGAGGGCCGCTGTTTCTCCGTTGTCCATCAGGGCTCGGATGTCATCGGTGGCAGCGATGAGGGTGGTTTCGGGGCTGTGGTTGGCTCGGAAGCCAGACTGGGAGGGGTCGAGGGATCCATTCGTCTCGGGGAAGGCGGCCAGCTGCTTGTTGACGGTCTTCTCTATGACTTTGGCTGGGAACGGGAGGAGCGAGATGGGGCGGTAATTTTTGAGTTCGGTGGGGTCCGCTGTAGGTTTCTTTAGAAGGGCGCTGAGTTCGGCGTGCTTCCAGCTCTCCGGGAAGGTGGCGGTGTCGAAGGAGGTGTTGATGATGTCCCGTAGGTGGGGTGCGATGACCGCGTCGGCCTTGTTGAAGACGTGGTGAGGGCAGGGGTCGGTCGGAGATCCGGAGTGGATGGAGTTCATCATGCAAATGGTGTCTTCGATGCTGGTCGGAGTCCAGGCGCGGAGGGTGGTGGTGGGGGGCGGTGGTTCGGTTGTGGCGTGCGTCGGTTGAGTTCTGAAGCTGTTGTGTATGTCCGCGATCTTGTTGTGGAAGTAGGAGGCGAGGGAATTGCAGAGGTCTTGCGATGGGGTGATGTCGTTGTTTCCGGCGTTGGGGTTGGAGAGCTCTTTGACGATGTTGAAGAGTTCCTTGCAATTGTGTGCGTTGTTGTCCAGCCGGTCCTTGAATGCAGTTTTCTTCGTGGCGCGGATCAGTTGGTGGTGCTTCCGGGTGGCCAGCTTGAGGCGGTCGTGTTGTCCGGTGTTGGTTCTCTTCTCCAGGCTTTCTCGAGGGCTCGGCAGTTCTTCTTGGAGCTCTTGAGTTCGTCGGTGAACCATGGGGCCTTCTTGCTAGGCGGGGTCCTCAGTGGGGCGAGTTCGTCCGCGCAGTTGTTGATCCACTTCGTGAGGTTGTCGGCAGCCTGGCTGGGGTTCGCTGAGCTGGCGGGGGGGTGCTGGCTCAGGGAAGCGGCGAGCTGGTCAGCTGAGATCTTGTTCCAGCTTCTTCGAGCAACCGGTTGCTGGTGGTGGTGGATCGTCGTTCTTTGGAAGGTGAAGTGGACGCAGCTGTGGTCCGTCCAGTGGAGTCCAGTGGCGTGGCTGAAGGCGATGTCTTTGCTGGATGAAAAGACTGCGTCGAATGTGTGTCCGGCGAGGTGGGTGGGGGTGGATACCAGCTGCTTGAGTCCGAGGTTGGCGAGGTTGTCGAGCAGGGTGGTGGTGTTGCGGTCGTTGTTGTTCTCCAGGTGGAAGTTGAGGTCCCCCAGGAGGATGTAGTCAGCAGAGGGGAGGGCATGCGGGCTGACGAAGTCAGCGATGTCCTCGCTGAATTGTGTGCGTGGTCCCGGGGGTCGGTAGATTAGGGTCCCCCTGAGGGTGGTCTTCGGGTCGGTGTGGATCTGGAAGTGCAGGTGTTCGGCGGTTTTCAGGGTGTCGTCGGTGTTGGTCAAGATGTGGATGGTGTCCCTGTGGATGATGGCGATGCCTCCTCCAGTCTGTTTGACGCGGTCTCTTCGGGTGATCTTGTATCCCTCTGGGATGGCGATGGCGATGTCGGGTGCTGAGGAGTCGGTTATCCAGGTTTCCGTGAGGAAGGCAACGTCAGGAGCTGTGGTGTCGAGGAGGTTCCAGAGTTCGATGGCGTGCCTGTGGACGGAGCGGGTGTTGAGCAGGATCCACTTGAGGTGGTTGCTGCTGGTGTTCGGCTTGGCGGGTGCTGGTGTGGGGCAGGTCCGGATGCAGGTGAACTTGCAGGCGTGGCAGCTGAAGGGTCCGTGGGTGTGTTTCGGGGTGGCTCTGTAACATCCAGGGATGCCGCCGGTGTTGACTGCGATGAGTTCGGTGGCGTTGTAGGACAATCGGGTCGTCTTCCGTCTGTGGGGGCCAGGGGTCCTGGCACTGGGCGCGGTCCAGGCGCGGACGGGCGCAGACGGGCTTACCTTTGGCGCGCCTTCGGTGCACAATCGGCTGCGCGTTCGCACGGTCGCCATATATGGCGAAGTGCGAGGGGGGCGGAGCAGCTGGGAGGCGGGAGCGGGGAGGGTACAGAAGGAGAAAAGGGGCGTGGTTAGCGGCGGTGGCGGGAAGCGGGGAGCGGGGAGGGAAGAGACGGGGGCAACAAGAAAACAGGCAAACAGGCACTACAGAAATACAAATTTACAATACAATACAATAAATACAAGTGCACAGGGCAAGAAAGCGGGGCCCAGGAGCCTGCAGGTCAGGCGAGCACAGACCACGCCGCTCGGTGGCAGGGGGCGTGGTCACGCGGCGGCAGCCGGGGCAGCGAGGCAGGCAGGCTGGAGGCACACGCAGCAGCTGGTGGCCGTGCGGCGTGGGGGGTGTCCTAAACTAGGTCACACTCACCTGCGTCGCACGGTCGCCATATATGGCCAAGTGCGAGGGGGGGCGGAGCAGCTGGGAGGCGGGAGCGGGGAGGGTACAGAAGGAGAAAAGGGGCGTGGTTAGCGGCGGTGGCGGGAAGCGGGGAGCGGGGAGGGAAGAGACGGGGGCAACAAGAAAACAGGCAAACAGGCACTACAGAAATACAAATTTACAATACAATACAATAAATACAGGGGCACAAGGCAAGAAAGCGGGGCCCAGGAGCCTGCAGGTCAGGCGAGCACGGACCACGTCGCTCGGTGGCAGGGGCCGTGGTTACGCGGCGGCAGCTGGGGCAGCGAGGCAGGCAGGCTGGAGGCACATGCAGCAGCTGGTGGCCGTGCGGCGCGGGGGGTGTCCTAAACTAGGTCTGTAAATTCACATTATCTTTCTCAGTCATGTGAGAATGAAGTCTGACATTCTCAGTAAAACATGTACATCCAACAAGGACAGAGACTGTCAGTTGATTCCTTTATGTTCTACTGCAGCTTCCCAGAGTGTTCTAAAGAACAACTAGAGTGCTAACAGTCCTACTTATAACAAAGGTATGGCACACCTGAAGCCATCTTGATTGGAATAAAGTGGTTACTCTTAAAACATTTAATTAAAAAAGGAACAAAATGAGGGGGTATATTTTGCCATAGAAAGTATGATTAGTGCTGCAGAAAGAAAAATTAGGGTACATATTGAGTGACTTCTC
This sequence comes from Lissotriton vulgaris, assembly GCF_964263255.1. NCBI lineage: Eukaryota > Metazoa > Chordata > Amphibia > Caudata > Salamandridae > Lissotriton > Lissotriton vulgaris. The sequence goes on from NC_141689.1 coordinate 382,669,630, forward strand.
AAATCCTCTTCTATTACATTAAAACATTCTGACATGCAGTCTCCCTAGATGGCCACCAGAGACAAAAGAGCCCAAATGTAGCCCAAATATCACCCAGATGTTGCCCAAGTATAGCCTAATGACAGAATGTCCCAGAGTGTTCTACAGAACAACTAGAGCGCCAACAGTCTTACTTATGACAAAAGTATGGCACACCAGAAGCCATCTTGATTGGAATGAAGTGGTAAGTCTGAAAACATTTAATTTAAAAAGGAACAAAATGAGGGGATTCATTTTGCCATAGAAAGTATGATTAGTGCTTCAGAAAGAAAAATTAGGGCACATTTTGAGTGACTTCTCAAATCCTCTTCTATTTCATTAAAAAATTCTGACAAGCAGACTGAAACATGCACTTTCAATACCAGCAGCAGACTTCCCTGGCGAGTAGTAGCTTTACTACAGTGATTTAATAAGCAACTAGCGTGCTAACATTCAGAATTTATGGCAAATGTGTGTCACATCTGAATGCCTTCTTGATGGAATCAAAGTAGAAAACTGAAAGTATTTCCTACTGAGGAGACTGTAGTAAATGAGGAAATTAGGAAACTTTATAACAAATAAGTCTCCCGAGATGTCCACCAGAGACAAAAGAGCCCAAATATAGCAAAGAAATACCCCCAGATGTAGCCCAATGACAGAATGTCCCAGAATGTTCTAAAGAACAACTAGAGCGATAACAGTCTTACTTATGACAAAAGTATGGCACGCCTGAAGTCATCTTGATTGGAATAAAGTGGTAACACTTAAAACATTTAATTTGCAAAGGAACAAAATGAGGGGGTTCATTTTGCCATAGAAATTATGATTAGTGCTGAAGAAAGAAATATTAGGGCACATTTTGACTTCTCAAATCCTCTTTTATTTCATTAAAAAAATTCTGACATGCAGACTGAAACATGCACTTTGAATACCAGTAGCAGACTTCCCTGGTGAGTAGTAGCTTTACTACAGTGATCTAATGAGCAACTAGAGTAATAACATCCACAATTTATGGCAAATGACTGAGACATCTGAATGCCTTCTTGATGGAACCAAATTAAACAAGCAATGAAAATGCAATAGATCTCGCCCTCGTTTAATTTAAATCCATTCTGTTTGTAATGGGGTGGCTTTTTAGCTTTGCTTTTATTAGTGTTTTTCAAACTTTCATGTAAATAACATGCATATGTATGCATATATGTATTTGTATGCATGCATTTATATTTGTATTTATATAGGTATGCAGATTATATATGTTTATATATGTATATATATATATATATATATATATTCACTGAAAAAACCATAGGTTATAGACCATATATAGTTAGGCATTCGCATTTACAAAACCTTATTTTACTCACACAAAACCATTGAAATTCCATATATAGTTAGTTGCACTAACTATATATTGCGCACCCGCAATCCACTGCTGATGATGTCACATATTACATCATTCATGACATGGTCAGTGACATCACTGATGACATCACTGATGACATCTCAAATGACATCACTGATGACATCTCAAATGACATCACTGATGACATCACTGATGACATCACTGATGGCATCTCATTTGACATTACTGATCACATCACTGATGATATCATTCATGTGATAATACGATGAACCTCTTCAGACTCTAATATAACCTTAGATACAATCAGTGTAATCAGACACTCACAGACTGTCACTCATCCATGGAGTTACTCACACACCTAGTCAGTCATGCAAAGAATCAATCAGACCTCCATTTCCTCAACTATACAGTTATACAAACTTTACTTATTCAAACATATACTAACACATATTTACTCTCTTATACAATCCCTGATACAAGTTCACAATGATCCATACAGCCACTCACACATTCACTGGCTCTTATGCACAGTTATTTATATATGTCAACTCTCACATGTACTGTGTTTTACATATGTACTTACTTTGACATGTAGCACTGAGATATCCATTCACTCACCAATACACTCATGCACACAGTCAACCGCCCATACAGCTGTTTCCACATGCACTTTTGAAACCATACATCTAGTGAATCAACTGCTCACACATCTATGCACAGAGTCATACACCTCCCAGCCACCCACACACACACTCAGTCTCCCATACAAATACTTGGGCAACCAATCAATAACCCATATAGTTACTCATATAGCTACTTATCAACACATGCAACAGTTTACAGAACAACAGACATAATGATGCACAAATTAAGACAGTTTAGTCACTAACCCATGCACTCAGTGAGACACATTTAATCACTCACTCATACAGTCAGTCATGCACCTACTAAATCCTTCATCCAGACACTTATACATCCACTCATTCTTCAATATGTAAGACATATTTTAACTTTACAGAAACATACAGTCACTGGATGTTGTCATCAGTGATGTCATCAGTGATGTCATTTGAGATGTCATCAGTGATGTCATCAGTGATGTCACTGACCATGTCATGAATGATGTAATATGTGACATCATCAGCAGTGGATTGCGGGTGCGCGATATATAGTTAGTGCAACTAACTATATATGGAATTTCAATGGTTTTGTGTGAGTAAAATAAGGTTTTGTAAATGCGAATTCCTAACTATATATGATCTATAACCTATGGTTTTTTCAGTGAATTTTCAAGGTTTTGTAAATGCTAATTCCTAACTATATATGGTCTATAACCTATGGTTTTTTCAGTGAATTTTCAAGGTTTTGTAAATGCTAATTCCTAACTATATATGGTCTATAGCCTATGGTTTTTTCAGTGAATATATATATATACATACATATATAAACATATATCATCTGTATATCTATATAAATACAAACATAAATGCATGCATACATATACTTATATGCATACAGATGCATGTTATTTACATGAAAGTTGAAAAAACACTAATAAAAGCAAAGCTAAAAAGCCACCTCATTACAAACAGAATGGCTTTAACTTAAACGAGGGCGAGATCTATTGCATTTTCAATGCTTGTTTACTTTGGTTCCATCAAGAAGGCATTCAGATGTGTCACACATTTGCCATAAATTCTGAATGTTAGCACTCTAGTTGCACATTAGATCACTGTAGTAAAGCTACTGCTCACCAGGGACGTCTGCTGCTGGTATTCAAAGTGCATGTTTCAGTCTGCATGTCAGAATTTTTTTAATGAAGTAGAAGAGGATTTGAGAAGTCACTCAAAATGATCCCTCATTTTTCTTTCTGAAGCACTAATCATACTTTCTATGGCAAAATTAACCCCCTCATGTTGTTCCTTTTTAAATTGAGTGTTTTCAGACTTACCACTTCATTCCAATCGAGATGGCTTCTGGTGTGCCATACTTTTGTCATAAGTAAGACTGTTAGCGCTCTAGTTGTTCTTTAGAACACTCTGGGACATTCTGTCATTGGGCTATACTTGGGGTACATCTGGGTGATATTTGGGCTACATTTAGGCTCTTTTGTCTCTGGTGGCCATCTTGGGAGACTGTATGTCAGAATTTTTTTATGAAATTGAAGAGGGTTTGAGAAGTCACTCAAAATGTGCCCTAATTTTTCTTTCTGCAGCACTAATCATAATTCATATGGCAAAATATACCCCCTCATTTTGTTCCTTTTTAAATTAAATGTTTTAAGAGTTACCACTTTATTCCAATCAAGATGGCTTCAGGTGTGCCATACCTTTGTAATAAGTAGGACTGTTAGCGCTCTAGTTGTTCTTTAGAACACTCTGGGACATTCTGTCATTGGGCTATACTTGGGCTACATCTGGGTGATATTTGGGCTACATTTGGGCTCTTTTGTCTCTGGTGGCCATTTTGGGAGACTGCATGTCAGAATGTTTTAATGAAATAGAAAAGAATTTGAGAAGTCACTCAAAATGTGCCCTAATTTTTCATTCTGCAGCACTAATCATACTTTCTATGGCATAATATATCCCCTCATTTTGTTCCTTTTTAAATTAAATGTTTTAAGAGTTACCACTTTATTCCCATCACGATGGCTCCAGGTGTGCTATACCTTTGAAATAAGTAGGACTGTTAGCGCTCTAGTTGTTCTTTAGAACACTCTGGGACATTCTGTCATTGGGCGATACTTGGGCTACATCTGGGTGATATTTGGGCTACATTTGGGCTCTTTTGTCTCTGGTGGCTTTTTTGGGAGACTGCATGTCAGAATGTTTTAATGAAATAGAAAAGGATTTGAGAAGTCACTCAAAATGTGCCCTAATTTTTCATTCTGCAGCACTAATCATACTTTCTATGGCAAAATATACCCCCTCGTGTTGTTTCTTTTTAAATTAAATGTTTTAAGAGTTACCACTTTATTCCAATCAAGATGGCTTCAGGTGTGCCATACCTTTGTAATAAGTAGGACTGTTAGCGCTCTAGTTGTTCTTTAGAACACTCTGGGACATTCTGTCATTGGGCTATACTTGGGGTACATCTGGGTGATATTTGGGCTACATTTAGGCTCTTTTGTCTCTGGTGGCCATCTTGGGAGACTGTATGTCAGAATTTTTTTATGAAATTGAAGAGGGTTTGAGAAGTCACTCAAAATGTGCCCTAATTTTTCTTTCTGCAGCACTAATCATAATTCATATGGCAAAATATACCCCCTCATTTTGTTCCTTTTTAAATTAAATGTTTTAAGAGTTACCACTTTATTCCAATCAAGATGGCTTCAGGTGTGCCATACCTTTGTAATAAGTAGGACTGTTAGCGCTCTTGTTGTTCTTTAGAACACTCTGGGACATTCTGTCATTGGGCTATACTTGGGCTACATCTGGGTGATATTTGGGCTACATTTGGGCTCTTTTGTCTCTGGTGGCCATTTTGGGAGACTGCATGTCAGAATGTTTTAATGAAATAGAAAAGGATTTGAGAAGTCACTCAAAATGTGCCCTAATTTTTCATTCTGCAGCACTAATCATACTTTCTATGGCATAATATACCCCCTCATTTTGTTCCTTTTTAAATTAAATGTTTTAAGAGTTACCACTTTATTCCCATCACGATGGCTCCAGGTGTGCTATACCTTTGAAATAAGTAGGACTGTTAGCGCTCTAGTTGTCCTTTAGAACACTCTGGGACATTCTGTCATTGGGCGATACTTGGGCTACATCTGGGTGATATTTGGGCTACATTTGGGCTCTTTTGTCTCTGGTGGCTTTTTTGGGAGACTGCATGTCAGAATGTTTTAATGAAATAGAAAAGGATTTGAGAAGTCACTCAAAATGTGCCCTAATTTTTCATTCTGCAGCACTAATCATACTTTCTATGGCAAAATATACCCCCTCGTGTTGTTTCTTTTTAAATTAAATGTTTTAAGAGTTACCACTTTATTCCAATCAAGATGGCTTCAGGTGTGCCATACCTTTGTAATAAGTAGGACTGTTAGCGCTCTAGTTGTTCTTTAGAACACTCTGGGACATTCTGTCATTGGGCTATACTTGGGCTACATCTGGGTGATATTTGGGCTACATTTGGGCTCTTTTGTCTCTGGTGGCCATTTTGGGAGACTGCATGTCAGAATGTTTTAATGAAATAGAAAAGGATTTGAGAAGTCACTCAAAATGTGCCCTAATTTTTCATTCTGCGGCACTAATCATACTTTCTATGGCAAAATATACCACCTCATGTTGTTTCTTTTTAAATTAAATGTTTTAAGAGTTACCACTTTATTCCAATCAAGATGGCTTCAGGTGTGCCATACCTTTGTAATAAGTAGGACTGTTAGCGCTCTAGTTGTTCTTTAGAACACTCTAGGAGGCTGCAGTAGAACACAAAGGAATCAACTGACAGTCTCTGTCCTTGTTGGATGTACATGTTTTACTGAGAATGTCAGACTTCATTTTCACATGACTGAGAAAGATAATGTGAATTTACAGAAAATATGCTTTCAGTTTAGCTTATAGATCCCCTTCCAAACCACTGTGGGAAAATCATGAGATATTAGTTTTCTTTCAAACAATATTCATGATATCACAGCAGAAGGTTTTTTCACATGGTAAAATCACCTTAGAACCCACCACAATTCCTAAAACGAGTATGGTACCATCAACAAATGATTTATAATGTAACTAAAGTCCTAAAACCCTCTATTAACTACAATGCTTTTTAATGAGGTGCTATCATGTATATTGGTCCCAAGATGGCTGCCAACACTTCTTGGATGAAGTGCTGACAGCCAATCAGATCAGATGTGTGGTTAGGCTCCGCCCAGATATATATCTTTTTTTGAACCTAAATTACTCAAAATCCACTGGAGCACATATATTGAGACCTAGCAAAGGCACATCGGCCTAACAGTCCCTACAATTTTGCCAAGTTTCGTGCAAATCCATTCAGCCGTTCGAGCTAAAAGTGAGGCCAACCGCCCTATGGAAATTAACATGGGAAAAACGCATTTTGGGACCCCCCTTTTTTCTCAGCCCCCCCTTGATGAAACCCCCCCAAATTGTCAGGGGCTGCTCAGAAACAAAATGTTCCATTTTCCTGAAAATTCCAGCCAATTCCGTCCACAAACGCCAAAGTTATTAGACATAGAATTTTCAAAAATCCCATAGAGAAAAAATCCTAACTATATATACCTACTGGCGACCGCCAGTAGGTAATATATATATATATATATATATATGCAAACAACCTCACGCGCTGCTTCTGCGACGCAATCCAGGCCACACCAGCAATACTCTTCCAAATGATTTTATTCAAGTTTAAAAGTTTTCAGGCATAACGCGTTTCGAGTCCTTGACTCTTTGTCAAATGCCAGTAGCTCCTGCACCAGTGGGTTCGTTGCAGATTTTAAAAGAACGTAACTTCTAGACACTGAAAAAGGACCAAAGCCAGTATTTTTCCAGATTTAAGGGGACAGGTACCAGGCTCATGAAAGTTTAACGTTTTTACAATTCATCTCAGCTGCAGGGGTGGGTACCTTTTTATTTGGTGGTTTATAGTAACCCTTTACAGTATGTTCATATTTTAAGGTTACCTTTGCTGCCTGGTCTCGTTGGTGTATCATTCAGTTACATGGGACTACAGTTCCCAGAGTCCTCTTTACCTGTCCCGTTTTCTTCACTGGATTTTAGTGTCGGTGATGGCAAAACCCCAATAACACAGCGTGTGCCGAGTGCGAATCACGCAGTAGCAAGGACATTTCCATATCTCGGCCACAATGTGAATGTTCAGTTTTGCGACCATTGATGTAGGTTATCTTTTAAAACGCCGAGTTTGCTGTGCTTCAGAAACTTCTTCCGCATACCCTGGCTGCTTCAAATTCCATTCGCCCGACCAAGGCGGGCCTCACACAGTGGCCTCATCCAACAGGTTCGTGTCCTGTAGCTTGTTACAGCCGGGGGGCACCCATAAGAAAAGCTCCTCGCTTCTGTCCCTCGTTCCTGACAAGTGAGCGCCTCCCCCTCACGGGTCGTGGGCCTGGTCCTGAAGTGTGTCAGACACTTCTGTTAAATGCAAACAACCTCACGCGCTGCTTCTGCGACGCAATCCAGGCCACACCAGCAATACTCTTCCAAATGATTTTATTCAAGTTTAAAAGTTTTCAGGCATAACGCGTTTCGAGTCCTTGACTCTTTGTCAAATGCCAGTAGCTCCTGCACCAGTGGGTTCGTTGCAGATTTTAAAAGAACGTAACTTCTAGACACTGAAAAAGGACCAAAGTCAGTATTTTTCCAGATTTAAGGGGACAGGTACCAGGCTCATGAAAGTTTAAAGTTTTTACAATTCATCTCAGCTGCAGAGGTGGGTACCTTTTTATTTGGTGGTTTATAGTAACCCTTTACAGTATGTTCATATTTTAAGGTTACCTTTGCTGCCTGGTCTCGTTGGTGTATCATTCAGTTACATGGGACTACAGTTCCCAGAGTCCTCTTTACCTGTCCCGTTTTCTTCACTGGATTTTAGTGTCGGTGATGGCAAAACCCCAATAACACAGCGTGTGCCGAGTGCGAATCACGCAGTAGCAAGGACATTTCCATATCTCGGCCACAATGTGAATGTTCAGTTTTGCGACCATTGATGTAGGTTATCTTTTAAAACGCCGAGTTTGCTGTGCTTCAGAAACTTCTTCCGCATACCCTGGCTGCTCCAAATTCCATTCGCCCGACCAAGGCGGGCCTCACACAGTGGCCTCATCCAACAGGTTCGTGTCCTGTAGCTTGTTACAGCCGGGGGGCACCCATAAGAAAAGCTCCTCGCTTCTGTCCCTCGTTCCTGACAAGTGAGCGCCTCCCCCTCACGGGTCGTGGGCCTGGTCCTGAAGTGTGTCAGACACTTCTGTTAAATGCAAACAACCTCACGCGCTGCTTCTGCGACGCAATCCAGGCCACACCAGCAATACTCTTCCAAATGATTTTATTCAAGTTTAAAAGTTTTCAGGCATAACGCGTTTCGAGTCCTTGACTCTTTGTCAAATGCCAGTAGCTCCTGCACCAGTGGGTTCGTTGCAGATTTTAAAAGAACGTAACTTCTAGACACTGAAAAGGGACCAAAGTCAGTATTTTTCCAGATTTAAGGGGACAGGTACCAGGCTCATGAAAGTTTAAAGTTTTTACAATTCATCTCAGCTGCAGAGGTGGGTACCTTTTTATTTGGTGGTTTATAGTAACCCTTTACAGTATGTTCATATTTTAAGGTTACCTTTGCTGCCTGGTCTCGTTGGTGTATCATTCAGTTACATGGGACTACAGTTCCCAGAGTCCTCTTTACCTGTCCCGTTTTCTTCACTGGATTTTAGTGTCGGTGATGGCAAAACCCCAATAACACAGCGTGTGCCGAGTGCGAATCACGCAGTAGCAAGGACATTTCCATATCTCGGCCACAATGTGAATGTTCAGTTTTGCGACCATTGATGTAGGTTATCTTTTAAAACGCCGAGTTTGCTGTGCTTCAGAAACTTCTTCCGCATACCCTGGCTGCTCCAAATTCCATTCGCCCGACCAAGGCGGGCCTCACACAGTGGCCTCATCCAACAGGTTCGTGTCCTGTAGCTTGTTACAGCCGGGGGGCACCCATAAGAAAAGCTCCTCGCTTCTGTCCCTCGTTCCTGACAAGTGAGCGCCTCCCCCTCACGGGTCGTGGGCCTGGTCCTGAAGTGTGTCAGACACTTCTGTTAAATGCAAACAACCTCACGCGCTGCTTCTGCGACGCAATCCAGGCCACACCAGCAATACTCTTCCAAATGATTTTATTCAAGTTTAAAAGTTTTCAGGCATAACGCGTTTCGAGTCCTTGACTCTTTGTCAAATGCCAGTAGCTCCTGCACCAGTGGGTTCGTTGCAGATTTTAAAAGAACGTAACTTCTAGACACTGAAAAAGGACCAAAGTCAGTATTTTTCCAGATTTAAGGGGACAGGTACCAGGCTCATGAAAGTTTAAAGTTTTTACAATTCATCTCAGCTGCAGAGGTGGGTACCTTTTTATTTGGTGGTTTATAGTAACCCTTTACAGTATGTTCATATTTTAAGGTTACCTTTGCTGCCTGGTCTCGTTGGTGTATCATTCACACACACACGTACATATATATAAATGCATATGCATATACATGCATATATTCAGTGAAAATCCAAACCACTTCCAGAGAGCCCCTGGCGAGGAAGGAAACTTTATTCATATATGTGTGTATATGTGTGCGTGTAGAGAGAGGTAGAGAGGTAGAGGTAGAGAGGTAGAGGTAGAGTGGTAGAGACTAGTAGAGAGAGAAGTAGGGAGAGGTAGAGAGTAGAGAGTGAGTAATAGAGAGTAGAGAGTGAGAGGTAGAGAGTAGTAGAGAGCAGTAGATAGAGTAGCAGAGAGTGAGTAGTAGAGAGTAGTAGAGTGAATAGTAGAGTGAGTAGTAGAGAGTGAGTAATAGAGAGTGAGTAGTAGAGAGTAGTAGAGAGTAAGTAGTAGAGTGAGTAGTAGAGAGCAGTAGAGAGTGAGTAGTAGAGTAGTAACGAGTGAGTAGTAGAGGGTAGTAGAGAGTGAGTAGCAGAGAGAGAGAATAGTAGAGAGTAGTAGAGAGTAGTAGAGAGTGAGTAGTAGAGTGAGTAGTAGAGAGTAGTAGAGAGAGTAGTAGAGAGTGAGTAGTGGAGAGTAGTAGAGAGAGAGTAGTAGAGAGTGAGTAGTATAGAGTAGTAGAGAGTACGAAGTAGAGAGTGAGTAGTAGAGAGTAGTAGAGAGTGAGTAGTAAAGAGTGAGTAGTAGAGAGAGAGTAGTAGAGAGTGAGTAGTAGAGAGTAGAGAGTAGTAGAGAGTGAGTAGTAGAGAGTAGTAGATAGTCAGTAGTAGGGAGTGAGTAATAGAGAGAGAGTAGTAGAGAGTAGTAGAGTAGTAGAGAATGAGTAGTAGAGAGTGAGTTTTAGAGAGTAGTGGAGTAGTAGAGAGTGAGTAGTAGAGTAGTGGAGAATATTCCAAAGTTTGGCACAGCACCACTTGCACAACAAGTCCAATCAAATCAGTCCAATCAATAAGGACTTATAGTCCTTATTGAAGCGCTGAATCTTGGTGTATATTCAAATGCTTTTATTTTCCTTAAGTTTATGTTCCACAGTCAGCCTACGCATTTCGTTCTGTACAACAGAACTTCTTCAGGGTGTTCTTATTTCCTTCAAGTTATGTCGGTATCCTGTTGTCATATAACTAGATATTTCTTCCAAATGTTAGACGAGTCGTAAGTACATTCTTATTTAAAGTGACTAGGTATCAATTTTACCCACACAATTCGGGCAGACTTGAGTAATTTATAGCATCCTCGAAGTCAGTCTTTCAAAAATTCCAAAGTGTAGGACATGATCATCCAAATCCAAATGTTTTTCAAGAAAAGTCATTTTCAATCGTTTGGAATATTGGCGTTTGAGCAGATATGACCCACGGACACGGTTTATGACTTTTCTTAAGAAACATTTGGATTTGGATTATCATGTCCTATACTTTGGAATTTTTGAAAGACTGACTTTGAGGATGCTATAAATTACTCAAGTCCATGGATGCTGCTGGGAATGCCCCCAGCAACACCCATTGCACGCCCCTTTATTGCAGGACACTGCGTTAAAAGGACTGATATTTATCAGGCAGGATTACGCCACAAAAAGTGGCTTTGTCCTGCCTGATAAATATCACTCAGTCTTCTGCGTCACCGGAACTTCACAAAAAGTGACATTTTGGAGGCGCAAGGGGCTCGTAAATAAGGCCCCATAGGTTTCACACTCGTTATAGTTAGGAATTACCATTTAAATAACCTTTGAAATTCACTGAAAAAAACATAGGTTTCACACCAGTTATAGTTAGCTGGACATTTTACTCATACAAAACCATTGAAATTCCACCGTGATAGTTAGTTGTACTCACTATAACTCTTGCGCGTGATCCACTGCTGATGATGTCACATATTACATCATTCATGACATGGTCAGTGACATCACTGGTGACATCTCAAATGGCATCCTATGGTTTTTTCAGTGAATATATATATATATATATATATATATATATATATATATATATATTACCTACTGGCGGTCGCCAGTAGGTATATATAGTTAGGATTTTTTCTCTATGGGACTTCTGAAAATTCTATGTCTAATAACTTTTGCGTTTGTGGACGGAATCGGCTGAAATTTTCAGGAAAATGGCACATTTTGATTCTGAGCAGCCCCTGAAAATTTAGTGGAGTTTCGTCAAGGGGGGGCTGAGAAAAAAGGGGGGTCCCAAAACGCGTTTTTCCCATGTTAATTTCCATAGGGCGGTTGGACTCACTTTTAGCTCGAACGGCTGAATGGATTTGCACGAAACTTGGCAAAATTGTAGGGACTGTTAGCCCGATGTGCCTTTGCTAGGTCTCAATATATGTGCTCCAGTAGTTTTTGAGAAATTAACGTTCAAACCAAGATATATATCTGTAACAGCGCTCTGGGCAGCGATCTGGTCCGCTTACTTTTCGCTTATCGGAACTTTGCGCGCAGAAAGCTGATTGGCTCTCCGGTGTCTGTCAACATTCTAAACAGTCCGGAGCGGACGCCATCTTGTCTCTCGGTAGGATCGAGAGAGAAGAAGAGGTGGAAAACGAAAGGGGAATTTAATGAAAGGGGGCAAGGTATCCCTCTCTTGACCCCCTAGGAATGTTGTTGGGGTTATTAAAGGGTCCCGTGGGGAAAATAAAAAAAAAATTATTTTTCACGGTAGAAGCGCTTCACGGGCCGCGAACTGGGCCGCAAACTGATTTTTCACGGTAGAAGCGCGGCCACGAACTGGTAGCGAAACGGGAATTCGCCATTTTGTGCTTCGTTAATTAAATTACTAGTTATAAGTGGGTGCGGGAGACGTATCCTAATCCCCTATGTTTCCTGAGGGTGGCTGAGGAGGCTGATATATGTTGATACATCTCTTCCAGCGGCTGTGCGTGAGCTTTTTTTTTTTTTTGCTGCGTGACAGTCCGGAGCGGCCGCCATCTTGTCTCTCGGTAGGATCGAGAGAGAAGAAGAGGTGAAAAACGAAGGGGGAATTTATTGAAAGGGGGCAAGGTATACCCCTCTTGACCCCCTAGGAATGTTGTTGGGGTTATTAAAGGGTCCCGTGGGGAAAATAAAAAAAAAATTATTTTTCACGGTAGAAGCGCTTCACGGGCCGCGAACTGGGCCGCAAACTGGTAGCGAAACGGGAATTCGCCATTTTGTGCTTCGTTTTAATTGTTTAGAGACAAAAATTATCGTCGCACATCGGCCACAATGCATGAATATCGCTGAAAAGTCAGCGATATTCATGCATTATCCAGCAAATGCTCTTAGCCATGTTATCCACCTTCCATTGGATAACATGGCTAAAAACCGCTCTGTGCGTGAGCTTTTTTTTTTTTTTTTTTTTTTTGCTGCGTGACATTTGGTAACGTTCGATTCGATGGAAATCAGGAAGTGTTGAACACCATTTTGTCACTGCGAGTAAATATTTTGTTATAAATGAATCCTTATTGATAAACATTGTCTGCGCCATCTTGCGTTTTTGTCCAATGCCACAATTTTGTCGTGCACGGCAGCCATTTTAGATGCCTTGACCAGGGCCACTCTCTGCACGCCGTCGATTCTCAGCATGGCTCCCCACCCTCGCACGCATCTCCCCCTCGCAATGGTCACCCCCGCTCTCTCTCTCATGCATGGGCCATATACTTCCCCCATCTGCGCTGCTCTTCTCTGAGAATCACACCCTGTGCCCGCCCGACACCTCCCTTTCACCCTATTCACTACCGCACCCTCTGACACTCCTCTTCCTCTGTCCAGGCCGGACCTAGGCTATCACCTAGCCCTGCGGATGTAGTGTATGGCTCCAGCTGTAGAGTATCCAGACATGCCAACCCTCCCGATTCAGGTGTGAGACTACTGATTTCAGTGCTAGTCTTTCGTTTCCCGATTCCTGCAAGGAAAAACCCGGGGGCATATTTCCAACAAGTAGCGGTAATTTTTGTCTCTAACTTGTTTAGAGACAATAATTATCGCCGCACTTCGGCGAATTTTATCGCACATAAACCTTGCTATTAGCAAGGTTTATCGCAAATACGATAAAAAATGGCCGCAATGCATGAATATCGCTGAAAAGTCAGCGATATTCATGCATTAGTCAGCAAATGCTCTTAGCCATGTTATCCACTTCCCATTGAACAAGCGCATGGTCTTTTAAAGATTTGTGAAGTACTCGGGGCGGGGGGGGGCACTGGCAGCAATTTGCAGGCCAGGCAGTGTTCAACACGTGCATCACCCTTTCTCTGCCTGCTATTGCGCTCCATGCTTCGGAAAGGTAAGAAAAAGAACGTGCATTTGAGTTTGAAATGTCCGATCTTGTAGCAGTACACTTGCAAAGCCCACACATGACAATAACCCGATTCAAGGCCCCATTCACCCGATTTTTAAAAAAATATATAGTACTCCAAGACAGTTACATTTTAAAACTTTATTAATATTTAAATATAACGAACGCAACAAAAACTGTAAATATATTTAACCATTTTTTGAAATTAACCAGAACTATAACGATAACAACAACAACAACAATAATATAACTTTTATGCCTAAATTACGGAAACATTTAGCTAATCTGCTAAAGGGGGGAGTCGCCATTTCTTTACAATAATCAATAATGAAAAATCCACATCAATAGGGTTGCCCGTTTTGTCGATGCAGCAGTATAGTGCAATATACACAGCACCTGGGGTGTCAAGAGTGAACAGGTCTTTCTTTGTTCCTTAAGATGTTATCTCCGAGAATGCTGATGCATTGGTGTCTGTACACTTCTTTGTCAATTCTGTCAAGATGATAACTGCTTTATAAACAGACGATATCTTTGTTTCGTCATTAGTGTTAAGTGTGTCTGAAACTACAGTGCCCTTCTGTTTTTTTTTCTTCAGGCTCTACAGAGTTTTGTGTGTTGTTCTTTTGAGCGACAATTATTCCAGAGGTTTCAGGTTCACTTGTTTTGTTCTGCAGTGAGTTAACAGCTTTAGAGAGTTCATGTTTATTTGCTATGTCCTGCTGTTCGTGAACTGCTTCAGAGACGTCAGCCTCATTTTTTATGTTTCAGTAGATCCTGGACCTGCCCGGCCGCGCCCAAAATGGCTCCGGTGTAAATGGGACTCGTAACTGCTTGTTCTGTACTGGTTGCCCAACCTTGATATCACGAGATACATATGCAGTTTTGAAGCACATGGCGGAGGCTTGTCTGCTGTAGTGGGGCGCCCCTTTATCGTTTCAGTCGCCATTCCGCCCGCTTTTGCTACACTGTGCCTCATCCGCCATTCAGCTGTTTACCGCCCGCTCTTACGGCTACAGCGTCTCGCTCACCATGTAGTTGAGTTGCTCCCACTCTTGCGGTGCAGCGGTAGGCGGCTTCCACAGGACTCTTAAAATGGCGGCCGGCTCTTCGGACTTGGGCCTGGTCCAGTAAAATGGCCCTGGGACACCTTGGAACTCGGACGCTTGTCTGCCAGGGCTTGGGTTCCATTCTCGAAAGCGTCCCCTCAGCCTTGAAGATTGTACAAAAGTCTTGGGGGCCCTCGACTCCCGCAGGCTTCCGGTGGGGAGCGGCTGCCATGATTGCTTGCGGAATGGCCACGACGGAGCTACGAGATGGTGGTGCTCTCATGGTGACGCCAGCTTCAGTCTGAAACATCCAGAAACAAGGTGGGGCTTTCATCGTTTGGGGAAAAAAAATGTTTTAATCCAATGAAAAGTGTTAATTTTAGGTCACATGACCTAGTCTTACATAATTAGGAAAAGAAAAGTAAAATGAACCAATGAAAAGTTTTATTAACAAGTCACATGACCTGTTATGCTTACGTTACGCGCTGCGCGGCGCGCTCTGGATCGTTTCCGGGAAGCTGCGCCTTGCGCACCGGAGCACATCCGGGTGCGCTAACGCGTCGCGTCATATGACGCATTACGCGACAATGCAGGTGCAGAATATAGTCAAAATGTCTCCACCAACCATAGGGTTTGCCGTTATTTTGGGCGGTGTGGGTGGCGGAGTCGAGCTGTTTTGCAGCCCTCATGGTGTGGAGCTCAATTCATTTCACTATTTTCGTATTTCTCATGAAGGGTTATTCCTAATGTTTGTATTTTACCGAGGTTAAAAAGAGATCGAATTAGTGGTCTACTGATTTTGCTCGATTACTTTTATTTTTTTACACGATTTTTCACTATTTGCAAAGACTAAACAGAGTATTGCGACTTTGTGCTTGTTTGTAAATAGAGAATGATCCAAAGAGAACCAATTGTAAAACAGTAAATGCTTGGATAACAATCAATCAAATGGAGAGACAAGCAGGCACGACGGATTACAACGGGGGCAAAGGCCTGCGTTAACTACCGTTCACTATCTGCAAAGAGAGAGTACTACTAAGAGAAAAGAGGGGAGTGGGGGGGGGGGCAGCGTTCAAAGCACATCAGCGTGAATAAACACGAAAACGTTTTTACCTATCACGTACTTGACATTTTAAAGCTTTTCATATTTGCTATCAAAAAACCAATGAAATTCACAGAAAAAACCATAGGTTATAGTGGATATATAGTTAGGAATTTGCATTTACAAAACCTTGAAAATTCAATGAAAAAACCATTGGTTTTAGGCCATATATAGTTAGGGATTTGCATTTACAAAACCTTATTTTACTCGCATAAAACCATTGAAATTCCATATATAGTTATAAGCGCTAACTATATATCGCGCACCCGCAATCCACTGCTGATGATGTCACATATTACATCATTCATGACATGGTTAGTGACATCACTGATGACATCACTGATGACATCTCAAATGACATCACTGATGACATCACTGATTACAACATCCAGTGACTGTATGTTTCTGTAAAGTTAAAATATGTTTTACATATTGAAGAATGAGTGAATATATAAGTGTCTGGATGAAGGATTTACTAGGTGCATGACTGACTGACTGATTGAGTGAGTGATTAAATGTGTCTCACTGAGTGCATGGGTTAGTGACTAAACTGTTTTAATTTGTGCATCATTATATCTGTTGTTCTACAAAGTGCTGCATATGTTGATCAGTAGCTATATGAGTAACTGTATGGGTTATTGATTGGTTGTCCAAGTATTTGTATGGGAAACTGAGTGTGTGTGTATGGGTGGCTGGAAGGTGTGTGACTCTGTATATAGATGTGTGAGTAGTTGATTCACTATATGTATAGATTCAAAAGTGCATGTGCAAACAGCTGTATGGGCGGTTGACTGTGCATGAGTGTATTAGTGAGTGAATGGATATCTCAGTGCTACATGTCAAATTAAGTACATATGTAAAACACAGTACATGTGAGAGTTGACATCTATAAATAACTGTGCATAAGAGCCAGTGAATGTGTGAGTGGCTGTATGGATCATTGTGAACATGTATCAGAGATTGTATAAGAGAGTAAAGTAAATATGTGTTAGTATATGTTTGAATAAGTAAGGTGTGTATAACTGTATAGTTGAGAAAATGGAAGTGTGATTGATTTTTGGCAAAACTGACTAGGTGTGTGAGTAACTCCATGGATGAGTGACAGTCTGTGACTGTCTGTTTACACTGATTGTATCTAAGGTTATATTAGAGTCTGAAGAGGTTCATGGTATTATCACATGAATGATATCATCAGTGATGTTATCAGTCATGTCAAATGAGATGTTTTCAGTGATGTCATCAGTGATGTCATTTGAGATGTCATCAGTGATGTCATCAGTGATGTCACTAACCATGTCATGAATGATGTAATATGTGACATCATCAGCAGTGGATTGCGGGTGCGCGATATATAGTTAGCGCTTATAACTATATATGGAATTTCAATGGTTTTATGCGAGTAAAATAAGGTTTTGTAAATGCAAATCCCTAACTATATATGGCCTAAAACCAATGGTTTTTTCATTGAATATATATATATATATATATATATATATATATTTTCCCAATCCTGGCTTTTATATTTCAAGAAGAACAGGCACTGACTCCGTGGATGTAATCAAAGGTTTCTTTATTCACCAATACAAGCGATCAGACGCGTTTCGGCAGATGGAACCGCCTTGCTCACTACATCTCTATATATATATATGAAACCAGGTTGCCCAAGTGGAGTTGTCACACGTGGAGTGGAAACAGCACACAGTCCCCGGCAGAATCACCACAGCCTTCCCAAATCCATTTCATCTGCAAACTGCCGTACGCGTTTCGAGCCCAGTTGGCTCTTGATCACTGGCTTGCATAATGATAAACAAAGCAGCAGAGGTGCTGTATGGCCATTTTATTTAATCATTTTTGCCACCCATATGGGCGTACCCATAGCATACAGGTTAATGTAGTCCTCTTGATAACTGGACTCTAATACAAAACCTTGAATTAAGTGCTGCTGTCCTCGTTAAAATCAGCCCAAGTTGAGAAATGTTCAAAGATCAAAATTATAGGAAACGGCAAATGGCTTTGCCATATTGACACCACTATCATTCCAGGGGTCAGGGCCCCTCCACTTCTGAGAGTGCCAGCAGTTGTGAGCACTGGATCCGCTTGATATGCGGCGGGACTCTGCCTGCGGCCGCTGTATGTGTATATAACATCATGGAACAAAAAATCAAAGTCTGGCTCTGCTTTATAGATGATCTATTTGTTAGATCCACGTTCACTCCTTAGATTCCGGATGATGCACAAAAGGGTCCACCTCCCGATGTCCCCAACTCTGGATAACGAAACACAGAGTAACAAGGCAATCAGGTGAGGGAAAGGTATTAGGGTAGGGACAGCGGGGAGAGGGACACCTGCAACAAAAGAATACAGGGTTAATACAACACAATATATTCTTGTACTCTCGTAATTATCTCACTAAGACTAACTAGTACCTGTGGCTTTGATGCAGTAGATATTTGTACTTCTGTATACCAACATAGATCCAAACAGAGATACTTCTCTTCATATAGTGGTATACCTACAACGAGAAAGTAGGAAAGATTATATCCCCAATCATACCTACTACCAACCAAAAGACACATGCCACCAAGTAGATAACTTTCGTACAAAAATAAATGCATGACATTGGCAGTCTAAGGTAGCCTTTCCTTCCTTTGTTATTGGATAACTGTGACATATGATATAGATTGGAATCCAGTATAGCAATAGTAATTCTTTCTCTTCCAGGCACAATAAAGAAGACTAAAATAATAAACCCAAAGTCAGTGGGGAATGAATCCTCTCCGTGAGGGCAAAACTAGAGTCAAAGCGGGAATGAGTTGCAGTGAGAATAAGGTCCAGAATACTGATAAAAACGGAAGCGCTTACCTCAGCGAGTTTCCCAAATGGCAGCAGGAAAGTCTTAAATGACTGGCGCTTCCTGCAGCGCGGTGTTATTGATCACAGCGCTACACCAGCACTGCCAACTGGGAGCAAAATTCCAGGTTTCTCCGCTTCCCTCAGCGCGGCTCCCAGAACAACACACTACACCAGCACGGAACAACAGAGGGCAATTTCCGGGGGTCGGGGCTTCCTCCATCGCAGCACCCAGAACACAGTCCTGATGGCTTAAGATCACTCCCAGAATCTCAACCTCATGCATGTGAAAACTCACATTTATTCAGTTTGCAAAACAACCAATGGTCCAATAGCCTTTATAGTATTTGGGACATGTGACTAACATGAGTCTCCTGATCTTTGGAGTAATTCAAAATGTCGTCTATGTAGACAACCACAAATTTGTCGACATAGTCTTTCAATGCGTCATTCAAAAAGAATTGAAATGCCGCAGGGGCATTACAAAGCCCGAACGGTATCACAAGATACTCAAACAAACCATAGCGTGCTTTAAAAGCCGTCTTCCACCCATCACCCTCTCGTATCCTTACCAGATTATAGGCCCCTCTCAGGTCTAGTCTGGTGTAAATGACGGCCTCCCTCACCTGATCCAGAAAGACAGAGATGAGTGGAAGAGGGTAACGATTCCGGACTGTGTTTTTGTTTAATACCCTAAAATCTATGCATGTCCTCAATTCTCCGTTGGCTTGCTTTATGAAGAATAAAGGCGAAGCGGCAGGTGAACGAGAGGGTCATATAAACCCTATGTCTACATAATGGTCTAAGTATTCTCGTAGGTGCTGTGTCTCGGGTTCTGATATTTCATACACTCGACACGAAGGCAGAATGGCCCCGGGTATCAAAGCTATCTGACAATCATAGTCACAGTGTGGCGGTAATACCTCAGCCTTGATTTCACTGAAAACGTCCCTGAACTTGACATACTCAGACAGGAGTATTGTCTCTTTTTCTGCAGCTGTTGTTACATGACGAATCTGTGTCAGAGCCACAAAATGAGTATTCTGAGAGCGGTTACATGAAGTTCTGCACTGTTCTGATTCAAACTCCACGATTTTCTTACTCCAATCAATCGTGGGGTTATGATTCCATAAACAAGGCATACTCAGTATTACCTCATACTGACGTGCCTCAGTTATGTTTAAGGAGATCTTTTCAACATGATTCATGTCTTCCCCACGTCTGACTAACTCCAGTTCCTCTGTTACTTCCGTGATAGGACCTGACTTCAATGGTTTCCCATCCACCGCCAGTACTTGTTCAGGTGTATCTCTAGGGATACACTTCAATTCCAAATGCTGAACTAGACCACTGTCTATAAAGTTCCCTGTGGCTCCTGAATCCACCATAACCTCTCTCTGATGCGTTTGCATCTGATCCGTAAGAAACATGGGTATCACTATGTGAGATACTAAAGTAACTACACTGGTGCCTGTCAATGAAGGCAACTGCAACCCATGAGCTTGTGTCCGATCATCGTTATCTCCAATTTCAGTGGTAATGGGACTGTAAGTGGGAATATTAGTATGCCAGTTTTCTTTGGTTTGGTGGAACAGTCTCTCACAAAATGACCTTTCTACTGCAATACATACAAAGACCCAACATTCTGCGGTTTTCCCTTTCGGTCCTAGACAATGGAGCTCGTACTGCTCCCATTTCCATTGGTTCAGAATGTTGTTCTGAGGAAGACGAGGTAGGTAGTTCTACTTCCTCTCTCTGTCTTTTCAGTATGGGCATACGCCCATTCTCCCCTCCTTTCTGCTATCCTATGATCCAAACGTAACATAAGATTCATTAAATCCGTATACGTGGTTGGCTGTGGATCAAGCCGGGCAATAATGTCTTTGATGTCATCCCTTAAACCTTGGCAATACAGAGACATCCTCTTTTCTTCCGACCAAGCTGTCTCAGCATTCAAACGGTTAAACTAAGTCAAGTAAGTCACTAAGGGCCAGATGTAGGTAAATCTTTTTTTCCGATTCTTAAATACCGACTCATACCGAATCGGTAATTCAGAATCGGAAAACAGGATGAAGATAAAAATTTTATCGAATCGGTATCATTCGGAATTTCAATTCGGATTTTACTGAATCGCTATTTACTGAATCGGTAAATACCGATTCGGAAATACTCATTCATTCCTATGGTCCTTCTGGCCCTTAGGAATGAATGGGATTTACCGAATCAGTATTTACCGATTCGGTAAATACCAATTTGGTAAATACCGATTCGGTAAAACCTGAATCGGGAGTTCTAAAAAAAGACATGTGACCCTGTAAACCAATCAGGAACACCCACCACACTCCACAACGAAGGCACAGAGGAAACAACCAATCAGAATCAAGCACCCCTCCCCAGTACTTGGGAGTGGCCACACCCATACAGGTGCAGATCAACTGAACAGTAGCAGAGCAGAAGGAAACAGAGAGGAGCTGGCTTTACAGAGCTTACCTGTTCATCACAATGGAGTCTCAGGAAGGGCAGAAGGATGCTGAAGAGCGAAGAAGGAAACTAAAATTTAGCCCAGCAGAACTGCAGGTGCTTGTGGAAGAAGGTGTAAAGCACCACACCCAAATATTTGGGAAACAGTCTCTGCATGTTGCAGAGTCTGTTAAAAGAAACACATGGATTGACATCCAGACAAAGGTCAATGCCATAGGGGTGACGCACAAGGGGGATTGACGACCTCAAGAAAAGATGGTACGACCTGCACATCATCACCAAGAAGAAAATTGCTGCCCAAAGAAAGGAAGCTGGTGTCACAGGTGAGGGAAGAAACCGAGCTCCAAGATTTACAGAGCTGGGGGAGCTAGTGGAATCCACCCTGGAGCCAGAGAGCATGGAATTGGGGAGATGGATATCTCTACCAGAGCTTCAAAGAAACTAGGTAAGATGCATGGACAGTAATCCCCACCCATTACCCTGTCCCCCTTCCCCACTGTGTGTAAGCATAACACTCCAGAACAGCTATTACTGATGGCCAACAATGCATCATGGGAGATGTAGTCATAGGTACATACCTGCAATGCATACACCATAGAATCCAACAAGGCAAGCCACACATAACTTCGAGCAGCTGATGTAGACTAGGCAAATGTGTGACATAAATGTATTTAATTGAGACACACAGGTGAAGGACACCACTGACCCCAAGTCCATATATTTTCACAGGAGAGTCCTCACGCAGTACAGCACCAGAAAGGGAGGAGAGGGCACCAGTACCTAAAAGAAAGGAAAAAGAAAGACAAAGTGCAGGTCACAGCGCTGTTGAAAACAGAGAACACCACATCCCAGGAAGCCACAACACCTGAGCGAGCCACAACACCTCAGCCACATTCCCCTCTATTGTTTGGAACACCTGAGTTGGAACCAGCAGCTCTGTCGCCAACACCAAGAACACAGTCATCCATTAAGGAAAGAGCAAGGAGGCTTGATGTGCCCCCTCTGAGGATTCTGAAAACCTCAGATGAGGAGGATGAGGAGGGTGAAATGCAGAGGAATCCACCTGTGGCTGACAAGGCCAGGCGGCAGAGTACTGCAGGCGCTGTGCGGGCCAGTGTCCTTGGCAGAAGGGCACGGGAGAGTGGTGAAGGGCAGGAAGGAGAGGGGGTCTTCTGTGGCCTGGAGGCCACCATGGTTAAGGTGCAGCGCCAGCAGGTGACGGCATAGTTGGCAGTGCACAGGCAGGTGTGCAGCATCAATTCCAAACTTTCACACATTGACCATGGAATAGGCAACATTGATGTGAGCATGGAGGCAATTGCTAAGGGGATGTCAGACATCACTCAGTACATGGGTGCTCTGTCTGAAAAGTTGGACAGAGACCACTTGGAGCATCGCAGAGAGCGCCAGTGTATGCGGCAGCAGTCTAAGGCCCTGAACCACTTTGCCACAGCAAAGTCACTGCTGTGCTGGTGTTCAATATCAATGCAGGATGCAATAGTGCACTGCTGCACAGACTTATCAAGGGGCATGGGGAGAGTCACTTATGCAATGGAGCAGATGCTCACTAACCAGACAGCACTGCTGGTGACACAGGTATTGATGAAACAGAAGGGTCCACCAGCAGGAGTGGCTCCAGCACACCTGTACCTGAGATGCGTAAAAGCAACAGGCGCAACATTTTAGACCCAGCCACCACCCAAAGTGTGGATACACAGCCTCGTTCATCCCGCA
This sequence comes from Lissotriton vulgaris, assembly GCF_964263255.1. Taxonomy (NCBI): domain Eukaryota; kingdom Metazoa; phylum Chordata; class Amphibia; order Caudata; family Salamandridae; genus Lissotriton; species Lissotriton vulgaris. The sequence continues at coordinate 382,692,664 of NC_141689.1, forward strand.
CTGTAGTGCGTGGCCGAAAACGTTGAAGATTGCCCACACCCCACACCCCACAGGACTGGTCACAGTGAGGGTAACTGTGAGCATGCAGTCATGGACACAGACATTGTCGGACAATGGCGTTCGAACATTTGCATAATGTAGTGATAATTAAACTACCTGCTTCACATTCTACACCTGTCTGTGTCTCATTCATTACCTAGAAATATCGACGTGTGATCTCTGTCCGTCTCAATCTACCATCTGTTGCTGCTGCTCCTGTTGCTTGGGGCTCTGCCTGTTCTTGGTCATCATCAATGTCCTGGTGATGTGTTACCTCCACCTCTGTGCCTTCTTTGGTGGCAAGATTGTGCAACATGGCACAGGTCGCTATTATCTTGCAGCACAGGAGGGGGTGTACTGCTGTGCACCTCCACTCTTGTGGAGGCAGCGGAATCTGCTCTTGAGGAGTCCAAATGTGCGCTCCACTACGTTGCGAGTAGACCTGTGAGCCGCATTATAACGTCATTCACTTCTGGTAGTTGGATTGAGGTAGGGTGTGAGCACGAAGGAACGCAGGGCATATGCACTATCGCCTAGGTGGTAAAGAGAGGTCTATTAGTTACATACGCATGACACAAACATCTCCAATGACCATCAGGGTGTATCACAGTTCTTTACCAAGCAGATATCCGTCCCCAAAGTCTCCAGCAACTAGCCGTGTGTATACCCCACTATACTGGAAAATGTAGGAGTCGTGGGTGCTGCCAGGAAATTTTGCCACTATGTCTGTGATGATGTTGCCAGCATTGCATATCACCTGCACATTGATGGAGTACGTTGACTTACGGTTTCTGTAGATGTGTTCAGTGGCTGCAGGTGGACAGAGTGGAATGTGGGTGCCATCTATGCAGCCTATCACGTGAGGGAAGTGTGGCAGTTCAGAGAAATCAGTTTTTGTTTTTGCAAGTTCCACAGGTGTGTTAGGGAACCGGATGCAATGTTCCATTCTCTGCGTCATGGCCTCCAGAAACTTCTGGAAAAAACGTGACAGGCAGCTCTGGGAAACACCACCAACTGCAGCAATGACACTCTGGTAGCTCCCAGAGGCAAGCAGGTGTAGGCTACACAACACCGGCACATGGGGTGGGATGGCGTGGGCCCTGGGTGATCCAGGTATGGGTGGAGGTCCCTAATTAGGTTCAGGATGGTTCTGGGGTGTAGCCTGTACCTCTGCAATATCCCTGGCTCAGTCAGTTGGAATAGGGTGATCCTCTGCCTTTAGACCTGCTCCTCCCTTCTCCAAACCCTCTCTCCTGCTGCCTGTAGCCGTAGCTGCCTCACAATCACGTAAAATGCCGCCATTCTTGCTAAACTGTTGCATTCTGGGCCCATTTTTATAGCCTGCACCTGGTTACCACCTGTTTTCAATGCATGGTAAATACCGACTCTTATATACCGAATTTCATGGAATTCTGTATTTTTTGCCTTTCCTACATCTCGATGGGCCATTTTTACCATTTCTTATTTACCAATTCGGTAAATAAGAAATCTGTAAATAGGGATTCGGAAAATATCAATTCCGAATTATACCGACTCTTATTTACCGATTCTGGTACTTTTTGGCACCTACATCTCAAATTTGGAATACTGGTCGGTAACGGTCAAAATTACTGATTTTCAGCCGTTACCGACCGGTATTTGGACACCTACATCGGGCCCTAAATCCTGTTTCCCTTGTCTAAGTTCTAACAATTCACAGACTGCAGAGAAAGTTGTAGCTCGCCTATTGAACACCCTTTCGAATTCTCTACAAAAAGAGTCCCAATCAGAAAGAAAAGAATTATTATATTTGACTAATGGTGCCGCCCAATTAGCTGCAAACAAAACAAGATGCCAATACTGCAGAATGAGTACACCTATTTTCTATAATCAACGATATTAAACTGTTGATATATACCAAGGACAAACAAATGTCAGATTCAATCAGTTTTTATTTTAAATTTTTTTTAAAAGTGTATTTTTTGTTGTATTCTGATAAAATTAAGAATATTTCATTACAAACAGGGAGTATACCACTCGTAACTTTCTAATGATTGTAAAACAATTGTTGATGGCCTGTATTTTTTATGGAAATATATTGTCATAAATTTTTTTTAAAAACTGTATTAATACTCTCCCCCTAAAAAGAATAATAGTCCTTCTGACTCTAGGTGAGGGTATTAAAAAAGGCTCTTGTCCTTCTTTTTTCTCTTTTTTTCCTTTCTTGAGTCTGACACAGTGTGTAAGGTTTCGAGTATGAGTGTTGGCTGTATGTTGTGTTCACTGAGGATTAAATGAGTGACGAGGCTGCATGTTGTGAGCTTTGATGTTTTGATATTATTCACTTGTTACACCCACATCTTTTGTGTGTTCGTTTACTCTGCGTAAAAAGAATTCTTTCTAGTTCCCCTCCCTGTTTGTAATGAAATATTCTTAATTTTATCAGAATACAACAAAAAATACACTTTTAAAAAAAAATTAAAATAAAAACTGATTGAATCTGACATTTGTTTGTCCTTGGTATATATCAACAGTTTAATATCGTTGATTATAGAAAATAGGTGTACTCATTCTGCAGTATTGGCATCTTGTTTTGTTTACACTTTAAGTGGCGCGGCCTTACTGCGCTTTAGCCAAACCCTTTCGATGTTCAATTGTTACTTAGCGCGCGCACGCTCGCGAGGTCCCCTTTCTTTGGTGTCTTTTGAAGTTAACCAAAAATAGGTGGGTTTTTGCCCATAATTTAATATTTCCACTTGTTTCAGGCAAAGGCCTGCTAAGAAGAACACATAAAAAAAAAAACGTTTGACAAAAAACTATCCAACTTGTAACAGGGAATGCAACACTGACTTCACTGACCTCCTCTTTAAATTCTCTCACAAGGATGACAGAAAAAGATACTTTTGCATATTCTGAAGAACATATCAAAAATCTCTTAAGCGACCCTCCTTCTTTTGGATCAGCAGTATTAAGTAATTCAGCCAAAGTAAATAACGAATCAGAGAAACTAACGCGACTCAAAAAGAAACAAATACGTACGGACCTCCATGGTCACTTCCTCTTGCAACATCTCAGAGCGGGCACGATTCCTGGAGGACTTATCATCAGGAACATCCCAGTGGTGTTCACCGAAGATCCAATTTATAAAAAGGGATACAGCCTGATAGAAACAAAATGTAGTCGTGACCTAATGGTTTTAACTGTAGAGACGGCACAACGGTTATCAAAAGTTCAATTGGAAGAGATAGCAAACCTAGAGACTGAGATTACAAACAATCAACTGATAACGGACTCAAAAATATTACTAGAGAAAGTGGAAAAAGAAATTATTGAGTTCAAAGATTACACAATTACTCAAAAAGAAAGCAATTTCCAAAGAGATAAGAAGAACTTCTCTCTAGAAAAAGCATATCCATATTTACAGCAATACTTTTATACATGACCTGAGTCTAGAAGATTCCTTTCTGACAATCAAGGAAGATCCCGGAATAATTTTGTAACATTCTCGGATACATCCTCTTCGGGCAGTAGTGAAGGAGACAACTCAAACTATAGACCTGGTTACACAAGAAGAGGGGCATTTCAACAGAATTATCAACAACAAAATTTCCAACAAGGGGCACAACAACAACAGCAACAATCTTTTTTAGGCCGCGGCCAACAAAAACCACGCGCAAAAACCCGATTTGTTCAGCCCTGGGAGATGTCTACAAGGAGGCAGAATTACAGCAATTACAAGAATTAAAATTTCCGATTTACAATCTTTCAAAGGAAACATTGACAAAATCTGAAATTAGTCTTCTGGAAAAAGAACTATCATTTGTACCAATCAGAAAAACAGATTTTATTAAACTCAAATCGGAATTTATGAAATTCTGCCGGAAGATAAGACTTACAACATTTTATTCAGATCAAACACAAATTGTGAATATTGAAAATACAGGTCTGAAGAACAAATCGAAGTTCTGTCCCCCTACTAGCAAAGTACCTAAAGAGGTCCTAACTTTTGAAAAAACAATGTTGTCTGCGATTTCATCCGAAGAAAAGAAAAAATCTAGCTTCATTAAACAAAATCTTTCAAAAGGACAAAAGGACGCTCTCCAATCACTTGCAAAAAATAAAAACATAATAATTAAACAGGCAGACAAGGGTGGCTCAATTGTCATCTGGGGAGTCGACGCCTATATAATGGAGATTAACAAACAACTATCTGATCATGGATGTTACAGGAAAATAGACAAGGACCCTACAGAGAGAACTTTTTTCGATTGTGGATCACGCTACCGAACAAGATTTTTTGGGTAAAAAAGAAACGGAATATCTTAAAAACAAACACCCACGAGTACCTTTGTTTTACGCATTACCCAAGATACATAAGGATGACAAGCAACCGCCAGGGAGACCGATTGTCTCTGGATGTGAGTCTCTTTTTGAGCCTGTCTCAAAATTCATTGACTTCTTTTTAAAACCGTTTCTAAAGGAAGTAAGATATTTTCTACAAGACACAACGGACTTTATCAATAAATTGTGTGACTTACCATTCCAAGAAAACAACGACTATTTAGTGAGCATGGACATCACATCGCTATATACCCAGATCCCACAGGAGGAGGGGTTGGAGGTACTTAGACTCTCCTTAAATATGAGAACAAGACCAATGAGGGTTCCGACAGAGTTCATCCTTGAACTAGCGAAACATGCCCTAAAAAAGAACTATTTCAAATTCCAGGATGATTTCTATTTTCAGATACACGGAGTGGCGATGGGCTGCCCCTTCGCCCCGGAGCTGGCAGTCCTGTTTATGAGTAAATTCGAAGATAAATTCATCTATGCAAACAATCCCTTTTCTCCATGGATCGGAGGATGGCTCCGATACGTAGATGACGTCTTTTTCATCTGGTCAGGAACAGAGACACAGCTAATAGAGTTCCACCAATGGCTCAATAATAGGACTGAAAACATCAAATTCAGTTTACAGTATTCACAGCATCGACTGTCTTTCTTAGATGTAGAAATATACTGCACAGAGAGAGTCCTAGTTACCACCTTATTTCGAAAAGAGACTGATAGAAACAAGGCGTTACACTTCTCAAGCTACCATCCGAGAAGTTTAAAAGAAAACCTTCCACTGGGACAATTTCTGAGGATTCGCAGAAATTGTACATTCAAGGATGAATATATGCTACATGCTAATGCCCTAAGAGAAAGACTATTAGCGAGAGGATATCTAGCAAAACTATTGAAACGCGCTCTGAAAAGAGCGTGGTGGACACCGAGGGAGACCCTTTTGACGAAAAAAATGAAGAACGAACAGAGTAGAATAGTCTATGTATCTACATTCTGTCCAACCTCGAACTGGTTAAAAAGAGAAAACCAGAAGAACTGGCATTTAGTGAAAGACTTGGACGAACGTCTAGCAGACATGCCACTCTTCGCCTTCAGAAAAGACAAGTGCGTGGCTAACCACATTGTTAGAGCAGCTATGCCCAAACAAACACCTCAAACATTGAGAGAATATATGAACCTTCCACCGATCATTGGACATCACAAATGCGGGACATGTGTATCATGCGAGTCAACGATCGAAGGGGATTTGTTTCAACACAATGGGATCAGCTGGCGACATTCAAGGTTCACGAATTGTAAAACAAAATTTGTGATTTATGGAATCTTGTGTCCATGCAACAAACTATACATTAGAAAAACAAGTCAAGAGATCAGGCAAAGGATCAACCAACATAGATCCCGGATAAAAAGATCTGTCCTATCCGCACCTTTGGTGCAACATTGGATTGACTATAAACATGATGAAAACGACTTAAAATGGACTGTGATCTCCAAGGTCGAACCCGACCAAAGAGGAGGTGACCTGAAGGCCAAACTATCATCACGAGAAGCCACCCTGATTTTAAAATTCAATTCGTCAGTTACAGGACTGAACGAAATGTCTGAATTATACCATCTATAAAGTCTTGAAGAGCGGAATGGTTCTTAATCGCCACACTGGATTGTACAGACAGACGTCTGTTCCATTCAATCCTAGAATCGAACATTTAACTCACGAGGCAATGCCTTAATCGCGCCAGCATCGACAGCGAGTGACCCCTACCACCTTCATTATAGAACAAATGTTCCTCTTTTGCACCGATAACATCCATCCGGATAACTCATGTAATCAAAAAACTACATCTCCCAGCACCACGCGGACATTGACTACGTCGCATTTAAAAGAACTGACAATGACGCATCTCATTATGCGACGGCTGATCAGGAAGACGCCGCGTAGTGGAGAGGAGACCCGGTCAAACTTAGGTAAGCACAAGTGCATGTCGAACGATGTTCTAACGGTATACTAGAGATGATTTTGGGAAAACAAACAAGAAACTTCATGAGGCTGCCCGTCTTTTGTATACGCAGATTCCGGAACAATGTTACAGCTGCCACAATACGAGTGCCCATAGCCAAGACCACGTGACCTAGACTAACCGTTAAGGTAAAAACACAAATGAACAAGTACATCTTTGATTGTATGTTATACGCTAAGTGCGACTTGCGGAAACCGAAATGAAAATAGAACTTCCTTGGTTTCAACAGCTTGCTGGTGCTGCATTGAATAACACCGCCATCTAGGACATACGGAACGTTGGATTTAAATATTCTCCCTTTCTCACCTCGAAGAGGTTAAGGTAACTTTAAAAGCTTGTGCTGGTCCTTTTTGAGGTTGAAGGTTTGACTTAAGGAGGTTTGTGATAGTAAGGATTGTTGTCATTTTTTCTGCAGGATTCAATCCTTCAAGGTCCTGAGGAGATTCCCCGGCATTGAGGGGCATCGAAACGCGTCGACCCTTTTCTTGTTGTTCGGGCCAATCACACGAGTATACCACTCGTAACTTTCTAATGATTGTAAAAAAATTGTTGATGGCCTGTATTTTTTATGGAAATATATTGTCATAATTTAGTTTAAAAAACTGTATTAATACTCTCCCCCTAAAAAGAATAATAGTCCTTCTGACTCTAGGTGAGGGTATTAAAAAAGGCTCTTGTCCTTCTTTTTTCTCTTTTTTTCCTTTCTTAAACTTGCATTTCACTTGCGAGTCTGACACAGTGTGTAAGGTTTCGAGTATGAGTGTTGGCTGTATGTTGTGTTCACTGAGGATTAAATGAGTGACGAGGCTGCATGTTGTGAGCTTTGATGTTTTGATATTATTCACTTGTTACACCCACATCTTTTGTGTGTTCATTTACTCTGCGTAAAAAGAATTCTTTCTAGTTCCTCTCCCTGTTTGTAATGAAATATTCTTAATTTTATCAGAATACAACAAAAAATACACTTTAAAATTTTTTTTTAAATAAAAACTGATTGAATCTGACATTTATTTGTCCTTGGTATATATCAACAGTTTAATATCGTTGATTATAGAAAATAGGTGTACTCATTCTGCAGTATTGGCATCTTGTTTTGTTTACACTTTAAGTGGCGCAGCCTTACTGCGCTTTAGCCAAACCCTTTCGATGTTCAATTGCCCAATTAGCTGCATCACCAGTCATATATGATATGGCAAAGGCAACCCTGGAACGATTGGTAGGGAATGATGCTGGTTTACACGAGAAGTTTAACATAATTTGTGTTAAAAATGTTTGTATTTTTAAAGGGTCCCCTGAAAACCTCTCAGGACTAGCCAACAGAATAGGAGGGGGTACATTCACTTGGATTTGGGAGGTAACCTGTGAGGCATCAAACGGGTTCCTAGCTTGACGGTCGACTCTTTCTCTAATGGCAGCGGTTTCTGCTTTAGAAGCAGCCAATTCCTGTTGTACTAACACTAGTGCTTGTAATACATCATCTAAAGACGCCATGTTTGTGATTCATACGAAAAGGAAAGAAGTGGTATATCGTGGGCGCGTAATTCTGGTAGATCCACGTCCACTCCTTAGATTCTGGATGATGCACAAAGGATCCACCTCCCAATGTCCCCAACTCTGGATAACGTAACACAGAGTAACAAGGCAATCAGGTGAGGGAAAGGTATTAGGGAAGGAACAGCGGGGAGAGGGACACCTGCAACAAAAGAATACAGAGTTAATACAACACAATATATTCTTCTACTCTCATAATTATCTCACTAAGACTAACAAGTACCTGTGGCTTTGATGCAGTAGATATTTGTACTCCTGTATACCAACATAGATCCAAACAGAGATACTTCTCTTCATATAGTGGTATACCTGCAACAAGAAAATAGGAAAGATTATATCCCCAATCATACCTACTACCAACCAAAAGACATATGCCACCAACTTATGCATCCCCAAGTAGATAACTTTCTTACAAAAATAAATGCATGACATTGGCAGTCTCAGGTAGCCTTTCCTTCCTTTGTTATTGGATAACTGGGACATATGATATAGATTGGAATCCAGTATACCAATAGTAATCCTTTCTCTTCCAGGCACAATAAAGAAGAATAAAATAAAAAACCCAAAGTCAGTGGGGAATGAATCCTCTCTGTGAGGGCAAAACAAGAGTCAAAGCGGGAATGAGTTGTAGAGAGAATAAGGTCCAGTATACTGATAAACACGGAAGTGCTTACCTCAGCACGTTTCCCAAATGGCAGCAGAAAAGTCTTAAATGACCAGCGCTTCCTTCAGCGTGGTTTAATTGTTCACAGCGCTACACCAGCACTGACAACTGGGAGCAGGATTCCAGGGTTAGGCGCTTCCTTCAGCGACGCTCCTAGAACGACACGCTACACCAGCGCAGAACAACAGAGGGCAATTTCCGTGGGTCGGCGCTTCCTGCAGCGCGGCACCCAGAACACAGTGCTATACCAGCGCGGAACAACTGAGGGCAGTTTCCGGGGATTGGCCCTTTCCCCCGCGCGGCACATACAACACAGCTCTACACCAGCGCAAATGGCAGAGGCAAATCCCGAAGGCCGGCGCTCCACTCAGTGAGGTTTCCAAGCTTATCAGCGCTTACATCAGCGCTCTTCCATAGACACGAACAGGACACACAGAAGTCGAATCTTCCCCAGACCAACAACCAGAACAGAATTACGCGCACTTCCTGTACGCTCTTGCTGGGCAATATTGACAACGCTCCTCCCACCTCAAGGACTGGAATTCTTTTGAGATGTAGTCTTAATTGGAAAATGTCTTTTAGGCACATTTGATCAACTCCTGACACTATTTGTAGTGTAGCAGGGAGGAGCAGGCTGAACAATTTGTAGACAAGATTAATCAGAATACCATAAATCTGCATTTCACAGCCACCATAAGTGACACTAGTGTGAATTTTTTGAACACACAAGTGATTGTGCAGAACAACAAATTTGAAACCCGCCTATACCGTAAAGAGATGGCGGGCAACTCCATTCTGCACGTCACGAGCGCCCATTCACGTCACTTAGTCAATAGCATCCCCTATGGGGAAATGCTTAGGCTTAAGAGAATATGCAGCACTGGGAATGATTTGAGACATGCTCGGGAACTGAGTAGGCAAAGGTTCTTGGAAAGAGGCTATTCGCCTAAGATATTGAAGCAAGCGATCTTTAAAACCACACTGCTCAATAGAAATGATTTACTTAGGGATAACAAGCCAAACGACACCTCTGTTGCTAAAAACTCAGAGTCTGACAAAAGACAGTAAAAACAAACAAGTGTTCCACCTGATAATGGGATACAGTAGGCAACATACAAAGATTAACAAAATAGTGCAAACTAGTTGCCCACTAGTTCTCAATGACCCTGTAATAAGACCCCTGCTACCGCAGAGGGTGTCCTTTACATATAGCAAAGCTCCCTCTATGAGATACTGTCTTGTTACCACCAGTCCTGAGATTATGGAAAACACTACTTGGTTACAAACACATAAAGGGTTCATAAAGTGCAAGACATGTAAAGCCTGTGTCCATGGAGTTAACACTACATCATATCCCACTCCATTTAGTCACAGTACTCGTAAGATCACTAAACTGTTGACATGCAAGACTAAATATGTTGTATGTGTTCTCACCTGTCCATGTGACCTCAGGTACATAGGGAGCACTGAGCTCCAGGCCCACAAAAGGATTCTTCAAAATCTCCATGCTATTGTAAATCAAAATAATACATACCCTGTAGCCAGGCATTTTAAAGAAACTCATCATTTTAACAACAAGATTCTGAGCTATTATCTGATAGACGCTATACTTCCCAGCAGAAGGGGTGGAGACAGAGAAGGTAAACTTAGGAGGAGACCAGATATATATTTTGCAATTAGGCAGTAAACAACCAAATGGACTCAACATTACAGAAGATTTATATACATGTCTGTAAATCCAAGAATCAATAAAAGTCAATGAGGCCCCCTTCTGTTTAAGGTCTGGGACCAGGGGAAAATATTCAAAAAGAAGCAGAAGTCCCTAAGGGAGCCACCAAGGTGGTCTCAAATACTCATAGATGCCCGTAAACAACCTATTTTTTGCAATAATACCAATCTCACAGTGATCAGAACCTCCAATTTTCTAAAGAGTATCTCAAAGGCCTATTGTGGATATATAAACTGTGTAGTTGCACCTCACAATCTCATATCAATCAAAGCATTTTACAAAATTCAACATATGATTAATTACAGGCAGAGAATTTTTTTTTTAAAAAGTTGTGGCATATAACTATTTACTCAACAATTTTACAATGTTGTCTCAATAGCAGAGACTGAAAAAATGCATACAGTCATAATACAAAATACATGTTATATAAAAACATAAAAAAACAATATACGGCAATAGTTAAAATGTTCATGAGGAACAGGTGTCGACGGGCGTTTTGGTTAAAATGCAAATTAAAAACCTTCTTCAGGACAGTTTCTATAAGGAAGCACACAATTACTATGTCATGTATGTAATACAGTTTCACATTATTTTTGTTAACACATACAGTTTTTATTGCTATTACTACTATTTAGTCTCTGCTGACTTCTTTTCATTTTATTAAACACAGATTCGGCTCAAACAGTTGGTAGCTAAACAGTTAACTTATCACTAAGCCTTACTCTTGGGAGGTCATTTTATTTGTATTACCAAAAAAGTCGGTAGGGCTCTATTACTGAAGAACACAGGTATAGCTCCTATACTGTGTGTATGTTAATATATATACGCTCTACTGATGAAATCTGAGCTCTCTTACCTCAATACCCGAGGCGTATTATTTCCTCAGAAGTAGGTAAATAGGACCGTTCTCTTATTTGGGCACGACGGAACTAAGACGATATCCAAACTTCTACATTCAAGATATGTCTGGATGTTCGAGTGTCTGCAAATTAGATAAAATCAGAGGTGCCTCTATTGATTATGTTTAACCCACTTTTTTAATTATTTATGGTCGTCCTGATGTTGGAATGCGCCTTACGATAGGGCAGCTTCAGGTCACATGATAGTTATTGTATCGTGATAACTTTACTCAGTTATTCGGTCGACATTGAGCATTTCAATGTTGGTCTAATAATGCGGCTAGTTTATTCGTTTATTTGTGGGTCAGATTGATCCGACTCCGCTGTTTGCACTTTCGCGATGAGCGTCAAGGTCACTTTCTTTTTTAATTACACTGATGAGAACTCACTTTTTAGCACCGTTTTTTCCACTACATTTATCTGTCAATTGAGGCTTCTAGCGACAGATGTGTATCACTACAAAAAATGGGAGGCTAACAATAAAAACCTTTGACGACCCTATGACACATCAACAATATAATGCAGACTGTAGGTCTGTATGAGAGAGTGATTAAATGTGTCTCACTGAGTGCATGGGTTAGTGACTAAACTGTCTTAATTTGTGCATCATTATATCTGTTGTTCTGTAAACTGCTGCATGTGTTGATCAGTAGCTATATGAGTAACTATATGGGTTACTGATTGGTTGCCTAAGTATTTGTATGGGAGAGTGAGTGTGTGTGTGTGGGTGGCTGGGAGGTGTGTGACTCTGTGCATAGATGTGTGAACAGTTGATTCACTAGATGTATGGGTTCAAAACTGCATGTGGAAACAGCTGTATGGGTGGTTGACTGTGTGCATGAGTGTATTGGTGAGTGAATGGATATCTCAGTGCTACATGTCAAAGTAAGTACATATGTAAAACACAGTACATGTGAGAGTTGACATATATAAATTACTGTGTATAAGAGCCAGTGAATGTGTGAGTGGCTGCATGGATCATTGAAAACGTGTATCAGTGATTGTATAAGAGAGTAAATATGTGTTAGAATATGTTTGAATAAGTAAGGTGTGTATAACTGTATAGTTGAGGAAATGGAGGTGTGATTGATTCTTTGCATGACTGACTAGGTCTATGAGTAACTCCATGGATGAGTGACAATCTGTGAGTGTCTGTTTACACTGAGTGTATCTAAGGTTATATTAGAGTCTGAAGAGGTTCATCGTATTATCACATAAATGATGTCATCAGTGATGTTGTCAGTGATGTCATTTGAGTTGTCAACAGTGATGTCATCAGTGATGTCACTGACCATGTCATGAATGATGTAATATGTGACATCATCAGCAGTGGATTGCGGGTGCGCAATATATAGTTGGTGCGACTAACTATATATGCGAATTTCAATGGTTTTGTGTGAGTAAAATAAGGTTTTGTAAATGCTAATCCCTAACTATATATGGTCTATAACCTATGATTTTGTCGGTGAATATAAATATATATATATAGATATATATATATATATATATATACACACACATTTACATATGTAAATAAATATATTTATTGTTACCAATGAAAAAAAAACAAAGGTTGCAGGGACATAATAGTTAGGCTCAAATGTCACTTGTACAAAACCAGTGAAAGTCAGCTGTTGAGCTAACTAGAACTTACATCCCGGAGTGTACTGCTCATGACCTCACATATTACATCACTCATGAAATGGTCAGTTACATCACTGATGACATTGCTGATCTCACCTCAAATGACATCACTTATGACATCATCCACAGAATTACTCACACACCAACTCACACCCCCATGCAACATCTTGTGCACCCACTCACACACCCACACAACTATTCACATACCTATTCACAGACCCATACTAGTATTCACACACCCACTCACTCATGCATAGAGGCACTCACATAACCACTCATTCATTTGTACAGCCACTCACACAGCCAGGTACTCACCCATACAGCCACTTATACAACCAGTCACTCACTCATGCAGCCAGCCACATAGCCACACTCACCCATATAGCTACACACACACCTCACCAGCAAGCAAGACCATTTTTTCTCCTCCTGTTTGCTAGAAGGCGAGCATCGTTTGCTATGACTTGGTAGTAGTGGTAAAGCTCCTGCCAAGTCATAGCAAACAGCTTTTTCCTTGGGGTTGACACAACAGGATATAGCAGGAGCCAGCCTTGGAGGGTGACGGTCCCCAGGGCCATCTTTCATTCACTCAGTCCCAGGGAGGTGGTGGTCCCCAGGCTGTGGGGGACTGTGCGGGGCTGTGAAGCCCAGATTTAAATATAAAAAAAACCCAGAGAGGTGGCGGTCCATGGGCTGTGCGGGTCTGCAAGGCCTACCACATTATTTAAAATAAAAGCCCTGGGAAGGTGGCTGGCCCTTGCGCTCTCCTCCTATGATATCCAAATGCCTCCAGGGCTGGACCCACATGAAGGCCATTTAGAAATGAAGTTTAGGAGCCTGTGCTTCATTTTTAAAACAACTTTTCAGTGGGATTTGCAGATCATGTACATCTCCTACCAATTTGTTTCTGAAAAGATTATTTTTTGGCCCTGTGTGGTCCTTGCTGGACTCCCTCAAGAATTCTAGCTGGTCAGGTTGTTTCTTCCCTGTCCCATTTTCTTTTTTTTTTTAAATAGTTTTTTCTGTGATACGGTTCAAACAAGTCACAAGATGGCAGCAAACTTTCCCTGGTTTGAAGTGTTGGCAACTAATCAGGTCTGTCCACGAGATCGTGAGGGGCCACAAATCCTCCACGTCCCTAGATATATAAATACAACTGGGAATTTTGTTAAATAACTCCAAAATTATGAATGGGTTTACAACATTTAACAAAAAGGGCCCTCTTTCTGGAGCATCAGCTACCTTTCTGCCAAATGTGGTGTAATTCCATTCAGCACTTTAGGCTGGAGCTTTGCCTAGAGTTCCTATGGGAGAGATAGGGATTGGGGGCTTGACTCTGGGGCTTCTGGCTTCATTTCTTAGTGACCGGGCACAGACTGTGATATCTGGCCAATTCTACTCGGCCTCTAATTCCATGTGAAGTCCTCAGGGCTCCTCCCTGAGCCCAACACTCTTTAATATTTATGTTGCCCGCTTGCCAAGGTGGTGAGATCATTTGTATTGGAGGTGTTGTCTTATGTAGACGACACCCAAATAATGGGGTCAATTAAACATAATATCAAAGACTCTGCTCAGAACTTCAGGAATTGTATGCAGGCAGTCTCCTCCTGGATGAAGGCTAACTTCATGAAATTAAACGGGGAGATTCTGAGGACTTGATCCTCTGCATAAAATCAGACATCTGGTCCATCAGTTGGTGGCCGGACACGCTTGGCGCCTGTCCCTGCCCTGTATCCATGGGGAAAACTTAGGAATCATAGTGGATAATTCAATTTCATTGAGCAGGCAGGTCAGTAGTACAGTTTCCACTTGTTTCCGGATTATCAGGATCCTCAGAAAAATCTCACATTGTCTTTCATTTGACTCACACAAACAGGTCTTGGTAATGTCCAGATTGGACTATTGTAATGTCCTGTATTTGGGCAATAATAAAGGTCTGGAGCAATGTGTGCAGCTGGTGCAGAATGCTGCGGCCAGACTGGTGATGAGTCTTCCAAAATTGCATTCAGTCTCAGCCTCTCTTAGGACACTACATTGGCTTCCTCTGGACCGTAGAAACCTCTTCAAAACATTCAGCCTAATGGATAATGCCTTCAATGGCATAGGCCCTGAGGGTATTACGGCAATATTCCATCGCTATGTTCCAACTAGATAGCTCCGGTCTGCAGATAAGAATCTGCTAACAGTACCTAGGAATAATAAGGCTAAATGGGGAGGTAGAGCCTTCTCGACTGTTGCTGCCAAGTTGTGGAACTCCCTCCCGGAAGAGATTTCTTGTCATTCTCACACTCTCTTTTCCATAAAGCCTTGAAGACTTGGCTTTTTTTACAGATTTCAGTACAAGCATACCATCTTGTCTGCCCATTAGGTCCGTAATAGAGCCTTGATGCCATTAGGCTAGGTTTAGCGCTCTCTAAATTCAATATTCATTCATTCATTCTATGGAAATTGTCATGGAGGCAACATATTTTCGGACCCCCCCTTTTTCTCGCCTCCTGCTTGACAGACCACCCTGAAATGTTAAAAGACAGCAGCTGAAGTGAACGGCAAGCTAGCATAGCTTCATTGAAAAAAACAAAGGTTACAGGGATGTTATAGTTGGTCTCAGGTTTCCCTCATACAAACCCAGTGCAATTCAACTGTTATGCTTAGCTGAGCTAACTATAACTCACACCCTGTGCAATTCACTGCTTATGACCTCACATACTATAGCTCTCATGACATGGTCAGTTACACTACTGATGACATCTCAAATGACATCACTGATGACATCATCCACAGAATGACTGACGCACAAACTCACACCCCCACAGAACCATTCATACACCCACTGCTACACAACCATTCACATATATCTTTCCGAATCCGAATCCAAATAAGTGACTAACCTATAACTGCCTAACCTACTCACCACTTAAATTTACTTGCATGTTTCACTAATACTAATTCAACACTGATCCTCCATAGTTCCCAGAGTAGCATGCTATTCGCCGAAGAAGAGATTTGATGCCTTGTCAGGGGTAGTAAGCGCTATATAAATGCACTTACAATACAATACAATATAATATTCACACTCAAGGGCGGAGATTCTTCTGCATAATTTACTTTTATTTAAGAAATGGGTCAGGCCTAGGGGGGTGGAATCTCTGGGGCCCAACATTTTCAAAAGGGGGCCACACAGCCCCCATTCCTAAAATAAAAACAAATGGAAGCCGGCAACTCACCAGAGGCCCCAATTGTTTCCTTCTGGCACTCTCTTGGCTGGGCGGTGAAGACCCCTTTGCTGCTTAGGATCCATAAGGGCCAAGTCGCCCACCTGTTACCTCCAATAAGCCCCACACTTTGGGATTGCTGAGAGGTAGTGAGAGGCCATGCCCCTTTTGCACAGTAATCTTTCTAAAAGTCATATCTAGATTTGTGTATGTTGGATTTTTGGCATTTTAGACTTTTCTAAACCTGTCTGGACTACGTGTGTAGTGTTTTCACTTTGTTACTTTGTATCTATGTACAAAGTCTTATAATTTTGCCTCTGAGATCAGCCTTACTGCTTCTGTCAAACTACCAAGGGGGTGAGCAGGTGCTATCTTAGTTGTGTGACTCCATTACCCTGACTATAGTTAGGGCCCCCACTTGGACAGGATGCAAACCACTGCCAACTGGAGACCCCGTTTCTCACAGTACACACAAAACAATGCAAGACCTCAAGCAACTCAGGACCTCATTTACAATTAATTGAGATAGGGCAGCACCACAAGTCGTTTTTGCTGCGCTGCCCTACACCAATTTAAGAGGGAGGGAATGCACCATATTTACAAGATACAGTTTATTCCTGTCCTCTCTGCCCTTGCCGGTGCACAATTTGGTGCCTAACACCAACGCAGGCACCCATACACCATAGTGCAAGGTTGTCAGTGCTATTGGCAGGATTGTTTTTGTGCAGGAAGTCACACCTTCAGGTCTAATCACAGTCCATGGAGGCCTTTTGCTCTTTCTATCTGTAATGCAGAATTAAGCACCGATAGAAAGCGGGAAAAAAGGGGAAATACAAATGTTCTTCTTGTTATGCCTCCTATGGAGAGGTGTACATTTTTGACAAATTCCCAGGTTTACACATCTTTGTAAATCTGGGAATGTGTCAAAAGCCATGTGTTCACATTGGAAAACCCACCACAACACTCATGGAATGCTCCCTTGACAAAGTGTAAGGTGACGCTGTCTCACACCATATTTATAAGCCAATGAAAAGCCACTCATAAAGGCTTTGTGTGGCGTCGTAGATATCGGTCTGCACTCAGTGCCACTGGAGCATCAAAAAAATGGCATCCCTTAGTATCTGACTCATTAGGATAATGGCAAACAGATCCCATTGGCACAGCATTAACAGTACAGCTGAAATATTTAGGTCTGGCAGAGAAGCATTTTTCTATTATATTAAAGCAGAACCAGACTTTGCGGGTAAATTGTGTCAAAGCACACTTGAAGATATTTACAAAATGTGCTTATTCACTGGGATGTAACATGCATGTCTACAGATGTAGCATTAAATACAAATCCTGTACCTCACAGTACACAGTACACCTTAAATTCTGATGGACTCTCTCTCATTATCTTATCATATGGTACTTTATAATCACAAATAATGATTACATTCATAAATTCATAACATTAACATACAAGAAGGTTTTTGATTTTAAGCCTTGGATTTGTCTGTTTGTATGTAGATCTTCAGGCTATGATGATTAGACAATGTCTGAAGAGAAAAATCTGGACTACGAAGGTCATTCAGGACGCTATACTAACTATGCAGGTACAGTGAACCGACATTAACAAATAGCAATGCCCATCACTATCAGGAGGTTTGCTGCCAATGTGGGCAGGCCTTTGTGAGTTTTACCTTTGCAGATCATAACAGGTCCAGACTGAGAAAATGAGAGTCGCTACCAGCACTGTAACCTAGGGGTTCAGTGGCAGATGAGTTTTCGGGTCACAGGTTTTTGACAGCAGAGAAACCAGGGATCATATTAAAGAATACAAAGCACTCTCTTTGTTTGCGCCGGGCAAACTTTTCAAAAGATACGACCTGCGCAAAAAAGGAGAGTGTGGCCATATTATATTGAATGCGCTGCTCTCAGGGCATCCACAAAGTCATGCTACCTTGGGGTTAGTTCATTCAGGTGAAATGTGGAGTGACTTTGAAGCAGCTGCTTTGTGTTTCACTGAGCAAGCAGCAACCCACCTGCTCTTTTAAGGGGAATTAAACTTGTAAACTTGTAAACTTGTAGATTTATAGAGCGCCAATTGTTGCCCGGAGGCGTCCAAGCGCTTGGATAACCAGAGCCTACTGAAGAGCAAAGGAGGGAAGGCAGGCAGTTAGTAGGAGGATGCAAACAAAAAGGTCTTTAATTGCTTGCAGAACTCAGTGAGGTTAGGGTTAGCTCTGAGGTGGAGTGGCAGAGTGTTTCAGGTCTTGGACGCGTTGTATGTGAACGTCCTTCCGCCAGATCTGGATCTTTTTATTCTTG
The DNA here is from genome assembly GCF_964263255.1 of Lissotriton vulgaris. Lineage (NCBI taxonomy): Eukaryota > Metazoa > Chordata > Amphibia > Caudata > Salamandridae > Lissotriton > Lissotriton vulgaris. Next base: position 382,711,056 of record NC_141689.1, read on the forward strand.
GCACCACCGCCGAGAAGGTCTGGCTGGAACGAAGACTTCGGTTTGGGGTGTAATGGGTAACCAGGTCGCGTGTGATGCTGGGTCCTATGTCCCAGAAGGCTTGATGGGCTATGCATAATGCCTTGAACAAAACTCTCTGCCGGATCGGAAGCCAGTGAAGGCTAATCAGTCCGGCCCTCACTGAGTATCTGCGGGGAATTTTGAGCAGTAGGCACGCTGCGCAGTTCTGTACAATCAGCAGCCTGCGTAGGGTGAATTCTGGGGCACCGAGGTAGAGTGCATTATTAAAATCAAGGCGTGATTGAATAAGACCTTTAATTAGAGATCCCCTTGAAGGCAGGGGCAGTGAGTGACTGCACCTGCCTGCAAGGGGATGTCTGGGGGTACATAGGAACCCCTTTTCTCACCTCTAGATGGCTGATATTAGGGGCTGAACTGACAGTACGTCACATTTTGGTGTCTATAATACTCGGGTAGTAGTGCCTACAAGGGATGTATTTAGAAATGTGTTTGGGTAGAAATTTATAATTACTTACAAGACTTCTAATCATTACATCAACAGACCAAGTCAGGGCACAATAGTCTGTATTATTTGAAAAAAAGCAATACATCAGTACAACCAGGTGAATTTGTTAATTCATTATATTTCACTCATAAAGTGATGGCTTTATTAGGGGTTCAAAATGAGAAGGTACTTCAATGGCATTGATAACAGAACTGAAAAATCCTTGACAGTTAGGTTTTGCTATTTATCAATGCACAATCGGCCGTTTTCAATAGTATACAGTGTGGAAATTTCTCTAGACATAGGAACAAGGGGGCATATTACCAAGCAATAGCGATAATTATCGCTATTGCTTGGTTAGAGACAAAAATTTACCGCTAAGCTGCGGCGATTTTTATCGCAAATAAACCTTGGTATTACCAAGGTTAATCGCAAATGCGATAAAAATCGGCTGCAATGCATGAATATCGCTGAGAAGTCAGCGATATTCATGCATTACCGAGCTAATGCTCTTAGCCATGTTATCCACCTCCCATTGGATAACATGGCTAAGAACTGCTCAGGGCAGGTGTTAGCTTTTGGAGATATTCTGGCTTAGCGCTAATATCTCCAAAAGTTGATAGCGATGTTAGCGACTATTTCCAGTCGCTAACATCTTGGCACGCCCACTTTGCATGTCATTAGTGATAAATATCACTGACATGCAAAGTGGGGCCCAGATTGTCGCTATCTCCTACTAGCTGTCGCTAACTGGTGTTAGCGACAGCTAGGTAATAAGGGAGATAATTTTATCTCCGCTTTCTTGGCTTTTAAAGCCAAAAAAGCGGAGATAAACCCCCTTGATAATATGCCCCAAAGTGTCCCAGATTCATTCTTAACATAAACTAAACTGGATATGGGTTAGGGCGTTGACGTTTTGGTCTCTAAAGTAAATCTACGAGACCATCATCAGGACCTGATGTTTTATATGAAGATCCCAGACACCTTGGTACGAGTGTTGAACATAGGAAATTCCAGCAGTTACATTGCGGAACTTGTATGCTGAGTGGTGGTGACATGTTGGTAGTAAACTCAATTTAATCTGCGTTGGTTTAATTTGAGAGGGCAGTGCTGAAGCCACAGGTAGCTGTCTCTGTATGCTTTCCACAACATTTTCTGATATCCTTCACATTGTGAAAAGCATACAGACAACTATGTTAGGGAACAGACAGTCCTGAACCATATACAAGTTTCAGTTCTTCACAAATGCTTAGCACAATCATCCATCAGGCTCTGAGGGATTGCGTCCCCCGGGCCAACACTTGTCTAGGAGAGAGAGATTCCCTTTCCCATTTTACATTTTTTCCGAACAAATTAGTTTCCATAACTTGCCTGATAGAGGGGGCAGATGCAATTCCTCCTCACCATATCAATTTTAAAAATAAAATGTAGGATTTTACAACAACAACAAAAAAGGGCCTCAGGGTCTGGGTATCCCTACCCTGCTCCCATGTGTCCTTTTTGAAAACATTTTCAGGACAGTGGACAAGGTCACCAGATCCTGTAATGAATGCTAGAATATTTCTCTTCAAGTTGTGGCTAGCCAATCAGAGCACTCGCTTAAAAAAATGCTATCAGCCATTCGGGAGCCTTGAAGTTTTAGCCCAACTGCCAGTAAATCAATACATTTTAAATTCTTCAAAACTACTGAACAGATTTTCACCAATTTACAAAAAGCACAATTTCTGGATAAAGAGCTAACTTTCTGCCAGATTTGATGCAATTGCATTCATATGTTTTTACTGTAAGGCCATCTAGAATTTGCTATTGAAATTGCACTGAAAAATTGTGCATTGGGCCCTCCCATTTTTCTTGGCCCCTTGTTGATTGATCAACCCAAATCATTCCAGGAAAGAGCTGAGGTGGATGCACTTTTTTGGGGAAAAGTTTCATGAAGAGTCATCAAATCAAAACAACGTGTTTAGCAAAACAAAAACACTCTTACCTATGGAAAGACTGACCTATCTATAACTACACAGTAGTAACTAATTGTATATGAATACTCTCTGAACATTCCCATTTTAGTCCTATTTCAAATTTTTGAGGGGTAATTCATAAAGGTAGGTAAGAGCAAGTAAATGAGTACCTTTGGATTATTACTTAACATAGTCCAAAGTGCCTTCTTACTTAACATAGTCTAAAGTGTCTCAATTATTGAGAGAATTTCTAGGATTTGGACCAGTTGTGTTCTGTGAGGCCACAGCAAGTTCATTTCAGAAAATCTTAGGTTGCATAAAAAAGTTAGGGGCATATTTACAAGCCCCTAACTTGGGGTGGCGGTGGTGCAATTTGTGCTCCCTATTTACAAGGACACATAACGCCACCCTGTGTGTCTCGTCGTAAATACAGTCTCTTTTCAAGCAACACTTTGTGTGAAAGGGGCTTGCTGTGGGTGTTGCGACAGAATCCTACACCTCCTCAGGCGAGGCGTATGGTGGTGCAACATGGAGAAATACTTTTATTTCTCCTCAATGTTTCCTCTTTCTATGCATGCGGCATTTTGCAGCATGCATAGAAAGAGGAAAACACCTCCCATGATTGTTTTTGTGCAGGGTGGTGTCCCTCCGTGCACAAAAACAATCATGCCCGCCATACAGGCACCCTTGCGACATGGTACAAGGGTGCCTGCATTGGTGCATGGCAGCCATTTGTGCGCCAGCACAGTGGTAAAAGGTGGTAAATAATGTATTTCTACTCAGGTCCTTTCATTTAGGGCAGATTCAGATTACATGGATGATATCTTCCTTGCCAGCTTTGCACAAGCAACAATGTTGCAGGAGTTTTTTCTTTCCCAAGGCGGCAGATGAGGGGCAGCTGAAATTACACCAAGGCGTAATTTTAAAAACTTTTATTTTGTCTTTAGATTCATTCCAACGCTAAGATACTCTTGAGATTGCAGTGTTACATAGTCGCTGAGTGTAATCCAGCCGTGCGCTCTTTTGGACAGTGTCTTCTTGTCTTCAATAGAGGAAATGATTTGTGCTGATTTTTTCGAGATCTTTTTAAAAGACAAAAGATCAGTGAGGGTGAGGGTGCCCCAGAGGTCTGACAGTCCCAAGATTTGGAGTGATCAACTAAATAGTCTCTGGCAGAGAATTTTCAATGGTGGAGCAGCTCTTCACATAAATTTGAGTTTAAACAACCAACCTCGATGCTGTGAATCTTGTGCCAGGTAGTGACATACACGCTCCGTCTTTCCGGTGTTTGTTTTAACAGACCAAATGCAAGCCGAATTTCTGCTGGAGAAACGTATCTTTGCAAATTGAAGATTGCCCTATATGAGTTTGCTATCACTATATCCAATAGCGTTGCATCCTTTCCTTGAAGGGGTTTAATCCCATATGTAAGGGTCGGCTGTAGCTTTGCTTGCAGGACCTGGAGCAAGGGGTTAAGCGTTAAGTTGTGAAGATTGACCTTTAAAGATTGAACGAGTTCTTGTGGTCCAAAATTACTCTTAGGTATTTATAGGTGGTTAGCAAATACAGCCCTTGTCCATTTAGATGCCAATTGTTTTTCCTTTTTTTCCGATATTTCAGTGCCATGACTTTAGATTTGGCTAAATTTATTTGCAAGTGGTTCCTTTCCGAGAAGGTGTGAGTTACATTCAAGAGATGTTGAAGGCCGAAATGGAGTTTGACTGATTAAAACCAGGTTGTTCGCGTACAACAGATTGGACAATAGAGTTTGCCTTAGTTTTGGTGCATGACAGGGGCAATGATCAAGTTCCCCTGACAGGTCTGCAAGAAAAACATTAAATAAAAATGGCGCTAGTACACAGCCCTGTTTTAGCCCTTTTGTAGTAGGAATCGGTTTGGAGAGATGTGTTCCTGCTCCTAGTTTAACCTTGATCCAGGTGTTTGTGTATAGTGATATCAGTTGATCTAAGAGTCGTTTTGGTATACCCCAGTTTTCCAGTTTCCGCTAGAGTTCATTTTGATCGACGTGATCAAAAGCGGAAGTATAATCAATGAAACACAGGAAAAGGGGAGTTTTGGTCTCTTTTACTGCATCCATCAACAGGGTCAATGTCACGATGTTTGTAACAGTCCCTTGACCCTGGCAGAAGCCTGTTTGATTAAGAGGGAGGATGGAATTTTTGGGCGCCCATGTTGTTAACTCCTCCAATACGGTTCATTCAAAATACTTGGCCTCCACATCTCTGAGGGCAATAAGCTGGTAGTGATTTGAAGGTTTCCTGCTGCCCTGTTTAAAAATTGGGCTTAATACTGATCCAAACCAAGACTCCGGAAATGTCAATGTGTCTTTTATGTTTTTAAAAACCGGTGTTAGTGCTACACTCCAAAACTCAACATCTGATTTATATAACATTGGTGGGATGCCTGGTAGTATGCCCCTAGCTATTTGCCTCTTGATTTCCACTGATGCTTGAGTGGAATGTTCAATCTCAACAGAGGCAGAAGAACTTAAATCTAGCTTTAAATTACCTATGCAGGAAGATAACATGGATCCTTTTGGGTCTGGGTCTTAAAAAGTTCTCATTGTGCAGCAGTTGCTTGTTTTTTCTACTTTACTGGGCCCTTTTGTCCCTACTTCTTCAAGACACTCAGCGAATGTGTTGTTAAAATGCTTGAAGAGGTAACTTGTTCATGCTTCCTCCGATATATTCGAATGTAGGTCAAGATGATCTGGATTCTTTAGTCTTTTGATCATATGTCAAAACCATGAACTATTTTTCCTTTTAGCTTCATACAGGAGCTTGGCCCATAATTCTTCATTTTTTCAATTCTTTTTTCCATTTCATCCTTTTGAGCAGTTGTGTTGCTTCCTGTAAAACTTTTTGTAAATCTTGATTTTATGGATCTTTCCTCATCTGTCTCAAAAGTTCAGTTTAAGATCTGCTTTTGGATTTCTATTTCTGGAGTGGGTTGCATTTTGGTCAATGTTCCCGTTGGATGTGTTAATCTATTTTATGATTCTTTCAATATTTTCTCATCTACAGCTAGGATGAAGTTTTGCCATGCTTCTACCGGTTTTCTCATGAGTATTTCCACTTGAGTGTAAAGAGTTTTTGCCTTAAGACATATAGTACTGATATTACTGGGATTGCATCAAAGCCGCTTAAGATTTGCGTCCACTTCAATATTAATGCCTATGAATAGTTCTTAGGGAGTGAGTTGACTTTTATTGCTACTTCTTGAGGCAAGTGGTCGCTATGTACGCTGGTCTGAAACTTAAACGCCATTACGGTACCAAGCATATTTAGGGATGTGAATGTATAATCCAAATGGGAAGATTGCTGTTTTGAGCAAAATGTTGCGATTGGTGGGTCACTCTTGGAATCACCCATTCAAGGCTCTTAAGTTAAGATGTTCTAGCTGCTGTAATAGGTGATTTGAGCAATTTGTGGATTTCTTAGTGTTTAGGGAGCCCTGGCTTGGCACTTCCCATGCAAAACAAGGGAACCCGAAGGTAGTACACTAGGGACCTTGGGCGTTTCACTTATTACAAAAAACAGTGGACCCTAGTAGTTTGGGGGATCAGGGTAAGAATAGACACAAACTTGAATAGTATTTATGTCCTTTGTCCAGCCGGACAGGAATTTATTTGGCGATGCACACAATCAGAAAGTAATGTCAAGGGGGCACAGCCCGTGACCTACAGTGAACAAGACAAAACAACAAGTACAGGCAAGAGCGAGCAAATCGGTCTGTATACTTGTAATCAGTGAACAGACTCGATTGTAGTTTGAGTGACCATTGTACATAACATTCACAAGCATATTCAGTACATATGATCCTATTGTGTAGACGACGTTTCGATGCCGAAAAACAAGATAAATGGCATCATCTTCAGGACAAGTATATAAATCCTGTTTGTCTTGGAATTATAAACAATTGCCTTTCATGCTACATACAATTGACATAAGTGGGAAAAAAATTAGGGAGAGAAGGAAAAAAAACAATGTGAATACGTGGCCAGGCATGTTGAAAACAAGAAAACATATGGTGGTGCATTTTACTGTTCGCACCTCAAGGACGGTTCTTTGCTGGCATGCTTAGTGCTCGTGCAACAATGTAATACTGTACACTTAAACATCGGTGCAGTGATTTTGGATAGTGAAGTCTGCTAGGCGCAGGCGGCAAAAATAGAAGGAGAAGTGACGGCGCAATGCGAAATGGTGTTGTAATTAAAAGCCAGAGTTCAAATCGGGAACTAGTTCAGAGAAAGGGCGATTAAAACAAAACGTTACATATGGCGCACTGCGAGACAGTATCCAGAATAGAAGTGAGAGGGTCCAGAGTGACTGGTGCACTCTCGATGACTACACAGTGTTGGGTACAAGGTTGACTATACAGTGAGCAGTTTTGTGTAACCCGCATGGTGACATATGAAGGTATTATCACGGCAGATCTTAACCAGGTATACAATTGTCTATACAGTGAACAGTTTTGTGTGACTGACGCGGTGGTATTCAGGGAGAAAGTTAATATCAAGGCTAATCCTTAAGGCGGGGACAATTATCTCTACAGTGAGCAATTTTGTGTAAACGGCTCAGTGATATTAGAGGAGAAGGGTATTACCAAGACAGATCCTTAGGCGGGGAAGTAGTACAGTTTGAGAGGAGGGGTTCGATTAGGACCTATGGAGAAGGTGGCCGTGAAAAGTATTGTGCAGTCATGGCAGATTGGGGGTAAGAAAAAAGGGCAGAGTATAGTTACCAATGATAGCGTGGATTTCAGGATATCCTGCTTTTGAGTCAAATAGACCGTCTAGATCATGGCTCGCTGGGGAAAGGAAGCACGGGCTCAGTCAAAAATGTGTGACAGTGGGGCTGGAGTAAGGTTAAGCGGGTTAGGGTGGGTGTACTTATAGTTGTGCCTGTTGCAGAATCGCAGGACGTGGCATCTCTGGCGGCGATCGCTGTCGGGCTGTTCTATGGGAGCTGCCTAAAAAGGCATGTGGTCTGGAAAAATAAAGGAGGGACTAACGCTGACTGTGTGGTGGCCATATTGGAATGGCAGTCATGCAATTAGTACGCAGTAGCCATCTTGGAGTGGAGAAGGAGATAGCACAGGGCATATGGTTAAAATTAACAATAAAGGAGGGACTAACGCTTAACTAAGCGGTTCAAAGGTTAGGCCATCTTGGAGTGGAGAGTGAAAGGTTGTGAAGTGATAGTGGTGGTGACATAAGTGAAAATCAAGACTTTAAAACAATGTACATTCAAATTATCAAAAGGAGAGACAGATGATCACATTTGAGAGAATATTTTCTATCCAAGGACGGAGACAGAACATTTCTTTGACACAGTAATTTTTCTTTGACACAGTAATTTCTAACCAGGCATATCGTGGGGATGTTTGCACCTTCAGTTAGAGGAGGGTTGTCCGGTAGAGGCACATATGGATACTGTTGGTCCTTAGTATCCAATGGAGCTCCTCCTTGTTAAGTAGTTGTGACACATCCGCACCACGTGGTGGTGGTTTGATCTGTGTAATAATTGTCCAAGTCAAGTCTCTTTCATTGTGTGCCTTTTCCACAAAGTGTTCCGCCAAGGGGGCGTTATCCGTGTTGCATTTAATTCTGCTCCGGTGTTGCCCAATGCTTTATTTTCTGAGTGGTTTGACCTATATATATTTTCATGCATGGGCAAAAGATCGCATACATCACATTTGATGAATTACAATTGGTAAAATGTTTTCTTTTAAACTTGATTGAGCCGGGGATAGGAGAAGCAAGATGGCGGCCGCTACTGCAGCCGTGTGAGGAGCTGCTCGTGTTCTCTCCGGGGATCTGACCCAGCCTGGCGTGAGCGTGGTGCTTGCTGCCGATCGTCTGTGAGCTGAGAGCTGGAGGCTACGCGGTCTTTACCGAGGCACCAAGGAGAAAAGATCGATTTGTTCCCCGTTTGTTTTCACACAATATTGGAGCCGTTGGTCCGAGTTGCAGGACCGAGCTGACTTTTCCCCATTTGTCGGCGGGGGCCCAGGTGCTTCTGAGCGTCCGCGGCGCTTCAACCGCGGTGCTCCAACCGCGACTTATTGCAAATTCGAGTCTGCTGTGAGGCGAGGCGAGGTGAGCTGCTGCGAGGCGTGTGGAGGACGCAGCTTGGGCGTCTGTGTTGGCGGTGTGCTTTGCCTAGCTACACTGTTGCAATTTCGTCTCGAAGGGTACTTCCGGTGCTTCGGACACATTGTGAAGTTCAAGGACGCGACTAAAGGCGTTATCAGCGGTGCTCAAACAAACGGCTGCATTTCCAAATCGCTTGCAGCTAGCAACTGTAGCAGTTTTTTTCTTCCTGGTGCAACGCTCAATGAAAGACACCTTTGGTGAGTGGAGAACATATCTTTTTTTTTTAATCTGCTGCATTGTGGTGCTTGAAAACTTTCGCTTAGCAGCCAGCAAACCAGAAAGTATCGAACTCTCAGAGGTGATTTAAGTGACTGGAAAAAATTCCTCCTATTCTTATTTTTTTTGGTATATTATATGGGATATATCGTTATCCATTTAACATGGCTCCCAAAGGCAGAGTAACAAAAAAAATACCACTAATCTAGCCAACTCCACAAATGCTGCGAATCCTGCAAATGCTGCAAACACTATCACAACAGCAGACCTAGAAAACCGCAATTCACAAACAAATGGAGTTTCTAAAGAGCCCACAATACCTGAGTTATTCAAGAAAAAGCCTACAATTATCCCTAATAAAAGCACTACAATTGAATTGACTCCATCAAAGGCTACAGTACACTCTAACCCTGATAAAACCAATTTAAACCAATTAGCTAAAACTGATGCTGCTTTAGCTCCAGCTGATGAAGATGTTGGTGTAAGAGGGGAAGTCAACGACGATGATGCAGTATCTGAGCTTTGCCTTGCTGTAGAGGGAGTTAGAGTTTCACCTAGACCGAATGACCTACAACAACAACATGATGCAGAATCTGTAGAGTCTGGGGGCCAATTATTTTCAATGTCGGATTTATCAGTTGCATCAGAAGGTGATCTTGAGGAGGAGCTCCTAAATGAGGAACACTCTCAGGTAAAAGATTGGGCGGAGGAGTGTAATCAAATCACAGAGGAAGACATGCTCGGCCCTGACTTTCTAACTAATGAAGGAGCTTCAAATACAGTCTGTAAGGTCATAGAGGAAAAATCTAAGGAGAATATAACAGCAATGAATCAACCTCAATGGGATGGGGCCGGTGTAAATAATGAATTTGATCATGAAAATTCTGAAACTCCTGAGTTATTAGAGGAAACTGAGAAGATCACCTTAAAGTCCATATAAGAGTTACAGGCCTCAATGTATCGTATGATTCTAACTCACAGAGAAGAAACCAAGGCAGAGGGCCTTCGGACTCAGGGAGCAGTACGTAAACTCCAAAATGTTGTTCGACGATTGGCCAAGTCTAGTACGGACACTAACTTGAGAGTGCAAGAGACTGAAACACGTATATCGCCGGTAGAGGATGAGTTAACGCTACAAAAGAACTCAATCAAAGACTTGGACAGTACTAGGCAAGATGTGGACTGGAAGCTAACGGATTTAGAGAATCGTGCTCGGCGCAATAATCTGCGTATCTTGGGAGTTGGGGAAAAATCAGAAGGAAAAGACACTCGACGCTTTGTAATAGACTTGTTTTCGGATGCTTTTCAGGATCTCACTGGATGGGACTGGGATAAGAAAAATTATAAGAGCCCATTGGTTCCCATTTAATCAAAAAACAGACCAGGAAGGGAGGAACAAACATCCAAGAGCTATTCTCATCTGTGTGCAGAACTATCTTCTCAGCGAGATCCTTTATGATTTGGCAAGACCTTCTAAACCCAGAAAAGGTCTGGGGCACAAATTCTTTGTTAGACCAGATTTTTGTGCTGCAACTGTTCAACAACGTTGGAGACTAAAACAGCTTATGGCACCAATGCAAGCTAAGGGGGGTCAAACCTTCTTACTTAACCCTGCTAAACTTAAAGTTGTGCATAAAGGAAGAACCTTATTTTTTGTAGCGGAGATAAAAGCGCAACAATACTTAGAGACTATGTAAGAAGTGTTATAGGAACAAGGTTATGTTCAACATTGCAGTTAGTTTGAATAGGCTGACCCCCTTAGCAATATGCTTTGCTACTTAACTGCTCTCCTTTTTTTTTATATTTGCTGTTTTTTCTAGTCCCAGATGCACTCTATTTTCTTTTGCTATTTTGTCAGGAGTGTCAGACCCGGGTGGAACTCACAGCTGATACTCACATACCATCAATGAGGGCAATAGCCCTTACGCTTCTGGTGGGGGGGTGGTGGGGGAAGGGAGGGGTGGGGGGGAACAAAGGGGTTGGTGGGTGGGAAGAAGCTCTTCTTTTGGGGTGCAAGGTCATACAGCTGGAAGACGTATTTGTTTTTTGTTTAAGATTCATTTTTGGTAGATATCGAATTTCGGCAGTTGTTGCTCATATGTTTGTGTTTAGTCAAGTCCATTTAAAAATGCTTTATAATGGCTAAATTATCGATATATTCTATCAATGTATGTGTTTTTTTTTTTTTTTTAAATGTTTTATTGCGAGATGATCAGGTTTACAAGCAAATAATATTCACAACATGAAAAGAAGATGAAAAACATAATAAAGAAAGAAAGATCGATAAGAAGGAGATGCTTCAAATATACAACAAAGATTATATGTGGAGTACACAATACTATTCATGAATAACGTTGACAAACTGGCCTTCTTAACCAGTTCCTCCCTCCATCCATTGCTCTATCGGTTCCCAAATTTTAATTCCCATTTTCCTCCTTTTACTGCCTTTTGTCCTATATATTGCTCGCTCCATAATATATCTTGCCAGCAAGCGAGCTTGCCATGAAACAAAGGAGGGTGGGTCTGGGCTTATCCAGTCTTGCGTCACACAGGAACGAAAGATCCCAACAGAAATAAATAACAATTTTTTATGATCATCTGTCATAGCTATGTCAGTGGTTCCTATCAGTACAAGTTCAGACGTGAGTATTACAGGTATTCCAAATAACAAAGAAAAAAAATGTTGCATTTCTGATAAGATTCTACTTAAATGTGGGCAAGAAAAAAACATATGTACAGAGTCAGCTGCATGTAAGCCACATCTACTACAAGCGACACCCACTGAGGAACCCCATTTAGCAATTTTGGCTGGTGAGTAATAGAGATCATATAACACCATATAGTGTTGAGTTCTGCTTCTACCCGATAGCAAGATGGAGTTAGCCAAATAGATAGATTCTTCCATTTTAATTGAATTAATACCTAGTTTCTCCACCCATAAGTTTTGCCTAAACAGAATATCATCTGGTTGTTTTGATATCAACTGATTATAAAAGTAGCCAATTTTCCTCCTTTGATACAAAGAGTCGATCAAAAAAATTCGTTGTAGCGACATACGATCCCGATCTGAAAGTGTATAAAAGTAACTATGCCATTGTAAATATTTGAAATAATCAGCATTGGTAAGTTTATATTTTGTTTGAAGTTCGGTAAATGATTTAAGTTTATTATTCTGTAAGAGATCCCCGAGCTGGCTAATGCCAAGGTTATGCCATCTTCTCCCAGTGCTATCCATACCCATAAATGGGAAAATATGAGAGGAGGTCAAGGGGGTGTATCTCGTGATTCTGGGAATGTCAAAGACTCTCTTGATAGCTTTCCAGGCCCTAAAAGCAGCTTTCACAATTTTAAATTTTGTTTTTTTGTAATAGCTGGGCTCGACAAGTTTTAGTAAGCAGCCCCTGGCCTCTGTCCCTAGAACCAGTTCGTAGATAGATGGAGAGTGCGAGTCTAAAATCGGAGCCTCATCACTGACAATTAAGGGAGCGATGAACTGCAGTACTGATGATAGGTAATAAAAAAAGAAATATGGTGTACCCCAGCCCCCCCTTTCTTTTGAGATTATCATTTTTTGATAGGCTCTACGAGGTCGTTTATACCCCCATAGGAATCTTCCTGTCATTTTCTCCAGCTGTTTAAAAATAAGTGTAGAGAATTCTAAAGGAATACAACGAAATAGATATAAAAACTTAGGGAGAATCATCATCTTCAAAACATTATTTCTACCATATAAAGAAAGATGTAGATGATTAATGCGCTCTAGTAAAGTATTAGATTCCTTTATCATGGGTAAGATGTTTATTTCTGGAATCTGTGAGACTGGCGATGTGATTTTAATACCCAGATATGTTGCAACGGAGACTATGTTATTATGTGCTGGGGGATTTACACCTGTACATAGGATTTGTGTCTTAGCCATGTTTAATTTATACCCTGAAAAGGCGCCGAAACAACTAGCCAGGTCTTCTATCCTTGGCATAGCTTTGCTTATATCTGTAGTAAGGACCACCACATCGTCAGCATATGCAAGTGCTCTATAATGTATATCTGCTGCTACTACCGGTGTAATATCATATTCTTGATTCAATTTGTTTAAAAAAACATCGATGGAGATTGCAAAGAGCAAAGGAGAAGCAGGACACCCCTGCCTTGTACCCCGGCAAATTGGAAAGGTGGTCGACTTATTTATTCCAATTTTGATGGATGAGATCGGAGTATTATACAAAGCTTTCAATGCTCTAATCATACTTGGACCAACCCCCTTAAATGCAAGTAATTCCCATAGATAGGGCCAGGCCACTCGATCAAACGCCTTCTCGGCATCTAAAAGAATTACTCCCATTGATGTGTTTGTACCTTCAGCCCGATCAAGCAAGGAGATTACTCTCCGAACATGATCAGTAGTATCCCTTTTGGGTATAAACCCATGTTGCCACCGTGATACTATAGTTGAGATTATCACAGATATCTGACTTGCTAGGATTTTTGAAAAAAACTTGCTATCGGCATTTATAAGTGAAATTTGCCTATATGAAGCTGGATCTAAGGGAGGTTTATCCTTCTTTATAAATGCCATAATGGTCGATTCCGCCCAGGATGGTGGTGTTTCTCCTTTCTGTGCTGTCATGAATGTTGTTAATAGATCTTGTTTTATCAGATTTCTAAACATCCGATAAAATTCTAACGGAATTTCATCTGGACCCATGGCTTTTCCACTAGCAAGGGATAGAAGCGCCAAATTTATCTCTTCCCAAGTAATATCCTGTTCTAAAAACTGAAACTGCTCCATAGAGAGTTTAGACACATTGTCATTTTGAATGAAATTTAACATTGTTTCGCTAGTATGGTCTAAGAAATCTTGGGTATATAGCTTGAGGTAAAATTGTCGAAAGACCTCTAGAATTTCATCAGGTTTAGTATGTATTAGGCCAAGCTCATCTTTAATTGCGCCGATAAAGGTTGATGCCATCTTTTGTCTTGTTCTTTTTGCCAATATTTTGCCAGATTGCTCTCCGAGCTCAAATATCTGTGCTCTCATGACTGCAGATTCTTCTGCTAATTTAACTGCAAACACTTCATAAAGCTTTGCTTTATGAATAGCTAGTGAGGATTTTATGGGTTCAATATTTTGGCTGTTCTTTATAGCGTTTATTAATTTCTGTTCCCAATCGCTAACTAGCTTGTATAACCGATCCATTTTATCCCGGATACTTTTTTGTTTGTTTATTGAATATGAAAGAGTCTCCCCTCTCACACCCGCTTTAAATGTATCCCATACAATTTTCGGGGGGGCAGTACCCCTATTGAATTCAAAAAATTCCGTAATCCAGTTACCCATGTGTTCTATATATTTTGTATCCGCCAATAACTTTCGATCAAATGACCACTGCCTTACATTGATGATAGAATATGATGTTAGCTCTATCATAATTGGGTTATGATCCGATATTACTCGGGGGAATATCTCAAATGTGACATTATCGATGAGTGAGGCTTCAATGAAAAAATAATCAAGCCTCACCATCTTCTGATGAGGAGCAGAAAAAAAGGTATAATCTGGTGAGTGAGGATTCTTGGCAAATGCTACATCCAACAGCCCATATTCTACTATTAAGCCTTTTAAAGCTTTATAAGTCTTTTTCTTTAAGCCCGTATAACCAGCACTGCCATAGAGATCCAGGCCCTTATGTAAATGAATATTGAGATCACCACAGAATATCAGAGGAGATGGCCATTGAGCTAACTCTAAACTTAAAAAATTCAGACTTTCAGGATCATCTATATTAGGCGCATATATTGAGCAAATGGTATAGGTTTTATTATGGATATTAATTTCTAGAATAATCCATCTGCCATATGGATCAGCCTTACTGCGCTTAAGAGAACCCAAACCTCTTCTCATAAGTATAGCTACACCCTTTGTAGTGGTTCCTTGACGGGTACAATCCAGTAGATGCATGCCTAAATCGCTAAAGCAATGCCGGTCATTCCAGGTCAAGTGTGATTCTTGTATACATAGCAGGTCTATTCGCATAGCCTGTATCATCTGTGCACAAATCCCCCTCTTCCTTTTGTTATTTAGCCCACACAAATTCCAAGAACAAATCCTCAATTTACCCAGCATATCCTTTCAAAAAGATAAACCATAAAACAGGAGAAAACAGAAAAAGCTATAATGCACCAATTATTTTCTTGACAATTCCAAAAACCTTTAAAGTTAAGACTGAACTTCAAAACAATGATTATCACATCAAACGTTATAGTCTCTTTTTCCTTTTTAGGAAATTCGCTCTTCACCTGATCAAACTCGCACCCTTTCCCTCCCATTCCCCCCCTCTTGACCCCACCCCTCCCCCATCCCCACCCCCACCCATGTGAAGGCAGAGGGACTACATAGTCCCTCATCATGATGATAATGTGAGATGCAGCTTCATGGATCTCACCACTTATCTTCAGCAAACCATCAGTGTGTGCAAGATCCCACTTTCTAAAGAAAAAAAAACCAAGAGGAGAAAAACGTTAGCTAATATACTAGAGAGCCTAGAGGCCTAAAAGTCTAAAGAGAAAAAAAAAAAAAAAGAAAAAGAAAAATAGCCATGGGTGATCTTACCAAATGACTAAATGTTGCTATCTATGGCACTCTATGCTGGTTGAGTATTTCATGAGGGAGAACTAAATTTGATCATATTAAATCATGTTAAATCACATTGATAGCAATAGCTCTTTAGCTGCTCCCTCTGTAGTTAAGAAATGTGTTTTCTCCTTAAAAATAACCTTTAATTTAGCAGGATTAAGAAGAAAAACCTGTGCTCCCTTTGCCTGAAATGTTGGGATTAGTTGTCGCAGTTGCCATCTAAGTTGTACAGTGGAACGGCAATAGTCGGGGCGAACGAAGAACTCATGACCCTTCCCCTTGCGCTTTCTATCCGGTCTGGCTAAATCATAAAGGGCTTCTCTTGCCAAAAAATTATTTAGACAAATAAGGATAGCCCTGGGTTTAGAATTGGGACCACTTCTAGGATGTTTTTGGAAGGGGAATCGATGCGCCCTTTGAAGCTCTATATCCCACTTCCATTGTATGAGCTCCGGAAAGGCTTCAGTAAACAGTTCCACTACAAATTTTCTGATATCATTCCCCTCGCTAGCCTCCGGAATACCTAAGATTCGCAGGTTATTCCTGCGTGATCTATTTTCCAAGTCAACAAGCTTCCAATTGATCTCTTCTTTTAACCCCTCTAGTGATGACAACTGTTTATTCTGATGTGACATTGAGTCCTCAATTGCTGATATCCGAGCTTCTGCTTCTACCACTCTTGCTGATGTCTCCGTACACGTTTTACCAACACGTCGAAGATTATTTTGGAGACGGCGGACTGCACCTTGAGTGCGTAAGTTCTCAGTTCTGGTCTCTTCACGATGCTGGAGCATAACTTGATATAGCATAGCTAATGTCACTTCAGATGTCTCAGGCATATCAGATGGTAATACCACAGGATTAGGGGCAGGAGATAGCTCAGTGGATATGCCTTGTATTGTGATAACTGTGTGTTCATCATCCCCCCACTCAGGTCTCTCTGGAGATTTATCGTTATCATTGTCAGAATCTTGAGGGGAACTATACACACTTTTTCCACTCTCATCATCTTCCCACTCACCGCCTCCTTCTGCTCCATCCTCATTACAGCTGCCGCCGGCTTCCAGTGCACTTGATAAATCAGACATCGAGTAAAATTGTCCTGCTGAGTCCAATGATTCCGCTTCTACATGCGGGTTGACTGTCCCTGTAGTACCCATTACGTCTTGGATAGTAATAACTGGCAATGGAGGCAATTCCTCAGGAATCTGCTGTGCTGTGTCAACCGATCTAGCTGTAGAGAGTAGAGAGTCATTATTAACTGGAGTAGAAGCTGGGGTAGAAATTGTCTCTTGCTCCCCTTTACCTTTGTTGATTTTATTTGGTTTTCTAAATATTCCATGTAATTTCGGGGTTGTAGCTAGGTTGGGACTGCCACTCCCAGAATGCACCATTGAGACATCTGTTTGATCCCGATCTGGAGCAGAAGCGGGAGCGCTCATGTTTTGCTTTGTGATACCTCCCGGATTGCTTTTTTGAGCCGTTGCGGGTCCTGTGTTTTCGCCAGTAAACTCTGCTTCCTGACCTTGAGCTGCCGCGGCTGTCACAGCGCGGGTCTTGGGTTTCGGCTTCGTTTTTGTCTTTACCGGCATATTTTGCATGCCGGATAGAGCGCCAAGCTCTGTTGCAGCTGTCCGCTGTGGCCGGTAATTGAAGCTGGAAACTGGCCGAGGTCCGTGACAAGGGCTCCGGGTAATGCTCTCGTGGAAGTCGCACGCTCCTCCTCTCCTTACAGGACGCCAGACCGCTAAACAAACCCGGTAGAGACTTCGATGAACATCTCTCTGCATCTCCGCATCCCCGACTCCCGCCTGCGTTAATTGCCGGTGAAGCTGATATCTTTAGCACGCCATAGCAGGTTAGTCGATGAAGATAGTGGTGAGGCCACTAACGCCGCTGCTCACACAGGCGTCCTCACGCCCGCCATCTTGCCCGCAGGGCGTTTTAGTTCCTACTTCCCCAATGTATGTGGTTTGAATGATAAAAGAAAAAGAGGTATAATGGCCCAGATGTTATTAACTATGCGGGTGGATGTAGTTTGCATTCAAGAGACCCACATTGCCTGGTCTAACAGAGGGACCCTAAGAGATCTTGGGTTGGAAGTGGTAGGGTGCTCTCGCCAGGGTTCCACAACACGAGGGGTCGCAATACTCAAGAGGCGTGGAATGGGGGAAGTCAAAAGAGTTATAGAGGATTTATCTGGACGGTGGGTGATTGCTGAACTTAAAGTTGGAGGACTAGTAGTTACCATATGTTCCTTGTATGGATCTATATTGGATGACTCTGGTGCACTTGATTTTCTAAGTGTAGAGTTGGCACAATGGTCACCCAATATTATTTTTTGTGGAGATTTTAATCTACATTTGGAAGAAACATTTGATATTCATAGCAGGATTCCATACAAGGGTAGGAAGAAGAAGGTATTTACAGCACTTAAAGGGATCATCGAAGAGTACAGACTAACTGATGTAGGCCATGAGAAAAGAGGAGGTATGTTTGGGCACACTTTTTTTTCTGCACCGCACCAAAGATTGTTTAGATTAGATTATTTTTTTGTATATAAGGGATTATATAATGATTTAGCACAAGTAGAATATGAGGTCCTTCCAAAAGTTATCTCAGACCATAATCCTTAAATACTCAAGTTTGCACTGAATATCGTTAATACTACCCGCTCATGGTCTTTTGACCGTAAACTACTGTATGACCCAGCCTATGTTGATCGCATGAATGCTTGGATTCTGGAATTCTTTCTTAATATTAAAGGCACTGCATCACCAGAAATAGTTTGGGATGCTTTCAAATGTGGGGTTCGGGGTGAAACACTTAGTTACTCATTAAGCAAACAAAAAGAAACCCGAGTCCAGGTAACTTCTAAACTTAAAAATCTTAGATCTTTAGAGGTCCAACTTATGCAGTCATATAAGCGAGGATTACCTACGGAAACCATTATAAAGAAACTAGCAGCTCTAAAAAATACGATTTACCAACGTTTTGCTACGAAATTTGCACAACAAGTCTCTGCATTCAGGACAGAGTTATATGAAGTTGGAGAAAATTCGGGCAAAATATTGGCAAAGAGGGCAAGACAGAAAGCAGCTTTTGCTAGTATTAACAAAATAGATAACCATTTAGGGATGACAGTTAGCAAAATGGAAGATATTCTGAGAGTCTTTAGTGATTTTTATTCCAAACTGTATGCGGATGATGATCGTCCTGATTGTTTAGACCAGATTAATCAGTTTGTTGATCCAGTATTGAATACTATTCTATCTACTGAAGAGAAGGAGAAACTAGATCTACCATTCACCTGGGAGGAGATCGAACTCTCCCTAATGTCCCTAGCCTCAGGCAAAGCTGCAGGACCTGATGCCATTCCGTTAGAATTTTACAAACTTTTTAGGAATGCATTAAAAGCAGAATTATTGGATTTATGTTTAAATTCACAGCAAGGTAACTCCCCTCAATCATGGCACGATTCTATTATTACGGTGTTTCTTAAAAAAGGTAAACCTCCGTTATTACCCTCATCTTTTCGCCCTATTTCACTCATAAATTCTGATAGCAAAATTTTTTCTAAAATCTTAGCGGTTAGACTTTCTAATATTATTTCCCCTTTAGTCTCTAAATACCAACATGGGTTTATCCCAGCTAGAGACACCGCCGATCACATTCGACGTGTGATTTCCTTTTTGGATTGGTCCCAAGCAACTCGGTCTAATATTGGACTCGTATTTTTGGACGCTGAAAAAGCTTTTGACCGGGTTGCTTGGGATTATCTTTGGGAAATTCTGCTCAGGAAGGGATTAGGTCAGGGGATCATTAAAGCTTTGAAAACTTTGTATATTACCCCCAAAGCATATATTCGAATCAACAGACAATTATCTTCACCTTTATTAATCTCTAGGGGTACCCGTCAGGGATGTCCCTGTTCTCCCCTACTTTTTGCTTTTTATATTGACCCCTTAATCAATCGGTTTTTTTCGGAAGCCAATATCAAACCCATACATTTAGCTAATATTAATTATCGAGTCCTTGCTTATGCCGATGATATCGTGATTACTACAGCAGATGTCCAAACAGCCTTACCTATTATTGACCAGATTGCTAAACAGTTCGGGTTCTTTTCGGGTTACAAACTTAATTTGGAAAAGACTCAAGTTTTGTGTTCAGGAGAAAACCGACCAGCAAATATCCCTACCACTTCAGAAGTCACATATTTAGGAATTAAAATGTTGCTACCTATAGAAAAGATACCAGAGCGCAACTTAAACCCTATTATCACCCAAATCAACACTTCATTACAGCGTCTTGATCATTTACGGTTGTCTCTCTTTGGCCGAACCAACATCTTAAAAATGCTGGTTTTACCGAAGGTCTTATACCTATTCCACACAATTCCTCTGGATTTCCAATTACATTCCTTCAAAAACTTAGAAAGAACCACATTTCGTTTTCTTTGGGGCTATAAACGTCACAGAAAAGCTGCCAAAAAAATGATTCCTAGCAAGGAATGCGGCGGATGGAATGTACCGTATTTTCTTTTTTATTACTTTTCTGCTGTCTTACAATACCTTGGCCCCTTAATTTTGGGTGAAAGAATTGAACTTGTAGAATGTCAGACTCCATCAATTTACCAAATGATTTTGGGCGAGAAAGTTAAGGGTAGCTTTTTGAGAATAGTAGAACCCAGCTATCACAAAAAAAACAAATATAAGACGCTGAAATCAGCTTTTGGAGCCTGGCAGAAAATTTGAAAACATATTAAATTAGTGAAATTAAATTTCTACACTCCTCTTATATCAATGGAGCTATTTCGAGAATTTTTTTAGGATTTAATTATGTATAGGTGGCAGCAGAAAGGAATAAAGCACCTGGGTGATTTATTTTGTAATGGGCAAATGATTTCGTTTCAGGATTTAATGACCAACTTTTCTGTGGGAAGAAATTATTTTTTTAAATACCTACAACTTCGTAGCTTCCTACAGGGCCATCCTTACAAAAAAAAACTCCGATAGGTGCTATATACTCAAGCCTAATGCAGGAATACGGGAATGATTTAGGCCAATGTCAGATTAAATGGGCTAACAGTCTAGGTATAGTAGACGTCGATAATAAACTACTTTGGATGACTTATCAAATTGGATTTGTGGATTTCTACACAACAGTGGATCTACCATTTTTGATATTCGTTTGAGTATCTATTGAGTAGAACTTTAAAAATGTTTCTAGTTGGCATTTTATAAAAAAAATCACAAAAAATACAAAATATTTAAAAAGTTGCTGAAAAGTCACAAAAAACTACTACTTTTTTAGTTTAAGAAAAGGAAAACTGCATGTGGCATGAGTATGAGTGAATTCCTATATTAGTGGGTGAGTGAGTAATTATGTAGACGTGTGAATGTTTGAGTGAGTGGTTGTATTGGTGAGTTAGTGCATGTGTGAGTGGTTGTATGGCTGATTGAGTGGATGTGACAGTGCGTGTGTGGGCGAGTGAGTGCATGTGTTTGTAGCTCTATGAATGAAAGAGTGGGTATGTGAATAGCTGTTTGGGTGACTGAGTGGATGTGTGAGTAGGTGCATGGGTGAGTGAAATGGGATGTGAGTGGCTGTATGGGTGAGTGAGTAGGTTTGTTAGTAGTTGTATGGGTGAGTGAGTGGTTGTGTTAGGGGCTACATGGGTAAGTGAGTAGATGTGTGAGTAGTTGTATGAGTGAATGAGTGGCTGAGTAGGTGCGTGAAGGGATGCACAAGTGGCTGTATATGTGAGTAAGTGAGGGGATGCAAGAGTGGCTGTATAGGTGAGTGAGTGGCTATGTTAGTGCTGTATGTGTGAGTGACTGTGTGAGTGGTAGTATGTAAGCATCTGCATGGGTGAGTAATTGAGTGTGTCAGTCATTACATGTCAGAGTGATTGGCTTTGTTAGTGATTGTATTGGTGAGTGATTGGGTGTATGAGTGGCTATATGGCTGAAAGAGTAGATGTCAGTGACTGTATAGACGAGGGAGTCTATGTGTTAGCGTCCGTATGAGTAAGTGAGTGGGTGTGTGAGTATCTGTATTTGCAGATGAGTGCATAAAGTAGTAGCTGTATTGGTAAGTGAGTCTGTGTGTTACTGACTGTATGGGTGAGTAAGCGAATATGTGAATCTCTGTAGGGGTCATTAAGAGGATATGTGATTCGCTATATGAGTGAGTGAGTGGGTGCATGAGTGGCTGGGTATGCGCATAGCTGTATGGGCATATGAGTAGCTGTGTCAGTGACTGAAGGGATGAGTAAGTGACTATGTGAGTGTCTGAATGAGTGATTTAGTGAATGTGTAAGTAGCTGCATGGGTAAGTGAATAGGTGTGTCAGTGACTATATGGGTGAGTGACTGGGTATATGAGTGGCTATATGGCTGAAAGAGTGGATGTGTCGGTAGCTGTATGTATCTTATTTATTTTCTTCTATAGCGCACAGCTACTCCCAAGAGCATCCCGGCGCTTTGGCGAAGAGATCTGAGTACAGAGTAACAACACAACAGCTAAAAACTGAGGGAGATCTAGCGCTACTATTGGACAAAAAGCCAGGTCTTCAGTGCTTTCCTAAAAGCTAGAAGACTGTTTGCCAGTCTCAAAGACAAAGGTAGCTCATTCCAGGCCCGAGGAGCCAAGTAGCGAAAGGACCGACCACCTATTCTGGAACGCTTGATGGAAGGCACTACCGCCTTGGCCAAAGAGGCTGACCGCAAAGCCCTGTTAGGCAGGTAGAAAGAAAGACGTTTCCCAATATACTTGGGGCCTACACCATGCAGGGCTTTAAAAGCCAAGGTCAGGCTTTTGAATAGGATTCTCTTGGGAATGGGCAACCAGTGCAATGCTTTAAGCAACTCAGTAGCACTGGCCTGTCTCGGGAGCCCAAAGATAGCACGAGCTGCCGAATTTTGTACCACCTGTAGGCGGGTCAAAAGGTATTTGGGTAGGCCCAAATACAGGGCGTTCGCGTAATCCAAACGCGACCCTATAAGTGCCTGTACGATGTTTTTTTTGTGTTGGAGCGACAGCAGAGGGAGAAACTTTCTGAGCATCCTCAGGATACCAAAGCATTTCCCAGAGAGCCCTATAATCTGGGGTCTGAAAGAGAGGTCGCAGTCAATCACAATTCCAAGGTTTTTCGCTTTGGAAGAGACATTGTCCGGGGGAAACATGTCCTGCGGCCATCAGGCCTTCCAACTGGGGTCCGGTGTACAGCCAAAGAAGAGCAGCTCCGATTTATCGGAGTTGCATTTTAGGCCATGTTGCCGGGACCACTCAAAAACCGCATCCAGACAGTCCCTAATCCGTATGCCGTCGAAGGCCCCACCCCTGTCACAAGAGAACAGAAGCTGGGTGTTGTCAGCATAGGATATAATCCGGGTGCCAAAGGATTCTGCCACCGCCGCCAGAGGGGCCATAAAGATGTTAAAAAGCATGGGGCTAAGAATGGAACCTTGAGGAACCCCCACCTCTAGCGGCGTCATATCGGTGGAAAAAGGGGGTGCCCAGATCGTTTGCCGGCGGCCGGTAAAAAAGGATTGAATCCATTTCAACACCGTCCCTCGTAGGCCAATTTCCCAGAGTCGTAAAAGGAGACCATCGTGGGGGACGGTGTCGAAAGCCGCCAGCAAATCCAACATAACCAACATGGCCTTGCCTCCTGAGTCTAACACTTCCCTGATGGCGTCTGTGAACTCGAGCAGGGCCATCTCCGTGCTAAAATTAGCACGGAAGCCAGATTGAGACATGTGTAAAAGGTCGTTCTCCTCGATGAAATTGGAGATCGACTGATGTACATGCCTCTCGGTCACTTTCGCCAGAGCAAGGAGAAGGGAGATTGGCCTATAGTTGGCATGCAAGAGGGGATCCAAATTAGGCTTTTTAATCAGCGGTAGGATCATGGCACATTTCCAGGCCTGAGGGACCACACCGGTGGACAGAGAAGAATTAAGAAGTGGATTGAAAAGAATGTTAAGCACAGGGGCCACTTTCCCCAGACATTTCGCCGGGCAGGGATCCAATGGCGAGCCGGATTTCAACCGTGACAAAAGGTCCAAAGAGGTGGTAATAGACATAGGGGGAAATTCACAGAGATAGGGGCGAGATCCATCCATAGAAGGCAGGAGGGACAGACCGCCAACATCCGGCAAGGGACAGGCAGGAAGAAAAGAGTCATGGATGGACTTGATTTTATTTACAAAGAACTCGGCTAATTGCTTTACCCAGAGCTCTGAATGCATGTGAGAAGGAATGTTTAAGGAGGGGGAGGTAAAATCCTTTACAATTCTAAAGATCTCTTTACTAGCGTTTTTTGCCACCTCTATTCTACGCTCCAAATAAACTTTTTTTCCCTCCCAGATCTGCCTGTGATAAAAACTAATCGCCGCTCTATATTTCAATCTCTCAGCTGGATCATAGACACGCCGCGAGGCCCTTTCCGCCTTCATGCAATCCTGGCAAAGGGCCCTTAAATGAGGAGTAAACCAGGGGGCGGATGTACGCCTCTCCATGGACTTGGTCATCTTCTCAGGAGCCAAAACCTCTAATCTGGCTGTGAGCCATTTGTGGAAGAGGATAAGATTCTCCTCCAGATTACCTGACAGTTGACAGGGGAAACTATGGAGGGCATCGGACAGCATATCAGCAGAGACCAGATGAAAAGGCCGAGAGGCCCTAGAGGAATCTCTCTGAGGCCTCGTCCGAGTTGTAGCAATAGAGACCAACGCAAAGTTAATTAAAAAATGGTCGGACCACAGAACGGGCTGCGGTAGAGACACAATAAGCGGTCTCGTAGAAAAAACCTGGTCCAAAGTGTGACCTTTGTTGTGAGACGGGCCATGAATAAAAGGGAGAAGCCCAAACGGGGCCGTAATGTCAACAAGTTTTATAACATCGGGATCCAGATTGTTGTCCATGTGCAAATTAAGGTCGCCTAATAGAATACAGTGCTCTGACCTAAGGCATGGTACAGAAAGTGCCACTTGAAGTTCGTCAAAGAAAGACCCAAGAGGTCCCGGCGCTCTGTAAATAAGAAGCCCAGTACAAGCTTGTAAGGGAGAAAGGTGAAAAGTAAAACCTAAGGCCTCGCAGCCCTGAATGTCATCTACCGGAAAGGTAGTGCAGGAAATGTGTTTGTCCACAATTAGCGCCACACCTCCGCCTCTGCCAGTCACTCTGTCCCTCCTAAAGATATTATACTCTGGAGGAATGGAATTGGCCAAATCCGGGGCAGAGCCTTCCCCCAGCCAAGTCTCAGTAAGGAATAAACAGGATATATTGGACTCCCGCAGCAGGTTCCAGATGTTCAGGGAGTGACAACTCAGTGACCTGGTATTGAGAAGCTGACAATGGTAGTGGACCAAGGGAATGTCCGGTAAGGATCCCTTCAGAAGTGGGGGACGCCAACCACATTCCGAACATCCTTTTCCAAGAGCCGGACCCCCAGGAAAGACTGGATGGCAAGAAGATCTGCCGAGGAGTAGGAGAGCATACTTACACAGGCTGTAAGAGGAGTCGCAATGCCGGAAGTACAAGAGTCTGCCGTTCTGCCCCGGCCGCCTCCGAGACGCAGACGAGCGCAGACGGGCAGGACTCTGGCACGACTCAGGTGCAGGGAAGGCGCGCCCGCTGCGCGTCACCGCTGTGCGTATGAAAGTGGAGCTTTAAGTAGGCCAACACTGCCTGATTGCACGAGCGCCGAGCCGCACCAAGATGGCGGCCAATAGCTTCAATTAGCTATCCTAAGATGGCGCTCCCCCACACCTCCCCAGAACCGGACCCGCAAAGCTGCGGTGGTTAGGATGAATTATGGTGCAAGTAAGAGGCTAAAGCAGCGCAATTTAAAAACAAGGTAAAAGAAACATAAAATAAATCAAATACTAAACAGGTACTTTAAAATTACAGGTAAGCACTCTAAATGCGCGTGACTAGCCAGCAATAGCGCTGAGCACCACTCTGACCGAGGACACCTTCTCCAGGCAGGCCTCGCCGAAAGTTCCGCATTAAGGTATGTGATTGGATGTGTCAGTGGGTATATAGAGAGTGACTGGGTGTATTAGTGATTTTTTGGTTAAGTGATTGAGTATATGAGTGATTATATGGGTGAATGAGTGCTTGTTTCAGTGACTGTATATGTGAATGAGTGCATGTATTAGCATGAGTAAGTGAGTGGATGTGTGAGTATCTTTATCAACAAGTGAGTGTGTGTGTAAGTAGATGTATGGGTAAGAGTATGGGTATGTTAGTGACTGTATTGATGAGTGACTGGGTGTGTGAGTGGCTGTATGGGTGAATGAGTGGCTGTGTCAGTGACTGCATGGGAGACCAAGTGTGTGTGTCAGTAGCTTTAAGGGTGACTGACTGGCTGATTAAGTCACTGTAAAGGTGGTAAGTGAATGGCTTTGTCAGTGACTTTATGGTTGAGTGAATGGGTATGTTAGTAGATGTATGGGTAAGTGATCGGGTGTGTCAGTGGTTACGTGGGAGAGTGACTGGCTATGTTACTGATTGCATGGGTGAAAGAGTGGGTATATAAGTGGCTGGATGAGTGAGTGACTGGGTGGGTCAGTGACTGTTGTATGGGAGAGTGATTGGATATGGCAGTTGTTACATGGGAGAGTGACTGGGTATGTTAGTGATTATATGGATGAGTGACTGGGTATATGAGTGGTTGAATGGGTAGGTGAATGCTTATGCCAGTGGCTGTATGGGTGAGTGTGTATGTCTGTTACAATCTGAATGAGTAATTGAGTGGGTGTGTGAGTATCTGTATGGGTGAGTGAATGCATATGGTAGTTGCTGTATTGTTGAGTGTGGTGATGTGTTACTGACTATGGGTGAATGAGTGGATATGTGAGTGGCTATATGGGTAAGTGAAGGGGTGTGTGAGTGGCTGTATCGATGTGTGTCTAGATATCTCAGTGACTATATCTGTATCTCCCTTTAATTGTGTACCTTGACAATATCACTTTGTTGAAATACACAGAAAGTGGAAATTACTTTATCCCAATAGATGTGTCATTGATCTATTTAAAAAGAAAATGAACATAAATATAAGTTAGTATTACATTTGACAAAATTCCACAATAAACCTTTAGTTTCTGCAATACATAAGTTCATATTATAAACAAAACAGCAAACATTTCTTATGCTGTAATATTTCATATTATAGTAAAGCATTTTATTTTCTGTTTTATACTCTTCTCAGCTTTTATACTTGCACACCATAATCAATGTACTGTATACAGTTTCATCCTTGAACAGAAGGAAGAAAACAATCACAATGATTGTAAAACACCTCCCCAGAACTTTCCAGTATATCACTACGAATAAGTTACACTATGCATTGCACTCACTACTATTATTGAATCAATTGTTTTACCTATAGCTACTGAACTAATCTAAACAAACATATCTTAAAAATAACTCCTTTATTATTAGAAGTGGTGCAATACTACTAATATATATAAAGGACAATTGAATTGTGGATACGCTTTTGAAGACATCACCCTGGTAGGTCAAATGTTGTGATGAACATAACAAGCCACTTAAAGAAAATATCGTATATTAATTTTTAACCGTAATCCTCCTTAGAACTTAGGTTGAAGAAAAAAAATTGGTAGCTTGAAAGGCAGTTTTTGTTTGAATTTAAGGTTGCTATCATTGCATTCCAACCATCGAGTTTCACTCTTCAATAGACAGTGTAGTGTTCAGAATTTACACAATGTTCTTACTGAAAGATGATAGCCATAGTAGTTAAGTTCTTCCTAGAAGTGATATTTGTCTAGGGTTCAAGTTTGAAATATCTGTTTCCAGTTTACTTCCATCTGCTCTTGCATTAGCATAAGGTATTTTCCATTTCTTCTTATTTGTAATGTAGACATAACATTCGATCAATAACTTGGGCAGGTATTATTTTCATCAATCTGACAAAATACACAGTTCTGGAATCTGTTAGTGTGAAGCACAGAAATCACTTAGAATCGATGTGAGTGGTAGACATAAAAGATCAATCCTCACACTCATGGTTCCATATGCCATTCAGTCAAAATAAATAATCAATACTTATTTCTTCTTCTTCTATAACCCCGAAGATGATCATTGTAAATTCCTGTGCTTCTTGTTGACTGTTATGAGTAAATAGTACTGATGCACTACATAAATCTACTAAATCTCAAATGCTTGAAGCTAAGTGTAATACATTCCGATCACTATGTAAATTTTTCAGCAAACCACACAGTGCAGGACATAATCTCTTCTGTAGTTTCCGTTCAATTGCATTTATATAATTTGGTCAAAGAAAGAGTGCATTGAGAACAACATTTGCATAGCTGTTGACACCAGAAGGGTTTGACAACTGATAACCCACAATACCTCCCTCAGTCTCCAGTTTTACTTCTTAAAACCTTTATTGTTGTCCTTCTTTTCCTTCTTTTCAACAACATCTGTAGATACTTCTGCAAGCTTTCACTTTGGATAGATTATCCATTTTTCATAAATAGGTTAATGTCCTAAATATGGAGCATATACACTTCTTAATTGATTGTACTCTTTGATACAATTTGCATCAGCACTTACTTTACTATCATCAAAATCAACCAAAAACAAACTAGACAAAGTTCTAACTTGAGACAGTGCTACATATGACATACCTTCTTTAAACACCATACTACTAAGATTGAAAAAATCTGCATCTACACTTAAACCTTGAGATTTAGGTATCGTTATATTGTATTCAAGAGAGATTTGGAACTGCTGCATCCGGACAAACAAATCTTTTATAAACACAAAACATGCACTACACCTACCAATTTGTTGCCCGCCATCAGTCTGATCAAAGTTTTTTGCTAAGTATTCAAACTTATTCCTATTTTAAAAGTTAATGAAATCAATCACTTTACCTATAGCACCATGTACTGTTCCTTTCTCAACATTTAAATTATGTGTCAAAATTACTCTACAGTTTTTGCATGCGCATAAATACTTTTCTAATCCTACAGTTCTGGAAACAGATTTCTCAAATGAATCCAATGTTGCTTGTAGTTTTTCACTTAGCAGTACTGCCACCCCTGGTGTTTCATTTTGGTGATTTCTGTAATTTCCAAAATGCCTTCTTTCTCTAGTTTTAGTAATTGCTTATTAAAATTAGAGCCCTTCTGAAGTGTAGGTATTAGGCAGGCGATGGGTTTCCCTTCTTCAATGAAATTGCACATTAACTGTGCTGCTGTCTTGTTTGAGTAAAAATGCTCTTGATGTTTCTAAGCAATGTTTCCCCTCCTCTGCAGACCTCCTAATATAATATCCTTCAGAATATTTCTGTAGTTCACATCAGATGCTTGACACATATTCTTAAGTATTTCCTTGAATTCAAAGTTTAGTCAAATGTTTACATTTCCAATACTTCCCTAACAATTCTGAGTTTCATTATGGAAAGGTATCTTCAACACAGGCTGTCTTTTGGTGGAGGTAAGCTGTACTCGGTCACCAAAGACAGTTAAGTGCTTTCCTCCAAACAGCACGTCATACTCAGTTTTTAAAATCTGTTGCATCCTCAATTTTATGGAGGCAAGCACTAAGTTTAAGACAATTCTCACCTCATTGATGACTCAAAGTTTCGCTTTCTTTAGTTCTCTTGAGACTTCATGACAAGTTTCACCAGATAACTTTAGGTACTCCAGTTAATTGTTATGTTCAACAGGTAGCATAACAAGTGGATGTAAAGTAATTCCTTTAATGTTGTGTGCAGCTCATCCAGTTGCCACACATGACCCATTTGATTCTGTAGTCTTCTGCAGGTAAGCAGTGAGAAATTCAATTAAAAGGCTTTTCTCGGTGCCAGCTTGACCACCGACGAATAATAATATTGGCTTAAATGATGACCATTTACATTCATTCTTCTCTTGGGGGAATCCATGGTCTTTTTTCTTTTTTACATCCATATACATTTCTTTCTGTTCGTTTTCCAACTAACTGTTCGAAATCAACACTTTCCTGTCTCGTTTATTGCATTGCACTTTCTACCTCATTTATGTCTATTGAAGCTTCATTTTCAGTCATTGGTTTTCCAAGAGGATCTTGACTGAGTGGGGCTGCATTTTGGCTGTTTTGTGTACACTCCTCAGCTATCTCAGCTGCAATTCATTCTCCCTATTCAATCTCATCATTTAAAATTCTTGTTCAGAAACGCTAAAAACTGTCCCACACAGTGCTGAAAGAATCTTCGTGGCAGTCTAAGTCTCTGAGTATGCCACGGCTTGAAGATTTGTACAAGTGGAAAATAGAAAAACTTTCTTTAGTCTGAAGTGTGGCAGTAAGTTTTCTGCGGTTAATTAGATTTCCTTTTGTGTTTCGGATCAAACAACCATCCCAACCAACTATTGTATATTTTCTTTCATCTATGTTTTCTGTTATACTGCTTCTGTAGTTTTGAAGTAGTTCATATAGATCAATTTTTCAAGATGTGTACTCATTCTTGGATAGTATGTGTACAACATATTTGATTTAACAATGCCTATACTTTCTGGGTTGATCTCTGCTAGGTACTGAATATCAGGGAAAGACTTCAACACATTTTGCATGCTTGCTCGGCCTAGATTTACCCAAACAATTCAACTTGACTTTGCGTACAAATTAGCTAAGCTCAACTCATCACATCATTCCTATAAACCTATCTCTCTATGTGAAAGTATTTTCATGCTGAAGTTGTACAATTTCTAGGATAATCTTTTCTGAAGAATTCTCCTCCTTCATCTCTGTCTTCTCTAATTTTGTAATGTATAAAGTCACATAACCAGCAACAGAGATGGAGTTGTCTGCAACAAATTGTATATCCATATTTGCATTTCACATTTTCAGAATCACAGGGTTATAGTCATTAATATAGATGGAGGCCTCTGTTCTTCAAAGGTTGTATATATTTTTGAATGATTTTCGTATTAGTGTATGCTGACTGCAGATACAATGCTGTTCACTCTTCCGTAGGAAAGACATGTTCTGGAAATCCAAAACGACATCTTGTGTAAAATGTTCATTTACATCAGAATTTTTGGTGACAGTACTTGCCATATCTTTGTGTTTGAAAATGCAAAACCTTTACTCTGAGTCCTTTTTCATTATTGTTTTTCAGGATGGCGCATTTCACTTACTGTTCTATGAGAAAGTACTGAGTGATCACTATCTGTTCCAAATTTCGGTGCATCTTTTATCCATAACAGCATGGGAATATGAGGAGCACCTCTTGCTTGAAACTCTTTATGCCAAAAGAAAACCGTAACTCCAGCAAGAAGAGGATTTCTTTTGTTGCACATGAAAGCCAGCATAGCTTGAAACCTGTGGTTAAAATATCTACAAACATTAGCAGGATTCAAAGAGCAAAGTTCTCCTGCTGTCTTCACTTTGATGTCCTTAATGTTTGAATTTGCTTCTCTCAAAAATGTAAAGAAGTCATCCCACGCGTACTCTGCACAACTCAGTGTCACAAACCAATTAGGTGCACCTAGGTTTCTCAACATACATTGCTGTTCTCCATGGCGACTTTACCAATACTCATTGATGCCACGTTGGCATGCCATCAAATTAATCAAGTTGTATTCCAACTTCTCATTCTTCCCATGAACTTTGTCAATGAATTACTTTGCAGAGAGATTATGTAGGCTAACTCTCGTCTTCAGTATGTGGTTCACAGCATATGATAGACCAGACACTGGTGAAATCTAGGATCCTCTGAATATAACCTTATGACTTGTATTCAGCTATTGGTAATTGTAAGGGGTGGTCATCATACCGGCCACCTGCTCCAGTGGGAAATAGCTGTGAAAAAACTGGAAGCCTCTAAACTTTGCCCCATACACTCATGGGAAATCCTTTTGCTTGTTTAATTTATAAGAGAACAACAGCATAACCAATAACTTCTTTATAATTGAGTGGATGGATGCCACAGTGTATATATTCTTCTGATTTGGATCAATCTACTTTTTCCACCTGATGGTAATGTTTCAGCTTCCATACAAGTTACATCTTGAACAGCATCAACATTATTGTAATAAATATTATTTCCTACCAGGTATATTGGTGTTTCTATTTTACTTTATTAACATCCACTAACTCCTGCCAAATTGTTTTGCTCTTGGTAGGCACGGCATTTACTAGAATGATAAGTGGTTCATTCCTACCTCTTGTTACACATATTGTTTCAATAGTCTGTTTAAAATCTAAAGGTAATTAGACAACTCTTCCTTTAAGGCCTTTTTGTAGATCAGTTGATGGCAGCTTCCCGGTCTTTGTTTCCATACAAACTACTGCTTGGAAGGGTGTATATATTATATGAGAATTGATTCATAAACATTTAATTCTCAAAGTTGTTCTGGAATTGATACTAATTCTAAGTTGTTATGTGTTGCTGTGGCTGGCATTTTGTTGTCCTCTTACTTATCATAGCACTACTTTCATAATATTTGTCATGTGAACAAATCAAAGCGTTCCTCTACAAATACATATACAGAACATTCTTGTCACATATCTCGGTTCTCTCGTTCAATTTTTGAGTACAGAAGAACATTGCTAGGTTGGTTTTAGTAGTGAGTGCATAAACAGCAAATACATACATAGTTGGTTTGTCTGAAGAAACTGTGTAAAAGTTTGCAATCTCTTGTGTAAAGTTATCAATATTAATACATGTGTCCTGTTCCAGTTAAAAGTTCTTCTCACATGAAGAGGCTAAGCAGAGAGGAACACGAGGCAACGCTTTAAATCGCGAAGGGCACACGTGTTTTACAATCGTCAAGAAAAACACGTTGCTTTCAAGGGAGCACTGCATGTGTAGAAGCATTCCCTGTGCATGCAGCAAAATTTACATTTATTATGGAGCATACGACATTTATCTGCTATCTAGAGGACATGCCAACAGTCTTTCAGCCTATTGTGTATGCTATTAGTGTTGTAAATGATACCTGGGATGCAAGAGCCTTTTAATACAAATGATGCATGATGTAATCATTCCATGGTACAGAAATGACAATATAATGATGGTAAACACATTCATGCACATATTTTACCATACTGATTTTCTGCTGGTGAGTCCCGCAATAATGAATTGCCACAATGACGCAGACAATGGCGCATGGCAGCATTGCGAGGGACCCATGACAATACCTACTATAAGGCGGTTACTTTTCATGTTTAAATCAGCATGTACCTGGCTGCGTCAGCGTATGATTTAGTGTGTGTTTGGCTGTGTTATTGTATGCATGAGAGTGTGCCTGGGTGTGTCAGTGTATGCATCAAGGTATGCCTGGGCGTGTCAGCATATGCATCAGTGTGGGCCTGGGTGTGTTAGTGCATGCATCAGTGAGTGACTGGATGTGTCAGTGTATGCATAAATGTGTCATTTGGTGTGTTAGCATTTAAATGAGTGTGTCTGTGTGTGTCAGTATATTCAATCCTCTCTGACTGGGTGCATAGCATATGTGTATATATCAATGAGTGCCTGTATGCACTACTGTATGCATCAGAGTGTATCTGGGTGTGCTAGTATATGCATCATTCTTTACTTGGGTGTTCCAGTGTACGAATCAGTGTATGGCTAGGTTTCTTACTCAATGGGTCAGTCTGTCGCTGGGTGTGCCGGTATATGCAACAATATGTGCCTGTATGTCAGTGTATGCATCAGTGTGTGCCTGCCTCTATTAGTGTAAGTATGAGAGTGTGCCTGGGTGTGTCGGTGTATGAATAATGTGTGCCTTGTTATGTTCTTAGCTATGTCAGTGTATGCATAAATGTGTATCTGGGTGTATGCATTAGTGTATGTCTATCTAAGGCCTATCTTCTATGCACAAACGAAGGTGTTAAGGCTTAGCAAGCTATTTTAAATGCCTATTCAACCTGGCAGTAATATTGCACACACAGCTGGTGTTGTAGCAGACCTGAGGCATATTTAAAGGGCTACGTATCTGGATAGGTGACTTAGAGTATCACTACTTGTGTACATATCAAAATAAATGTATGAGTCCCTCTCTGATTGTCTCACTGGATGTGTAAGCAACTATATCTCTATATGACTGACTGTCTTAGTATGTATATATAGGTCTCTACATATATATGTAAGTGGCGTTATGGATTGCTTGCTGGATGTATTAGTGAGTGTTGGAGTATATAAATGTGTGTGGAACTGGCTCTATTAGTACTGGATATATAAGCGATGTATGCGCATGTGACTAAATGTGTGTGTGTCTCTTTGTCTAATTGGGTGTGTATTTGGTTCTATGCTTTTGTTAATAGGTATGTCAGTAACAGTATGGATGGAAGATTCAATGTATAACTGTGCATATAGGTCTGGAAGCATCATGTTACTCACAGAAACGCCAAACTACATGTCTTACCTGTAAGCTCATAGCATCCTGCTCTATGGAGATCATACACCCTACCTTAGGGTTGGCTTATATGTAGTAGAAGGGAAGTTTAAAGCTTGCCAATGAGTGTTAAATGGCAACTCCACCTGACAGTACAACTGTACTCACAGGCTCTGTATAACTGTGTATGCAACTGGCTCTGTTACTGATGAATACATAAGAGCTGTCTGAGCACATCTGTGAATAGGTTTCCGAGTGGGACAGGGTACGAGCGCACAAGTCTCTATGTGGGTCTCTAAGTGGGTGCATTACCTTTTGCGGCAGTGAGTGATGAGATACACAACTGTCTGAGTGGGTCTATGAGTGGCTGTATGAGTGTCTGAGTAGGTCAATGAGTGGGTGCATAGTGTCTGAGTGGTTTGTGAGTTAGTGTGTCAGTCTCTGTGTGGGTGGGTCAATATGTGCATCAGTGTCTGAGTGAGTGTCTGAGTGGGTATATAAGTGTCTGAATGGGTCTGTCAGTGAGTGCCTATGTCTTTGAGTGGGTCTATGAGTGATTACATGAATATCTGAATGGCTCTCTGAGTGAGAATCTTAGTGAATTGGTGAGCAGCTG
Organism: Lissotriton vulgaris; assembly: GCF_964263255.1. NCBI lineage: Eukaryota > Metazoa > Chordata > Amphibia > Caudata > Salamandridae > Lissotriton > Lissotriton vulgaris. The sequence continues at coordinate 382,745,521 of NC_141689.1, forward strand.
CTGCAGTGTCTCAGTGGGTATGTGAGTGGATACATGAGTGTCTGAGTAGCTGTGCAAGTGGGTACGCAAGTGTCTGAGTGGGTGAGTGAGTGGGTGCATGAGTCATTAAGTGGATCTGTGAAAGGGTGTGTAAGTGTCTGTGTGGGTCTGTGAATGCGTACATGAGTGTCTGACTGGGTCTGTTACTGGAAGCGTGAGTTTATGACTAGGTCTCAGAGTGGGTGTGTGAGTTTCTCAGTCAGTCTGTGAGTGTGTGCATCAGTTTCTGACTGGGTGAGTGAGTGGGTGTGTGAGTGTCTGAGTGAGTCTGTGAGTAGGAGCATGGGTCTCTGAGTAGATCCATGAGTGGGAATGGGTGAGTCTGAGTGAGGGCATGTGAGTGTCTGAATGAGTCTGTGCATGGGTGACTGAGTATATGAAGGAGTCCATGAGTGGGTACATAAGTGTTCAAATGGGTCTGTGAGTGTGTGCATTAGTGTCAGAGTTGGTCTGTGAGTAGGTGCATTTGTCTCTGAGTGGATCTGTGAGTGAGTGTAAGAGAGTGTGAGTGGGTCTGTGAGTGGGAGCAGGAGTGTCCAAATATTTCTATGAGTGAGTGCATTAGTGTCTGAGCAGGTCTGTGGGTTGGTGCGCAAGTCTCTGAGTGCGTGCCTTATTGTCTGAGTGAGTGTGAATGTATATACATTTTTAGATTTTTAGCAGAATTGGCCCTGTAGTTAACAGAGGGGCTGCGCTGAGCATTACGATTCAGAAAAGGGGGTGGTGATGGACAGAGTTTCTGAATAAGCAGAATACTCCTACCCAGTCAACAGATCAGGGCTTGATCCATCACCGTTTTTTAGCTCACTGCACCATCCCAGCTCAGAACCTGGCTACATGCAAATTAGTCTGTCCCTGTCCCAGTGCATCATGGGAACAGGGCAAACCAAACTACCAAGCCAATTCTTTCACTAGGAAGGAAACAAGCTTCCGGGGACCGGTTTCTGGCATTACAGCCGTCATCGGCCCGGCTTGCTTGAATCCTGATGGTGCAATGAGCAAGGGACTCACATCTGAGCATTCCCTTCCACGCTTATGGTGGACAAAATGATTCAGAAAAGGGGGTGGTGATGGACAGAGTTTCTGAATTAAGCAGAATACTCCTACCCAGTCAACAGATCAGGGCTTGATCCATCACCGTTTTTTAGCTCACTGCACCATCCCAGCTCAGATCCTGGCTACATGCAAATTAGTCTGTCCCCGTCCCAGTGCATGATGGGAACAGGGCAAACCAAACTACCAAGCCAATTCTTTCACTGGGAAGGAAATAAGCTTCCGGGGACCGGTTTCTGGCATTACAGCCGTCATCGGCCCGGCTTGCTTGAATCCTGATGGTGCAATGAGCAAGGGACTCACATCTGAGCATACCCTTCCACGCTTATGGTGGACAAAACGATTCAGAAAAGGGGGTGGTGATGGACAGAGTTTCTGAATTAAGCAGAATACTCCTACCTAGTCAACAGATCAGGGCTTGATCCATCACCGTTTTTTAGCTCACTGCACCATCCCAGCTCAGAACCTGGCTACATGCAAATTAGTCTGTCCCTGTCCCAGTGCATCATGGGAACAGGGCAAACCAAACTACCAAGCCAATTCTTTTACTGGGAAGGAAACAAGCTTCCGGGGACCGGTTTCTGGCATTACAGCTGTCATCGGCCCGGCTTGCTTGAATCCTGATGGTGCAATGAGCCAGGGACTCACATCTGAGCATACCCTTCCACGCTTATGGTGGACAAAACGATTCAGAAAAGGGGGTGGTGATGGACAGAGTTTTTGAATTAAGCAGAATACTCCTACCCAGTCAACAGATCAGGGCTTGATCCATCACCGTTTTTTAGCTCACTGCACCATCCCAGCTCAGAACCTGGCTACATGCAAATTAGTCTGTCCCTGTCCCAGTGCATCATGGGAACAGGGCTAACCAAACTACCAAGCCAATTCTTTCACTGGGAAGGAAACAAGCTTCCGGGGACCGGTTTCTAGCATTACAGCCGTCATCGGCCCGGCTTGCTTGAATCCTGATGGTGCAATGAGCAAGGGACTCACATCTGAGCATACCCTTCCACGCTTATGGTAGACAAAACGATTCAGAAAAGGGGGTGGTGATGGATAGAGTTTCTGAATTAAGCAGAATACTCCTACCCAGTCAACAGATCAGGGCTTGATCCATCACCGTTTTTTAGCTCACTGCACCATCCCAGCTCAGAACCTGGCTACATGTAAATTAGTCTGTCCCTGTCCCAGTGCATCATGGGAACAGGGCAAACCAAACTACCAAGCCAATTCTTTCACTGGGAAGGAAACAAGCTTCCGGGGACCGGTTTCTGGCATTACAGCCGACATCGGCCCGGCTTGCTTGAATCCTGATGGTGCAATGAGCAAGGGACTCACATCTGAGCATACCCTTCCACGCTTATGGTGGACAAAACGATTCAGAAAAGGGGGTGGTGATGGACAGAGTTTCTGAATTAAGCAGAATACTCCTACCCAGTCAACAGATCAGGGCTTGATCCATCACAGTTTTTTAGCTCACTGCACCATCCCAGCTCAGAACCTTGCTACATGCAAATTAGTCTGTCCCTGTCCCAGTGCATCATGGGAACAGGGCAAACCAAACTACCAAGCCAATTCTTTCACTGGGAATGAAACAAGCTTCCGGGGACCGGTTTCTGGCATTACAGCCGTCATCGGCCCGGCTTGCTTGAATCCTGATGGTGCAATGAGCAAGGGACTCACATCTGAGCATACCCTTCCACGCTTATGGTGGCCAAAACGATTCAGAAAAGGGGGTGGTGATGGACAGAGTTTCTGAATTAAGCAGAATACTCCTACCCAGTCAACAGATCAGGGCTTGATCCATCACCGTTTTTTAGCTCACTGCACCATCCCAGCTCAGAACCTGGCTACATGCAAATGAGTCTGTCCCTGTCCCAGTGCATCATGGGAACAGGGCAAACCAAACTACCAAGCCAATTCTTTCACTGGGAAGGAAACAAGCTTCCGGGGACCAGTTTCTGGCATTACAGCCGTCATCGGCCCGGCTTGCTTGAATCCTGATGGTGCAATGAGCAAGGGACTCACATCTGAGCATACCCTTCCACGGTTATGGTGGACAAAACGATTCAGAAAAGGGGGGTGGTGATGGACAGAGTTTCTGAATTAAGCAGAATACTCCTACCCAGTCAACAGATCAGGGCTTGATCCATCACCGTTTTTTAGCTCACTGCACCATCCCAGCTCAGAACCTGGCTACATGCAAATTAGTCTGTCCCTGTCCCAGTTCATCATGGGAACAGGGCAAACCAAACTACCAAGCCAATTCTTTCACTGGGAAGGAAACAAGCTTCCGGGGACTGGTTTCTGGCATTACAGCCGTCATCGGCCCGGCTTGCTTGAATCCTGATGGTGCAATGAGCAAGGGACTCACATCTGAGCATACCCTTCCACGCTTATGGTGGACAAAACGATTCAGAAAAGGGGGTGGTGATGGACAGAGTTTCTGAATTAAGCAGAATACTCCTACCCAGTCAACAGATCAGGGCTTGATCCATCACCGTTTTTTAGCTCACTGCACCATCCCTGAGCATTACAACAGGTTCACAAATATTATCTCAAAAACTGCTGAACGGATTTACACCAAATAAAAAATAAGGCTCCTTCTAGACCAAGAACGAACTTTCTGCTAAATTTGGTGTAAGTCCGTCCAGCAGTTCGGGTTGTAGTCATGTCTTAAATCCCTATGGGAAATTGCATGAGGAAAATATGTTTTGGAACCCCACCTTTTCCCTGCCCCTGCTTGACGAATTGCTCAGAAACTTTCAACACAGCAGCTGAGTATTGAACTCATTTTGAAGAGTTTGTGAAGTTCACCAAACGGAATCACAAGTTCTGGCTGACCGAGATGGAGTGAAGCCCGGCTACAGAGACCCATTTAGGCTTGCTGAACAAAGTACCTCACATCTTGGTTGCAGAGCATTGCGTGGATTAGGGTTAAAGAAGTATCTATTAGCTGGGGCAATACTTTTGTTCTTAGAGGTGATGAGGCTGTGGTGCGATGCCTTATTGCATTTTTGTTGAGGATCTCATCAACGTGGTTTGTGATGTGAAGTTCTGGCATTAGAGGATGCAGCATGAAGCTGGTGAAGTATCTTTTCTGAAGAGCTGGAAGGCTGCGATATGGAGTCCGGCATCTTCATTGAGACTGCCGTTGACGAGAGATGCAACAAACTGGGCCAGATATGCGATGCGCCTTAGACAATGCATCGGTACCATGGACTGCAAAGGCAATGCATACCGTCTGCACCGGGCACAATCCATGCAGCTGCAGCAATGTGTCTGTTCTGCTCGAGGATTTGCCTCCCAGCAAAGGGGATGCATTGATTCCTTTGGTAAGCACCTTCCAAGGGTCATGAACTGGGGTGGCACCACTTGGCAGGTAATACTCACAAATGGCAGATCCCAGGCATGGATGAAAGCTTGTTGGAAGCCTTTTATGTTCCCCCAGATTCAGATCAGGAGGTTAGTCAACTAGCACTTGGAGGCACTCTGTGTTCTGGGGTCATGAGATGCAGGCCCAGTCCTTATCACCCAGGCAAGAGGACAGCACAGCGAAGCAGACATCCAGCAGAGTAGCAGCCCATCAGAGTGACAGTTTTTAAAGCAGCACAGTGGTCCTTCTTCCTGGCAGAGTATCCAGAGGTCCAGAAAAGTAGTGAAGTAGTGGTGTCGGAGGTCCTTCTTTTATACACAGTTGTGCCTTTAAAGTAGGAAGAATCTTTTTTGAGGCATGACTTTGAAGTGCATAGAATTTCTGCCCGGCCAGCCCTGGCCTCAGACTAACTACCTAACTACAGTGGTGACAGGACACAGCCTATTCAGATGTAAGTGGGATTTGGTCCAGCTACTTCCTCCCATCCTATGAGTGATAACTTACTCAGTCATACCCAAACACATTGTTTGGCTGTCTAAGGGTAATGCACAAAGCCCATATGCCAACTACACCCAATCATGTGACCAGAGACAGACTGCAGATTTCAAATGACTGAGGCAAGAAAAAATACCATCTTTCTAAAAGTTGTTACTAAAGGGAGGCTTGGGTCTTTTGTGCAAGGTAGATTAGACCACTTCTATTGTATATATAGGCTTTACTGTTTTCAATTTCTATTTTTGGTAAATTTAGGTGGGTTTTTTCAGTGTTTCCAAGTGATTTCAATTCCTTAAAAAAACAGTGGTTACCAGTGGTTACACATTTTCGCGACTTTAAAAACTACAAAAACAGTATTTCCGGTGTTTATGGAACATTTTGCTTTTATTATTGCTTGCTTTCTGCGCTGATAGCTCATGGTATATAGATAGTGTAAGTGTAGTGTATTTGAGGTCCAAATAGATGTTTGCAAATTAAACCTTTTGTAGGACGCCATACAATACTTTTTCAGTGAGTTTTGGTCATGTGCGCTTGCTCTTTCCTTCCCATGTACAATTCTGTGAAAAGGGCCTCTCAAGTTTGGCACTTGAGATGGGCAACGCTAAAACAGCCAGTACACAATTTGTTAACTCTGGCCACTGACATAGCTTTCCATGCCAATACTGGTTCACTTGAAGATTGCGGTTCTCAGGGCAGGTTCTGCAACATTTGCGCTGATCTGGGTGCTTATGCCCTCAGAGTTATTGAAGCGGTCAAAAATGATGCAGCACTTTTGAAACTACGGAGGAAATTCCCCTTTACGGAAGGGATCTAAAACAGAGTAAAACAGTGAGGTTTCATTGACTTCAAATGCCATTGGTGATGAAGGGATATTGATATGCATCATTGTAAGCCATTTCTCATACATTGTAAAATAAAAGTTCCTGAATTGCTCTTCACCATTGCTTTGCTTACCAAGTGGCAAGGACTTTAAAATGGAACATGTTGCAGTGCCAAAGTCACTAAAGGTGTTACCAAGCCTTCTCTCCATTATGCTGAACACTTGGCAGTCAAGGGTCTTTTCAGACTCTAGTATTTTTATAGTGTCCACTGCAGCAGTTAGGTTTTCCTGTAAAAATGCAGTAGAGTGTACTTTTGTTCACATCACTATCAAGATGTGACCAAATATCCTCACATTTCTTGCCTTTGGCATCATCCCTCAGCAAAAAATCTGCAAACGGTTGCCACATGGATAATATTAGCATTCATAGCCCCTAGGACTGAGAACCATCAGTTAAGGGACACAGTTGGGATGATTTTATCTTTGATACCACACAAAGCGAGAAATGATAAATATTTGAGTTTTAGTTTCTGTGCATAAGAAAACAGTGCACCAGAATGGACTAAAAAGTCAATAGCATTCCTCATTTACTCTAAAGATTGTAAAGATGCTTTCAGCATACCACTAACAAGTGGCTATGACCTCTTAAAAGGAAGCACTTGAGCTCAGGTTTCAATTTTAACAGACTTTAAGTCAAAAAGGAAATTCCCTTTGGGCACCTTAATAGAGAGACACCAATTCTTACTACTTACATTCACAACTCAAACATAAACAATTATCTATTAAAACAATATCATAATCATAGTAACATAACTCTATAACACCAAATAGATTTGATCTGGGCAGTTTATTCAAGTATCTTTTTTCTAAAAAACATTTAAAATGGAGACATAATTAAAATTGGGAATATAGACAATATATAAAGGAACAAGAATGTACAAAGAGGGGTTAATAGCCTCCTTTCTAGATAAAAAGCCACGAACAATGTAGTCCCCAGTGAAAGAAACGATTTACACAAGAGTGTCTTGATCGTGGTTCCAGAAAGTATCTGTTAAGGAATATTTCCAGCCACTATAGGATGGGAAGATCCTTATTAATAAAAGCTACTTGGAGTTAGTGTTCGGAAATCCGAAGCCTATGTATGTTCTGTGGTTCTATGAAAATAGGAACTTTAAAAAGCATAATGCTGTGATCCGAATGCACACTGTAAAAGAAAGGAGGCTACTAACCCCTTACCATAAGTCAATCTTGTGTTTAAGAGTTTCTTTGGGAAGACAGCCAATATATCCCTGATGAAGGCGGCTACTATACATATGTCCGTCGAAAGGCGTTGAAACAAAAAAAAGGAGAAGTACAGTGTACATTAAATAAGGATTATTCTGACAGCTGCGGAATATTAATTCTTATGTTGTACCTCCTTTTCTAGCAATAGGAAGTGTTCATGGTCTTTGTACATTCTTGTTCCTTTATATATTGTCTATGTTCCCAATTTTAATTATGTCTCCATTTTAAATGTTTTTTAGAAAAAAGATACTTGAATAAACTGTCCAGATCAAATCTATTTGGTGTTATAGAGTTATGTTACTATGATTATGATATTGTTTTAATAGATAATTGTTTATGTTTGAGTTGTGCATGTAAGTAGTAAGAATTGGTGTCTCTCTATTAAGGTGCCCAAAGGAAATTTTCTTTTTGACTTAAAGTCAGTACTGGTACCCTATCCCTTTGGTTTTGGGGTCCCTCTCTCTTTTATTAGAGAATCAATTTTAACAAGTCATCACACACCTTTTTTGCAGAGCATTCCAAGTGACACTGCGTTCCATTTTTTCCATAAATCTAGCGTCATGTTTTAACCACTATCCCAGATGCTTGGTGATAGTGCTCCTTTCACATTTACTTGTCACTATACCTTGCATTGAATGTTTAAAACCTGAGGTGTTGGCAATTTGCCTACTATCAATCCTGACTCATTAGAAACTGGGGACTGACGTATTAAGGGTTTTTACCCATTCTCTTTGGGTAAATGTGATGACACATATTAGGAAATATTCTTATGAAACCAGCCATATTACCTATCAGTGACAGAATCAAATGCAGCCAAAATATCGAATATGATTTTTATATTTCCTGATTCTCTACAGTATATAAAATAATTGAACAAGTCCTAAAACATGCTTCTAAACCCTGCATCCTTAGACCTTAGACCAAAGACCAAAGACTACAAAAATAGAAAAAACAGAAGGAATAAGAAAGAATATTTTAGTGGCATCCCTAAACAGCAAAACTCAAGCAGAATAATGTTAGCTCAGACTTTCTTACTGCTAGCTTGTGTAACAAAGTTACATTGTATTGGCCCTTTCAGGAAGAAAGAAAATTATTCTTTCACTCTCTTTTTCCTTTCTTTGAATGGCATTTAGTTTGTGGTTGTGCAGATGTTTTTTCAGTGTTTATATGTTTTCACTGGTGAGGGCTATTTCAGTGGGGTGTTATCAGTTATTATAGGTTTAAACCTTAAACCAGACAGCCTATGTATGTATATACTAACAACGTATCTAGCTACTCATTTCTCGATATTTTCAAGAGTAAATGAACCAATGCCCATCATTCATTGAACCTTGTGATTTATTTCACTTTTCTTTTTCAGCAAAACATTTGTTGCATTTTTAACATCACAACATGAAGGGCAACACAACATTTTGTGAAAACACTCAGAGCAAACATGCATGAACCACAGTTGTGTTTAAATTAATAACATATACAAACTTACTGACACATTTTTAACAAAACCTATTTGACCAGTCCTTAACTGACACATCAAACATTTGGCGGAAAGTCATTTTTTGAAAGAACTTATGGCATATCCTGCCATTGTGTAAACCCTGGGTACCCTGGCTTAAATTGGTTACAGTACCAAATGTTTTCCAGACACTAATTTTTCAGGGGTTCTCCTGATGTTCTGGACCTGGTCACCTGTGTTAAGAGTAAAAGAAACAGATATTTGTAAACTGACCAGAGTGCTCAATTTCCCTGTTATATTATTTCTCACTCATTAGTTTTGCAGCATACCTTAAGTCATTGCGAAATGGAAAAATCAGATCTCAGCTTATGTCACTTGTCTTATTGAGGGAAGTAGACTTCGTGCTGATAAAATATAAGGATATGTATCAATACATCTGAGGTTACTTGTGGAAAACTGGTTCACCGCAATCACTGATTTAAAAAAATATTAGACTTGCCTTTTGGTTAGGGGCGTACTGTTGATCTTTTGTATTCTTTTGATTGAAAAATATTGCCTGGAGGATGCGAAGCTGATCGCTTTAAAAGAAAGTTAATCGCTCACATGTTGTCTCAAACACGCTGAGTGTGCTCAGCTATAAAGTCTGGCAATTGAAAAAACGGTTCCCCATAATCACTGTTTAAAAGGAGGTGGGACTTGCTTTTCAAATTGACGGCGCACAGTTAATCTTTTCTGTTCTTTTCGCTTTGTACTTTTTTTGCGCTGTCCCTATTGAAAAACAGAGTCTGGAGGGTAAAAAATTAATCGCTTTTCAAGAAAGTTGTACTTTCGCCTTGTATCTCAAACACGTGGCGTGTGCTCAGCTCCTAAGTATGATGCTGACAAATTAAATTGTATCTGCTGTTCTCAGTAAGGACCCTTTGTTCTGAGGCCCCCTATGTGATAACTTGTCACTTGCCTTCAATTCATCAATCGGTAGTGTCCATTTTCTTGAATTTTCGCTTCGCTCATTGTTGCTCCATTGAGAGGTGACTCGCTATCCTGGTGATTTAAGGAACTGCAGTCAATACTGAGATTGAGACAACCAACTTGGATTAATTTTCCTGTTGCTGTGGAATTGCATGATGGACTATGAAGTGCAAAGTTTCTATGCTTATTTATGTTTTTGTTTACAGTGAAGTTGAATTGCATAGTGGGCTATGAACTTTTTTGTCACAATTCAATAACCATGAGTTTTGCGATTTCAGTAATTTCATTTAACCCTCTCATGACTGTGTTGACTTTCTCAGTAGCAGGATTTCTGGATCACCTCCTCTAGGGTTCGGCATGATGGCACAAAGTACAGTCCACTTGAAATCTTTTTCAGTATGGTTATTTCCACAAAATACTTGACCAGTGAGGATTTCATTTTTTTGTCTTGAGCGTTGTTGCACAATCCTTTGTTTGACTTCCTGGTTTGTTTTGCCAATTTAAACTTTATGGCATGGGCATATTATGGCATACACCACGTTTTTTATTTTACAGTCAGTAAATTGGGTATGTCTCCATTCCGTGTGGGCATCCATGAAGGTAGACCCCCTTAATGGTAGAGTTGCAAGCAGAGATATTACCACACTTGTGGTGTCCTTGAATTGGTTTCAGGTTGAACATAGTACGTAGAGTGCCCAATATTTTTGCTTGGACTTCACTGGCACAAATTATTTGTTGGTCAATATTCCGATTCTTCTTTAATTCAAACAATGGTGGCCTATGTTTTGCATAGATCCTTCAATCAGATGCCAGTTGGGAATGTAGTTCGTAATTTTCTTTACGTGAACAATTTCGCCTAATACGCAAAAATTGTCCGTATGGCAAATTCTGTTTTAAATTTCTAGGATGATGACTGAGATAATCTAAGGCATTATTCTTATCTGTTGCTTTAGTGTGTAGAGTAGAGATCAAACCATTCTGTGATGTTTTCACCTCCACATCCAAAAACTCAAATTTTTTGTGTTGCGGGACAAACTTCATTTGATGTCTGGACATCGGTTTTTCAACCCTGCATGGAATTCAATCAGGGATGACTTGTTCTCTTCCCAAATGCACCGGATGTCATCTATTTATCAATACCATTGCACTATATGTTCAATGAAAGGGTTGTTGTTGTAGATGTATTTGTGTTCGTGTCGGGCCATGTATAGTACTGCCATTTCTGGGGCGAAGGGACAACCCATCACAATCCCCTTTACTTGTAGAAAGAAATCCTCTTCAAATTTGAAAAATTCTTACGCAAGAATAGTGAGGCCAAACTTAGAATGAACTGGGTGGGTACTTGGTGTGGTCTTGATCTTTGCTCCAAATAATATTCTATTGCTTCCAAGGCATCTTCCTGAGGAATTTGTGTGTATAGAGATGCAACGTCCAATGTTGCCAGGATGATCCATGTAGAGTCAAAGTTTTAGCCCTCTACTTTATTGATGAATTCCATTGTATCATGAGGGGGTAGAAATGGTTTTAAAAATGTGTCCACGTACTTTGAGAGTGGCTCTAGAATGTATTGACATCCAGAGACTATCGGTCTTCCAGGAGGGTGCAAGGCGTCCTTGTGGACCTTCGGTAAAAAGTACATTACCGGAGTTCTTGGATGTTTATTGATGAGGTAGTCAAACTCTCTGGGGCCCAAAATCTCCATATCCAATCCTTCTTTGACAATCTTTGCTATGTCATTGTGAATGGCTTTTGTAGGGTCTTGAGGAATGCGTCAATACCAAAGAGGGTTCAATACATGACTCTTTCCTTCCGTTAGGTATGCTTCTTATGACCAGATGACAATGACACCACCTTTGCCAGCCATCTTAATGATGATTAACTTGTCCTCTTTTAATGATTGAATGGCCAACCTGTGTTCACGTGATATGTTGTTTTTCACAAAGACTTTTTTATTCTCAAGTGTATTGAGGGACGAAAGTACTGCTTGTTCAAATGCTACCACCCCTATGGAGATACAGTAAATAGGAGGACAGAAGTTTGATTTATTACATAGGCCAGAGGCTTCAATTCTTGTTGTGTCTTCTTTGTCCTTGAAGAAAGAGTTTGTAGTGATTAACTACAGGAAGGTTGTAGTACTTCAGGAGTATTTATTGAAGTAGTTACAAGTTCAGATATTCAGTCAAAGACTAGCCCCACCAGGAGCACCCAGCATGCTGCTCAGCCCTTCTCCAACTGAAGTCTTTGACCACCAAAATTTCAAACACATCATTCTAGGAGGAACTCACTGGCAGAGCATGAACACATAGAAACCAGGAAACAACATACCCTCCTTTCTTCCAAAAGATGAAGAGGAAAAGAGAAAAGCAGAAACAAGATGCAGAAGCTAGATGAATAAAAGAGAGAACCAAAGAATGACAAGAAGAGCAGTGAGAGAAACAGAGCAAGAAGAGCAATGAGGAACGACAAGACGAGCAGTGAGAGAAACAGAGCAAGAAGAGCAATGAGAGAGACAAAGGAAATATTAAATCAGATAAACATAATACACTACCCTTCCTCCCTTCTTGAAATAACTAAAAAAAAGAAAATTATAAGGACAAACCATCAATGACTACCACCTGCACACCTACTGGCCAGACAGGTATGCCAGGAAGCAAGTCAGAGCAGTAGTAAACAAAAAGACAGAGAAGACGAGAAATACAAATGATTACAGATACTTCTCCATCACATATTAAAGACCGAATCAAAATAGAGCACAGCTCTAGCAATGCTCTGGAGGGGCCCTATCTTTGCAATGCTGCGTCAATCCTACTCCTGCTTCAAGCAGGCGCTGAGTTTTGACGCAGCATGGGCTCAAAAGTGACTGAGTGAAATCTTTTAGATTTCACTTAGCAATTTTGGAAGGCGTTCCTGCGCCGGAACGCCCCCCCCCGCACAGGAACGCCTACTTCCGGCGCAAGGCTTTACAACGTTACACATCTCCCAGACGTGTCACATTCTAAATACCACACAGCATGACGCATCTTTTGCGCCGCCGCTGTGTCACAAAACGCAATGGCGGTGTTAGAGAGGCGCAAGGGGCTTGTAAATCCCGTCTAAGGGTCGAGTGCACCTTACTGATACTCCTCTGTCTGATGCCCAGGGATGATTGTATGTAGATGGGTCTTGTTTTAAATTGCATGATGGCACTACGACTGCAGCTTATGCTATCACTACACTGCACATAATTGTGGAGACGGCTTGAATCACCTACAAGTCTGCACAAGCTGCCAAACTTATTGCACTACTTAGAGCTTGTGAGCTTAGTCAAGGACTGGCTGTAAATATCTATACAGACAGTCAGTATGCCTCTGAAGTTGCAAATAACTTTGGATGCTTGTGGCAGGAGAGGGGGATTCTGACGTCACACGGAACGAGGATGCAACGTGGAGAATTAATTAATACAGAATTTATTGACTGCATTAACGTTACCAAAGCAGGTGTCTATTGTTAAGTGTAGTGCACACCAAAAAGTAGTAGATGATGTCGGAAGTGGCAATGCTTTTGCAGACAGTACAGAAAACGAAACAGCACATAGCCAACAAGGGAAAATGTATGTTATGTATTCTTCTGCAGAATTTTTTTTATAATATAAATGAAGAGATTAGAGAGTTTTAACAGATGGTAACAAAGGAGGAAAAAAGAACAATGGGAAAAGACAGGAATATTGTACAGTGAAAATTGTTGGAGAAAAGGGCCAGATGGAGACAGGTTGATATTGCCCTGATCTTATGTACTACTCTATGTCACTATGGCAAATGGCCTAGCACATTTTAGTGCAACAAGTGTAGTCACAGCTAGAGCAAGTATGGGAGCATCCAGATATAAGAAAAACAGCTGAACATCATGTCAAACATTGTATGGTTTCTTTGCAACACTATCCGGGAAAGGTAGTGGCTACCCCAAAAGGAGGGTTCTCTCCACCTAGTATGCCATTTGCAGTCCTGTAGTTGGATTTCATTGAACTGGAAAGGTGCAATAACCGTAGGTATGCCTTAGTTATAGTATGTGCCTTTAGTAAGTGGGTGGAGGCATATCCTACAAAAGATAATATTGCACTCACCACAGCTAAGATTCTTTTGAAAGAATATTTCCCTAGATTTGGGATTTGAAGAATCTTATTGAGTGATAATGGACCTCATTTTATTGCACATGTTATTAAATTGATTACTGAAAGTTTGGCCATACGTAAGAAATTTCAGGCTGCTAATCATCCACAATCTGCCGGTTTGGTGCAATGCTATAATGGGACTTTGAAACTAAAATTAGCTAAGATGCAGACCTCGACAGGGCTTAAATGGCCTGATGCTTTGCCATTACCCCTTATGTCCACATGAGCAGTGGCACATAGCAAGTCCGTCCTTACACCCTATGAGGTGGTATTTGGGAGAACCCTTAATGTATGGGGTCCCCCACATCCTAGGGAAATGAGAGATATTGAGTATCCTATTTTGTTAGATTACATGAAGGAACTTACAGACAATCTCTCTTTGATTCACCAACAGGTGCGAGACTCACTTCCTGACTATCCTGAAGGTCCTGGGCACTCATTACAACCTAGTGATTGGGTTGTAACAAAGAATTTTCAGCGTTCAAAGAACTTGGAACCTCGCTGGAAGGGACCAGACTGGTCCTCTTGGCAACACGAACAGCAGTCTGAGTTGCGAACAGAAGGAATTGGATCCATTACTCGCACTGCAAAAAAGTGCCAGACGATCTGACGCAGGAAAAGATGGACCATTATTTTGCCACACCTGAAAAATTGCTTTTTACTGATCCAATGATAGCTGGAAGAAAGAGGCCTTGTGTTACCCACTGAACGAAGACTTTGAGAAGAGGGTGCAACGTGTCTGGTCCGGTTAGGCGGCCTACTTGGCAGGAGACTCTGTGCTGCAGGAGACTCTGTGCTGCAGAAGCGGCTGAAGTAGGTTTGGTGCAGTTTGTGGCGTGGATATCCAGAATCCGTGGAAGAACCCAAACTTCTGAACTACAAATTGATTTGAGGCTAAATCATCCATCCCACAGTATTTAAATAGAGAACATTTGAAGGTTTTTGGTGCAGAAAACTCCTGATACTATTTGAGTGTTTATCAATCTACTTTGCCCAGGACTGGAGATAGAGTCAGAAATTTACACTTTTTGGCCAAGAAATCCGGTCAGAAGTAAGATAGCAGTTTTTTGCCTTGGCCCAGAGCTTCAGTTCCCTGGCTTTTCCCCAACAGGATTTTTTAGGGTACCCACATTGCATCCTTTGAAAGAGGCAGTATATCTAACGATCCTTGAGGCTCTAGGGGATGAACTTGTGGATTTGTCATGAGTACTTGTTATATTGGTTTTCTTTTTAACTGCTAACATTGAACTACAACCTTTCAACAATTTTTGTTTCTACTTTATTTTTTACTTTGGACTTTGTTAAGGTGAACAAGTGTTGTTTGATTCAAAAGTGTGTTTTTTCTCTGAAATTCCCCATTGACTGATACATGCTTTGGACATAAACTATAGAACCTTTTGGAAAAGATCCTTTTTGTGCAGCTTTCTTAAGAGACAATACAGTTAAAGACATTGTTGATTTTTGGTTGCTAAATAGGGAGGAAGAACACCAGGATATTCAGCACCTTAGTTTGAGAGCAAGAGAGAAAGACCGAAAATGGATGTCCATCTGTTTAGCAGCAAGTTTAATTAGTGTTATAGGAATGTATGCCATAGCTTGGTTTTTACATGTGAAATTTCCTGTGCATACGCATGTACTTCCAACACCCACAACATCCGAACATTACCATATTATGCTGTCACTATTAGATGAAAGGCAAAGACTCTCCTACAAGAATAATTCATTTATTCGAATGTTACATTATACACATAGCATTACTAATGTTTCTAATTGCTGGGTTTGCAGACTTTTACCTGTACACCAGGGTGCAGGGGGAACACCTCTCATCCCGCTCCCATTCTCCTGCAATGGTTCTTGTTTTGCTTGGTTAGCACTTTTGTGGGCTGCAGTAATTCGGGGCGTTTTTAAAGCTGATGTAGTGGGTCTTAATAAGATATTGAATACAGTATGTTACCCGGATGATGATGGTAATCTGCAAGCAAAGGGATCAGAATGGGAAACTGAGGAATATGCTAGAGGTACCTCTGCCATGAGAAATGTTTCCTGCAAGGACACAGACTAAACAATAGAAGGGATTCCCTATTATAACAGTAACAGGCACACAAGCCCCCCTATGCGTAAAAAGCTTTGGTTCCATCTTTGTAGGTTATAGTGATTGTAATGCTATATGGACTATAACTGGTCCGACTCTTAGTAGTTTTCTAGCATCCCATAATACATATTGTATCTGCAGGAATAAGGGTTATTTCTATCTACCTCCAGGATGGTCAGGAATATCTTACATATCTTTCCTCTTCCCCTCCACTTATTTAGCTCCAGCTTCTTATCATAAGACTGGATTATCACCTCACAATCCTTTATTAGCTCGGACCAAGAGAAGTATACATATTAAGGCAGTGGATCAGACTGACACCCTTTGCAAGAATACGTTGTGGTGAACTTGGGTATGTTTTTCTTCGTTGGTCCACCTCTTAACAGTAGGAACATACAAAGACTCACTAGAGTAGTTTAGGCAGTAGTTAATCAGACTACGACAGCTATAGGTAACATCACTGAGGAACTCCAGGTGGCAAGACTTGTAGTATTACAGAACTGTATGGTTCTAGATGTTATTCTTGCAGATCGTGGAGGTGCATGCAGCATTATCTTTGCCTTCCGTTTATCAGGTCATTTCCAAATTACATAAGATAGCAGGTGAGATACACAAAGACACTAAAACATGGACCTGGTCTAGTTGGTTTTGTGGCATTGTTATGTCATGGGGATGGAAATAACGTGTTGTTGCACCCTGTATAGTAGGTGCTATTCTAGGTTGTTGCCTTTGTATTCAATGTATGCCTATTATATGCCCCCTCTGTACTTCTTTATGCATGCCTGTGTCCCTAAGAAAGTGGAGATTCATGATGTTAATAAGCAGCTTATGCTTAGGCAACAGATGAATTTATGAAAATAGAAATAGGAAGCTTGAACAATGCAGACAAAGTACCCTCAGCTGTAATGGTATAACATTGATTTGATTTATTATGTATTTTCATTGAAAAGTAATTTTTATGTGTTTAAAATATACTCTCAATTGGACAAAATTTATTTAGCAGAGGCTAAAAGGAGGGACTGTTAAACAGTAAAAGAATTGTATTTTGTTACATTAGTCTCTGCTCTCAGCCATTTTGCCTATCAGTCCCATTTAGTGTTTCTGTGGGGACTTTCCTAAAGTTAGAACTTGCGTGCTCACTGAAAGCTGGTCATACTGATAATGCTTCCGTGTCAGAGTAAACAGCCCTGCTCTGCCGAAGGGCCTACGTGCACAGATGTCTAATCTGTTTGCCCACTAATGCCTGTAATCTCCCTTGCCTATCTACAAAGATGATGTGGGTAAGGGTTTATCAGGATTCCACAGTTCAGCATGTAAGCATTGGGTAAAGAGTTGCGTAAGGGGTTGTGTAAGGGGTTTTGTAAGTGTTATGTAAAAATGCTAAAGAGAGTTATGTGAAGAGGGATGTAACCATGACAAAGGGTTTTTTAATGGATTCCTATGGTATCCAAAATGTATAAAAGCCAGGTTTGGAACTGTTCTAGTTTGTTCCTTCTCAGGGACTTATAGTGTCTATATGACGGAGCCACGTCATGAGATATAATAAACTTGGGTTTTATTCCAATCCAGAGGTAATCCAGAGTTAATCCTCATATATGAACCCATAGACAAGGGGTGGCCCTGCACCAGTGTGACAGATAAAATATCTCACTTCTACATCAGTGTTGCCCTCCTGTATGTCCTCTAAGGCATGGTAAATTTTAATCCCTAGGTAGATTCATCTGCAGTCCAGATATCTCTTCAAACGTGCCTAAGAGAATTGACATGAATGGTACATCTGTGTCCATGTAGAGACACCTACACTAACAGTTAGCGGCATATAGTGATATCAAATGTTCAGTGCCAGCCCCCCGGGTACCCTTTCCCCTCCCCGCAATCTACACGCATCTGCCAATGGCTCAATAGGAAGGGCGAACAAGAGTGAGGACAACAGGCAACCCTGTCTGGTACCCTGACAAATGTCATATGAGTCTAACATGATCTGGCCTGTTCGGGCCCTGGCAGTAGGGTAGGTATACAGTAGACACACCCATGCTACCCATGAGGCCCTTGACTGCATCTGGCTGGTATATGCTTCCAGCTAGGCCCAGCTGATGTGTCAAAAGCCTTTTCCAGGTCTACAGCCATCAGTCCTGCCCTGGCTTCTCCATCCTGCCAGGGAGCAAACACTACTGAGTACAAGGGTGTAGATTAAGAGAGGGTTTACATTGTGGAATAAACCTCCACTGGTCAGGGTGGACCAATGCTTGCATGGGCGGAAGTATGCGCATTACCAATATCTTGCAGGAGATCTTAAAATCCATTTTTAACATGGACAGTGGGTGGTATGCTGTGTAGGGTGCCATTTGTGCGGTCCTCTTTGGGAAGGGAATAACCAACATGTCCCTGGTGGTAGCCAGCTGCTCCTTCTGTTCCAGTGCTTTATAATACATGCCAGCCAGGCATGGGACCAGCGACCATGCGTTCCTGTTGCCTTCCACCGTGTCATGTCCCGAAGGCCCCTGTTGATTTCTTGAGGGGTAATGGAACTTCCCAGCTTCTCCATGGCAATCAGAGCTATGTCCTGTAGTGCCAGGGGAGCCAGGAAGGCTTCCACATGTTCTCTTGGTCCCTCAGATTGTCTCTTGTAGAGTTCAGTATAGGACTTCCGAAAGACATTGTTGATCTTCACTTGGGAGTGCACCCATCACCAATCAAGCCAGATCAGGCAACTAATCAGGACCTATTTATGTAAGGGTGTACCAGCCAGACCAGCAGTCCTCCGGCATTGCCACAACTATCATGCAACCTAATCATGTAGTCTTTCTAGTTATGTTAGTTTCATCTCTTCCATCAATCATACTCCCAAAGCAGGGTCAGTATCCACGTGATTACCCAGATCGATTATGTATGGCCCCATCTAGTGACACCTGTTTGAGCTCAGCCATCCCCGAATCCCTAACTGGTCACACAGGCTCAAAACCCCTTTGTAGTCCTATTTGCTGGAACTTCCAGAAGCTGAGGGGTAGAGTGGTCAAGGGTGGTGTTAGCCAAACAGTTAATGTCCCCCCCAATAATCATGTCCCTTCCAGGGAGTGAACCCAACTGGCAGACCAGTGGTTCATAAATGGCAGTTGGTCTTGGTTAGAGATGTACACAAACCCAAATATCAGGGGTTTACCATCTAACCTCCCATCCACTATGGCATTTACCTTCTCTGAGTACTTGTGCGGCCTAGAATGGGACGCCTGCCCGAATCCAGATCAAGGCTCCCCAAGCCTATGCAGAGTAGCCTATTTTGAATACTTGTCCATCTTGACGCCTCGGAAGTCCCTGTGACTCTACAGTGGTTAGATGTGTCTCCTGAAAAAGAGCTATAGGCACTGTCCTGCACTTCAGGAACATCTATATTTTGTGGTATAGAGCTGCCGCTCCTATACCTCTAATATTTCAGGTCAATAATTTAAACTTAGCATGTGTCATGGCCATAGGACTCCAGTGCAAGCCGGTACAGTACCCCACATCCCCCCATCCACATTCCATAGAGCCGAGAGAATGACCGCACCGACTCTGGAACCCACATAACAGGTACATAAACCTCCAACTCCCCAACCCCAGAGCAGTTTGGCAACAATGTGTGTTGTTCCATCTAACAAAACCGACAGTTTAGAAGGAAATAGGATGGAGTATTTGAGGCCGATTTCCCCACAATTCTCCCTTAACCTCCAGGAACCGAGCACTTTTAGCCTGCACTGTCACAGTGAAGCCAGGCAACAAGGTTGCCACTGCATTATTGACTCAGAATGGGCTACCCATATGGGCCTTTGAAAGCAAGAAATCGCGATCCAGTTAATGCATCTGTTTGACCACCATGGGCCTCAGTGGACATCCTGGGGCAGCAAGCTTCACAGCAACTCAGGGGCATATTTAAAAGCCCCTAGTTTCACCAGAGCATCATTTTTTTGAAGTTCCATTGGTGCTCTAAGCAAGCCTATATTTACAAGGTGCACAACGCCACTTCGCGTGGCTTAACACAGTCTTGTAAATATGGTCCATTGCAAATCAGCTTTCTAAGCAAAGGGGCATGCACTCGGTGTTGCTGTGAGCATTCCCAGCAACAACCATGGTTTTTTGACACTCCTCCAGATTTACAAGGATCTGCCTTTCAAAAGGAGTGTTCATGTGGTGCAAGGAGGCTAAATACGTTTATTTCTTCCAATTTCTGTCCCTTCCTGCACAAACACAATCATCCCTGCAAAAGCAGCCACCCTTGCACAATAGTGCAAGAGTGCCTGCATTGGTGCTAGGCATTTTTTTTTAGCCATGGTGCACGGGTGAGCACGGGGATGTGCTGTATTCTTGTTAGTACTGTGCATCCCTGCATTTTGAAGATGACACAGCTTGATACTTCAAAATCGCTTGCGGCACCATGCTGCGCGATTTTCATGTAAACTTACCCCTCAGTGCGCACAGTTGATGGCAAAGCAGGGGGTAGGTTCAGTCGGGGTCACTTGAGTTTTTGTTGCTTGAAGTAATTTTCCTTAAAAAACAGAAGACAAAAGATGTTTGGCAAATCAGGAACAGTTTGTTTAATTAAACTGTTAGGCCGGGAGAATAGTTATAGGCATGAGGTCTGAGAACTGTCTCAATTTACATTTGGTTGGCATCCTTCTTATATACAAAATACAATAGGTAATAAAAAGTTTCCTGTGTACCATAAATAGTGAAAAATGTTGGTCAGTGGTTACTAAAGGTGAGTATCGACCTTGCGTGTGCACAGTGTGGCCAGTGGGGAATGTGTCCGGATGACTGGCATGGGCTTATGATCACTACGTGGGCTAGGTCCTGATTGGCTATGTGTCCTTATCTCACGTGGCACCACACCTAATGATGTTTTTGAGGAGTAGGCATATTCCCTCTGGCCAGGTGTGATTTATTGGGGCAATCTACCCTGAGCTTTGTAATGTTGCTGTGCCTATCTGTGGGATTGGTCATGTTTGCCTGCTAGCTAAGCACCCTCCCACCTGTGATCTATTGATCAGCAATCCCTGGGTCTAGGCATCAGATCCTGTATAACTCCATATTTGCAATCAAGGTTTATGTAGAGATCACAATGGGCGAATCTGTTAATAGAGCCAATGTTTAGGTTTCATTGATTTGTGCATCCTTTTCCATATTAACACTCCCCCCTCTAGTTGATTTTTCAAAGACACTACCTAACTCATGCATTTCGATAATTACTGTACTTGGGGCCAATTGTTCTTTAAAGGTTCTACTGACAATCACTGCATCCCTATTTACCTGAATTCTACCCAATTTGAGGACTGCATTTTTACAGCAGGTGATCCATCGTGGGAGCCAGGAGAACCAATTCAAAAACCATTCCGGCTCAGGGGCACCTCCAACATGCTTTTCTGTAGATAATGTAGTCACTGGATGGTAAGTGTCAATGTTCCATTGTCCATATTGTTCCCTGGGATGAACATGCAGCAGGCAGTGCCAATCTTGGCACAGACCCCCGTCCTTCTTTGTGGTCATTAATTCCAGCACATAACGGTGCTGCTTTACCATGAGGCAGATGACTTGCATTTCTTCATTGATCAAATTGAGGCCAAGTTCGGTGGTGTTCAATATTTTGAGCATTTCCCACATGGGGCTTTGGAGCCAATGAGCATTAGCTTTTGTCTGCCCGGTAAAGAAGGGTATCAAACCCCCTGTGCCCAGCTGTGTGCCCGCAAACAGCCTAAATTCTTTTGGAATGCCTTTGAACTGAGCCCAGCCAAAATAGTCCACAGCTCTCCTTTCACAAGCTTCGTGCAGCAAGGTGGTCTTTTTCTTTAACAGTTGTTGGTAGAAATCTTTTTGCTCTTCTCCAGGAATGAAGAGGGTTGGGGTGTGCACGGTTACCAGGGGACATAAACCTCTCCATCCAGGAATCAACTTAGTATAGGCAAGCTCACAGCACTGCCGATAAAAATCCATACGCATGGAGGTGCCCAATTGCGTATCTGGAATATATAAAATCACCCCACAGTTAGCATTTGTGCCCATTGGAAGCATCCCTTTTCCTCTAAAACGTAAGTAAGTTTCCATGCAATCAGGGGTTGACCTTTCCCTTCTAATCAAAAGTATCCACCTTCCTACATTTCCTGACATGGGTTAGCCTTACTTTCATTAAACCCATTGAACCCATTGAACCCATGTGCCTCTTCCCCTTTTTGTTCCCCAGGGTCGACAGCCCTACACAGGAATTCCATATTGGGACACCACTTGTTGTTTAAGAAGACCATCCAGAACACACTAAGAGTCACTCTCGGTCTACAGATTGATGCTGGAGTCTCTTCTCCGGGAAACCTTTGGCCAGGTAATATCATCCCCTATTGTACACTTCTATAGTAAACCTTGTTTTGGATATCAGTGGGTTCAGTGAAGATGGATAGCGCTGGTCGGTTGGTACTGTATCGGGTTACGTCCACAATTACCCTCTGTGGTTTTATCTTGGCCTTATCCTACACAAGTATAAGTGCATTCAGCACTTTTCTTTCTCAAGGTCTACCTTTTGGAGCAGGTAAATCATATCTGCTCCAACTTCATGTGGGATAGCACACATAACATGACCTGGCTGATGCTTCGGATCCAACTGTGGTCATATGTTGGTGTTATGTAAAAGGGTGCAGTGCATGTTGGATTTTAGTGTTCTGTCTAGTGTAATTGTAGTTGACATACAAAAAAAAGTTGTGCTATTGCAATTCGAGGTCTGGGTCCACTGGGAGTTCTCTGTCCCCCTCCAGTGCCTGTATTTCATCTGTCCATCTCTGAAATGTTTGCTATAATTAGTCCAAAGGTGTCATCGCCATGGAAGGGTTTAATTGTAAGTTGAGACAGGGCACCCACGGGGGTGTTAAGCAGATCCCGCTCTGAGGGCCTGTAGGTTATTCCTCCTTCCATTTGTGCAAGTTCAAAAATGTCCTTTTTCTGTTGTGGTTGTATGTCGGGCTGATGAGAATTTGGCATTGGCGCACTCGTTGATTTTGTTGTTTCCTGTTTTGAAAGAACTTTGTTGTTTGTTAATTCAGATAGTCAAATATGCCCCGCTAATAATGGTTTCGGAGACCCTGCATTTTACTACAGGGGTGTGATCCTCTCATCCTATTAGTTGTGATCTAATGAGGTATCGGAAGGCAACCTCTGTTAGAAAGGTTCTGTAGTGATTTGGGGAGTGAGGGGGATTATTAGTCTTTAGACCAAACTTATTTTTATAAGTGGTTGAGCCCCCCACAAATCTTATTTCGATGACTTTCGAGCCTTCAACATTTCGATTCTGAGTGATCAGATCGTTGCTAGGTATGATTGTGAGATGGTCTCATACGTACATTGAGGGAAACAATTGTGGCTTTTTAGCAGGAGTCCTATGGATATGCTAGGCTTGCCTAGAGGGCTTTGCCCAGTGCATGCCTAAGTGCATGGTTGCTGTGTGGCCCCTTCAGAGGCTATTTTCCTGCTGGGGACTACCATTTTTTGATATTAACCCCTATTGTGCTTGTTATGCGTTATGTAGTTCACTGCCACTATATGTGTTTGGAAATACAGGAAGAGGGTGTGTGTTGCTGCTCAGTGTTGCTGCTATCTTCTACCTGCGCTGTGAGCACGGTTTGGTGCATCTTCCTGTTCCTGGCACGTGGCGTGAACCGTGGTCCTCCCCCACGGCCTCAGATACCTAGTTTTGCTAATCTCGACCCCACCTTTTTTTTTAAATCTTCCTTTTGGGTGATTTTACTTTTAGTTTTTGGCGTTTTCCTTGAGCCGCATCATTAATTGTTTCTCTTGTACTAAGGGGAGAGGGTCAGAGGTTGTTCTGTGGTTCTTCACCCTCCCCACACTGGCCTGAGAGGTCGGAGGTTAGGGCCGACAGTTTCCTGAATGTGCCTGTAAGGTTGGAGCAACGTTAGCAGACTATGCTTGGAAGTGGGTTGAACCTGTAAGTGGGTGCACCCGGTGCCCTGCGATCTGACGTAAATAATTAATTTACTCTCTTAATTTCTATGCAGGTAAGTACTTATCAATAATAACTCAGATCGGATGAAAAAAGACAGAGTCCGTGGTGTTAGAGTTTCTAAGGGTTTTATTCCTCATAAAGGAATGGTCGTGACCAAGATATCGGATTCTGAACACCACAGGGGTGTCAGAAGGGATAGATGAGCGCGCTACAGTTTATTAACAATACATAGCTTCTATACTTAATTCACATCATAAGTAATAGTGCAGGAGGCGTAACAGTTGAGAGAAGACAAGATATCAGTATACACGTGGTACTAGTACGTAATCAAGAGGCGTGAACTAGGCGTGAACTGGAGGTGTGTGCTAGAAACGTCACTGATAGGTGACGCAAGTGGGTGGCACCAAGGGGTGGTGCTAACAGAATTGTTGCAATGTCAGCAGAAATCGGAAGCTTGGATGACGTGTGATTGACGGGGTGCAGGGGACTTGACATTTACACTGACGGAAAGAGACAGAAGTCTGGCATGTCAGATCAACTTGTACTTCTATCATATCTGATATCTGATGTTTAGGAACCATATTATCTGGGCGGAAAGGTCTCTAGGGCAGAAGCTATTCTATGCTAACTGTGGATGCGTGTATAAGCGCCTAAGTGTCTGCATGAGAAGCGTGGGGGCACGGGGCCTTCCATGGAAGCATGGTAACAGAGGCTATGAATTACTTGCACTGAGACAGGTCGGCCCTTTGGCTCTGCAGCTGGGAAGGATGTTTACTGAAGCTAGTAGGCAGGAATGCATTTTCGTGGAGCGGAACAGATAACTCGAAGGTTATAGTCAGTCTTGGCAGAAAGCAGGCTGAGCTGAGCGCGAGGGGCCGCGCTGAAAGTAAGTCAGAGTTCACGGGTACAGAAGCAACCTGGGCTGAGGCTGTCAGAGTCGAAAGCCAGGAAAGAGGCTCAATGGCAGGAATTCAGGGCCTACTCTGTCAGAGCAGGAAAAACATGTAAAGTACACTACAAAAAGACGTTGGCATAGCATACTTAGGAACGGACTATTTAACCCATTCAGGGTGGATCTGAAAGAGGACAAGTTAACGTTGGACGCAAATGTATTTGCGTCTTCATAGCTGGCACAGGAGGGAAGTTACATGCACTTTAAGCTGGTACATGGAGTCGGTGGGGTACGCGCTAGGGAACATAACATGACCAAAAATTTATATTTCCTCATTCCCTCCTTGTTCCCTACGGACCCTTCATGATATATCGATCCTCATAAATCGATCAGTTTGTTCTTGTAACATCATTTGTTCTTCTTTCTTTCGTTTACGTTTTGAGAGAAAACTGGAATGTTCAATACAAGAGGTGGCACACAGTCCACAAATCGCTGGCCCACACTGTAGGCACAGGCAGCAACTGAATACTAGGACTAGGCCAATGCCTAGGAAGGATAGGATCTTCCATCCCCAAGCGGTTAACGTTGTCCAGAACCAACCGGACCAAGTCCAGGTGCCTGGATTCTGATGTATCTGATTTGCAATTTTATGGAGACGTGTAATAGCTTGATATACAGATGGTGCGTTTTGTGGTATGAAAACAGTAAGAATCATGAGGCTAATTGTATAGTTACCTAGTCCATACACTTCATTTTCTAGATCAGTTCCTATTCTAGTGGGGAGTCCCTCCTTATCAGGGTAACAGACGTCGAGCAGGACTAAGTTCAGGTTTCCCCAAACCCAGCCCCCATCGAAAACAGCAATATCAGGATCTAAGGAATTAATTATTTTGAACCATGCTCCGCAGGAGCCATTGTGAGTGAATGGGTACGGAAAGAGGGGCAGAGCTCCCTTGTAGTTCTGGTAGGGAGGGAGTCGGCCACATATCCAGCAATTTGTAGCATTGTTAGTTTGATGAGAATGGTGTAGCATACTAATGAATGTGTTGTTGCGCAGCGCAAGTCTGTAGGAAAGCTCGTGTGGAGGTAACTCACTAAAAGTGTGTTCAGCAGAGACATTGTAGGCAGATTGTTCACGCTTGAAAATAGGGTAGTAGATAGGTAAAAGGATGCTCGCAACAATAATTAAGATACTCAGAATAAACATGATTAACAGTGTCACTATACAGTGACTACGAAGTGATTTACAGTATGTACGTTTCTTGGCTTCTCTCTCTCTCTCTCTATCTCGATCTAGGGGATACATGTCAGAAACTATTTAACCGATTCACCTAGGGGAGGACTTAAACAATTAAACTGTCTGACTTGCTAGATCGGAGTTTCATGCGATAATCTTCTTGGGGAGTCTTTTCTCGTTCAGATTCTGTAAAGTCTTTAGGCTCAACACAGTCTTTGGTGGGGGTGGACGAGTCTCGATCAGGTTTCAGTCCAAAAAATTTTTTCACATGACTCGTGTGAACCCACCCCTTTCTTCCTTCGATTTTCACGGCCGTCCTCGTGGTGAGAAGAACGGTCTTCGGGGACTTCCAGCGGGGCTCCAACGGACTCTTTCTATCAAAATTGCGCACTAGTACAATGTCGCCAGGACGGACGTCGTGTGGCTTTACATCAGTGTTGTCAGGGAAGGCTGCGGCAACCTGTGAACGACATGATTGGAGTGCAGACATCAAGGAGGCAAGGTAATCTGTCAACATATTACAATCAACATCAGTAATCTTTTTCGGAATGGGCGTCCCCCACATATTCGGTGGTCTGCCAAAGACCACCTCGTACGGAGATAGCCCTGATCTCGAATGGGCAACCATTCTCATGTAGAATAGTGCCACTGGCAGGGCGACTATCCAGTCGACCCCTTTCTCCTGACATATTTTGGCAAGGCGGATCTTTAGTGTCTGGTTATGCCTCTCTACAAGGCCTGCGGCTTCGGGATGTCGGACACAATGGAACTTCCACTGGTATCCCAGTAATAAAGAAACTTCTTTCATTAATGCAGATGAGAATGGCTGACCGTTATCTGAGTACACGACACGAGGCAAGCCGTATCGTGGGAAGAATTCACGAACCAACTGCTTGGCAGTGGTCGGAGCAGTGTAATCTGGGACTGGGTATGCTTCGGTCCAGCGGGACAGAGCACAGACAACTACGAGAACATATTTAAATCCTCGACAACGGTCCATCTGGATATAATCCATCTGGAGGACTTCAAAAGGGTGATCGGGAGGATGAAATCCACCTTGCTCTACAGGGACACTTTTACCTGGATTGAACTGACAACAGATCATGCAAGTACGCACTTTCTGTTTCGCTGCTGCTCGTAAGTGTTTATTGTTCCAAAGATTTTGTAAACTGTCTAACATCGCTTTCTCTCCTAGGTGTGCTGGGCTATGTGCTGTATTTATCATAACTTGAACCATAGAGTCAGGGAGAAACCATGTAGATTTTCCCTTCGTCATCCAACCTTGATCTGTCTGGATCCCTCCTAGTTCAATCCATTTCTTTATTTCTTCTGGAGTAGCGTGTGTCTGAATATCAATAACATCTAGTGCGGGATCCCTGACTGTCATGCAATTTGTCGGTCCTATTGTCTTTGTTGCGTCAGTTGTCTGAGTGTGAGTCAGTGCTGTATGTTTTGCTGTCTGGTCTGCCAGGTCGTTACCCTGGGAAACAGAATCCGTGACTTTAGTATGTGCTTTACACTTCATGACGGATATGCCTGAAGGCAGATGTATTGCTTCTAACAGTGCTTGAATGAGGGGACCATGTTGAATCTTGGCACCATGAGAGGTCAGAAAACCTCGTTCTTGCCATAGCATGCCGAAGTCGTGTACAACTCCGAACGCATAACGGGAATCAGTGTATACATTGACATTTCTGTTCTTGGCTAGAATACAGGCTCGGGTCAGAGCGATGAGCTCTGCCGCTTGAGCAGACAGTGTGTCAATACGATGTGTTTCTTTAACTTCAGTTTCAGTGGTCACTGCATACGCGGCCACTAATTTTCCTGTACTTGTTCTCATACATGAACCATCCACATAAAGTGTCAGGTCTGGATTTGTCAATGGAACATCTGTCAAGTCTCGTCGGGGCTTTGTTACTGCATTAATGATCTCTATACAATCATGCGGGGCTGGATCTGTCATAATGGTAGGTAACAGTGTTGCTGGGTTCAGGATACTGCAGCGTCTGATTTCTATGTGTGGCTGGAATAGTGTCAATTCGTAACCTGTCAGTCGTGCTATAGTCAAGTGTTGAGTTTGGGTTCGGTTTAAAAGAACCTCTACAGAGTGTGAAACTTGTACTGTTAACTGATGGCCTAAAACAATTGAATCGCTCTGTCTTATTGCTAACGCTGTTGCTGCTACTGACTTTAAGCACGCAGGGAGTGCCTGGGCTACTGAATCCAATGTACTTGAAAAATAAGCGCAAGGCTTATGTGAACCTGCTTGATCTTGAGTGAGGACAGACAATGCTGTACCATCACGTTCTGTAACAAAAAGAGTAAACGGTTTGCTGTAACATGGTGTCGCTAAAACTGGTGCTTGGCATAATGCTTTCTTTAATTCCTCAAAGGCTTGTGTATGTTCCTGAGTCCAAGGGAGGACAGTCGAAGTTGCTGCCTCCTGTGTCGTTAACTGGATGAGTGGTTTAGCTAGAAATGCATATTGAGGAATCCATTGTCTGCAGTACGAGGTGAGGCCTATAAAGGCCCGCACTTCTTTTTGTGTCTGGGGTCGTGGCATATTTACAATTAACTGAATGCGATCGGGAGTGAGCTGTCTCCCCACTTTGGACAGCAAGTGACCCAAGTATACAACTTGCTGAACACAGAATTGTAGCTTCGAAGGAGACACCTTGTGTCCCTTGTCTGCCAGAAAATGTAAAACTGTCAATGATGCTTGTTCACATTCGGGCTCACTTCGTGCGGTGATCAGTAGATCATCGACGTATTGCAGTAAAGCGGTGTTAACTGGCATTTGAATACAATCTAGTTGTCTTTTCAGTGCTTGACTATAGATGCTGGGGCTTTCTGTGAATCCTTGAGGTGCGCGGGAAAATTTGAAACTTCGTCCATTTAAACTGAATCCGAAGAGATATTGGCTCTCCGGATCAATAGGTACACTGAAGAAAGCGTTCTTGAGATCAATTACAGTAAAGAACGTTGCTTCTGAATCAATAGCAGTCAATAGGGAAGAGATATCGGGGACCACAGGGTACTGTGGTACAATACATTTGTTCAGTTCTCGAAGATCAATCACCAGCCGATATACTGGCGGTGCATTGGGGTCAGTACGTTTAAGAATTGGAATGATGGGTGAATTACAGATATTAGAGTCGGTCTCTACGACCACTCCCTGGGCAATGAGCTCTTCAATGATTTTCAGTAAAGCCACTACAGCATCGGGTGGTAACTTGTATTGTCTGATTCTGGGTAGAACAACTCCTGTCTTGAGTGTAACACGGTATGGAGTGATATGCATACAACCTACGTCAGCTGGGCCTTTTGCCCATAGGTGATCTGGTACATTTTTCAATCTGACATCAAAATCTCGTAAAACATAATGACCCTTGAAATCCCGTAGAAAGAGTCTAACTCCCTCCGGGGAACAGCATATTATAGCTCCTAGAGCCTTCAGTGTTTTAATTCCTAACAAGTTTTCTGGGCATGAGTTCGTAAGTAATAAATCTGTAACTCGTGATAATGGACCCACAGCCAAGGGTACTGGTTCCGATACTTCATTTACAATAGGCTGTCCTGAAAAACCAAGGGAAACATTCTGCGAGCCTGAGAGGGGTGCCCCTGGGACTTCATTATGACTGATTGTGGTGCGGCTTGCCCCTGTGTCAATTAAAAACTTTCTGTCTTTTCCCAATACGTGACTGTGTACATAAGGACCTTCTTGATCTACAGGAATTTCAATAAGAGGCAAACCACCTTCCCTCTCTAGGCTGTTTCATGTATATCGGGGGTAATCTGGATATGCAGATTGGGCATACTGGTACATCTGTTGTGAAACTTGTTGAGTCGCAGCAATGGGCTGTGGCTGTGGTACTGCTACTGTCTGTGCTGTATGGGATGGAGCATGCAAAGCATGCTCCATGTCCCTGTTCGGGCGCCAAAATGACGTAAATAATTAATTTACTCTCTTAATTTCTATGCAGGTAAGTACTTATCAATAATAACTCAGATCGGATGAAAAAAGACAGAGTCCGTGGTGTTAGAGTTTCTAAGGGTTTTATTCCTCATAAAGGAATGGTCGTGACCAAGATATCGGATTCTGAACACCACAGGGGTGTCAGAAGGGATAGATGAGCGCGCTACAGTTTATTAACAATACATAGCTTATATACTTAATTCACATCATAAGTAATAGTGCAGGAGGCGTAACAGTTGAGAGAAGACAAGATAACAGTATACACGTGGTACTAGTACGTAATCAAGAGGCGTGAACTAGGCGTGAACTGGAGGTGTGTGCTAGAAACGTCACTGATAGGTGACGCAAGTGGGTGGCACCAAGGGGTGGTGCTAACAGAATTGTTGCAATGTCAGCAGAAATCAGAAGCTTGGATGCGCGCGCAGCTGCATGACGTGTGATTGACGGGGTGCAGGGGACTTGACATTTACACTGACGGAAAGAGACAGAAGTCTGGCATGTCAGATCAACTTGTACTTCTATCATATCTGATATCTGATGTTTAGGAACCATATTATCTGGGCGGAAAGGTCTCTAGGGCAGAAGCTATTCTATGCTAACTGTGGATGCGTGTATAAGCGCCTAAGTGTCTGCATGAGAAGCGTGGGGGCACGGGGCCTTCCATGGAAGCATGGTAACAGAGGCTATGAATTACTTGCACTGAGACAGGTCGGCCCTTTGGCTCTGCAGCTGGGGAGGATGTTTACTGAAGCTAGTAGGCAGGAATGCATTTTCGTGGAGCGGAACAGATAACTCGAAGGTTATAGTCAGTCTTGGCAGAAAGCAGGCTGAGCTGAGCGCGAGGGGCCGCGCTGAAAGTAAGTCAGAGTTCACGGGTACAGAAGCAACCTGGGCTGAGGCTGTCAGAGTCGAAAGCCAGGAAAGAGGCTCAATGGCAGGAATTCAGGGCCTACTCTGTCAGAGCAGGAAAAACATGTAAAGTACACTACAAAAAGACGTTGGCATAGCATACTTAGGAACGGACTATTTAACCCATTCAGGGTGGATCTGAAAGAGGACAAGTTAACGTTGGACGCAAATGTATTTGCGTCTTCATAGCTGGCACAGGAGGGAAGTTACATGCACTTTAAGCTGGTACATGGAGTCGGTGGGGTACGCGCTAGGGAACATAACATGACCAAAAATTTATATTTCCTCAGATCCATCTGGAGACTTGGAACCCTCCGTCCTCAGAAACCCCCTCTTCCTCGGGCCACACCCCTCCTTACAAGGTTCACTCTCGACCTCATCATTAGGCTGGAGTAGGGTGGCTAAATTTCTCAAGCCCATTACACAAAAATAGGAGTAGGACTATAATTTAGTGTTGCAGAGGGGTGTAGAATGCCTAGAAGATGTCGCTCATCAACCGAGCCAATACAGATCCCTAGGCACTACCGCCCATAGACATATGCCGGGACAGATGAACAAAAAACTGGGACTGTCCAGGCAAATCTAAAATGTCTGGTCACCTTACACCAAGGCCACTAGACTTATTGACTCCTGCCTGTGGGGGGCCTGTGGAGTTTTAGGATCTTACCATCCTAGGCGCGATAAGAATATTGGTTTCTGTCACTGAGGATGGCTTCATTCATAAATGAACTAGAGCCTCTATTAGAGGTCTTTGGAGCATTTTGGGAGTGCTGTTGGCTCTACACACCATGAAGGAATTGACAAGGGTGAGCATGATGCCTGGGAATGGGGACCTTTTGACTTGGTAATTGGAGTGCTTCCCATTAGACTTTGTCTGCGGGATCTGGTTGTTGTTTTCAAAACAGTTTCCTATCCCGCCCCCTCGTCAGACTGCCCTGTCCCTGTGGTGTGGCTGATGAACCAAGACCTGTGGAATCAGCAGCAAAGTTGGGCTTAGTTTCAGTAGGCACTTGATAATTTTTTGCTTCCACAGACTCACCAATGATGTTGAACATAGTGTGAACATTTGATTGACACAGCCCATACCAAGCCTGAATTCCTGGAAGCAAATAAAAACCTTTTGGACCCCCAATACTCTCTGTAGTCCTTTCTGTTCAGAAAAAGAGGGATGCTATTTGTTTTTACTATTAGAGGTGAACTACTCGGGGTTGGGTAGTTGGCATTATTATTTACTACCTTTATTTACTGTGGGGGCCTATTTTACTATGTCTTTTAGCTCTGTGATTGCTTGAAGGAGCCACCTCCCCACAATATCACCACTCCTTGCTCGGGTTGTGCCCCCTGTGCCTGTTTTGCTGGGTTCCTTCTCAGTAGCTGCTGCTGCCACATGCTCACCAAATTACTTGATCCCTGGTGTGGTTGTGTAGCGACTGGCAGACTGCCCTGTGGCTAAGCATATGGTACAATCTGATTACCTTGTGCTTGGTGCTGAGGAGGGATGTTCATGGGGGTTTGTGGTGGCTGGCCATGGTTCACTAACCTCTGCTGCTTTTGCCTTCATCCAGCACTCTCTATCAGGTGACCCAGCCTTTAGCAATAGTAGTACTCTCCAGGGTCTGGTTGCAACCATCCTTCCTGGCCTCAAATTCTCCCTAACTTGGTCATGCAACAGGACTGCCTGTTTGTAACCGTTTTGTGGTGGATCCCTCATTGTGACTGGTGCCATCTGCATGGTTGCAACAATCGCTGCCCCCTTGAGGACAGTCTTTTCTAACTTATGTATCTCTTTGGGGCTGCTCACGCTTATCCCTATCCTTTTCTTGCATTTTCCTATGGTAGTGGAGTATATGAGCTTGTATCTTCCCCTACGGCTTGATATCTAAACCAACTACGCTGTCCAGCCTCCTCTGTATCTGGGTGGGCAGGGCTGTCTTAACAGCATTATAGGCACCCTAGCAAAGCAGTGCACTGGGCCCTGCCTACACAACCAAAAAGAACAATTGATGGACAGAATGTTGTACAATGTCAAACATTCACCCCAGTACAGAGATCTGGGCATACATCCATCATTTACTTTGCTCCCCATGACTTTCCAGTGTAAACCTGCCAGATACAAATTAGTCTTGACCCTGTTTCCCATTATAATAGTCTAGCCCAACCTGCCAGGCCAGGATCCCTGGACTTAAAACAAGCATCCTGAGGCCGGTTTCGGGGTTTCACCCTTCCTTAGCCAAGGTAATATTCGCACCACTTGCCCACTAAATTTTTGTTTTACAAGGTGCAATCTCTTTTTTCTACTACCTTGTTTTGAAGTCAATGGTCTTCAGGACGTCATTATCCATACACATGAGTGAAAGCCAGTTTAAATGCTGCTGCCCCATTGTGCTGCCAATCAGGTTTTTTATAAGTCCCAGTCTTGAAAATGAAGGTTCTCCTGCACAGTTGGTCACCATCATGCACATGAACTCTCTGAGTGCAATGTCAACATTGGGAAACACCGATGTCAAGTTGTCTGAAATTAATTTTCTGTACAATGCAGGGAGAGTATCACAATTTTCATCAAAAACGATGTATTGCTTGAGATGCTCACATTCATTTAAAGGTCACCATAATCAAGGGGCCCGATTCACAAAAGTAATCTGAGACAAAATCCGAACTTTACGACTTTTGGTATTCACAGAAGTTATTGAGGAGTACTAAAGTTAGGTTTTTTTCTCGGTTAATCTTACATATTGGTCGTAAGTTAAACTTAAGACAAACTTAAGTTTAACTGAGACAAAATTCTAACTTTACGACTAGGATTTTGTCTCAGTTAAACTTAAGTTTGTTTTAAGTTTAACTTAAGACCAAATCTTAAGTTTAACTGAGACAAAATTCTAACTTTAGTACTCCTAAATGTCTTCTGTTAAGACCGAAAGTCGTAAAGTTAGGATTTTGTCTCAGATTATTTTTCTGACTCCTTATATACATTAGCCAGATGTTCCAATTTTTTTAAGCTCATCAGAACCTATTGTTTTCAATTCACTGAAGAAGGAAAACAGATTTAAAAACATTTAAAAAGCTTCTGCACATTTGTCAGTTCAGGAATTAGAGAGTCCAGGGCAGGAAGGAATGTTTGCACCTTGAACTTATCACTTTTACCTAAAAGTACGTCTTGTAAGACGTACACTTCACTTCCGTTCCCATTTTTTCACATCCCTATAAACTACTTTTGGCTTTAAATTCATATTCACAAAATTTGTCTCTGATTTTGCGAAGATCGGCTTTTAGAGACTCAAGAAGATTCATGGCAACAAGTATGTTCACATCCTCTGACTGCCAGCCCTTACTTGTTTTTTCCATCCTTTAAAAAATGTAATTTCGAAGAATTGTGAGGTAGATCGTTTTCAAGTTCTCTACTTTGTCACTCAATCCTTCTCCCTCTCGCCTTGTGTTGATTTCCTGTTCAGTGTCAGCAGATACAGAATGCAGTGCATTTTAAATTTTCTCGAAACTGCCAGATAAAGCATAAACAGCATTAATGTATGATGACCATCTCGTGACAGATGGTTGCCCACAACATTGTCTCCAAAAGATGATGCTGGAACGTTCCATCAATATATAGGAGCAGAGAAAAAGGAATACAGACTCTGAACAAAGTCAAAGAATTTGGCAGTCCGCCACTTTTATTCCCACCAGGTTCAAGCTGTGTCATGCACAGAGCACATACATGGCAAACACATTCAGTTGATTAATCCGCGCTTGCAACTCAGTATAGCATCCAGACATATTTGAGGAATTGTGATACGACTGACCACAGCAGTTTAGTAGTGACATTTTGTTCTCATTAAGGAAATCCACGAGAGTGTCTGCGAGATTTTTTGCTCCATGAGAAAAGAGAGGGATGACTTTAAGAAGACATTCCACCAGCTTAAACCCTTGAATATACCGGAGAGTAAACGTCAGTTGGTCAATGTGTGAGATGTCTGGAGTGGAATCCACACTTATTGAATAATACTTGGATTTTTTTATTTCCTCAAGAACAGCACAAAGTACGTGTTACCCCATTAATTCAATACATTCCTCACAGATGTTCACAGATAAATACAATGGGTTCCCTTTTCCATGATTCCCATGCAGTTTGAGATGTTCTTCCAAAGAAGGGTCAAATTTCATTCAACAGCTCTAGAATACCTAAATAGTTTCCATTCTTTTGCTGACCCAATTGTTTGTTTTTGCCACAAGCTGGCAAACCTCTGGATGCATGAAAGCGAATTACAAAAACCACATGTGTCAACACTTTATTTTCATACTCTTGCTCTGAACGATGATGTTGAAGTAATAAGGAATCTGTATTTCCAGTTCCTTTATGCCATTTCAAATATGCTGTCTTGCACTTGCGATGATCTTCTCAATTTTCGTGGTGTACAATAACATTGCTGTGATTCCAGTCATTGAATCCTGATGTTACAAAGGGAGAATCAGTCTTGGAAAATAGGCAACATACAATGCAGTATAAAGAACCTTGAGATGGTGAAGAGTAGCCATTCATGCTTTACACTCTCCACTTCAGCAGCTCATATTTGAACACATAATTTGATGAATACCTTGTCTGAATATTCTCCCCTCCACCTTCTTTATACACTCTGCGTGAGTTTGAGAGGTTGCTGTCATGATTTTGGCCTGATGTCGGCCCGCTTCGAATGCTGTAATCAACCGTGTTAGTATTGCTAATGTCTCAAATCCAAGACAAAGTCTCTGTGTCTTGGATTGTCAAATTCCTTTACAGTTTCACATTTGGGCATTTCCTCTTGTGGAATGTCAACAGCTGCAGGAACAGGTAATGATACCATTGGTATGTCTTCTCGAACTGGATGATTGGGTGCAGTAGTGGATGTAGATGTGGATGACATAATTGAAGGAGCAGTACTAGTGGCTGACATTGCACTTGGATTGAACCAAGATGTTAACTTTGGAAGTTTTGCTCATTTTCTCTTTCCCCTCTGCAGCTCGTTTACTCTTCTGAGCTCCACTCAAAACATACGTTTCATTTGTGCTCAAAGGGTTATTTACAAATTTCACTAACACGTAATAAGTCTATAGTTTATTTTTCCTCACTTAACTTTTTAACACTTCACCACACAAATTGGGTTCTTGGAACACAAAGAGCGGAGGCTCTGCTTCCGATAATAGAAATGCACAGTCAGCAATTGTTGTCTCCAGCCGGTAATTGCCTCCCGCAAATCCGTTACAATATTCTGCTTCCATAACATTGCAAGCAATAAAAAGGCAACATTTTTCTCGCCAATGTGACATGCCAACTCTCTGCTACAAGTCGTAATTTTTCTCCTTCTACAGAGTTAGAGGGAGATTTGAATGTTAAGGCGGGTGATCGGAAAATTCAGTGGTGGCTGACACTGATTTATAGAAGTAGCGACGGTGAAGAGGGTGTGGGGGGAGAGATGGGTGTGGGGGAGCATGCACCGGGAGCGCACAGGGGGGTTAATAATAAAAAAAACGACCTGGTGCTGCCGGCTGCCTTGTCCTCCTCTGCAGCAGTCCCCGGGCCAGCAGCCCATATTCCCCATCCAATCCCTGTGCTGCTCTCAAGCATGAGCGCAGTGTGAGGATTGGTCTGAGTGGGCAGGATCAATGCTCACTCAGGCACTGGGTGTCTGTGCTGTTTCTCTAACCCTGCTTTATGCACAGCCAGGTTGGAGAAACCTAACTGCGCATGTCAGTTTGGCAGGCCTGAGATGGCCGGCCAAACTGACATGTGCACTTAAGAGTGAGCATTTATCCCTCCTCCTTCCCTTTCACCTGCCATTTCCCTGCCTCACACCTCGCTGAACACGCTTGCTCATAGCCAGCAGCTGAAAAAAAAACCATATTCCAATATTGTAATATTTTTAAACTGCTGACTCTGAGCCAGTGGGGTGATGCTCCTCCGCCATTGTGGTGGAGCCGCCCATTGTTAAATATGGTCTATGCATAGATTAGCATTGGGACCCAATGCTCATGGGCGCCTATGCAATTGCCCAGTGTGCCCATGCGTTAAGGCGGCACTGTTGGTAGGTAATCATTTCTTAAGAATATTGTAAAAATGTGACTTCTGGGCTTGTATCGGTCCATGGCTTTCTGGTTTCTTGTCCACATCTTTCCCTCATTCTATTAAGGAAATCGTTTATGCTTTCCTCTGGCTTCATGGTCTCTGGCATTAGCCCTTCTACATCTTGGTGTTTAGGGAATATTTCTCTCAGGGCAGTCCAGATCCAGCGTCACTGCATATTAAATGCAGCTCATCATGCTGGGTATCTGTCAGTATGATTGCTGGAATGCGAGCTTTGGTGAACACCATGTTAGTCTGATCCCCAACTAGACTGCTTAGCAAAGTCTTAATGTCTCCCATTGCTAGATTGATATCTGCTGTGTTTTTCTTGAAACGTGTAAGCCATTTCCCTACACGATCCGACAATGATGGTAACTTTGACCTCAACCTCTTTTTCTCCATCTGGGTCCATGGCATGTATATAATCCCCACTGTGCCCTTCTGTGGTAACAAGCACATTCTGACACTGGAAGACTCTACCGGTTTCTCCTCAGCATAGCATTCCCATCTCGAGAGGTATTGCTGCATGAAGAGGAAGTCACAATTAGGGCTACCTCCTTCATGCCTGATGCAGTCCTCTACCACTGCCATGTTCTCTGGCTCAAATCATCTTCGCCTTGACCAAGACCTGTCATATGCATTACTCTCCTCAGTTCAATATGCTAATAGGTCACAAAATGGGTGCACAAAGGTCTTGCCTTCACTTTTAGCAATTATATCCCTTGGGGTGTCTCTATCTTTGTTGTGCACACGTGAGGAGCAAAGCATATCCTTGTCACTGCTTCCCTCATGTGCACGCACTGCTGTCATTTTGCCCCTCTCCTACGTCGACCTAATGATGTGATGTGGCTCTGAGCCCACCTAGTAGTCTTTCACTGACCTCTGAATCTTCCCAGCGCAGCACCCTGTACCTATCTTCGCTTTTCTCATGAGGAGAGTGCGCTGTCCTATACTCTTCTTCTAACTCCTAGTTGTACATCCTCAATCTCTCTCGAGCCTCCATTTATGCCTCTCTTCCTCATTCCATCTAGCCTGCCCGTTTTTATTAGAGCTCTGCTCTGCTTTAGTTAGGCTGGCTTCACCCTCAAATTCACTCTCCTCCTCAGCTACCTGGGCAAACCCTGTAGCCCCACCCATGTCATCGGTTCCCAGGGGACTGGAGCTCCCTTCATCAGCTCACTGAGTCGCTATCGAGAGCTGCCACAAACTTCCTTGACACACGTTTGCACTTGACTGACCCATTTGGAATGTGTATTTTACCCACCTTTGAGGTGTCACGTGTTGAGTGTGGTGGACAGGGAGTTGTGCTTTTGAGGGCCATTCCCTAGGAACGTGGGGTGTGCTAATGACATCTGGGCTTGCTTGCTTTTAGATTTCTTGCACTTAGACCTGACTGAAAATCTTTTGGTGGGGCTCGTCGGCTTCTTCTATTATTTGGTTCGAATATCCTAATTATGAGGGAGCTGATGTAAGTACATCCTTCACTGCATATAGTGGGGGAGGTGCCGATGCCCGCTCGATATTGGCACCATGGGGCTAACTGATTGAACCTCTTCAAAGATAGCCCACAATTCTAATACTGACTCCCTTTTGTCTGTCTTCTGTCCTGTATGTTTGATTCTTATATGTTTGTGCAATCAATTATATGTGTGTCAAATGTTCACTCCTTAGGCCAAGGAAATGTGTGTGGCTTCATGTGTAAATGCCACTTTTGGCAAACTTATTAAATCTTTTTATCCATTTGGGGAACCTAGACACCATGTGCTTTAGGGGGGAATTTATGGCAATTTTTGTAGTTTGGCTAATACATTTCAAATGATGTTTTCCTAGTGCTGTTTATTGAATTGTAGATGCAAATTGTACTTGGTGCACTCTTACATATTAAGTACTATGAGCTCAGTGCTTACAAATTTTACATCAAACAGTTTGAACAAAAATTTCAATAAAACACGCTAATACTGCATATGTAGTATTGTAACAGAAGGCGAATATACAATATGCTAGAATGGCTTCTGCTCAAGCTACAATGTTCACACAAATACAGTTTTCAAAGATAATCAATGCAATATCATTACATACAATAATACCTTCCAATAATGATTGACAGAAATAATTACTTTGTCAAAAAAATTATTTGTATGGTCATCACATCCTCTAGTAAGAGAAGACTAGTGTGAAATACATTCCTAACTGAGCTAGTTAGTCTAAGACTATCTACTCCTATACAATCATAAAAGTAATTTAGTAATAACTCCGGAATCATCTGTCACTCCTGGCCACACATGAGTTATGCCCATTTTCCTATTTTCAAGATTTCCTTATACAAATTCTGCCCTGCCAAGGACAAGCTATATGCACCTCCCACACTCCTTCTACATACTATGTGTGTTAAGAAACCCCTTTAGCACTGGGAAACTGTTGAGCTGTGTCAACTATACCCAATCAGGATAGCTATGTCACAAAAATCAGCATCCTGGGAGTTATCAAGGGCTGTACACATTATACACTATATTCACGCTAGGTAGCATCAGCTGTCAACACAAAGGTGTCTTCCATGGGAACGCCTCTGAGGTTGCCTTACAACTGATACAGTTAGGACATAAAATAGGTAATATGCTAGACCCTGTCAGTGGCAGTGTGCTCAAGTTATTTTTTTACGCTTCTCCCTAGTTTGGCATATGTCAAATGTTTTAGAATATGTTTTAAGTTTGTATGTAATCTTTCACCCTCTGTGAAGGCTGCTTTAG
Organism: Lissotriton vulgaris; assembly: GCF_964263255.1. Classification (NCBI taxonomy): domain Eukaryota; kingdom Metazoa; phylum Chordata; class Amphibia; order Caudata; family Salamandridae; genus Lissotriton; species Lissotriton vulgaris. The sequence goes on from NC_141689.1 coordinate 382,785,073, forward strand.
GAGGTACATCTGCCCTGGCAGATTCAGCAGAACTTACAATCGATTGCTGACTACCATTCTCATTGTACAAACGTGAATCAGTCTAGGCGGGGTCAACTTCCTTCAGCTGCAGTCGTGTATGAGATCCCAATTCTCCTAGGGTGGTGCGCCAAAATTATGCTTGCAATAAAATTCCTTAAAAACAGAAGACAAGAGGCATTTGGAAAAATAGGAACAGTTTGTGTAATTAAAGAGTTCAGCTGCGAGAACAGATACTGGCACGAGGACTGAGGACTGTCTCAGTTTACATTTGGTTGGGGTCATTCTTATATATACAAAATACAATAGGGACTAAAAAAGTTTCCGGCATACCATAAAGGGTGAGGAATGTTGGTTGCTCTCTTTAGAGTAATAAATTATTGGTCAATAGTTAATACAGTTGGGTCTTGAACGCACATGGACACAGTGTGGCCAGTGGAGAATATGTCTAGAAGTCCGGCCCGGGGAGCACGTGATCACTATGTGTGCTAGGTCCTGGTTGGCTTTATCTACTTAACTCATGTGGCATATGATTTATGCTGTTTTTTAGGAGCGGGACCGGCCATGTGTGCTTTTTTGTGACAATAAGCCATTCTAATGTCACTGTGCCTATCTATGGGATTGATCAAGAGTTTCCTGCATGGATGCTTGCCTGCCAGCTATGGACCCTCCCACCTGTGACCTAACAATCAGCAATCCCTGTACCTAAGTCTCAGAGTCTGCCTAATCACATACTTGCAAGTTGAGGTTGATGTAGAATTGTCAACGGGTGAATCTGTTAATATAGATGATATTTCATTTTAATCGATCTATGCATAGTTTTTCCATATTAATATTTTCACCCAGTTTTCTAAGTACGCAATCATGTCACTACTCTCTTTTCCCTAAGGCTGCCCACGATATACACATTATTGCTCCAGTTATGGCCTTAATCGTCCTCTGCTCTGCTCCCCAGATTTTTCACTCGTTCGGTGAGATCTGCCATTTTCTGCCGCCTGGACTGCTGTGAAAGCCTGAGCTCCTCAAATATCACCTCCATCTCCATCTCTGTACCTGCCGAAGGCCTAATTCCGCTGTGGCACTGTCTATCTCCTTCTGTAGGGAGTCTTTTGAGTCTGGGAGAACAGCCAGAATTTGAAGGAGAGGCTGTTTTAAGGCAAGGGACACTTCCTCTTCACTGCGCCCAGATGGCAGTTCCTCCGTTGTGGGTGTGCCCCTTGCAAAGCTGTGGCCGTGCCAGTTTCTATCACCCTGGGCTTGCCCATCATTAAACATTCCATTTACTGCAGCTCAAGGTAATCACACTGAGGGGGATTTCCACAAAAGACCAAGAAGGACCTTCAAGGCAGCCGAACTCTGCTCACTGCAGGCTCCTCTGGTATCAGCATCCCGCTTGAAATTGCAGTCACAGTTTGCCATGTAACATTCACAGTGTGCAGCAATCTTCACCAATTTGATTGGTGCTGTACCCCAGTTCATGCTCAAAGACAACTCTGATGGCTCATCAGTGGGCCTCTGGCACAACAAAAGGCATGGCCAAGCAGAGACAAACTGGTCCGCCGTGATAAATCAGGCTTTATTCATCCTCCATAAGCATGGGCGAATTTTGCGAATCTGGCGTTCGCGAATTTGCATATTTGCGAACTCGCAATCCGCAAAATCCGCGAATTCTCGCGAATTTGCGGATTTTTTTTTTTTGTGTGTTCCCAAGGGTTTCTGCCAGTTCGCGAGTGTTTTGTACCAGTTCGCAATTGCGAACGTACTTGTTGGCTCGCAACGGTCGCGACTTTGTTGTTTCTACGTCTGGTTCATCATCACAGGTTCACAGCACCCTCTGTTTCACCACTGCCACCCTCTGATTCACCCATGCCACCCTCTGGTACATCACTGCCACCCTCTGATTCATCACTGTAGCTTATGGGGGGGGGGAAAGCAAGCGCACCTGCCCTGCTTCAACTGACATGAATTAATTTGGGGTTGATTTATTAATGTGTCACTGTTTTAAAATTCCAGTCTGGCACCTGCTTCCTTATCTGTAATTTGCTTTCTATTGCAGTGCAATTTTTTTTCCCAGGACCTTTGTGGCCTACTTGTAGCTATTCTATGAGCCTGCTGTGAGGGTCAGAGCAGGGTCATAGAATAGTTGCAAGTATGCAACTGAACTCTGATGGGGCCCCTCAGGAAGCACTACAGGGAATGGTTACTAATGATGAGTTTGAACTTTTGCACCTGCTGACTGCTTTCAGTTTTGCAAAACTCGTTTTTCTGCAGAACAGCAACTGTAATGCCCCAAACAAACTTACTTGTGAAAGTTGATTTCTAATACAAAAGTGATCCAAAGAAAGTCAAAAAGGCCTCAAATCCAAGAAAGTGCAGGCAAATGTCAACCTGAGGAGTTATTCTGATAAAAATCATCATTTTCAGAAGGTTTATGCTGCTTGCTAGTGGATTTCTTGTGCAGAATTGCAAATTTTGTAATTTCGCGAGTGCAAGATTGTTGCTGCCCGCCGCATCCACATGTTCACAATTGCGACCTCTCGCAATGCGTCGCCAAACTCCAGCGGGATCCCGCAGCATGATCCAAAATGGCGCAGCACTTGCAAAATATCGAGAAAAACAACTCGGCAAACGCTGAATGACGGTAAGTGAACGCCGCACACCGCAATATTGTATCACCAAGAAAAAAAATCCGCTGCGTGCGAATATGCGGATTTTCGGTAAATTCACGAGAGTTCACGGATTGCGAATTTACCGAAAATCTGCAAAATCCGCGAGCGGAACGGATTTTCCGCCCATGCTTAATCCTCCAGGCCTACCGGCCTCACTGCCTCAGTCCATCATAGGGGCTATCTTGCTTGGGCCTTGACATTTGGCCACAGGCATCTTGCCAATAGTTTATACCCCCGCAGGTACTCAGCTGCTCAATGGGGCCATGGAGTGCCTCCCGCCATCTTGCTGGGTCCCGTTGAGCTTATTGTGTGTATAGCATGGCAGCCCTGATACACAGCACAGCAGCAAAGGCACCAAGGCCCCCAATCTGTCATTGCAACCCAACTACCTCCGCTCCATATGGTTTTGGACTCTGGCGGTTAGAGTAGGGCTGTCTGTGTGGCTGGTAGAGTAATATTAAGGGGGATAGATGGCGGTGTCAGAGTGGAGCGATCAACTCACACATCTGCCATCTTCCTTTGTCGAGCCACGCCCCCCACATTTATTGATTGATGGTCACCATTTCTGACATAATGCTCTTCCTTGCATAATGGTGGTACGTTTGCATTTGGCATATTTTGGGGATCATTCACTAGATCATCTCCACCATGACCCCAAGGTGTCAATTCTTAATGAATTTTATTTATACCTTGTTATGTTATGTTATATCCATATCATAAAGTGAATGTGTATCTCAGTGCTTGACCTCAACATAAATCGCATTTAGTAATTGAAACAGCCAGGTTTTGACCAACCTTTTGAATGTAGCCATGTCCGAGCACCAGCAAAGGTGGCCTGGAAGCTGATTCCATGCCATCGGGGCAGTATAGGTAAATACTCTGCCCCATCTATGGAGGCAAGGATACGGGGAATGGACAGAAGTACCTCATTGCAGGATCTCAATGTGAGAGAGGGACAATAATAGTGTAATTTGTTTTTAAGATACAGAGGGTATTCGCCCAACAAAGCTTTGTGGGCAATGACGGGGCAGCTAACAGCCAATGGCAATCTGAGATTGGTTTCTTTTAACTATCTACATCAAATGTATTATACACCTGCTCAGCTACATAAATATGGTTTACGAGAAGCTGCCAATTGCAGACGGTGTGGTGCCCCAGAGGCCAACTTCCATAATTTAGCATAGTCCTGCCAGAAAATAAACTTATTTTGGGAGCAGGTCACACACATTCTGCGTCTGATGGTGGGGGTGTCTATAGCATGCACTCCACAACTATGTCTGTTGGGTAATGTTACCAATGTTAAAGCCTCAGGGACCGATTCACAAAACTAACTTAAGACAAAATCCTAAACTTACTACTTTTGGTATTCACAGAAGGCATTTAGTAGGAGTAAAGTTAGGATTTTGTCTTAAGTTTGACTTAAGACAACTTAAGACAGACTTAAGACAGACTTAAGACAAACTTAAGACAAATTGAAGACAGACTTAAGACAAAATCCTAATTTAAGTCTGTCTTAAGTCTGTCTTAAGTTTGTCTTAAGTCTGTCTTAAGTTTGTCTTAAGTCAAACTTAAGACAAAATCCTAACTTTACTACTACTAAATGCCTTCTGTGAATACCAAAAGTAGTAAGTTTACGATTTTGTCTTAAGTTAGTTCTGTGAATCGAACCCTCTATTAGGAAGTTGGTGGTGGTGGCGCTATTAATAGCTAAACGTAGAGTTTCTATATGCTGGGAGGGTAGACATGCACCGAAAATTAGGCAGTGGCTGCAGGACATGGTCTATTGCCGGGATCAGCTCACTTGCTATGCTGAAGAACTACCCAAAGTCTTGAAGCCCGGTGACATATGGAGCCCACTTACCTCCTATTTACTCACTGTAAATGATATTTGATAGCTTTATTCTGCTCTGTTCTGCTCTGCTCTGCTCTTTCTCATGGAGGATTTATCAATGTTATATTAGTGCCTGTACTGATAACAATGTGATATGTAATTGGTGTAATCTGCTAAATGAAATGCCTATGCTCTATATGCCCAACAACTGCTAATGAATTTGTGGCTGCACTTGTTTTGAAAAGGAATGAAAAAAATTTAAAAAATAATAATAAAAAAGCTCTGTGGGCAAGAAAGTATATTTTATCAACAATGCGCTGTCTGACTGGAAGCCAGTGGAGAGATCTGAAAGGAGAGCCTTCTGGAAGGTTCCAAACTAATCAAGCAGCTGTATTTTGCACCACCTTTAGTTAAGTCAGGAGAGTATCATTTGCTGCCATAAGCTCCTTGCCCTACGCCACCACCTCCCGCCTCCCCCGAGTCACCTCCCACTCCAGTGCCTCCACGAATCATGTTCTTCAACTCCCAGAGGAATGTCAAACTCAACTTCCTTATTTGATCCACCCACCTCAACACCACGACCCTGCCCTGTCCACATCGATCTTTAATCACACTAGTATTCGTGTAGACTTCAGGAAGTCAAAACCACGTCATGACCTAATGCCCCCCACTCCCAGGGACCCAAAGTGAGACTACATGTTCTACATAGGTAGTAATAGGCAACATAACTTAAAAACGCCCTACACTGCACAGGGCGACCTTTCCCAAGATCCCCTCATCCTGCCCACGACATCATGGTGCAGCCTCTCGCTTTACTAGAAAGCCAGCTAGAATTGAGATCCCGGGCTTGAATGACATCCTCACCAACCTAGACAAGGCCAAATGCCCCAGCAATCCCCTTCCAGGGCACCCTCTCTCTCCAGTTCCAACCCCCTTAAGTGCCCCACAGGGCCCGTTGTTACCCCTGCGACACGGATACAGAAACCCTCAAGAACGGACGCTGAGGCACTGTCACGGAAAACCTTAGGAAACAAAGCCCTCGCTCCAGGCTACAGAGACGTATAAATACTGGCATTGAGACTATGACTTCAAGACCCACTAAACCAAAGCCACAAGGTCTTACGAAGAAGTGGCCGATCTAGCCTCTTCATACAATGCACCTCCTACTGACTCCCCAAAATCCAAGATCCAAGTCATCACGGGTTTTCGGAGAGACCATCCTTTCACAAAACCCCCTAGACTGCTTTTCCTCACCACCTTACCTAGGGCAGCCAGGGGAAAGAACCCCAGCAAAAAAAGAGCTTTCCACCAACTGCATGCACATCAACTGTAGATCGGCTTCTATGCATGCCACCGAACTAGCAGAGGCCATCCTCTTGCAGGAAATTGATATTGCGTTCATCATGGAGACTTGGCTCAATCAGCTCTCCTCACCGTGCTATCATTCATAAGGACAACATCGCCATCATGGAAATAGACTCTTGCAAGTACAACACCTTTGAATGTTTTAACGCCAATATAAAAACTAAAGATGATGGAGCACTACTCTGCCACCTTCTCTATCACTCACCATGCAACAACTCCGCATTTGGGGAGCATTTATCTGACCTGATTGCTCACTGTGCACTCAGAGATGCCAACAACCTAATTCTTGGTGATCTAAACGTTCAGTGGAATGAAACAAACAACCCGCTAATTCAAACGTTATCCAATCTTCTCTGTGACAACAACTTAGCCCAACACTGCTCAGAGGAAACACACCACAAAGGAGCAACCTGGGATGCCATTATCGCTCAACGAGATGAAATTATGACCGACCACATACTCCCCGTGGACTGGTCAGACCATCACATGATCTTATTTTATACCAACCCAAAAATACTCTCCCAATCACCTATGCAAGACTCCCCCAAATGGGCCAGAAACCTGACCCAGATTCCCATGGTAGCCTTAGAAGAAAGGATAAGCTTGCTCCTTCCCTACGTCAATTACCACCTCTCCACAACCAAACTCACCTCGCTTTACAACACAAATTTGGTGGCTATGCTTGACCAACTAGCTCTTCTAAAGCTAAAAAAAGCCAAGCCATTCCATCCAGGTCATGGTTCAACACTGACATCAATTCCGAAAGGAGACAATTAAGAGCCAAAGAAAGAATCTGGAGGAATAACCCTACTTCCACACTCCGCAAACAACTCAAAACAGCTTGTAGGAAGTACAACAGTCACATCAAGAACAAGAAATCCAAGTTTTTCCCTCTGCGCTGGACAGCTCAAAAATAGACCCAAAGAGCTCTATAACATCATCAGACAACAAACCTCCAAGCCCGCTACTTCCTCAATACAGGCGTCTAAAGAACTCTGCACCAATTTTGCCAACTTCTTTAATGACAAGATTACTAAAATCGAACTCTCACTGGACACTAACAATACTCGCCCCACAAAGAGCAGCACGTCTGGGCATATGATATCGCTCCTTGTCCCTCTTCCAAATCTTGGCTAACCTTCCGCCCTATCCAGGAAACAAAGATAATCAATCTGATCTCCACCTCCAAACCCTCATCTCATGTCCTAGACCCCATTCCACCCCCACTGACCAAGAAGCTGAAGCGCTCTCTAGCACCGCTCTGGTGCACAATCATAAACAGCTGCATGAAAAATGAAGCGTTCCCGAATGCCTTAAAGTGGGACAAGTCACACCTTTGCTGAAAAAAAACAGCCTTTACATAAAGGATTTGAATAACTCTAGACCCATCTCTAACTGTCCCCTTCTGTACAAAATCCTAGAAAGATGCATACTCCAGCAACTAACCTAACACTTGGACAACATCAACCTCCTGGACTTCCATCAGTCTGGCTTCAGAAAAGGCTGTAGCACCAAAACCGTGATCCTCAACATCATTGACGATATCCACAAATCACTAGACTCTGTCCAATGCTGCCTCCTCATTCTCCTAGACCTATCGGCAGCATTAGACACAGTATTTATTTATTTTATTTATTTTCGAGATTTTTATTGCGCAAACAAATACCCGAAGGTGTCTCGGCGCATGTGGCGGATAGAGAGACCCAACAACAGGCTTACTGGTTGAACAACCATGTTTTTAAGAGCCTACGAAAGCTCATCAGATTAGGGGCAGTTTTTATGGTGAGTGGCATAAGGTTCCAAAGTTTGGGTGTGGCAACCAAGAAGCGCCTGTCTCCCCCGGTTGCCGTTCTCGTGCGAGGTACCGGGAGCAGGCAGGTGTTGGCGGATCTCAACTGTCTCTTGGGGCTATACAACTGGAAAGCTTCAATCAGAAACTTTGGACCAATGCCATGCACTGCCTTGTAGGCGATGCAGAGGGCCTTGAATTTAATACGGCCCTCTACTCTTAGCCAATGCAGGTGACGAATGGCTGAGGTGGTTGGCTGACGGCAGGGGATGTCAAGAAGAATTCTTGCAGCCGCATTCTGTATGGACTGCAACTTAGATAGAACAAGTTTCTGAGTATTAAGAAAGAGGGCATTCCCGTAGTCAATTTTGGAAAACACTAGGGTGGAGACCAGGGTCTTCCCAGCTGAGGTGGGGAGGTAAGGCAGTATTTTTCTAATTTTCTTTAGAATGAAGAACGCAGATGACACAACCTTGTTGACATGAAGGTTAAATGACAGCTTGCTGTCAAAATTGACTCCCAGGTTTCTAACCTTTTCAACTGGGACAGGTGGAGAGCCCAGCTGGTTAGGCCACCACGTGGAAGACCAGTCCGGGGAGAGTTTACCAAAGGTCATGACCTCGGTTTTGTCTGAGTTAAGCCTCAGACAATTGGAGGACATCCAGGTACTGACAGCAAACATGGCCCTTTGAAAATTAGCTGCCACCGCTGGGCCGTCCTTGTGGATCGCCAGAACCAGTTGGGTGTCTTCTGCGTAGGATGTAAGTCGCAACCCATGGGCCTTTATTACCCTCGCTAAGTCTGCTACATAGATATTAAATAGCGTTGGACTTAGCGAGGAACCCTGTGGAACTCCACAGGGGAGTGCAGAGACAGGAGAATAGAAGTTACCCAACTTCACTGTCTGGGTACGGTTGGCCAGAAAAGATGAAATAAGATCTCTAGCCGTACCGTTTATCCCCAGGGCTGTGACACGGTCGACCAGAATAGCATGGTCGACCGTGTCAAAGGCTGCGGACAAGTCCAGAAGGATCAGGACAGCCGCACCTCCCTGGTCCATAATAGCTCTGATCTCGTCTGAGGCCTTTATTAAAGCGGTCTCGGTTCCATGCCCTTTCCTAAAGCCAAACTGCGTTTCGTCGAGAAGTTGGTAAGTATCGACGAACTCTGAGAGTTGTTTGTTCATCAGAGATTCACATATTTTGGCAGGAAAGGGGAGACACGCTATTGGTCTATAGCTGGCCAGAGCTGTGGGGTCCAGGGAGGGTTTCTTCAGAAGAGGTTTGATCACGGCCTTCTTCCAAGAATCTGGATAGTGACCAGTTAAGAATGCGGTGTTACAAATTTCCATAAGTGGGCGAGAGATCACCTCGCTGAGGTTAGCCATCACTGAGGGAGGACAGGGGTCTAAGGGAAGCCAGACTTGGTAGTAGAGATGAGTCTGCTGATTTGATCTTGCGTAATGGGAGCAAAGGAAGAGAAGGGATCATGGTCAGTGGCTGATTCTTCACCACTGCAGACTCTGGATCTTGTCTCTACATTCCCTGCAAAGGATGAGTATATATCTGCGACCTTAGTAGTGAAAAAGCTGGACATAGCATTACAAAGAGACTGAGAGGGTTCATCCCCCGGTCCCGTAGAGGGGGTGGACAGAGTAGTGACCACTGAAAACAATTCTCTAGCAGAGTTCCTGGCATTATCGATTTGAGCCGAGAAAAATGCACTTTTTGGGGAATGATAGCCTTTTTGTATATTGTCAGGGCGTCTTTGTAGGAATGCTTGGCTATGGGGCAGTAAAGTTTCCTCCAGCGCCTTTCTAAGTTCCTGCAGTGTTGTCGGTGGAGCCTAAGCTCTTCGGTATACCAAGCCGCCGATGGGGATATTCTGTTAGGTCGCATAAGCTTCTCCGGGGCCACCTGATCAGCAGCGTTCCGAATCCAATCATGGAAGTCGGAGGCTGATAAAGCAGGATTGGCTATCCCCATAGGAGAGGATAGTGTCAGGATATCTACCATCTGATGGATATCCGAATTTTTCCAAGCACAGGTCCCTAACCTAGTTCGTGGCCTGGAAGGGGGAGGGTTAGCGTGCCGGGTATGGATCCTAAAGATAATGGCCCTGTGATCTGACCACATAAGAGGAAGAATATCCAGTACAGAGATGTCTGAGTTGTTGGTAAACAGACCATCTAAAGTGTGCCCCGCCTGGTGTGTAGTTCCCTTCACCAATTGTTGAAGTCCTAAGGTTAGGAAATCAGCAGTGAGTTGAGTGGTTTCGTGGTTGCCCTGTTCTTCCAGAGGGAAGTTAAAATCTCCTAATATCATGTATTCCGGCGAACTTATGATGTGATCATTAAAATCAGAAAGTGTGGCAAGAAAAGAATTTCGGGGCCCAGGAGGTCGATATAGCAAAATTCCCTTGAGGGCTTGTTTATGATTAATATTAATAGCAAAGGAGGCTGCTTCACAGTTAGTGGACTGTATAGGATCGAGTGTAGTACGGTACAGATTCTTATAAATAATGGCAAGTCCGCCACCTCTTCCTATATGTCTGTCATGCCTAGCGACACTGTAACCCTCAGGGGTTGCCAGGCAGAAGTCCGGTCCTGAACCAGCATCTCCCCAGGTTTCGGTGGCAAAAAGAAAATCAAGATCATGGGCGAGAATAAACTCGCTGATCTGTAGGCTATGGCATGGAAGGGAGCGCGTGTTAATGAGCGCTGCTCGACAGCCATGGGGTTGAGTAATATGCAATTCATGAAAAAGTGTATTGCTAGGGGGGTCTGAGGCAGAGGAACCAGGCAAACGAGGTTGCGGAAGTTGGTATTGATACCCAGGACAAGGGATGGGGGTAACGCCCACTGCAGTGGAGAGAGGTTGAATGATACAGTGTCGATGGGAGTGGCCAGGGTTCAGCTGTCTTAGTTGCAGGGAAGAATAACGCAATAGAGGGCCAGGGGTTATGGCCTTGGGCCGAGTCCGGTCGCAGACGGGCTTGGCTTAGGCGCGGCTTCGGCGCGCATCCGGCGCGCCCGCTGCGCCAGCCCGCTGCGCCGTCTGGCCATGCTGCAGATTATATAGGGTGTGAGGAGGGTGGGAGGCCGGCGCGACTAGAGCGCACCCCCAGCCACACCAAAGATGGCGCCCACCGCCGCCTACACCGGATCAAAAGACCGGCTGGGCGAGGCAGGGAAATGAGATAATAGCGTATGAGATAATGAGATAATGGGTAGACCACAAACTCCTCATTAGGGTTCTCCAAGAAAGCGCCGGTCTTGGTGAGGTGGTCCTCCAATGGTTCTCTTCCTTCCTACACAATCAGACTCAAAAAATAAAAATAAAAACTTTGCATCCGACCTTCACACAGTCAACAAGGGAGTCTCTCAAGGCTCATTTCTCTCCCCACAACTCTTTAACATCTACATGGAACCTGTCACCAAACTACTCAAAAAAGCCAACATCCACTTCCATCTTTATGCTGACGATACCCAGATCTACTTGGAAACCGCCTCCATCAGAGACATTCAAAGACTCAATGACGTACTGAGAGATGTTCAACACTGGCTGACATGTAAACAAAACTAAACCCCTACAAAACCGAGATACTCCTCATCTCGAACAAAGAGGAGAACCCCCAAATTGCAGAATGGCTAAAAGCTGTCGATGCACTCAACAGGAATCTCACCCTAGCCGACTCCGTCAAATCACTAGGCATCACGCTAGCCCCGAAACTGGACATGACCAGACACTTCAAGAATTCGGCCAAGAGTGCTTTCTTTCCGTAACCTGAAACTATTGGACAAAATAAAACCTTTCATTCCACCCAGTGATCTCAAACAGGCCACCCAAGCACTGGTGCTGTCAAGACTGGACTATGGGAACGCAGTCCTCTCAGGAATAGCAAAATCACATCTGGCTCCTCTCAAAACAACTCAAAATGCGGCAGCCAGAATGGTCACCGGAATCAAGAAATTCGACCATATATCTCCTGCACTCAGAGAACTTAAGTGCCTCCCAGTCGAAATGCGGGTTAGCTACAGAACAGCCTGCCTCACACATAAAGCTCTACACACCGGCAAACCTCAATATTTGGAGGCCAAACTCAAAAAAGCAGGTCAGGCCAGGAACCTCAGAAGCTAAAACTCCCTCCTACTCATCCCGCTAAAAACTCGAAAACAAAAAACTGAGGCACAATCCTTCGCCGGGAGAGTGCCTAAAATCTAGAACTCTATTCCCCCTCACATCAGAACCATTCCCTCTTTTGTAAAATTGAAAAAGCCAACACAAAATCCTGTTCCTCACCCACTCCCTAGGGAACCGATAGGATCAGTCGGAGCGGGTAAGCAGACACCTCGCACTGCTTCTACTCATTCCGCCAGATTCATCATTCTCCCGTTTTGCGAGGCCCTAATAGCGAATCATAGCGATTCGCTATTAAGGACTCGCAAAACGGGATTCATGTAGGAATCGCAATATTTTTTGCGATTCCTACACATTCTTTATTTGCGATTAGCAAATTGCTAATCGCAAATAAGGAAAAACTCCCCATGCATTCCTATGGGCCAAAAGGCCCATAGGAATGAATGGTGAGTATTCCTTATTTGCGATTAGCAATTTGCTAATCGCAAATAAGATAGCGATTTGAAGGGTGCCAGGGGTGTTCAAAGGACACCCTGTAGCACCCCTCAAATGATCTGTGACACAGGTGTTGCACACACACATGTCCAAAGGACATGTGTGTGTGTAACATGCAACTCAGAAAAATGCATTTAAATGCATTTTTCTGAGTTTTCGCAATTTACCGCGAGGTCTGACCTCGCGGTAAATTGCGCCTAGAAATTGCGAATTCGCAAATTGAAATAGGATGTTGAATAGCATTTAAGGAATCTCAAATAGAGATTCCTTAAATGTCATTTCCTCGCACATTTGCGACATCGCAATTAGCGATTTTTGCTTTTGGGATGCTGAATCCCAAAAGTAAAAATCGCACTCGCAAAGGGCCGGATTCTCAGAATCCGGCCCTTTGCGAGCCGATTTAGCCTTGATGAATAAGGCTGATTGTCTCTAAGACTGCGAAGCAGATCTCCCAACCATCGTCCTGCTTTTTTAATGTGGTTTTTTTTTGTGAATCTCTGCAATGTATCTGTTGTAAAGCGGTCCGATACCCTCAGATCAGGCCAGTGCAATATAAAACTTCATAAATAAATAAAAAGGAAAGCATTGCTATAGTCTAAACGGCATCAATGCCATCTCTGTTCTGTGGGCCGCTCTTAGTCCAGATTGAGAGGGGTGTAGGATCGCATGAACCTTTAACAATGTCATGAGCTGTTGATACAGCTTTCAAGCGATTTCCCTAGCAGAAAGAGGAGGTTTATGAGACAATAGTTGGTTAGGTCTTTTGGACCCACATTAGGTTTTTTGAGAAGGGGTAAACCAAAGCAGTCCTCCAAGCTGATGGCAATTTAGCAGATTCAAGAGAAAGATGAAATATCAATAGAATGGCAGGAGCTAACACTGGTGATAGGGTGGCCAAAGTCCTAGGGGACTGACATCTGTAGGAGAACCTGTTTTAGCTTAAGTCAGGAGTGTGAGCATATGATCTATACTAAGGGGTTCAAACCTATCTCAGAGTGGTGAAGAGCCATTGAAGGATGGTGCCAGTGGGAAAACATGTATCTACCCTTGACTGATGGAAAACTGCTTGTAAATAGTGTAAATCTTGTCCTAAAAAATCAGCTAGAGTATTACAAAATTGTTGAGAGGAAGTAATGTCTGAGACACAAGCATGGGGATGGATGAAATCATTGAGCCCTTTATAGAGCTCTTTAGAAGATTTGCCCACACTTGAAATTCGAGGGCAGATAAAACTCCTCCTAGTCTTCTTAATGTGGGCATGGTATTCAGATTGAACAGATTTAAAGACTGCTTTGTCATTAAAAGATTTTGAACTGCGCCACTATTTTTCCAGATTTTTGTATCCTGCCTTTAGCTAACTTAATTCACTAGAAAACCTGGAAGCTTTAGGCCTTGAAGAAGTCTGCTTGGACATTTTGTTAAAGAATTGTGCATTACTTATTACATCAAACTAAGCCTTTGGATATGTTTTCAACAAAATGTGGTAGTTTATGGAACAGATGCCTTCACTACTTAGTCTGTAGATGACAAACAGTGTCCCCAGACTGTTTGAACATTTTAAAGCAAATGACTAGAGCATTTTACTAAATTATCTCAAGTAGTTTGTTGCTTTTACACACTGCTCTGTGCTCCATGGACAGGAGATGAAATTACACTGAGCTCCAAATATGAAGAAGTCTTTCTTTCATTCCTTAATGCATATTAGTCTGTTTCATCCATTGGCAAGTGAGAAAGTGCAAAGCACTCATAAAGTGCAAAATGTTGGTGGAAGGCAAGCACTCAAAACACCAAACTTTTGTCCCATGTCCATGGGTTTTATGAAGGTCATATACAAATTAATTGCCAGTGCCATCCTTAACGGAACAGAAATGACAATCTACCACAGAGACGCATTATGAGACAGTGACTTCCAGTTAAAAAGCAACAGTTAATTACAAATTACAATATATTAGGTATAAAGTACCCACTTCCGGACATTATAAGGCTATTGCAGGCCACCAAGGAGTTCCATAACCCCATAGAGGAATGAGGCGAAGGCTGAGTTCCTTTTTAAGGTTATGGGACTCCGAGGTGACTTACAATACCCTAATCATGTACACTAGGGGGAGTTGTATCCTATAGAAAACCTGGTCACACCCTCACCTTTCCACAAACAACTTAAAATCTTGGTGCATAGCTCTTTTATATGAAAGAGTGAGCATGTTTGCAAACATGAAGAATACCAATAAAACCTCTAGTGCAAGCTAAACACATCAAAAACCTGTGATGTATTTACTGCAAATAGATATTAGAAACAAATATACAAGACAGCATCAGTAGCTCAGAATGTGTTTAAAAAGCAGCAAGATTGTAGCTTTACTCTAGCAAAAGAGTGTAAAAAAAAAAATGTTCTCTGCTTGTCATTGTAAAATATTTAAATAGAGCAGAAGAAAGAAGAGCAATGTTCTGTTTGATGTTTAAATAGCAGCTTTAGTTATGCTTAGTGACCTGACCTGCCTTTCAACTGGATGCTGGCTCTGGCAGCAAGCATTGTGATGTCAGAACTCGACTGTAATAACCATATAATAGCTGAGTTCTGATGTCTTTTCTTAGTAATGGGTGTGTTGTGACTTCAGTTTATACAGGGACTACAGAATCCCAAGTATTATATAAATATTTCCTTCATGCCATGAATAGCTAATTATTACATTTAAAGCTTGAAACTGATTTATTGACTTATGATAGCACTAAGGCGAAACATTTTTCAAAAGTTTGTGCTATTCTGGAACGTCTCAGGGGGGCTAGATTGACTCTCAAGAAGGAGAAATGCAAGTTTGATGTTGAGGAAGTGAATTATCTGGGTCATTGTATCACTGGGCATGGGGTTTTTCCAAAGAAGGATTTGGTTGAGTGTATTGTAAAGATCAGTGTACCTCCCAACAAAGATAAGTTGCTTTATTTTCTTGGGATGGTGGAGTTTTATAGAAAGTTCATTCTGAGTTATGCTGATCAGACTAGATGTATTTGGAAACGTACTGGTAAATGTGTTGTTTTTGACTGGAGTGATGAGTGTGACAAGGAGTTTGCCTCCATCAAAGCTGAGTTAATGAAAGCTCCCTCCTTACAATCATTTGTGTCTGGTGAAGAAACTTGTATTTTGACGGATGTCAGTGCCAAAGGATTAGGGGCTGCATTACTTCAAAAAGTTTGTGGAGTAGAACTTTTGATTGCTTGTGCGTCTAGGTGTCTTAGGGGATCTGACCGTAACTACTCTGTAATTGACAAGGAGGCTTTGGCTATTTTCTGGGCACTGAGGAAATTCAGAAACTTGGTTTGGGGTACTAGAGTGAAGATCCTCTCTGACCACAAACCTCTTAGGGAGGTATTCGGGAAAAACGGTTTAACCTCTATTTCTTCTCGGATCAAAAAATGGATCATTTCGCTTCAAGAATTTGATTTTGATGTAGACTATATACAAGGTGTAATTAACAAGTCAGCTGATTGTTTATCTCGGTTGGTTGATGTTGATGTGGTGGATCTAGATGATGTGAGTCTTGTGGATGACGTAGTTAATGTTTGTCACTTTGGGCGCTGTGGAGGAATCGGAGTGGAAAACTGAAATTGGAAAATATCAAGAAATCATGAAAGTTATGGATTTACTTAGGTTGGGAAAAAACAGGCACCTTGAGAAGCCTTGGTTTTTGGTTGGTGAAGAATTGTCAGTGGTGGATGACATTCTTCCTAGGGGTACTAAACTTGTTACTCCTTTAGGCGTGCGTAATAAATTACTTAGTCATGCACACACTGGGCATCTTGGAATTGTCAAGACTAAAAAGTATTTGAGAATGCAATTTTGGTGGTCAGGAATGAACAAGGAGATTGAAATGATGGTTTGTGATTGCATGGAGTGTTGTTGTAGTGATAAGATACTCAAAACGAAACAGATGCCTATGGTTTGCAGGAGACTACCTAATTACCCTTGGGATGAGGTAGCCATCGATATTGTTGGACCCTTACATGGTGTGTCTGACACACCGTACTTAATTGTTTTGCTGGATTTGTATTCCAGTCGATTGAAGTAAGTTCCATCAGGGACATCCCTTCAGCTAGTGTCAAGAGGTTTCTGGAAGAAATTTTTAAGTGAGAGAGTTTTCCCAATTGTATTCTCTCTGATAATGGTCCTCAGTCATGTTCTTCTGAATTCCAGTCTTTCATGAAAAGTGTGGCATTAAACACAAGCGCAGTTCTGTGTATCACCCAGAAACCAATGGGGCTGTGGAAAGAGTTAACAAAACACTTAAGGAAAGTAATTAGCCAGAGTCAATAATTTAAATTGGAAAGTTGTTCTGCAAGATAGGATCACAGCTTTTCGCATGTCTCCCCATAGGACCTTTGAGTTGTTCAAGGGAAGAGCATCTAATTCGAAGCTCTGTCCAAGGTGGATGAGTGTTGACAAAGGTTTTCAAGACAATCGTTTGGGTGATGGGCGATGTAGGGAGTATGGTAAGCAATTGTCAAGGAAAATGTACTTTGATGAGAACAACTGTGTACAGAATAATGATTTGTGTGTTGGGGATCTTGTTAAGATTAGGCCAACTGTTGGATGTCAACTTTGGTCTAAGTTCACTAAAGTGAAAAGAGTTGTTAAGATCTTCAAGAATGCAGTTAAAACTGATGATGGAAGAATTTGGAATAAAAGTTGTGTTTTGTACATTAATTCCAATTTCAGTTCTGTCAATAATGACTTCAGTCCTTCTTCTTCTTTTGCAGATTCATTTACTTCTGTTAGGTTGGGTTTATTATCAGATACTGACAAGAGGAGGAGCCGGAGGGTGCACCGAGTTCGTTGCATATGAAAGACTTGGGGCCCGATGTAGGTGGCAAATACCGGTCGGAAACGGCCAAATTCGGCCGTTTCCGACCGGTATTTGACATCTTGAGATGTAGGGGGCCAGATTTTACAGATTCTGTGAATTTACCGAATTGGTAAATTTACAGAATCTGTAAAAAACTGAATCGGTATTTTTACCGATTCGGTAATTCCCAGATGTAGGTGGGACTCTTCTGAGTCCCAAAGGCCCTACAAATTCGGTATTTTACCACCCAATCCAATTGGTTGTTAAAATACTGAATTCAGGTGTGCATGCACATGTGTGCATGCACACCTAGCCATGTGACAGACAGACATGCCCTTAGGGCATGCCTGTGTGCCACATTGCGCACATGCCTATTTTTGGGGTGCCAGAGGGTGTCAAAGTGACACCCCCTGCACCCTTGTGAAATTCGGTATTTACCGATTCGGTAAATACCGAATCGGTAATGCCCATTCATTCCTATGGGCTTCAAAGCCCATAGGAATGAATGGGCATTACCGATTCGGTATTTACCGAATCGGTAAATACCGAATTCTTCCGATTCGGTATTCCAGCACATCTGGAATACCTACATACCCACCCCTTAGATTTACCGATTTTTAATTAACGAATCGGTAAAATTCGGTAATTAAAAATCGGTAAATCGATTCTACCTACATCTAGTCACTTGAATTTAATTTTCCTTCTTATCGCTTGTTTTCTTGTAACTTGTTTTTCTTCTTTTTGTTTTATTGTAAAGAGAGAAGATGTGTGATATCATGCCTGGTTTCTCGTGGAACCTTGTTTTAAGTTCTTACTGTAGATTCTATATGCCCGCAGGTTCTGTACTCAGTTATGCTTTGATTACGTATGGCTGAGGTGAAATAAACCGGACATGCCTTGCTACTACAGCGTGACTTAGTCTTATTTACCTTGAAAACACCCCACTAATAAATCTAATAATGTATCAAATAAAGGTTCAAAATTGGCCTTAAAAAATAAGGCGCTTCCCATTGAGACAACAGAACAATTAAAAGATTTTGATTCATATGCCTCTTTCCTGCATTAACTTGTAAATAACATGATATACAACATAACATACAATTCAGTACTGATTTCCTTTCTATGCACAAAAGTAAAATCTAGTGGGACCCTCACCACTGCGGACTACATCTCCTGGCATTACTGACCCAGGTGTGGCTGCATCGGATCACCAAAGGTGCCAGGGTACCACAAATTCCACAGAGACGTTGCACAGCGCAGGACCCTCATCACCATGGAGTGCATCTCGCGGCATTCCTGGTCCAGTGTTGTGTAGTTCCTAAATATCCTATACAGGACCTGCTCGTTCGGATAACATAAACTGTGGGTTTGGTGGCAGACTGGTTCCGAGCACCCCCACCGGATATCCTAGCCTGTTTGCATAAGCTAGTTCACAGTGCCACTAGAATCTCCTCTTATCGGGGAGAGAATAGTTTCTGGCAACCTCAGAACATGACAACCCTGATCCCAAAGATTGTGGAAAGAATGTACTACCTTTCGCTCAGTCACTCATGCTCACTTAGTTTGTCTCAGAGATACACAGAATAAACAGTCTGGGTGTTTCAATAAGGATTTATTGAACAGTTGTTATTCTTGTGTAGAATAGATTTGCTGTAACAACAATTAGACAGTAGCAGAGATATATGATGAGCAGTACTACGAAAGTAAAGGGATGGTACAGCTCTACTATCTTCCAGTAATCATGAATATATACCAGCACATAAAACACATGATAAGTAAGCATGGGCGAATTTTGCGAATTTGCGGTTCGCGAATTTGCGTATTCACGAATTCGCAATCCGCAAAATCTGCGAACTATCGCGAATTTGGGGATTTTTTTCTTTTTGTGTTCGCAAGCGTTTCTGCCAGTTCGCAAGGGTTTTGTACCAGTTCGCAATTGCAAACTTACTTGCCGGCTCGCAACGGTCGCGACTATGTTGTTTCTACGTCTGGTTCATCATCACAGGTTCACAGCACCCTCTGTTTCACCACTGCCACCCTCTGGTTCACCCATGCCACCCTCTGGTACATCACTGCCACCCTCTGGTTCTTCACTGTAGATTATGGGGGTGGAAGCAAGCACACCTGCCCTGCTTCAACTGACATGAATTAATTTGGGGTTGATTAATGTGTCACTGAATTTAAACTTCCAGTCTGGCACCTGCTTCCTTATCTGTAATTTGCTTTCTGTTGCAGTGCACTTTTTTTCACAGGACCTTTGTGGCCTACTTGTAGCTATTCTATGAGCCTGCTGTGAGGGTCAGAGCAGGGTCATAGAATAGTTGCAAGTAGGCAACTGAACTCTGGAGGGGCCTCTCAGGAAGCACTACAGGGAATGGTTACTAATGATGAGTTTGAACTTTTGCACCTGCTGAGTGCTTTCAGTTTTGCAAAACTCGTTTTTCTGCAATTTCGCGGGATTCGCGGAGCGCGAATTTGCGCGAGATCGCATTCGGAAGCCGCGAATTCGTGCGAATATGCGATTTGTTTTTCTGCGGAGTGTTAGTTCGCAAGGTTTTGTGCGTTTTAGCGAGCCGCTTGTAGCGCAACGGCCCAAAGTTACCCTCACAGTCGTTCACGGGCGCGGCCATCTTGTTGCATGACGTATTTCCGTTTCCGGGCGCGATGTGTAATCTCGCAAAGTGTGCGGCTCGCTAGTACAAGTTTGCGTGTGATCGCGAGGGAAATCTCGCGCGAACTTACCCACGCGGTCCTGAACGGACGCGGCCATCTTGTTTCTCATTCATTGCTATGGTTCTGGGCATGCTTTCTGTATCCTCTCTGAATCTCTGCCATCCTTTGCTTGTTTGAAGTTTTTTTTTATCTATTTTACTTATTATCTATCCCTCTATTTTTCTAGCTCTATATTTTTGTGTTTTCTGCTACTTTTGGTTAATTTTAAAATACTTTTTAAAACTATTTTCTTTTCTTCTTCCCTATTTTATTTCTTCTTTATAATTTACCTTCCTTTCTGCCCAGACCATGGTAAAGGGAGCCGGGAAGCATCATGAGAAGGGGAAGGGTCCCGCAGCCCGTGCCCGGCTCCCGTGCGGGCGTTTGAGGGGGGAGCAGGTCACAGCCCGGGAGATCTTTAGCACGGAGGAGGTGGACGCACTAGTTTTTTATGTTCAGCGCCGCCTCCCCAGGACCATCAAGGCAGGCGGCAAGATCGCTAGCGGCTACCGGCTCCGGGAGCGCCGGAAGCGGTGGGAGAAGGTGTGCCGGGCCATGTACCAACACTCTCGGGTCCGGCGCACCTACAACCAGGACACCCACCATTGGACGGATCTCCTGGACCGGGAACGCGACTTGATCGACTTGCTCGGCCTCGAGATCCCCGGGCTTGGTGAGTAGTAGTAGCTATTTCTTCACTACTCTGTTTTCTCCTGCTCTGTGTGTTATTATATTGCACATTTTTGTTTTTTACCAAGAGCAATAATGCTGCTGATTACATTGTAGGTGAATTATATTTCAAAATCTTCTGTGCATTTCAGGTGCACTGCTCTCCTTCTCAGTAGCGTTGCTACTATGCTTATTTGTTTTCGATTTTGTGTTCATTTCATTGGCCTGAGAAATGATGTATGAGTGCGGTTTAAAGAACTGTGTAATGCTAGACAGACACTAAGGGTCAGATTTTTTATTACCGGCGCATCCCTGCAAAGTAGCAGGGATGCGCCAGTCCTCCTAAATATTATTATTTAATAGAACGAAACCCTTTCTCTGGCAAATTACTGAACTACCATTTAGCCTGTTCCAAATTATTTTCTGTCGGATACAACGACCCTGAGTTTCAGGAGGCTCATCAGTCCTGATGATGATCTAAACTTACATAGATCGAAACGTTGTCGACCTACCCAAGGAAATACACCCACTTCATTGTACATATCTCTGTGGTTTTAAGCCTTGTTATTGTGTGACATTTCGTTTTTCACTTTGTTCACTTATGTCACGTTCTGCACCTTGTCACTCACTTGAGCACCTGAAAAGTACTATAATAATTGTAAAGAAAAAAGAAAAAAGAAAGTAAATAAAAGATTCTGTAAGAACCCACCTCTCTAGCTCCCTAGCGTTAATTAATTATTCGCTTCACTTCTTTCAAGACCTTATTAGGCCATTCTTGAACCATTGTTCCTTTAAAAAGTATATACTCACCCCAGGTTCGCTTTATGGGGTACCCTTGTTCTCAAAAAGTATTTAGAATGCGGCGCACCATGGGCCCAAAACGCCACCGAAGTGTTACGCATCTGTGCCGTAAAGACGGCGCATTGCTGGAGTTGCGTCGCAACGATGGAGCAGCTCCAGCAATGCTCTGGGGTGCCCTATCTCCTGGGAGGACGGCCTGGTCCCAGGCCATCCTCCCAGAAGCAGAGGACGGCCTGGAACCAGGGTTCAATTCCCAACGCGGCAGGGTCGTGAACCAGGGTCAGCGGACTCGATAATTCTCGCTTCGGTGCCTTCTCTAACCAGGGATCACACTCAGCAACTCTGGCCATTAGCTTGCCTCTTCTCCACAACGGCCCCCCACATACACCAGGGATGCCTGGTTTCACCTTGGAGATACCCAGCAGGGATCATCTCACAGGGAAAGCCAGGACGGGTTACCCAGTGGTCTACAGCGCTGGGACGCCCCATTGCTGGGGTAGCCATGCGCTTTACAAGACAACCTAACATAACATAACATAACATAACAATGCTGCATCAAGCCGTACGTCTGCTTCAAGCAGGCGCAGGGTTTGAGTCACGCACCATTGTCCTAAAAGTGACTGATTGAAATCTTGTAGATTTCCCTCAGCCACTTTTAGGATGCGTTCCTGCGCAGGTACACCCTCCCTTGCGCCGTAACGCCCCCTGATGGTGCAGGGCTTACAACGTGATGCATCTCCCATATGCGTCACGTTGTTAATATACGCCGCACCATGGGGCCTCTTTTGTTCTGCCGCTGCGTCACAAAAGTCACGCAACAATGGAGCAAAAGAGCGGCAAGGGGCTTCTGAATCTGCTCCTACAGACTCAAGTCCAGTCCTACCCTAATCATGTACACTAGGGGGAGTTGTATCCTATAGAAAACCTGGTCACACCCTCACCTTTCCACAAACAACTTAAAATCTTGGTGCATAGCTCTTTCATATGAAAGAGTGAGCATGTTTGCAAACATGAAGAATACCAATAAAACCTCTAGTGCAAGCTAAACACATCAAAAACCTGTGATGTATTTACTGCAAATAGATATTAGAAACAATTATACAAGACAGCATCAGTAGCTCAGAATGTGTTTAAAAAGCAGCAAGATTGTAGCTTTACTCTAGCAAAAGAGTGTAAAAAAAATAAAAATTTTCTCTGCTTGTCATTGTAAAATATTTAAATAGAGCAGAAGAAAGAAGAGCAATGTTCTGTTTGATGTTTAAATAGCAGCTTTAGTTATGCTTAGTGACCTGACCTGCCTTTCAACTGGATGCTGGCTCTGGCAGCAAGCATTGTGATGTCAGAACTCGACAGTAATAACCATATAATAGCTGAGTTCTGATGTCTTTTCTTAGTAATGGGTGTGTTGTGACTTCAGTTTATACAGGGACTACAGAATCCCACGTATTATATAAATATTTCCTTCATGCCATGAATAGCTAATTATTACATTTAAAGCTTGAAACTGATTTATTGACTTATGATAGCACTAAGGCGAAACATTTTTCAAAAGTTTGTGCTGTTCTGGAACGTCTTAGGGGGGCTAGATTGACTCTCAAGAAGGAGAAATGCAGGTTTGCTTTTGAGGAAGTTAATTATCTGGGTCATTGTATCACTGGGTATGGGGTTTTTCCAAAGAAGGATTTGGTTGAGTCTATTGTAAAGATCAGTGTACCTCCCAACAAAGATAAGTTGCTTTATTTTCTTGGGATGGTGGAG
The DNA here is from genome assembly GCF_964263255.1 of Lissotriton vulgaris. NCBI lineage: Eukaryota > Metazoa > Chordata > Amphibia > Caudata > Salamandridae > Lissotriton > Lissotriton vulgaris. Next base: position 382,808,154 of record NC_141689.1, read on the forward strand.
TTTTATAGTAAGTTCATTCTGAGTTATGCTGATCAGACTAGATGTATTTGGAAACGTACTGGTAAATGTGTGGTTTTTGACTGGAGTGATGAGTGTGACAAGGAGTTTGCCTCCATCAAAGCTGAGTTAATGAAAGCTCCCTCCTTACAATCATTTGTGTCTGGTGAAGAAACTTGTATTTTGACGGATGTCAGTGACAAAGGATTAGGGGCTGCATTACTTCAAAAAGTTTGTGGAGTAGAACTTTTGTTTGCTTGTGCGTCTAGGTGTCTTAGGGGATCTGACCGTAACTACTCTGTAATTGACAAGGAGGCTTTGGCTATTTTCTGGGCACTGAGGAAATTCAGAAACTTGGTTTGGGGTACTAGAGTGAAGATCCTCTCTGACCACAAACCTCTTAGGGATGTATTCGGGAAAAACGGTTTAACCTCTATTTCTTCTCCGATCAAAAAATTGATCATTTCGCTTCAAGAATTAGATTTTGATGTAGACTATATACAAGGTGTAATTAACAAGTCAGCTGATTGTTTATCTCGGTTGGTTGATGTTGATGTGGTGGATCTAGATGATGTGAGTCTTGTGGATGACGTAGTTAATGTTTGTCACTTTGGGCGCTGTGGAGGAATCGGAGTGGAAAACTGAAATTGGAAAATATCAAGAAATCATGAAAGTTATGGATTTACTTAGGTTGGGAAAAAACAGGCACCTTGAGAAACCTTGGTTTTTGGTTGGTGAAGAATTGTCAGTGGTGGATGACATTCTTCCTAGGGGTACTAAACTTGTTACTCCTTTAGGCGTGCGTAATAAATTACTTAGTCATGCACAGACTGGGCATCTTGGAATTGTCAAGGCTAAAAAGTATTTGAGAATGCAATTTTGGTGGTCGGGAATGAACAAGGAGATTGAAAGGATGGTTTGTGATTGCATGGAGTGTTGTTGTAGTGATAAGATACTCAAAACGAAACAGATGCCTATGGTTTGCAGGAGACTACCTAATTACCCTTGGGATGAGGTAGCCATCGATATTGTTGGACCCTTACATGGTGTGTCTGACACACCGTACTTAATTGTTTTGCTGGATTTGTGTTCCAGTCGATTGAAGTAAGTTCCATCAGGGACATCCCTTCAGCTAGTGTCAAGAGGTTTCTGGAAGAAATTTTTAAGTGAGAGAGTTTTCCCAATTGTATTCTCTCTGATAATGGTCCTCAGTCATGTTCTTCTGAATTCCAGTCTTTCATGAAAAGTGTGGCATTAAACACAAGCGCAGTTCTGTGTATCACCCAGAAACCAATGGGGCTGTGGAAAGAGTTAACAAAACACTTAAGGAAAGTAATTAGCCAGAGTCAATAATTTTAATTGGAAAGTTGTTCTGCAAGATAGGATCACAGCTTTTCGCATGTCTCCCCATAAGACCTTTGAGTTGTTCAAGGGAAGAGCATCTAATTCGAAGCTCTGTCCCAGGTGGATGAGTGTTGACAAAGGTTTTCAAGACAATCGTTTGGGTGATGGGCGATGTAGGGAGTATGGTAAGCAATTGTCAAGGAAAATGTACTTTGATGAGAACAACTGTGTAAAGAATAATGATTTGTGTGTTGGGGATCTTGTTAAGATTAGGCCAACTGTTGGATGTCAACTTTGATCTAAGTTCACTAAAGTGAAAAGAGTTGTTAATATCTTCAAGAATGCAGTTAAAACTGATGATGGAAGAATTTGGAATAAAAGTTGTGTTTTGTACATTAATTCCAATTTCAGTTCTGTCAATAATGACTTCAGTCCTTCTTCTTCTTTTGCAGATTCATTTACTTCTGTTAGGTTGGGTTTATTATCAGATACTGACAAGAGGAGGAGCCGGAGGGTGCACCGAGTTCGTTGCATATGAAAGACTTGGGGCCCGATGTAGGTGGCAAATACCGGTCGGAAACGGCCAAATTCGGCCGTTTCCGACCGGTATTTGGCATCTTGAGATGTAGGGGGCCAGATTTTACAGATTCTGTAAATTTACCGAATCGGTAAATTTACAGAATCTTTAAAATACTGAATCGGTATTTTTACCGATTCGGTAATTCCCAGATGTAGGTGGGACTCTTCTGAGTCCCAAAGGCCCTACAAATTCGGTATTTTACCACCCAATCCAATTGGGTGTTAAAATACTGAATTCAGGTGTGCATGCACATGTGTGCATGCACACCTAGCCATGTGACAGACAGACATGCCCTTAGGGCATGCCTGTGTGCCACATTGCGCACATGCCTATTTTTGGGGTGCCAGAGGGTGTCAAAGTGACACCCCCTGCACCCTTGTGAAATTCGGTATTTACCGATTCGGTAAATACCGAATCGGTAATGCCCATTCATTCCTATGGGCTTCAAAGCCCATAGGAATGAATGGGCATTACCGATTCGGTATTTACCGAATCGGTAAATACCGAATTCTTCCGATTCGGTATTCCAGCACATCTGGAATACCTACATACCCACCCCTTAGATTTACCGATTTTTAATTAACGAATCGGTAAAATTCGGTAATTAAAAATCGGTAAATCGATTCTACCTACATCTAGTCGCTTGAATTTAATTTTCCTTCTTATCGCTTGTTTTCTTGTAACTTGTTTTTCTTCTTTTTGTTTTATTGTAAAGAGAGAAGATGTGTGATTTCATGCCTGGTTTCTCGTAGAACATTGTTTTAAGTTCTTACTGTAGAATCTATATGCCCGCAGGTTCTGTACTCAGTTATGCTTTGATTACGTATGGCTGAGGTGAAATAAACCGGACATGCCTTGCTACTACAGCGTGACTTAGTCTTATTTACCTTGAAAACACCACATTAATAAATCTAATAATGTATCAAATAAAGGTTCGAAATTGGCCTTAAAAAATAAGGCGCTTCCCATTGAGACAACAGAACAATTAAAAGATTTTGATTCATATGCCTCTTTCCTGCATTAACTTGTAAATAACATTATATACAACATAACATACAATTCAGTACTGATTTCCTTTCTATGCACAAAAGTAAAATCTAGTGGGACCCTCACCACTGCGGACTACATCTCCTGGCATTACTGACCCAGGTGTGGCTGCATCGGATCACCAAAGGTGCCAGGGTACCATAAATTCCACAGAGACGTTGCACAGCGCAGGACCCTCATCACCATGGAGTGCATCTCGCGGCATTCCTGGTCCAGTGTTGTGTAGTTCCTAAATATCCTATACAGGATCTGCTCGTTCGGATAACATAAACTGTGGGTTTGGTGGCAGACTGGTTCCGAGCACCCCCACCGGATATCCTAGCCTGTTTGCATAAGCTAGTTCACAGTGCCACTAGAATCTCCTCTTATCGGGGAGAGAATAGTTTCTGGCAACCTCAGAACATGACAACCCTGATCCCAAGATTGTGGAAAGAATGTACTACCTTTCGCTCAGTCACTCATGCTCACTTAGTTTGTCTCAGAGATACACAGAATAAACAGTCTGGGTGTTTCAATAAGGATTTATTGAACAGTTGTTATTCTTGTGTAGAATAGATTTGCTGTAACAACAATTAGACAGAGGCAGAGATATATGATGAGCAGTACTACGAAAGTAAAGGGATGGTACAGTTCTACTATCTTCCAGTAATCATGAATATATACCAGCACATAAAACACATGATAAGTAAGCATGGGCGAATTTTGCGAATTTGCGGTTCGCGAATTTGCGTATTCACGAATTCGCAATCCGCGCAATCCGCGAACTATCGCAAATTTGGGGATTTTCTTCTTTTTTTGTGTTTGCAAGCGTTTCTGCCAGTTCGCAAGGGTTTTGTACCAGTTCGCAATTGTGAACTTACTTGCCGGCTCGCAACGGTCGCGACTATGTTGTTTCTACGTCTGGTTCATCATCACAGGTTCACAGCAGCCTCTGTTTCACCACTGCCACCCTCTGGTTCACCCATGCCACCCTCTGGTACATCACTGCCACCCTCTGGTTCATCACTGTAGATTAATGGGGGGGGGGGAAGCAAGCACACCTGTTCTGCTTCAACTGACATGAATTAATTTGGGGTTGATTAATGTGTCACTGAATTTAAACTTCCAGTCTGGCACCTGCCTCCTTATCTGTAATTTGCTTTCTGTTGCAGTGCAATTTTTTTTTCACAGGACCTTTGTGGCCTACTTGTAGCTATTCTATGAGCCTGCTGTGAGGGTCAGAGCAGGGTCATAGAATAGTTGCAAGTAGGCAACTGAACTCTGGAGGGGCCTCTCAGGAAGCACTACAGGGAATGGTTACTAATGATGAGTTTGAACTTTTACACCTGCTGAGTGCTTTCAGTTTTGCAAAACTCGTTTTTCTGCAATTTCGCGGGATTCGCGGAGCGCGAATTTGCGCAAGATCCAATTCGGAAGCCGCAAATTTGTGCGAATATGCGGTTTATTTTTCTGCGGAGTGGTAGTTCGCAAAGTTTTGTGCGTTTTAGCGAGCCGCTTGTAGCGCAACGGCCCGAAGTTACCCTCACGGTCGTTCACGGGCGCGGCTACCTTGTTGCATGACGTATTTCCGTTTCCGGGCGTGATGTGTAATCTCCCAAAGTGTGCGGCTCGCTAGTACAAGTTTGCGTGTGATCGCGAAGGAAATTTCACGCGAACTTACCCACGCGGTCGTGAACGGACGCGGCCATCTTGTTTCTTATTCATTGCTATGGTTCTGGGCATGCTTTCTGTATCCTCTCTGAATCTCTGCCATCCTTTGCTTGTTTGAAGTTTTTTTGATCTATTTTACTTATTATCTATCCCTCTATTTTTCTAGCTCTATATTTTTGTGTTTTCTGCTACTTTTGGTTAATTTTAAAATTCTTTTTTAAACTATTTTCTTTTCTTCTTCCCTATTCTATTTCTTCTTTATTATTTACCTCCCTTTCTGCCCAGACCATGGTAAAGGGAGCCGGGAAGCATCATGAGAAGGGGAAGGGTCCCGCAGCCCGTGCCCGGCTCCCGTGCGGGCATTTGAGGGGGGAGCAGGTCACAGCCCGGGAGATCTTTAGCACGGAGGAGGTGGACGCACTAGTTTTTTATGTTCAGCGCCGCCTCCCCAGGACCATCAAGGCAGGCGGCAAGATCGCTAGCGGCTACCGGCTCCGGGAGCGCCGGAAGCGGTGGGAGAAGGTGTGCCGGGCCATGTACCAACACTCTCGGGTCCGGCGCACCTACAACCAGGACACCCACCATTGGACGGATCTCCTGGACCGGGAACGCGACTTGATCGACTTGCTCGGCCTCGAGATCCCCGGGCTTGGTGAGTAGTAGTAGCTATTTCTTCACTACTCTGTTTTCTCCTGCTCTGTGTGTTATTATATTGCACATTTTTGTTTTTTACCAAGAGCAATAATGCTGCTGATTACATTGTAGGTGAATTATATTTCAAAATCTTCTGTGCATTTCAGGTGCACTGCTCTCCTTCTCAGTAGCGTTGCTACTATGCTTATTTGTTTTCGATTTTGTGTTCATTTCATTGGCCTGAGAAATGATGTATGAGTGCGGTTTAAAGAACTGTGTAATGCTAGACAGACACTAAGGGTCAGATTTTTTATTACCGGCGCATCCCTGCAAAGTAGCAGGGATGCGCCAGTCCTCCTAAATATTATTATTTAATAGAACGAAACCCTTTCTCTGGCAAATTACTGAACTACCATTTAGCCTGTTCCAAATTATTTTCTGTCGGATACAACGACCCTGAGTTTCAGGAGGCTCATCAGTCCTGATGATGATCTAAACTTACATAGATCGAAACGTTGTCGACCTACCCAAGGAAATACACCCACTTCATTGTACATATCTCTGTGGTTTTAAGCCTTGTTATTGTGTGACATTTCGTTTTTCACTTTGTTCACTTATGTCACGTTCTGCACCTTGTCACTCACTTGAGCACCTGAAAAGTACTATAATAATTGTAAAGAAAAAAGAAAAAAGAAAGTAAATAAAAGATTCTGTAAGAACCCACCTCTCTAGCTCCCTAGCGTTAATTAATTATTCGCTTCACTTCTTTCAAGACCTTATTAGGCCATTCTTGAACCATTGTTCCTTTAAAAAGTATATACTCACCCCAGGTTCGCTTTATGGGGTACCCTTGTTCTCAAAAAGTATTTAGAATGCGGCGCACCATGGGCCCAAAACGTCACCGAAGTGTTACGCATCTGTGCCGTAAAGACGGCGCATTGCTGGAGTTGCGTCGCAACGATGGAGCAGCTCCAGCAATGCTCTGGGGTGCCCTATCTCCTGGGAGGACGGCCTGGTCCCAGGCCATCCTCCCAGAAGCAGAGGACGGCCTGGAACCAGGGTTCAATTCCCAACGCGGCAGGGTCGTGAACCAGGGTCAGCGGACTCGATAATTCTCGCTTCGGTGCCTTCTCTAACCAGGGATCACACTCAGCAACTCTGGCCATTAGCTTGCCTCTTCTCCACAACGGCCCCCCACATACACCAGGGATGCCTGGTTTCACCTTGGAGATACCCAGCAGGGATCATCTCACAGGGAAAGCCAGGACGGGTTACCCAGTGGTCTACAGCGCTGGGACGCCCCATTGCTGGGGTAGCCATGCGCTTTACAAGACAACCTAACATAACATAACATAACATAACAATGCTGCATCAAGCCGTACGTCTGCTTCAAGCAGGCGCAGGGTTTGAGTCACGCACCATTGTCCTAAAAGTGACTGATTGAAATCTTGTAGATTTCCCTCAGCCACTTTTAGGATGCGTTCCTGCGCAGGTACACCCTCCCTTGCGCCGTAACGCCCCCTGATGGTGCAGGGCTTACAACGTGATGCATCTCCCATATGCGTCACGTTGTTAATATACGCCGCACCATGGGGCCTCTTTTGTTCTGCCGCTGCGTCACAAAAGTCACGCAACAATGGAGCAAAAGAGCGGCAAGGGGCTTCTGAATCTGCTCCTACAGACTCAAGTCCAGTCCTACCCTAATCATGTACACTAGGGGGAGTTGTATCCTATAGAAAACCTGGTCACACCCTCACCTTTCCACAAACAACTTAAAATCTTGGTGCATAGCTCTTTCATATGAAAGAGTGAGCATGTTTGCAAACATGAAGAATACCAATAAAACCTCTAGTGCAAGCTAAACACATCAAAAACCTGTGATGTATTTACTGCAAATAGATATTAGAAACAATTATACAAGACAGCATCAGTAGCTCAGAATGTGTTTAAAAAGCAGCAAGATTGTAGCTTTACTCTAGCAAAAGAGTGTAAAAAAAATAAAAATTTTCTCTGCTTGTCATTGTAAAATATTTAAATAGAGCAGAAGAAAGAAGAGCAATGTTCTGTTTGATGTTTAAATAGCAGCTTTAGTTATGCTTAGTGACCTGACCTGCCTTTCAACTGGATGCTGGCTCTGGCAGCAAGCATTGTGATGTCAGAACTCGACAGTAATAACCATATAATAGCTGAGTTCTGATGTCTTTTCTTAGTAATGGGTGTGTTGTGACTTCAGTTTATACAGGGACTACAGAATCCCACGTATTATATAAATATTTCCTTCATGCCATGAATAGCTAATTATTACATTTAAAGCTTGAAACTGATTTATTGACTTATGATAGCACTAAGGCGAAACATTTTTCAAAAGTTTGTGCTGTTCTGGAACGTCTTAGGGGGGCTAGATTGACTCTCAAGAAGGAGAAATGCAGGTTTGCTTTTGAGGAAGTTAATTATCTGGGTCATTGTATCACTGGGTATGGGGTTTTTCCAAAGAAGGATTTGGTTGAGTCTATTGTAAAGATCAGTGTACCTCCCAACAAAGATAAGTTGCTTTATTTTCTTGGGATGGTGGAGTTTTATAGTAAGTTCATTCTGAGTTATGCTGATCAGACTAGATGTATTTGGAAACGTACTGGTAAATGTGTGGTTTTTGACTGGAGTGATGAGTGTGACAAGGAGTTTGCCTCCATCAAAGCTGAGTTAATGAAAGCTCCCTCCTTACAATCATTTGTGTCTGGTGAAGAAACTTGTATTTTGACGGATGTCAGTGACAAAGGATTAGGGGCTGCATTACTTCAAAAAGTTTGTGGAGTAGAACTTTTGTTTGCTTGTGCGTCTAGGTGTCTTAGGGGATCTGACCGTAACTACTCTGTAATTGACAAGGAGGCTTTGGCTATTTTCTGGGCACTGAGGAAATTCAGAAACTTGGTTTGGGGTACTAGAGTGAAGATCCTCTCTGACCACAAACCTCTTAGGGATGTATTCGGGAAAAACGGTTTAACCTCTATTTCTTCTCCGATCAAAAAATTGATCATTTCGCTTCAAGAATTAGATTTTGATGTAGACTATATACAAGGTGTAATTAACAAGTCAGCTGATTGTTTATCTCGGTTGGTTGATGTTGATGTGGTGGATCTAGATGATGTGAGTCTTGTGGATGACGTAGTTAATGTTTGTCACTTTGGGCGCTGTGGAGGAATCGGAGTGGAAAACTGAAATTGGAAAATATCAAGAAATCATGAAAGTTATGGATTTACTTAGGTTGGGAAAAAACAGGCACCTTGAGAAACCTTGGTTTTTGGTTGGTGAAGAATTGTCAGTGGTGGATGACATTCTTCCTAGGGGTACTAAACTTGTTACTCCTTTAGGCGTGCGTAATAAATTACTTAGTCATGCACAGACTGGGCATCTTGGAATTGTCAAGGCTAAAAAGTATTTGAGAATGCAATTTTGGTGGTCGGGAATGAACAAGGAGATTGAAAGGATGGTTTGTGATTGCATGGAGTGTTGTTGTAGTGATAAGATACTCAAAACGAGACAGATGCCTATGGTTTGCAGGAGACTACCTAATTACCCTTGGGATGAGGTAGCCATCGATATTGTTGGACCCTTACATGGTGTGTCTGACACACCGTACTTAATTGTTTTGCTGGATTTGTGTTCCAGTCGATTGAAGTAAGTTCCATCAGGGACATCCCTTCAGCTAGTGTCAAGAGGTTTCTGGAAGAAATTTTTAAGTGAGAGAGTTTTCCCAATTGTATTCTCTCTGATAATGGTCCTCAGTCATGTTCTTCTGAATTCCAGTCTTTCATGAAAAGTGTGGCATTAAACACAAGCGCAGTTCTGTGTATCACCCAGAAACCAATGGGGCTGTGGAAAGAGTTAACAAAACACTTAAGGAAAGTAATTAGCCAGAGTCAATAATTTTAATTGGAAAGTTGTTCTGCAAGATAGGATCACAGCTTTTCGCATGTCTCCCCATAAGACCTTTGAGTTGTTCAAGGGAAGAGCATCTAATTCGAAGCTCTGTCCCAGGTGGATGAGTGTTGACAAAGGTTTTCAAGACAATCGTTTGGGTGATGGGCGATGTAGGGAGTATGGTAAGCAATTGTCAAGGAAAATGTACTTTGATGAGAACAACTGTGTAAAGAATAATGATTTGTGTGTTGGGGATCTTGTTAAGATTAGGCCAACTGTTGGATGTCAACTTTGATCTAAGTTCACTAAAGTGAAAAGAGTTGTTAATATCTTCAAGAATGCAGTTAAAACTGATGATGGAAGAATTTGGAATAAAAGTTGTGTTTTGTACATTAATTCCAATTTCAGTTCTGTCAATAATGACTTCAGTCCTTCTTCTTCTTTTGCAGATTCATTTACTTCTGTTAGGTTGGGTTTATTATCAGATACTGACAAGAGGAGGAGCCGGAGGGTGCACCGAGTTCGTTGCATATGAAAGACTTGGGGCCCGATGTAGGTGGCAAATACCGGTCGGAAACGGCCAAATTCGGCCGTTTCCGACCGGTATTTGGCATCTTGAGATGTAGGGGGCCAGATTTTACAGATTCTGTAAATTTACCGAATCGGTAAATTTACAGAATCTTTAAAATACTGAATCGGTATTTTTACCGATTCGGTAATTCCCAGATGTAGGTGGGACTCTTCTGAGTCCCAAAGGCCCTACAAATTCGGTATTTTACCACCCAATCCAATTGGGTGTTAAAATACTGAATTCAGGTGTGCATGCACATGTGTGCATGCACACCTAGCCATGTGACAGACAGACATGCCCTTAGGGCATGCCTGTGTGCCACATTGCGCACATGCCTATTTTTGGGGTGCCAGAGGGTGTCAAAGTGACACCCCCTGCACCCTTGTGAAATTCGGTATTTACCGATTCGGTAAATACCGAATCGGTAATGCCCATTCATTCCTATGGGCTTCAAAGCCCATAGGAATGAATGGGCATTACCGATTCGGTATTTACCGAATCGGTAAATACCGAATTCTTCCGATTCGGTATTCCAGCACATCTGGAATACCTACATACCCACCCCTTAGATTTACCGATTTTTAATTAACGAATCGGTAAAATTCGGTAATTAAAAATCGGTAAATCGATTCTACCTACATCTAGTCGCTTGAATTTAATTTTCCTTCTTATCGCTTGTTTTCTTGTAACTTGTTTTTCTTCTTTTTGTTTTATTGTAAAGAGAGAAGATGTGTGATTTCATGCCTGGTTTCTCGTAGAACATTGTTTTAAGTTCTTACTGTAGAATCTATATGCCCGCAGGTTCTGTACTCAGTTATGCTTTGATTACGTATGGCTGAGGTGAAATAAACCGGACATGCCTTGCTACTACAGCGTGACTTAGTCTTATTTACCTTGAAAACACCACATTAATAAATCTAATAATGTATCAAATAAAGGTTCGAAATTGGCCTTAAAAAATAAGGCGCTTCCCATTGAGACAACAGAACAATTAAAAGATTTTGATTCATATGCCTCTTTCCTGCATTAACTTGTAAATAACATTATATACAACATAACATACAATTCAGTACTGATTTCCTTTCTATGCACAAAAGTAAAATCTAGTGGGACCCTCACCACTGCGGACTACATCTCCTGGCATTACTGACCCAGGTGTGGCTGCATCGGATCACCAAAGGTGCCAGGGTACCATAAATTCCACAGAGACGTTGCACAGCGCAGGACCCTCATCACCATGGAGTGCATCTCGCGGCATTCCTGGTCCAGTGTTGTGTAGTTCCTAAATATCCTATACAGGATCTGCTCGTTCGGATAACATAAACTGTGGGTTTGGTGGCAGACTGGTTCCGAGCACCCCCACCGGATATCCTAGCCTGTTTGCATAAGCTAGTTCACAGTGCCACTAGAATCTCCTCTTATCGGGGAGAGAATAGTTTCTGGCAACCTCAGAACATGACAACCCTGATCCCAAGATTGTGGAAAGAATGTACTACCTTTCGCTCAGTCACTCATGCTCACTTAGTTTGTCTCAGAGATACACAGAATAAACAGTCTGGGTGTTTCAATAAGGATTTATTGAACAGTTGTTATTCTTGTGTAGAATAGATTTGCTGTAACAACAATTAGACAGAGGCAGAGATATATGATGAGCAGTACTACGAAAGTAAAGGGATGGTACAGTTCTACTATCTTCCAGTAATCATGAATATATACCAGCACATAAAACACATGATAAGTAAGCATGGGCGAATTTTGCGAATTTGCGGTTCGCGAATTTGCGTATTCACGAATTCGCAATCCGCGCAATCCGCGAACTATCGCAAATTTGGGGATTTTCTTCTTTTTTTGTGTTTGCAAGCGTTTCTGCCAGTTCGCAAGGGTTTTGTACCAGTTCGCAATTGTGAACTTACTTGCCGGCTCGCAACGGTCGCGACTATGTTGTTTCTACGTCTGGTTCATCATCACAGGTTCACAGCAGCCTCTGTTTCACCACTGCCACCCTCTGGTTCACCCATGCCACCCTCTGGTACATCACTGCCACCCTCTGGTTCATCACTGTAGATTAATGGGGGGGGGGGAAGCAAGCACACCTGTTCTGCTTCAACTGACATGAATTAATTTGGGGTTGATTAATGTGTCACTGAATTTAAACTTCCAGTCTGGCACCTGCCTCCTTATCTGTAATTTGCTTTCTGTTGCAGTGCAATTTTTTTTTCACAGGACCTTTGTGGCCTACTTGTAGCTATTCTATGAGCCTGCTGTGAGGGTCAGAGCAGGGTCATAGAATAGTTGCAAGTAGGCAACTGAACTCTGGAGGGGCCTCTCAGGAAGCACTACAGGGAATGGTTACTAATGATGAGTTTGAACTTTTACACCTGCTGAGTGCTTTCAGTTTTGCAAAACTCGTTTTTCTGCAATTTCGCGGGATTCGCGGAGCGCGAATTTGCGCAAGATCCAATTCGGAAGCCGCAAATTTGTGCGAATATGCGGTTTATTTTTCTGCGGAGTGGTAGTTCGCAAAGTTTTGTGCGTTTTAGCGAGCCGCTTGTAGCGCAACGGCCCGAAGTTACCCTCACGGTCGTTCACGGGCGCGGCTACCTTGTTGCATGACGTATTTCCGTTTCCGGGCGTGATGTGTAATCTCCCAAAGTGTGCGGCTCGCTAGTACAAGTTTGCGTGTGATCGCGAAGGAAATTTCACGCGAACTTACCCATGCGGTCGTGAACGGACGCGGCCATCTTGTTTCTTATTCATTGCTATGGTTCTGGGCATGCTTTCTGTATCCTCTCTGAATCTCTGCCATCCTTTGCTTGTTTGAAGTTTTTTTTGATCTATTTTACTTATTATCTATCCCTCTATTTTTCTAGCTCTATATTTTTGTGTTTTCTGCTACTTTTGGTTAATTTTAAAATTCTTTTTTAAACTATTTTCTTTTCTTCTTCCCTATTCTATTTCTTCTTTATTATTTACCTCCCTTTTTGCCCAGACCATGGTAAAGGGAGCCGGGAAGCATCATGAGAAGGGGAAGGGTCCCGCAGCCCGTGCCCGGCTCCCGTGCGGGCATTTGAGGGGGGAGCAGGTCACAGCCCGGGAGATCTTTAGCGCGGAGGAGGTGGATGCACTAGTTTTTTATGTTCAGCGCCGCCTCCCCAGGACCATCAAGGCAGGCGGCAAGATCGCTAGCGGCTACGGGCTCCGGGAGCGCCGGAAGCGGTGGGAGAAGGTGTGCCGGGCCATGTACCAACACTCTCGGGTCCGGCGCACCTACAACCAGGACACCCACTGTTGGACGGATCTCCTGGACCGGGAACGCGACTTGATCGACCTGCTCGGCCTCGAGATCCCCAGGCTTGGTGAGTAGTAGTAGCTATTTCTTCACTACTCTGTTTTCTCCTGCTCTGTGTGTTATTATATTGCACATTTTTGTTTTTTACCAAGAGCAATAATGCTGCTGATTACATTGTAGGTGAATTATATTTCAAAATCTTCTGTGCATTTCAGGTGCACTGCTCTCCTTCTCAGTAGTGTTGCTACTATGCTTATTTGTTTTCGATTTTGTGTTCATTTCATTGGCCTGAGAAATTATGTATGAGTGCGGTTTAAAGAACTGCGTAATGCTAGACAGACACTAAGGGTCAGATTTTTTATTACCGGCGCATTCCTGCAAAGTAGCAGGGATGCGCCAGTCCTCCTAATTATTATTATTTAATAGAACAAAACCCTTTCTCTGGCAAATTACTGAACTACCATTTAGCCTGTTCCAAATTATTTTCTGTCGGATACAACGACCCTGAGTTTCAGGAGGCTCATCAGTCCTGATGATGATCTAAACTTACATAGATCGAAACGTCGTCGACCTACCCAAGGAAATACACCCACTTCATTGTATATATCTCTGTGGTTTTAAGCCTTGTTGTTGTGTGACATTTCGTTTTTCACTTTGTTCACTTATGTCACGTTCTGCACCTTGTCACTCACTTGAGCACCTGAAAAGTACTATAATAATTGTAAAGAAAAAAGAAAGTAAATAAAAGATTCTATAAGAACCTACCTCTCTAGCTCCCTAACGTTAATTAATTATTCGCTTCACTTCTTTCAGGACCTTATTAGGCCATTCTTGAACCATTGTTCCTTTAAAAAGTATATACTCACCCCAGGTTTGCTTTATGGGGTACCCTTGTTCTCAAAAAGTATTTAGAATGCGGCGCACCATGGGCCCAAAACGTCACCGAAATGTTACGCATCTGTGCCGTAAAGACGGCGCATTGCTGGAGTTGCGTCGCAACGATGGCGCAGCTCCAGCAATGCTCTGGGGTGCCCTATCTCCTGGGAGGACGGCCTGGTCCCAGGCCGTCCTCCCAGAAGCAGAGGACGGCCTGGAACCAGGGTTCAATTCCCAACGCGGCAGGGTCGTGGACCAGGGTCAGCGGACTCGATAATTCTCGCTTCGGTGCCTACTCTAACCAGGGATCACACTCAGCAACTCTGGCCATTAGCTTGCCTCTTCTCCACAACGGCCCCCCACATACACCGGGGATGCCTGGTTTCACCTTGGAAATACCCAGCAGGGATCATCTCACAGGGAAAGCCAGGACGGGTTACCCAGTGGTCTACAGCGCTGGGACGCCCCATTGCTGGGGTAGCCATGCGCTTTACAAGACAACCTAACATAACATAACATAACAATGCTGCATCAAGCCGTACGTCTGCTTCAAGCAGGTGCAGGGTTTGAGTCACGCATCATTGTCCTAAAAGTGACTGATTGAAACCTTGTAGATTTCCCTCAGCCACTTTTAGGATGCATTCCTGCGCAGGTACGCCCTCCCTTGCGCCGTAACGCCCCCTGATGGTGCAGGGCTTTACAATGTGATGCATCTCCCATATGCGTCACGTTGTTAATATACGCCGCACCATGGCGCCTCTTTTGTTCTGCCGCATCACAAAAGTCACGCAACAATGGAGCAAAAGAGCCGCAAGGGGCTTCTAAATCTGCTCCTACAGACTCAAGTCCAGTCCTTCCCTTGTACACCTGGCAATAAGAAGAAATAGTGGTGGTGGATTGATAGTTTGAGTATTTTAATGACTGGTTAATGTAGTAGGAAACTTTTTAGTGTTGTCGCTGATCTGCAATCACGATGGACTTTGTCTGTCACTTCGCGTGCTGTGGACTGCTGCCTGCCTGTCCTAGGCGAACCTTTTTAGTAGTTTGTTTAGTGAGTTACATAACTTTCCAAGTCGACTGTCCGCAAATCAAGCAATACTAATATCGTAGTAGACCACATGAGATAGGTCAATATATCCCGTGGAATAGTTGTCTATTTGCTATTTCGCCAAAATATTTTGTTATTGTTCTTTTGAAATGTTTGATTTGGTTGACAAATATCATCCATGTTTTCTGGTCTTTCTTTCTTTCATGTTGTACATCAGCTCCCCCCATGGGCAAGAGGACATTGGAGGAGGCTGCTGCTGCTGCTGAACAAGGCCAGGATCGGTCAGGTGAGGGCTCCTTTGCTGGCCCCGGTAAGTTTTAATTTTAATATAGAGTACCTATTTTTTCCTAGCGTTCCTCATTCGATTTTTTCTAAATCGTCTTTGATCTTCTTGTAGACTGTATCTATGGGCCGGATGTAGGTCGGTCGGTAACGGCCGAAAATCGGTATTTTCGGCCGTTACCGACCGAGATTCACAAAATGGTATGTAGGGCCACATATTTTACAGATTCGGTAAATTTACCGATCAGTAAATTTACCGAATCTGTAAAATACCGAATCGGTATTTTTACCGATTCGGTAACAATGAGATGTAGGTGGGACTCTTCTGAGTCCCACAAGCCTTACAGAATCGGTATTTTACCATGAAATCCAACTTCATGGTAAAATACCGATTCCGGTGTGCATGCACATGTGTGCATGCACACCTGTGCCATATGACAGGCAGACCTGCCCTTAGGGCAGGTATGCCTGCCACATGGCCCCCAAATCTTTTTTGGGGGTGCTAGAGGGTGTCAAAGTGACACCCCCTGCACCCTTGTCAAAATCGGTATTTACCGATTCGGTAAATACCGACCGGTAATGCCCCATTCATTCCTATGGGCTTCAAAGCCCATAGGAATGAATGGGGCATTACCGGTCGGTATTTACCGAATCGGTAAATACAGATATTTACCGATTCGGTAAAAGGAACATCTGGATGTTCCTACATATCCACCCCTAAGATTTACCGATTTTTAATTACCGAATCCGTAGAATTCGGTAATTAAAATTCGGTAAATCTATTTTACCTACATCTGGGCCTAAATTCTTATCCTGCCTCGACTATGACTCCCTGTGGTATTACAAGATTATTCTTATTAGTCTGTCTGTGTAGCTAACTAAGATTGCACATTTGGCAAAAGGTGTAAATAGCTCTATGCACTGAGTGCAGTCCTCTGGGATTGTCCATAATGTCTTTTCAAGTCTTCTAAATGTTTATGCTTTGACAATTACCAACAATAAAAAGGTGAATGACCACCAAGAAAGAATAAGATACTACTTTACTTTTGGTTTGGATAGGAGGACAATCCATACTACTACTGTTGCAGGGACAAATCTGCACAAACAGAACTATGGACACTAAATAGTGCATTGTTTATCAATTGTAATAGGCGCAAGTAGACTTTCCACATACCTCAGTGATATCAGACTTTAAAGAACCCCCAATCTCCTTACTGACTAGATAGTGTGGCAGAGTCATTTAGCTCCTGAATTCATCGATGATTGATCCCCAATGATGATTATCCAACGCAGGACAAGAGTACGGAGTCAGAGTCCAGAAGTGTCAGAGGCACGGACACATGCTTGCAAATTGCAAAACCTTTTGCTCATTCACTCTTGACCAAAAACCACAGAGTATATTAAAGTTTTAAAGCTTTATTAAAAGTAAAAATATTTATTAAAATCAAGCTTGTCATAAAACATAAAGTACGGTTGATTAAAAATGGAAAAGTGCTTATAGTGATTTATTTCACACATTTATTGTTGGCGAGCCGAGCCCTCACCTTTTTTGAACTTTAATTTTTCTTTTTGGTGCTAAATCGTTGGTCCATCCGTCCTAGTGGTGATGATGATGATTTGTTCTTAGAAGTGAAGCTTCTGTCTGTTATGAGAAAAATGGTGCGTGTTAAAAAGCAAGCATTCATCAGTTGTGCCAAAAAGTGCAGCAAGGGGGGCGTGGCCAAGATGGCGGCGGAGTAGGACGCCTTTCCGAGCCGCTCCGGCGCTGATCCGGCAAAAGCATCTAATAGCACGGTCCTGAGGGAGCGGCCTCGCTCCAAAAGTGGTGTGGAAGTCCCCCTGGCGTGGCGGAGTGGTTTGGTGCCGTCGGTGGGGCGGAGAAACTCCGAGATCGCCCACGAGACCGACTGAACTCCGCGGCCTGCGCGACCCCGGCCTCTCTTGATCTCGGCGGCTGGTGTAGGAGGAGGGCGGAGCACCTGAGAACCCGCCTGGAGACCCCGGAGCTGGCGGAAGGTGGAGAGTTGCGTTGAATCGGCGAGGCGGAGGGATTTTTGCTGCGGAGGTGGCTTGGAGTCCCCTGGCTTGTGAGGTGCGGCGGACCCACGGGGCTTGGCTGAGAAGGCTCCACTGCGGTCGGCGGTGGTCGCCGGGAGGTGGCCCGAGATGTCTGAACGCCGGAGGCGGTAAGCCTGGGTGGTGGCGATTACCCTGGCCGAGACTGGTGGTGGTGAGCGGTGCCAGATCAGCGGATCCCGGTGAAGCCCGGGCCACGTGTGTGAAGGAGGCGGTTTAGGGGATAGCGACAGCGCTCATGTATGGCCGCCATTGGACTTTTGATCATCCGTGGGCCTGAGCTTTGCCCCGTGCACCTGTGACGCCTACGGCACTAATTGCGGTGTATGCTGTGAACGGCGAATCAGTCATATCAGGGGTGCTACGGACTATAGTTTGAGGCCTGGCATTCGCGATCGCAGGCACCCACTCTAGCTTGGGCCGAGCGACAAAGCCCGCCATCTTGTTTGGCCGCGTGGCGCTTGGGTGGAGCGCTGCTTGCCGCCATGTCTAACGCGCAACGCAAAGGGCGCCCGGGGAAGGATGGCACTTCGAAATCCTCCCAACAGCCGGCGTCTCCTGGAGCTAGTGGGTCGTCGAAGCAATCGGACGATGAAGCGCCGGCGACTAAAGCTTTCATGATTGAACTCTTTGCCTCCATCAAGGAGGATATCTCCGAGCTCCGGGCGCAATTGGCCTCTGATCTACGGGAGGTGCGGAGAGATGTAGACGGTTTAGGCGAGAGGGTGGCGACCCTGGAGGACCATGATCTAAGTATGACCAACGACGTGCACTTGCTGCAGCAGGATATCATTCGCCTCACCGGGCAGAACATGGACTTACAGACGCACACGGAGGATCTGGAAAACCGTTCCCGCAGGAATAACATTCGTATCCGGGCTGTGCCCTGGGATGGTGAGGCAGGGGACCTGCGTGGTTATGTCCAGGACCTGTTTCTCCAAATATTGGATGAGGAGGATACACGGGAAATCCAAATGGACAGAGTGCATAGAGTGGGGCTGCCCAGGCGCGGTGGGGCCCCCTCCCGATATCCTTGTATGCGTTCACGACTTCCAGGTGAAAGAGCAGATCCTCCGCAAGGCCAGGACACTCACGTCGTTGCAATTAAGGGACCACCACCCCCAACTGTACCAAGATCTGGCGGCCTCCACCCTGCGGAAAAGAAGGGAGTTCCGCCCAGTGACTGCCTTCCTGAGGGAACGGGGCATCGCTTATTCCTGGGGGCATCCATTTCGGATCATCTTTCGATGGCAGAATCGTCTCGCACAAATTCACACGCTCCAGGCGGCAAAAGACCTTCTGGGCCTGGAGGATGTGCCGCCCTCGCAGGACACAGCTACTTCTCCGTCTCGGAGGCGCCACCGCTCGTCCTCCTGGCATAGGGTGGGCGCTTCCCCTTACCGGCGGCGACCGGACCTCACTACCAGCCTGCAGGAGCGGGGCAACGCTGTGGCATCGGTGGCTTCGGCCACATTGGCTGATACGCAGCAAAGCTCCGGAGCGGCATCACCTCCTTCTCATTGATGGATCGGCGCCGGAGGGGTTCGGGCCTTCTGGTCTGGGGGTATGAATGAACTCTTGGAGGAGACACCCTTGACTGTGGCCATGGGGGATAGTGTATTACTCCCCCCGGCCTGCTTCCTGGAAGGAAGGCCTCTTACGGACTCCGGCCTTCTGGACACGATGAGTACTGTCTTTGTTTTCACACTTTTGCTTTTGCTCTTGTTTTTGGTTGTGTTTCGACTGGGGGAAAGGTGGGAGCTGGGGAGTTTGGGGTGTTGGGGGGGAACCCGTGACGGTTGGAATGGGGGGTTGTTTGGCGTATGGCTGCGGGTATGTGTGCACAATAACGCTGTAGATATCATTGCAATGGTTGGCTGGCGAATGTTGGACGTATCTGGTGTGTGTGTTGGCCTGGTTGTGGGGAGGGGGGCGCTTGGGGTGATAAGAGCAGTTTTCTGGGTTCGTCTTTGTAATGCCGATTAGCATAGGGACATGGAATGTTAAGGGCATGAATTCGCCACAGAAGCGGCAGAAGGTTTTGAAGTATGTCGTGGACCATCACCTTGACATTGTGGGGTTGCAAGAAACCCACCTGGCGCGGAAAGATGAGATGCGGCTCCGCCATAGGGCCTATCCCATTATTTATAAATCTTCCGCTGCTACGAAACACAGGGGGGTGGCACTCCTTTTCCGAGCTGCGCTGCACTTTCAGCCTGTGGAGGTCCGTCATGATAAAGAGGGCCGTTGGTTGATGGTCAAAGGGATTATACAAGGTCGATTGTGCACCTTCGTGGTGGTGTATTTACCCAATGTTGGCCAGAATAAGTATTTGCAGGAGTTGTTGGTGAAGGTGGGGGACTTTGCAGAAGGTCACTTATTCCTGTTGGGGGATTTCAATCTGGTGTGGGACAGGGATCTGGATAGCTCAGGGGGACATAGGGCGGGTACGGGAGTGTTTTCTGATTCGGCACAGCAAGGGGAGGGGGAGCTGGGACTAGTTGATGGCTGGCGATTTTTCCACCCTACCACGAAGGACTACACATTTTTCTCCCACGTGCATCATTCCTACTCCTGTTTAGATTTCATTTTCCTTAGTCAGTCCCTACGCGGGGACGGGATGGATGCCGCCATTCTTCCAATCTCTTTATCGGACCATAGTCTTTTGGTGCTTAATCTTCGTTGGTCGCCACCTGATGCGTCGCATCGGAAGTGGTATTTCCCGGCGTCGGTGGTTAGGGACGACGTATCTAATCAAGTATTGCGCCTCGCTATCCGAGAATTCTTTGACCTCAATCCCCCATCGGACACCTCACTGTCGACCACGTGGGACGCCTTTAAGGCTACGATCAGGGGCACATGCCTGGGACTCAACTCGCAGATTAACGCCCTGCGGAGGAAGGAACGTGAGGCATTGGAGGCCGAGGTGGTTGAGCTCGAACGGGCTCACAAACTCAACCTCTCGAGAGTGACTCTCCGCCCGTTGACGGCAGTGAGGGGCAAATTAAAGGCACACTATGCCAATAGGGCCAAGCTTACGCTTGTGCGACTGGGGCGTCAATCGTATTCTTGCGGCAACAAGGTTGGTAGACACTTGGCGCGACAATTGCGGGATAGGAGGGAGCGGGAATACGTAGGAGGGATCAGAGATGCCGCAGGAGTGTTGCACCACCGGGATGGAGCGAAGGCGGACATTTTTGGTCGCTTTTACGCCGAGTTGTATACGGGCGACGCCCTGGATGCGGAGTCACAGCGGGAGTTCCTACAACGTTTGCCGTTACCCCGAGTGTCTAGAGAATGGAACGCACTGTTAGAGGCACCGATTTCGAGAGAAGAGGTTCTCTCCGCCATCAAAAATTTGAAATTACACAAGGCCCCGGGCCCGAATGGTTACACAGCGGTCTTCTACAAGACGTTCGCTACTGAGTTGTGTGACTTTCTGGTTGCCCTCTTTAATGATATGGCGACGTCCGGGTTGAACGCGGGGACCCTGGCTGAGGCGGTGATTACGGTTTTGCCGAAACCAGGGAAGGACCCGGAGCAATGTGCTTCGTTTCGTCCCATAGCTTTGCTTAACATCGACGCAAAGCTGTACTCGGCGATTCTGGCTGGCCGCCTACAGGATCTGCTGCCGGCGATCATACACCCAGACCAGTCTGGCTTTATTAAAGGTCGCCAGACCCACGATAATACCCGTAGAGTGGTTCACCTCATCGAAAAAGTGGACAGGTTCCGCATTCCGGCTGTGTTGGTGGGTCTGGGCGCGGAGAAGGCCTTCGACCGCGTGGATTGGGGCTTTTTGTTCAATACGCTGCGAGCTTTCGGCTTCTCGGATAAATTCATTCTTATGGTGCAGGCGAACTTTTGCAGCCCACGTTCGAGGGTGGCAGTGAATGGCCACCTGTCGGCCTTCTTCCCACATTCGCGGGGCACCAGACAGGGGTGTCCCCTCTCTCCCTTGCTATTCGCGCTCAGCATTGAGCCCCTGGCAATGGCGGTGAGGGAACACGAAGGTGTGATGGGCATACCGTTCACGGGAGAGCAGCACAAAATCTCTCTCTTCGCGGACGACGTCCTGCTCTCGGTGGCTGGTTCTCTGCCCTGTGTTAGGGACATTTTGCTTGAATTTGAGGGTGTGGCTCGCTTTAAAGTAAATTATGGCAAGTCTTACATTTTGAATCTGACTTTATCGCAGGCTGATGTTGCTCAGGTACGGGCGTTGACGCCGTTGGCTTGGGCCTCGGGCTCGATTGTCTATCTGGGAGTCCACCTGACTCCGACAGTGGGTAAGCTGTTCGCGGCCAACTTCCCGCCCCTCCTGGCGAAGACCCAGGCGGAATTGGAGAGGTGGAAACCTAAATTCCTGTCCTGGTTAGGTAGGGTGCATGCGATTAAAATGGTCCTTCTCCCCAAATATTTGTATCTATTCCAGGCCTTGCCTATTCCGCTGGATAGCGCTTATTTCCGGCAACTCAGAACGCTGGTCTTGAAATTTGTCTGGCAAGGGGGCCGAGCGCGTCTGTCTTTCGCGGTTCTGCGCTGACCTCGGTCGGACGGTGGGGTAGGTCACCCAGACCTGCGCCTCTATTATAAGGCCGCCCAACTGAGGGTCATGGTGGAATGGTCGCAGCAGTTCTCTGACAAACACTGGCTGCATATGGACCGGAGCGTGGAGGGTCGGTCCATCTGGGATTTAGCCTGGAAACCAAAGAAAGATCGCCCCGTGAATGCTTACATCAGTACCCCCACGGGCACTACGCTGAAGGTATGGGACACCTTGGCTGGCGATGAGCGCTGGACGACCTTTCCATCTCCGTTCACACCATTGCATTTCAACCCGGCCTTCCCACCGGCGCTTGCCGAGGGGCCCTTTGACGCATGGAGGGAGGGTGGATGCAGGGCGCTGCTTCACTTGTTTCACGGCTCTGATCCTTTGACCTTTGCTAATTGCATGCGGGACTACCAGGTGCCGCAAACTGATAGATAAAGGCATGTCCAATTGCTATATTGGGCCACGTCGCCGGGAGTGCTGGAGGCAGCTACGAGGCCTCCTTCGAAATTTGAGGCTTTTCTGCTAAGGACATCCACCATGAAGGGAGCCATCTCCTTCCTATATCAGCTGCTGCTTCAATCTGAAATGTCACCTAGGCCACGTTATATGGAGCAGTGGGAGGAGATGGTGGGGAGGGATATCGCCAACGCCGAATGGTCAGCGCTGTGGAGAGATATGAACCAATTCAATCACTCGATCCACTTACGGGAGGCTCACTTAAAGACTCTCACGCAGTGGTATATGGTTCCGACTCGGCTCCATCGTATCTACCCGGCTACCTCGGACAAGTGCTGGAGGGGTTGCGGCCTTCTGGGGGACTTCCGCCACATTTGGTGGGATTGCCCAATAATCAGGCCGTTCTGGGATGAAATTCTCTCCCATATCAGGGATATCCTGCGATACCCTATTGAGAACTCCTTGGCCTTTGTGCTCCTGGGCCTACGGGACCCTGGTCTTGAGCACCAGACGCGCGCGGATAAGAAAATCCTATGGCTGTGCCTGGGAGCAGCCAAGCTTACGCTGGCGGCGGCTTGGAAACGGAAGGAGGCACCGGCGATTTCCCTTTGGCACGCGAGGCTTTGGAGACTTCTGAGCCTGGAAAGAATGGCGGACATCTTCCTTGGTAATTACAAGAACTTTAAGCACGTGTGGGGCCCCTTGGTAACCTTCCTATCTACTGGCCTACCTTCAGCGGTCTGCCCAGCATCATTGAGATCTTTACACCTCTTCCAACTTTAGTGTGCCTGCTGAATGAATGTGGTATGTTTGTGTCGCCGTCACGGGGGGAGGTAGGGAGGGGGCAGGGGAGTTGTATTTTTCCTTTCTTTTCAGTGTTGCAACCGGGGTACCTAATTTCAGCGGATGGTGCATTTTTGTGATCTTTGGATTGCTCGAAGACCTGCTTGAAGGGACAATTTGATTTCGCGGAACTCAGCTCCTGAGTAGCTTTTTTTTATGGTTTTCTTCCTTTTCTATAGGTGCTCGGACTCATTGACTGATCTCTCTCTTAGCGTTGTGCATTACCACCGTCTTAAATTGCTTCATTTCCCACTGTGTGGGAACGTGTGATTCCCTGGTGCCGCTTATTGTGTTTTCTTTCCTTTTTTGTTACTTGCAAAATAAAAATTTTACAAAAAAAAAAAAAAAAAAAAGGTGCAGCAAGACAACACCCTTCCCTGGAAAAAGGGACATTTTTACTTTAGAGTAGACATTCACAAATTATTAGATTAGTTTCTGTATTCACATTTCTTCATTCCTAGACAAAATACTAGTGAGTGGTGTATGTCTATGACATCTAACTAACATTCTTAAATGTACTTTGTAGGTGGAACATCTGTTGCTGGGCCCAGCGCGGAGGTGGAGGAGGAGACTTCAGGGGAGGAGGCGGCGCAAGTGCCGGACAAAACTGCTGTGCGGGTTGCCACGGTAGTGGCGGGCAGTGGTAAGCTCTTATATTTCTTACTTATTGAGATTGCAGACTGCATAGTGTGCTCCCCGTGTGAAATCGTAAGGTTTGTCCAGATGAGAGACATGAAGAAGAATGATTGACATATAGTTTGAATGGATGGATGCCTGGATCATGGTACTTTCTGACTCTTAGATAGCATATGTGTATCTAGAGAGAGTAGATGGTCACTGGATGAACTAAGTGTTACTTTGAAGAGCATGTAACACCGCACCCGCACGTCCGTCCCAGTGTAGGAAAGGCAAGAAAAAGAAGTTGTAGTTTAGTCCGAATACTACCATGAATAGTAGCAATAGTTTGTATTGCAAGCACAGCATATATCCGGCTATTATGATGGCCACCCACTACCTCTGTTAATAAGTTTAGTAGAACTCGGTCATTCATGTGTGGATGTATCACTGTTCACTCAATAAAAAGCAAAGCACCTAAAGTCATCCCATAAGTAAGCAAATACATACCATGTGCAGTGATAGATAATCAGATTATTTATCTTCTTCATTTTCCTTTTCTAGTATTCATTGGCACTGTAGGGTGAAAGTTAAATTAATTGAGCAATAGCCCTTGTAGCAAGATTTCTCAGTGCCACCCGTAATAGAAAAGTAAGAGCATCACCACCTGCATGTACTGGACTGGTACAGTAACGCAAGTCTGTCTCACTCATCATGGCGGGCGCCTGTTTTTCTCGGGTGCAAGTTGACTGCGCTGGCATTATGCCGGCTTGCAGAAGTTAACATACCAATTTTGCTAAACAAGAGAGAAGAAGAAGAATAAGACTGGTGTACTGTCATAGTCGACTCTAATGGAGTGAGTCCATAGTGCTCGTAGAATTGATTCCTTAAACTCCCACTAATGTTAGAGCAAGGATGAAGAAGTGGGAGGTTAGATAGATACTGGCCACAATAGTTATGTACTGCGCTTGCAAGTTGCTAGTTCTACTGTGACATAACTTTCTGCTGAATCATTTTGTGTTAATCCTAAAGAGCATTGGTTACAGACTATGTATTTTTCTTTCTTCATATAGATGCTCCGTCCAAACCAACACGGAAGGAGCTGGCTAGACGGGCCCGGCAACGGAGGCTAGAGGCCGCTGTCGCCGAATATCGGCGGCTGGTGGCCCAGTAGGAGGAGGACACACAGAGAACGTCTACAACATCTACGGCGACACCTGCATCCTCCTCCGCGCTCCCTGGGTCAGCCAGTCAGAGCACCAGGTCTCCAGCGGTACGGAGCCGGGGTACCGCAGCCAACCGCCACCGCCGAGCAGCAAAGAAATCAGCTGCCCCCCACAGCAGTTACAAAAAAAGGATGCACCGCCTTTGCCTGAGGGTGTCCTACCTCGAGCAGGAGCTCCTCAACACCAAAACCCTGCTCGAGACCCTCCGCAAGGAGCATGCCGGGCTGGCCCGGAAAGTCAACAGCAGCAGCCAGCATTAGGAGGAAAATGTCCCTTGCCCCTTTTTTAAAGACTTCTGGGGGGTGGGAATTGGGAGATGGGTTTTTTGGACTTTTCACGGACATTCGTTGGGGTTAGGGAGTGGGGGTGGGTTGGGTCTTGCGGGAGATTATTTTTGTTAGGGATATAAATATACTTTAAACTTTATCTTAGCATATGTGGTTTTTTTTACTGCTTTTGAGGCTGGTGGGTGGGGGTTTAACAGTAAGTTTGTTTTCCTGAAACTTAAGTGGCATCTTGATTCAAGTTGTGTAATTAATTGCCCAAATGTTTTCAAAACTAAGTGCCTCTCACAGAGTAAGTGAATTCAATAGTCCTAGGACTTTACTAGTACTAGCGTCAGTCTCTCGTCTCTCCTAATACTCCATTATACTTCCTCCCCCCAAATGCTTATTTCACCTGTAATTTGTGTTTGGAAATAGGGCTAGGCACAGGGCTGGCTGCATGGCAAATGGCGATTAAGGTTGGCAATCCTGGGCGGATGAAATGTCATCATTGCGGTGGTACTAGTGGTGTTACACAGTGGCAGTTGCAGCATCTGAAAAAAAAGAAAATGAAACCTTGTTTTTCCTTACCGTAGCATTAGAACGGTACAATAGAGAATATAGCAGGTGACAGTACACTAGAACAGTGCCATAATGTAGCCTCACAAATGGTAAAGTATTGAAAGTATAACTAGTACTTGCGTTGAATTTCTTTGACATTGGCTACTACTACAAGAAATAGTACCGAAGGTAAAGGACACAGCAGCGTAATAATTTGCCACGTCTAGGAGGAGGATGTTCTTGATGACCAATCAAGTTGATGGTGCACATGAAAATCTGCTTTCATTTGCCAATAGTGACTGAGTGTCAAGCTGAGTAAGAATAGAATATATCCTTGGATTCCTTCACCAGCCTGTTGCTATGACCTTATCCTCCCCAGCAGGTGTGTGGAATTATTGCTGTAATTTAGTCACACATCAATCAAAACCACAGAGCCCGGGGGAAGAGGGTTAGGATTTGGAAAATGGATGGGAATGGGGGATTTTGGGAAAGATTTGTTGAGAGAAGAAAAAAAAGCACAGCATGGACAAACAATAATTGAAGATAAAGAAATCTTTGGGTACAAAGCTAACCATAAATCTTTTAAGTGACATAAAGGAAGTACATGCACTACTGCATGCATGGTTACTGAAAAGTAAGTAGTACTTTCGACAACCGTGAATGAAAGAATGAGACAGTACATGGCTGCAGTACTAATTATGCGTTTTCACTTGCTTATCTCTGCACTCAGAGAAACACTTCTTACATTAAATTAGGTTTAAAAAATAGCACAAGTAAAACCTATAGAATGGCTGTAGGGATGAATTTAGAAGCAGAGATCAAAGAAATGCAGAGTCACACTCATAGAAGTTCACAGCAATAACATTACTTAAAAGATAATTAGAAAAGAACGGATACTAAATCTGTATGTTGTTGTAGTTGTCCTGTTGAATTTGGTAAGTTGCATGCATCAAACCATTCCTCTTATTAGCGGGACTCCTCCATTCCAGCTGACGCTCCGTCCATCAATGTTGGTGACCAGAAGACACCCTGTCCACTGCCTGCCTGGCGGATGCTGAATTGCGGCTCGCTAATGTGAAGCCTGACTTCATTCTTTTTTCCCATTGCACAGACTGAAACCCGGCCTGTAATTATTGATGGAAAAACAGGAAGTGATATTAGAACACCACTGACAAATTAATATAAGGTATGTACGCTGTGTAGTGCAAAAAGTCACACTTTGAGTTTCCTAATAGACAGTACAATATGTTTGAAAGTGCGTACTCTGTCTGAGTCTCCTTTTGAAAGAAATAAGTATGGGCGAATTAATTTAGCGGATCTTTCCCCTCAAGCTAGGTGTACTGTAAACTGTGTTTTAGAACAAAATTAGACCTTCCCAGCAGTGCTCCCAGACCATTACTAAACCCAGTCGCAAAAATGCAGAAGACCCCCAAAACAGATCTCAAAAAACGAGGCCTAGTAGAAAAATGGTGACAAAACATACTTTGAAAGTAAAGTGGGCCCAAATCCCCCCTTACCCACCGTGGATTGTATTCAAACCACTTGCAAGCAAGCAAAAGTATCCATACCCAGCATCGCTCTAAGACTCGCAAACCCCCCCGCAAACAGCCCCCGCCCAAACACTTGCAATACAATACTGCTAACCTTAACGAGCCCTAAGTTAAGAATAGTGGCAAACGCTTTCTTTAACTAGGCCAAATCCCCCCTTTCCCACCATGGATTTTCTTCAAATCACTTGCAACCAAAATTACACATTCCCACGAGTGCTCTAAGACCCCTTAACCCAGTTGCAAAAATCTAGAACAACTCCGAACACATGGAATACTGCTGCTAGTGCTAACCCTAACAAACCCTAAGTTACAAAAAGTGCCAAAAGGCTTTTCAGCATGGATTTTCTCCAAACCACTTTTATCCGATATTAGACCTTCCCAGCAATGCCCCAAGACCCGCCAACCCACCCGCAAAAAAGCACAACACCCCCAAACAGGCAAAAAGCAAAAATGGAAAATCTCATACTTACAATATTTTTCGGCCTTCTTTCAATTCTGTCCAAACACGCTGTGCAGCTAGGCCCTAACTCCCCTTTTCCAACATGAATTTCCTGAAAAACAAATGCAATCAAAATTAGACTGTGCCAGCAGTGCTCCCAGACCCCAAAACCCACCCACAAACACCTGGTGCCCCCCCAAACAGCACCTCCAAGACAAGAAAGTCAGCAAAAACGCCCAAAACAATTTAGCCTCCGATTTTGTTCAAAACACTTTTATACACTATTAGACCTTCCCAGCAATGGCCCCAGAGCCGTCAACCCAGGCAGGAACTAGTAGAAGACCCCCAAACAGCCAAAAAGCAAAACTTCAAAAATGGGCACTTAGAAATTTTCAGGCAAATTTCCAGAATCACTCCGCGGGCGCTCTGCAGCTAGGCCCTAACTCCCCTTTGTCAGCATGGATTTTCTTCAAAGCACTTGCAATCAAAAGTATCCATACCCAGCAGTGCTCCCAGACCCCGAAACCCACCCACAAACACCAGGAAGCCCCCCAAACAGGCCCCCGAAAACATGATAGTGAGCAAAAAGGCAAAAACTTTTTCAAATCTGATTTTCGCCAAACCACTTTTATCCGGTATTAGACCTTCCCAGCAATGGCCCCAGAGCCGTCAACCCAGGCGGAAACTAGTAGAAGACCCCAAACAGGCAAAAAGTAAAAATGGAAAATCTCATACTTACAATATTTTTCGGCCTTCTGTCCAAATGCGCGGTGCAGCTAGGTCATAACTCCACTTTTCCACCATGGATGTCCTAGAAAACAAATGCAATCAACATTAGACTGTGCCAGCAGTGCTCCCAGACTGCAAAACCCACCCCCAAACACCAGGAACCCACCTAAAAAGGCCCCCGAAAACATGATAGTGAGCAAAAAGGCAAAAACATTTTCAAGTCTGATTTTCCCCAAACCACTTTTATCCGATATTAGACCTTCCCAGCAATGGCCCCAGAGCCGTCAACCCAGGCGTAAACTAGTAGAAGACCCCCAAACAGCCAAAAAGCAAAACTTCAAAAATAGGGACTTAGTAATTTTCAGGCCAATTTCCAAAATCACTCCGCGTGCGCTCTGCAGATAGGCCCTAACTCCCCTTTGCCAGCATGGATTTTCTTCAAAGCACTTGCAATCAAAAGTATCCATACCCAGCAGTGCTCCCAGAACCCAAAACCCACCCACAAACACCAGGAAGCCCCCCAAACAGGCCCCCGAAAACATGATAGTGAGCAAAAAGGCAAAAACTTTTTCAAGTCTGATTTTCGACAAACCACTTTTATCCGGTATTAGACCTTCCCAGCAATGCCACAAGACCCTCCAACCCACCCGCAAAAAAGCACAACACCCCCAAACAGGCATAAAGCAAAAATGGAAAATCTCATACTTACAATATTTTTCGGCCTTCTGTCCAAACGCGCTGTGCAGCTAGGTCATAACTCCACTTTTCCACCATGGATGTCCTGGAAAACAAATGCAATCAACATTAGACTGTGCCAGCAGTGCTCCCAGACCGCAAAATCCACCCTCAAACACCAGGAACCCACCCAAAAAGGCCCCCGAAAACATGATAGTGAGCAAAAAGGCAAAAACTTTTTCAAGTCTGATTTTCGCCAAACCACTTTTATCCGGTATTAGACCTTCCCAGCAATGGCCCCAGAGCCGTCAACCCAGGTGGAAACTAGTAGAAGACCCCCAAACAGCCAAAAAGCAAAACTTCAAAAATGGGGACTTAGTCATTTTCAGGCCAATTTCCAAAATCACTCCACACGCGCTCTGCAGCTAGGCCCTAACTCCCCATTGCCACCATAGATTTTCTTCAAAGCACTTGCAATCGAAAGTATCCATACCCAGCAGTGCTCCCAGACCCCGAAACCCACCCACAAACACCAGGAAGCCCCCAAACAGGCCCCCGAAAACATGATAGTGAGCAAAAAGGCAAAAACTATTTCAAATCTGATTTTCGCCAAACCACTTTTATCCGGTATTAGACCTTGCCAGCAATGGCTCCAGAGCCGTCAACCCAGGCGGAAACTAGTAGAAGACCCCCAAACAGCCAAAAAGCAAAAGTACAAAAATAGGGACTTAGTAATTTTCAGGCCAATTTCCAAAATCACTCCGCGCGCGCTCTGCTGCTAGGCCCTAACTCCCCTTTGCCACCATGGATTTTCTTCAAAGAACTTGCAATCAAAAGTATCCATACCCAGCAGTGCTCTCAGACCCTGAAACCCACCCACAAACACCAGGAAGCCCCCTAAACAGGCCCCCGAAAACATGATATTGAGCAAAAAGGCAAAAACTTTTTCAAGTCTGATTTTCTCCAAACCACTTTTATCCGGTATTAGACCTTCCCAGCAATGGCCCCAGAGCCGTCAACTCACCCGCAAAGAAGTAGAACACCCCCACAAGTGCAGAGTCTTTCTTCATTGGGCGTAATCCAGGCGTCTGCTTTGAGGGAAATAGGA
The DNA here is from genome assembly GCF_964263255.1 of Lissotriton vulgaris. Lineage (NCBI taxonomy): Eukaryota > Metazoa > Chordata > Amphibia > Caudata > Salamandridae > Lissotriton > Lissotriton vulgaris. The sequence continues at coordinate 382,838,482 of NC_141689.1, forward strand.
GTCTGGAGGAGGAGGATAGAGGAGCATGTTCTTGTGAACTTGTGAACCTGAGGAATGCAGACTGCGGCACCTTCAAATCAATAAGCAAATAAGTGAAGACAGTTCTGCTGATGGGCTTGTTTTTGTGATTATGTGATTAAAGTTTTTATTTATATTGACTTTGCAAAACAAAGAAAGACAGACACACAGGAATAAAAGTGAATAAGGACGAAAAAGAAAGTTATTGATTCATTGGCTCATTTTCAGGGCTCGGTGTCAGGGAAGAAGAGTTCGTCCTCATACTCTGCGAATTCAGGCGGGAGTAGGTCACCTAACAGAAAAGAAATTCCCTCATCTAAGTTGGTGTCCTTCTCGTCTTCTTCCGGCGTTTATTCTCGTACTTTGTAATTTGGTGGTATGAGGTGCATTTTTGGGCGAGAGGCGGGTCCTTTTGCAAGAAACAATGCCACCAGCAGCACTGAAAACACGTTCAGAAGACACACTTTGCGAGTGGACAAGACAAGTAGTCTATAGCCAGGTTGGAGATCTCTGGCCACAATTCTTTTTTCCCATGCCAATACGTCAATGAGTCATCATGAACATAGACCTCTGTTGAGTCATTCAGATAGTCCTGCACCATCGACTCAAGGTTCTCCACGGTTCCTCCACTTTGCTTACTTTTTGCTGGGACCTTTTGAGAAGCAAACCCAAGCTGAGTTAGCCAATCCTCTTCTTCACACAATGTTACTGTTGTGTCTGGTGCAGATGATCCGGTTGCTGGTGTCTTTAACGGCTGAGAGGGAAAATCACTCACTTCTGCCACAGCCACAGGTGCAGAAGTGGATTCTTTTGACTCCAGATGGCCTGCTGACGCTGATGTACTGACTTTTCCTTTAATTTCCTGCCGTTCTCTTTCAAACCTCATGGCTGACATAGCTAGCCAACGTTTGTACTTTGAAACTTCTGCGTCACCAAAAGGAAAGAATGCTCTGCCTGCCAGTGCCTTTTTGTAGCGTGGATCCAGAATAGTAGCACAAATGTAATGCTGTTCTGTGTGGAACTTTTGAAGACGTTCATCGCAAAGTAGGCGCTGTAATAATTTCTCCGCCAAATCAAAAGCTTCTTGATTTTCTTCATCTTTTTGAAACGTAGAAGACACCGCCTTCAGTTGGTGCTCTAGCATGCCCAACAATGGGATAGCTTTTCCCAAATTACAGTCCTCCCTGCTGACTGCACGGGTGCAGACCTCAAAAGGATGAAGCATGTCTGTCAGGCTTTTAACTAGCTTCCATTGCTCTGCATGTATCCTCAGGTCCTTCATAGCTGTACCCTGTGTAAAGAAATACTGATCGACTACCGTACACTGCTCATACAGACGCTCAAGTATGTAGAAGGTTGAGTTCCAACGTGTTGCCACCTCCTGGATGAGTGCTTTCTCTGGCAGTCGACGTTCATGTAGCAGGCCCCTCAGATGCTTCCGTGTCTTAAAAGAATGGCTGAAATGTGTGCACATTCTTCGGCAGGTGGTCAGTAACTCGCACACTCGACTTTCTTTACTCAAGAATTTTTTAACAACCAGGTTTATACACTGCGCCAAACACGGCACTCTGAAATAGTTACCCATATCCATGGCCTTAACTACATTGGCGCCATTATCTGTGGAAACATAACCAATCTTGCGTTTTCTTGGGGACAGCCATTGAAAGACCTTTGTGTTAAACTCCTGCAAAATGTTTTCTCGTGTATGACTTGTCTCCATACCAAACATGGCTAGTGTTGCACGCTTCCGAGCAGCTTTAAAAACGTTGTCCGGGTCAACACCTGCCCTTAGCTTTGCTGTAACTCCTGAAAAAGAGACCCAGTGTGCAGTGATGCACATGTAATCAGTGCCTGCGCCACTGGTCCACATGTCTGTTGTCAGATGTATAGTGTGAACAGCACTCTTCTGCAAAGCTGCCCCAATCACCTCCAGCACATCTTCATGTAGTGCTGGAACTGCAACTCTGGCAAAATAGAACTGGCTAGGAACCTTCCATTTACGGCAGAGCGTTGCCACTAATTCAAGAAAACCAACCCCTTCCACAAAAGGAAAAGGGAGAAGGTCCAGAGCTAGCATTTTAGCCCGCTTAGTGTTATAGAGACGCGTCATTGGGTGGTTGCGTTCAAATGGCGCATCTGAAAACAACATGCTTCTAATGGTGGGCTGGACCATGATTTTACGGGATGATGATGATGATGACTTTTTCGACCCAGTTATGCTCGGTGATGAACTTTTTCGCATTGGTGTCTCACTCTCTCCCACACTCTTAGTGTGGCTCACAGGGGGTGTGCTGCTGACAGGGGTACTGGGTGTAAGTGAAGTGTTTGACGCTTCTTCCTCCTCGTCATCATCAGATGAAACATCAACGGATAGAGTTTGTTGCCTTGCAATTCGGGCTTCCTTGATCTCCTTTAGGTGCGCATGCCATTGGACAGTGTGCTGTCTCTCAAGATGACCTCTCTGGCCTCCGGTACCATAGTTGGTGCCAAGCTTACCACGACTAACTGCAAGCTTACAAATGCTACAAATGTTTTCCCTTGTTGTGCAAACACTAAAGAAGTCCCAATCTGTGGACTTCAAATGTCTGTGTGGGGCAGAGGAGGCGATACTGGTCATGCTGCTAATGCCAGATGAAGTGGAGGATGTGTGTTGCCGAACTTTACTACGTTGTGCACTTGCAGCAGCACCACTAATTGAGGAAATGGAGGTCGAGGTGGATGGAGGTCCCTTCTGGCGAGAAAAAAATATGAAAGCGGTAGGTGGTGGTGTACTAGTTAACTCCAATGATGGTGGTCCCATTGCCTCCTCGTCGACAACATCACTCTCAGTAGCTTTTCGGGCTAGGGTAAAAATGTCTGTTTGCTGCATGCCCGCTGAGGCTGGAGTGGCGTGTATGATGACTGCATCGTCGTCGTGAGAGTCTTCATCAGCAGGCGTAGTATACGCCACTTCTTCAGCGTCATCATCACACCCCATAACTATGAGACTTTCGGCGACCTTCCTTTTACGCTTAGCTACCTTTGTCAGATCATGGTGTGCCTCACTCTCAGACGGCAGTGGTGGTTCCAAAGTTGGATCCATATCATCAGAAGGAAGGGGGCTTGAAGAAGATGTAGACACCATCCTTGATCTTTTCCTTGCTAGGGATGTGGAAGACAGTGAATGATCAGGAGGAGTAGCTTCCTCAAATGATACCTCGGCTTGAATGTTGATTTCCTGATGTGCCCCTACTTCGGGAGGAACAACTATTGTGGGCACTTGTGCCCCTCCATGCACCTCTGCTTGCGCATCTCCTTGCGCTGCCTCTCTTTCCACATGTACTTGGGCTGGTACTTGCACATGTGGTTGTTGTTGCGGCTGTGGTTGTTGAACACTCGTCAGATGAGTTACAACAACCTGTGTTGATTGAGGGACATTGCTGCCACTTTCTTGCGATGAGCCAACATCACTGGTCAATGGTGATCGAACAACTAGACTAACTGCCTCTGCAGCACTCAAGGGCTTGGACTTAAGTTGGCATGGTGGTGGTGGCACTGAGCCCAATAGAGCGGGGTGCTGCTCCCAGCTTGGTCCCCAGCAGATCCGGCTGCTGCTGCAGGCGCACTTTTTTTCCCCAAAAAATGTGGCGGGCGGCACACCAGTCTCCTTGGTAAGTGGCGCCACTTGCTTCTTCTGCTCCTTACTGGCAGCTTTCTTGCTAGAGTAGCTACGGGGAACTTTTTTTGGGGCCAACTTCTTCAGATGTCAGAACAGCAGGCCACAGTTGCACGAGTTGCAGAGTTGTCTTGTCTGTGGCCACACGTGACGTCGCGTGACGTTATGCTGCACACACCGCTGCAGGACTTCTTCCTGGCACTGGTGGTTCTCTTGTGCACCTAAAAGCAATGGAAGACAGAGGAACATCAGTTATACACCCCGAAAAGTCAAAAAACACACAAAAATCAGCACAATTCCATGCCCTCAATGATGTTTAAATTCAAGACCCCACAGAAAGACTAGGCCCATGCACCACTCACTACCCCTGGGCATAAAGGATGAAAGCTAGGCAAAATGGGTGCAGGCCTGAGAACACTGCCTGCCTTCAAAATGGCCCCTTGCCCCCCAGCACATGGCCAGGGCCTGCCTGTACCAGCACTCAAAATGGCCCCCACCCACATGGCCAGTCCCAACAACACCCCCAAAAAGTCGAAAAACACATAAAAATCACCACAATCCCATGCCATCCATGCCCTCAATGATGTTTAAATTCAAGACACCCCACAGAAAGTCTAGGCCCATGCACCACTGAGTAGCCCTGGGCATAAGGGATTAAAGCTAGGCAAAATGGGTGCAGGCCTGAGAATACTGCATGCCTTCAAAATGGCCCCTTGCGCCCTAGCACATGGCCAGGCCCTGCCTGTACCAGCACTCAAAATGGCCCCCACCCAGATGTCCAGTCCCCATCAACACCCCAAAAAATCGGAAAACACACAAAAATCAGCAAAATCTTATGCCATACATGCCCTCCATGATGTTTACATTAAAGAGACCCCACAGAAAGACTCAGTCCATGCACCACTCACTACCCATGTGCAAAAGGCCCCAATAGCATCGCACCTCGGCAGTCCGCGCATGCGCGGTGATTACCCACTTCACCGCGCATGCTCGGTCCGATAACAAGCCACTACGCATGCGCGGCTCGGCAACACTCCTCCGCCCCAGACAGCGGCCGCACCCAGACAATGTTTTGTCCTCCCGAACCACTTTTACTTAACTTTAAAGAGTGATCTACATGGCGATTAGTCACGGGGAACATCAGAACCAACAACCTTTCCCTATGCCAATATATAAAAAACTGTAGAACAATAAAGGTTTTGGATCCAACAACTGTCCAACCCGGATCTCAACAATAGGAAAAACAGAAGAAGGTGGCTGGACAGGGAAATTATCAAAAAATGAATTTCAGTCACGTAGTCAATATATACCACGTGACCACCGGGTAGGAATCCCAAATTAAATTTATTTTCTTTAAACTCAAATTGTTAGGAATTCAAATGCACGGACAAAAACAAAACAACTGTTACAACAGTGAGTTCGGTGATGACACTATATACAAATATACAAGTTTTACAAATTTACAACACTTGCAAAGGAAAAATCAAACAGGGCAAATGAGCAGGACACACCAAAACAATACAGAATTCAGTGCACAACATCAATTGTCATTATATACAGTGCAAAAACTTCCAAGTGTGAAACCAGTCCATAAGAGTGTAAGACCATGGGACAGGCGGGGAAGATGGAATACAGAGCCTGCCTGTCAACCAAACCAGTGGCTAGTTGTTTATAACGGATTTGCCCGGCTAGGATCCACAGTGATTAATAAAATTCTATCCTAGGGGCATCCTTCAGGTTTGCCACAGGGAGGGAATGTTGACGCGTTTCGAACCGGCGTGATTACAGGTTCTCTTCAGGACGGGGACTGGGAGCGGTGATTCTGCACAGAGGCACAATAGCCGTAGTGTCGGTAAGCCTCAACCAGGGGAGGTTTCTGTGCTTCTACCAACGGACGACTGGAGGTAGGGAGCCCGTGGGGCGGTGCACGAATAGGGCCGGAGACAGCTCACATGATGTAGCGTCTCTGTGTAGGAACTGAAGTCCCACCAAGCAATGAAGCCTATTCAGCGCCAGCAAGCAATGAATGCTTTCGGTTCCTGTTTCAAAACAGGGAGTTGATACCGCCGTACCACGCAGCAACGCTGTCAATGGGGGAACATCAGAACCAACATCCTTTCCCTATGCCAATATATAAAAAACATTGGTGACTAGCTAACAATGGCCACCGCAGTAACCGAACCTCGGCACTCTTCCTCTCTGGCACAGCTGTCCGGAGTCATAAGCCCTTAAGTAATTAGACCAACCCCAATTTACCAATAAACACCACTAAATAAACACCCACCCAAGCTTCCACCCTCACTATCATGGAATCCACGGACGGAAGAGGAAGCACAACGAGGCTGGGGGTTGAGTAAGTACGGCATAGCCGAAAGGGAGGGACCAAAAGACAGTGGCATATGTGGTTTCACTACCACAATTTTAAGATACTTACCATCAAAATACTGGGACTAGAAACCCTCTATATATTCTTTTCCTTTTTTCATCTTTGTCTCACCTGCAGTTGGACCCTCAAATACCCTTCGGTCTAGTGTTGGCTCATGGGGCATTGTTCCTCATTTTGCTAAGTATGTATTTGAAAATAAGTACAGACTCTCTCCAGCTGAACCTTCTGTACTGTACATGTATATAATGTGTGAGCTTATATTGTGTGTGTGCTTAACCTCTTGGCTGCTAGGCGTTTTCCCCCTCCTGTGCTGGATTTTGCCATTTTGCTGTTCCCATGACGAGCTCAGCTCGTCATCAGCACACGACACCCGTGGGTGATGACGAGCTGAGCTCGTCATCAGCATCGAAAGGGTTAACTATGTCTAGTCAATCATCAATATAGAAACTATGGACTCCTCTCCGGGTTCCCTAGTGCCAGACTACTGCTATATGTATGTTTGTCCTTTTCTCTTACAGGCATTTCAGAAAATAGCGCTGTGGGATCCGCGCATTAATAATACCGTGCTCTTGTCTTTCAGGCATACTACATCAGTATCTTAGCATTAGCAAGGGAAGTGTATTAATATAAATTGTATATCTATACACATTGATCATCACTAAACTTTTTGTACATACACTCTACTGTGGAGAAACATTAGTGAGTGACAGGGGGATCTGACCCCGGTCCTGACGAAGGGGCATGGCGCCCCGAAACATGTTGACCCGCACAGGAAAGTAAGCCCATTAACCCGCTTATCCTTTCCGACACCAATTTTTTTAACAATACCAGCCAGAGTTTATTAAATAGTTTTTTTATCACTAGGCCAGGTATTTTTTAACATCACTTTTTCATCACCCCTGACCCCACTGACACTCACTCAAATTCACTCACATAGCACCCACATTTAAAAGGTGCTCCAGCGTAGTCGCTTGTCGCAGCACTGCCACGTCCGGCAGCCGGGCGGGAAGACCCCGATGATGAAGCATGACACCGAGGGCCCTTTTGGTGTGTGAGGGGTATTTTAACAAATTGTGTGTATTCAATACCAACAGGATACACACTGACCCTCTTCGAGGTGGACCTTTCTGATAATTGTTACTTTCGCAAGAGGAGGACGTGCCTACCTCGGTGCCACACAGCACCACCTCTTCCTCCCCCTTTGATTTCCCTACTCTTTAGACAGCGCGCAGCTGTGGGAGTATTCGTTCTCAATGTCCAATTGAGATAACCAGTATTTCTGGATTAACACAGGACTGCCAATTTGTTTGTCTCTGTGTCTCGTTTGCATCCACGCACAATTTTATTTTCTGTGCACATCACAGTTAGTCCACACACATAGTCACCTCACACACAAAGTTAGCTTTTCATCATGGAAGACGCAGCAGGCCTCACCTTCGATGGCGAAGAAGTCGATAGGATACTAGCTACTCTCCGCCCTTTTGAAGGGCTGAGCAATTCTGAACCAGGCACAAACGACGGCGATTGGGATGAACTAGCTGTTCTAAGGAGAACACAGATAAAGACAGCTTTACATTGCCTACTGATGTCAGAGTACCTCAAGACAAAAACTGCCCCTCCAGGCTTATTAGTAAAAAATGAACCTTTTATTTTCACACATGACTTAGAATTCAAAAGAGACTGGTCATTGATAAGTTGGAGGTGTACCAGGGACTGGCTAGTCCTGATTATAAAAACTGCCACCAAACTTACACAAGAACTGAAAATAGAGATAACAAAACTTGAGGTGAAAATTAAGAGTTATCTATCTCCAGCCGCCCTCAAAAAGAGATTTGAGGAACTTAATCAGGAAATGACAGATTTTGAACTTACCCTAAAGAAAAGCAAATATAAGAAATACAAAAAATATACAGAAGGATTTACACAAGAACGCATATATCCCTATATTAAAAAAGACTATGTGTCCAAGAATCACAACAGTGATCAAGACACGGACAACTCTGACACAAGCTCTAACAGTTCAGGTTCGAGTAGGAACAGCAATCAGGGAGCCAGAGGTGGGGGGCGATCCCATAGAAGACCATATCCACAAGGCGGGAGAGGTTGGGCTCCCTACCAAGGGCATCCTGGATACATGCAATATCCACCAATGCCACCCTATATGGATAATCAGTTCCAACCTTGGAACCAACAGGCACCCTCATACAACTACTATGGCCCACCGCCTTTTTTAGGCCAGCGCCAAGGCCCCCGAAAGGGAAGGAACCGGAAGGGCACACAGGTACACTGGAACCAACAACCAGCAGTACCCCCAGGAGTGTCAACCCGGAGCCAGACAGCATCAACCAGTCGAGGAACCTAGTGGTGAACATATCTGAGTTGCAATTAACAGAAGCCCAAGAGAAAGTCCTGTCAAAGGGGTTGGGTTTTGTCCCAACCAACAAAATGGACAAATTTAAAATCTGTCAAGAAATGAAAGAGTTTATGCGGAAATTAAGGCTACGAGCATTCTTCCAGAACTCTGAGAATGTGACTAATGACCAATCTGACACGGGACTAAAGAAAAAATCCACCTTTACCCCACTAGACTCCACAATACCGGTTGAACTCCTGGCTTTTGAGAAAGCGGTCATGGAGGATCTAGAGAAACTGCCCACAGATACAGGCACCAAATTCCAGAACATCTCCAGATTAGAAAGAGTTGCACTACATGAACTTGCCAACAACCAAGATATCGTGATTAAGCCAGCCGACAAAGGCGGAGCCACAGTTATACAGACCTATGAAAACTACGATAGGGAATGTAGGAAGCTGTTGGAAGATAGACGCAACTATGAAATATTTAGGGATGACCCAACAGAAGAGGTCAGGATCTGTATCCTGATAATGATCGAGGAAGCAACAGCACATGATTGGCTCTCCAAAAAAGATAGTGAATTTCTGATTCAGGACAACCCCAAAACACCGTATTTTTACACGATACCAAAAATTCATAAGGATGCCCCTTATCCACCTGGACGCCCTATAGTATCAGGTATCAATTCAATCCTTGAACCCTTGTCAAAGTTTGCTGACGCGTTTCTCAGACCCATTGTGCAAGCAACCAGTACCTATCTGAGAGACACGAAAGCTGTCCTACAGCTGGTCAAAGAGATACAGTTCGACCCAGAACAACACCTCTTAGTAGGTTTGGATGTAGAGAGTCTCTACACGAGCCTTCCTCACCAAGAAACTTTGGAGATAATAGAGGAAGTTATTTTCTCTACCCCCTGGAAATATCACACACCAAGACAGGTGGTACTTGAGTGCATCTCTCTAACACTGAAGAAAAACTACTTTCAGTACGAAGATACTTTCTATCTGCAAAAGCACGGCACGAGTATGGGCAGCACCTGTGCCCCTAGTCTGGCAGGTTTATATGTTCACCACCTGGAAACGTCCAAGATCCTCAACTACCACAATCCCTACAGAAACCATGTGGTAACGTGGAAGAGGTACATTGACGATGTGCTTGTGATCTGGAGGGGTGATCAGGACTCAGTCAACCTGTTTATGGAATGGCTAAACCAACAAGATCAGTTCTTAAAATTTACCCACACGGTTTCCAAAGAGAACCTTGTGTTCCTTGATCTGAATATCTACTCTATTGATGGTAAACTAGAAACAAGCACACATTTCAAACCCACAGCTAAAAATAGCTTGTTACTTTACGACAGCTTTCACCCTCGACACCTACGCGAGAATCTACCCTATGGGCAATTCCTTCGACTGCGACGCAATTGCAGCAACATCAAGGATTTTAAGACCCAAACGGCAGATTTAGAGTGTAAATTACTGGATAGAAACTATCCAAAGGCTATTGTCAAGAAGGCCAAAAAAGAGCCCGTAACAACAACAGAGAGGCCCTACTAGAAGAAACCTGTAACAAAGAGCCTGACCCAAGACCCATTTGTGTTACAACATATAACACCAACTCCAACCACATCACTAAAATTGTGAACAAGCATTGGAGAATGCTGAATTGTGGCAAACTTGATTTCCCTAAACCCATGTTCTCGCATAGAAGAGGCAAGAATCTTAAAGATATGCTGGTCCACACGAGGCCTAGGAACATGGAGTCCAACGCCCCCACCAGACTTACTGAAGTTGGAGGCCACCACCCATGTGGCTCATGCGCGTCTTGTCAGTACATGCAAAAAAGCCGCACAATCACATTCTCCAATCAAACCACATGGGAACAACGTGCATTTACCAATTGTAACAGTCGCAACGTGGTTTACTTAATCACCGGCCCCTGTAAAAAAGAATATATAGGGATGACAAGCAGACCGGTGAAAATTCGCATGAATGAACACCGCAGCAATGTGCGCTGCAAAACAACCACTACAAAAATGGCGACACACTATGTGACAAAGGGTCACAGCATTCATGATCTGAAATGGACGGTCATTGAGGTTTTCAATAATGACAAGGACCTACTAACGAAGGAACAACGTTGGGTGCATCGGTTAGGTACACATCATACTGGCCTAAATGATGATATACCCTGGTCTCCATTAAACTCTTGACCTGCACCATGATGTTTCATTACAGGATAACATTAGCCCAATCAGCTGTCACTATCTATGCCTGCTAAAGAATTGCATTACATATATCTAGACCAAGAATATAAAAGACTGCAACCTTTACATATATAACTGTACTTAATATCTCTACACTGTACTAGCACTCTTTATTAATAACCAGCTGGTTTCCTTTTCCCCAGATAACAACTCTCAGATGGAACACAACGCCATGTGTGTTGCATGCATCAAGAGTTCTGCAAACTTGGTCTATAAATCGAGGGAAAGAGTCACCGAGAACCACTCGCATCGCACCTCGGCAGTCCGCGCATGCGCAGTGATTATCCACTTCACTGCGCATGCTCGGTCCGATAACAAGCCACTACGCATGCGCGGCTCGGCAACACTCCTCCGCCCCAGACAGCGGCCGCACCCAGACAATGTTTTGTCCCCCCGAACCACTTTTACTTAACTTTAAAGAGTGATCTACATGGCGATTAGTCACGGGGAACATCAGAACCAACATCCTTTCCCTATGTCAATATATAAAAAACATCGGTGACTAGCTAACAATTGCCACCGCAGTAACCGGACCTCGGCACCCTTCCTCTCTGGCACAGCTGTCCGGAGTCATAAGCCCTTAAGTAATTAGACCAACCCCAATTTACCAATTAACACTACTATATAAACACCCACCCAAGCTTTCACCCTCACTATCACGGAAGCCACGGACGGAGGAGGAAGCACAAAGAGGCTGGGAGTTGAGTAAGTACGGCATAGCCGAAAGGAAGGGACCAAAAGACAGTGGCATATGTGGTTTCACTACCACAATTTTAAGATACTTACCATCGAAATACTGGGACTAGAAACCCTCTATATATTCTTTTCCTTTTTTCATCTTTGTCTCACCTGCAGTTGGACCCTCAAATACCCTTCGGTCTAGTGTTGGCTCATGGGGCATTGTTCCTCACCTTGCTAAGTATGTATTTGAAAATAAGTACAGACTCTCTCCAGTTGAACCTTATGTACTGTACATGTATATAATGTGTGAGCTTATATTGTGTGTGTGCTTAACTACGTCTAGTCAATCATCAATATAGAAACTATGGACTCCTCTCCGGGTACCCTAGTGCCAGACTACTGCTATATGTATGTTTGTCCTTTTCTCTTACAGGCATTTCAGAAAATAGCGATGTGGGATCCGCGCATTAATAATACCGTGCTCTTGTCTTTCAGGCATACTACATCAGTATCTTAGCATTAGCAAGGGAAGTGTATTAATATAAATTCTATATCTATACACATTGATCATCACTACACTTTTTGTACATACACTCTACTGTGGAGAAACATTAGTGAGTGACAGGGGGATCTGACCCCGGTCCTGACGAAGGGGCATGGCGCCCCGAAACATGTTGACCCGCACAGGAAAGTGAGCCCATTAACCCGCTTATCCTTTCCGACACCACTTTTTTTAACAATATCAGCCAGTGTTTATTAAATAGTTTTTTCTATCACTAGGCCAGGTATTTTTTAACATCACTTTTTCATCACCCCTGACCCCACTGACACTCACTCAAATTCACTCACATAGCACCCACATTTAAAAGGTGCTCCAGCGTAGTCGCTTGTCGCAGCACTGCCCCGTCCGGCAGCCGGGCGGGAAGACCCCGATGATGAAGCATGACACCACGGGCCCTTTTGGTGTGTGAGGGGTATTTTAACAAATTGTGTGTATTCCATAGACAACAGGATACACACTGACCCTCTTCGAGGTGGACCTTTCTGATTACTGTTAAATTCAAGACACCCCACATAAAGACTAGGCCCATGCACCACTCACTAAACAGCAGCCAAAAACATCGAAAAACACACAAAAATCAGCACAATCCCATGCCGTCCATGCCCTCAATGATGTTTAAATTCAAGACACCCCACAGAAAGACTAGGCCCATGCACCACTCACTACCCCTGGGCATAAAGGATGAAAGCTAGGCAAAATGGGTGCAGGCCTGAGAACACTGCCTGCCTTCAAAATGGCCCCTTGTCCCCCAGCACATGGCCAGGGCCTGCCTATACCAGCACTCAAAATGGCACCCACACACATGGCCAGTCCCAACAACACCCCCAAAAAGTCGAAAAACACATAAAAATCACCACAATCCCATGCCATCCATGCCCTCAATGATGTTTAAATTCAAGACACCACACAGAAAGTCTAGGCCCATGCACCACTGAGTACCCCTGGGCATAAGGGATGAAAGCTAGGCAAAATGGGTGCAGGCCTGAGAACACTGCATGCCTTCAAAATGACCCCTTGCCCCCCAACACATGGCCAGGCCCTGCCTGTACCAGCACTCAAAATGGCCCCCACCCACATGGCCAGTCCCCATCAACACCCCAAAAATTGAAAAACACACAAAAATCAGTACAATCCCATGCCATCCATGCCCTCCATGATGTTTACATTAAAGAGACCCCACAGAAAGACTAGGCCCATGCACCACTCACTACCCCTGCGCAAAAGGCCCCAACAGCAGACACAAAAATCGAAAAACACACAAAAATCAGCACAAGCCCATGCCATCCATGCCCTTAATGATGTTTAAATTCAAGACATCCCACAGAAAGACTAGGCCCATGCACCACTCACTACCCCTGGGCAAAAGGCCCCAACAGCAGCCACAAAAATCGAAAAACACACAAAAATCAGCACAAGCCCATGCCATCCATGCCTTCAATGATGTTTAAATTCAAGACATCCCACAGAAAGACTAGGCCCATGCACCACTCACTACCCCTGGGCATAAAGGATGAAAGCTAGGCAAAATGGGTGCAGGCCTGAGAACACTGCCTGCCTTCAAAATGGCCCCTTGCCCCCCAGCACATGGCCAGGGCCTGCCTGTACCAGCACTCAAAATGGCCCCCACCCACATGGCCAGTCCCCAACAGCAGCCAAAAAAATCGAAAAACACACAAAAATCAGCACAATCCCATGCCATCCATGCCCTCCATGATGTTTACATTATAGAGACCCCACAGAAAGACTAGGCCCATGCACCACTCACTACCCCTGGGCATAAAGGATGAAAGCTAGGCAAAATTGGTGCAGGCCTGAGAACACTGCCTGCCTTCAAAATGGCCCCTTGCCCCCCAGCACATGGCCAGGGCCTGCCTGTACCAACACTCAAAATGGCCCCCACCCACATGGCCAGTCCCCAACAGCAGCCAAATAAATCGAAAAACACACAAAAATTAGCACAATCCCATGCCATCCATGCCCTCCATGATGTTTACATTATAGAGACCCCACAGAAAGACTCAGTCCATGCACCACTCACTAGCCCTGGGCAAAAGGTCCCAACAACAGCCCAACAATCGAAAATACCAAAATTGTAGTTGCAGCAACTGTAATAACCCCAAACAAACTTACTTGTGAAATTTCTAATCCAAAAGTGATCCAAAGAAAGTCAAAAAGGCCTCAAATCCAAATATCCAGCAGCATCCACAAAAAGTAATCCTTCCAGGTCAAGATCCAAATGAAAGTGACCAGCACATGAAGAAAGCACTGGGAGGAGCCTGCTGGACAGGAACAGGAAGTTGGAGACTGTGGGGCACTTCCTTCCTCCCACCCCCCCCCCAAAATGGACTAGCAAAAAAAAGTGCAAGCAAATGTCAACCTGAGGAGTTATTCTGATAAAAATTATCATTTTCAGAAGGTTTATGCTGTTTGCTGGTGGATTTCTTGTGCAGAATTGCACATTTTGCAATTTCGCGAGTGTGAGATTGTTGCTGCTTGCCGCATCTACGTGTTCGCAATTGCGAACTCTCGCGATGCGTGCTGTGCAAGGTGGCAAGCGGCGATGACGTAATCGCGGTCGCCAAACTCCCGCGGGATCTTGCAGCAAGATCCAAAATGGCGCAGCACACGCAAAATATGAAGAAAAACAACTCTGCAAACGCTGAATGACGGTAAGTGAATGCCGCGCTCCGCAATACTGTATCACCAAGCAAAAAAATCCGCTGGGTGCAAATTTGCGGATTTTCGGCAAATTCGCGACAGTTCGCGGATTGCGAATTTGCCGAAAATCCGCAAATTCCGTGAGCCGAACGGATTTTACGCCCATGCTTAATGATAAGAAAGTGCGTACTCCTACGATGTCTCCCTAACTAGGTGTATCTAAATGTACCTAGCATCAGTGTAGGTGATATGCGTTAAGCGCTATGCCAAGAATCCCTCTAAGGTCTAGTCAACCCCATTACCTGAGAAAAGAGAGAATATGGGATCCTGTCCTGATCTCAAGTTGGACACCCTGTGAGGGATGCTAGACCACTGCTAGCTGGAGCATCTGCATGCAGGAACCTCAGTGTCTCTGGTCAGTATGTCAGCCAGGAAGTCACGGTCTCCTCTGCCTGCCTAATCAAGACATGATTTATATATACACCCACAGGTCTCCCCAGTGGTCCTACCTTGCTGTGTTACTGTGTCAGCCTAAAGGATGATGTTGCACCTGAACTTTAACATAGATATTATACAGGAGATGTTCTTCCTGCTGTGAGTCCTGCTCTGCTTCCAAGAAGCCTCATGCATAATGTATGAGTATAGAACCAGGGAAAACCTGCGTTCTGAATGCAGTGTCGTATCTAGGTAAAAGGTCAGTCCCTATGAACCGTTATGTATGATATGTAGGGAAGGATATAGGTGAAAGGTTGAAGTGTTCACCTGCGCCTATATGGGTACCTATAGGGGGTATATCGGTTCACCAACGGTTCCGGAGCACCATAAATTACACTGAAGCATCACATGGCACAGGACCTTCATCACCGTGGACTGCACCTCCCATCATTCCTGGCCAAGGTGGGGCAAGATCAGATCACCAAAGGCACCATAAATTCCACAGATGTGTCCCGCAGCGTGGGACAGCTGTGAGTCATGTCCGGGCATGGCCCAGGTAAAAGACAGGGCCAAGAATGAACCAGCTGCGCATGTCTGCGGCCGGACAAGGATGGGCTGGGCCACAGCTCTTTTACCCTCAATTTCATCTCCTGAGGACCTCCTGAGGTCCCATGCTGAAGCAAACCTTTCCCAGTCGTGAGAGAAGCTTCTGGACTGGCCTGTGTTTTGGTTTGTTCCTTTGTTGTTATCCCAGCATTCGAGATCGGGCGTCATATTGGGTAAACTGTAGCCCCACAGTTGAATATGGGGAGTGGATTTACCAGGGAAAGATACATGCACCGGCCCCAGCTCCATCCTCACCATCTACCTCAATAGATAGATGTTACAAAGAGCCATAGGGGCTGTGGCTACTGAAATTGAATTAACAGAATGATGTCCCTCCCTAACTTCTGACCCACATTGCTCTTCAGCAGGCCTGTTGCCTCTATCAGCCCGTTCTTCTGATCAGCCTGCCACTCAGTCTAACCCTTCCCTTATTCCACAAGGAGACAATGACCATCAAAGGGTCCTATCCAATGATCATACACAGAAAAGGGGGGGGAGCTCAAAATCCAACTTGACCGATGATTCTAAAACTGCTACATAGTGCATGTCTAAATGTAGGAATCTGGCAGGCAAAATATCTGAAAGCTCAAAGTGTACACCAGATAATATGGATTTCAGCAGCACCAATAGAGTAGGGGTGGCATGGCATATCCCACGTGCGCCGCTAATTTATTAAAAGACACCTGCCAGATGGTCAAACTTAGCTTTAAGGAAGACCTTTCCCCCCAATGGCTCGTTTGAGGAGAGTGACCCAATTTTGTGACAGGATACAGAATAGAAACATTAGGGACATCGCTATCTGAGTGGATGCTACTTGTCAAATCGCTCTCCCTTCTCTGGCTAAACCACTAGGGGCCTCTAATTTGAGTACCCAGTATGGCTGTAATAGTGCCAATGACTGTGGTGGATGACTGTGGTGGTTTGGTAGGGGGGTTGGTTCACTTTAATGGGGCCCGTTCGAGTCATTGTCTGCCTAGAAGCTCTGTCCAGGACCAGCCTACAAGTAGGGACCCAGTGGAAGGGATCGATCTTGTTTGTGCTGATATCACACAATTCCCTATTATTAATTTACGTCCCACCTCATGCCCATATGTTGTGGTTCTTGCTGCCGTATCCGAGTTAAAAAGGAGCCAAAGAGAAAAACAGGACAAACTAACCAATAAAGGCCTGCATTGACCTGCGAGATATGGGTGTTTTCCCTATGACCGGGCTGTTGAGATCCTCATGACTCACATGGCCAGTTGGATAGGAAAGGGACCCAAAGACAGGCAAGGGGATTGTGTTGTTTTCAACCTTAGTAACCCAAAGATCACCCACAGTCTTTTGGTAGGCGATGTTTAAGAACAGGTTCCGGGCACAGTGATTGAGCTTCCACTACTCAGTTATTTCTATAAACTATAATATAGGGAACAAAATAGCAGTGCCTGGCCATTCAGAAACCAACCTATAGGCAGGGTAGATACTGACATCAAACACCTAGGCCCCTGCTCCTTTCAATTCCAGTAACATATAGATATGGGGTTCTGGAGGGGGTAGATTGACTTCCCGAACACCCTGCCTCTGAGCCAGATGAAGTCTCTGAGAGGGGATCATTGTGGGGTCTAGACATGATCTAGGGTCTTATAGTACACACAGTCTCTACAGGTCCTGGAAAGGAGAAGCTGAGTCCCAGAGTAAACTGTGCGAGGCCCACATTAGTTCAGACCCGGTGGAGAAGAAACAGTGAACAGCCTGTTGATCCACACAGGGTCCTGTACCTTGGAATACTTCCCCATTCCCCTGGCGCCCTCTCTGGAAAATAGGCCTGAGAATAAAGATAATCCAACCCTTGGAGACAATGTCTCAGGTAATAGGAGATCTCTGCCAGGGACGGGGCGATTGTCCTAACGCCACCAAGGGTTGTACCATCTCAAAGTAAAGTGCCCAGCATAGTAATTTTGGGTATCCAGGAAGTGCAAACATCTCTTAAGGTAGTATCCTGAAATGTTGCTGGCCTAAAGAACAAACTGGACAGCACTGATTGGGGGTCTTTTATAGACCAGCTTGATCTGTTTGTTTCAGGAAACATGATTAAGGAAGGATGTAAGTCAGCTGGGGCTTTGTGGCTTTTTCAACAGGCGCTATCACTAGGGGGAGGGGAAGACCATCTGGCAGGCTCACAATATGGGTGGCAACCGACATGGGATGCACAGCCAAGAGGGTTGAGCTGGCTTCAAATTATATATTGTGTGTCCTGTTTACCATTGTCTCAAAGGTTGTTGAGGCATTGGTTAATGTTTATTCTAGACCTATTAGAACTGTCTACAAGTCTCCGGTTGATGAACAATTGGCCACTTTTCAATCCTCTGTTGCAGTTAGTGCCTATCTAGTCACATGTGGCAATTGTAATTGCCAATTTGAGCCACTAGATGCCAATAACGGTGACGCTGTTTGCAAAGAGGACAGGTTAGCGGCTATTCCAGAACTGATCATACCACCTTTTGAAACTCGGTTCCAGTTGGCCCTCCAGATTAAAGCCCTTACTCTGAATCTTTCAATGAGAGCTTGTAATGGGCGGACAAAATGTTGATACCCAGGAGATGCAAATGTTTAACCGGGTAGGGTACTCCTCTCTAATTGACTATATCCTGGTAGAGACGAGGTTGTGGTCAATGGTTGTAGATTTTGCTGTCCTGCCCAGGCATGACAATGACCATAATGCTTTGACCCTGGATCTTGCTCTATCCGAAGTTAGTTCTTGGCAGTAACAAGTGCAAAGCTGGATGACAGTCCAAGATTGACATCCCTCTACCTCTTAAGGTCCATCTACTGCCAACCCTCAGAAATCGTGTCACCGAGTGGGCAACAGTAAACACCTCGTATCTCGGAGTACGACACGCATGGTGGTTGGCGACTTATTAAGAGGAGGGCAAAGCAAATGAGGACATTAAAAAAAAAAAAAAGATTGACAACTGGTAGGCAAATAATACTCTGGCCGGTAATCTCCAGAGCAAATAGTTGCCCTGTATGAGGAGATGGGTAGCTCTTAATTGGATTTGAATAAAGTTATCAGAGGGAGGCACACTTTACTCACTCACAGGGATGGCTGATATACACACTGCATCTACTGACAAATGAATGGATCTATTTTATGCGGAAGTAGAGATTAGATGTAAATGTAAATGTAAATGTATAGGCATTTTTATAGCGCACTACTTACCCGTAGGGTCCCAAGGCGCTTCGACCGCTGCGAAACCCTTCCTGGCTTCCCTGAGAGATGGTCCCTTAATGGGTATCTCCAGGGTGAGACCAGGCATCCCCGGCGGTCTGGTGGGGCCGTTAGTGAAGATGAGGCAAGCTAATGCCCAGAGTTGCCGAGTGTGATCGCTGATCAGAGTGGGCACCGAGGCGAGAGAATTATCAAGTCCGCTGACCCTGGTCCAGAAACCTGCCGCGCCGGGAATCGAACCCTTGTCCCGGGCCGTCCTCTGCTCTCGGGTCTGCCGCCTCTAACCAGTGAGCCACACTACTTCACTGGCCAAAGATTAGAGGCCAAAGAAAGCTTGCCCTCTCCTGGCTCAAGCGGTAGTGTTGTGAAACCAAACGAGCCTTGCTCTAAGCTCTAAAATCCAAAGATAGGTCACCCCCTAAACTCAAGTGGAGCATTTATAGACAGACCACCGCCTAAGCAAAAAAATCCTGGGAGCAGGAAAAGTGGGACTCGCTTTGTGGGGCATTGAAATATAAATAGTTCAAAGGCTTTTGGAATATAGTAACCACTTGCTGCAGTGAGGGCAGAACTGGTTTTGAACCCATCATCAAGACAGAATTGTTGAATGAGCACAACTAGGCCTCATATACCACACAAGAGGCAGATGCAGAAATGAGGGGGCTTGATGTATTCAATTTAACTAGGGGACCAGTCGTGTGCGAAGTCAAGGAGCACCCAGTGATATTTTTCTCTAAAGTGCTTAGTGACATTAACAAAATAGCTCCGCACAAAACAGCTGGTAGTACAAATTCCCAAGGGTCCTCTTTCTCTCTGTGGGCAATATTTAATGCTGTACTGGGGGAATGCCAATTCCTAAAACATGCGGTTGAAAAGAAATTGTTACAGTCCATAAGAAGGGTTCTCTTCTGCTACCAGGCAAAGACCCATTAGCTTAATTGATGTCATACTGAAAATGTTTGCCCGGGTACTATTGACACGACTACATGGTTGAATAGAGGATGGTCATAACATTCAGAGCCCTTCCAAGCAGGATTCAGACAATGTACCTCCACAATAGATCACGTTTTCAGGTATTAACTCCTATATTGGAATACCGTTATTCTGGATTGGGGTAGCCTTTACCTAATATTTGTTGACCTCAAGACAGAACTTGATCTAGTACCCAGGGGTACGTTGTGGTTAGTATTAAATGATATTGGGGTCCCCCCACATATTTGTCACATGATTAGGAGACTCCATGAGGAACATTTTGCCCAGGTTAGATATGGGAAGTATGGGGAGCTACCTGCACCATTTACTGTAAACAGAGGCGTCAGACAGGGATGCGTGCTGGCCTCTACTTTATTCTGCGTATACATCAATGACCTGGTAGATCAATTGACCAGGGTAAAGTATACAGATACCCTAAAGATTGCTTCTAACTAAGTGCTGCCATTGATTTTTTCCGATGATACCCTTCTTCTTTTAAGATCTCCAATCGGTATCCACAACATCCTTGACAACTTCGACTCTTTTTGCCAAAGACCAAATATATGGTCTTTAATCAATTAAATTCGACACTCCCCAATACCTGTCTGAATCGCATTCCCCTTGAGAGCTTATTTCCATTAGAATATATAGGGCTTATTCTCACTGAAAACATGGATTGTTAACTCATATTGCCAAAATATGCCTTAAATTAATTCAAATATCGGGGGATCAGGCCGAAATGCAAAGCACCTCATTTCATAAGCTCATCAGCCCCACTGTAGATATTTATAAAGTGCAACCTCTGGGTGCTGATATGTATGGTGCAGATCTCTGAGGGCATAGCTACACAAAAAATATCACCAAATACAGCTAGTTAGTCTCCCCTTTATCCCACTTGTTCCACTTTGACTAGACTTAGATGTTAGACCGATCTCAGAGGAAATTGGGCTTAGACCGCTCAACCTTTGGAGAAGAATTTAGGCCACCCTGAGCTGATCTCCCACAAACTTGAGCTGGAGGAGGTGCTGGGGTGGCATGGGTCTGGAAGACTACCTGGTTTATTTATATTAGGGATACGCTGAATAGCATCAGTAAAACCCCCCTTTGGAGTGATCCTGCTGTGACCTGCCCAGCAACATCGAGAAAGGAACGTCTCAAGTGCTACAAGGAGCACACACTCGCTTCTCTTCAGGGGAGCACAACACTATGCTCTCTGACAGTAATTTTCATTGGGGTAAAAGATACCTATAGCGTAGAGCCTTTTTTAGATGATACCCAGACTGCCTTAGCTGGGAAAAATTTAAACACAATTCAGACATGGGTAACTTCCTCCACGCACATTTACCAACAAATGGGTGGGCACTTTTTATCTTTTAAGTGTCAATCTTGTGGCGCTGCCAAGGAATCAGAACTGCATATACTTTTTTTTCTGCCCAGCCTATAAAAAATGTAGATCAAAATACTGATACAATTGTGCAGAAATCTGGGGACCCCACATTGCTTAGAAGCATTCAGGATATTGAAGTATGACATCCAACAACCCATTGTCTTTGCTGTCACAAGATATCTACTCACAATGTGGTGTGCACGCATGTGTTTCCTATGATTTTATTACCCATGTTCAAGTTTAATATTTTATGTCAGGTAAAAGAGCAGGGCAGCTTGTTGTAGATGGCCCTCACCAATAATACGGTCCTTTGTTTTTTTATGAATTGTTTGCAAGGGGGAGATGAAGATTTGGATCTCAATGCATTTATGTTTGCTCCTCTGCTGTTACTTGGCATTACACTTTATGATTTTTGCTGATAGTGGTTTATTATCTGCTTCTATTTTGAATCATTTTAACTAAGATGGTTTTTTTTTAATGGAAAAATGAATATTTTGAATTTTTATGTATTTATTTTGTACTTTTATGGTAATTGACAAAATAAACATTTACCCCCCCCCCCCAAAAAAAAAAAACGCCGACTATGTAGATAGGAGTTGAAACATAAGATTTCATGTTTTCAAAAAATAAATCAAACCCTCATCAGAAATCAGACCATCTAGTTACAAAGTCGATAAAATTGATGATTTGTGATTCTATTTGTCTTATTCATAACTCTCTATTACCTCCACTTGTATATGTATCGTTATAACAGGTCCTTCTGAGCTTAAGCAACTTATAATTACAATTCTGGTTTTCTTAGAAGGGTCGGGTAATAGGTTATTTATTGGCCACAACCTTTCTAAATAACACCCATATGTTCCAAAATTTCGAAGAGTAGAGACAGCTTGTTGCAAAGTCATCCTTATGCCCTGAGCACTCCTCCATTTATTGGCTGACAGGTACTAGTGGTAACTGACTCTGACTGTCCCTGGGCTCTAAGCGGTACAAAAGGGGGTGGTGATGGACGGAGCATCTGAACCAATTAAACACTCACAACCAGTCAACAGATCTGGGTTTAATCCATCACCATTCTTTAGCCCACTCTGCCACCCCAGTTCAGACATGGCCATATGCAAATCAGTCTGATCCTGGGCCTCATGGGAACAGTCCAGCTCGAACTGCCAAGCCATGTCTTCCCTCGACCGGAAACAAGCTTACTAGGACCTGTTTCTGGCATTACAGCCTTCTTCAGACAGGCTTGCTTGAATCCACTGGCAAAGTGAGCAAGGGACTCACATCTGAGCATACCCTGCCAACTTATGGCGAACAAAGCGGTACAAAAGGGGGTGGTGATGGACAGAGCATCTGAACCAATCAAACACTCACACCCAGTCAACAGATCTGGGTTTAATCCATCACCGTTCTTTAGCCCACTCTGCCACCCCAGTTCAGACATGGCCATATGCAAATCAGTCTGACCCTGTGCCTCATGGGAACAGTCCAGCCCGAACTGCCAAGCCATGCCTTCCCTGGACCGGAAGTAAGCTTCCAAGGACCAGTTTCTGGCAATACAGCTGTCTTCAGCCAGGCTTGCTTGAATCCAGTGGCAAAGTGAGCAAGGGACTCACGGCTGAGCATACCCTTCCAACTTATGGCGAACAAAGCGGTAGAAAAGGGGGTGGTGATGGACGGAGCATCTGAACCAATCAAACACTCACACCCAGTCAACAGATCTGGGTTTAATCCATCACCGTTCTTCAGCCCACTCTTCCACCCCAGTTCAGACATGGCCATATGCAAATCAGTCTGACCCTGTTCCTCATGGGAACAGTCCAGCCCGAACTGCCAAGACATGCCTTCCCTTGGTCCAGAAACAAGCTTCCTAGGACTGGTTTCAGGCATTATAGCCGTCTTCAGCCAGGCTTGCTTGAATCCAGTGGCAAAGTGAGCAATGGACTCACGGCTGAGCATACCCTGCCAACTTTTGGCGAACAAAGCGGTACCAAAGGGGGTGGTGATGGACGGAGCATCTGAACCTGGGCTCTGTCTAACCAGGTTCAGAGCCAGTGCTATGCTAGAAAGACACATAATACAGTGACAAAATCTACATACACAATGGGTTAGGGTACCCCTATGATTGGCCTGACCTCCCATATACGGCTGTAGTACATAAGAGGGCAGGGGGACAAAACTGCCTTTAAGTCCCTAGTATATAAAAGGGCAGGGCAGCTTAGAGGCCAGCGACCCTTTCTGCACTAGCATGTGTGCACTGCTAAGCCTGAGGTCAGTTTAAAAGTAGCCCTGTGTTGCAGTACTGCTTTTAAAATGAACATTGTGCCCAAATATGACTTTAATGTTTGGGCACTTAATAAATTGATAAAGTACAATGTTGTGGCATATTAGGTACCCTCAGGGTCTTCCCCCTTTAGGTTTCCCAGTGGTAGGGCGGATGTCAGGTATTTATAAGGAGGACTACGTTTTATATGCCTTGGGGGTAGTGAAATTTCACTCCCCACATTGTAGTAAAGTGCTTCTCAAAATTGACTTTTGTGCTAGGAGCACTGTGGAGTGAGGATTTGCAATAATTATACATATACATTACCCCTAAAGTCTCCCCTAGGTATCCCGGGGGTGTGGGGTCCCATAGATTTAGTTAGGACCTTATAAAGGATGTTTTATAAGCCCTGATGTTTCATAAGCCCTGATGTTTTATAAGCCCTAATGTTGGTAACATTGCCCTAGTCATTTTCTCCATTGCAAATCCCCAGCCACATAGGTTTACATGGCAAGGAGTTATTAAAGAATAACTAACATCTAGGATCCCATATACATATCATCCAAGGACTTCCTAGAATGGTATTGATAAATCCAACAATATGCTATAGTTGAATTTATCCTAAAATGTACAGACAAGAAGTTATAAGACTTCTAAAAGCCAATATTCAGCCTTCTAGTGGTCTGTCCTGATTGGTCAGAGTTAAATAGATTAGCCAGGCTGCTTTGATGAGGTGATAAGTAGCCCCTGGTGTTAGAGAGAGATTCTGGGAGGGCAGGGTTCTGCTACATGGGAATACCACAGCAGGGGGATGGGGTGGTTGCAAACAAAGATCTTCAATAGAAGGAGGAGACAGGTATGAGGAGCCAGTTTAATTTAACCCCTACTCTTTTAACCCACCAGCCAGATGGAAAGATTAAGGAAGGAATGAGCAGATGCAAGGGAGAGGGAAAATATGAATATGAACCATCTTGAGGGTTTGTTTAACCAGCTCTTGTCTCTCTGCTGGAAAATCAGCCATGTCAAATTTGGGAGAAATGGTGCTCTCTAGGAGACTATAGTGTCACACTTTGGAGGATACAGTCATACTCTGGGGTGTTGCCCTTTACCTCATTAGACAGGAGTGCACTCCTACTTGAACCAGAGAACTTGGAATACGTATCCGAGAGGGGCAGAGTCTCTCAGATCTGCTGCTTGAAACTTAAGGAGGAAGAAGGGTTCATGCTGGAAGTTTGATTTGTACCAATCAGGCCCTGCATTCTGATTGACTGTGCCTGCTGCACAGTCTGGAACTACAGCTGTGTGCTTCAAATCTGCTTCAAAAGAGATAAAGAGTAGACACTCTGCAAGCTACAGGTTAATAGAGCTCACCTGGATCATCACCACCAAGAATCTCTAGCCTGAAGTACCACCAGTGAATTTATAAGGGCTTTGTCCAAGTGAAGTGTGTCCCCAACTTTTAAGGACCGTCATAGAGCTTCCAACCTGTTGAAGTAATTTTTGGACACTTTGGGACCCTCAAAGGAACTTCAGGAAGAAGTTATAGACGTTTGGAGAACTTTGGGGCAACTTTGGATAAAAGCTCCATAAGTGGACGACTCGATCTAGCCAGCAGAGCCAGCGACCCTTAACCGCGAGCCGGCTTGCCGTCCAAGTTCATCCTGCTGAAAAGCTCTTGAGGTCTGACTTCCAGAGTTTGACCGGGAGTTGGCTGAAACTAAAGCCGCAGACCCTCACCAAATCCAGCCTGGTGAAGAGCATCAGGGACCCCGCAAGACAAAGCTCTGAAAAATCCACCCAACTTCAACGACAAGCCGGCCTGAATCTCTGGTTCGTCCTGAAGGAAAGCTTCGGAGGTCAGACTGGGAACTCATTGCAAGGCAAGTCACAGAACCCTCACCAAATACGGACTGGCTGAGTGTTTCGAGGAACCCTCGAAGAAAAGCTCCAGAAAAGTTTCTAGGTCCGAAGGTAAAAACTTTGACCGAAACCTACTGTGAGAAGAAAGCTGTGCAGGGCTCCATTGCGGTCGGCCTGAAACTTTGACTTTGTCCCCGTCTAACACGACCAGATGACCCAATAGGGCTATAGGTTTCTATGTGCTAGATAGTTCTAAATCTTTAAATATTTATATCTCAAGTTCCCTACATTGGATGTTTTCCATTTTGGTGTCATTTTAAAGATGAAAGTATTACCTATTTTTATAAATTGGTGTTAGATTTGTATTGTTTGTTGTATATTAATTATTTACTGAATTTGTGTTTTTAAATACTTTACATATCAGTCTTTGAAGTTAAGTCTGGGGGAAAGTTGTTAAGTCTGCCTGCCCGCAGTCAAGCTACCAAGGGTTGATCAGGGGAATAATTTTCTAAGACCGATACTGAGCACTATATTATGTTAGTGATCTTATCACCAGTGGTAGATATATATTTACCACTACTAATAACCCACTTTCCAACATTTGGTGGCATTGGTGGGATGAAAAATTGTGTTTTAAAAGTACACCTTTCAGTAAAGTGAATTAAGATTGTTAAAATCCTCTCAATTGCCTTAGTACAAACACTTTGAGTTTATTTTTGGGAATTTGGACTAAACTGTTTTTTATCTATTGTTTTGAATTTTCCAAAATTGTTCTAAGTCTGTGTTGCTAGTTGTAATGTCCCACAACTAGGCAACCATGGAGCTAGACATGACTAAACTGTATACATTCCTGGATGGCTAATTTTAGGGTATAGTGTAGGCTTAAGGAGCTGCCTGCTCCCAACAAGATTAGGAAGGAAGGGTTGAATGAGTCCCTTAGGGCCCGGGCTGGGGTAGCTATGGATATTCAAGGTAGGATGGAGGGTGAATCCCACTATCTCATCCAGGAGGGGGTGAGGATGGTGCTTCTTCTATTTTCTCCAGTGTTAGCCATATGATCCCAGATGGTGGGAGGGGAAAGGGTCCTCTACTCAGGAACCACCACTGTACCTTGCAGAGAGACAGCTTAGTTAGGGTTGATAGCTTTGGATCAGAGGAAACTGGAATTGGCTATGAAGAAGTGGGAGAGGGAGGAGGGGATACAAAAAGTGGTGGCGGTGAGAATGATTAAGAGTTTGAGATGTTCAGGGGTGTATTTGAGTGCAAACTTCCTTAGGGTACAGTATCCAAGTACACAGAGGGGGGTGACATTGGTAAGTGGCTAGCAGCCTTTGAGAGGGCCCTTAGAATGAGTAGAATCCACTCTAAGTATTGAGATACACATCTGTGGGAGTTGATTCCAATAGCTGGGAGAAATAGGATCAAGACCCTGAGGGGGGATGCAGAATCATACCAGCAGATGAAGGCATGCTTAGTTGATAAACATGGTTTAAACCCAGAGTAGGTGAAGTACAAAGAAACCAACAAGAACATGGGTAGACATTTTGGACATTTCACAGAGGGCACTGGAAGGCTGGATTTTTGGCAACAATGTTGGCACGTTTAAGAGATTGTATAATTTGTTTTTTGACTCATTGTGCTGAAGAGTAGTTGTGCCTTACCCAGTGGACTCACAGCTGTCTAGTCATAGAGACTGAGTCAAGGCAGCTGATGAATGGATGAGAACCAGGATTCCCAGTCAGCACCAGGGGGGTGACCAGAAGAAAGGAGGACAGGTCCCTCATGAGGGGAAAGCACAGGGAAAAGAAGGTCAAAAACAGAAGGAGTCCTCCAAAGATCCACAAAAACCTGAACAGAAGGGGGTATCAGGGAAATAATTGTAGGTTCTTTGATCCCTCACATGTGGGTATGTGCTCTGACTGTAATCAGTCAGGGCACGAAAAAGGTGATGCTGTATCACCAAGAAGCTACCCACCTAAGGGGCCATCCTCACGGTCTGCCAGTGTAAGTGTGGGGGTAGAGTGGTGACCCACAGAGGAATAGGCAGGGGATAGATGCAACCTTAGTGTCTCTGGGTGGGGTGAATATTGCAACATTTGATACCTTACCTCCAAATTTGGATAAGTACAGGCAGTGGCCTAGTGGTAATGGGGCTGAGGTAGAGGCTATGAGGGATGCAGTGGATAGTGTAACTATGGTCCTGGACCAGATTATGCCTCAGGAGAGGTTGGTTTCACCAGGGTACCTATGCAGACAGCACTACCAAACTCAAGTCAAGTCAAGTCAAGAAATACTTTATTCGGTTCATTTCAAAAACCACAAAAGTACAAAAACAAGCAAGAAGGTCCACAAGACACCAGGCAGCATAATGACATAAAAATACAGTATAAAAGGGAGGGAGTACCCAATTAAAAAATACTTAAAAATGCTGAAACATGGTGTCAAATTTAAAAACGGAAAATATATACAACATTCCATGGTTAAAAAAAAGGTTAAAAAGATTTAAGACTTAATTCAAGAAACAGGAATTAACGTTTACAGTACATCTAAGACCAATTAATCTTTTTGCTGAGTCTCACCGCTATGGTTAAAAATCTAGCTACATTGCAAATTTCCCATCAAAGGGCTTGGTCCAACCAGGGCGGCCAGAAATCAGAAGGTGAATTTTTTCTAATCGGAACTTTTTTAAAAGGTATCTGTGGTTTGAGTTGTTAACAACCTTTAGGTAAAGTTCCAAATCACGCCCAGAGGATACAATCAATTGGTGAGTTCTCACGGATGGCTTTGACAACTCCAATCCTTCTCTATCCATCCCTCTGTTCAGCAAAAAGGTATTTCTGACCCACTTCAGATCGCCCTTCACTAGATTAGATGGCTTGTTAAACAATTCAGGCCGGCCTAACTTTATACATAATTGTTGTACATATTTCAACCAAGGAATCTGGTCCCAATGATCTAGGATAAGGCAGTCCTTAAAAATTTCATGGTTCACTTCCAATTCCGGGTTAAGCCAGACTGAGATCCACTTTAGTAGGGGGGCCATGGCGATTCGATCTTCCAGATAGTCCACGCCGCATTCCTGATGTACTATAAAGCCGGCCGTAGATCTTGGCAGGGAGAGAATCGTTTTAAGGAAATTATCCTCCAAAACCTGGAGCATTTTAAGTGGCCTAAAACCCCACAAGTCTGCGCCATACATGGCGATAGCAATACATTTAGCAGCATATACCTTTAATACCGCCTCCAAGGGTTTCACCCCTAATTTACGCGAAAAGCCCAGGACTGCCAAAATGGAACGTGCCAGGGCATTTTTTTTCTCCAACAGTTGGGGGTGCCAAGTGGAACAGTCATCAAATACAACCCCCAAATAAGGAAATCTGGAGACTCTTGTCAATTTATGCCCATTGCATTGCAGTACCATTACATTTTTCTGGGCCCTGCCTTTCTGGCCCACCACCATAACATGAGATTTGCCATAATTGACACTTAGATCAAGATTTGTCATGAAATCATGAAATGAGTTTAACAGACATTGGAGACCCACTGCAGTTCGGGCTAAGAGAGCAGCGTCGTCCGCAGATAATAATGAGGGCAATAAGAACTTCCCTGCCCTCGGTATGTCCTTGCAAGCTGCTCCTAAAACACCTCCCAAGTCATTGATATATAGTGTAAAAAGCAAAGGAGCTAAAATGCATCCTTGCCTTACACCATTAGTGATACTGATTTTACCCGTGCAGTTACCTTTTCTATCATATCGCACCGTAGCTGTAAGATCCCTGTGGAGGTCTGCTAAAAAGTGCACAATATTGGGATCTATTCCAATTCTAAGAAGCTGGCCTCATAACTTGGACCTGTTTACTCGGTCAAATGCCAAGGACAGGTCCATAAAAGCAATATACAGAGTTCCTGGCTTCGCTATTGTATATTTCCCAATGAGCAGTTGCAGATTCAGGCTTTGGTCTATGGTACTTCGCCCCTTTCTAAAACCATACTGTGAGGCCGAGAGGGTATTGGTGTCCTAAAGCCAATCAGTAAGTTTGCATAGGACCACTCTCCCTAGGACCTTTACCGCTGAATCAATAAGTGAGATAGGGCGGTAATTGCCCGGGTCACCCCTATCGCCTTTTTTATAGATAGGGACAATCACCGACTGGGACCATGTCTCCGGGATGCCTGTTTTTGAGATTTTTTTAAAAACATTTGCTAAAACTTTGGACCAAAATCTATGTTAGCTTTGAAAAGGTCGGAGGGAACTCCATCCGGTCCAGGAGCCTTATTACTGGTCATTTTGCCAATAGCTTCGGCCACCTCACCCTCATTTTCAGTTAGGATATAAGGCAGTCTGGAAAAAGTGGTCGAAGCCTCCACCCCCGAATTCTCCTGTTCGTAAACTGACTTGAAGTGCTGGTGCCATTTATCTTCTTGTATTCCACAGTCCAGTTCATTGTTACTGGAGTCAGCAAAATAGGATTGGTTGACCACCGCCCAGAACTTGGCGCTGCTTTTCAGCACGTCAATTGACGTTAACTCTGCCCAGGCGTCCTCTCTAATCTCGCGCCGCCTTATTTCAACGACTATCTTATATTCTTTCTTGAGGGTAGCCACGAGCAATCTATCCACTCGTTTGCATTTAAGGGCCACTTTAAGTTTTTGTTAGCCACTGAACAATTCTTATCAAACCAGCCTACCTTCCCATGCGCTTTGCCTTTGCCATGACGTGTCAGATTGGAGACAATGTCGAGGCAAACCTTTTGGTACGCCTCCACTACTTCTTTGTCCCCTGCCTGATCATCCGTACAAAGCTTGAGTTCCTCCCGGCTACTACTGCAAAGATTTGAAAAAAACTCCTCTGGGACTATCTTGCACCATTTAATTCTACGGGCTTGGTCAGTCAACCGCATGTCGCATTTGTCCACCAAATTCGACCTACTCTCTGTAATTACAATTACATTTTTTACCCTTAGTAAAACTGGATTGTGATCGCTGAAATGAGACCGCACAGCGGAATAACTGATGATATTGCTACCACAACTACTATTTAAAAAAATAAAATCTATTACAGACCCACTACCGTGTCCTTTAAATGTAGGAATGTCCTCCCCGCCCCCAGTGGGTAACATTAGCCCATTATCGGCCAGCATGGTTTCCAAAAAAAAGCCCTGGTCTGAGTGCTCAAAATGAATATCCTCTTGATCCGGGGGACCAAATAGAACATTTGGTGGACATTTATCCTGACAACCATGAACATTGAAGTCCCCCATTAACATAATGGTACATACAGACTCCAATGACTCTTTGAATTTTAGAAGAAAAGAGTTTAACATTATCAGATTGCTGGTTGGATAAGCCCTATCAAAAGAATTATAAAAATTCACTACCAGGACATTATGGTGGCCCTTGCGGATAATTTGGACCGCGAGACAGTAGGGACAACTAAGTATGGGCGGAAAATCCGTTCCGCTCGCGGATTTTGCGGATTTTCGGTAAATTCGCAATCCGCGAGATTCGCGAATTTCCCGCAAAATCCGCAAATCCGCGAGCAGCGGATTTTATGGCTTGCTCGCACTGTTCGCGGCTTCCCAGTTCAACTTCGCGCCCCGCGAATAAGCGCTAAATTGCAGAAATACGATCTTAGCAAAACTGAAACTACTTACCAGGTTCAAAAGTTCAAGCTCATCATTAGTAGCCATTTCCTGTAGTGCTTCCTGAGGGGCCCCTCCAGAGTTCAGTTGCCTACTTGCAACTATTATGTGACCCTGCTCTGACCCTCAGAATAGTTACACATATGCCACAAAGGTCCTGAATTACAGCTAAGGGAGACAAGCAGGAGCCAAGCTGGAAGTTCAAATCCAGTGACACATTAATCAGCCCCTAATTCATTATTGTCAGTTGGGGCAGGGCAGGTGTTGTAACTAATTTTGCAACAATGAAAGCACTTAGCAAGTGCAAAAGATCACTAATCAGGAAGCACTAAGGAAGCAGGTGCCAGCTAAAAAAATATTCTGTGACACATTAATCAGCCCCAAATTAATTCAGGTCACTTGAGGCAGGGAAGGTGTGCTTTGCTTTGCCACAATAATGTACACTGGACAACCAGAGGGAGCTGTGATGAAACAGAGGGTGGCATGGGTGAGCCAGAGGGTGGCATGGGTGAACCAGAGAGTGGCAGTGGTGACAGAGGGTGGCAGTGATGAAGAAGAGTGTCCCAAACAGGCGGGACACGTGGAAACAACAAGTTCGCAAAACTTGCGACCCGACAGGTAAGTTCGCGTTTGCGAAATTGTACAAAAACCCTCGCGAACTGGCAGAAACCCGCGCGAACACACAAAAAAAAAAATCAGCAAATTCGCGAGAATTCGCGGATTTTGCGGATTGCGAGTTCGCAAATCTGCAAAATTCGCGAACACGAGATTCGCAAGATTCGCCCATGCTTAGGGACAACCAGTAACTATTTCCTTATATGTGCCCGGAATTTTAGCAGATACCAGGGTAACCAAACCCCCCCGCGCTCGCCCCCGTTTAGAGGTGACAGCTGGGAGAAAAAAAGTGGTAAAACCATCAACTGTGAGTATATTTTGTGTGTCCCAGGTTTCCTGTATACCTATTATATCCATAGTGCCTATAAAGTCCCTCCATATGGGGTCATCAACTTTACTCCTGAGGCCAGCAATGTTCCATGTCGCCACAATCAGCTCCCCCTTCCCTATTGCTTTGTCCTTTTTTCCAGGTGATAAGTCACCTCCTGCAACACCCCGATTG
Organism: Lissotriton vulgaris; assembly: GCF_964263255.1. Taxonomy (NCBI): domain Eukaryota; kingdom Metazoa; phylum Chordata; class Amphibia; order Caudata; family Salamandridae; genus Lissotriton; species Lissotriton vulgaris. The sequence goes on from NC_141689.1 coordinate 382,870,548, forward strand.
ATAGTTGGAATTAACGGTCCCAGATCTATGTTTGGCTCCTGCACATCCTGAATACTATTTGCCTTTTGTAATGGGGTTGGGGGGATATTTTGCATCAAACTAAGCAATGGGCCCTGTGTTTGTCAATCAACCCAATCCAAGTTGGACAAACACTCATATCGATTGGCCTTTGGAATGTTAAAATGGTTTTCGTGACCATTAACAGTCTGGGGATAACTGTAAAGATGGCCATTCTGTATCCCTGCATCAAACCCACCTTGGATAAATCTGCCTCTTCTTCTCTGAACCAAGTTCCAACCATCCTCTCCTCCCTCACTCCATCCATAGGATTGCACATCCCATGGGGAGTTAAACCTACACCCACCTTTTAGGTCATTCGGACCCCTTAGCCAGCTCCATCTTTTGTCCACTTGCTCCGCGGGCAAATAGAAATAAGAGAGTGGCCTGGCAGTGACAGTACTAGCTTGGTAGCGAGAGGTTCCTCTACAGATATGTTCTACCACCTGTGGATTTTCAAAGGTTACCACAATGCAGTCCCCTTGTAAGTTTTTTCTATTTCCACCCACCCAAGGGGTTCTCTCCACCATTAAGATGTTACTGGGGATATTCATAGGTAGGGGATGATTATTAGATAGCCAGTGGCACACCTTGTTCTTTAATGCTTGAAAGGATTCCACATAGGGTGGTGATAGTTCCGTAACCCCGGTCAGAATCACTACATAAGGGCAGGCATCTGGGGGGAGGTGAATATTTCTTCGAGCCTCCACCTTTTCTCTAGGGGCTGAATCCAGATTTGGGGTCACAGGTACGGAATCTTTAAATTTGACTTGAGGAGTTGTTTTGGGCTTGGCTGGAGTGGGTGTTTGTTTAGGGTCAGGGGTTTTAGCTTTTGCGCCTCCTGGGTTTAAAGTATTCGTCGGATTCTTTGGCACGTTGTTTTTGCCCAGGGCTACATTTTTAGGGGCCAGTGATTGTTTATGTGCTGTGGTCGTCACATGGGAGACCATGTTATTTTGATTGAAACTAGGGGCACTTATGTCCTTGTGGATATTTTTCAGCACTATTTCTAAACAGCGTAGCCTTGCCTCTATGGGTTCAAGAAGGGTCTTTAGAATTTCTAAGATGTTGCTACTCGTCAGACTTGTCCCACCTCCTTCCTGACTAGTATCAGCCAAATTATCATCTTCCCCACTTACTTCCAAAATTTCCTCCAAACTACTATCTACAATCGTGTCATCAGGGAGACTCAATGATAGACCAACAGTTACCGGGTGAGCATCCCCTATGTTTACAACACTTACCGCCAGATCCCCGCTCACAGCAATGGGATCTAAGGTGGTTGTGTTCTGATTATGGTTAGTTTTAACTTTCCTGGCTTTGCGGGTGGTTGGTTTACTGGCCCTATGTTTAGGAATTGCCCCCTCTTTCAGCCCTCTCTGGTTAATATCAGAGGTCGTCGGTCGGTTATTCGCCTTCGTGGCAACCAGATCACTGTCCAGACGGCCCTCTGACAAAGGGTTGGAATGAGGGGGAGCGTCAAGGCCCTGTTGGGAACTTAGTGCATGATGATCAGCATCGTTATCTAACCTAGCAGGGGTATTAGGACAGATCGTGGTGTCAGGCATTCGTGCCTGAGCAATAAGGCCTAATGAAGATCTTTTAGCCTTGGCCAGATCTTGGGACACCCTTCTGTCCATTAAAACAATCCCTTCATCAATTAATGCATTGGTACGAACTATGAAATCATCCAGGGTGCCGGTCAACTTTTTTGCCCCCCCTGCAGCCATACTTCTAGTCTCTCGACAATCCATGTCAATACCTACCCCTGAAGACAAAAATAGCTATCGGGTATGAAAACACAATATTATCGACCCCTGGTCATTGGATATTAAAACAACAAAAAAAAGCAAACAATGGATAGATATACACACCCCTATTAATATTACAAGTAAACTTCTAGATACTACACCTATGCTTACAGGTCAGGTGTCCAAAAGTCAGTAGGTTGGTGTGATTGGGGCAGGGTGTATGGCCCAATCCAGTCTCCTCAGGCCTCTGAGGGCCACAGAGGGCCCGCCCTTTGCCCGGGCTTCGCCCCGCACTTTGTCCCGCACGCGTCCCGCTACGCAGAGGGGGCGTTGGTGTTATATGCGCCTCCGGGCGCCTGTTGCAGCGTCACTGGAAGCGCCCCCGCAAAGGCTCCTGGGGGTTGAAGTCCCCCCGCTCTGCGGCCGCTCTGATGAAAGAAAGCGGCGGCGGGGGGGACTCGGCTCCTGCTGCTGCAGGTCTCGCTCCCCGGACCTCGGTTCCCCCTGGCAAGACGGACACAATAGCAGGCTCGGTTCAGGTTTGGGCTCCCTCAGCGCTCCGGGAGCGCAGCTGTTTTATGCGCCTCCGGGTGCCTGTTGCAGCGTCACTGGAAGCGCCTCCGCAAAGGCTCCTGGGGGTTGAAGTCCCCCCGCTCTGCAGCCGCTCTGATGAAAGAAAGCGGCGGCGGGGGGGACTCGGCTCCTGCTGCTGCAGGTCTCGCTCCCGGGACCTCGGTTCCCCCTAGCAAGACGGACACAATAGCAGGCTTGGTTCAGGTTTGGGCTATCAAACTCAATCCTATGGCTGTGGTGGAGTTGGGGAGGTGTGACAGGCTCTATGAAGGTAGCTGTACCCCCCAGCTCTGTCTAGTTTATCATGTCTGCTCTTTTCCTTATGAATTGAGTACGGTGCCTGAATTTGCCTCCTTTTGAATCTAAAATTCATTTTGTCAGCTTTTATATAATCTTAATTTCTGGTGTAATTTCGTTTTGCCCAAATGATTTTAATCATTGCCACCATTACATCGTGCTGTCCCTAGAATCATGGAGGCAATTCATGGCATATCCATTGGCATGCATTACATAGTACATGAAAGTAAATCTCTAGATACTGGTGGGTAATAATATTTCCATGTTAAGGAACACATACATGTCCTTGCATCTTTCTAGGTTGAGGGCAAACAGTATCACCAGGCTATTGAAACATCTCAGAAATGTCCATCCATCCATGCACTCACTCATCCAATAACCCACCGAGGCACTTTTTGATCCATCCACTCATTCACCCATTTATTCATCCCTGCACTCAAATGCTCATCCATCACTAAACTCACTCATTCATTAATCCGAACATTGATTTACAGCCTGATTTAGAGTTTAGCAAACAGGTTACTCTGTCACAAACTTATTTGCTGTCCACTTTATTTCAGTTGTAATAATGCAGATGTGAATATCTGACCTCCATCAAACTCTAAATTAATCCCTTAGTCTTGATTTTACTTCGCCTATCCCCAGAAGTAATTTTACCCATTGGTTGTGTCTACACTTGTTTTAGAAATGTCCCCATGTTTAAACCAAGAAGGGAAGTTCTTGTGTATGCTTATACATATATTGTTTGCTAGATGGAGAATTCCAATAGTACTCGACTGTGCATCATCACTTGGATGACTGTAAACAGACGGGTTTGGAAACATGGGCAATATAGCATATAAACCAATGTTAGTTAAAAATTCAATGGCTCTTAAAGATATTGACTGGTGTGTGGGGTTTTCAATGCAGTCCTGCGTAATGTTTACTGCCTATAGTCTGTCGCTCAAGCTTTTGTGTGAGAATATTATTCACATATGTTTATGCATGATCAACATCTGGCACAAATAAGCTCTTTACAATTATTTCTATTAAGATGCCTGAAATTGATTTTCTAGCTACAGACTCTAGATATGTTGCACGTGCTCAGATACTATCTGTGCTTAACGGCAGGAAATGCGTGTCTTGGGTGTAGCCTTTGACTGCTTACCAATTAAAAAGTGATTATGTATGGACCGTATCTCTGCTGGCTGTCAAATTATTTAAGAGTCACATTCAAAGTTCCAGTCTAACATATAAACCCCCCTTCCAGGTCTGCATCCTATTTTCACTAATATTCCCAACTATCTGCATCAAAATTCAGTTTAATCCAATTTACAATATTCAATGCATGTTTTTTACAATTTTTCTGAACAACAGCAGCTAAAAAAATAATAATATTAGAACAATAAAAACAGTATTTTATGATTGTAGATTGACATGTATTTAATTTGCTTCATAGCTCCTCTCATACCATTGTAGGGTGTCAGAACATTTTACATCACCTACACACAAAGGCAATGAGTAATACATGTGTAACTCAGTGTATAGAAAATGTTACTTAAGCCAAAGGGCACTACAAGATGTAGGATTCACATGTCATCAATACTGCTAGGCATTTTTTAATGGTGCTTGATCTGGAGAGGCACAAGCTCAGGATTCAGAATATAACACAGTGGTTAGGACTGACTTTACTTATAGGAATGTGTTTCTACCCAAACAACCATATTTTAGAAACATTAGGATAATGAAAGACTGGGAAAAAAACATAACTTTTTAACTTAGATTACGATTGTACCATGAATTAAACAGTAGCACAAGGCTCTCCTTGACAAAAGCAGTAACCCACTAAGCCGTGCACATAAAATATTGTCCTGTGATCTGCATAGTACACTCTCTTTGCGGCAGGCACATTAACCCTCTGCGCTACCGTAGTTGAGTAAAAGGTGCTACTCGACAAAACTAGATCAGTAGGTACATTATTAACCGGAGTTATCTTGGTATTTTTTGTTGTTGTCTGAAAACTGTTGGATATACAAGAAACTCGTCAGTGCTTTTAAAACTGCTGCGCTGGTACAAAACGGGCCCCCCATTAACACAAGTGGCCTTCCCACTTTTCCAGCCTCCAAGGGAAAGGCCTTGCTTCGGATAGGGCCAGTCCGACCTTGATTTCTAGGGTGGCAAAGGATCTGAGAGGAGTATGGGAATGCTCATGAAAATACATGTGTGTGAGCATTCCCATACTTCCAAGGCACAATACGTGTTGCATCAACCACTTCCCACTGCATTTTCACCAAACTCATGATAGACAAATTCCCAATAGTAAATGCGTATATGCTTGGCTGATATCAATTCCTGTCAGGTGCAAATAAGGTATTTTGGGCCAAAAATGGCTTTCGAAATAGGGCCCTATGTTTTGAATACTGCTTTATATGTATAATATATTCCTAAAGCTGTATGGAAAGAGTCCTTACAATTGCACGAGGACAGTTTTACTTAACTTAGCATTACCTGTTTATATCTAAATTATGTATTCTCCTCTTTATTCAGGTTTTTTTTCAGGTCTCAGACGGAGTCATATCTGTGAACATAAAGAATGCTGTAACGCAAAATATTTTTTTTACTTCTCCAGCCACCCAATTTGATTGTAAAAGAAAGTCATAAATTGGCGTAGGGGATCATTCTAATCCCTGTGCCGCGGTGCTACTGAACCTACTGCACGAATTCTAGCTCGGCTAGAGGTATAAACTGTAAATAAAGCTAAAATATTGTAATTTAAACAGAATGTTTCAGAAGATGTTTGATCAGTGTCAGAATAGCATAGTTTGATTGTGGAGTTGCACCAAGAACTTTCAGTACCCCTTCCTCTACTGTTTGCACTCATTATGTTAGATTATGTATAAATAAGGACTACAAACTTCTGTTCCAAAAATGTTGACCGACCACTGCGATGTATTCAATCGACACACAGACTGTAACTACGATAAGAATCAACAGGCCCAGCCATTCGCTCGATTCTTGACACTAGCTCAGATATTACCTTTGCGCATTCACTACTATCTCTCCCTCGGGTCTGTCTCATGAATGTTTTGAATTCCTTAGTTGCTTTTATCCTGCCACTTCTGCTTGGTTCGTGTTCCTTCCACTCAAAGACCGTTCAGTGAAAATAGTTAATTATGTTCCCGAATCGCTTTATTCATTCTTTTTCATGACAATGTCCGTTTCATAATGTGTTGTTAGACAATTTACCATCACACATCTAGCCTTGAGATTTCTGTATCACTTTTCAGGGCCTGGTAAAAAGGCAACAGCTGCGCTTAGAAAAAATCATAATGCAGCACATGCCAAATGTGATGTGTATGGACTATTAATCTTTCCCACCAGACACCTATAACATTAACCTTAAGTGACATTATATTAGGGGTTAACATCTGAAACTGGTTGCATTCCAATGTATGCTGCATATTTATATATATGGTCGAAACGTGTCATGCTGGGCACTTGCAATTATCTGACTGGTCGCTGTTTGATAGATTACTTCTGAAATAAAGCACTGTAACTTTCAAAATACTTCTGGTGGTCCGTACCTGTTTTCTCTGTGTCATTTGTGGTGGTGAATCGGTGATGCTCACTGAAAAAACACAAAGGTTACAAGGACATTATAGCTAGGCTGACATTTCCCTCATACAAAAGCAGGGAAAATCAGCAGTTATATTTTGCTGAACTAAGTATAACTTACACCCCCACAATGCACTGTTTATTACCTCACATATTATATCACTCATGCCATGGTCAGTGACATCACTCATGACATCACTAGTGACATCTCAGATGATAACATCCTGAATGCCATCACTGATGACATCATCCAGTGATTGTGAATATTTTCCAAAGTAAACTGGGTGTCAAACACACATACTAAGGTAAGTGTCTGTGGAAGTGCCTGTATGGATGACTGAGTGAGTGTTTAAGTGGTGTATAGAGGAATAAGTAGCTATGGACAGACTGTATACATGAGTGAGTGGGTGTGTATGTTTTTGTATGGGTGAGTGAGCATGTGAGGTTTTGGGTGTATTGGTAATGAGTGCCTGTGTGAGTATCTCCATTGTTGAGTTAATGGGTGTGTAAGTGATTGTAAGGGTGAATGAGAGGGAGAATGAATGGCTGAATGGGTAAGTGTGGGGGTGTGTCAGTGGATGTAAATGATGAATCTCTCCTAGGACAGTGTTGCCTGAGCTAGAAGTCCCCACAGTTTGTGGTCAGAAAAAAGCACACAGATTCCATTTGCCCTGCCTTAATGCAGAAAACAGCATCATGATATGGACCCTTGTGATTAGGACACACCGCAAACAATGTAACCCAAATTTTAATTCTTCATATCACAGATTCATGCCAGAGAATAGCCTCATTTATGAAACCTGTAAGAAATAGGGTTATCGGTTGAGAGGTTGACACCCCACAACAATCAAAATCCTTGCCAGGGTTAACCACAACAAATCAATAAATTATTCTGTGCCTAATAATCTGGTAGCTTGGCACAAAGCAGGCAGACTTAACTGAGAGGCAATGTGTAAAATATTTAAATGAAAGCACAACGCAAGAAAAACCCCAAAACAACTTAGCAAAACTTTGTGATTTTTAAGAGAGAAAATGACAACAGAACAACTAAAATCCAATCAGTATAACTGGAGATATTCAATGTTCAAGACTTTAGGCTCAAATGTTACACGCTTCAGTACATCAGGTGAAACCTTAGTGAAAATAGTATGCAAAGCAATGGGGTAACCCATTAATCCTCAGAACCTGGGCATTTACACTATAAACAACAATTGGTTCTGTCTGGTAGAAAACAATATATTTGTAGTTTTTATATTTTAGACAGGTAATTGAAATACAAATGACGAATGCACACACACACAGAAACAATGAGAGTGTATATTATTCTCAAAATAAATTTTTGTTTCTTTTGAGAATAACATACACTCTCTTAGTGAAAATAGAGCCTTAAAGCACAAAGTGACAGTGACACTCACTGTCTTCTATCTGCTGAACTGAGAGCAAGTCACAAGTTCAGGCTAACCACATTTGAGTGCTGATTGGATGCAGGGACCAGGTTGGCCTTGATGAAAAGCTGCGTTCTGAGTCTGGCACAAAGAGATCCATTTGTGTTGGAGGAGGTTGCCAGGAGGAGTTTGAGCATCACAGATGTTCATCACTGTAGCGAGAGGAGCAGGCTGGGCATTGCGGTCAGTCACCGCAGAGCTGGTAGAGCATCCATGACAGATAGTTTCTGCTGTTGATTGCTGCTGGTAGTCGTCACAAACTGTTGTTGCTGAAGTACAAAGTGAAGGTCTCACGTTGCAGGCACCATAGACTGTGATTGTCTTTGAATAGAGCAGGGTTCACTGGAACCTCACTTTCACAGTTCTCATGGGTGGCAAAGTTTTTGGGGCCACAAGGAGCCCAAACATTAGGTTTTTCATCTTTGTTTGGGAGTGGAGTGCACTATGATGACAGTCAAGGGTCAAGGACATGGAGAGATGCCTCCTGGGGATCGGGACTCAGTTAAGCAGAGGGCAGCAGGTCTCAGACAGGTCCAGTTGCAGGCCTAGGCAGGTCCAGTTCCAGCAGGTCAGCTGGGCAGTTGCTGGGATGCCTCTAAAGATTGTTGTGTCCCTTTAGCACACACAGGAGTTTAGCCAAGTAGGAGTTAATCCGATTAGTCTGAGATCATAGCAATGAGGTACAGTCTTCCTTCTCAGACAGCATGGGAGTCCCTTAAGCTGCAGGGCAATCTTTTTGCAGCAAAGTAGTCTTTCTTCAGTAACTTCCAGAGGTCCAGGAGTGTTTTGATGAGTGACTCTGGAAGTCCAACATTTATACCTGATGCCAGCCTTTGTGTTGGGAGACTCCTTGTTCTAACACCATCTCTGGTTCTGAAAAATTCTTCCCCTTCACCGGCCAAGAGTCCAAAACGTCTGGGGTGACAAAAAGTAGGGCAGGCCTGTTTTCAGATTCCTTTGTGCGTGCAGGAGACAAAGCCTTCTGACGTGTTAGTCAGGCTGGGTACACATCCTGTCCACACCTGAGCCCTCTTTGTATTACTCTCTGGAAGCAATACACAACCCCCAACATCAGAGCCATTCACAGTCATGTAACCAAAGACAATGGCAGAAAGCGCAAATGGTTGGGACAAGAAAATGGTAAATTTCGTTAGTTGTAACTCAAAATCTGAGTTTAGCATTAAAAAGGATTGTAAATTACAATTCAAAAGCGACCAAGAAGATATTTTCTACCTGTTCCCAATCCAATGTTAGCACTTATTAAATGTAATAAGGTAACCCAGTGTTAGTCAACGGGAAAGATAGGCCATACAACAGCAGGCTTTTCACTGCCAGGACGTGTAAAACTTAAGTACACATGTCTGACTTTTTAAATACAATGCACACTGCCCTATTCAAGGCCTACCTTAAGGGTGACATAAGTATTATAAAGGAAGTTTTGGGCATGGCAAAAACATTTTTTATCAGGTCAAAATGGCAGTTTAAAACTGCATTTCATGCTGCAGTGGGTGGCATAATGAGTGCTGCTTTCCACTAGTAGCATTTAATTTACATGCCTGATACATATAATACCATATACAAGGGTCCTAAAGTATGGAAATGAAATGTACCAATCAGGTAGTTGTCAGTCGTGCCATGCTGTAGGAAAAGAGCACAGGCACTTTACCACTGGTTAGCAGGAGGAAAGTGCACAGAGGCCCAATGCCAACAAAAATCAGGTTCACCAAGAGAAGCCAAACATTGTTGGGATGACTCTGTAAATAGGGCAGGGTCCAGCAAAAACCAGTTAGTATAGTTAAAACACTTTCAATTTGATTGTGCCCAAAAATATTATTTCCTCCTTTCCTACACAGTCACAGTTAGAACTGGGGGTCTCTAGTTGGCAGAGGTAGGTACAACTGTCCAAATAGGGACCCTTGCTTCTAGTCAGGGTAAGGAGTAAACACTCTTCAGCTAACCCCTGCTCACCCCCTTGGTAGCTTGGCACTCGCAGTCAGGCTTATTGAAGGCAATGTGCAAAGTATTTGTACCAATACTCACACTAACACAGTGAAAACACCACAAACTGACTCCACAACAGTTTAGAAAAATAAAGGTATTTAATCTAAACTTCACAAGACCAAAACGACAAAAACCTAACATGCACAGTTCAAGAATATGGTTTCAAAGCAGTTCTTAAGGTTGAGTTAATATAATCCACAGTTGCGTCATGTTTTTAGCCAACAGTACCTTTAGATGTGACAAAAGTTCCAAGTGAAAGCTGTAGCGTTGAAAAGCAAGCGATGTGTCACTCTTGAGACCCTGGGGAGGCGATGCGACAACCCAGCTGACCGTATATATTTATTTATTTTATTTATTTTATTGGCTCTGCGACGACTCTCGCAGCAACATGATGGGGTCCGCAAGCAAGTGGTGCGACGATCTCACCCAGTGACAGGCTCTTCCCGCACCGGACTGGTGCATCCAGCAAGCAAAAGATGCGATGACTCTGGCAGCGGCAAAAGGCGCTGCGATGATCTCAGCCTTCGCGACGGTTTGAATTTCCTCGCACTGACGGGGATGCGCTCCGCAAGCGAGGGATGCGTTAAACTTTGCAGAAAGTTCTTAAAATCTTATTTTCCAGCTTCCCAACACAGGTACAACTTCCAGAGGCACCACAACTGTCAAGCACACTAGGAAGGACAGAACTCTCTCAGTAGAGTTCAGGGAAGCTGGGGGTGAAATCCTTTTGTTCCTGGGACTTCTTAACAGGGAGCCAGCTCTTTTTCAGGCCCTTGAAGATTCCTTCAAGCAAGGGGACACAGCACAAAGCAAAGTCCTTCCCCTCTCCTTGGCAGCAAAGCAACTGCAGGTCAGTGCAGCAAAGTAACAGCAGGACAGTCTTCCTTCTTCAGTCTTCCAGCTTTCTCCTTGGCAGAGGTTCCTTCTTGATTCCAGGATGATACAATCTTCTGTAGTCTGGGGTTCTGTACTTATACCCCTAAAAGTCTTTGTTCCCTTTGTACAGGAGGGCTCTGAGCCTGGTCCAAACCAGTTCTGGAGCACTTTGTGTACATGACTCATTCTTTCCTTTCACAGTGCAGAGCAGAAACATCAGACGCCCCAAGGGAGGGGGAGTTAGCATTGTGGAGGGAAAGCACAGCCCTGGAGCACTTTGTTGACATGATTCCTTCTCTCTTTTCACAGTGCATGGCAGAGACATCAGGCGCACTACAAGGGGTGGAGCCAGCACTGTGGGGGGCATGCACAGTCCTATTCAGGTCCCAGGTGAAACTCCTCCCTCCCATCTAGATGCAGATCTCTCTATTCACCACTGGGCAGACTCATTCTTTTCCCTGGAATCCCCCAGCCCTGTCACTCACAAGCCACCCAGTCAATTCACAAACGGCTAAAGGCACACAGAAAGGTCAGACAAGAAAGCAGCCACTTTCTAAAACTGCAGCTTTCAAACACAGGATTTAAAAAACATCCTTCATAAAAGATGTGTTCTTAAATTCTGAGTTCAGGGATACCAGACTTTTACGTCCATTCTTGCTCCTTTGGGAAGATATGCAGGTAACCACTGTAAGCAGTATTCCCCATGATAGCCTATGGGCAAGATAGCCTTACAATAGTGAAAAACGAAAATGGCTGTAATTCACTACCAGTGTCACCTGCACTAGTACATGCTCTACCTTTCACATACACTGCATCCTGCCCAAGAGGGTACCTTGGGCCTTCCATAAGGGTGACCAATGTGTACAGAAAGGGAAGGGTTAGGCCTGGTCAGTGGGGACACTGGCCAAGTTGACATGGCAGTTGACAGACTGCACATAGGCACTTCAGTGTCAGACCTGAGACACCAGTTTAGGGCTACTCATGTGGGTGGCACAATCAGGGCTGCAGGCCCACTAGTAGCATTTGTATCACCAGCCTTGGCACACTCAGTGCACTTTACTAGGGACTTCTTGGTGATACAAATATGCCAATCATGGATAACCAATCACAATAACAATTTACACAGAGAGTATATGCACTTTAGTACTGGTCAGCAGTGGTAAAGTGTCCAAAGTCCTATTGCCAACAACCACAGGTCAGGAAAAACAAGGGAGGAAGAAGCAAAAAGTTTGGGGATAACCCTGAAAAAAAGAGCCATTTCCAACAGTCACATATCTGAACAGCTCCAAAAGCCTAAGTGCTGGGACTCATTGAACCATATGGGACACCTCCCCAAATAAACCCTTCAGAGTGAGAACTTTAACTATTGCACACTTATTGAAACTATTTCTGTCCATTCTTTAAACATTTGTACAATATGTGATTAACGTTCCAGAAAACAAACAATCCAATAGCACACTAACAGCAGGCGTATTGGGTTTCAATCCATCAATATTAATGTCATGTCCAAAATACTCTATTTGATGCCGTCTAGATTTGCACTCATCTCTTTGTTAATGTACCACCTATACATCAAAAAGTCCACAGTTTAGTCAACCTCACTTCATACTCTACCACATAAACCAAGACATTGCATTGCAAAAACAATCTTGCAGAATTGTTTAGATGAGTGGCACTACTTGACCTCAAAAGTAGGTGCAGGATAAATCTAACATAGACACCACAAACACCCCTGTTAAATATTCTTAGTGCAATCAATTTTCTAAGGCAAGAAAAAGGAATCTTTCCAGAATCACATTTGGTACCATAGGTCAGGAGATGGGACAGTATGCTTTCATTTAATTTTTCTTAGCAACACCTCACTTATATGCCTCTGTTGGATCAGAAACTACTTGTCGCAAATAATTAAGCTCCTTGGTGAATGATGGAGGAGGTTTACCAAAAAATACTCCCCAGTGTCTGATTGCCTTTTATTCACTGATCCAATGTAAGGTACCTTCTATTGAATTTAAACGAGGCAACGTGGCACTGAAAATTTCAGACAGCATCTCATCTTTGGGACCCCCCACAATCCCCAAAAATATCTTCTCTTGGGCGATAGAGTTAGCCACAGAAAAACAGTCTACTTGCTTTTTGGTTTTCAACGCAACATGTAGATTATGGAGGTATGAGGAGCCTAGCATTAATTCTCCCTTATCCATCATGTATTTATACCATAAAATGTATTGCTCTGCTACATATTCTTCGTTGATTTAAATTTCTGAAAAAGATAAACTCTGTATTTCGGGAGTTTGAGCCCAAACAGATGTAAGGGAAGCTTAAAAACCAATCATTCTTCATTCATTCCCCTGGTATAAATGAATGTGGATGGATGACGTGTGGAAAGGTATGTTTTTTTTTTCAAAAGTATCCTGAATTGAAGGAAGCTGCCTGGAACTTGTCACGCCAGGGTTTCGGGCCTTAAATCCTAAGAATACTCCACCATATTTAGTCTTTTGAATGAATACTATTGGAGCAACTGAGAGCAGGCGGACTGATATGTCATGAACTCTTTCACGTCACTTTACATTTGGTCTTGGCTTCACCTTGAGCCAGTGCCATGATTTCAAGGCTTGCTTGATACGTTCATGTCTCTGTTTGGACAGGCCTAGTTTTTCAGTCCTTAAAACCAATAATTTAGTATTTTGGGCATGTTGAAGGATATGCCACAATAATCACGGGGTGCAAGCACCCGTGTTCTATGCAGTTATTAGAGTATAGGAGAACCAGTTTAACCTTTGTTTCCACAATGAGTGCAATGATTTGCGAAAAGACATTGAGGGGAGATTCAAAACTAACTCCAAGATTTTGGCACTTCTATTGGGTGAGACCATACAGAAGGGAAGACTCTAGGAAATCCCATACTACAATTCAGTCTTCATTGTTTGATCCACTCACTCAATAAAAAACTCGCCTTCACTCAGAGTTTGATTTGAGTATTGATCCTTGCATGCTTCTCAGTGCGATCCTCCAGACAGATCCCTGCTGGCCCCTGGGTCTAGGCCCAGTGACAGCACATCTCATTCCTGTTACTTCTTGCATTGTTATATTGTCTCAGACTTTTGCCCGAGTGTAACCTTCTTAATGGTTTGCACACTTGATCTCATGCTCTCATTCTGGTCCCTGTCCATCGCTTTCACTCCCAGGTGCTGTCACCGTATACTTTTCGAAGTATCAATGCACCTGGAGAATGGTGGCCACCTCTGAAGTCAAATGTCCTCCCTGATCCCCCCAACTCTGCTGCAGCACAGAATGAGCCGAAGGACTTCCTTCATGCTGAGGACCAAGTGTGCTGTGCAGGTGAACCCCCTACGCTAAGAGCAATGAGATAGTACTAAACATGTTTTTTGTCTGTCTTCTCAGGCAATCCAAAATGCATTACTTCACAATTATCTCAGTCCTGGAATGTAATGTTTATTCAAATGTTAAACGCATCTCAGTCCCACTGAAGCGTCTCCTCTGTCATCATTATTGGGTGCAGGTAGACGTTCATCATCATTGGGTGCAGGTAGACGTTCATCATCATCATCATCATTGGGTGCAGGTAGACATTCATCATCATTGGGTGCAGGTAGACGTTCATCATCATTAGGTGCATCATCATTGGGTGCAGATAGACGTTCATCATCATCATCATCATTAGGTGCAGGTAGACGTTCATCATCATTAGGTGCAGGTAGACGCTCATCATCATTTGGTGAAGGAATACGTTCATCCTCATTGGGTGCAGGTAGACGTTCATCATTATTAGGCGCAGGTAGACATTCATCATCATTGGGTGAAGGTAGACGTTTATTATCATTGGGTGCAGGTAGACATTTATCAATATTAGGCGCAGGTAGACGTTCATCATCATTGGGTTCATCATCATTGGGTGCAGGTAGACTTTCATCATCATTGGGCGCACGTAGACGTTCATCATCATTGGGTTCATCATCATTGGGTGCAGGTGGATGTTTATCATTGGGTGCAGGTAGACGTTCATCATCTTTAGGTGCAGGGAGACGCTCATCATCATTGGGTGCAGGTAGACGTTCATCATCATTAGGTGCAGGGAGACGCTCATCATCATTGGGTGCAGGTAGACGTTCATCATCATTGGGTGCAGGTAGATGTTCTTCATTATTACGTGCAGGTAGACGATCATCATCATTGGGTTTATCATCATTGGGTGCAGGTAGACGTTCATCATCATTAGGTGCAGGTAGACGTTCATCATCATTGGGTGCAGGTAGACGTTCATCATCATTGGTAGCAAGGGGAAGATTGGCATTTTTTTTACGAGATAAATCTGAACTACAAACAGAAATGTTGTAACTCTGGAAGCATTTTCTCCATGGCTTCCACTATTAAATATTTTTTCTTAGGTTTGGCAGGTTAAAAGTGGGATGAGGTAGACTGAATTTTTTTCTCAATACTTACGCAAGTTATACAGAATAAGACACTCCCACAGCAGAAATGAAAGAAACACAATTTAGGCATAGATATTCATCAACAGCTGGCAATCATATAACAAGACACGCTGGAAACACGCACATGGTAGACACGCTCAGCACTCTTCCCTAACAAGCATTTGAAGCAGTTGCCTACATGACAAGAGCAGAAGGTACAACAACTCACCTGTGAACCAGCAGGAGGTCCACTCATATGCTTGGGGACCCGATAAAAAGGGTATGGTCCCAAACACCCACCACACTTCCCACTGCAGGTGCGTTCAGTCATTCACTCACTCTCCTGTAGGGAGATCTCCGTACCTCCGTACCTCTTTGTATTGCAGGCTGGTTGCCTCCAGCACAGTAGAGGCGGACTGGGGGCTTCTAAGACCCGGTCCATCTTTTACTAATGTGCACCTGTACACTCATTGTGATAGGGGGTGCTGACTCAAGTGCACCACAATCCACTGCAGTGAAAAGGAAAGGTGGGAAACAAAGGGTGCTTCTCTCCACTAGTGTGCAGAAATGATTTGTCACAAATTCCCAAACAGGTACCCTTGCTGAGGGCAGCTGGTGACTACCCACCAATTGTAATCTGTCCATACGTGACAGTTTGTTGTAGACACCGGGAGATTCAGACCGCTGAATGCACTTCCGGATGTGAAGCTCTCAATGTGCCAATGTTCGCGTCATCGTGATCCTTGCCCTAATGGACAAGAGTGTTAATTCGAGCACACTTCGAATGTAAGGTTGTAGAACTGTGGTCCCACCGCGTGCCTCGAATCCAGCATTTACCATGTTTCACAATGAGTCACAAGCTGACTCCAGCACAAACACGATCAATGAGGACGCCCGTCCACCTTTAACAACAGATTCCGTACACTGAGAGGGAGTCGAAAATTTTTCACCTCACAGAAGGTGATGCAGAACCGGCGCAAAGCATAGCAGTGAGCCAGTCTCTTTGAGCAAAAGCCCCCAGGGACAGTATCCTGAGAGCTGTGCAGGCTCAGAGGTAAACACCTGCGTGTATGCGTTTCCACTCCCTAAAGTACATACATTGAATTCAGAATGTTTCATGAAGTACAAACAGCACAGCTCGGAAACAGAGAGAAGAAACAACTGCTAAGTGTTTCTGGCCTGTGCCATATACAGTTTGTGCAATAACTCAGAGTGTGTGATCAGATTCACCATTGCACATGAATAAAAGCAGCCACTCAGCGCTGCTTCGAGCCAGTACAATTGTTCATGAAACGGATCAAGGTTTAACATTATTTTGACAAAAATGTTTATTTTCTTACTTTGTTTATTCTATGTAGTCAGTGAATGTTCAGTGTGGTATTTCTCCTATAGTGTCTTCAGATCTGCTGAACTGCTTCTAGCATTGTGTGGTTTTCTTTTCCTGTGGTCTGGCTGCACCACCCGAGTACTTTCCTGATTTCCCTGTATCTGTATCTTTTCGTGATCTCTTGGCTCAGTAGATCTGTGTAGTTTACTAGGCCAAGTCATACAAAGACTGTAGGTTTCTACGAAGGACTCTGGGGCATATTATCAAGACAGGCGATACAATTATCGCTGCTTTATCGGCAGAAAACTACCGATAAAGCGGCGATAATGGGCTTGCTAATATGCTCTATAGAATTCCAATCGAAGCCCATGTTAGATGTGATTGGAATTCCATAGAGCATATTCTCAAGCCCATTATCGCCCCTTTAAGCAGCGATAATTGTATCGCCTGTCTTGATAATATGCCCCTCTATTTTTAGGCAGAACATAGGGGCATATTACCCACAACTAGCGATAATGTTTGTCTCTAACTTGTTTAGAGACAAAAATTATCGCCGCACATCGGCGACTTTTATCGCAGATAAACCTTGCTATTAGCAAGGTTTATCGCAAATGCGATAAAAAATGGCCGCAATGCATGAATATCGCTGAAAAGTCAGCGATATTCATGCATTATCGTGCAAATGCTCTTAGTCATGTTATCCACCTCCCATTGGATAACATGGCTAAGAACTGCTCAGGGCAGGTGTTAGCTTTTGGAGATATTCGCGCTTAGCGCGAATATCTCCAAAAGTTGGTAATAGGAGATAGCGAAGTTAGGGACTGTTTCCAGTCGCTAACATCTTGGCACGCCCACTTTGCATGTCATTAGTGATAAATATCACTGACATGCAAAGCGGGGCCCAAGATGGTCGCTATCTCCTATTAGCTGTCACTAACTGGTGTTAGCGACAGCTTGGTAATAGGGAGATAATTTTATCTCCCCTTTCTTGGCTTTTAAAGCCAAAAAAGCGGAGATAAACCCCCTTGATAATATGCCCCGTACTTCCGCTGCAGGTATCATCTTATATTCTGTGCGAGTGCATTTTAAGTCAGTTCACATATTTTTTTCGCTTAAGCTTTTGTTCAAATTTGTTTCTTCTCTCCACCAGTAATGTAAGTGAGCTGTTTTCGATAAAGGCACTTATGGGACCCTAATCGTTTTGATCCGTTCCGTAGTGTGTTGCTTTCAAATGCTGTTGCTTTAGTTGCTATATTACCTCTCACATCTCTTTTTGTTCTCTGACTACTACAGTAATATGTCCTATATCTAGTTATGCATTTACACATTCTAAAATTCTCATGTCATGCCACCATTAAATGGAGTGGACAAAAGACCATGGGCAAAAGGGACAACAATAGTATAAGAAATTGGACCATTAACAATAATAATAATAATGAACTTTATTTCGATGGGATCGCCATAAAAGTGCAATGTGAAAATATAATCCATATTAAAATTACACATATTAATATATACAAAAGACACTAACCCAGATATAGACATCAAGTAGCAGCTTAAAAATACCACAAAAACCTTCTGCTTAGACAGGCAAGACCATTAGCAGCAAACAACTTCTGAAAACCTACAGAGGGCTAAATGGATCCCTTATGCTTTCTGGATTTCCAGGCCAGCAGACGTTTTTCAGGGCGTCGAGGTCAAACCCGTGGCACATTAGTCTTGAGCAAATAATTAAAACCATATAAAAATACGGACAGTACATCCAGATACATAGTACATGCCAAGGGTTGAATCCAGATTGGCCACTTAAGTGCAAACACTACTTCAGGGAACCAACAATTAGCGGGTAGAACCCAATGTCCACCACACTTAGCACCTTTTGCAGCTTCTGCTGGGGTGTTCTACAGTTCCCCAATCTGCAGCAATTAACACAGGTTCCAATCTCGGGTGTGGATTAGCCTGTCACAGATACATACATCTTCTAGTGGTTCTCTATATGAGGTTAACTCCGGGGATGACCATATTCGTAACTCTTATGTTAGTAACTTCAACAAAGTCACCATATGTATACAATTAAGTGCTAAATCCATCCTTGGGGATAAGGGGAGTACTCTAGTGTATGTTGAGGGACTACTAATAAATCTATTCTCTACAAGTATAAAAGCAGTTGAGTCTACATACTCCCAAATCTCTACTCCATGCAGAAGTGCTGCCATCCTTGTCACTGTATATTTTGAGGGCTGAAGACAATGCAGCTCCTGAGGTTGCCTTGTATTTCCTTCCAATTAGCAGTGCTCTCTGATTGAGGGCTAGTTTGCTTTCCCCCATTTGTAATCCTCAGTTTAAAGAGTCTGTCAGTCTGATACCTAGATAGTCAAAATGCTTGACCTGTTCTGTCTGGGAGCCCCCTATCGTCATTCTACCTCTAAAGAACCAATGTGCGTCTATTTCCATGAATTTTGTTTTTGGTGGATTAATTTCTAGGCCCCTGTTTTTGCAAAAAGTGGCGAAGGAGTCCAGTGCTGTCTGTAGACTCATGTGAATTCTCGACATAAGTACATTTCCAAACTCAGTGTAGTCCCTCAGCCGGTGATAATTCCAATCCGGTGGGGTATAACTCCATCAGAAGGGCAAATAGTTAAGCACCAGAAGTTGCCGTATGCTGCAAAGTAAGGCCACAGATGGCGGGTACGTGAAGTCGGTGAAAATTCCAAACCGAAATCACGAATGCCCACTTGTCTTGAACAATAGGAAAACTACGGCAATCTTCTTGAGTGATTTTGCTAAGTAAATATTACGCCAGTACAATCCCACCGCGGGACACGCTCAATGCAAATGGCGTGGGTCCTAATATGAGAGTATTGTTCAAAAGCACATAGGTAGAGCGTGGCAAGACACGGGTGTTGCATCTGCCAATTCGAAAAGTGCGCTGAGATTGTATCCTGGCGGCTCCACCTCTATCCAAGCCGCCATTTGCATTGTATTACCTACTGGTGGTCACCAGTATGTAGTTATAGTTAGGACCTAGTTTCCATAGGAAATCCACAACATTCTATTTGGAATAACTTTGGCCCCGGTGGACGAATCTTCGCAAATTTGTCAAAGAAAATGGTCTGCTCTGCTCCGCTCCTTCTTTGAAAGTTTGGGGGTGATTCGTCAAGCGGGGGCCGAGAAAAAAGGGGGGTCTCAAAAGGTGTTTTCCCCGTGCAATTTTCCATAGGGACCTTTAGCAAGGGCCACAGCCCGAACGCTGAACGGTATTACACCAAAATTGGCAGAGAGGTAGAGTTCGGTTCGCAGATTGTGCTTTTTGTTAAATGGTGTAAATCCGTTGAGTAGTTCCTGAGAAAATCAAAAGTAAAATCATAGCGTTATCTAGAGACAAAGTACAGCACGCGTACGGAAATCCTTACAATTACGAGCACAAGCTGCATGCTGATTGGATGTCAACTGTTTGTCAACACTCCAAACCAGGAAGTGGTGGCAGCCATCTTATGCCTTGGTAGCACAGAGTCACAAGAAAACAGTAAAACAAAGTTGAAAAATAAGGAAAGGGGGTAGGGTAGAAACATGTTGACCCTCTAGGCCTGCTCAGGGGGTCGTACATGGATATTTAGGCGTAAAATATGATTATTTATTTTAAATAAAAAACCTGTGTTGTACATGTATTGTACTTGTACGCAGTGGAAAAGGAAAAAAAAAACTAGAAGTTAATTTTATTCCTAATTAGCTCCCGGGAGGCCAAATCCCAGGGGTAATTCTTTTCTATAATGGGGGGTTGGTAGCGTCCAACAGGAGGAAAAGAATGAAAAAAAAAAGTAATGTCGAGGACAGTGATGCTCCTGCTTCCTGCGTTTTATCAGGTCAATAGACTGTTTCCCATAACACAAAAGTTTATTGCAATAAATGTATAGAGGTTTAATTTGAGCAAAATCGGGATTAATTTGTGTGCGTGGACTGTTTGCTGAAAATGCTGGTGCAGCAGTTGATGTGCTTGATGCAGTAGCAGGTGGGTTGTCCTTCAACCTCTGTGTTGCAGCTCAAGCAAAGTTGTTGGGGTGTAAGTTCTATACATGTCACTCCATATTTGCTGTGCTAAAGGAGTTTTTTTGAGATGGATCACCCATTGAAAGAGTTTGGAAAATTTTACATGTTACTTTTGGAGCATTAACCTTTTTTTGCCTTTCTGGAAAAGTAAAAAACTGCCAAATTAGATCTTCTTTCCTCTTCTTCGGAGTTTCTTTAGGAATGAAATATTCTTCTGAAGAATGGCTGGAAGATGAGTCCATTCCTGTTAATATGGTAAACTTCGTTCTATTTGACAAGATTCTCAGAAGAGATGTTTGTTTTTAGAAAGTCAAAGTAGAATTTTTAAAATGGGACGGAAGTTTCAACAGGTGTAATAGGAAGTGTTATGAACCAATGAAATTTCTTCTTTTAAAGTCACATGGCTTTGCGTACTGTTACGCTGTTATTACGGTGTTCTTAGGATGGGAGTACGCATGACTTTTCACCGAGATTGGTGTAATTGCTTTTAAAAGTAATGTAGGATTATTGGAACTTAAATTTTTTTTTTCCATAATTATCCTAGATAATGTGTTCTGTTAGTATGTTCAATAAATACATAAATATATGTTTTTAAACAATTAAAACCATTTGCGTCTTTGCGTACGGGGCGCCGTACATGACGTCACACGGAAGCTTTGATGCGACACGTAACGTGAAAGCGTATTCGTAGCGTATGCTGAGAATAATTAGCAGTACAAACTATGGTGCGATCACTCTCTCACTGTCAAATCAGAGCACAGGGCGCGCTATGAGAATGGTTAGATGTGGTCACTCATTGGTAATCCGATTCAGCTGTGTGGCTTATCCACGGTATCATAACGTTACTTTTTAGCCTGTTTAAGTTTGAGGTTTGCATGTAATACTATGCTATAGGCAGATATGGATGTTTAGGCAGCGCTTATCTCCATTAAGCTTGGTTATTATCATTTACATATAGGTGTCTGAGGGAGGGAAAAGAAGTCTTTGTGAATGGTGAGGATTGCACAACAGCACCACATTACTCCTTAATTTGTAGACACATACAATTGCATGACTCTTGTAATCAAGATGCGCCTAATTTGGTGTGAGTTTTGAAAGCACTGCAACACCTGCTATCATACCATCGTTCAGTTTACTGGAAACGTGAGTTATTAAATTTGAAATAATGCAGATTGTTATGCAATGTTACCATGCATCGGTTACATGATTACGGTAACTGAGCGTGTGGTTTGCTAAAAAGTTGTGTTTAATCCTCTGCATGAGAAGCTGGATGTTTCCATCTGGCCGTCGATTCCGACCTTGAAAGAAGAGTCAACCAAGTGAGCCGTATAAGAGCGCTATTGTCTCAAAAAGAGGTCGCTCTTATATCTGCTAGCGAAACATTTGTCCTTCATGTAGTAAACGCCCGCACAGAAGTGCATGATTTAATAAATACAGACGTACCTTTGTATTTTGGGGAGTAATGCGTCCTTGACTACGGGGTTACCTCACTTTTTTAAAGTTAGAAGCAGTGGTCTTGTGTGTTCTTTTGAAACTATATTTGGTGTCTTTTCGGCATTTTTTCATGCGATTTCGACTGGGCCCTGGATTTGTGTCTCTGCAGTACGGTGTCTCCCAGCGCGGATTATGACCAGCTGATGAGCCCCTTAGTGGTTCATGACTTGCTCTGTTCTGGCGGCGGGATTATGGCCTTAGCAGCGATACAGGGAATAATGGGACTTTGGAATGTTTTTGCAGCGGCGCATAACTTCTTGGCACGCAGTTACATTGAAGAGGACTCGAGTTTTCCTCTGATGGTGATAGAGGCTCCGGTCGTTGAGGAACATGTATGTTCATTCCCACTTTTGAATTGGATGGCTGAAATGTTTTCAGATGAGAACAATGACTTCCTCTTGGAGGCTGTTACTACATACTGTGCTTATAAGCTGTTGGATTAAGATTCTTTGATTTTTCTACCTATTCTTTATTATTTAGTTACTGTTTTCTATCAAACAGCGAATAATTTTTTATGTAAATTTGAACTTGACTCTGCTTTTCAGGCTTGAACTCTGCGTTCCTAATTCGCCCACGTTTATATCACATGGTTCTATCGAGGGAGGGTGTCATGGGCTGAGCCTTGCACTCACACAGTGCTAAGTTAGCATGGGTTCATTAGAAGCTTAAACACCATTTCTGCTTTCCTGCTCTGCTTTACACACGACACGCAATTTTGAAATTGTTTAGAGAAGGCTGAGTATTTTGTTTCACATGAGAATAATTTGTTATGCTACATTTCTAGACTGCTTCGCTAGTTTAGTTTGTATAGTGAGAGCATGGAACATCAAGGTTATCTTGGATACTGTGTCTGTTATTCAGAATGATCCTCGCACGTTCGAGCCATAACACATATGCAGCTGTGGCCACCTCTGATACTGGCGCATTTAATAATATATTGTGGAGGCATAATTAGACACAGTTGGAGAACATTGGTATCCTGACAGTTTGTGCAGAGCTCAATGTGATCCACTACTGCTAAGTACCAGAGGTATGGGACCGTCCATGTAATCCTATGAGACCTTCTGCAGTTATAAACTAACCTGGTAGGTAGGGAGGGTGAAATATAGGTATATTTTAAACATGTTTCCCGTTAGCAATATAAGATGCTTTCGCACTTTGTATTTTATGGAATAGTAACAATGCTGACAACTTTGTTTCTGATAATATGTTTGGTTGTATTATCTGAGGTACTGTGCATGAGATTAGGGCGTTAGAAATAATCATGTCAAACTTGCACGTGTCTTTATTTACTCCTTGTTCTGGACTTGTGTAAGACTATAACGAAAAAGTGCTCTTTTATCTATCTTACTTGAGGTAATCTAAGTTGCATGTTCTGGGCTGACTAGTCATTGGTGTTTTTGCCATAGGACAAAGAACCAATGAGTCACTGATTGCTAGTCTGGTAGGGGGTTTGGGTACTAAGGTGGGTTTTGGTACACCTTAATTCATTCAGGTCCTAAGTCTTTATGCACTGTTCTGTGTAGGAGCAGAATTCTTGCAACAGTAGTTACAACAAAAAGGCTTGATAAAGGGCCTTGAGTTTGAATCAGAATATGAAATTGAAGAATAATTGATCACCCCAGCCAAGAAAGGGAGCAAGTGTGCAAATTTACAATGTCTTCAGCTGGGTGACTTGTTACAATAAAAATGTTTGATAAAGGCCTGCACTTTGAATAGGTATATGAAATAGAAGAATAGTTGATAATCACAGCTAATGTATGCAGCAAGTAGTTGTGTGTATGTGTGGATGATGTGTTGATTGAGTGGAAGATGAAAAAGGTGAAAAATAAAAAAGGTTGGAGAAAGGCAAACTACCCACTGCCTTGTCAGTGAAGAGAATCTTTGGATTTCCAGCTCATTACACAGATAGGGTGTTGGATTCCGCAGTGGGAGCAAGAGAAACGAGTAGCACATCTAAGGAAGCAAGCTAGTGCATAAAGTTCACGTTTTGTGCGGTAGTAAGGACGGAAGAAAGGACGGAAGTGTGGAAATTACCCACTGCTATTGATGGGTAGTAGTTACGAAGGAGGTTGAATAAAGGGACTTGACTTTGAATATGAATTAAAGAAGAATACTTGATAAGCCCAGCCAAGAAAGGCAGTAAGTAGGTGTATGTATTTGTGGATGATGTGTTGATTGAGCAGAAAATAATTAAGGTGAACAATAAGTGAGGCTGCAGAGATGTAAACTTTCCATTTCTTTGTAAGGGAAGTGGGTGTTTAGTTTTCCAGTGCATATATGTATATTCACTGAAAAAAACATAGGTTTTAGCCTCGTTATAGTTAGGAATTAGCATTTAAAAATCCTTAGTAATTCACTGAAAAAAATCGAGACATAGGAACCTAATAACATAAAATTCCCTGAAATTAATTGCTGCATCTCTCCTGGTAACAACCAAACCCCTTCTTTTAAAAAATCTGATAGGGTACAAAACCCAGCCCGTTCCCATTGAAAAGCAGTGTCCGCTCCAATTTTCATTCCCATGAAAATGAGAGCATTCTTTAGGGGAGTTCTAGAATTAAACTGCGGGAGAGAATACCTTTTAAGAAAAACGTCACGAAGTTTAAAAAACCAATACATCATCTTATTCCGGCTGAGTTTTGGTGATTTAGGGATGTGCAAAGGAACTGGGGTTTGAACCTCTTGACAAATTTGATCAAAAAAGAAATTAATAAATACTTTTGGACTCTGCATTCCGAATTTAAATCGTTCAAAATATTGGGCAAAGTATGCACTATAATAATCTCTAAGGTTGGGTACGGATAAGCCTCCCAATTCAGTATCCGCATAAAGTGTCTTCATTGCTATCCTAGGGCGTTTTTTTGCCCATATAAACCCTGAGAATAAGGATTCTACTTTTGAAAAAAGCTACTAGGCAAAGAACACGGAATAGCTGAGAATAAAAAATTAAATAGTGGAAGTATAGACATCTTTATAAGTTCACCCGTCCCTTAATAGTAAATGGCAATGAATCCCATCTAGTGAATAAAGATTGTACCTTCCGTAAAAGTGGATCAAAATTCAACATAACTAAATCGGAAATCAAAGAGGAAAACATGACCCCTAAATACCGTTTCGGTCTTGAATTAATGCAGCCAACTAAATCATCATGTAGATCCACATCCCCCCACCACAAACTAGTATTTCCGTCTTTTTTTCATTAACTCGGTAACCTCCAAAGGCCTCGAATTCTTCAAAAATTTTATGTTATTAGGTTCCTATGTCTCGATTTTCAAAACACTGGAACAAGTTGAGCCAAGAATTATTGGTTCTCCTTGCCAGTTGTTGGATGATTTGTTTTTGATCCCCCAGATGAGGAAGCCAGGGGCATGGAAACGTTGTCTAGCTCAATATATTGAGTTAGATCTTAGTACAAAAGCCATCAAAAAATGGCAGGAACAAGAGAATCATGTTCTTACTATGAATACCTGGAAAAGGATAAATAAGTTGAATTTTAGTGTTCTTCGTGGATCTAATTGGAGGAGAATTATTTTTTTCAGTAAATGGCTTCTATATTGTACCCCTGCCGCCATCTCTAAAATGTATGTTAATGCTAGTGCCATCTGTTTTAAATGTCAGCAATATACTCCTGCTAATTGGTCCCACACTATAGCTCACTGTGTTAAAATTGTGCCTTTTTGGAATGAGATCTTCGAATATTTACAAAAGTATTGTGGGATCCAGATTGTTTACAACGTTAAATTAATACTGTATGGATATGATTCTGATCTTGGATTGTTAGAACAGATGGTTAATCTATTATTTATTGTAATGGCTGTAGCAAGGTCCCTGGTGCTTCAGAATTGGAAATTAATACAAGCTCCTTCGTTTAATACCTGGCTTCAGAAAATGAGAAATGTTAGAACAAGCGAATTTCGTTATGCACAGCGAATTGGTGGGACAAGGAAATTTGTCAAAATTTGGAAATTGTATTTTGAGTAATATTGGACATTTGTATTCTGTAAACTATGATTTTATACATTTTG
Source organism: Lissotriton vulgaris (assembly GCF_964263255.1). Taxonomy (NCBI): domain Eukaryota; kingdom Metazoa; phylum Chordata; class Amphibia; order Caudata; family Salamandridae; genus Lissotriton; species Lissotriton vulgaris. The sequence continues at coordinate 382,896,468 of NC_141689.1, forward strand.
GTTGCCAATGTATGTATTTTCGTTCAATATACTGAAATTATGATACAAGAACTTCAATAATAAAAAATAAAAAAATAAAAAAAGTAATTCACTGAAAAAAACATGTTTCACACATGTTATAGTTAGGAATTAGCATTTAAAAAACCTTTGAAATTCACTGAAAAAAACATAGGTTTCAGGGACGTTATAGTAAGGAATTAGCATTAAAAAACTTAGAAATTCACTGAAAAAACCCATGGGTTTCACACATGTTATAGTTAGCTGGGCATTTCACTCATACAAAACCATTGAAATTCCTCCGTTATAGTTAGTTGTACTAACTATAACTCACACACCCGCAATCCACTGCTGATGATGTCACATATTACATAATTCATGACATGGTCAGTGACATCACTGATGACAGCACTGATGACATCTCAAATGACATCACTGATGACATCACTGATGACATCATCCAGTGAATGTTTTTTGGTTCAATATTTAAATAAGTATTATATATATAACAATGTGCATTGAAGAATGAGTGGATGTATAAGTGTCTAGATGGTGGATTTATTAGCACTGTGATTGACTGTGTAAGTGAGTAATTTAAAGTGTCTCACTAAAAATAAGGGATAGTGATTCAATTGTGTGGATCTCTGTTTTACTTTATCTTTTGTTGTGTAAACTACTACACAAGTTGATTACTAGGTGTGTAAAAGTTTATATTAGTATTAATTAGTTCAGTAAGTATTTGTATGGGATAGTGAATGCGTGTGTGGTTAAGTGGGAGGTGTGTGACTATCCAAAGATGTGTAAATAGTTGAGTTAGTAGGTATATGAGGTTAAGACTGCACGTGAAAACACTTGTTTGGGTGACTGAATCTCTTTATGGGTGTGTAGATGAGTTAATATATTTCTAAATGATAAATATACAACAAATTAGAAATATAAAAGGTACTGTATGTGACAGTTGTTGTTGGAACTGGCCCTTCTTGCAGGGTCATCCCCAAAATGTTTGCTTCTTCCTCCCTTATTTTTCCTGACCCGTGGCTGTTGGCAATAGGACTCTGCGCACTTTACCACTGCTGATCAGTGTTAAAGTGCATATGCTCTCTGTGTAAATTGTTATCATGATTGGATATACATGATTGGCATATTTGTATCACTACAAAGTCCCTAGTAAAGTGCACTGGGTAAGCCAGGGCTGGTGATGACAAATACTACTAGTGGGCCTGAAGCACTGATTGTGCCACCCACATGAGCAGCTCTAAAATGGTGTCTCGGGCCTGCCACTGCAGTGCCTATGGGCAGTTTAGAAACTGCCATGTCCTCCTGGTCAGTGTCCCCACTGACCAGGCCTAACCCTTCCCTTTTTGTGCACATTGGTCACCCCTATGTAAGGCCCAAGGTACCCCCCTGGGCAGGGTGCAGTGTATGTGAAAGGTAGAGCATGTACTGGTGCAGGTAACATGTTCTGGTAGTGAATTACAGCCATTTTCGTTTATCACTACTGTAAGGCTATCTTGCTCTATAGATTAACATGGGGGATGCTGGCTACAGTGGCTTCCAGCATTTCTTCTCATAGGAACAAGATAGGACATAAGTATCTAGTATCCCTGAACTCAGAATTTAATAACACATCTTTTAGGAAAGGTTGTTTTTTAAATCCTGTGTTTGAGAACAGCACTTTTAGAAAGTTGCTGTTCTCTTGTCTGACCCTTCTGTGTGCCTTGGCCTGTTTGTGTATTGACTGTCTGGTTTGAGAGTGACAGGGGCTGGGGATTCCCCAGGAGGCTGGCTGAGTCAGCCCTAGGCTGAATGACTGCATTTGCAACTGGAGTGGTGGGAGGAGTTAGCACCTGGGCCTGAATAGGGCTGTGCCTGCCTTCCACAATGCTGGCTTCACCTCCTGCTGGGCGGCTGACGACCCTGCCCCTCACTCTGAAAGGAAAGGAGCAACCAGGAAAACAAAGTACTCAGGAGACACCCAGAACTGGTTCAGACCGGGCTCAGGGCCCAATTGCACAAAGAGAACAAAGACTTTTAGGGGTATAAGAACAGGACCCCTGACAACAGAAAATTAGATCATCGTGGAATCAAGAAGGAACCTCTGCCAAGGAGAAAGCTGAAACTGAAGAAGGAAGACTGTCCTGCTGTTGCTCTGCTGGACTGACCTGCTGTTGCTTTGCTGCCAAGGAGAGGGGAAGGACTTTGCTGTGGTGCTGTGTCCCCTGTCTTGAAGGAATCTCCAAGGGCCTGAGAAGAGCTGGCTCCCTGTTCTGAAGTCCCAGGAACAAAAGGACTTCACCCCCAACTTCCCTGAACTCTGCTGAGAGAGTTCTGTCTTCCTAGAGTGCTTGATCCAGTTGTGGGGCCTCTGGAAGTTGTACCTGTACTGGGAAGCTTGAAACTAAGCTTGAGAGACTTTTGCAATTGAAAAGTGTCGCATCGCTCGCTTGCGGAGCGCATCCCCAACAGTGCGAGAAGTCGAGATCGTCGCAGCGCCTGACGCCGCTGCCAGAGCCGTCGCATCCTTCGCTTGCGGGACGCACCAGACCGGTGCGGGAAAGTCGAACATCGCTGCGAGTGTCGTCGCAGAGCCTGTCGTCGCTGGGTGAGATCGCCGCACCGCTCGCTTGCGGACCGCATCACGTCGCTGCGAGCATCGTCACAGAGCCATCGCATCGAGGAGCTATGAGAGAGAGGATCACCGCTGGATCGCGCATTGTCGCCCCGGAGATCGTCGCAGCCCCTACGAGATCATCGCATCGTGCCTTTGCGAGAACAAACTTCCTACGGAACCTACGCACCAGAATCCATACAAGTGGCCTTACTCCCCATACAGACCGGATTCGTCGCAACACGCCCGCTGCTGCACATCGCACATGGCTGTCGCATCGTCTCCCCAGGGTCTCAGGAGCAACGCAACGCTTGTTTTCCACCGCACCAGCTTCTGCTTTTGGAACTTTGTTGCAACTAAAAGGTACTGTGAGTAAATGTGACGCAACTGTGAACTTTTCACGCATCTGTGGATTATTCTATCGCAGTCTAAAGAATTTTATCGCAAACCTTAAGAACTTTTTGAAACCATTTTCTTGAACTGTGTATGTTGGATTTTTGTCGTTTTTGTCTTGTGTAGTTTAGATTAAATACTTTTATTAAACTGTTGTGGAGTCAGTTTGTGGTGTTTTCACTGTGTTACTGTTACCTTACGCATTGCCTCTGGTTAGCCTAGACTGCTCGTGCCAAGCTACCTAGAGGGTGAGCAGGGGTTATCTCAGAGGGTTATCTCCTTACCCTGACTAGAATCAAGGGTCCCTATTTGGACAGTGGTACCTACCTCTGCCCACTAGAGACCCCCAGTTCTAACAGTTGTTGTTTATAAATAAGTATATATAAGACTCAGTGATTGTGTCAGTGACTGTATTGAAAACTGTATACTTGTAATAGTGATTTTATAACACACTAAGAATGAGTTACTAATATTTCAATAAATAAAGTGGTGTTTGTATAACTGTGTAGCTGAGTAAATGTAAGTATGATCAATTGTTTGCATAACTGAGTAGGATGACTGCATAAGAGAATAGGATGTGTGCTGGTGTGTAATGTCGATGTAGGTGTATAATGTATATTTAATAGATGTATATTGATCTCTGTTTGCATGAATTAATGAATCTACAGGTAAGTGTTTAGATGTGTATGTAGATGTACGAATCACTGAGTACGTTTTTAGAGACTTGTATTGGTGTGTCAAGGATTTGAAATATAGTATTCCATATTTTATAATTAGTGTTGACAGGTTATACTAGTGTATGATGAGTTGTATCAGATTGTCACGTGGATGCAATTTCCAAAGGTCACGCTGGGTGCGAGTTGGGTGCGAGCTGCATGCCCGCACATTACGTGGACCCCATGTGACCAGAAAAAAAGAGATTTGATTGGTTCATTACACTTACTATTGTAAGTATTAAAGGACCCCACCCATTTCAATCACTTGTGTTAGACCTTCCTTAGAAGAAGACCTCAGCTACCAAGAACTGTTGTTTTTGTTGATTACAGGCCTGTTTGCTCTTAACATTGCAAAAATGGCTTCAAATCAACCTTCTTCTGATTCAGAGCAGTCAAATGAAGAAGGGTTTGTTCCTGCACCACCACGCCCCAAGAGATTTGAATCAATTGTCTGGAGATTTTTTACATTCCCAGAAGGACTGAAGAAAACAAATGCCATGAAGGTAACCTGCAAAATTTGCAATGTAGTTCTATCAAGAGGAGACCCCAACGAAAAATATTCTTGTGGAACTGCCAGTATGTTTAAACATCTGCAAAGTTTGCATCCTCTGAATTTGGCAAGAGAGGAGTGCAAGAGACTGCAACAGACTGGACCACCACCACCGCAAGTTGCAAGCACTTCTGGGGCGTCCACTTCAACATCTACTTTGGACATCCGGCCCTAACTGGCTAATGCCAAAATTCATTGCATAAAATGCAATAGGTTGCTATGCTATGGGGAGCAATCAGTTGATTTGGTTTGCAGGGCTCTAGAGAACCATCACTGTTAGACTGTTTTTTTGCCTGAAAGTTCATTCTTCTGTTCGTCCCGTTCAGTTTTTTTTCATTTTAAAAAAATCTAAGAAAAAAAAATGTGCTCAAAAAAAGAAAAAAATATATAAAACTACAAAAAAAAACAATAAATTCTTTTCAGAACTACCTACTCTGGTTCAAAAAAGAGCTAAACTTCTATGCTAGTGTGTTAAAGTTTAGTTGAATGTATGTATAGTGCATTGACTGAAAGAATGCATTTGGGACTCCTGACCCACTTGAGAGCCGGGTCGCCTCCCCTGCCGTCCCTCCACTCCTCCTGACCTTTGTCTCACCGCAGCCCTTCAGCACGAGTTCGAGGCCGCCGGGACCGCTTCTCTGCCCAGAGTTGCAAGTTTCTGCTTGATTGTTTTTAATCTGCTTGCCTTGTTTTTTTTTTTTTGTATTTTGTCTTTCTCTGCCACCTTTCTGACCCCCTTTTGCCTTCTGTATACATCGGTTTTTCCCCGCCGCTGCCTCCTGCGGCCACGCCCCCTTGCCGCCCCGCTCCCGCCTCCCAGCTGCTCCTCCCTCCCTCTCCGCCTCATAAGGTAGCTGCTGATGGGCAGCAGAGGTGACTCCTGACCCGCTTGCGAGCCAGGTCGCCTCCCTTGCCAACCATCCGCTCCTCCTGACATTCATCTCGCCGCAGCCCTCCAGCGCGAGTTGGAGGCCGCCGGGACCGCTTCTCTGCCCAGAGTTGCAAGTTTCTGCTTGATTGTTTTTAATCTGCTTGCCTTGTCTTTTTTTGTATTTTGTCTTTCTCTGCCACCTTTCTGACCCCCTTTTGCCTTCTGTATACATCGGTTTTTCCCCGCCGCTGCCTCCTGCGGCCACGCCCCCTCGCCGCCTCGGTCCCACCTCCCAGCTGCTCCTCCCTCCCTTCTGCCTCATAAGGTAGCCACTGACGGGTGGCAGAGGTGATTCCTGACCAGCTTGTGAGCCAGGTCGCCTCCCCTGCCGCCCCTTCGCTCCTCCTGACCTTCGTCTCGCCGCAGCCCTCCAGCGCGAGTTTGAGGCCGCCAAGACCGCTTCTCTGCCCAGATTTGCAAGTTTCTGCTTGATTGTTTTCCATCTACTTGCCTGGTCTTTTTTGTATTTTGTCTCTCTCTGCCACCTTTCTGACCCCCTTTTGCCTTCTGTATCCCTCAGTATTTTCCTGCCGCTGCCTCCTGCGCCACGCCCCCTCACCACCCTTCTCCCACCTCCCAGCTGCTCCTCCCTTTCTACCGCCCATATGGCGACCACCACCCGGAAACGCACACTCCACAATGCCAGACTCAGATACAATGCCAACACCCTCCACACCCTCAACACCGGTCGAGACCACCGCTTCTTCCAAGTCACCCCGAAACGCACCCACTGACCCTTTTCCTGCCACACCTGCAACTTCACATGCACCACAACCACCAAGCCTCCAAGGACCGAACCCAATCACCTTCGATGCATACTCCTCAACACTTGCTCGGCACGCAAACACGCCGTAGAGCTCTGGGACCTGCTCGACACCTCCACCCCAGACGTGGCCTTCTCGACCAAGACCTGGTGGAACGACTCCTCTGCACCGGACATCGCCATAGCCATCCCAGATGGCTACAAGATCTCACGCAGAGACCGCACCAACAGAATCGGGGGAGGAATAGCCATCATCCGCAAAACCACCCTCCAGGTCCACACCTGTGCAGACGACTCCCTCAGCTCTGCCAAACACCTCCACTTCCGGATCCACACCGATCCCAACACCACCCTCAGAGGAACACTTGTCTACAGCAGTGGCATCACTAGGGGGGTGCGGGGGGTGCGGACCGCACCGGGTGTCACCCCATCTGGGGGGTGACACCAATCTACACTGACAAGTCTACCTGCGTCCTGCTTTAGTGCAAGAAGCGCGCCACCACCGCACCCGGCCTGCCGTAGCTACGGGCACGATCCGCCATCTGCATTCTGCACGTGCACGGAATGGATGGGTCACAGAAGTCAAGTAGTCAAGGGTTTGGGTTTGCATTGTTGTTCTGTGACGAAAGTCGAAACGAAACCGAAGCCAAACCAAACCTAGTTATGCATATACCAGGCAGGCAGGCAATGGCATCGCTGACTTGCAGTTTGGTTTCACTGACACTTGCCCAGCAGTTTGGGTCCCAGGGCCGTCAATCTTATCCCTACTACCAATGACGTGACGGCCCTGGGACAGCCCCCGCGCTCTGTGCCCAGTGCGCAACTGCACATGCTGCTCTTAGCCTCTGACGCGTCACGGCGGTCAGGCGCCCGCCAGCGCCAGCCAGGGAGAGTGCATGCTGTGCGTCGTGAGAATAAACTTACAAAGAACGACGACGACACCAGTCCGAGCCTTTGCGAGTCCGACTCCGGCACTATCTTCTCTCCCCTTCAAATTTGGAACGGTGAGAGACTGCTGACTGTCACTAGTAGTAGAGACAATAGAGAATAGTATAATTTTAATGTATAATATACTGTATATCATTATCATAAATACTGACTGCATGACATTAGACTGTCGTAGTAGTAAAGCAGTGCAGTGGCACACAAATGAAAACACGGCCCTGAGGGCCCTCTTCGGCGGGTGCAAGCTGGCTTTCTAAATTCTTCCTATGCCCCACACATGCCCTTTTCGTCGAGGTAGCCTGCCCCTGCCCTGCCCATCCCCCACCCTCCAGTGCTTCCAGGGCCTTTATTGCATTGCCAAATATGCCAAACATTGCAAAATTGCTGAATTATATCAGAAAGCGTGCGGCCGGTTTCGAGGATTTCTAACCCTCAAAGGCAGCAGGGAATCGATGGGTTTTTAATGAGCTGCTGCGTGCCTATTAAGCTCTCGGCCGGGGAAAGGTTGCTTTGTTCATTGAAGCCAGCGGACTGTATGCAGGTGTGTTAATAAAGATAGAGATTCAATCTTTGAATATTATGTGACAGGCACTGTTGCAATCATGGGCAGGCCTCGAGTGGGGCCCTAACATTTCATGTCTTTTTTGGATATACCAACTTAAGCCAAGAGCTCTGCCTGTTCCTCATGCTGTTCACACTCGCCAGCGTCTCGCAGGAGATCTGCAATGCTTGACTGCAATTTTATTTGCTCACAAGTCAATTCTATAGCAGCCTAGCTCATCTGAGGGTTCATGGTTTCCTATTTTTCAGTATCTTGCACAGTCTTCAGTTTTCCAGTGAACCAGTTCCAAATTTCAGCTTGCTCTTCACTACAGTGCCACCTGTTGCTTGACTCTTGTTTATACAAATCCAGGGAAGGCAGATGGAGTAAGAGTGAGAGGGAGACAGAGGGAGCTAGAGGGAGTAATACAGAGAGAGAGGGAGCTAAAGGGAGTAAGACAGGGAGAGAGGGAGCTAGACGGAGCAAGACAGAGAGAGAGGGAGCAATACAGAGAGGGAGCTAGAGGGAGTAAGACAGAGAGAGAGGGAGACAGAGGGAGCTACAGGGAGTGAGACAGCGAGAGAGAGAGCTAGCTAGACAGAGAGAGGGAGCTAGAGGGAGTAAGATAGAGAGAGGGAGCTAGAGGGAGCTAGAGCGAGCAAGACAGAGAGAGAGGGAGCTAGAGGGCGTAAGAGAGAGAGAGGGAGACAGAGGGAGCTAGAGGGAGCCAGACAGAGAGAGGAAGCTAGACAGAGAGAGGGAGCTAGACGGAGCAAGACAGAGAGAGAGGGAGCAATACAGAGAGGGAGCTAGAGGGAGTAAGACAGAGAGAGAGGGAGACAGAGGGAGCTACAAGGAGTGAGACAGCGAGAGAGGGAGCTAGCTAGACAGAGAGAGGGAGCTAGAGGGAGTAAGATAGAGAGAGGGAGCTAGAGGGAGCCAGAGCGAGCAAGACAGAGAGAGAGGGAGCTAGAGGGCGTAAGAGAGAGAGAGGGAGACAGAGGGAGCTAGAGGGAGCCAGACAGAGAGAGGGAGCTAGACAGAGAGAGGGAGCTAGAGGGAGTAAGACAGAGTGAGCTAGAGGGCGCTAGACAGAGAGAGGGAGCTAGAGGGAGTAAGAGAGAGAGGGAGCTAGAGGGAGCAAGATAGAGTGAGAGGGAGCTAGAGGGAGTAAGACAGAGAGAGAGAGAGCTAGAGGGAGCAAGACAGAGAGAGAGGGGGCTAGAGGGAGTAAGAGAGAGATAGGGAGCTAGAGGGAGTAAGAGAGAGGGGGCTAGAGGGAGTAAGACAGAGAGAGAGGGAGCTAGACGGAGCAAGACAGAGAGAGAGGTAGCTAGAGGGAGCAAGAGAGAGGGAGCTAGAGGGAGTAAAACAGAGAGAGAGGGAGCTAGAGGGAGCAAGCCAGAGAGATAGGGAGCTAGAGGGAGTAAGAGAGAGAGAGGGAGCTAGAGGGAGTAAGAGAGAGAGCTGGAGCTAGAAGAAGTAAGAGAGAGAGAGCAGGAGTTAGAGGGAGTAAGACAGAGAAAGAGGGAGCTAGAAGGAGTAAGAGAGGGAGAGGGGGAGCTAGAGGGAGCAAGACAGAGAGAGGGAGCTAGAGGGAGTAAGACGGAGGGAGAGGAAGCTAGAGGAAGTAAGACAGAGAGAGAGGGAGCTAGAGGGAGTAAGACAGAGAGAGAGGGAGACAGAGGGAGCTAGAGGGAGTAAGACAGAGAGAGGGAGCTAGAGGGAGCTAGACAGAGAGAGGGAGCTAGAGGGAGTAAGACAGTACCTAGCGACGTACATTTCCGACAGAGGTGGTCCATGCAGTAAGTCGTGAGGGGGTGACACCATGAGTTACCCGCACCGGGTGACACCAATCCCAGTGACGCCACTGGTCTACAGACCTCCCGGACCCCAGGCCTTGTTCAGCAACTCCATCGCCGATCTCGCCAGCACCCACGCACTCGCTCCCACAGAACATCCTCCTCGGGGACATGAACTTCCACCTCAAGAACAACAACGATGCCAACACCGCCACCCTGATCGACAACCTCGCCAACCTCGGCCTCCGACAACTCGTCACCGAACCCACCCACACCGCCGGCCACACGCTCGACCCCGTCTTCTCCACAAGTACCCATGTCGCCTTCAACAACACCACCGAACTCCACTGGATGGACCACTGCTGCATCCACTTCACCTTCAAGAAACCAACCACGCACCACGCACCCAACAGCTGCCCGCCGCTACTGGAGCAAAGTCACCGAGGACCAGCTGACCTCCACCCTCGCCCAGAATCCACCCACCGACCCCACCGACCCAGATGCTGATGCCCGTAACCTCAGGCAGTGGATCGAAGACTGCGCCAACTCTCTCGCTCCGCTAAAGAAACCCTCCATCAACCACCCCAGCAAGAAAGCCGCCTGGTTCACCGAAGATCTCCAGACCTCCAAACACACATGCCGGAAGCTGGAGAAGAATTGGCTCCATGACCGCACGCCCGACAGCCACGCAGCCCACAAGGACGCCATCCGCAGACACCACCACTTAATTAGAACAACCAAGAGATCTTCCTTCAAAACCCGCCTGGATAACAACGCGCACGACAGCAAAGAGCTTTTAAGCATAGTGAAGGAACTCTCCAACCCCAGCGCCAACACCAACGACATCCCGCCCTCGCAAGGATGTGCAACTCACTGGCCACCTTCTTCCATCGCAAGATCGCCGACATCCACGACAGTTTCAACACCCCGTCCATTCCAACCACGACATACACCACCCCGAACTTCACCTGCACCAACCAGGTGAATTCCTGGACCCACGTCAACGACGATGAGACACGCAATGTCATGAACTCCATCCACTCAGGATCGTCATCAGACCCCTGCCCGCTCCATGTGTTCAACAAAGCAGACGCTACCATCGCACCCCAACTACGGAAGGTCATCAACATCTCCTTTGACACAGCGACATTCCTGGAAAGCTGGAAACATGCCAAATCAACACCCTCCTCAAGAAGCCCAAGGCGGACCCCAAGTACCTCAAGAACTTCAGGCCGATCTCCCTGCTCCCCTGCCCGGCGAAGGTCATCGAGAAAATTGCCAACACTCAGCTGACCCGCCAGCTCGAGTACAACAACTTCCTAGACCCATCGCAGTCCGGATTCAGAAAAAAACCACTGCACCAAGACAGCCATCGCCACCACAGATGACATCCGGCGCTAACTAGACAACGGCAAAACTCCAGCCCTCATTCTCCTGGACCTGTCACTCGGCTTTGACACCTTCTACCGCCACACACTAAGAACACACCTACAAGAAGCCGGAATCCATGAGAAGGCCATGGACTAAACCACTTCCTTCCTCTCCGGCAGAACCCAGAGAGTCCGCCTCCCACCCTTCCAATCCGAAGCCACTGACCTCATCTGCAGATTACCCAAGGGCTCATCCCTCAGTTCAACGTTCAACGTCTACATGGCCCCCAGCACAAGTAGCCCGCCAGCACGACCTGAACATCCAACGACACCCAGCTCATCCTCTCCCTCACCAAGGACCTGCACACCGCCAAAACCAACCTCCACGAGGGAATGAAGGCCGTAGCACCAATGGATGAGGAGCAGCCGCCTGAAACTGAACTTGGACAAGACGGAAGTCCTCATCCTCGGCCCCACCCCTTCTGCCTGGGAGGACTCCTGGTGGCCGACCACACTGGGCGCAGCACCGACACTCACTGACCACGCACGCAACCTAGGATTCATCCACCACTCCTCCCTCTCCATGGTGAAGCAGGTCAACACCGTCTCCTCCTCCTGCTACAACACCCTCCGCATGCTTCACAGGATCTACAATTAGATCCCATCCGAAACCAGAAGAATGGTTACCTAAGCCCTCGTCAGCAGCAGGCTGGACTACGGCAATGCACTCTACGCTGGAATCCCGAACAAGCACCTACAACGACTGCAACGCATCCAGAATGCCTCTGCCGACCTGATCCTCAACATCCCTCGATGCAGCCTCATCACCTCCCACCTAAGACCTGCACTGTCTCCCCGTCAACAAGAGGATCACCTTCAAGCTCCTCACCCACACACACAAAACACTCCACAACACCGGACCAGCCTACCTGAACATCAGACTCAACTTCTACACCCCAACCCGACAGCCCTGCTCCGCCAGCCTCGCCCTCGCTGCCGTCCCGCACATCCTACGAACAACTTCCGGCGGCAGATCCTTCTCCTTCCTCGCCGCCAAGACCTGGAACACCCTCCCCACCCACCTGCGGCAGACCCAGTACCTGCTCACTTTCAAGAAGCTCCTCAAGACCTGGCTCTTCGAGCAGCAGCCCCTCCCCTCAGCGCCTTGAGACCCTCATGTGAAAGTAGTGCGCTTTACAAGTTCTATGATTGATTGATTGATTGATTGTGGTGAATGCACAAGTGCAGAACTATAAGGAAGTTCTGCAGCATGACACTGTAAACTGTTTAGCTACAGCATGCTGTGGTACTTCCAAAGCACAGGGATGCAACATATGTACATAAATATGTTGCAAGTCTGTGCTTCCCTCTGCACAGCTGCTTAAACTGCATCCATGAGGTGACACAGGCACCCTTGCAAGGATGTCCATATCATGCAGAGATTGTTTTTGTGCTGGAAGGGATACCTTTCTGCACAAAAACAATCAGTAAAGGCATTTTTCTCCTTCAATATATGTTGTGCATTGTAGCATATATTGAAAGAGAAAAAATGAGAAGTGAAAACAAATCTCCTTGTTTTGCTTTGCTACATCAAATGGAGGATAGTGCAGTATTCACAAACATGGCCAGATTTATGAATTTTTATAAAACTGGACATATGCTTTCTTCTATAACTACTCTGTGCAAACATGCACATCATAATCCTATAGAACCCCTTTTCAATGCAAAGTGGTGTGTATGATGAGATTATATTTGCATGGAAAACAAAAGGTCTACAGAATGCCTTTTCCTCACCTTGTAAATAAGAAAGAGAGTTAATGGCTAGGCCAATTCTTATTATAGGAGTACATTTCTGTGCTGCTAACGGAGAACAAGATACATTTATAAGTACTTATGTTTTAGGAAACTTACAGCACATATTTATATATGACTGAAGAGAAGGGATGGGGCCTACTGTGACATGTGCAAAAACACTTAATGATGTGCTTTAAGTTATATAGTTTTATTTCTTATAATTCTAAAATTACCAGGACCTACAAGACCACCATAAGATTCTATTGTGTACTATACCCTGTATCTTGCAGACAGGTGCTCTGAAGCTGTCTCCTATTTGATACCTGTCTGCAATGGAATTCTCTGGCACAAATCTAGTCCATCCATCTTCCTTTTTTTCAACTGTGTGGAAACACAGTCCATTGTGCACTTAAAGACTTACTTAAACTTACCTCAGCAATAATACATCTAAAAACACTACACATTTTATTCACTTGTTCTTTATAATGTAAAATATAGTAAATTCCATAATTTAAAATTAGGATCTGTAAAAGAAAAGAAAAAATTGCTATAACATGTAATACTACATTTTTAACAGCACAGCATAATTTTAACATTTTACAAAGTAATTTCTTTGCCTTATTTGCTGTTCTCAGAATATATTGAACTTCACTACAAACAGTGATTTCAATCGTACTCATCACATAACAGCAGGCAAAAAAAAAACAATCAATTAGATTGTTTAAAAAAAAACAACAATCCTTCACTGGTAAAATACCAGATAATACAAACTACACATATATAAAATTGTTACTGCTAAGATAATGTTATAACTTTAGTTTATAAACACTATAAACGTTGTCGGTTACAAATATACACCGAGACAATGTGCAAGAAAAAGTCCATTATTCAAACGTATACTTTTCTTTGAGGCCAAATAGTATTTTTGCACTCCTTTTTATGTAAATTGTCCAATGGTAATCCTATTAAATCATAATAATAAATTCCTCAGAGGCTGAATTATCTTCCTAAAACTTTGGCTTTAAAAATATTAGGTAGGAATTTGGTAATTCGAAAGGCAAACATTGTTTGAAACCCAACTGAGCATCATTACAAAGTGTCTAGCCTTTTTCACATTTTAGATAGGCAGTGTAATGTCCAAATGTTGTGGAAGGACCATCATGGAAAATTATTGCTACTGCTACAAAAGTCTTCCCTGATATTGATAGTTGAGTAGCTACAAAATATTTTATTAAGGTGTCCAATTTTCTTCTGTCAGCTGTACAACGTTGCATCATTAAAATTATATATTGTCCATATCTATGTTTAAATAATGTTGATAACATTTCTGAATTGCATTGGCTACACTCTGTTTTGATTTGCAGCTTTAACTAATTTATTGAAAGACACTGATTTACAGTCCGGTAATATCAAATATAGAAATCTTTCAATGTCTACATTAGTGCTACATGTATAAATGCAATTTTCACAGTGATGTTCCCATTTATAACAAAGGCCAAAAATAATTTCTATTTCTACACCTTCTTTTTCTAATACGGTAAGCATATACATTAGAAATTCCTGAGCATCTTGTTGGATATTTTGCGTAAATTGTGTAGAGGCAGAACATACATCCAAAAGATTACGAACATCAGAAACGGTTTGTACTTTACTTGTATCAGTTCTCAATTTTTCATAAACAGAATGCAAGGAACAAAATCTTTTTTCCCGATTCTCCATAATTTGCTGTTGCAAACCTTCAAGAAAAAAACAACATTGACCACTACATTAGCATAGAAGTTGACACCAGAACTATTTTCATACTGATAACCAACAATCTCTTCAACAGTGTCCTTTTTCTTTTTGCTTGCAATCACAACATTATCTTGTTTTTCCCTTCTCTACACCTTCAGTACAGATATTCTCATACCTTCTTTTTCGACTAACCACATGCTTTTTAAATACAGGATATTGACCTAAATTGGGAGCATATGTTCTTCTTAATCTATTACACTCTTTGACACACTTTGCATCTGCAGTAACCTTTGTGTCATCAAAATCAATAAAAAAAAAAACAGATAATGTTCTCACTCGCGACAAAGCAACATATGTCATACACTCTTTAAGCACAGTATTTTCAATCTTCACCAAAGCACTGTCAACACCAACCTTGAGATTTATGAATAGTCAATGCATATGCCAGACAAACTGGAAACTGTTTTCTACGGACATATAAATCTTTAACAAGCAAAAAATGAACTGAACAACGACCAATTTGTTTAATTTCTTCAATCTGATCAAATTACATTTTTAAGAATTCAATACCATCTTTATTTTGATAATTAACAAAATCCACAACTTTGCCCATTGCTCCATTAACTAAACCTTTTTCTAAGTCCAAATTACGCCTTAAAAATGACTTGACAGTTTGTACATGCATATAGATTCTTTTCTAAACGAGCAGTTTTAGATATTGATATTTCTAAAGAATCCAATTTTGTCTTCAATTTTTCTGTCAAAATAATAGTGATTCCTTCATGCACTATTTTTCTCGATGGCTTCCATTTTTATTATTTCTTCATTTTCCAGTTTTAAAAGTTGTTAGTTGAATATAGAACACTCATGCAGTATTGACATAAAGCAGATTACAGATTTGTTTTCTGCAATTTTCATGTATATTTTCTCGAAACTACATTTTCATCTGGAAGCAAATTGGAAAGTAATCGACTCTGCAAAGCTTGTTTGCCATGTTCTGTCAGTATTCCAATTCTTATATCTTGGAGAATAGTTCAATAATCAACATCATTTGCCTGTCACATATTTGTAATGAGTTCTTTGTATTAAAAATATGACCAAATGTTCACTTTCCCAACACTACCCAAAGACTTCCTGGTGTCTTCATGCACAAGTGTTTTAAATACTGGTTGTCCTTTTACAGGAGTCAGTTGCAGTAGATCTCCCGACACTATGACATGTTTTCCTCCAAATAACACATCGCACTCTGTTTTAAGAATTTGTTGCATTCTTAAATGCACAAAGGCAAGCATTAAGTTTGATACCATGCTTACCTCATCAATTATGAGAAGTTTCATTTTCTTTAAGACTCTTGAAACTTCACATCAAGCTTCTCCAGATAGCTTGTGGTATTCCAATCTGTTTTCATGCTCTACTGGTAGCATTAGTAAACGATGCAAAGTAATTCCTTTAATGTTGTGTGCTGCCAACCCAGTTGGAGCAGTGACAACACAAGACAAATGCGACTCAGTTGTTTTCTGTAGATAACTTGTCATTACTTTAATTAAAAAACGTTTTCCTGTTCCAGCTTGTCCACTCACGTACATTTGGATAGGTTGAAATGACGTGCATGAGCACTCTTTCTTTTTATGAAGTAATCCATGCTCAATCAGTTGTCTTACTTGTTGATATATTTGTTTCTGTTCAACATTTAGCTGTTCTTCCAAGTTTGTTACATCTTCTTGAGCTTGATGCATTGCTGTTTCCACCTCATTCATGGCGATTGCTGCTTCATTTTCTACAATTGGTTGTCCTGGTGGATCTTGACGCAGCGCGCAGAACTTTGACTGTCTTGAGAACTGTCTCTAGCAATATCAGTTGCAATTATAGCTTCTTGGTCAATTTCATTGTTCAACATTTTCACATCATTTGCAAAAGCAGTGCATTGTATGCTATCTTTACACGCATTAAAGGAATCTTCATAGCTCTGGAAATCTCCAAGTAATTCCAGTTCTGAACGCCATGGTTTGAACAGTTGTAAAAGGACTATATAGAAAAATTCCCTTTTATAAGCAGTGTTGCAACTCAGCTTTCTGTGTTTAATAAAATTTCCTTTCATTTGTTTCACCAAACATCCTTCGGAACCAATGACTCCATATTTTCCATTAATGATGTTCTCTGTAGTATTCTGTTTAAATGAGTAGGTTTGCAGTACATCATAGAGACACATGTTCTCAAGATGATGACTTCTGTTTGGGTAATATGAGTCCAACATATTTGTTTTCAAAATATCTGTACCTTCTGGATCTTTTGCTGCTAAATATTCAATTTCTTTTACAGATTTCAGTACTCGTTTTCGCATTGCTGCAAGACCTAGACTCACCCAAATGATTCATCTAGATTTGGAGTATAGACTTGCAGATGATAACCGATCTGAGCATTCAGATGCTCCGATTTCTCGATGCAATAACATCTTTAAACTGAAACTGTATAATTTCTTACTTAGAGTCTTCTTGTGAGAAATCTATTCCCACATTTCTTTCAATTCCGTCTTTTCTGATTTTGTAATGTAGATCGTTACATATCGAGCAACAGCAATGGAATTGTCCGCAACGTACTGAATATCATTGTTAGCATTCCACATGGACAGAATAACTGGATTGTAGTAATTTATGTACTTTGACTCTTCACTTCATTTTAAGTTGTAGGTATTTCTTGGAGACTTTCTTGTGATGGTATGTTGCAAAGATGACATAAAACTGTTCACTCTTCCTTTGGATATTACTGGACGTGGAGATGCAAAACAACATTTGGTGTAGAACTCATTCTTAGATTTATACTTTTGTCGACAGTATTTTCCAAATCATTGGCTTTGGAATCGTAAGACTTGTTATCTTAAGTTGTTTTCTTTTGTGCTTTTGGGTACATCACATGTTGTATAATGTTCCATAAAAGTAAAAAAAACTATCATCCGCATCTGTTCTAAATTTGGGGATGTCCTTAATCCCCAAACAGCATATTGATATGAGGAGCACCTCTTTCTCCAAAAGAAATCCACAACTTCTGCAAGAGGAGGATTTTTTTATTGAAGATAAAATACATCATAGCTTCAAATATTTGATTGAAAACCCTGCATACATTAACAGGATCCAAAGAGCACAATTCCCCAGGTGTTTTGTATTCAATATTTTTTATATTGCAATTTGCCTCTCGAAGAAATCCAAGTAAATCATCCCAAGCGTACTCAGCACAGCTTAGGGTAAGGAACCATGTAGGAGTTCCTAAGTTCCGAAGCATACAATTCAGTTCTCCATGACGACGGTACCAATATTCATTAGTGCCACGCTGACATGTCATCAGATTAATGAGCTGAGATTCTGAATGATCATCTCTCTGGTGCACTTTACCCATAAAATCTTTTGCAGATACATTTTGCAGATGTATTCCAGTATTCAAAATGTGATTGACTGCAAATGAAAGTCCAGACAATTCACTCTCAAACAAAAGATGCAATATAAAGAATACATTGTCAAAATCTTGGATCTCCTAGATATAATGACTGAAGCAAAAGTTTGAAGGTTGTTAGACCACTATATGCATAGTGCATCGCACTTTAAAGCACTTCACACCCTTAAGCCTGGCTCAGTGCATGAGTAAATGCTCACTAACTGAATAATTACAGTACTATAAGGAGAGACACAGGGTGAATTTTTAATTGGTTGAGTTTTACTTTAGTGAATGGATTACTACATGGTACTGAAAGAGTCACTATGGGATTGCAAGAGCACTCACACTGTGTTTGCTGGAGTATATGGATAGTAAGTGGGAAATTGTAGGCCTGAAACAAGAGTGTGAAGTTGGTTAGACTACTACATGAATGGTGCATAGGGGTTTCAAGCACTGTGTGGCCTAAAGCCTGGCTCACTGCATGAGAACATGTATTTATGTGGCTGCAAACACATCAAGCAACCAAATGTTTCTCTCTCAAATTTCCCAAATACACACTGACTCACAGTGTGATTCTAGACAAATAACAATATCAGTTACACTTCACTGAAATGATCACTATATGCTGCTGAAAGACTCACTATGGGATTGCGAGAGCACTCACAGAGTGTTTACTATAGTATATGGACACCAACAGGAGATTTGTAGGCCTGAAACAAGAGTATGAAGGTGGTTAGACTACTACATGCATAGTGCATAGGAGTTTCAAGTACTGCGTACCCTAAAGCCTGGCTCACTGCAAGAGTACATGCACTTATGTGTCTGCAAACACATCAACCAACAATATCATTCTCTCTCAATTTTCCCAAAGGCACACTGACTCACAGTATGATTCTAGACAAATAACAGTATCCCTTGCACTTCACTAAAAGGATTACTACATGCTACTAAAAGAGTCACTATGGGATTGCAATAGCACTCACACAGTGTTTACTGGAGTGTATGGATCCTAACTGTGGAATTGTAAACCTGAATAACGAGTGTGTAAGTGGTTAGACTACTACAGGCATAGTGCATAGGAATTCCAAGTACAGCATACCATAAAGCCTGGCTCACTGCAAGAGTACATGTACTCATGTGTCTGCAAACACATAAACCAACCAAATCATTCTCGCTCAATTTTCCCGAATGGAGACTGACTCACAATGTGATTCTAGACAAATAACACTATCTGTTGCATGTCACTGAAATATTTACTACATGCTACTGAAAGAGTCCCTATGGGGTTGCAAGAGCACTCACATGGAGTTTACTAGAGTGTATCGATACTAACTGGGGAATTGTAGACCTGAATCATGAGTGTGAAGGTGGTTAGGCTACGACATGCATAGTGCATAGGAGTTTTCCAGTACTACGTACCGTAAAGCCTGGCTCACTGCAAAAGTAAATGTACTTATGTGTCTTCAAACACATCAACCAAACAAATCATTTTCTCTCAATTTTCCTGAATGGACTCTGACTCACAGTGTGATTCTAGACATAAAACAGTATTTTTTGCACTTCACTGAAAGGATTACTACATGCTACTGATAGAGTCACTATGGGATTGCAAGAGCACTCACACAGTGTTTTATGGAGTGTATAGATACTGACTGGGGAAATGTAGGCCTGAATCACAAGTGTGAAGGTGGTTAGACTACTACATGCATAGTGCATAGGAGTTTCAAGTACTGCTTACCCTCAAGCCATGCTCACTGTGAGAGAACATGTACTTATTTTTCTGCAAACACATCAATCAACCAAATCATTTTCTCTAAATTTTTCAAAATGGAGACTGACTCACAGTGTGATTCTAGACAAATAACAGCATTTCTTGCACTTCACTGAAAGGATTACTACATACTACTGAAAGAGTCACTATGGGATTGCAAGAGCATTCACACGGTATTCACTGGAGTGTATGGATACAAACTGGGGAATTGTAATCCTGAATCAAGAGTTAAATGTTAAAATCAATTTATAAAGCGCTCGTACGCCCGTGGGCTTCATGGCGCTATAGGAAGTGTGAAGAATCCGTCCAACATAACACTAAGCTAACAATGGCTAATGGTAGGCTTGAGAGAACAACCAGGTTTTTAGTCCCTTGCGAAAGGTGAGTAAATCCTTACTTTGCCTAATCGGTAAGGGGATGGAGTTCCAAAGTGAGGCTGCTAGATGGCGAAAGCAGCAGCCACCCTGACGCTTCCTTTTAAAGCGAGGCACCTCCAATAGGGATTTTTGAGCAGAGCGCAGGCTTCTAGTGGGGGTATATTTAGAAACCAAACTGCGAATAAAGGCAGGGCCTTTGTCTTGTGTGGCCCTGAAGGTGATACAGCCAGCCTTAAAGGCTATGCGCTGGGAAATCGGAAGCCAATGTAGCTTTTCTAGTCCTGGTTTAATAGAAGACCATTTTGGCTGTTGTAAAATGAGTCTAGCCGCTTGATTCTGGACTAGTTGAAGTCTCTTCGACAGGCCCACTGGAAGTCCCAGGTAGACGCTGTTGGAATAGTCCAGACGGGACATGACCAAGGCAATAGTAACCTGGATTAAGGCAGACTGGGTGAGTAAGTGGGCAATTTTTTTTATTTTTCTCATTTGGAAAAAGCTTGCGGAGACCACGGCACCCACCTGGGTCTTTAAGGACAGGTCCGTATGGAGCGTGATACCTAGGCTCTTTACAGCAGTGGACCTTACAGGGGGGGTGCCCAGGTCTGCTGGCCAGTAGTTGACACTCCAGCTGGATAAACTATTTCCGGGCAAAAGTAGTTCCGTTTTTCCCGGGTTAAGTTTTAGATGGTTTTCGTTCATCCAGCATTGGATGTGTCTCATGGTGTTCTGAAATTCGGACACAGCATCGGGAATGTTCAGTTGGAATAATAGCTGTAAATCATCCGCATAATTGAACACCGTGACTTTAAATTTCTTAAGGGAATGAAGAAGAGGGCGGAGATAAAGATTAAATAATAAGGGGGACAATGACGACCCCTGCGGGACTCCACAGGTGGATGTATGCCTTTTGCCTATAAAGCTGCCTAGCTGAATTGCCTGAGTCCGGCCCTCGATAAAGGAAGTGATCCAGCTCAACGCTGGTCCTCTCAAGCCAGCCTGTTCGACACGGTTGAGCAAGATGTCATAGTCAACCGTGTCGAACGCAGCTGAGAGGTCAAGCAGCACCAGGGCTTGGTGTGTATCGGCATCCGCATTGGCTCTAAGGTTGTCTTGAAGCGCCAGGATCACCGCCTCTGTTGAGTGACCTGGGCGGAACCCCGCTTGATTAGGCTCCAAGTAGTTCGTGGTCTCGATGAAATTAGAGACGCTCTTAGAGACATGAGCCTCCAGCACCTTTGAGAGGTAGGGCAGCAGGGAGATGGGTCGATAATTTGTAAGATCCGAAGGATCCTTCCCTTGTTTTTTTACCAAAGGTATAAGGAGGGCTTTTTTAAAATCTGTGGGGACTCTGCCTTGTCTGAGGGATTCATTGAGAATAGGCAGGAGTGCATGTGGGAGAGATAGGCCTAATTCTCTAAAGATGGAAGGGGGGCAAATATCATTGGGTGACCCTGATTTGATCCGTTGAAGGAGTTCCGACAATTGTTTGCGGTCAATCGGGGGTATGTGGTCTAAGGTCTCTGGATTCATGTATGCGTCCTCAGTGGTGTTGCTGGCAGGGTGTAGTGGTATACTTTGTTTGATTGTAATGATTTTATTAATGAAATAGTTATTCAAATCATCACATAAAGCTTGAGAATGTGCGATAGGTAGTGACGTACGCTCATCGTTACAGAGGTCGAAGAGTGTGAAGGTTGTTAGAATACTACATGCATAGTGCATAGGAGTTTCAAGTACTGCGTACCCTTAAGCCTGGCTCACAGCAAGAGTACATGTATTTATGTGTCTGCAAACACATCAACCAACCAAATCATTCTTTCTCAATTTTCCCAAATGGAGACTGACTCACAGTGTGTTTCTAGACAAATAACAGTATCCCTTGCACTTCACTGAAAGGATTACTACATGCTACTAAAAGATTCACTATGGGTTTGCAAGAGCACTCACACAGAGTTTACTAGAGTGTATGAATACTAATTTCGGAATTGTACACCTGAATCACAAGTGTGAAGGTGATTAGACTACTACATGGATAGTGCATAAGAGTTTCAAGCACTGTGTGCCCTAAAGCCTGTCTCACTGCATGAGTACATGCATTTGTGTGTCTGTAAACACATCAAGAAACCAAATGTTTCTCTCTCAAATTTCCCAAATACATACTGATTCACTGTGTGATTCTAGACAAATAACAGTATCCGTTACACTTCACTGAAAGGATTACTACATGCTACTGAAAGAGTCACTATGGGATTGCAAGAGGACTTACACAGTATTTACTGGAGTGCATGGATACTAACTGGGGAATTGTAGACCTGAATCACGAGTGTGAAGGTGATTAGACTACTACATGCATATAGCATAGGAATTCAAGTACTGCGTACCCTCAAGCCTGGCTCACTGCTAGAGTGCATGTACTTATATGTCTGCAAACACATCAACAAATCAAATCATTCTCTCTCAAATACCCCAAATGGAGACTGACTCACAGTGGGATTCTAGACAAATGACACTATCCGTTAAACTTCACTGAAAGGATTACTATATGCTACTGAAAGAGCCACAATGGGATTGCAAGAGCAATCACACAGTGTTTACTAGAGTGTATGGATACTAACTGGGGAATTGTAAACCTGAATCACGAATGTGAAGGTGGTTAGACTACTACATGCATAGTGCATAGGAGTTTCAAGTAATGCATATCCTAAAGCCTGCCTCACTGCAAAAGGACATGTACTTATATGTCTGCAAACACATCAGCTAACCAAATTATTCTCTCTCAATTCTCCAAAATGCACACTGACTCAGAGTGTGATTCTTGACAAATAACAGTATCCATTGCACTTTACTGAAATGATTACTACATGCTACTGAAAGAGTCACTATGGGATTGCAAGAGCACTTACACAGTGTTTACTGGAGTGCATGGATACTAACTGGGGTATTGTAGACCTGAATCACGAGTGTGAAGGTGGTTAGACTACTACGTGCATATTGCATAGGAGTTTCAAGTACTGCGTACCCTAAAGCCTGGCTCACTGCTAGAGTACATGTACTTATGTGTCTGCAAACACGTCAACCAATCAAATCATTCTCTCTCAATTTTCCCAAATGGAGACTGCTTCACAGTGGGATTCTAGACAAAAAACACTATCCATTAAACTTCACTACAAGGATTACTATATGCTACTGAAAGAGCCACAGTGGGATTGCAAGAGCAATCACAAGTGTTTACTAGAGTGTATGGATACTAACTGGGGAATTGTAAACCTGAATCACAAATGTGAAGGTGGTTAGACTACTAAATGCATAGTGCACAGGAGTTTCAAGTACTGCGTACCCTAATGCCTGGCTCACTGCAAGAGTACATGTAATTATATGTCTGTAAACATATCAGCTAACCAAATCATTCTCTCTCAATTTTCCCAAATGCACACTGACTCAGAGTGTGATTCTAGACAAATAACAGTATCCATTGCATTTTACTGAAAGGATTACTACATGCTACTGAAAGAGTCACTATGGGATTGCAAGAGCACTCACACAGTGTTTTATGGAGTGTATAGATACTGACTGGGGAAATGTAGGCCTGAATCACAAGTGTGAAGGTGGTTAGACTACTACATGCATAGTGCATAGGAGTTTCAAGTACTGCTTACCCTCAAGCCATGCTCACTGTGAGAGAACATGTACTTATTTTTCTGCAAACACATCAATCAACCAAATCATTTTCTCTCAATTTTCCAAAATGGAGACTGACTCACAGTATGATTCTAGACAAATAACAGCATTTCTTGCACTTCACTGAAAGGATTACTACATACTACTGAAAGAGTCACTATGAGATTGCAAGAGCATTCACACGGTGTTCACTGGAGTGTATGGATACAAACTGGGGAATTGTAATCCTGAATCAAGAGTGTGAAGGCTGTTAGAATACTACATGCATAGTGCATAGGAGTTTCAAGTACTGCGTACCCTTAAGCCTGGCTCACAGCAAGAGTACATGTATTTATGTGTCTGCAAACACATCAACCAACCAAATCCTTCTCTCTCAATTTTCCCAAATGGAGACTGACTCACAGTGTGTTTCTAGACAAATAACAGTATCCCTTGCACTTCACTGAAAGGATTACTACATGCGGTACACAGTCAAAATATCGAGTTGGTAATATCGACCTACCATAATATCGAGTCTGAAATATCGAAGGAGCATAATATCGAAGTCAAGAATATCGTAGGACAGAATATCGACCCAAGGTAAGTAATATCGAAATTCTTAATATCGATGTCAGTAATATCGAAGTTAGTAATATCGATAGCATATATATCGATGTTACTAATTTCGATGACACTAATATCGATATTTGTTTTATTTTATAGTTTTTTATTATGTATGTGTTCTATGTTTAATTTAAGTATTTAAAATAATTACTATTATATGTGTATTAATTTTATATAATAATAAATTAATTTATAAGAAAATTGTATGTTTTAGTACCGGAGCGGGTTGTGGGTTTATAGGGGAATAGGGTGGGAAGTAATTTAATTATGGTAAATTGATTATTAATTAGTAGGATTAATTAATAAATTATAATTAATTGGTAATCATTTGAAAATAATATGAAAATTATTTAATTTAATTTATTAATTGATATATATGTTCTGTAGTAGGTTGTGGGTTTATAGGGAAATAGGGTGGGAAGTATTTTCATTATGGTAAGTTGATTAATTATTAGTAGGATTAATTAATTAAATATAATTAATTGCTAATTATTAATATTAATTGGAAAAAATAAATTAATTGATTAATTGATATATATTTTCTGTAGCGGGTGTGGGTTTATAGGGGAATAGGGTGGGGAGTACTTTAATTAAGGTTAATTAATTAATAATTAGTAGCAATTATCAAATAAATTATATTAATTGGTAATTCATTTTAATTAATAGTTAATACATCTAAATTATTTGCTAATTATTTATCAATAATTCATTATTGGATAAATGTGTTATATTATTGGTAGTGGTTTTATAGGGAAATATGGTGGGAAGTAAAGTAAATTTAATTAATAATAATGTATTAAAACTAATTGTATTGTTAATAATATAATTGTTAATTAATTATTAATTGGTAATTAAATATTTTTGAATGTTAATATTTTACATTAATTTTAGGTAAAATATATTTTGCTAAGCATGTGTTTTAAAATTAAGTATAGGTATTGTATATCGTTTATATTTATTTAATAGTTAATTTATTTATAATTACAAAAGTCGTTTATTTATAAGTATGTTATTTTAACCCTTATACTATCCAACACTTTCCCTACTGTTGCACTCTCTGGAGTTGGAATCGTTTTTTTTACCCCTACGCTATCCAACGCCTTCCCTACTGTTGCACTCTCTGGAGTGGGAATAGTAATTTTTACCCCTACGCTATCCAACGCTTTCCCTACTGTTGCAATCTTTGGAGTGGGAATAGTAATTTTTACCTCTACGCTATCCAATGCTTTCCCTACTGTTGCAATCTCTGGAGTTGGAATAGTAATTTTTACCCCTACGCTATCCAACGCTTTCCCTACTGTTTCACTCTCTGGACTGGGAATAGTAATTTTTACCCCTACGCTATCCAATGCTTTCCCTACTGTTGCACTCTCTGGAGTGGGAATAGTAATTTTTACCCCTACGCTATCCAACGCTTTCCCTACTGTTGCACTCTCTGGAGTGGGAATAGTAATTTTTACCCCTACGCTATCCAATGCTTTCCCTACTGTTGCACTCTCTGGAGTGGGAATAGTAATTTTTACTTCTACGCTATCCAACGCTTTCTCTACTGTTGCACTCTCTGGAGTGGGAATAGTAATTTTTACCTCTACGCTATCCAACACTTTCCCTACTGTTGCACTCTCTGGAGTGGGAATAGTAATTTTTACCCCTACGCTATCCAACACTTTCCCTACTGTTGCACTCTCTGGAGTGGGAATAGTAATTTTTACCCGTACGCTATCCAACGCTTTCCCTACTGTTGCACTCTCTGGAGTGGGAATAGTAATTTTTACCCCTACGCTATCCAACGTTTTCCCTACTGTTGTACTCTCTGGAGTGGGAATAGTAATTTTTACCCCTAAGCTATCCAACGCTTTCCCTACTGTTGCACTCTCTGGAGTGGGAATAATAATTTTTACCCCTACGCTATCCAACGCTTTCCCTACTGTTGCACTCTCTGGAGTGGGAATAGTAATTTTTACCCCTACGCTATCCAATGCTTTCCCTACTGTTGCACTCTCTGGAGTGGGAATAGTAATTTTTACCCCTACGCTATCCAACGCTTTCCCTACTGTTGCACTCTCTGGAGTGGGAATATTAATGTTGACCCCTACGTTATCCAACGCTGTCCCTACTGTTGCACTCTGTGGAGTGGGAATAGTAATGTTAACCCCTACGCTATCCAACGCTTTCCCTACTGTTGCACTCTCTGGAGTGGGAATAGTAATTTTTACCCCTACGCTATCCAACGCTTTCCCTACTGTTGCACTCTCTGGAGTGGGAATAGTAATTTTTACCTGTACGCTATCCAACGCTTTCCCTACTGTTGCACTCTCTGGAGTGGGAATAGTAATTTTTACCCCTACGCTATCCAACGCTTTCCCTACTGTTGCACTCTCTGGAGTGGGAATAGTAATTTTTACCCCTACGCTATCCAACGCTTTCCCTACTGTTGCACTCTCTGGAGTGGGAATAGTAATTTTTACTCCTACGCTATCCAACGCTTTCCCTACTGTTGCACTCTCTGGAGTAGGAATAGTAATTTTTACCCTTACGCTATCCAACGTTTTATATAATTAATTGTAAAAGAATTAAATGTTTATTTTATTTTTTATATTACTTACATTTTATTTATGTTATTGTTTTATGTTTATAAATGTATTAGTAAATTAGTAAATTAGAATATATTTTATTAATTTATAAATTAGTAAAATAATTATTAATACGTATTGTTCAGTACATATATATTATATATTTAGTGTATATATTTAATTAATGTATTATTAATATATATGTATTATTTATTAATTTTAAACATTATTAGATATTTTTAAATATTTATATATTATTTATTAGTGTTATATACTTAATTTTACATTTATATATTAAAAGAATAAAAAGTCGATATTTTTAACATCGATATTTTTTACATCTATAGTATTTTTTCGATATTTTTGTACTTACCATGTTGTAGATAGGATGTCGATATTTTTGCCCTCGATATTATTGACTCAATATTCTTGTAGGTCGATATTTATGAGGTCGAAATTCTGTCAGGGATCCACTACATGCTACTAAAAGAGTCACTATGGGTTTGCAAGAGCACTCAGACGGAGTTTACTAGAGTGTACGAATACTAACTGGGGAATTGTAGACCTGAATCACGAGTGTGAAGGTGATTAGACTACTACATGGATAGTGCATAGGGTTTCAAGCACTGTGTGCCCTAAAGCCTGTCTCACTACATGAGTACATGCATTTGTGTGTCTGTAAACACATCAAGCAACCAAATGTTTCTCTCTCAAATTTCCCAAATACATACTGATTCACTGTGTGATTCTAGACAAATAACAGTATCCGTTACACTTCACAGAAAGGATTACTACATGCTACTGAAAGAGTCACTATGGGATTGCAAGAGCACTCACACAGTGTTTACTGGAGTGCATGGATACTAACTGGGGAATTGTAGACCTGAATCACGAGTGTGAAGGTGGTTAGACTACTACATGCATATTGCATAGGAATTCAAATACTGCATACCCTCAAGCCTGGCTCACTGCTAGAGTACATGTACTTATATATCTGCAAACACATCAACAAATCAAATCATTCTCTCTCAAATATCCCAAATGGAGACTGACTCACAGTGGGATTCTAGACAAATGACACTATCTGTTAAACTTCACTGAAAGGATTACTATATGCTACTGAAAGAGCCACAATGGGATTGCAAGAGCAATCACACAGTGTTTACTAGAGTGTATGGATAATAACTGGGGAATTTTAAACCTGAATCACGAATGTGAAGGTGGTTAGACTACTACATGCATAGTGCATAGGAGTTTCAAGTACTGCATACCCTAAAGCCTGCCTCACTGCAAGAGGACATGTACTTATATGTCTGCAAACACATCAGCTAACGAATTCATTCTCTCTCAATTTTCCCAAATGCACACTGACTCAGAGTGTGATTCTAGACAAATAACAGTATCCATTGCATTTTACTGAAAGGATTACTACATGCTACTGAATGAGTCACTATGGGATTGCAAGAGCACTCACACAGTGTTTTATGGAGTGTATAGATACTGACTGGGGAAATGTAGGCCTGAATCACAAGTGTGAAGGTGGTTAGACTACTACATGCATAGTGCATAGGAGTTTCAAGTACTGCTTACCCTCAAGCCATGCTCACTGTGAGAGAACATGTACTTATTTTTCTGCAAACACATCAATCAACCAAATCATTTTCTCTCAATTTTCCAAAATGGAGACTGACTCACAGTGTGATTCTAGACAAATAACAGCATTTCTTGCACTTCACTGAAATGATTACTACATGCTACTGAAAGAGTCACATTGGGATTGCAAGAGCACTCACACAGTGTTTTTTGGAGTGTATAGATACTGACTGGGGAAATGTAGGCCTGAATCACAAGTGTGAAGGTGGTTAGACTACTACATGCATAGTGCATAGGAGTTTCAAGTACTGCATATCCTCAAGTCTTGCTCACTGAGAGAGAACATGTACTTATATGTCTGCAAACACATCAGCTAACCAAATCATTCTCTCTCAATTTTCCCAAATGCACACTGACTCAGAGTGTGATTCCAGACAAATAACAGTATCCATTGCACTTTACTGAAAGTATTACTACATGCTGCTGAAAGAGTCACTATGGGATTGCAAGAGCACTCACACAGTGTTTTTTTGAGTGTATAGATACTGACTGGGGAAATGTAAACCTGAATCACGAATGTGAAGGTAGTTAGACTACTACATGCATAGTGCATAGGAGTTTCAAGTACTGCATACCCTCAAGCCTTGCTCACTGCGAGAGAACATATACTTATGTGTCTGCAAACACATCAATCAACCAAATCATCTCTCTCAATTTTCCAAAATGGAGACTGACTCACAGTGTGATTCTAGACAAATAACAGTATTTCTTGCCCTTCACTGAAAGGATTACTACATGCTACTGAAAGAGTCACTATGGGATTGCAAGAGCATTCACACGGTGTTCACTGGAGTGTATGGATACAAACTGGGGAATTGTAGGCCTGAATCACGAGTATGAAGGTGGTTAGACTACGACATGCATAGTGCATAGGAGTTTCAAGTACTGCATACCCTAAAGCCTGGCTCACTGCAAGAGTACATGTATGTATGTGTCAGCAAACACATCAACCAACCAAATCATTCTCTCTCAATTTTCCCAAAGGGATACTGACTCACAGTGTGATTCTAGACAAATAATAGTATCCCTTGCACTTCACTGAAAGAATTACTACATGCTACTAAAAGAGTCACTATGGGATTGCAAGAGCACTCACACAGAATTTTATAGAGTGTATGAGTACTAACTGGGGAATTGTAGACCTGAATCACGAGTGTGAAGGTGGTTAGACTACTTCTTGGATAGTGTATAAGAGGTTCAAGCACTGTGTGCCCTAAAGCCTGGCTCACTGCATGAGTACATGTATTTTTGTGTCTGCAAACACATCAAGCAACCAAATGTTTCTCTCTCAAATTTCCCAAATGCACACTGACTCACAGTGTGATTCTAGACAAATAACACTATCCATTGCACTTCACTGAAAGAATTACTACATGCTACTGAAAGAGTCACTATGGGGTTGCAAGAGCACTCACACAGTGTTTACTAGAGTGTATGGATACTAACTGGGGAATTGTAGACCTGAATCACAAGTGTAAAGGTGGTCAGACTACCACATGCATATTGCATAGGAGTTTCAAGTACTGCGTACCGTAAAGCCTGGCTCACTGTATAGTGTAGTTCCTATATTCCCAATAGGCTCTGCGCATTGGAATAACATAAGCTATAGTTTAGACTAAGGACTGAGGTCGACTAGATCTCTGTTAAATATGTTAGACTTAATTGTGAATGCCAGCTAGCTCAGAGGTCACTAGAAACTTCCTCGAATACACAAGAATGGATTAGTTTCTGACATCCATATAACATGACAACTTTGTTCCCCAAGAATAAGGAATATATCTCCAGAGTCGCGGAAACAATAGATGACTATTTCACTCAGTCAATCGTGCATGCTTTGTTTCTCCAGAAGTGCAGAGAAATAGAGAGACAGGCGTTTTCAATAAAAAGGTTATTTATTGAGCAGTCTTCTTTCTCATGCAAGAGAAGTGAATTGCTACAATCGTAATACTTGCTAAGAAGTAAAGTGCGTACAGTAACAGGAGTATTATGAACTAATACTGTAAAAGCATTTATATGGTTTCTAAGCCATAAGATACATAAAATAGATAAAATACATACAATGATAAATAAGGACTAATAGTACTCAACTGGTGCATCTAAAATATGCCTACCCGGGTGTACCTAACCTAAGTCTAGTACAAGGGAAGAAGTAAGTGAGGTGTAGCTTGAGTTAAATAGTTTCTGCCAAGAATCTATCCAAGACTTCTCTAAGGGTCTAATCAGCTCCGTACCTTGGTTATAGAATGTAGGAGGTCTTGTATCTCTCTCACAGGACTCGGTCTCCCAGTAACCCGCAAGGGTTGCAGGGAAACACAGGAGCTGGATTTTCCCGGCAGGAGAAAAGACAGCGTCTCTCTCAGTGCGTCAGCAGGAGGAGTCGGCTTCCTCCGGCATTCGCATACATCAGGGCATCGGGCAAGTAGTTAGTCGATCTGCTCTAAAAACACTGTGTTTGTTAGGGCAGATGTGGGCATATTTATACCTGGAAGGTGCCGAGTTTGACGTAAGGGTAGACATAATAACGTCACTAAGAACTCAAAGTTCTTTACACGCTCCAGGAGTTCTGGGACAAATCAATACTGCAGCAGGGGGAATTCCCGTGCTGCTGAAGGCTGGTTGCCTTCAAGAACTCCTTGTACTCTGGGAGCTTAGTGGAAGTAGCCATGCCGTATTTGGACTGCATTGCTGTGCCTAAATATGTTTATGACTCTTATGCCTATATAAGGATATGATAAGGTTTACCTATATAAGGGCATGAATCTGGAAAATTACACTAGAGCCCTAGATACGTTACAACACCCACTCCACGTCGAATGTCCATCTTTACTAAATACTAAGCAGTTATAACATCTCTAAGCATGTGTTTACAATCCCACACCCAAAAAATACATAAAATGCATTTGAAATGGTTTGTACACGAAAAATGAGTTTTGTACTGTACGTTTTCTAAGCAGTGTTATCATTCAAATAATGCATATAGTTTTTCATTTGAAATGCTGGCGGAATGATTCACGAAATTACATTTATGAAATGGGTCTTAATACAGAAGAGATTGTCAAGACCATTTCATCACAGATTTATTTCATACTGTACATGTGCTAGAGGCTAAGTTCAAAATATTGTCTCTAGGTATCAAAAAAAAGAAATCTTGTTCTCTAAGAATAGTTCTACATTAAGCAGATTACTCTGTGCCAAAAAAAAGAAAAAAAGGTAAATATTTTGGTTTTGAGAAAAAATTATTTCTTTGTAGTAAAAAATAGTTCAAAATTTTAGAAGTTCTGTTTATCAAAACTGAAGGCCGAAATCAAAGTTCAGGGAACGCTGTGTGCTTGTTTCTCAAGAGTTATTCTCGTTGTTAGGAGAAAACATTAACTCAGATAGGCTGACAAAGAATTTGTCTACCACAGTAGGTTAAAGTTGTGCCATTTCCGAAAAAGTGGAAATAGTGCATTTGTGAGATGCATTACCGTCAGCATTATCTGGAACAGCAATGTTCACAGAAGGTTGTACCTGTGTGCTGCTTTCATCTCGTACCTCACTGCCACCTAGTCGTAATGGTGAGGTCTCAACGAATGCCGTCATCAGAATTGGTAGCCGCTGGGGACGACACGTTGCATGAGCCGTTACCGAACCAAGCAAAGTATCGACATCCATAGGTACTGCTGATGGAAGTGAGAGACAGATGTCTAACACGCATTCTTCTCCGCAGAGCAGGCATCGTAGAACAGGTAAGATGCAATCTTGCCAGATTGGTCTGAATGATAGAAACCATGTGGTATTCAGATCTCTTAGACGAGTCAAGCCGAGAACATGTGTTATCCTATTTTGGTACCGCAGTGCCTGGATCGCTTGTTCCATGGTAACCAGGGTATCGCTGGTGACTGGACTTGCCATATCGGAGCAGAAGGAACAAAAATAGAATTCATGCTATGGGTCCCAAAATGATATGCAGACCGCCGAATACAGAGTGCACGAAATTCGGGAAAATGCTCAAGACTGCTTCAAAGGGTGCTAACAGTCCCGAAAAAAGTGTCTTAAATACATGTGCGATGCCACTGGTATCTGACATGTTTAAAATTTGACCTAACATTTCTACGAAATGTACGGGGCAATTTGTTGATAATAATGTATGTATCTCTGCTGAGGTCCTTGCAACCTGCAGATCATACGTTTCTTTAGACGAGGTCAAAGGCACAGTTTTTTGTAAAAGAATGGCTTTCATTCTGCTTAATGTATCAATTCGAATAGAAGATATATTCAATGAAGGCCAAATTGTTGCCTCCTTGTCTGGTTTGCTGTTTGAATACAATACTTGCATACAACAAGTGACCCTGGATGTAACAATGACGAGATAGGGCGTTCCTGGCAACATGCCACAACAGCTGTGGTCACTTAACATAACATAGCTATCTTTGGAAAGCTACCTGAAAACACGTTCTATTTGTGTTGCTGGAGTGCCGTGCAAGTGGCAAGAAAGATCATTAGATGAACCCTCACAGGCTCCATGTAAATTAACTTCTTGACACAGAACCACTTAGTGATTTTTCAAAAAAAATTCCACTAAGAAATACCTCTTTGTTACCCCCACTCCAACATCTATGAGTGTATGGTAAATTCCAGGTCGACTTAATGTATCCTTTACCCAACCTTTCATACAGGCCCGCTGGTTTATGCTGTAGGCAGTATTGAAACTGGAATCTCGTTATTGGTATTGTTATGGTACCATGTATTATCCATTCAATGACAGGTTTCTCGGAAACTGTTAATGGTAATCTTTCTAGTTTTTGAATGCTCAGCACCGTATAGTCTGTTCCTTTTTGTGCCAAAGAGATTTGTTTATCAGTAAGGTTAAAGATAGAAAATATTAACGTTGTGTTGATTACACGCCAAGGCACGTAGCCTGAACGTAGATTTTGTAACGTCCAGCCTAACTGTACAATAAAACGTAATTGGGACTGGCCATGTTGTAACATTAGCATATCCTATTCTATTATATCAATAGCAGATGATACAATGCTGTCCAAAGAATAAATTCTGGAGGACAGAGTCGTTAACCCATTGTCCACTACAGACAGTGATTTTTCCAAATTAATACGAACAATTTCTCGTATTTTTTCAGCAGTTTCAATTTGCGTTATTTTCCAAGCTTCGTTGTAAGCAGCATATATACCGGCATATATGAAACGCTTTTGACGCTGTTTGCGAGGTTGAGGAAAATGAAATTTTACATGGCCAATGTGTCCCCTGCGTGTACCCCACGTTTAGTGTATGTGCATGTCATCCATGTATTTTCTCTCTATGGCCTGCAATAATAATGCCTCTGCATTTCCGTCCCACTTTATTATTTATTTATTTATTTATTTATTAGAAAGTTTTGTATAGCGCGAACAAGACCCGTGGGTATCAGAGCGCTTAACATATAGGCGTATGCGACATACATTATATATCACTCAGTTAAATGGGCAACGAGACAAATTGCATATGAGGCGTGGACAAAGACATATATATCAAACAGTTCAACAGAACAACAAATATGAAGTAGAAGATAGGAGGTAGGTAATAAATATAGAACAGTGTAGGTTATATTTCACTCACGAGAAGATGTGTAAGCAACTATGAGGTAGATGATAGGAGGTAGATGATAGATAAAGTCATAGGTGGATATATATATATCATAAGTAGAGTGTGTAAACAGGTATGATATTTAGTTCAATGTCATTTTGAGACTGATTGGATCTAGATGGTGTATTTTTTCATCAGATAGCTCTTTAGCTCTCGCTTGAATGCTTCTACATTATGTCAGTTACCAAGCCTTCCATCAAAGAAACGTTAATATTGCACTGGGCCCATGTTGCCCATGTTTTTGTATTGTGCACGTTTAAAATCGAGATGAACCCATTTTGTGGCTCAGCCTGAGCCAGGACCCGAATTAAGGTTTCATGCCTCCAGACAATCTGAGAGCTGCAGCTCAGCTACGTATCCCTGACCTCGCATACTTTTGGCTAAGCCGAGAGGGGCCCAGCCTGGGGTGCCAAGACAGTATTTTGCAAAACAGTTATCTGCTTGCTCTACAGAATCACATTCTTGCCTAGTGAAGAAGGTAAACAGAACCCGTCTGCAGAGATAGGGCCTAGCCTTTCTGTTTCCAAGTGATTTGCAGAGCTCGCATCCATAGAAAGCCCAAAGCCCCCACGCAATGAACGAAGAAATATATGCCCACACTGGCTCTTGGTGATGAGCAACCTTTGCTTGAGCGACCTTTGCTTCAGATAATACATCCTCCAAACTTAAGATATCAGATAATACCAGACGTGCAGGTCGTCCTGACACTGAAGGCCTCTCTACTAGACCGAAAGTCAGCTCCCCCCAGCTTCCCCCAGTTACACGTCAATTGCACGTCATGACCAAGTTGCGCACACAAGTAGGGCAAAGGTTTCAGCTGGCCATGCAGACCCCCTCCATGTATCCACCCACCTATGACACACCTATGACTCCTCAACTGAACACCCTCATGCATGCCCACATGCTCTTATCTCTTTCTTTCTCTTGCTCTGCCTGGAGCGCTCCTCCTTCTCTATGCAATTTAATGTATAAATATTGTACTCTGTGAATAAAGTTTAGAAGACCCTTCCTGAACCTTAGTGGTGATGGAACCCGATTCTCCCTTAACTCGAGTTACTGAAATAAAGCCCTTTTGAATCGGACACCACGGACTCTGCCTCTCATTATATGCATGACCCTTTGTTTATTTATAGAAATTATGACATGGTAATACTTTATTTACCACATAAACCTGGCGCCCGAACAGGGACAAATCCCCTTCCCCACGTGCCGGCGATATAGGTCCAGCCCTTGCCCCCTTCTACAGCCGTGACGGACTTCAAAGTGTACACGCCAGCAGGACTTCCTGCTTACTCCCTCAGGCCCACGGAGGAGACGGACTGCGACCAGGCATCCACACGAGGCGGTGAGGATCGCGGACCATCCCAACCAGAGCCCAACCTGTGAGAGAGCAAGGTCCAAGGTTTCCGAAGGTCCACCTGTTCCGCGGCGCATGCGCAGTATCAAGTTCGCGCAGTATCAAGTTTCCGAGGCCTTCAAGTTCTGCTTCCCAGTGAGTACCACTAGTGGGAACGCATAAAGTTCAAGACGGGTTCATTTATTTGAGCTCGGTAAAGACGTGTCCGTTCACACGAGCACGGTAAAGACGGGTCCATTTCGGTGGGCACGGTAAAGACGTGTCTCTTTCTGAGACCGGTATGGTTGTACTGTATTCCAGTGCATAAAGTTAACTGTTTTCAAGTACATGTTTTACTCCATGTATCAGGTTAGACTGTATCTGTTTTAGTGTTTTAGTGTTGTAGTGTGAATGATTGTTTCAGTCAGTCTATTTTGTGTGTATTGTGTTTTCATTACGTTGGTTTCAACATGCCACTGTTTTCGAAATTACGTCAGATAGGGACCAGGAAAGGCATATTAGAAGAGCCAGTTAACATCCCGCCTAGAGACACACCTGGTCATTACATGTATAATAAGCACGGGCTAGATGCCGTATTGTATTTAGAACTATGAGTAGAATACACAAAGGATTTAGAGGAGAAGTACAGATGGCCTATCTCGGGAACGTGGGATTCTGAATGCATTATGAGAGTAGAGGAAGCGCTATGGAAAACGAAAGCAAGACCCTCACAGAAAGATGCCATTGAGTTATGGCGTAAAGAGTCACATAAGAGAGCAGAGAAAGAATTCCACCAAGCAGAGAGAACTAAACAAGCAGCGGAAAAAGCCAAAGAAAAAGAACTGCGGGAGGAGGGGGAACGGGTCAAGACAGAACAGGCTGATAGAGAAAGAAATGCTGTCGTTACTGGTATTTATCCCGTCCTCTCAGAAGAACTAGCTAGAGTGACCCCCTCAGAAACACCCCGTAGGTGGCGAACGCCACCACCTGTACCCTTTAGAGTATGTAGAAAAAAGCCAACAGCCTCCGAAGCTTTTATTTCCTCCTATCTAGAAGAATCCGCACCGGACTATGTAAACGCAGATTTCCCTCCGCCCCCATCAGCAGATCAGCTCCAGCAGCTCGTGAAAGACGACGAAGGACAAGGGGCTGTAGGGGAAGGGGGGCCAACGCTAACGCCAAGGCCAACGCCAACGTCAACGCCATATAAGTTTACTGTAGATGTAGCAATCCCTCGCTGTATATACGATCCAGAACCAGGAAAGGGCTCAATGCTCGTGATTTCACTAAGATTAAGACAAGCTGTCGACTATTTGGTCACACTACCAGACATGAAAGAACACCTAGATAAAATATACCGTTTCATCAGGACGGGGCAGGGTCCCGAGAGTATAGAACAGGCCATGGAACACAGAAAGGTGGGGGTTAAGAACTACATCCTACATTTTATGATCAACTGCCTGATCAGGGAACAAGACCAAGGAGACGGAGATGTACAGCCTGGTTTGATAGAATGGAGTGATAACATAGATGCCGGTAGGCATGATAAACAGGGACAGACAGATAGCATGTACAAGAAAATACGAAAGGAAATATTAGCAATACACAGAGTAGGGTCTGACGAGAAGGGTGAGTCATCACAGGAAGAGTCAGACGAGGTAAAGGACAAAATGAATTACGTAGCCAAAGCACGACAGTTCGACAGGCCCAAGTGCCTCGACTACCGTAAACAGGGACAGGCTATAAAAGAAAGATATTCCCTTGAAAATCTATTCCAGGCAACTGAAAAAGCACTGAAACGACAGATAGAGAGCGAGCGATCTCACACCCCACACGAAAAGGAATTGGCCCGGTCAGCCACCCAGTGGGTGTCCAATTCCAATATATATAGTAATGATGTAGTGGCCCAAACTTTCTTGAGCCTTCCGCCGAACGAACAGCGTTTCGCCGGTATTTACATGGTCCAACATTTAATAACGTTGTATGAAAGTCAATATTCTGATCCGGGTCACTTGTATAAATTACTGGACGACATACTTCTAGAAAGATGGACAGGCCTGGGTACTGACTTAATTAATGTTATCCTGGATCAACGACATAGTACCTGAATTCTCTGACCACATGCATGCTTCCCGCCCCACACCACGACAGAAAGCACCTATACATAGACAGACAGAACCCCCTACGAGAGGTACATCCCGTAAAAAATGCAACCGGTGAGCTTCAACGAGTGTATGTTTACACTCCCTTGACGAAATTAGAAATACTGGAAATGAAAAAGATGCTGCCCTGCCATGATAAAGACCCGGGGGGGTTTAACCGAGAATTAAAAGACATTCTCCGCATTGGAGATTACACGTACGCTGACATTCTGAAACTATTGAAAGTACTGTTGCCTAGAGGTATTTACGAAAAGCTTAAGGAAAAGGACTGGCAGGTGGGAGAGAAAAAGTTAAGTTGGGCAGAATTGGAAACAGAGGATAAAGCCAGGCTTCCGGGGGTTGGTCTTGGGGACAAAGCTAGAGAACTACCTGAACTCCTAATACAGGTTTTGCCGAGACTATTGATTACTAAAAAGGAAGACTGGGATGCTATTTCAGCCTGTAAACAGAAACCAGACGAGGACACAAGTGATTTCTATTCTAGATTCGAGAAATGCTTTGCCATTAATAGTGGCCTTAAGCCCAGTAGTGAGTCATATCCACATCTTTTCATGAGCAAATTAGTAGAGAATTCCCTACCCCAGATCAAGAATAGAGTACTGAAGGTTGAGAGTACTTGGCAAGCAAACAGCCCTTCACAAATGTTGCAAATGCTACAATATCACCAGAACAGGATTAGAGAAGAGCAGGATCAGGAAAAGAGACGCATGAAAGAGACAAAAATGAAGGTGCTGGTTGCCCAAACAGTACCGGCAAACACGAACAAAAATGGCAAAAATGCCACGACACCTGTCAAGGGGAACTGTAATTATTGCAAGCAACCAGGTCACTATGTAAATGAATGTGCTGTCCTGAAACACAATATAGCTACAGGCAAAACAAAAGAACGACCACATGTTCCTAGGCAAAATAGTACACCACAGAACGCACAACAGACAGTAGCGAATTTTCCACCCCCACCACCGCCTGTTCATGCCACACAACAAATGTATCAGTACACGCAGTCAGACTATCCAGAATACCAAGCATTCTCATGAAACAGCCTTGAGAGGGAAGTTGGCTTGCCCCTTATTGAGGTTCCTGTAGATCAAGAGGGTTCCTATGTACATAGTCGTGTATTGGGAAAAGACAGAACATTTCTGATTGACACAGGGGCGAGCAGAACTACCATCAGCCATGACGAGGTTCCAGGGGCACCCCTCTCGGGCTCACAGAATGTTTCCCTGGGATTTTCAGGAAAGCCTATTGTTAATGAAGTATCGAAACCAGTCTCCCTAGGGGTTGGTCCATTGTCACGTACCACAGACTTGCTACTTACTAAATCATGTCCAGAAAACTTACTTGGTATAAAGACATCAAAAGAACTAGGAGCAGTTATATGTTGTTCTCCAGAAGGAGTACGATTGTTCTTACGTGATTTTAAGGGACATTATGTGTTGAAAGAATTTTGACCACAGACTCCAGAATGTACCACAGCACCTATGGGCACAAGGTCCGACTGACGTAGGCTACATGGACATAACACCACACCGTGTCACTCTTAAAGCAGGAGTTGTACTACCACGTATACGACAATACAAGTTACCACCTGATGCCGTAGTGGCCTTATTGAAAATTGTTGACGAGCTCATTGCACAAGGGGTGGTAGTGGAGACTGACTTGAATGTATGTAACTCACCTGTCATTCCTATCCTTAAACGAACAGACCCTAATGCACCACCAGTTTACAGACTAGTTGTTGACCTTCGAGAATTGAATAAATGTGTAGTACCTCAATACCCAGTGGTCCCAGACATTTCTTCATTACTGACTGCTATTGATTCTGAGGCAACGTTCTTTACTGTCATTGACTTGAAGAATGCTTTCTTTAGTGTTCCCATTCATCCAGATAGCCAGTATCTTTTCGGGTTCAGTTTAAATGGACGCAGCTTTAAATTTACGAGAGCTCCCCAAGGTTTTACAGAGAGTCCTAGCATTTACAGCCAAGCAGTAAAAAGACAGCTGGACAGTATTAACATGCCTACCAACACTGCACTGCTCCAGTACGTAGACGACATCCTAATTACAGCACAATCAGAACCAGACTGCGAAAATGTATCACTGACAGTTTTACACTTTCTGGCAGACAAGGGGCACAAGGTGTCCCCTTCAAAGTTGCAATTCTGTGCACAGCAAGTGGTGTACCTTGGACACTTGCTGTCCAAGAGGGGTAGACAGCTGACACAAGAACGTATTCAGTTAATTGCTAACCTTTCACAGCCCAAGACACAAAAGGAAGTGCGAGCCTTCATTGGCCTCACTTCATACTGCAGACAATGGATTCCCCAGTATGCCTATCTAGCCAAACCACTCATACAGTTGACAACACAGGAGGCAGCGTCTTCGACTGTCCTCCCTTGGACACAAGAACATACCTTGGCATTTGAAGAATTAAAAAGAGCCTTATGTCAAGCGCCAGTTTTAGCGACTCCTAGTTACAGCAAACCCTTTATGCTTTTCGTAACTGAACAAGATGAAACAGCATTATCTGTTCTCACACAAGATCAAGCAGGAAAGCACAAGCCTTGTGCTTATTTTTCTAGTACACTGGATCCAGTGGCCCAGGCTCTGCCTGCGTGCCTGAAATCAGTTGCAGCAACAGCCCTAGCCATAAGACAAAGTGACTCTATAGTGCTGGGACACCCCCTGACAGTCCAGGTACCGCATGCAGTGGAAGGTCTCTTGAACAGGACACAGACACAACACTTGACCGTAGCGAGACTGACAGGATATGAACTGATGTTATTTCAGCCACATATAGAAATCAGACGATGTAACATTCTGAACCCTGCTACACTTTTGCCCTCAAGTACAGTAGACACCGCACCACATGACTGTGTGGAAGTAATGAATATAGTGACGAAACCAAGACAAGACCTGACAGATGCGGCACTTGCAGACCCTGACCTAACACTCTATGTAGATGGATCATGCATGAGAACGAGTGCAGGAGAGTTAGTGGCAGCATATGCCGTGACCACTAACACTGAAGTCATAGAGACACAAAGAATAGACATACTGTCAGCACAAGCAGCAGAGCTCATCGCTCTGACACAAGCCTGCATAAGAGCTAAACACTTGAAAGTGAACATTTATACAGATTCACAGTATGCTTTTGGCGTTGTTCATGACTTCGGAGTATTATGGCCAGAGAGAGGTTTTGAGGTAATTGAAATTTTTATGGTCAAGTATGTCCCCTATCGTGTACCCCAACGTCTCCATGTACGTGCTTACAAGTACATGTAATTTCCCTCCATGACCGAATATGAAGACGCAAATACATTTGCGTCCAACGTTAACATGTCCTCTTTCAGATCCACCATGAATGGATCGATAATTCAGTTCCTAACCATACCATGCCAACGTCTTTACATGGTACACTTTTACGTTTTTCCTAGCTCTGCCGAGCTAGGCCCTGATTTCT
Source organism: Lissotriton vulgaris (assembly GCF_964263255.1). Classification (NCBI taxonomy): domain Eukaryota; kingdom Metazoa; phylum Chordata; class Amphibia; order Caudata; family Salamandridae; genus Lissotriton; species Lissotriton vulgaris. Next base: position 382,937,276 of record NC_141689.1, read on the forward strand.
GTCTCCGAGCCTTTTCTGCCTCCTGCCTCTGAAAGCTGCAGCATGGACACGTATCCCTGACCTCTGCCTCACTTCCTGCCAAGCAAAGCGGTGCCTGGCTCAACCTGGCCTGCCTGCCAAAATCGTATTTTACCTTCAAGTTATCTGTTCAGCCTCCTCGAAAATACATTCCTGTCTAGTGATTTAGGTAAACATCTCCCCGGCTGCAGAGCAAAGAGCAAGTCTTCCTGTCTCCATGCAAGTAATTTACAGTTCCCGTTGCCATAGTAGGCCCATGGCCCCTGCACGTAGACACGTAGACATATATGCACGCACTAGTATTCAGTATAGATTAGCCTCTGCCCGAGAGACCTTTTACTCCAGATAATACGTCCTCCAAACATAAGATACCAGATATGTTATAGGTCCAGGTCGTTCTGACATCCCAGACTTCTGTCTCTTCTACTATTGTTAAAGTTCTCCCCAGTTACGTATCTATGTCACGTCATGCCAGTTGCGCGCGCATCCTCACTTTCTGCTGATCCTGCAACTTTCTCTATGCACCCACCCACATGTGACGATTCTTGTGACGTTTCTCTGACATGTACAGTGCACGCCTCTGTGTACGCCTATTACACGCCTTCTTTCACGCCTCCTGTTACGCACATGTGTTCTTATCTTCTCTTTTCCACCTGTTACGCCTACTGTATTGGATTCAATGATGTTACTTTACTATATATAATGTGTAATGTTAATAAAACGTTGACTGTCCCTTCCCGAACCCTAGTGGTGACGGAACATGATCTCCAACCTCGAGGTTTTTCCATTAAAACCCGTATGACTCAGATACCACGGACTCTGCCTCTCATTTTTATGAGCTGTCTTGTAATGATAATTATACGGAAAAATTGATTAGGTAAAATATTTACCACATAATTTGGCGCCCGAACAGGGACCCCTCCCCCACCCCACGCGCCGGCGATGCGTCGCGGGCCTTGCCCCCTGCCACAGCCGTGACGGACACCCATGCGCATCTGCAAGTTTTCCTGTATCTCCCTCAGGCCTACGGAGGTGACGGAGACTGCGGTCGACATCCAGACGAGGCGGTGAGGAGTGCGGAGGATCCCGACCAGAGCCCAGCCGAGAGTAGCAGTGTCCGAGGTATCCAGAGGCCCACCTGTTCCGAAGTGTCGAGGCGCATGCGTAGTAGCAGTACCAGTAGAAGTCCAGTCCAGTCCGAGGCCTTCAAGTTCAAGTTCAAGTATTGCTCCCGGTGAGTACCGTTGCTAGGGACGCATCTAGACGGGTGCATTCTCTCTGGGTTGTTGGTGACGCTACACTGGCTACCCATCCGCAAACGGATTGCCTTTAAGGCTCTGACACTGGCCTATAAGGCGCTCCATGCTGTGGGAGCTAAACATCTCCAAAAGAGACTGACCTTTTACCACCCCACCCGCTCGTTGAGGTCGGAATCTCTACTTTTGGCGGCTGTTCCGCGCGTGAAGAGGGCTCGCCTAGGGGGCCGCTCCTTCAGTCTTCTGGCTCCACAGATGTGGAATTCATTACCGCTCCCTTTGCGGGGGGCGACTACCCTCCTTGATTTTAGAAGAGGTCTCAAAACCTGGCTGTTTTCTCAATAGGTCTGCCAGTAGCTCTGTTTTTTTCTGTTGACTTCTTAACCTCTTTTATCTTTGTTGTGTTATTCTGAAATCTGTTCGCCTTACCTAAAGCGCCGGGACACTCTTTTTGAGTAACCGTTGCGCTATACAAAAAAAATAAATAACATAACATAACATAACATAACATAACATAACATAACATAACATAACATTAGTTTGTGTCCGGTCAAGACAGGTCTGGGTACACAGTCCTGGTCCGTACGTGTTCACTTAGGTGAGCGCGGTATGACGTGTCTCTTTATGGGACCGGTCTGTACTGTTTAGCAGTGCATCTAGTAATCCAGTGATTCAGTATTCAAGCCTTCTAGCATTATCTCACGTGATTTCAAGCTTTGTGTTTTTTTATGTACTAGACAGTATCTATTCGAAATGTTTTAATGTTTCATGTCGTGGTATGAATGACTGTTTGCTTTTCATAACTGTGTTTATTGTGTTCGAGCAAAAGTAGAAATGCCGTTATTCTCAAAGTTACGTCAGATAGGAACTAGGAAAGGGATACTCGAAGAAGCAGTTCCTGTCCCGCCTAGGGACACTCCAGGGTATTTTATGTACCACAAGCACGGCTTAGATGCTGTGTTGTATTTAGATTTGTGGGTGGACTACACCAAGCACTTAGAAGAGAAGTTTAGATGGCCTGTCTCAGGGACATGGGATGCCGAGTGCATCATGAGAGTAGAAGAAGCGTTATGGAAAAAGAAAGCCAGACAATCACAGAAAGATGCCATAGAATTGTGGCATAAAGAATCGCATAGAAGAACAGAAAAAGCACTCAGAAAAGCAGATAGAAGTAGAGAAGAATCCGAAAAAACCAGAGAAAAAGAGTTACTAGAAGAAGGAGAACAGGTCAGATCAGAACAATTAGACCGCCAAAGAAATGCACTTATTACAGGCATGTATCCAGTTCTTGCCGAGGGCCTGCCCAAGGCGACCCCGGAAGTACCCAGTAACTTGCCACCACCATTGGTTCCGACTAAAGTACGTCACCATAAGACCGCAGCAGATATTTTTCTTTCTTCCGATTTAGATGATGTAGCTCCCGCATATACCAATGTACCCGTACATCTTGCTAATAATAATCTGCCACAGCATATTCCTGCTGATCAAGCCACGACCCCTCCACGTCAGCATCTTCCCGCACCTGTTGTCACTTCCCCTACTGTTCCCCCTACTAACCCTTTTTCGACAGACGCAACCCAGGGTTCGATCCCGTTACATATGCCTGCCCCACAGCCAGGTTATGCTCATGCTTCCGCTTCGGGAGGTGCCGTAGGAGGCTACCACCGAACCCCGCCACAATTACATCGAGTGACAATGAGAGAATTAGCAATGCAGCGTACACCTAAAGCAAGCCCAGCTGAAAAGCTTAAAGAATATCTTACGGATTGTAGATATGATCCAGTACCTGGCAGGACAGGACCCATGATGTTAGCCTCATTACGTTTACGCCGTGTTACAGATTATCTGCTGTTATTACCGGAAATGCCAGAACATCTAGACAACATATATAATTTTATTAGAACAGGGGAAAGGCCAGGTTGTGTTCGTGAAGCCATGGCACATCAGAAAGTTGAGACACAAGGTTTAATATTGCGATTTTTGATTAATTGTTTGATAAGGGAACAAGACCAGCCAGGCTTTTCGCAAGAAGAGATGGAGGGATTGTCAAAATGGAGTCAGAATATTGCAGATTGTAAACATGATAAACAGAATTGTATAGATGTCATGACCAGAAAGATCCGTAAAGAAATAGTAGCAATACATGCCCGACGAGAGGCTGATAGGCCTCTCGAGTCAGACGATAAAGATACCTCAGAGGAGGAAGAGCCAGAGAATCCAGCAGCGACTCAAGAGACGATAGCGTATGTAGGTAGAGCAAAACTCCCTAAACAGTATCCTTTAAATAGTCCTTTCGACAGACCCATTCGTCTAGAAAGCAAGAAACGATACCTTTCCCCGATACCAGAGCTATGTTCTCTTGAACATATATTCCAAGTTACTGATAACATCCTGAAAGAAAGAATAGGTTATCATGAACTCACTACCTTACGTGATCAGGAACTAGCCCGGTCAGCAGTCCAATGGGCCGGGGATGACAGTATATATAAAGATGATCTAGTAGTGCAAACGTTTTTAAGTCTTACTCCAGAAGAACAGCGATTAGCTGGTATATACATGACCCAACATCTCATTATCCAGTATGAAAACCAACAGTCTGATCCAGGTCCGCTATATAATTTACTGCAAGACTTACTCCTGAGAAGATGGAGAGGCCTAGGTACCGATCTGATTGACATCATTTTAGAACAACGTCACAAATATAGTACGTTCCTGACTCCACGTCATGTTTCAGTTCCACCCCCAGTAAGACAACCATATCACCTAGACAGACAGAATCCCTTACGAGAAGTACATCCAATTCGGAAGCCAGATGATACACTTGAACGTGTATTTGTATACACTCCTTTGACTAAAATGGAATTATTGGAAATGAAGAAAATTGTACCTTGTCACGATAAAGATCCTGCAGGGTTTCACCGTGAATTAAAAGACATGTTACTGATGGGCGATTACACATATTCAGACATTCTTAAAATGTTAAAAGTATTGTTGCCAGCAGGGATTTACGAGAAACTGAAAGAGAAGGATTGGGAGGTGGGAGATAAAAAGATTAATTGGACCGAATTAGAAGATGAAGACAAAGGACGCACCCCAGGTTTAGGTCTTGGGGACAAAACTAAAGCATTACCAGGATTGTTAGTACAAGTTTTGCCTAGATTATTGACAGTTAAAAAGGAAGATTAGGATGCAATATCAGCCAGCAAACAGAAACCAGACGAAGACACTAGTGATTTTTATTCTAGGTTCGAGAAATGTTTTATTATTAATAGTGGCCTGAAAACAAGTAGCGAGACATTTCCACATCTTTTTGTAACCAAATTAGTTGAGAATTCATTTCCCCAGGTTAAGAACAGAGTATTGAAAGTCGAAAGTACATGGCAAGCAAATACGCCTTCCCAAATGTTACAGATGTTACAGTACCACCAGAATAGAATCAGAGAGGAACACGATCATGAACAAAGACGCATGAAAGACACGAAAATGAAAGTATTAGTTGCCCAGTCTGTTCCAGCAGATGGTCAGAAGAGGGGTAACATGCAGAACACCCAGACTAGTCGTCCTACAGGTCCTGTTAAAGGAAATTGCAATTAATGCAAACAGCCAGGTCATTTTATTAGTGATTGTGCCGTCCTGAAACACAATATTGCTACAGGCAAAACGAAAGAAAGACCACGTCAGCCTAGGCCGGAATACGTTCAACAGAATATTCAACAGAATCCGCAACCTGCTCCACAACATGCACAGCAACAGACCGTAGCGGTACCCCAGCCTCAGCCCATTGCTGCAACACAACACGTCACACAGCAGATGTACCAGTATGCACAGTCAGAGTATCCAGATTATCAACAGTATTCATGAAATAGCCTAGAGAGGGAAGTAGGTTTGCCTCTCATCGAGATTCCTGTAGATCAAGAGGGTCCTTATGTACACAGTCAGGTATTAGGAAAAGACAGAAAGTTTTTGATTGATACAGGGGCAAGCAGAACTACCATCAGTCATGACGAGGTTCCAGGGGCACCCCTCTCAGGCTCACAGAATGTTTCCCTTGGATTTTCAGGAAAACCTATTGTTAATGAAGTATCGAAACCAGTTCCCCTTGCTGTTGGTCCATTGTCCCGTACTACAGATTTATTGCTTACGAAGTCATGTCCAGAGAACCTGCTAGGTATTAAAACGCTGAAGGCTCTAGGAACTGTAATTTGTTGTTCTCCGGAAGGAGTAAGATTGTTTTTGCGTGACTTCAAGGGTCACTATGTGTTGAGAGATTTTGATCCCCGATTACAGAATGTACCACAGCATTTATGGGCACAAGGTCCGACTGATGTAGGTTGCATGCATATTACTCCATATCGTGTTACACTCAAGGCAGGAGTTGTTCTGCCCAGAATCCGACAATACAAATTGCCACCTGAGGCTGTAGTAGCCTTATTGAAAATCATTGACCAGCTTATTGCTCAAGGAGTAGTTGTAGAAACTGACTCCAATATCTGTAATTCTCCAATCATTCCGATTCTCAAACGTACTGATCCAAATGCACCTCCTGTATATCGTCTAGTGATTGATCTCAGAGAGCTTAACAAATGTATCATACCCCAGTTTCCAGTGGTCCCAGATATTTCATCCCTATTGACAGCCATTGATTCTGAAGCGGTGTTCTTTACTGTAATAGATCTCAAGAATGCCTTCTTTAGTGTTCCCATTGACCCGGAAAGCCAGTACCTTTTCGGATTCAGTTTAAATGGCCGAAGCTTTAAATTTGCACGTGCACCTCAAGGGTTCACGGAAAGTCCGAGTATCTATAGCCAAGCATTGAAAAGACAACTTGACAGTATCTTCATGCCTGCTAACACTGCCCTACTTCAGTACGTCGATGATCTATTGATCACCGCCCGAAGTGAACAAGAATGTGAACATGCATCTCTGACAGTCCTATATTTTCTGGCCGACAAGGGACACAAAGTGTCTCCTTCGAAGCTGCAATTCTGTGTTCAGCAAGTTGTGTACCTTGGTCACTTGCTGTCCAAGAGGGGGAGAAAGCTTACACCTGACCGCATCCAGTTAATTATACATATGCCACAACCCAAGACACAAAAAGAAGTACGGGCCTTCATAGGCCTCACCTCTTACTGTAGACAATGGATCCCTCAGTATGCATATCTAGCCAAGCCCCTTATACAGCTGACAACTCAGGAGGCAGCGTTATCGACTGTCCTCCCTTGGACTCAGGAACATACACAAGCTTTTGACGACTTGAAGAAAGCCCTATGTCAAGCACCTGTTTTAGCGACACCATGTTACAGCAAACCTTTTACACTTTTTGTCACAGAACGCGAAGGTACTGCATTTTCAGTACTCACCCAAGATCAAGCAGGTTCACACAAACCATGTGCTTATTTTTCCAGTACATTAGATCCAGTAGCCCAGGCTCTGCCTGCGTGCTTGAAATCTGTAGCAGCAACAGCTCTAGCAATCAGACAAAGTGATTCCATAGTATTAGGACACCAATTGACAGTACAAGTTCCACATTCCGTGGAAATTCTTTTAAACCGTACACAGACTCAGCACTTGACTATAGCACGACTGACAGGTTATGAATTGACGCTATTCCAGCCACACATAGAAATCAGACGTTGCAACACACTGAATCCTGCTACACTTTTACCGTTAAGTACAACAGACCCTATGTCACATGACTGTATGGAAGTCATTAACACTATGACAAAGCCCAGACAAGACTTGACAGATATCGCATTACCAGATCCAGACTTGACACTTTATGTGGATGGTTCATGTATGAGAACAAGTACAGGAGAGTTAGTGGCCGCATATGCAGTGACCACTGAAACTGAAGTCATAGAAACACATCGTATTGACACCCTGTCTGCCCAAGCAGCAGAGCTCATCGCTCTGACCCAAGCTTGTATTCGAGCCAAACCCCTGAAAGTTAACATATACACAGATTCCCGTTATGCATTCGGAGTTGTACACGACTTCGGAGTCCTTTGGCAAGAAAGAGGTTTCTTAACTTCACACGGGGCCAAGATACAGCACGGTCCCCTCATTCAAGCTCTGTTAGAAGCAATACATTTGCCTACAGCCATAGCCATCATGAAGTGTAAAGCACATACGAAAGTCACAGATACCATTTCCCAGGGTAACGACCTGGCAGATCGAACAGCCAAACATACAGCTCAGACTCATACTCATACGACTGATATGACAAAGACAGTAGTTCCAACACATTGCATGACAGTTAGGGATCCCGCCCTAGATGTAATTGACATACAGACACATGCTACCCCAGACGAAATCAAGAAATGGACAGAACTAGGAGGGATCCAGACAGAACAAGGATGGATGACGAAGGGAAAAGCCACATGGTTCTCCCCGACTCTATGGTTCAAGTTATCATTAACACAGCACATAGTCCTGCACATTTAGGAGAAAAGGCCATGTTAGACAGTATTCAAAACCTTTGGTTCAAAAAACATTTACGAGCAGCAGCAAAACAGAAAGTGCGTACTTGCATGATCTGTTGTCAGTTCAACCCAGGTAAAGGCATTCCCGTCGAGCAAGGTGGATTTCATCCTCCTGATCACCCTTTTGAAGTCCTCCAGATGGATTATATCCAGATGGACCGTTGTCGAGGATTCAAGTATGTCCTCGTAGTTGTATGTGCACTTTCCCGATGGACAGAAGCATATCCAGTCCCAGATTACACTGCCCCGACCACTGCCAAGCAGTTGGTTTACGAGTTTTTCTCGAGGTATGGTTTGCCTCGTGTCGTGTACTCAGATAACGGACAGCCATTCTCGTCCGAGCTCATGAAGCAGGTTTCCCTTTTGTTAGGTTACCAATGGAAGTTCCACTGTGTTTGGCATCCCGAAGCAGCTGGATTAGTAGAGAGACACAATCAGACTCTGAAGACACGTCTTGCCAAGATCTGTGCAGAAAAAGGAGTAGACTGGATAGTAGCCCTTCCAGTTGCCCTCTTCTATATGCGAATGGTAGCCCACTCCAGGACAGGGCTATCCCCGTATGAGGTGGTTTTTGGCCGGCCACCGAATATGTGGGGGGCGCCTCTGCCCCGTAAATTAACTGATGTTGACAGTAATATGCTGACAGATTACCTTGCTTCCTTGATGTCTGCACTACAATCATGTCGTTCACAGATCGCAGCAGCCTCTCCAGACAACACCGAGGTGAAGCCACACAAGATCGTCCCTGGTGATTTTGTGTATGTACGTAATTTTGACCGGTCGAGCCCTCTGGAGCCCCGTTGGAAGGAGCCGAAGATCGTTTTAATGACCACAAGGACTGCAGTGAAACTAGAGGGCAGAAAAAATTGGCTCCACTCGAGCCATGTGAAAAAATGCTATGGACTTCCGCCAAAGACTGATTCCCAGGACTGCCGCATTCCAATTGATACTAAACTCCCCCTGGTAGAGAAAACTCCGTCCCAGGAGTACAGATCAAAGTTGAGGTCTAGTAAGTCAGACAGTTTAATTGTTTAAGTCCCCCCCTGGGTGAAGCGGTTAGACAGGTTCCTGACATGTATAAGATAGACCCCAATAGTGAGAGAGATAGACAGAAGATCAAGAAACAGAAATATTGCAAGAATCTCCGAAGTAGATGTATTGTTACTTTAATTATCATGTTTTTTCTGAGTCTTACGATTATATGTCTAAGCTCTGTTTTACATGTATATCTTCCTATACAAGCACATTCTTCTTTCAATGACACTGCAGATCACACCTTTAGTGATCTGCCCCCGCACGAACTCTCATATCGACTTGCACTGCGCAACAATTCTTTCATCCGTATGTTACATCATTCCCATCAGACCAGCAATGCCACTAATTGCTGGGTATGTGGCCGACTCCCTCCCTACCAGAAAATGATGGGAGCCCTGCCTCTTTTTCCTTACCCGTTTACACATAATGGTTCATGTGGTGCATGGTTTACATTAATGTCCTCGTTAGATAGTAAGTCTAAAGTTTCCCAAGGTAATTGGATATGGGGAGACCTGAATACAGTTATGAATAAGGCATGTTTCCCTGACAAGGAGGGTCTTCCCCAAATGACAGGTACTGATCTAGAAAATGAAGTATATGGTTTGGGTAATTTTACACTTAGCCTCATGATTTTGAATGTTCAGTCAGAAACTAGTTCGAACTTACCCTCGATATCAGTTTTGCCAGTGAAGGGTGACCTATGCGTTAGAAAGAGTGGTTCGGTACATCTAGGACACAGCGATTGTAATACAGTTATTGAATTCAGTGATAAAGGCAAGTCTACATTCAAAGCTTCCCGACATTCCTATTTCATCTGTGGCCATACAGCTTATATAAGTTTGCCTCCAGACTGGGATGGTACTTGTTACATTGCATTCCTGCTACCACCTGTTTTTCTAGCCCCACCTGATTACCATAGAAATTCTCATCTCATTCATGTTAGACCCAAGAGAGATCTCCCGATTGTCGATTACACTGAAACAACATGGGAACAATACACAGATTTCAATAAAGGATTCTTTCCTTATTTAGGCACTGTCTCAAATAGTAAACTGATACGTAAATTGACCAGAACCCTTGAAGCAGTGGTAAATGAAACTACTTTTGCCCTAGGTAACTTAACTGACGAACAGTCTGCTATGAGACTTGTCGTTCTTCAGAATCGTCTCGTCCTTGACGTCATCCTGGCAGATAGGGGCGGGGCTTGTAGAGTCATCGGATCCAGTTGTTGTGTTTTCATTCCAAATAACGCACCGTCAGTATACAGAGCCATAACTCGGCTCCACAAGATTGCAAGTCAGATACACCAGAATCCAGGCACCTGGGCTTGGTCCGGTTGGCTCTGGAGCGTCATTTCAGCCTGGGGATGGAAAGTCCTATCCTTCCTTGGAATAGCCCTCCTCATAGTATTCAGTTGTTGCCTATGTCTACAATGTGGGCCAGCGATTTGTGGTTTGTGCGTGTCATGAATCACATACACCTGGTTCTCTCGACTCCCTTGAAAGCGGTTTGCCCTCTCAAGAAACTCACCCCTGTCCCGTGCAACCAGCACTCCAGTAATGTAAAGTGTATGTGTGTGTATAATAATGTTTCATGTGATTACTAATTCACTCACTGGGAATTTTATTGTTCAAACCTTTTCTGATAGTATTGATAAAGTGCTCTTGTTTTCTTGTTTTTATTGAGAGGGGACTAGAGAGAGACGTTATGCTTCTTTCCTCATTGTGCGCTTATAGGAGAGTAATGTTTGTCAGTTATTTCCTGGAGAATGCAGCAGCAACAGCGCGAGCGCATGCAGTGTAAAACGCACGCAGGAAAAAGGTGCGAGCGCACGCGATGAAAAACGCACGCTGGGGAAGGTGCGCGTTACGTCAGCAAACCCTGGGTGTGGCACAGCTATAAAAGGCCACACCCAACGCTGCTCGACGCTTTGCCTCTCACCATCGCCCAGCACCGGATCGTCCTGAAGAGTTCACGGAGCCTGCAGACACCAGCCAACGCCCCAGCATTTCGAAGGTCTGCAACTCGGCATCGCGCAACAAAGGAGAAAGACAAGCTAAGTGAAAACTTTCATTGTTGTTTAATTCTTCAGGCACCCAACGCAAGCAAGCGACAAGAAGTCAAAACTCGAACAAACTTACCTGGACTTTGTTTAAGGAACCTTTGTGAGAAACTTGAATAGAAACTTTCCGAACAGAATTATCTTTTGTACTTTTGGCTTTGAGAAGTATCAAGGCTAACTTTGGGACTGTAGTTCATTATAGTGATTTGGTGCAAGACGTGTTTTGTTTATAATGTAAATTTGTCTAGGAGGAAAAAGTGAAGGAAGACACAACTAAGAACAGAGAGAGTAAGTGGGGGAGTAAAATAGTTAAGAATTATTGAAGTTATTAGACAAGTATAAGAAAGGAAGTAACTTATTCCCAACTGTTTGTTTCTTCAGTGACAAGGAGATTCTCTGGCAACTCATACCATTCAACACCGCTCTGCTACACTTCATCCTTCACGACGACAACACGGACGCGACGCCTAGGCCTTATCAGTCGCAGGTAGGCTTGCACATAATTTGCCTTAGAATATCCAAAGGAAGAAAACTCTTGTGTTATAGAAATAGAGAATAGGTATTCTGACTAGAGATTACAAATAGCTTTCCTTATTGCCTCGCAGGTCGACAATTAAGGAAGCAGGTAGCGTCCACGATCCGGCCTACCTCCCTGATTTCTAGAAGATTACCTCAGTGTTATAAATAAACCACTAGGGATTGCCTAGAATTTGGGGAAGTTGGTCCATAACGTCTCTGCGGAATCATCTACAAGCAACCTACAGGTAAGGGTGCTTGTAACCTTGACAGAAGGCAAAGCCCACGACTTTTATTCCGCCCAGACGTTATGGATCCTTCCATTGCAAATTCTTTACAAGACATGGCAAATTTGTTAACTGCAATTCAAGCAGATAACGCAGCCCTTCGTAGGGAGGTTGCTGATATTCGAAGTAATATGCAGCCTGTTTCATCCGGTCCTAGTACTTGGACTTTCTCTCCAACTCAGAAGTCTGTGTTGAAACCAGCAACTTTTCAGCCAGGGTTTCAAACCTTGCATCCTGACCCTAGTTCATCTTCAACTCCAACTCAGATTCAAGTGGTAACCCCAGTACCTGTTCCTTTAGCACCTCCAGAACGGTTTTATGGAGATAGTAATAAATTCTCCATATTTTTAAATCAATGTCATTTACATTTTATTGCAAAACCAGCAGCTTTTCCTGACGACTCCTCAAAAATAGCCTTTATCCTCTCATATTTAGGAGGTGATGCAGCTTTATGGTCAGTGCCTATAGTCGATCGAGATGACCCAATTCTCTATAATCTCCGAACTTTTAAAAATACTATGAAAAAACTGTTCGCAAAACATGTCTTTGTCCAATCAGCAGATCATGAGTTATTACATTTAAAACAGGGTTCATCTGACTTATTGCATTATATATCTCAGTTCAATAGACTTGTAATTGAAGCTCATTGGCCAGAGGAAAAAAGGGTTTCTCTTTTTTACAAAGGACTCAAGGACGAATTAAAAGATATGGTCACTCAAATTTTAGATCCTCCAGATACTATAGAAGATTTCATAGACTTAGTGGTGAAACTTAATCATCGGCTATCGGAACGCAGAGGTGAAAAAGGAAAGACTGAGGTCAAAGTCTTCTCTTTTAAAGAGAGAAATAATAGTATGAGAGCAGAAAGCACACCTAAGGTTGATTTAGGAGAACCCATGCAGATAGGTACTATCAAAGGTCCTTTGAGTAAAGAAGAAAAGGACAAAAGAAGAAAATTAAACCAATGTTTGTATTGCGGCAAGTCAGGCCACTTTGTCAAAGAATGCCCGGTGCGTCCAAACAAACCCAAGGGGAAGAGTCCAGAAGTAGCTTTAGTACAACAGTCGGAAAACTAACTAGCTCGACAAATCAAGAGGTCAGATTGTCGAGTAAGATTTCTAGTTTGGCCTCCATCACTCCTGAAATAACTTCTCAACATCTTAGTATTAAGGTCACTTTGCAATCTCTTACAGAATCAGAAAAAAAGATGGACAGTTGACGCTTTAATTGACTCAGGAGCCACAGGCAATTTCATAGACACAATGTTTTTAAAGGGATTAGATTTTAAGACCAAATCCAAAGAACATCCGGAAGTGGTTAGGGCTGTTGATGGCAAAGAGTTATCATCAGGTTTAATTCAATTTAGCACAGAAACACTTGCCATGACTTGTTTGAATGTCCATAGAGAAAACATAACCTTCGACATCATTGACGCACCTCAATTTCGCTTAATCCTAGGTATCCCCTGGCTTGCTAAGCACAATCCCAAAATTGATTGGATGGAAAGAACAGTGTTGTTAGATTCACATTATTGTACATCAACCTGTTTGTTATCACAAGATTCCAAAGTACTGATTCAAGGTAGTAATTTCCCCTTGAACTCAAAGAGTGTGTTACTTTTGGAAGGAATTCCTGAAGAGTATTCTGATCTTCACGATGTGTTCGATAAATCAAAGGCCAATACTTTACCACCACATCGGGATTTCGATTGTCGAATAGATCTAGTGCCTGGGGCTACTCTACCGTGTAGTCGTATTTATGCACTCACTGAAAAAGAAAACGACCATTTAAGAGAGTATTTAGATGAATATTTGGCAAATGGATTTATTAGACACTCAAAATCGCCCGTATCCTCTCCTCTCTTTTTTATCCCAAAAAAGGGAGGTGAGTTGAGAACGTGCATCGATTATAGAGCTCTTAACAACGTAACCATTAAGAACAGATATCCACTTCCTTTAATTCCAACTCTCTTAGACCAATTAAAAGATGCCGTCATTTATACTAAATTGGATTTGCGAGGAGCTTATCATTTGGTTAGGGTTCGAAGTGGCGATGAATGGAAAACAGCATTTCGTACCAAATTCGGTCTGTACGAGTATCAGGTTATGCCATTCGGACTCTGCAACGCTCCCGCGGCCTTCCAATTTTTTATAAATGAGGTCCTAAGGGAATTTCTAGATATCTGTTGTATTGTGTACATAGATGATATCCTCATTTATTCAAAAAACACCACAGAACATGTACAACAAGTAAGAGCTATTCTTCAAAAACTTCTTGACAACTCCTTGTATGTAAAACTTGAGAAAAGCACATTCCATACTACCAGAGTAGAATTCCTGGGGTATAAGTCCAGAAGGCATAGAAATGGATCATAAGAAGATCCAAGCAGTTCTAGATTGGAGTAGTCCTTCTTCAGTGAAGCAAGTACAAAGTTTCTTGGGGTTCGCTAATTTTTATAGACGTTTTATCTGTAATTTTTCCCAATTGATAACCCCAATTACTAGGCTTCTGAAGAAAGGTGTAAAGTTTGATTGGAATAACGATGCAGAGGAAGCTTTTCAGAACCTCAAACGACAGTTTACTACAGCTCCTGTATTAATGCATCCGGATCCTTCTAATCCTTTTATTGTGGAAGCAGATGCTTCTCAGTTTGCCATTGGAGGGATTCTATCTCAAAGACACAAAGAAACTGGTCAAATGCATCCAATTGCATATTATTCACGGAAACTAACCCCTACAGAACAAAATTACGCTATCGCTGACAAGGAGTTGTTAGCCATCAAAGCAGTCTTCGAAGAATGGCGTCATTACTTGTTAGGGGCAAGACATCCTGTAACGATCTATACTGATCACAGAAATTTACAATTTCTGCGCTCTGTTAAAGCACTCACAGCTAGGCAATTACGTTGGACATTATTCTTTAATGATTACAATTTTGTGATAACTTACCGACCAGGAAAAGAGAACCTAAAAGAAGATGCTTTGTCACGTTTGGCAATGTTAGAAGAAAAAGAAGGTTCATCTGAAGAAGTTCAAGCTGTTTTACCAGACCATTGTTTTAAGGTTGGAGTGATTGTGTCTAATGTATTGGAAGACATTAAAAAGAGGGTTCAGGAGAAAACATCACAAGAATGGTATGACTTGTATCCTCTATTACAGTTAAGAGAAGGATTTTTGTATATGAATGAACACATTTTTGTACCCACACCAGAATTACAAACAAAAATTATTCAGTTGCATCATGACACACTTATGTCTGCGCACCCTGGAATTATCAAGACCAGTCAATTGATTAGAAGGAAATTCTGGTGGTCTTCCTTGTTAAATGATGTTAAATCTTATATTGAGACTTGTGAGATTTGTGCACAGAATAAAACACAACATCAGGCACCTAGTGGTCAACTGCTTCCTCTTCCAATTGCCCCTCAACCTTGGCACACCATATCTCTTGATTTTATCGTAGAACTTCCAAAAACCAAGGAAGGTTTTAACACAATTCTGACAGTAGTCGATCATTTCTCTCGTATGGCACATTTCATCCCATTAAAGAAAATTCCCTCTGCAAAAGAGTTAACTCAAATCTTTTCCAAAGAAATAATTCGACTACATGGGATTCCTTCGGTAATAATTTCTGATAGGGGTCCTCAATTTGTTTCACATTTTTGGCAACATTTAGGTGAAACCTTAGGTATGGATATTCGCACGTCTTCTGGGTATCATCCTCAAACAGATGGCTTAACAGAGAGAACCAATCAAACCATAGAGCAGTTTTTAAGATGTGCTTTGGTAGAAGAAGAGAAGGAATGGTCAGATATTTTATGGGTTTTAGAATTTGCATTCAATAACATGGATAGTTCTTCCACCACTCTATCACCCTTCTTCTGCACCTATGGTTTCCATCCTAAAAATATCCCAGAAACTATCTTAATCCCTTCGGCTATACCATCTTTAGAAGACCACATTACGAAACTAATTCATGTGCAAAATTTGGCTCAGTATCATTTAGCTCAAGCAAAAGAAAGTCAAAAAGAATCTTCGGATTTACACAGAAAACCATCACCTGAATACTCCATCGGAGACAAGGTATGGTTATCCACAAGGAACTTAAAAATTAATATTTGTAAAAAGTTTCGCCCAAAATTCATAGGACCATTTGATGTAGAGAAAATAATCAATCCAGTCAGTATTAAACTGAGATTACCTTCTAAATATAAATTTCATTCGGTATTTCATGTGTCATTGATTAAACCCTGTGATCCTAAGACCAGATTCAGAGAAAATCCTGGACCCCTATACATCGATGGAACCCCTGAATTTGAAGTCCAGAAAATTTTAGATTCAAAGAGAATTCGAGGAAAGCTGTTTTATCTAATACATTGGAAAGGTTATGGTCCAGAAGAACGATCTTGGGAACCTCTTTCCAATTTACAGAATTCTCCTCGTTTACTCAGAAGTTTCCATCTTCATAACCCAAACAAACCCAAACCTGTTCCACGCATTTTGGGAGGGCTCTTGAGAGGGGAGTACTGTCATGAATCACATACACCTGGTTCTCTCGACTCCCTTGAAAGCGGTTTGCCCTCTCAAGAAACCCACCCCTGTCCCGTGCAACCAGCACTCCAGTAATGTAAAGTGTATGTGTGTGTATAATAATGTTTCATGTGATTACTCATTCACTCACTGGGAATTTTATTGTTCAAACCTTTTCTGATAGTATTGATAAAGTGCTCTTGTTTTCTTGTTTTTATTGAGAGGGGACTAGAGAGAGACGTTATGCTTCTTTCCTCATTGTGCGCTTATAGGAGAGTAATGTTTGTCAGTTATTTCCTGGAGAATGCAGCAGCAACAGCGCGAGCGCATGCAGTGTAAAACGCACGCAGGAAAAAGGTGCGAGCGCACGCGATGAAAAACGCACGCTGGGGAAGGTGCGCGTTACGTCAGCAAACCCTGGGTGTGGCACAGCTATAAAAGGCCACACCCAACGCTGCTCGACGCTTTGCCTCTCACCATCGCCCAGCACCGGATCGTCCTGAAGAGTTCACGGAGCCTGCAGACACCAGCCAACGCCCCAGCATTTCGAAGGTCTGCAACTCGGCATCGCGCAACAAAGGAGAAAGACAAGCTAAGTGAAAACTTTCATTGTTGTTTAATTCTTCAGGCGCCCAACGCAAGCAAGCGACAAGAAGTCAAAACTCGAACAAACTTACCTGGACTTTGTTTAAGGAACCTTTGTGAGAAACTTGAATAGAAACTTTCCGAACAGAATTATCTTTTGTACTTTTGGCTTTGAGAAGTATCAAGGCTAACTTTGGGACTGTAGTTCATTATAGTGATTTGGTGCAAGACGTGTTTTGTTTATAATGTAAATTTGTCTAGGAGGAAAAAGTGAAGGAAGACACAACTAAGAACAGAGAGAGTAAGTGGGGGAGTAAAATAGTTAAGAATTATTGAAGTTATTAGACAAGTATAAGAAAGGAAGTAACTTATTCCCAACTGTTTGTTTCTTCAGTGACAAGGAGATTCTCTGGCAACTCATACCATTCAACACCGCTCTGCTACACTTCATCCTTCACGACGACAACACGGACGCGACGCCTAGGCCTTATCAGTCGCAGGTAGGCTTGCACATAATTTGCCTTAGAATATCCAAAGGAAGAAAACTCTTGTGTTATAGAAATAGAGAATAGGTATTCTGACTAGAGATTACAAATAGCTTTCCTTATTGCCTCGCAGGTCGACAATTAAGGAAGCAGGTAGCGTCCACGATCCGGCCTACCTCCCTGATTTCTAGAAGATTACCTCAGTGTTATAAATAAACCACTAGGGATTGCCTAGAATTTGGGGAAGTTGGTCCATAACGTCTCTGCGGAATCATCTACAAGCAACCTACAGGTAAGGGTGCTTGTAACCTTGACAGTGCGCCACATCATGTATTCCCCATCCAAGTCCACGTTCCAAATCCCGAACGAAAAAAGATGAGCAAATGATGCTATATGAACAGATAGATGGACTCATGAAGATTGATATATCCTGAAGGGTCCGTAGGGGACAAGGAGGGAATAAGGTAATTGAAATTTTTATGGTCAAGTATGTCCCCTATCGTGTACCCCAACGTCTCCATGTACGTGCTTACAAGTACATGTAATTTCCCTCCATGACCGAATATGAAGACGCAAATACATTTGTGTCCAACGTTAACATGTCCTCTTTCAGATCCACCATGAATGGATCGATAATTCAGTTCCTAACCATACCATGCCAACGTCTTTACATGGTACACTTTTACGTTTTTCCTAGCTCTGCCGAGCTAGGCCCTGATTTCTGTCTCCGAGCCTTTTCTGCCTTCTGCCTCTGAAAGCTGCAGCATGGACACGTATCCCTGACCTCTGCCTTACTTCCTGCCAAGCAAAGCGGTGCCTGGCTCAACCTGGCCTGCCTGCCAAAATCGTATTTTACCTTCAAGTTATCTGTTCAGCCTCCTCGAAAATACATTCCTGTCTAGTGATTTAGGTAAACATCTCCCCGGCTGCAGAGCAAAGAGCAAGTCTTCCTGTCTCCATGCAAGTAATTTACAGTTCCCGTTGCCATAGTAGGCCCATGGCCCCTGCACGTAGACACGTAGACATATATGCACGCACTAGTATTCAGTATAGATTAGCCTCTGCCCGAGAGACCTTTTACTCCAGATAATACGTCCTCCAAACATAAGATACCAGATATGTTATAGGTCCAGGTCGTTCTGACATCCCAGACTTCTGTCTCTTCTACTAGTGTTAAAGTTCTCCCCAGTTACGTATCTATGTCACGTCATGGCAGTTGCGCGCGCATCCTCACTTTCTGCTGATCCTGCAACTTTCTCTATGCACCCACCCACATGTGATGATTCTTGTGACGTTTCTCTGACATGTACAGTGCACGCCTTCGTGTACGCCTATTACACGCCTTCTTTCACGCCTCCTGTTACGCACATGTGTTCTTATCTTCTCTTTTCCACCTGTTACGCCTACTGTATTGGATTCAATGATGTTATTCTACTATATATAATGTGTAATGTTAATAAAACGTTGACTGTCCCTTCCCGAACCCTAGTGGTGACGGAACATGATCTCCAACCTCAAGGTTTTTCCATTAAAACCCGTATGACTCAGATACCACGGACTCTGCCTCTCATTTTTATAAGCTGTCTTGTAATGATAATTATACGGAAAAATTGATTAGGTAAAATATTTACCACAGTTTCTTGACCTCCCATGGGGCCAAAATTCAGCACGGCCCGCTTATTCAGGCTCTGTTAGAAGCAATACATTTGCCTACAGCCATAGCTATCCTGAAATGCAAAGCACACACGAACGTTACAGATACCATTTCCCAGGGTAATGACCTGGCAGACCGAACTGCTAAACTTACAGCCCAGACACCAACAGACACGACAAAGACAGAGGTACCATTACTGACAAAAAGTATGACAGTCAGGGATCCTTCTCAAGATGTACTCGACATACAGACACATGCCACTTCAGATGAAATAAAGAAATGGACTGAACAAGGAGGGGTCCAGACTGACCAAGGTTGGATGACTAAGGGAAAAGGAACATGGTTTCTTCCTGATTCCATGGTACAAGTGATCATAAACACAGCACATAGTCCAGCACACTTGGGAGAGAAGGCAATGTTAGACAGCTTACAGAATATCTGGTTTAACAAGCACCTGCGTGCAGCAGCGAAACAAAAAGTTAGAACTTGTATGATCTGTTGCCAGTTCAATCCAGGTAAAGGCATCCCGGTGGAACAAGGCGGATTTCATCCTCCTGACCACCTTTTCGAGGTTCTCCAGATGGATTATATCCAAATGGACAGATGTAGAGGTTACAAGTATGTCCTGGTAGTTGTGTGTGCACTATCTAGATGGACAGAAGCATATCCGGTCCCAGATTATACTGCTGTGACAACCGCCAGGCAATTGGTGCGAGAATTCTTCCCTAGATACGGATTGCCCCGTGTCGTGTACTCAGACAATGGTCAGCCTTTTTCTTCTGAATTAATGAAACAAGTGTCCCTTCTGTTAGGATATCAGTGGAGGTTTCATTGTGTACGACACCCTGAAGCAGCAGGCCTTGTTGAAAGGCATAATCAGACAATAAAGACGAAATTAGCAAAGATCTGTGCAGAAAAAGGCGTGGATTGGATGGTAGCCTTGCCGGTTGCCCTCTTTTACATGCGTATGGTAGCCCATTCCAGAACAGGCCTATCTCCGTATGAAGTGGTTTTCGGTAGACCGCCAAATATGTGGGGTATGCCTATGCCTAAGAAAATAACTGATGTTGACAGTAACATGCTGACAGATTACCTGGCTTCCTTGATGTCTGCACTACTGTCTTGTCGTTCACAGGTTGCCGCCGCCTTCCCTGACAACACCCAGGTCAAGGAGCACGCCATAGCACCAGGCGATTTCGTCTTCATCAGGAACTTTGATCGATCAAGCCCCCTTGAGCCGCGGTGGAAGACGCCGAAATTAGTGTTACTGACCACGAGGACAGCGATCAAGGTCGAAGGAAGAAAAGGGTGGCTCCATGCCCATCTTTGCAAAAAGTACTTTGGAGACTCTGGAACTTCGGTAAAGAACAAAGACATTACAGACTTTGAGCCCCCTTTGCTAGAAAAGACTCCGCAGCAAGAGTACAGGTCCAAATTACGATCTAGAAAGTCAGACAGCGTTTAATTGTTTACGTCCACTAGGTGGTGAATCGGTTAGACAGGTTCCTGATATGTATAAGATCGTGGACCAGAATAGTAAAAAGAGCAAAATGAAAGAAAAATACTGCAAGATATTACGTAGTAGATGTATAGTAACTCTGATTTTTCTATCTCTTCTGTGCATCACTATAATATGTATCAGCCTAACACTACATGTTTTCTTTCCTCCTATTGCCTCACATATATACTTTTCTATTAATGACACCGTAGAGCATACATTCAGTGATCTGCCACCCCATGAACTGTCATATCGACTAGCCCTGCGCAACAATACTTTTATTCGGATGTTGCACCGTTCTCATCAGACCAGCAATGCAACAGATTGCTGGGTATGTGTCCAACTTCCACCTTATCAAAAGACGAAGGGAGTTCTGCCCTTCTTCCCTTTTCCGTTCTCGCACAATGGTTCGTGCGGAGCATGGTTTGCCTTAATGTCATCACTAGACAGAACGTCCATAGTTTACCAGGGTGACTGGATATGGGGTAATTTGAATAAAGTAATGAATGAGGCATGTTTTCCAGACGAAGACGGTCTTTCCCAAAGGAAGGGGACCGATCTAGAAAATGAAGAGTATGAGCAAGGAAATGCTTCCCTCAGCTTTATGATTCTGAATGTTCAGCCCAAGCAAAATGCAGGTCTACCGACTATTTCAGTCTTACCAGTAAAAGGTGATTTGTGTGTTAGAAAGAAAGGATCAGTACATATGGGACACAGCGAGTGTTATGCTGTAGTAGAGTTTAATGATAAAGGAAAATCCTCTTTCAAAGCATCTCGCCATACCTATTTCATTTGCGGTCAGACAGCCTATGCACATCTGCCCTTAGACTGGGGTGGAACATGCTATATAGCGTTCCTGCTGCCACCCGTCTTTCTGGCCCCATCCCATTATCATCGAGATTCACGACTAGAGCATGTTAGACACAGGAGGGAGACCGATTCCCCAGTGATTGATCAGACTGAGACAGCTTGGGAGCAATATACAGATTTCAATAGAGGATTCTTTTTCTTCATAGGTCCCGTCCAAAACAGTAAACTTATACGCAGGTTAACAAGAACTCTGGAAGCAGTAGTAAATGAGACTGCATCTGCCCTGGCGAACTTGACCCAGGAGCAGTCTGCCATGCAACTTGTTGTTCTTCAGAACCGCCTTGTTCTTGACGTCATCCTGGCAGATAGGGGCGGGGCTTGTAGAATGATCCAGTTGTTGCGTTTTCATTCCGAATAACGCGCCATCTGTGTACGCAGCAATAACAAGGCTCCACAAAATTGCTCATGATATACATCAAGACCCAGGCACATGGACTTGGTCCAGTTGGCTCTGGAGTGTAATATCAGCATGGGGATGGAAAGTGTTGTCGTTCCTAGGAATGATACTGCTTATGATATTCGGCTGCTGTCTCTGTCTGCAGTGTGGCCCGGCGATTTGCGGCCTGTGTGCCACTGCCTGTGTTCCCCATCCACGTATACAAAGGATAAAAGATGAACAAATGATGCTGTATGATCAGATGTACGGTCTCATGAATATAGATGTGTCCTGAAGGGTACAGTAGGGGACAAGGAGGGAATGAGGAAAATGAAATTTTACATGGCCAATGTGTCCCCTGCGTGTACCCCACGTTTAGTGTATGTGCATGTCATCCATGTATTTTCCCTCTATGGCCTGCAATAATAATGCCTCTGCATTTCCGTCCCACTTTAGGATGTCAGTTACCAAGCCTTCCATGAAAGAAACGTTAATATTGCACTGAGGCCCATGTTGCCCATGTTTTTGTATTGTGCACGTTTAAAATCGAGATGAACCCATTTTGTGGCTCAGCCTGAGCCAGGACCCGAATTAAGGTTTCATGCCTCCAGACACTCAGAGAGCTGCAGCTCAGCTACGTATCCCTGACCTCGCATACTTTTGGCTAAGCCGAGAGAGGCCCAGCCTGGGGTGCCAAGACAGTATTTTGCAAAACAGTTATCTGCTTGCTCTACAGAATCACATTCTTGCCTAGTGAAGAAGGTAAACAGAACCCGTCTGCATAGATAGGGCCTAGCCTTTCTGTTTCCAAGTGATTTGCAGAGCTCGCATCCATAGAAAGCCCAAAGCCCCCACGCAATGAACGAAGAAATATATGCCCACACTGGCTCTTGGTGATGAGCAACCTTTGCTTGAACGACCTTTGCTTCATATAATACATCCTCCAAACTTAAGATATCAGATAATACCAGACGTGCAGGTCGTCCTGACGCTGAAGGCCTCTCTACTAGACCGAAAGTCAGCTCCCCCCAGCTTCCCCCAGTTACACGTCAATTGCACGTCATGACCAAGTTGCGCACACAAGTAGGGCAAAGGTTTCAGCTGGCCATGCAGACCCCCTCCATGTATCCACCCACCTATGACACACCTATGACTCCTCAAGTGAACACCCTCATGCACGCCCACATGCTCTTATCTCTTTCTTTCTCTTGCTCTGCCTGGAGCGCTCCTCCTTCTCTATGCAATTTAATGTATAAATATTGTACTCTGTAAATAAAGTTTAGAAGACCCTTCCTGAACCTTAGTGGTGATGGAACCCGATTCTCCCTTAACTCGAGTTACTGAAATAAAGCCCTTTTGAATCGGACACCACGGACTCTGCCTCTCATTATATGCATGACCCTTTGTTTATTTATAGAAATTATGACATGGTAATACTTTATTTACCACAAGGTCCCAATAAGAAATCCCGCAAGTCAGCACCTTCTTTAAGTAAAGTCAAGTTTTGCTTAATTTCAGGTAGTGTGGATTTCTGTAGCCATTCGAGGCATAGTTTTCCTACACTGTATGTTGTTATTATTATCCCTGGATGTTGTCTCTGGGAATATCTTGGGTCTGGCCTGTTCTGTTTGAACCCCTGTGTTTTGTAAAGGAATCTATCTTGACAGTTATTAGTGTCTGTGGGCCAGATCAACCATTTTTTCCAATCAGGAGTAGTTCTGTTTTGGTGTAAAATAGAGGACACGTCTAACCCCTCATCTGTAGTGCTATTTCTATCAGGCATAGGCTTTGGTATAGACGGGTTGTTTAAATCTTTTATCTTAGCTAGGCCAAGACAGGTTGTTTGTTGAATGGTGTCATTCAGGAACATTTTTTGTTCTCGGATCATGCAGGCTACGAATAATGATTCTAATCCCTGTACTTGCCAATCTTTTGAACCCCATTTTGTTTTTGTTTCAATGTTATCTTTCCAGAATTCAAAACCAAATGTAGACAGTTTTTCATAAAATTTTGCAGAATATATCTGTTTTTTATTGGTTAACATATTTTTAATTCCTGTCTTATTCACATTTTTGAAATAAAACGTTTCTGGGTCTGTGACATTAAACCAGGAGAAGTATGGAAATTTCTCATAAAATGTTTTCGAGCTGCCTTTTGGCTGTGTTGGACAATTTTCCCATTGATTATAAGTAAAAACATTTCTAGGTTTTGCAGATTTATGCAAATAGTGGTGCCCAAAATGATTAAAGCAATACATTTCTTCATAATCAGATGAACCTTCTAAATAATCATGAATTGTAAACTTTGCTGACATTTCTAAATCCGACATCATATTATTAACAGTCTCAAAGTCCCAATCATCGAAGAAACTGCTCGGTGAGACAAACCCCTAGATGCATCAACGTTGTCATTTGCGATTCCTTATTTGCGAAAAATAAGGAATCGCAAATAAGGAATCGCAAATGGCAATGCGTCATTAATTTCGCTATTTTATTGAGATTCTGTAAAAATCGCAATTTTTACCGAATCCCAATAAAATTGCGAGTTTCAAATAGCGAATTCGCAATTCCCATTCATGCCTATGGGCTGAAATGCCCATAGGAATGAATGGGAATTGCGAAATCGCAATTTGAAATCGGAATGCAACAAAGCCTTTCAAGGGTGGAGAGGGGGGTCCAAAGGACCCCCCCTGCACCCATGAAATGCACTTTTACATGTGAGTTACATACACACATGTCCTAAGGACATGTGTGTCTGTAACTTAGAAGTTTAAAAAATGCATTTTTATGCGTTTTTAAACATTTTTGCAAATTACCACGAAGTTCAACTTCGTGGTAATTTGCATTTGCAATTTGTAAAATCGCAAATGTTTTGAGGATGATGCATTGCATTTAAGGAATCGCAAATTTGCGATTCCTTAAAAGCAATCGCATTTTTGGAACTCGCAAAAAATAGCGATTTTCCAAAAATGCTTGATGCATCCCAGAAACCAATTTAGGAAGTGCAAAAGGCCGATTTCTGCGAATCGCACCGTTTGCACTTCCTAAAAAGGTTGATGCATCTAGGCAAAAGTCACTTAATGAAACCTTGAACTGATGTGGATACTTCAAGAGTTTAACCGGGCCATAGATGTTGTAATCAGTAGCGTCCCCTGCTACACCACCAGGTATAGGAATAGCTGTGATGTTTACTGATGACAGGTCTCTTTTTTCAACATGAGATTACTTGTGAGGTTTCAGGACTAAGTTAATGTTCTGACTTGCTGTGTCCATTGTAATGTATTTTCCATTAATCATTCTTCCCAAGCTTAAAATTAAAATGAGCCGGAGCAGGAGGAAAAGTACACCTAACACAATCCACAATTCAATCCATGGTGAAATCAGATATATTTCTCCAAGCTGATGAAAGAGTTCTGATATTTTTTCTTTGAGTGTCTTGTTTGCTGGCTTTTCTTCATGTTCACTAGGATCTTCAGAAAAGTCATCGAAATTGATGAAATAGGCAGAGGCAGTTCTGTCAATTGTTTGAATCGCATCAGGATTGTTATTAATCTTTGTAGTTGCTTCTTCCTTTTTCATATTAGTATAGTCCGAGGCTACATCAATGTAGACAGGTGTTTCTTGATGAACTGTTGCAATTTGGGTTTCAAGAGGCACAAGTTCCATGGCTTTGTTGCATAGTCCTTCTTTATTCACTGCAGGTTTATCAAATGTGATTAGTCTTTCAGTTTGAACCTCTTGAATTGTAGCAAGGTTTGGTCTTCTGGTACATCTTGGGAGTCCAGCGGGCCTACTACTTATTATTGGCCACATGGTTGTGGTTTTACCAGGTCGATTGATACAATTCTGTTCTCCTTTTTACCAGCAAGGGGAGGTAGTACTACTGATCTTGTTCCGTTGATTTCTAAGAGAGGTACTGCTTTTCTGTAAGAAGGCCCAAATTCCTTCTTCACCGCAATCTTTTCTCTGACCAGATCCCCAATCTTTGGAATCCAGACAGGTCTTGCTGGGACAGGTGGTTTTTCTTCAGTGGCCGTTGGCTTTAGCTTTGTGTTACTCAGACTTCTTTTTGTTTCATTTAAGTCCTGTAAAACAGCCAAACGATATTTGATATCAAAGGCTTTTTGTTCCACCACTGAAGTCTGACTATTCGAGGTCTTCGATTATCATTCTAGTAGCAAACAAAAGTTCATACGGAGTGATTCCACCCAGAGAATTTCTTGGCAGATTATTAAGACTACGTTGGACACTTATTAGATGTTTGACCCACTCATCACCCGAACCTAATACCCTCGCTGTTATAGATTGTTTTATGTCACAGTTTTTTCTTTCCACTACCGCATTACCCTCAGGATGGAAGGGACTAGAGTACCACAATGCAACGCCCAAGCTGGCAATGGCCTCCTTGTAAGCCCGAGAGCTAAACTCAGGACCCTGGTCAGAATGTAGAGTGCCGATTGCGTACGTGCCGATAAAGACTCGCAAATCTTTTATAACAGTTCTGGCGTCAGCCGAGCGCTGGGGCCACATCCAAATGAATTTTGTCTTATTAGTTGTGGGGTCGCATTCGTCCGTAGGGACGCCTGCGTGTAGACAGTCTAATGCTATCTAACAGAGGTATCTGGACTGGACTGACTGTGCTATTGTCAGTCCCCTGGTCCGGTTCATGACTGCGATCTCTGTTGCAGTTTTGACAATCCATTGCAAAGTTATTAATTTGCACGCTCATTCCCAGCCGCCAGTACTTTAGTTGTAATTCTATTAGGGAAGTTAATAGCCCTTGATGCCTAAGACCCTCTCCCATGTGCGCTTTTTGAATCAAGAAAGCTCTCCGCTTCCTGTTTGGAATTACTCTGTCCCCCACTCCAGGGATTTGAGCAAAAGGAACGGAGTTTGCATCAATTATGTATGTATTTCCGAGTGAGTAATTTAGAGGTAACGCCGCATAGTTGCCTTCCATTGAGGCTTTTACTGCTAGTAGTGTTTCACCATCTATTCTTTTTTTAGAACGCTTAATTGTAGCTACGGAAGCCGTGTGGACGGCTGCCTTTTAGGCTTTATCAGCCCATGAATTCCCTGCAACGTGAACGCCATCACGTTGATGACTCAGTGTATGGATCACGTGAGTCTTTCGTAGTTCTTTCTGTAAAAGAACTACTTTTTCCCATAGCTTTTTATGCTTGATTGTGCCACCTTTTGCATCTTTGAAACCGTTTTGAACCCAGTTCTGCAAGTATTCATTGTAAGACTGGACGCAGTAATACGAATTGCAGACTATGAGTGTGGGGAATTCGTGATCGGCATTTTCAAGCTCCATCTTTAAAGCCTGTAGCTCCACTCGCTGAGTTGTACAATTTCTAAATGATTGAGTTTTAGGGACCATTGGTCTGTATTTACCTATGAGCCAGCGACCTTTTACAATCGCACATGCCGCATTGTATACTTGTTTTTCCACAATCCAATGTTGCGCAGATCCGTCTGTGTAAATTACGCAGACGTACTGTTCGAGAGGCAGAATTTCGTTCGGCAGAAGACATTCGTACTAGTGTTGGAGAAATTCTTGTGTTTTCAAACTAGGGTCAAAAACGTATTCAACGTCTGTTGCAGCAAGAGAATTAACCCATTGTATCCATCTTGGATGTAAAGCTTTTGTCAGAAATCGTCTCAGCTGCGCCTGCCTAACATTTTAAGAACTACATATCCCAGAAGGCTTCAGCCGGGTGTACCTAATAAATAGAGGGCGGAGCCTTAGCACATTGTGCGTGATTCTGTTTTCGTCGTCTGCACCGTTTCCCTGTTCCAGTCCCTGGTGAGCATCTTGCGGTTTGGAGTTCCGGGTTCTCTCCGAACAGTGCTACTCTTGAGAGAGGTACTGAGAGCGTTTCCGCCGTGAACGCTTTGTTTCCTTTCGGCGCGCTGAGTGCCGGAGGGGCTCTGCTTTCAGCTCTTCTGGTTTGAGGCAGAGAGACTTCTCCATTTGGTGTTATCTCTGGGATAGTGACGAGGGTGGAATGCGGAGGTGAGTTCCTCGCATTACCGTCACGAACAAGAGCCTTAGGAGGCCTATCCATCGCGGAGGGTTGTAGTAGTCCGCTACGCCTTGCGGTGATAGGAGGTCATTTGTGGATTACGAGTACCCAGGCGGAGGACAGTGGTAGAATTACTACGTCCTGCCGAATTGGGGGGAACATTGTTAAAGGAGTATGGATTTATGAAATACTACTGTCTATGCTATAAGGAAGATTTAAGAGCCAAAGCGGAGAACAGTGGTGAGGTTAACTACGTTCTACCATGTTTGGAGTCAGTTTGTATCTATGGAACTGTGCTATGGATTGTTTGGTTTCGTGGGGATCTACGAGATAACAATGCAACGTTTTGAACTCCATTATTTGTTTGGGACTCTGCCTGATGCTATTGAGAAATTATCACATGCTGGGAGAGCACCCTCTTCTTTATTCTTTTGATAGGGAACAGATAGGGTAGGTTCCCAGAGTCCTTATCTCCCTATTAGGAAATGTCATTTGCTTCATTAACAGCCTTAACTTGTATATTTGTGTTCCATAGGGAGAAGAAGCTTATGAGTTCTTTCGACTTCTTTGTTGGAATTGGGAGCACATAGAAAGGCCTTCAGGTGAATAGGTCTTGCCTTAGTGAGAATTCTTGAGAGTAGTTGTTTATGCGAGTGCATATTCATAATCGTGTGTTTTCTTTTGCAGCTTGATCGCTCAAACACCCGGTGTATGGATATGTCAGGGTGTTGGTGAGGTCAGGAGGTGGACATTCTTGCTAAATCCTGGATCCTGCGGAGTGTGTCCTGACAGCTTTAGCATTTGGAATGCTTGCTCTTGTTACTGCCTCTAGGACAGGTACAAGTGTAACAACTGATATGCGTTTTCCCTGTGCAAGGGCTCTTTCTTTTGCTATAGCAGTTTGAACCGCTGTCAGAATGTTCTCAGTTGAAGTGACTTTTATTTCAGCTTGTGTGTACAAGTGTGATTTGTAAGCTATTGGTACTGTTTCACCTTCATTATAGGTCAGGTACGTGAATCCGCATCTTCCTGGGATGACTCGGATTACAAGGTTGCGTACGTTTACGCGTGTTTGCAGTTTTGTTTTAGCTAACATGTCTGTTTGTATTGAACGTAAAATTTCTGTGTGTGTTTGAGTTCAATTAGTGTGTTTGAAATCAGGTTTTATTAATTCGTAGAGAGGTTTAACCCTCTCTGCATAATTCAGAACGTAAGTTCTTCCAAAATTCAGGAAACCTAGAATTGATTGTAAGCTAGGAGCAGCGCACATTTCTCCAAGAAATTGGCTGCTAGGCTTTTCCCTTCACTTGATAACTCATATCCTAGAAATAGGACAGTGAGGTGGGCAATCTGTGATTTTTTTAAAGTTGAATTTGTATCCTTCAGATGCGAACCCAAGTATAATGGTGTTCACTCTTTTCAAGTGCCTGTCCAAATCATCGTCTGTTAGATAGATATCATCGACATAAGATAATGCCTCATCATCATACATTTGTAGTACCTCTGTTACTCTGGCTGAAAAAAATCCTGGGCTATTCTTGAATCCCTGGGGGAGACGGCAAAATTACCTCTGGGCCCCCATACTTGAGAAAGCGGTCAAATACCTGCTTTCTGGTACAATGTTTTGACGGAAGAAACCATTCGAAATATCTAATGTTGTTTTATATTTTCTTGCGCACAATGTTATTCATCAGTGCTGCACTGTGTGAATTTTGTACTGCAAATGTTTTGCAACAAGAGTTTAATTGTTTGTAGTCCAATACTAGACAATATGAATTGTCTGGTTTCGAGACAGGAAACAAAGGATTGTTTATTTGTGAGGTGCAATGCATTTTTTAATTACCCCCTGGTACTCAAGTTTATCTAAGATCTACCTGACTTGTTTTTTAGCTTCTTGCTTAACAGGATACTGCCTTTGTGCAGTAGGTTGATTTTTTAAATCGATTTTATGGTGAGGGGATTCCTCATCCCATCCTACATGATTTTTATATAATGCAGGGGCTTCGGCCACTGCTCATTTTCTTGCATATGTGTATTTTTTATGAATTGGAATATGATTTGAAAAGGCAGGCAAAATCATTTCTTCGCCATGTGGGCACTCCCTAACAAATTCTGGTGGCTAGTCTTTCTCACCTAGAAGAATATCATAGCCCTTAGATAGCTTCTCCCAAAAGAGAGTTCTTATTTTCCTAGTAATGCCCCCTTCTATATGCAATGTTATTTTATATAATTTATGGGGTACACTAACTCTGGTGTCTGCAGTTTCCACCTGAATGTATTCATTTGTGTCCACTGTCTCCTGAAGATTCATCAGGATCTTGCGAGCTATGGTCACTTCTGCTGCACTGTCTAGCACTGTTTGGGCCCACTCCCCATTCTTGAGTTGTGTCCTCAGGATCCTCTGCATGTTTTATCTTTATGCTTGCTACCTTCTTTTTGGGAAATTGAGATTTTTTACTTTGGTGAGCGGGTTCCTTGACTTTGGACTTGATGCGCTCTTCTTTATGTTCTGACCGTCCTCTTTTTTCCGATTTCTGCAAGGAAGTCTGAAAAGATCGAGAGGGACATGTATCAATATCTTAATATCTGTCAGGTTTTTTCAAATTATCCCTATTTCTGAGGTTATATCTTTTCTCAGAGGGCTCCCGTTGTGGAGACCTACCGCCACCCCATTCAGGAGATCTATCTCTCCTTTGGGGAGACCTTCCTCTGGACTGAAACTGTTTTTCTCTGGGAGTAGTCTGTTTATTACCCTCCCACCTCTTTTTAGGAGTTATTAAATAATTTTTAATGAAAGTCGTTTCAGGATTTTCTGTTAGTTGTGGTTTTAGTGGTTTCCCACCCAAACTATCTCTACCTAATTCTTCAAAGGATGTTTGAATTATTCTGGCAAGTTCAAAAGGCTGGTCTGCTATTTCTGTTTCTTTTAATTTTTGGCGGCTCACCACTGATGCTGCTTTTCCTTTTATGTTGGCTAGTAGTATAGCCAAGACTTGCTTAAAGTCTTCCAGTCTTTTCATACCTAGATTTAAAGCAGGCTCTGGACGTATTCATTTTGAATCAGTCTTAGTACTTCTGGTATAACCGCCATAGACAGAACACCATGTATTTTTGTGTAGATTGAAGCAAAGTCTGTTCCCCATGTGTCACAGTCTTGCACATGTGGTGCGATCCCCATTGGTTAGCAGATTGTCAGAATTCTGTGTTTTTCATGAGGTGTACTATCAGGGAATACTGCCTTTATCGGAGTAATCTTTTGAGCCGGCCAGAACGGAATTTGTTGCCGTTTTACGGGTAATTTACCAATGACTGATTGTATAGTCTATGGTGTGATTTTATTTGTGTTCCCCTTGTGAGGGGTGTGCTGTGGGATTTGTATAGCAGGTTGGACTGCTAAAGTCCGCATGACATATTGGACCAATTGTCTATGTATTTTAAGTAATTGTTTTAGTTGAACTAACAGTTCTCTGTCTAACAATTCTTCAATGTCAGGATGTGGTGTATAGCTGGCTAGAACGGGCCATGTGGCTCCTGGTCTACCTAGTGGACCTAGTCTGGTAATGTGATTGTGATGTTTTAGGGCGCCAGTAAACCAGAGCTCATGCTCCTGGTAAGTTAATGGAATTTTGACCTTCTTGAAAGGAACGTATTCCACTGGAGTTTCCCCTGCTTTGTAGTAGTGGAACACATGTGTTACAGCATTTGCTGCTAGAAAAGTTATCCATGAATAGAATACCTCTGTCTGCCGATATTAATGTGCCTCTACCATAATAATGACTGTACCACCTCTCGATGATACTCCACTATTTATTAGTTTGTAAGTTACACTCTTTCTTACATTTACCGGGATGATTATTGCATCCAGGTCATTTTCATTAAACCCTGTAACGTCTAAACCCGGTTGATTCGCATCTACTGCCGCTCCACCGGTTTTGTTGTTTTCGCCGTTAGTTGACATTGTTTAATGAAAGTTTACAGAGCAAGTTTCAAGGAAACACAGATTAGGTGCACAATATTTTGGAACACTGTATCCTTCAACTTTGAATAAACCAAAAACTAATACATAGGATTCTCGTCCTACTTAGTTCTGGCGGATACTAACCTTTTACCCACTCCAGACGTCTATTGGAGTTTTTACGGAAAAAGGGGTCTTTCTGAAAAGCACGACTGAGTTACTCTAGTATCTAGCAATAAATTATTGCCTTACCAAACGTTGGGTGCCATGTAGTGTAGGTCCTATATTCCCAATAGGCTCTGCACATTGGATTAACATAAACGATAGTTTAGACGTAGGACTGAGGTCGACTAGGTGAATTGCTACAATCGTAATACTTGCTGTGTAAGTAAAGTGCGTACAGTAACAGGAGTGTTATGAAATAATACTGTAAAAGCATTTATATGGTTTCTAAGCCATAAGATACATAAAATAGATAAAATGCATACAATGGTGAATAATGACTAAAAGTACTCAACTGGTGCATCTAAAATACGCCTACCCCGGTGTACCTAACCTAAGTCTAGTACAAGGGTAGAAGTAAGTGAGGTGTAGCTTGAGTTAAATAGTTTCTGCCAAGAATCTATCCAAGAATTCTCTAAGGGTCTAATCAGCTCCGTACCTTGGTTATAAGAATGAAGGAGGTCTTGTATCTCTCTCTCAGGACTCGATCTCCCAGTAACCCACAAGGGTAGCAGGGTAACACTGGAGCTGGATTTCTCGGCAGGAGAACAGACAGTGTCTCTCTCAGTGCGTCAGCAGGAGGGGTCGGCTTCCTTAGGCATTCGAATACAGCAGGGCGTCTGGCAAGTAGTTAGTCGATCTGCTCCAAAACCACTGTGTGTTTGTTAGGGCAAATGTGGGCATATTTATACCTGGAAGGTGCCGAGTTTGACGTAAGGGTAGACATAATAACGTCACTAAGAACTCGAAGTTCTTTGCACGCTCCAGGAGTTCTGGGACAAATCAATACTGAAGCAGGGGGAATTCCCGTGCTGCTGAAGGCTGGTTGTCTTCAAGAACTCGTTGTACTCTGGGAGCTTAGTGGAAGTAGCCATGCAGTATTTGGACTGCATTGGCTTTGCCTAAATATGGTTATGATTTTTATGCCCAATATAAGGATATGATAAGTTATACCTATATAAGGGCATGAATCGGGAAAATTACACTAGAGCCCTAGATACCTTACAACAACTGCAAGAGTACATGTACCTATTTGTCTGCAAACACATCAACCAAACAAATCATTCTCTCTCAATTTTCCTAAATGGACTTTGACTCACAGTGTGATTCTAGACAAAAACAGTATTTCTTGCACTTCAATGAAAGGATTACTGCATGCTACTGAAAGAATAACTATGGGATTGCAAGAGCACTCACAGCGTGTTTACTGCAAGAGTACATGTACTTATGTGTCTGTAAACACATCAACCAACCAAATCATTCTCTCTCAATTTTCCCAAATGGAGACTGACTCACATTGTGATTCTACACAAATACCAGTATCTGTTACACTTCACTGAAAGAATTACTACATGCTACCGAAAGTGTCACTATGGGATTGCAAGAGAACTCACACGGTGTTTACTGGAGTGTATGGATACTAACTGGGGAATTCTAGATCTGAATCACGAGTGTGAAGGTCGTTAGACTACAACATGCATAGTGCATAGGAGTTTCAAGTACTGCGTATCCTAAAGCCTGGCTAATTGCAAGAGTACATGTACTTATGTGTCTGCAATACATCAACCAACCAAATCATTCTCGCTTTATTTTCCCAAATGGAGACTGACTAACAGTGTGATTCTAGATAAATAACACTATCCGTTGCACTTCACTGAAAGGATTACTATATGCTACTGAAAGAGTCACAATGGGATTGCAAGGACATTCACACAGTGTTCACTGGAGTGTATGGATACAAACTCGGGAATTGTAGACCTGAATCAAAAGTTTGAAGGTGGTTAGACTACTACCTGCATAGTGCATAGGAGTTTCAAGTACTGCGTACCCTAAAGCCTGGCTCACAGCAAGTATACACATATTTATGTGCCTGCAAACACATCAACCAACCAAATCATTCTCTCTCAATTTTCCCAAATGGATACTGACTCACAATATGATTCTAGACATATAACAGTATCCCTTGTACTTTACTGAAAGGATTACTACATGCTACTAAAAGAGTCACTATGGGTTCTCAAGAGCACTCACACAGAGTTTACTAGAGAGTATGAATACTAACTGGTGATTTGTAGACCTGAATCACGAGTGTGAAGGTGGTTAGAATACTACATGAATAGTGCATAGGAGTTTCAAGTACTACAAACCCTAAAGGCTGGCTCTGCAAGAGTACATGTACTTATGTGTCTACAAACACATCAACCAACCAAATCATTCACTCTCAATTTTCCCAAATGGATACTGACTTACAGTGTGATTCTAGACAAATAACTGTATCCCTTGCACTTCACTGAAAGGATTACTACATGCTACTAGAGGGTATGAATACTAACTGGGGAATTGTAGACCTGAATCACGAGTGTGAAGGTGGTTAGACTACTACATGGATGGTGCAAAAAAGTTTCAAGCACTGCGTGCCCTAAAGCCTGGCTCACTGCATGAGTACATATATTTATGTGTCTGCAAACACATCAAGCAACCAAATGTTTCTCTCTCAAATTTCCAAAATACACACTGACTCACTGTGTGATTCTAGACAAATAACAGTATCCGGTTCACTTCATTGAAAGGATTTCTATGTGCGCTGAAAGAGTCACTATGGGATTGCAAGAGCACTCACACAGTGTTTACTGGAGTGCATGGATACTAACTGGGGAATTGTAGACCTCAATCACAAGTGTGAAGGTGGTTAGACTACTACATGCATAGTGCATAGGAGTTTCAAGTACTGCGTACTCTCAAGCCTTGCTCACTGCAAGAGTAAATATACTTATGTGTCTCCAAACACATCAATCAACCAAATTATTCTCTCTCAATTTTCCCAAATGGAGACTGACTCACAGTGTGATTCTAGACAAATAACACTATCCATTGCACTTCACTGAAAGAAATACTACATGCTACTGAAAGAGTCACTATGGGGTTGCAAGAGCACTCACACGGTGTTTACTAGAGTGTATGGATAATAATTGGCGAATTGTAGACTTGAATCACGAGTGTAAAGGTGGTTAGACTACTACATGCATATTGCATAGGAGTTTCAAGTACTGAGTAACCGAAAGCCTGGCACACTGCAAGAGTACATGTACTTATATATCTGCAAACACATCAACCAACCAAATCATTCTCTCTCAATTTTCCCAAATGGACACTGACTCAGCATGATTCTAGACAAATAACAGTGGGGCATATTACCAAGCAATAGCGATAATTATCGCTATTGCTTGGTTAGAGACAAAAATTTACCGCTGAGCTGCGGCGATTTTTATCGCAGATAAACCTTGGTATTACCAAGGTTTATCGCAAATGCGATAAAAATCGGCCGCAATGCATGAATATCGCTGAAAAGTCAGCGATATTCATGCATTACTGAGCTAATGCTCTTAGCCATGTTATCCACCTCCCATTGAATAACATGGCTAAGAACTGCTCAGGGCAGGTGTTAGCTTTTGGAGATATTTGCGCTTAGCGCAAATATCTCCATAAGTTGGTAATAGGAGATAGCGATGTTAGCGACTGTTTCCAGTTGCTAACATCTTGGCACGCCCACTTTGCATGTCATTAGTGATAAATATCACTGACATGCAAAGTGGGGCCCAAGATGGTCGCTATCTCCTACTAGCTGTCGCTAACTGGTGTTAGCGACAGCTAGGTAATAGGGAGATCATTTTATCTCCGCTTTCTTGGCTTTTAAAGCCAAAAAAGTCGAGATAAACCCCCTTGATAATATGCCCCAGTATTTCTTGGACTTCACTGAAAGGATTACTACATGCTACTGAAAGAGTCACTATGGGATTGCAAGAGCTCTCACACAGTGTTTACTGGAGTGTATCGATACTTACTGTGGAATTGTAGGCCTGAATCACTAGTGTGAAGGTGGGTAGACTACTACATGCGTAGTACATAGGAGTTTCAAATACCGCAAGCCGTAAAGCATGGCTCAATGCAAGAGTACATGCACTTATGTGTCTGCAAACACATCAACCAACCAAATCATTCTCTTTCAATTTTCCCAAATGGCAACTGACTCACAGTGTGATTCTAAACAACTAAATGTATTTCTTGCAGTTCACTGAAAGAATTAGTACATGCTACTGAAAGAGTCACTATGGGATTGCAAAAGCACTCACACGGTGTTTACTGGAGTGTATGGATACTAACTGGGGAATTGTAGGCCCGAATCACGAGTGTGAAGGTGGTTAGACTACATGCATAGTGTATAGAAGTTTTAAGTACTGCATACTGTAAAGCCTGGCTCACTTCAAGAGTACATGTACTCATGTGCCTGCAAACACATTATCCAAATAAATCATTCTCTCTCAATTTTCCCAAATGGACACTGAGTCACAGTGTGATTCTTGATAAAAAAACAGTATCCATTGCACTTCACTGAAAGGATTACTGCATGCTACTGAAAGAGTCACTATGGGATTGCAAGAGCACTTACACAGTGTTTGTTGGAATGTATAGATACTGACTGGGGAAATGTCGGCCAGAATCACAAGTGTGAAGGTGGTTAGACTACTACATGCATAGTGCATAGGAGTTTGAGGTACTGCAAGCCCTAAAACCTGGCTCACTGCATGAGTACGTATACTTATGTGTCTGCAAACACATCAAGCATCCATTCCACATGTTTCATTACAGAATTTTACTATTAAAGCTAAACTCATTTTGCAAATACATAACCAATGACTATTTTCTAATTCTACCAAAATGTTAGAACTCTCTCAGAGTGAATCCTAAATTCACACAGACTCACTCTGTGATTCGAGACAAGCAACACTATCCCTTGCATTTTACCAAACCACATTTACTAGTCTACAAGACATAAGGTGACTGCACACATTGCACAAAATGTTCTACTACATATTAGTATAGAGTGCTTCTGCCAGAATGATTCCTAAATGCATACAAGACTCACTGTGTGATTCTAGACAAACACACTATCCCTTGCATTTTACCAAAGCACATTTCATAATCTAGAAGGAGTCCTGCATTTTATTGTAGAACTTGACTCATTTTGCAAATAAATAAACAATTACTGGTTTCTAATTCTACCAAAACATGAGAACAGCACAGTTATCTGTCTGCAAACACATGAACTACACGAATGCTTATCTCAAAATGGTTTCTAAATGCACAGACACTTACAATAAGGTTCTAGAGAAAAAAAAATATTCCCTGCACTTTAGCAGGAGAAAGACATTAGTCTGATTAAAATCAAAGTGCTCCACATACATCCCCTCACAAAATAATAACTCACCTTTCAACTGTTTTGTAGATTAAGAAGTATGTCTGTCACACAGCAGATTTTCCTATACAGAATCTCTGTTCTATACACCTCTCACTAAAACCAAAGAATGGCAACGTTTCCCTTTCATTTTGAACACATATACACCTAAACATCCTAAACAGCCTAAACAGCCCTTTGTACACCACAGAGATTGCAGCACTGACCCAGAGTCCCTGAGTGGACACAGCGCCGTTTGGAGGAATCAGGGGACGCCAAGCACCGCCACCAGTCGCGCCGCCGCCTCGGGACTCCAACTCCCGACGGGCTCAGCGGCGGCGCGTTCCCCGACGCGCCAGACGCGCCGGGAGGGGCAACATAAAGTCGGAAGCCCTCGGTGGAGCGGGGGGAGCCCTTTGTACACCACAGAGATTGCAGCACTGACCCAGAGTCCCTGAGTGGACACAGCGCCGTTTGGAGGAATCAGGGGACGCCAAGCACCGCCACCAGTCGCGCCGCCGCCTCGGGACTCCAACTCCCGACGGGCTCAGCGGCGGCGCGTTCCCCGACGCGCCAGACGCGCCGGGAGGGGCAACATAAAGTCGGAAGCCCTCGGTGGAGCGGGGGGAGCCCTTTGTACACCACAGAGATTGCAGCACTGACCCAGAGTCCCTGAGTGGACACAGCGCCGTTTGGAGGAATCAGGGGACGCCAAGCACCGCCACCAGTCGCGCCGCCGCCTCGGGACTCCAACTCCCGACGGGCTCAGCGGCGGCGCGTTCCCCGACGCACCAGACGCGCCGGGAGGGGCAACATAAAGTCGGAAGCCCTCGGTGGAGCGGGGGGAGCCCTTTGTACACCACAGAGATTGCAGCACTGACCCAGAGTCCCTGAGTGGACACAGCGCCGTTTGGAGGAATCAGGGGACGCCAAGCACCGCCACCAGTCGCGCCGCCGCCTCGGGACTCCAACTCCCGACGGGCTCAGCGGCGGCGCGTTCCCCGACGCGCCAGACGCGCCGGGAGGGGCAACATAAAGTCGGAAGCCCTCGGTGGAGCGGGGGGAGCCCTTTGTACACCACAGAGATTGCAGCACTGACCCAGAGTCCCTGAGTGGACACAGCGCCGTTTGGAGGAATCAGGGGACGCCAAGCACCGCCACCAGTCGCGCCGCCGCCTCGGGACTCCAACTCCCGACGGGCTCAGCGGCGGCGCGTTCCCCTTCGCGCCAGACGCGCCGGGAGGGGCAACATAAAGTCGGAAGCCCTCGGTGGAGCGGGGGGAGCCCTTTGTACACCACAGAGATTGCAGCACTGACCCAGAGTCCCTGAGTGGACACAGCGCCGTTTGGAGGAATCAGGGGACGCCAAGCACCGCCACCAGTCGCGCCGCCGCCTCGGGACTCCAACTCCCGACGGGCTCAGCGGCGGCGCGTTCCCCGACGCGCCAGACGCGCCGGGAGGGGCAACATAAAGTCGGAAGCCCTCAGTGGAGCGGGGGGAGCCCTTTGTACACCACAGAGATTGCAGCACTGACCCAGAGTCCCTGAGTGGACACAGCGCCGTTTGGAGGAATCAGGGGACGCCAAGCACCGCCACCAGTCGCGCCGCCGCCTCGGGACTCCAACTCCCGACGGGCTCAGCGGCGGCGCGTTCCCCGACGCGCCAGACGCGCCGGGAGGGGCAACATAAAGTCGGAAGCCCTCGGTGGAGCGGGGGGAGCCCTTTGTACACCACAGAGATTGCAGCACTGACCCAGAGTCCCTGAGTGGACACAGCGCCGTTTGGAGGAATCAGGGGACGCCAAGCACCGCCACCAGTCGCGCCGCCGCCTCGGGACTCCAACTCCCGACGGGCTCAGCGGCGGCGCATTCCCCGACGCGCCAGACGCGCCGGGAGGGGCAACATAAAGTCGGAAGCCCTCGGTGGAGCGGGGGGAGCCCTTTGTACACCACAGAGATTGCAGCACTGACCCAGAGTCCCTGAGTGGACACAGCGCCGTTTGGAGGAATCAGGGGACGCCAAGCACCGCCACCAGTCGCGCCGCCGCCTCGGGACTCCAACTCCCGACGGGCTCAGCGGCGGCGCGTTCCCCGACGCGCCAGACGCGCCGGGAGGGGCAACATAAAGTCGGAAGCCCTCGGTGGAGCGGGGGGAGCCCTTTGTACACCACAGAGATTGCAGCACTGACCCAGAGTCCCTGAGTGGACACAGCGCCGTTTGGAGGAATCAGGGGACGCCAAGCACCGCCACCAGTCGCGCCGCCGCCTCGGGACTCCAACTCCCGACGGGCTCAGCGGCGGCGCGTTCCCCGACGCGCCAGACGCGCCGGGAGGGGCAACATAAAGTCGGAAGCCCTCGGTGGAGCGGGGGGAGCCCTTTGTACACCACAGAGATTGCAGCACTGACCCAGAGTCCCTGAGTGGACACAGCGCCGTTTGGAGGAATCAGGGGACGCCAAGCACCGCCACCAGTCGCGCCGCCGCCTCGGGACTCCAACTCCCGACGGGCTCAGCGGCGGCGCGTTCCCCGACGCGCCAGACGCGCCGGGAGGGGCAACATAAAGTCGGAAGCCCTCGGTGGAGCGGGGGGAGCCCTTTGTACACCACAGAGATTGCAGCACTGACCCAGAGTCCCTGAGTGGACACAGCGCCGTTTGGAGGAATCAGGGGACGCCAAGCACCGCCACCAGTCGCGCCGCCGCCTCGGGACTCCAACTCCCGACGGGCTCAGCGGCGGCGCGTTCCCCGACGCGCCAGACGCGCCGGGAGGGGCAACATAAAGTCGGAAGCCCTCAGCGTCGCGGGACGCGAGCGGGACGCCCCGGGGCTAAGCCCGGGCGAAGGGCGGGCCCTCTACGGCCCTCCAAGGCCGGAACAGGCCGGGCCGGGCCACCCCCCTTAAATTGTGTCCCAGCGCACCAGACTCATAACTATGGCCAAAACAGGAATTGAAGCTCCATGCATGGGTGAAGGGAGCATAATCTCCGGCCCTTTGGATAAATTTTTCACTAAAGTTAAAAGCGACATTGACAGAGACCTTGCCTTGGCAGAGAGGCGTATGTTAAGACGCCAATCGATTGAGCTACTTAAAAACAACGCACTCATACCACTTCCGACACCCATTCCCGAGCTTAGCCCACTAAATTCTACCTTGAAAAACACGCTAGAGGATTTAATGAATACTGACAACGTGCCCTCGCTCTTTCAATCCTATTTTCCCCCAAACAATGGATCTCTGCACTCATCCCCTCCAAATACGGATAATTTTACAACCAAGGCGTCCGCCGACCTTATAGATTTGGTTACGCCAAATCTCCCAAAAATAGCGGAGTTTGTGGGGCCTGATATAATAGACATTCCTTCCTCCCAGGTTTCCCCAAAGATTTCCATGTTCCACCCTTCCCCAGCGGTAGTAAAGTCAAATAAAGTGTCTAAAGGGAAACAGAAATCTAAAAAGAACCAGGTTATCATACGATCCCCACCAAATAAACGACGGAAAAAAATGCTAACAAAAAATAACACCAAAACTCAACCCTTGGCTAAGGACATACTCACAAAAGAACTACTACAAATTGCAGAAGGATTACCAAAACCACCACGGGAAAAATTAATTTCGTGTGTCCCGCCCACAATTAAAGACTTCGTGGATGCCATGGAACATCTTGTAAAAGCTTTATTATCACCGATACTCGAGAGAGTGAAAAGAATAGCTACTGAACTGCACACTCTCTCTGAGACTTTGACCCAAAGCCAACAAATAAAGTCTGTCCCCATGTTAAAAATTGGGGAAACATCCAAACAAGAAGTAAAAACAAAAACAAATACATTAAAACCCAATACCACCAAAATAGGGGGCGGGAAATCTACTGGTGAAAAATCGATCATAGATCAGATTCCAAAGAAGCAAACCCCGGTACTAAATCAAAATAATGCCCAAACGTCACCTCCCATAAAAAAGTCATTACCAACTCAAGGAACAGTTCCTTCTTCAAAAGCGCCTCCTTACACGCAGCCAAATGCGACACAAATAAATTCTCTCATTGCCTCAGCAAAAATGGGTAATAACACTCCTACCCGGGAAAAAACCAACCCTCTTCCGTCACAGGATAAATGGCCACGTAAAAGATATGTTGATCTTCCCCCGGCTGCATCGCAAAATGTTATTATACTAACGGGGGTCGCACCACTATCAAGCACAGGAGGCTATGAAAATCACCATAGCCTAAAAAATAAGGTGATTTTCTGGCTCAGGGAAAATAGGCCCCTACCCCCCCATATAAACGGGGATATAATCATGGTGAAAAGAACCAACTGGGTTGGTATTCGACCGAAAGATATTGATGGGGATGTGGTCATTATTACCTTTAAAGATCCTAGGGTCATTCCCCACATCACAGATTGGTTCTCGGGCCTCCATAAGGGACCGATTTTGCCAAAACTCTTAGCATATTTTTATCCAGAACCTTTAATGGCCTCAAAGACACATAAACCCTACCACCCTAAACACTCATTTGCGCAGTATGGAAAAAAACATCCTATTCCGCCAGTAAGAGACCAGTCATTTTTCCCCCCAAATGATCCTTTTCTACAGCTTATTCCACACTTTTATCCACAGGGAAATGTCAACCGCCCCTCTTTTTTCCACTCAAATTGGAACTTACCATGTTACAACTTTTTTGAGCCACTTCAAGGGATGGAGGATGTAGAATGACTCTCTCAAGAGAAGCAAGCAAAGGTTGGTTGTAGGAGACCTGAGAGTATTATCGCTCATCCCAACCATACTCAGGTTACTCACGCAAGGGGCCCAAATAAAAATTCCCCTCCAATTCGGGCAATAAATGGTTGCCAATCCACTGATAGGGGCAAAAAGAAAAGTCTAACTTCTAGTCCCATCAGTACAAATCTCAATTCATATGCAAATAATAATGCAGACAGGAAAAAAAACCCTAACTTACAGTTCCTATCGTGGAACCTAGCAGGACTTTATTCTAAAACTAGTTTACCGGATTGGATAAAATTAGTCAACGAATTTTCAATCCTTTGTTTCCAGGAAACTTGGGCGATCTCTCCCATCCACCTACAAGGGTTTAAGACCTTCCACTCACCGGCCGTAGCGATCAAACAGGGCAGACACAAGGGGGGTTTATGTACCTATATTAGTACAGCAATCGGCCACAGGGTCAGAAAAATACTATTGAGAGATTCCTTCCAAATAATAGTACTGGACATTGCCCCGTCATTGTCTTTGATAATTATCAATTTCTAC
The DNA here is from genome assembly GCF_964263255.1 of Lissotriton vulgaris. Classification (NCBI taxonomy): domain Eukaryota; kingdom Metazoa; phylum Chordata; class Amphibia; order Caudata; family Salamandridae; genus Lissotriton; species Lissotriton vulgaris. Next base: position 382,979,634 of record NC_141689.1, read on the forward strand.
AATAACCTCCCTGTAGATCAACTGGAGAGAGTTATGCACAATTTACATCAGGCCTTGTTCAGGTTCAAAGAAAAAACGGGTGGAGAGTCTGCAATTCTCTTAGCGGGCGATTTAAACTGCCATATCTGCCCAAACACAGAAAGAGATGCCTGCGATATCTATGATACTTACGCTTCAGACCCTGGTACTTCTACCTTCAGCCATTTCATGCACACAAAATCAGGGGATCTTATTAATACTTTTTTGACCTCTTTTAACTTATACCTGGTAAACGAGCTCCTGCAGACCCCATGCCTCTCTAAACCAACCTTTCATGGGAGAGGTAGGAATACTATTATAGACTTCTTATTCTTTTCAAAAGCACACGCGTCGCTATTATTAGATTGGAACACACTGGACCATCTATATAGTGACCACTACCCCTTGACCATGATCATGGACTTATTGGGATCATCGGTGAGTTCTAACTCACACAAAGATACCTACAAACAACCAATTATGCTGGGAGCCAAAAACGGTTACTGTCTTAAATGGGATAAAATCAACCCAAAAAATCTCCTAAAGAATTTAGTCAACAAAAGGAGGGAGGAGATTGGCACTTGTCTCTCAATTAAGGAGAATCCCGAAAAAGTCTGTGAAGCTTTTATTAAAATTCAGGGCACCCTGAAAGAACTTTTAACGAGACAGTATAAAACAACCACATTTCTTCAAAATGGGTGGTTTGATTCAAAGTGTACAAAGGCGTTGAATTCCCTAAAGAACCTGCTGCGTGCCCATCCCAAACCTCTTTTAGAAGTACGCCAGGCAAGAAAAAAATATCACCTAGCTATTAAACAAAGAAAAAGGGAATTGAGACAGGAAGCATGGCATAATTTGGTGGAAACATCGAAGATAGGGGATATGTCAGCTTTTTGGAAACTCATTAATTCCCCTTTGCCATGGGTAAAAATGCCAGAGAGGAACCTGGACATGGCAATAGATGGAGAGATGTGGGCGGACCATTTTCAGAACCTCTATAATAAACCAGCATTTTTAAATTACTCCAACCGTGATCAATTTCCTATAACTCTAACTCAGGACACTCCGTCCCATATTTGTTTTTCACTAGAGGAGGTGGAATCAGCTATTAAGGAAAGTCCCTCAGGGAAGGCTCCTGGACCAGACGCAATCCCTGCAGATGTGTATAGGGCAGAGTTGGAGTTCTGGGCCCCCCTGTTGACCACCGTACTTAACTCTATAAATACCACAAAGCTCCTGCCAACCTGGAGAGAGGCCATAGTAATACCTATCTTCAAAAAAGGAAATAGGAACCTTCCATCGTGCTATAGGCCAATATCCCTCCTTGACACCTTAATGAAAATTGTTGGACGCATAATCCTCAAAAGATTAACAACCTGGATAGAGGAGCAAGACGTATTATCGAAACTACAATACGGCTTCCGGTCAGGCAGAGGTACAATTGAACAGGTCCTCAATTTACATCTAATCAAAACAAAATATATTGACATTAAAAGGAATAGTCTATATATAACATATATAGATCTTACCTCTGCTTTTGACTGTGTCATGCATGACCAACTATGGGACACTCAAACCCAGCTTGGGATGGATCCACCAATCCTTCTTTTCATTAAGGCTTTGTACCATGAGGCAGGAGCTAGAGTGAGATACGGACTGAGGGGAGAGTGCTCGCCACGTTTCACCATCAATAGAGGGGTCAGACAGGGGTGCATTTTGGCCCCTCTGCTTTTCTCCCTCTATATAAACGCAATCGGCGAGCATCTGAAAACCGTTGAGTGCGATTTCCCCAAAATAGGAGGCCAACCAATCCCAATTCTGCTCTATGCGGATGATGCTGCAATCCTATCTCAGACAAGAATGGGCCTACAAAAGGCAGTATCAGCCTTCACGACTTTTATGAAAGACAGGGGCCTCAAAGTGAACATAGCAAAATCGTACACCATGCTATGCAATAAAAGACAAAAAGCCCAATGCCCCATTTTTATAGAGGACCAAAAATTGGGGACAGTAGAAGCTTTTACGTATCTGGGAATCTGTCTACATAGAAAGTTAACGTGGAAGGCTGCAATAGAGAAAAGGAAACTGGCCTTTGCAAGAGCGATTGGAGCCCTCCGGGATTTTGCTGCTAAGATAGGGGGCAGACCTGTTAAACAACTACTAATTATATACAGAGCTAAATGTGCATCAACTGCTATCTACGGGGCTGGCCTGTGGGGCGTGGATAAAAACATCTCAGCAATACAAACTTTGGAAAACAAATTTCTAAGGTATCTCCTTGCTGCCTCAAAGGGAACCTCTGTATATAAAATGCACATCGAGCTGGATCTCCCGTATATAACAGATATCATCAAAACGGAACCCCTCCTTCTTTGGCACAAAATTTGGACTACTCATGAGACTGCCTTTAATAGAGAGGTGCTACAAGACATTTTTAAATTGGAAGGGGCTAAACATTTTCAACAAACTAACTGGCTGAACTATGTGAGAAATCTCTTTTTTGAAATCGGTCGCCAAGAGTGGTTCACAGATCCACTTTTACTAGAAAACATCTCGCGAAAACACCTGAGAAAGACCTTAATGGACCACTTGGAAACAGTCAGATGGAATAAACAAAAAATTTCTGACTCCATCCTGGCATATCAAAGGGCGACACCTTTTAAGGGGCTTCAATTATACCTATCATCAGACATTCCATGCTATTCAAGGATGTTACTTACTAGATTTAGAATGGGCTCCTTTTTTCGTTACGTAACATTCCCAGAATCCAATGACTGGTCACGGATTACTTGTCTTTGCCCCTGTGACTTTAGTTCACAACAATCAAACATTCATACCATCCTCTTTTGCAAGTACTATGGAGCTTTGAGGAAAGCCCTTTTATTACCCTTATTAAAGAAATGGAATATTCGGACATGTAAAACTGCTTTTGAGCGTTTAAAGGAACTTGAGGATAAGGAGGTGATAGCCATAGTAGAACAGTTTTTAAAGTTAGTGATAAAATTTAGGAAAACTTTGGATTGAGACTGGTGATATTGACCAACGCCTTCCTGTCGTTTAACTGTCTTGTCTAAATTTATATGTTTTTAACTTTGCTGGAAGCTTCGTATAGAATTTTAAACTGAAAGATTTTTTAACTAATTATTATATAAATGTATTTTTATTTTTAATTATGTATATGAGGCATGCTTATATGATATTTGTCTAAATATCGAATAAAGCTTATTTTGAACCTTTGAACCACCTAAACATCAAATCACATTCCTTCTCACATTAATTCAAAAGCAAACACACATTTCTATTGGTTACACATTTCAACCCTTTCCAATTGACATAAATTTGAACCGTACCCCCAATCTGGCTTCTGCCTGTTACCATAGAAACAGTTCATGGAACACTTAACTGAGCACACAGGTCAAAAGTTCACCACATAATGTTGCTAATCAAAACAGCATGTGTGCTTGACTTCTCAACATATCAGCTTATCTTATGTAATGTTCCTTTCAATCAGTTTTTGTTAACCAATAAGAATCATGCTTTTAAAAAACAGAAACATTCACACTTTTTTCAAAACTGCATCTTATCCACCATTTTAGAAAAATCTTAGTTTTCAAACTCCCATTTCATTTACAGAGACCATCTGAGCGCATCCAGACCTCCCTCCAAGATGCTTGGAGTGTGGATTGTTGAACAGAGCTATATTTTCTGGAGCCAAAGGTATGCAAAAACAAAGGAATTCACAAACACCTAGGTTTACCCAATGTAGTCATTAAATGGATTGGAAAAAGAGGGTTAAAGGCGCACCAATTGATGCCATTGGTTACATCCTTTTTGCATCTCCAGCACCCTGACCTCATAATTGTGCACTGTGGTGGCAATGACCTAGGCACTTTGACTGGGGAATGTCTGGAAATGCTCATGAAGGACAACTTTGGAAAATTTATGTCACTTTTCCCCCAAACTACCTGTGTCTATTCTAACATATGCTAAAGGCAGAAATGGAACTGGTCCAATCAATTTTGTCCACTGACTGAGAAAGCTAGAAAACATGTGAATAAGTCTGTTTCTGCTTTTCTCCTTGACTATAGAACGGGGTCCATTTACGACAACAATCTGCGTTTCAATATGCATGGAATCTATAGGAGAGATGGTGTACATTTTACAGATGAGGGGAAAAGAGTCTTCCTCTTGAACTTTAGACTCTGCATTGGTACTTACTTGTAGGTACTAAAATCTCTCAATAAACATAAGGGCTCTTTTTAGAGCCACCTAACAACTAAACACATAAACTTGTTGTATATCTGAATGTTTTAATTTTTTTTTGCTTGGAGTCGCTCACCCAACGCGTTAGAGACATGCACCCAACGCGTACAAGTCGTGCACCACACGCGCTGGAGTTGTGCACCCTATGGATTAGAAGCCATGCATCCAACGCATGCACACCAGGGGGCCACACTGAGCACCGCGCTGGGTGCGCGACTCCTAATTTTAGCGTTAAAAAAAAAATCCCCTATCACTTATTACTATTATCCACGGGGACCCCAACCCCCGGGGCTTATAAATAACGTTGGGGACCATGGGGGTAGCTCCAATGCCCCCATGGTCCCAGCCAGATCCTACGGGAGCCGACATTGCTTTTCCACATGGGGAGCTGCTAACATGCAGCTTCCCGTGTGGAAAAGCAATATGGTTTGGATTTTGAAAGAGAGAGCTCTCTCTTTCACAATCCAAACCGCGTTTCCTATGAGATGGTGGGAGACTCCCGCCATCTCATAGCAAACAACAGTGTCCTGGGGTGGGCACCCCGGGACATTACTAGAGCAGGCCCAGAGCTGGGATCGGGTCCCCGGTGATAATAGTAATAAGTGATGACCTCCCCTGTAAGGCCCTAGTACATCATAGGACAGGGGGATTAAAACTACCTGTAAGTCCCTAATATATAATAGGGCATGGCAGTTTAGAGGCCAGCAGCCCTTTTCTGAACTTGCATGTATTCACTGCTCAGCCTGAGGTCAGTTTAAAAGTAGCCCTCTGTGTGCATAAAGAGGCAAGAAAGGTACAGAAAGAGGTAAGAGAGGAACAGAAAGAGGGAAGAAGGGTGTACAAAGAGGCAAGAGGGGTGCAGAGATAAGCAAGAGAGGTACAGCAAGAAGCAAAAGAAGTATAGAAAGAGGCAAGAGAAGTTCAGAAAGAGGCTCCAGAGGTACAGAAACAGGTATAATATGTGCAGAAAGAGGGAACAGAGGTGAAGAAAAGAAGAAGAGGTTTGCCGAAAGAGGCAAGAGGGGTACAGAAATTTGCAAGAGAGGTACAGAAATGAGCAAGAGCAGTGCAGTAAGAAACAGCACAGGTGCAGAAGGAGGCAAGTTGGGTACAGAAAGAGGCAAAAGAAGAGTAGAAACAAGCAGAATAAATGTGGAAAGAGGCTAATGGGGTGTCAAAAGAGGCAGGAGGGGTGCAGAAAGAGGCAAGAGAGCTGAACAAAGAGTGATGATGGGTACAGAAAGAAATATAAACAGGGGAACCCAATAAACCCTTGTAGGCTTGGGCACTAGACGTTTGAGGTCAATGTGTGCTACAAGGGACTTGATTCAAGCAATGATTGATTTCAATTGGGAGTAGTACAAATATATATTGTACTCCGGTGAATCAAATATGATATCACATTGAAAAGCTAGAACACATCAAGCCAAATGGAAGGAAGGAAAGAAACACGGAGGAAGTGAATTATATGCAAAAAAGTTATTTTATATTGAGTGTCAAAGCATCAAATGGGGAAATATACAAAAAATCAAATTAAGCAAAATAGTAGTGAACAGAAGTATAGATTGCTTCAACTCATCCGTTCACAACTACAAACATCAACTACTGGTAGATATTACAGACGACCGAATTCTATAATCAACAGTGGTTGTGTGTTGGTGCCCTCAAAGGGTACAGAAAGAGGCATGTGGGGTGCAGAAAGAAGCAAGAGAGGTGTAGAAAGAAGTCAGAGCAGTGCAGAAAGAACCAACAGAGGTGCAGAAAGAGGCAAGAAAAGTGCAGAAAGAGGCACAAGGGGTGCAGAAAGAAGCAAGGGGAGGTGCAGAAAGAGGCAAGAGAAGTACAGAAGGAACCAACAGAGGTGCATAAAGAGGCAGGATGGGTGCAGAAAGAGACAAGAGAGTTGCAGAAACAGGCAAAAGAGGTTCACAAAGAGGGAACAGGAGTGCACACAGAGGCAAGAGAGGTACAGAAAGAACAAACAGAGGTGCCAAAAAGAGGCATGAGAGGGTGCAGAAATGCGCACAATAGTTGAAGGTAGAAGCAAAAGCAGTGCAGAAAGAACCAAAAGAGGTGCAGAAAGAGGCAAGAGGGGTGGATAAAGAGGCAAGAGAAGTGCAGAAAAAAGCAAACGAGGTGCAGAAAGAAGCAAGAGGGGTGCAGAAAGAATGAAGAGGGGAGCAGAAAGAGGAATGAGAGGTGCACACAGAGGCACAAGGGAGAATAGAAAGAGACTAGGGGAGTGCAGACAGAGGGAAGACAGGTGCAGAAAGAGGTAAGACGAGTACAGAAAAAGGCAAGGGGGTGTAGAAATTTGCAAGACAGGTGCAGAAAGAGACAAGAGGAGTGCAGAAAGAAGCAACAGAGGTACAGGAAGAGACAAAAGAACTGTAGAAAGCGGCAAGAGAGTTGCAGAAACAGACAAAATGTGTGCCGAAAGAAGGAACAGGGCACAAAAAGAGGCAAAGGGGTGCAGAAAGAAGCACAGAAGTGCAGAAGGAAGCAAGAGAAGTGCAGAAAGAAGCAACAGAGGTGCAGAAAGAGGCAATAGGGGTGCAGAAATAGGAAGAGAATTGTATAAAAGAAGGAACAGGAGTTCAGAAGGAGGCAAGAGAAGTACAGAAAGAGGCAAGAGAGTTGCAGAAACAGACAAAAGAAGTGCATAAAGAAGCAAGAGCAGTGCAGAAAGAATCAACAGTGGTGCAGAAGGAGGCAATAGAGGTGCAGAAAGAGGCAAGAGGGGTGCAGTAATTTGCAAGAGAGGTACAGAAAGAAGAGCGGTGCAGTAAGAAACAACAGAGGTACAGAAGGAGGCAAGAGGGGTGCAGAAAGAGGCAAGAGCAGTGCAGAAAGAACTAAGAGACATGCAGGAAAAGGGAAGAAAGGTGCAGAAAGAGGCACAAGGGGTGCAGAAAGAAGGTAGAGAAGTGGAGAAAGAAGCAACAGAGGTACAGAAAGAGGTAAGCGTGGTGCCGCAAGAGGGAAGAGAGGTGTAGAAAGAGGCAAGAGAGTTGCACAAAGAGGGAAGAGAGGTGCATAAAGAAGCAAGTGATGTACAGAAAGAGGCAAGAGAGGTGCAGAAATGGGCAAGATAGGTGCAGAAATAGGCAGGAGAATTGCATAAAGAGGCAAGAAAATTGCTGAAAGAACCAACAGATGTGTAGAAAGAAGCAAGAGAAGTGCAGAAAGAGGCAAGTGAGGTGTAGAAAGAGTCAAGAGAGGTACAGAAAGAGGGAAGACAGGTGCAGGAAGAGCAAGGCAGGTGCAGGAAGAGAAGAGAAGAGCACAAAGAGGCAAACAAAGTGAAGAAAAAAAAAGAAAGGTGCAGAAAGAAGCAACAGAAATACAGAAAGAGACGACATAAGTGTTTGCATTCCCAGCGAGGGCAAGATTGCCGCTAGTGCATTGTAGGGAGTAGTTGCGTTTTACTCCCTCTCCTGTCCCAGGCTTAGAGCAGGATTTCAGTAACGAAAGAGATGTTGTGAAGCCATGTGGCTATGTGGCTAATACACTGGGCAGTTCTGAGGCTCTGGAGAACGGCACAGATTAAACGCTGGAGAGGCGATTGCAGCGGGGAGAAGAGAAGAATGTTGTCGCGTTCAAAGGAGGTCAGTGGGCCGGGGGCCGTCCCGAAAGTCCCGCTACCAGGCAGGAAAACTACTCCAGCATTAAGCGCAACTCAGAAGGCGCAGCAAAGGAAGATTGAGAGAGAGAAGAAGGCAGAACTGAAGGCACAGGCTGGAGCGACACGAAGTGAACCACTGCAAGGAGAAGCATTAAAATCAGCAGTTGGTAGAGAGAGCAAGAGAGCACCAAAAATGTCGACTTATCGAGCAAAGACAAGGACAAGGACGCGGCGCTGAGACAGCCTACCTTGTCAGAAGCGTTTGCTAAGAGATCCATGGCGGCTCTGTCTGGTGGACCTGCTAAGGGCACTGGAGCGGGCTCTGCTGACATCACCGAGGAGCAGCGGCTGATAGGAGTAACGGGTGGAGTCGGCGGCAGCAGGAAGAGTTCTGCCGGAGGCGATGTAGAGCAGACTGTAGTGCAGACTGCGGAGCGGACCGGCGGACCTCCGGGGAGCAGTGGTGTGTGCTCCGCCGGGATCAGCGCGGAGCAGGTCGTCCTCGTGGAGAGTAACATCAGGGTTGCCGAGCAACCAGAGAGGCTCGCAGGAGAGAGCACGCCCAGCGCGGAGCAGAGCTGAGTGACGAGGAAGACGGCTACGGTTGAGGATCGAGCAGCTGAGGCGGCTCCTGCTACAGCACCATGCACGGGGGAGAAGAAACCCCAAGAAGTGAAAGAAAATGGAGGGCCAACGCAAAAGGAGTCTAGGACCACCACCACAATAAGCGGCGGAGTTGACGCGGAGGTGGAAGGGATGAATAATGCCCTAATGATGGATGCCTTATTACAGGTAGAGGCTGAGATCAGTAATGATTTGAGGATGAAACCGGACGCGAATTGGGGAATTGGGGAAGTCTGGCGAGCCTAGACTCACAGAGGGAACGTGAAGGGGACAAATTCTTCTCAGTTAATGAGGGGACAGGCTCATCCAGTGAGGGAGAAGAGTTGGAGACAACAGATTTATCATCGGAGGAGGAGAAAGAAAGCACCGACTCTGAGGCAATAAATGCGCAGAAGAAGAAAAAGTCAGCTGCGAAACGTCGTTCCTTCGCAAAAACAAACAAAAAACTTCTATGGGATTATTCTGCCACAGCAGGTACTTTTCAAGAGGGTATGCAAGGGGGACATGGGAAGGATTTTGCAAGTGAGGAGGATGGGATGGGGAATCATGCTACATTGGATTTATTAGTCAATATGCTAAAGCAAATACAGGGTGAGGCTAGGGCAGAAAGCCGCAGAGCTAGGCATGATACAAAAAAGATACAAGCCTCCATAAGGAAGATGAACAAGAAGTACGAGGAAGTGGAGGGGAGAGTGGAGCTGGTAGAGGAAAAGACGGGAAGATTGGAGGATGAAGTAACAGACTGGCAAAAATTTAAGATGGAACAGACAAAGATTGTGGAAGATCTGCAATGGAAAGTGGAGGACTTTGAGAACCGTCAGAGACGGAATAACGTGAGGCTTTTGGGGCTCGAGGAAGGGGTAGTAGGGCAGGACACTAGGGGATACGCGATTAGGCTACTAAAGGGCGCCTTCCCGGAGGCTAAGTGGCAATGGGAAGAGGAGGTACAAAGGGCCCACAGGTTCCCATTGACAATTAAAAGAAGGCAAGGAGGGAACCAGGATAGTCTGCCCAGGGCGATGCTTGTGTTTTTTGGCAACTTTCTGACAAGGCAGGAGGTGATGGAAAAAGCCAGGCCGGACTCTAAGAGAACAGTTGAGGGGGTTACATTTTTTGCGAGGCCTGACTTTTGTCATGTTACTGTAGAGAGGCGCTGACGCCTAAGATAATTAATTGCCCCTTTTCAGCAACAAGGCGCAGAAGCATATTTGATGTTCCCGGCGAAACTTAAGATCATTAACGGTGGCCGCACGAGGATGTTTTTCTCTGAGGTAAAAGCAGGGGAGTACCTCGAAGAGCTAACGGAGAAACGTAGGGGGAAGTAAGGAAGATTAGTAATGCTGTAGGACAAGAGTAGCCACGTGGAACTGGATAAGGATCATGGTTTATGGACTATGTACTATGGACAACTGGGAGGGAGAGGGAGGGCGACACTACAATGCAAGCAGCCACACATAGGTCAGGATTGACCTATTTGCCTGTGTAAGGGGGGGAGGGGTAGTTGTGGTGGAAGGGGGTCCAGGAGGTATTCAGGGAGTTCTACAAGAAACTGTATGACCATAATGTGGAAGATATAGGAGTAGAGAGTAGGGATTACTTGGCAGGAATATCACATGAGAAATTGGACAGTGTAGGAAGAGACAAACTAGATCTACCTTTATCATTTCAGGAGGTTAAAATGGCAGTGACCAATCTACCAGGGGGGAAGGCTACAGGGCCAGACTAAATACCAGCTGAGTTCTATAAAACATTTTGGGATAGGCTTGGGAAGGATATGTTGGAGACCTTTAGACAGGCCCAGTTACATAGATTAGCACCACAGTCCTGGGGTGGAGCAAATATTATTGTTATTTTGAAAAAAGACAAACCCCCATTAGATCCAGGGTCATACAGACCTATTACTCTCCTGAACGCGGATGCTAAAATATATGCCAAAGCATTAGCACAAAAACTGAGTAGAGTTATTGAGGGGCTAGTTAGTAAGACACAGCATGGCTTTATCCCCGGGAAAGGGACTACCGAGCACACTAGACAGCTCATCACTATAATGGATGCTGCTGAGGTAGCAGGAGACCCTGTCGCGGCCATATTCCTTGATGCTGAGAAGGCATTCCACAGGGTCTCCTGGGAGTTCTTGTGGAACATTATGGAGTGGTTCGGCATAGGCAAAGGGTATATTAGTGCCATACAGGTATTATATGAGCAGCCGACGGCAAGGGTGAAAATAAATAAGACCTTCACTAAACTGGTGCGGATAAGACGCGGAACTAGGCAGGGTTGCCCGGTATCACCCCTACTCTTTGCCTTATATTTAGATCCACTGCTCAGGAGGTTAAATGGTAACAATAATATCTTGCCGGTTACGCTGCAAGATGCAGAATACAAATTATTTGCCTATGCAGACGACGTGGCATTGATAAAAATGGAACCAGGGAGGGCTATAAGAGAAATAGAGCAGGAGGCAGCAGATTTCGGGGGTCTGTCAGGGTACTCGATAAATAAGGGGAAAACCCAGATTATCTTGAATAAATATACAGCCTATTCAGATCCCAGAGTGGTGAAGGAGGCAGTGTATCTGGGGGTAAGGGTGACGGCGGACTTGGAGGAATTAGTGAAGATAAACATGGAACCATTATTAGTTAAGGTAAAAAACAACACAGAAAGAATCCACAATCTACATTTGAAGTTAATGGGGTGCATAAACGTAATATAAATGGTTACACTCCCGAAATTTCTTTACCTGTTTAGGGCCATCCCTCTTTTCTTTGAACAATTTTGGTTCACTAAGTTAGAAGCAACTCTTAATAGACTGGTGTGGGCACAAGGGAAAACTAGGAGGGCTTACAGGCATATGACACTTACACGAGAAAAAGGGGGTTGGGGTGCACCCGATTTTAAACTTTATTATAGGGCTGCAGCTTTGCAATACTTTCAGGGATTAATAGGTGCTGGGACTGGCTTTACAAATGTGTATAGAACTGCGCTGGGGGAGGCCGCGGTTGACGGGTTTTTGAATACAATAGATTATAGACTTCTTAAACATACTAGGTTTAAAACCCTAAAAGCTGTATATAGGATTTGGAAGGGGGTAGGGAAAAAACTGGGAGTTGGCAGATTTAGCAGATACACTAGACTATTATCTAATGAAACACTCCCGGGGGATATCTTTAGGGATGGAACCATGAGGATATGGAACGCCAGGGGCATCAGGAAAATAGGAGACCTCTTGGATACAGAAGGGGGGGTAATACAATTCGAGGAACTACAAAGGAGATTTGAAATACCCACTAACACTTTCTTTAAGTATTTACAGTTGAGGAGTTACCTGAGGGATAAAAAGGGAGGCCCGCTAGGAGTTAAACATTGCAGGTTATTGGATTACGTAGAAAAAAGTAAACATTGTACGATTCGTCAGCTGCATGCAGAACTGTATGTCTTCAAAAAGGATGATAGAGAAAAATTCTCAAAGAAGTGGGTAGAAAAAGTGGGGACCACCCCGGATGGATTTCAGAAGTCTCTAGACTTAGGAAGATCAGTGTGGTGTTGAGCGACGTTGCAGTCACAGCATTATAAATCACTATTCTGCCTCTACCATACGCCGGCAAGAATAGCGCAGTGGGGTGGGGTAGAAGGTATAACTTGCCCTAGATGTAATACAACTGAAGCTGACATAGTACATATGTTTGCACAATGCCCACAACTGTACACCTTGAAAAGGACCATTGAAGACTTTTTGGAGAGCTCATTGGACATTAAGACTAAACTAAGTGATGAATTGATACTGCTGGGGGTTAAGACTGAGGGTGAAGATGGCCCAACAGAGTTTTTGTTTTTGGTGGCAGCTGTATTTCGAATTAGCATTGCACGGGCATGGCTAGACAAGATACCCCCAACATTTCCAACTTGGATAGCTAGGTTACTAGCCTCATATAGTCTGGAGAAAGCGATATATGAGAGGAAGGGTAGTAGGGCGAAAATATTGGGTGGGGAGATGTGGCAACCCATCACGCGATGGAAAGCTGGGCAAATCAGGGAAGGGGTTGGGTAAACAGCAGTACGATGTAGGGGTTGATTTGCAGTGCCATTTTTTCTTTTTTCTACAGTGTTCTGTTGTAAGAATGTATTTTTTTAGTACAGTATTGGTTTATGTAATTTTATTACTTTGTGCTGAAAGTTTGACTGTAATAATTTGGGGGGTTAAAAATGCTGTGAAAAAATTATAATAAAAATATTTTTAAAAAAAGAAAAAAGAAATACAGAAAGAGACAAGAGAGGCGAAGAAAGAAGCAAGAGTGGTTTGCACACCATTAGTACCAATTAAATACCCACATTTAGCAATAAGTAGCACATAACCATTCTAGGTTTGCAAAGGGCCTTCCACCATGCTGTAACACTTGTTGCTGCATTTTTGGAAACGTTTGAGCCGTTTGAACTAGAAACAATTCAATTCAATTCAATTCAAATGATTTATATAGCGCGCTACATACCCAGAGGGTCTCAAGGCGCTTGGAGAAGGGTGGGGAATTACTTGTCGAATATCCAGGTTTTAAGTTGCTTTCTGAAAGCTAGGTGGTTCTGAGTGAGGAGGAGGTGAGTGGGAAGTGAGTTCCAGGTTTTGGCTGCCAGGTAGGAGAAGGATCTTCCTCCCATGGTGGTTTTGTTGATGCGAGGTACAGCAGCAAGGGCTTGGTGGGAGGAGCGTAGCTGGCGGGAGGGGGTGTAGAAGGAAAGTCGTGTGTTGAGGCATTCGGGTCCAAGTTCGTAAAGTGCTTTGTGTGCGTGGGTTAGGAGGCGGAATGTTATCCTCTTATTGACGGGGAGCCAGTGGAGGTTTTTCAGGTGGCCAGAAATGTGGTCTTTACGCGGGATGTCTAGTATGAGTCTGGCTGATGCGTTCTGGATGCGTTGGAGTTTTTTCTGAAGTTTTGCGGTGGTACCGGCGTATAGGGTGTTTCCGTAGTCCAAGCGGCTTGTAACCAGTGCGTGGGTGACCGTTTTTCTAGTTTCGGTGGGGATCCAGCGAAATGTTTTTTTGAGCATGCGAAGGATGTTGAAGCAAGATGAAGAAACGACGTTAACCTGTCTGGTCATCGAGAGTGAGGAGTCCAGAATGACGCCCAGGTTCCGTGCGTGGTCCGTCAGGATGGGTGCTTTTCCAAGGGACTCTGGCCACCACGAGTCGTCCCAGGCGGAGGGGGAGGTACCTAGGATAAGGACTTCTGTTTTGTCGGAATTCAGTTTCAGACGGCTGAGCTTCATCCACTCGGCTACTTCTCTCATACCTTTATGTAAGTTTGTTTTGGCGGTGTTAGGGTCTTTGGTGAGTGAGAGGATCAGTTGAGTGTCATCAGCGTAGGAGATGATGTTGAGGTTGTGTTGGCGTGCGATGGCCGCGAGGGGGCTCATGTATACGTTGAAGAGGGTGGGCTGAGTGAAGATCCTTGTGGCACGCCGCAGATGACTTCAGTGGCCTCTGACTTGAATGGTGGGAGGCGGACTCTCTGGGTTCTTCCGGCAAGGAACGAGGTGATCCATTCCAGTGCTTTTCCTTGGATTCCTATGTTTCTGAGGCGTTGTAACAGGGTGCTATGACTGTGTCGAAGGCTGCGGAGAGGTCGAGGAGGATGAGGGCGACTGTGTCTCCATTGTCCAGTAGAGTTCGAATGTCGTCTGTTGCTGCGATGAGTGCGGTCTCAGTGCTGTGTTTGGCTCGGAAGCCAGACTGTGAGGAGTCGAGGGATTTGTTGGTTTCGAGGAAGGCGGCGAGCTGGTTGTTGACCGCTTTCTCGATGACTTTGGCCGGGAATGGAAGGAGCGAGATGGGGCGGTAGTTTTTGAGTTCGGTGGGGTCAGCTGTGGGTTTTTTCAGAAGGGCGCTGAGTTCGGCGTGTTTCCAGCTTTCCGGGAAGGTGGCGGAGTTAAGGGAGCAGTTGATGACATCTCGGAGGTGGGGTGCGATGACGGAGTCAGCTTTGTTGAAGATGTGGTGAGGGCATGGGTCTGTGGGGGATCCTTAGTGGATGGAGTTCATCAGGCGGATGGTGTCCTCAGTGGAGATTGGGTTCCAGTCATAAAGGATGTTCAAGGGGGGTGGAGGTACGGCAGAAGGTAGGGTGGGTTGGTCTCCAGGATGGTTGTCAAAAGATGATGTGGATGTCTGCTATTTTGTCATGGAAGAACGAAGCTAGGGAGTCGCAAAGGGCTTGAGAGGGAGTGATGTCGTTGGAGTTGGCAGTGGGGTTGGTAAACTCTTTGAAGATGTTGAATAATTTCTTGCTGTTGTGGGCGTTGTTATCAAGTCGGTCTTTGAAAGCGGCTTTCTTGGCGGTTCGGATCAGTTGGTGGTGTATGCGGATGCCGTTTTTGAACGCGTCCCTGGTGCTGGTGTTTGGGTCTTTTTTCCATGTCTTCTCAAGGGAGCGACAGAGTTTCTTGGATTTCTTAAGATCATCGTTGAACTAGGGGGCGTTTTTGCTGCCGAGTTTGATTTGACGTTTTTTCAGGGGTGCTAGGCTGTCGGCGCTGTTGGATAGCCATTGAGTGAAGTTAATGGCTGCTTGGTTGGGGTTCGAAGAGAGGGCAGGGGGGTTTTGAAGAAGCGATGAGGAGATCTGGTCGATGGTGATTTTGTTCCAGTTTCTTCGCAGAGTAGGTTGAGGATGGTTGTGGGTTGTGGTCTTTTTGTAGATAAAGTGAACGCAGCTGTGGTCCGTCCAATGGAGAGCTGTGGTGTGACTGAAGGAGATATGTTTGCTGGAGGTGAAGATAGGGTCGAGAGTGTGACCTGCGTGGTGAGTGGGAGTATTAACAAGTTGTTTGAGTCCGAGGTTGGCGAGATTGTCCAGCAGGGTAGTGGTGTTGCTGTCGTTGCTTTTTTCCAGGTGAAAATTGAGGTCTCCCAATAGAATGTAATCCTCGGAGGGGAGGGCGTGTGGGGTGATAAAGTCAGTGATGTCTTCACTGAATTGTGCACGGGGTCCTGGTGGCCTGTAGAGGAGGGTGCCTCTGAGTGTGGTCTTGGGGTCGGTGTGGATCTGGAAGTGAAGGTGCTCGGCGCTAGCGAGGATGATGTCTGAGATGGTTGAGATGCGGATGGAGTTCTTATGGACGATAGCGATGCCTCCTCCTGTTTGCTTGGTGCGGTCTTTTCGGATGATCTTGTAACCTTCCGGGATGGCAATGGTGATGTCTGGAGCTTCATCCATGTTTCTGTTAGGAAGGCGACGTCCGGAGAGATGGTGTCTAGTAGATTCCAGAGGTCGATGGCTTGTCTGTGGACCGAGCGGGTGTTGAGCAGGATGCATTTAAGGTGGTTGGTGTCAGGTCTCTGTTTGGTGTTAGTGGATGAGGAGTTGGTCTTGGTGCCGTCAAACTTGCAGGAGTTGCATGAGAAGGGTCCATCGGTGTGTGCGGGGGCGGCTTGGGCGCAGTTGGGGAGTCAGCCGGGGTTTAGGGCTAAGAGCGTGGAGGCGGCGTATGTAATGCGGGTGGGATGGGTGGGACGGGGGCCAGGGGGTATGACGCTGGGCGCGGTCCAGGCGCCGACGGGCGTAGACGGGCTTACCTTTTGGCGCACCTTCGGCGCGGCCGTAGTGCGTGGACGCTGCGCATTAGGTCATCAGCCTTAAGTGGATAGTGGAGGGGGCGGAGCGTGGGAGGGTCAGCAGCTGGGAGGCGGTAGCGGGGAGGAGGGGCAGGCCAGGGAACACCTAAACAAAATGGAAGGTCAAAGGGAGAGCAAGGCAGGGGCAGCAGATGCACCACGTCACCGGGGGCACAGACGAAGTCCCAGGAAGTAAATAAAGCCTCAGCAAGTGTCGCGCTGCAAAGTACAGCAGAGCGAGCTTGCAATTTCAGGTGAGGTAGTATGTTCTAAAATCGCGCTACGATGCAGCTCAGTTATAATGTAAATACACAATGAGCACAAATGCACAGCCAAATGCACACTACAGAAGCGCAATGCCAGTTAAATATAACGCGGGTAAAAATAAGCAATCCAGTTAATGATACCACCAGCAAGTCAAAGCACGAGCAGGAGCTGGGATCAGGGAGCGTGGGGGGAGCGACCGTGCTGGAGCAGGTCCAGGCGATCACAGCTCGTCACAGGAGGTAGGGAGCCCTCTATTCGTGGGTGGGAGGGGCAGCAGCTGGGAGGCGGTAGCGGGGAGGAGGGGCGGGCCAGGGAACACCTAAACAAAATGGAGGGTCAAAGGGAGAGCAAGGCAGGGGCAGCAGATGCACCACGTCACCGGGGGCACAGACGAAGTCCCAGGAAGTAAATAAAGCCTCAGCAAGTGTCGCGCTGCAAAGTACAGCAGAGCGAGCTTGCAATTTCAGGTGAGGTAGTATGTTCTAAAATCACACTACGATGCAGCTCAGTTATAATGTAAATACACAATGAGCACAAATGCACAGCCAAATGCACACTACAGAAGCGCGATGCCAGTTAAATATAATGCGGGTAAAAATAAGCAATCCAGTTAACGATACCACCAGCAAGCCAAAGCACGAGCAGGAGCTGGGATCAGGGAGCGTGGGGGGAGCGACCGTGCGGGAGCAGGTCCAGGCGATCACAGCACGTCACAGGAGGTAGGGAGCCCTCTATTCGTGGGTGGGAGGGGCAGCAGCTGGGAGGCGGTAGCGGGGAGG
This sequence comes from Lissotriton vulgaris, assembly GCF_964263255.1. Classification (NCBI taxonomy): domain Eukaryota; kingdom Metazoa; phylum Chordata; class Amphibia; order Caudata; family Salamandridae; genus Lissotriton; species Lissotriton vulgaris. Next base: position 382,996,813 of record NC_141689.1, read on the forward strand.
AGGGGCGGGCCAGGGAACACCTAAACAAAATGGAGGGTCAAAGGGAGAGCAAGGCAGGGGCAGCAGATGCACCATGTCACCGGGGGCACAGACGAAGTCCCAGGAAGTAAATAAAGCCTCAGCAAGTGTCGCGCTGAAAAGTACAGCAGAGCGAGCTTGCAATTTCAGGTGAGGTAGTATGTTCTAAAATCGCGCTACGATGCAGCTCAGTTATAATGTAAATAAACAATGAGCACAAATGCACAGCCAAATGCACACTACAGAAGCGCGATGCCAGTTAAATATAATGCGGGTAAAAATAAGCAATCCAGTTAATGATACCACCAGCAAGTCAAAGCACGAGCAGGAGCTGGGATCAGGGAGCGTGGGGGGAGCGACCGTGCTGGAGCAGGTCCAGGCGATCACAGCACGTCACAGGACGTAGGGAGCCCTCTATTCGTGGGTGGGAGGGGCAGCAGCTGGGAGGCGGTAGCGGGGAGGAGGGGCGGGCCAGGGAACACCTAAACAAAATGGAGGGTCAAAGGGAGAGCAAGGCAGGGGCAGCAGATGCACCACGTCACCGGGGGCACAGACGAAGTCCCAGGAAGTAAATAAAGCCTCAGCAAGTGTCGCGCTGCAAAGTACAGCAGAGCGAGCTTGCAATTTCAGGTGAGGTAGTATGTTCTAAAATCACACTACGATGCAGCTCAGATATAATGTAAATACACAATGAGCACAAATGCACAGCCAAATGCACACTACAGAAGCGCGATGCCAGTTAAATATAATGCGGGTAAAAATAAGCAATCCAGGTAACGATACCACCAGTAAGCCAAAGCACGAGCAGGAGCTGGGATCAGGGAGCGTGGGGGGAGCGACCGTGCTGGAGCAGGTCCAGGCGATCACAGCACGTCACAGGAGGTAGGGAGCCCTCTATTCGTGGGTGGGAGGGGCAGCAGCTGGGAGGCAGTAGCGGGGAGGAGGGGCGGGCCAGGGAACACCTAAACAAAATGGAGGGTCAAAGGGAGAGCAAGGCAGGGGCAGCAGATGCACCACGTCACCGGGGGCACAGACGAAGTCCCAGGAAGTAAATAAAGCCTCAGCAAGTGTCGCGCTGAAAAGTACAGCAGAGCGAGCTTGCAATTTCAGGTGAGGTAGTATGTTCTAAAATCGCGCTACGATGCAGCTCAGTTATAATGTAAATACACAATGAGCACAAATGCACAGCCAAATGCACACTACAGAAGCGCGATGCCAGTTAAATATAATGCGGGTAAAAATAAGCAATCCAGTTAACGATACCACCAGCAAGCCAAAGCACGAGCAGGAGCTGGGATCAGGGAGCGTGGGGGGAGCGACCGTGCTGGAGCAGGTCCAGGCGATCAAAAAGGTTTTTTTACTCAAATCTGCAGATTATGCAGCAGATAATGGATTATGTGGCAAATGCGGAAAATGTATAATTGTGCAAAAGTCGGTGCAGCCAAGCTGTCATATAATTCCAGTGGGCCTGCTCATACCTCTGACTAGGTCCAGAAGTGCTCCTCAGTGGTTCTTTTTTTGTCTCATTGAGTTTATAGTTTAGCTTCTATGGAAACAAGGAAGACTAAACCTGAGGTTACCACTCCACAACATAGACTATCATACCACACAATTACTCTCTATAACACATAATCCCACTGTACATAATTCCTATACACTAAATACCACATACTTTCTATCCACATATTTTCACTGCACAACATACCATATATTTCCACTGCAGACATACTACATCTGCTCCAATCCAAGAAACATTAATAAAACACTTTCACATTTACAACACCAATAGCTCTAACTCTCTTAAATGCGTGACCTATCACATTGCAAATGCTTGTTTAACTAGTAGTCATGTTTGATGAGACATGGAGAAAAGGGGCTGGGCCTCCAACCACTGTTCAGGAATTCTACTGCATAGGACTTACAAGAGGTACCAGGAGGGCTTCTTGGCCCCCAAAGTCCCTCAGGAGAAAATTGGACTTCAACCCCCAGCCCGTAGTGTGCCAGGAGGTGTGTTTGCAGAGTTGTGGAGAAGGGGGGCATGGCCTCTGAAGACCTCTTAGCAATCCCACTGTGTGGGACTTACTGGAGGTAACAGGAGGACTAGTAGGCCCCCAAGGACAACCTTGGGGGCCAACTACCCCTTCTATTATCTCCAGTAAGTCCCACACAGCAGCATCGGTAAATTCTCGTAGCATGCCACGCCCCCTTAGCCCACCAGTCTGCAAATGCGCTCCCCGGCGCACTCTTGGATGGAGCGTGAAGTCCCTTTTGCTGTTGAGGGTGGTTAGGGGCCAACTAGCCTGCCTGTTACCTCCAGTAAGCCTCACACAGTTCGATTGCTGAGAGGTTGAGAAAGGCCATGCCCCCTTTGTCCACCACTCTACAAACTCGCCTCCTGGTGCCCTCTTGGTTGGGGAAGGAAGTCCCCTTACCCCCTGAGGGCCCAGAGGACCAACTAGCCTTCCTGTTACCTCCGGTAAGCCCCACACAGCCGGTATGGTTGAGAGTGGTCTGAGGCCACACAACCTTTTTACACCACTCTGCAAGCGGGCTTCCACTGCAGACATACTACATCTGCTCCACTCCAAGAAACATTAATAAAACACTTTTACATTTACAACACCAATAGCTCTAACTCTCTCAAATGTGTGACCTATTACATTGCAAATGCTTCTTTAACTAGTAGTCATGTTTGATGAGAAATGGAGAAAGGGGGGTGGGCCTCCAACCACCGTTCAGGAATTCTGCTGCATAGGACTTACAAGAGGTACCAGGAGGGCTTCTTGGCCCCCAAAGTCCCTTAGGAGAAAAGTGGACTTCACCCCCAGCCCGTAGTGTGCCAGGAGGAGTGTTTGCAGAGTTGTGGAGAAGGGGGGCATGGCCTCTGAAGACCTTTTAGCAATCCCACTGTGTGGGACTTACTGGAGGTAACAGGAGGACTAGTAGGCCCCCAAGGACAACCTTGGGGGCCAACTACCCCTTCTATTATCTCCAGCAAGTCCCACACAGCAGCATCGGTAAATTATCATAGCATGCCATGCCCCCTTTGCCCACCAGTCTGCAAATGCGCTCCCCGGCACACTCTTGGATGAGCGTGAAGTCCCTTTTGCTGTTGGGGGTGGTTAGGGGACAACTAGCCTGCCTGTTACCTCCAGTAAGCCTCAAACAGTTTGATTGCTGAGAGGTTGAGAAAGGCCATGCCCCCTTTGTCCACCACTCTACAAACTCGCCTCCTGGTGCCCTCTTGGTAGGGGAAGGAAGTCCCCTTACCCCCTGAGGGCCCCTGGGACCCAACTAGCCTTCCTGTTACCTCCAGTAAGCCCCACACAGCCGGTATGGTTGAGAGTGGTCTGAGGCCACACAACCTTTTTACACCACTCTGCAAACGTGCCTCCTGCTGCTCTGCTGCTCGGGGGATGAAGTCCACTTCAGTCCTGAGGTTCTCAGGACACAAGAGGACCTCCTTGCCCCACCAGCAGTGCACCAAGAGGCACATTTGCAGAGTGGTGTAAAAAGGGGGATGTCCTCCGACCACCTCACAGCACCACCTCACAGCAATCCCAGTGTGTGGGGCTTACTGGAGGTACCTTGCGGGCAAGTTGGCCCTTAAGGACCCTTAAGAATCAAGGGGACTCAGTCCCCAACTCAGAATGCAAGGGTACTCCCTGAGCAGGCCTAGTGAGTCAGGGTGTTTCTAACCTGCCCCCTCTTCTTGTTTTTTCTCTTGGTTTTACTGTTTTCTTGTGACTCGGTTTTACTGAGTCACAAAATGGCTGTCAACACTTCCTGGTTTGGAGTGTTGGCAGCCAATCAGAATGAAGCGTGTGATCGGGAGGGTTTTTGAATCCTCCTCCGTGCTCAGATATCAATATTTTTTATTTTTAAATTTCGCAGGAACTACCAAACAGTTCGGGATGTGGCCACGATAAAAGTTCCTATGGAATTAACAAGAAGAAAAGGCATTTTGGGACCACCCTTTTCTCTTGGCCCCAGCTTGACAAATCACCCTGAAACCTTCAAGACAGGAGCTGACTGGGGCGGGCAATTAGATATGAACATTTCAGAAAGATTTGTCAAACTGTGCCAAAGATATTGGCAAATCGAAAAAAGCTTGTCCTATGGAAACTAGGGTTCTAACTCTAACTACCTACTGGCGACTACCAGTAGGTAATGTATATATATATAAATATTTATATTATATATATATATATATATATATATATATATATATATATATATATATATATATATATATATATATATATATACTAATATAATATAGAGAGAGCCCAAACATTTGAGGCGGGTAATCTCAGGAACCACAGCACCTATCACAACACCCAATACAGCGTTGGAAGGGGCAGTTGCAGCAGAAGGACATAGGCTATGCAGACGCCCACCATATACATTTAAAAGGTCAAAGAACCGTGCCAGCAAAGTAGTCCCTTGTGGGCGTGTCTGCGTTGTGCTGTGGGCGTGTGCTGGGGACGTAACAAACGCTGGGGACGTGTGGTACGTTCCGCACTTCATGCCATGTCTCATATCGCGTGCTGAGAAGTGCTCAAACATTTAGGAAATCCTTCCCTAAAACCCTAATTCCCTAACTTAACTAAAGAAAAACCTAAGGGATAAAGTAAAGTTTGGTGAATCTTACGTGAGTCAATAGTCCGACAGCATCTCTGGAGCACAGGAACGATCCAACAGTGCTCTTTCCAAGGGGGCAATTTTTATACCTTTTTCCTATCTAAAACTAACTAAAAGAATACAAATATCCGAGTGACACGAAGCACGATTGGTCGAGAAATGTCACTCGATGAAGTCATTTGCCTTTCACATAACAAAAATCACGTTCCTCAAGAGCGGCATTGTTCATTGACTATGTGTGTCACAGGCTCTTCCGAGACTCGCAACATTTAGCAAAATCATCCGTTGTTTACTCCGTCCAAGCATTTCCGCTGCTACACATCCTGTCCTTGGCAATGAAAGTTTTATCAAAGACCATTTCAATGCTCCGCACAGCCTTGCTTTTACGAGCGTCTTTCAAAGAATTATTGAAGAAAATATTTTTCTTTTCATACGCTGCTGTGCAAGGCCCAACTTGACAGGACTTCAGACATCCATTTTAGAAATAGGCCACAGGCCTCTTTTAGCATGACTCTAGTATGCAAGGAAATACAAGACATCAATTAATTCAAGAAATAATAATTATTCTGTTACCTACCCCCTTTACTAATGTTAACCGATTAGTTTAAGTTACCTAGCTTTGTGTACAAAAGACAAACATAGCACAGTCACATAAAAAGACACGACAAATACAAAAGCACATTTAAAAGAATGCACATGCTCTTATTCAAAACAGCAGCAATTAATATTTGACAAAACGAAAGACAAGGTAAATATATTATTTAAAACGTAATGACAAAGACGAAAAGAGCACATATAATTAAACCCAAATGTTCGTGTAGGTGCACATTATTCTAGGTTGAGTTAGTACAAAAACATGCAACACTCATTAGTGAATTAAAAATTATGGGAGTTTTAAATAAGCATACTTGATTCTGTAGTGTAGTTCCTATTTTCCCTATAGGCCCTGCGCATTGGAATAACATAAACAGCAGTTTAGACGTAGAAGTGCGGTCTTCCAGGTCTCAACTGACTATGCTAAACTTAATTGGGTTTGTACCAACTAGCTCAGAGGTCACTGGAAACTTTCTTGACTGAATAGGAAGTGATCAGCTTCCCTGGTACAGACAAGAAGGGATTCAGTTTTCCAACAACCGCATAAACATGACAACTTTGCTCCTTAGAATAAGATTCAATCTCTAGAGTCGTGTGAAACAATAGACAGTTATTTTACTCAGTCAGTTGTGCAGATTACTTTCACCAAGATGCCGAGAAATAGAGAGACAGGGGTTTTCAATAAAAAGGTATTATTTATTGAACAGTCTTTCTTCTCATGCAAGAGAAATGAATTGCCACATTTGCAAGACTAGTTATTATAAAAAGTGCGTACAGTAAAATGAGGATTGCGAAATAATACTGTAAAAGCATTGATATGGTTTCTTAGCCATACAATGGTTAAAATGAATAAAATATATACATTCATATATACATTAGGCTAACATACTCAACTGGTGCTTCTAACTACGCCTACCCCAGTGTACCTGACCTAAGCCTAATACTTGGGAGGGAGTAAGTAAGTAGCAGTTTAAGTTAAGTTGGTTTTGCCAAGGTTTGCTTCAAGAATTCTCTCTAAGGGTTTAGTCAACACCATACCTCTAAAATAGAATGTTGGAGGTCTTGTATCTCCTTCCAGGATTCGATATCCCAGTCACTCGCAAGAGTAGGCTGGAAACCCCGGAGCTGGATTTTCTCGGCAGAAGAAAAGACAGCGTCTCTCTCAGCGCGTCAAGGAGGAGGAGGGGCAGCCTCCGTGGGCTGCTTGCATCTGCTGGGCTCTGCAAGAGACAGCTGTTCTGCTCCTGTATTCACCACACCATCGCTATCATCGATGTCGTTGAGGCAGCGTTTGCTTAAGGCAACGTTGGTAATATTTATACCTGAAAGGTGCCTTGTTTGACGTACGTTTTTGGACATAAGAAGTCAATAAAGATGTCACTAGGAAGTGATCGTCTCTCAGTGCTCATTAGAGTTCTATTACTAATCAAAACATAGCAAGCGGGGCTTTCCCAGGTTGCTGAGTTTTATCTTGTTGAAGTACTCGGAGTGTAATCTAGGAATCTTAGATAGTGGCTTCTGCTGTGTCATCTGCTCTAATGAGCTGCAGAGGAAGAGATTCTGAAATGTGGCTCTGATCGTGTTAGACCAGAGACGAGTTTTAGAAATATCGCTCTCGATCGTTTATGCCATTATAGGGGTATGAATGGATTATATCCGTATAGGGGCATAAGGTCACAGTATTGATCGGGGTCCTAGATTAGAACGCAACACCCACTCCACGAATTTATGTCCATCAAATTACTAAAAACTCTAGCAAAAAGATGCATGTGTAACATTACCCACCCAAAAATACATATCTGTATTTGAAATGGCGTATTTGAAATACATGGAAATATTTGTACTGTAAGCATAGAAATCATTCAAAATTATAGCATATGTAATCAGTGAATGATTTTGCAAAAAAATTACACATGAAATATCTCTTTATACAGAAAAGAAGGGCGAGATAATTTCATCGCATATAAATGCAATTGCTGTAACATGTGCTAGAGGCTGATGTAAAGTTATTATGTCTCTAGAAGTACCTAAAAATAGAAGTTCTGTTCTTTATGAATAGGTCTACTTTAAGCAAAGAATTTCGTGCCAGAAAAAAGGTAAATATTTTGAAAAAGTGTTCAATTAAAAAAAAAAAAATTCTTGGTGAACGGGGGAATAGAGTTCCAATGTTTTTTCAGTAGTTTTTGTTGATCAAAACTGAAGGCCGAATTCAGAGTTCATGGGAACGCTGTGTGTCGGAATGCTTTTCAAAAATTATTGTTTCTGTTCAGGGGAGAACATCATATCAGACAGGCTCTCAAAGAATTGGTCCCAAAATCAGGTGACAGTTCGACCAAGTTCGATAGTGCTGTAACTTGGCAGGTGTGAGAATGATTGCTATCATCAAAGTCTGGATCAGCAATGCTCACAGAAGGTCATACCTGGGTGATGTTGCTTTTATTTCTTGCTCCACTGTCACCACCTAGTCGTAGCACAGGAGTCTCAACGAATGCCGTCATCAGGATTGGTAGCCGCTGGGGACAACACAATCCGTGAGCCGTTATAGGACTTAGCAAAGTATCGATATCCATTGGTACTGCTGATGGAAGGGCAAGACAGATGTCCAACACGCACTCATCTCCGCATAGCATACATCGAAGCACAGGTAAGATGCAGGTCTGCCATATAGGTCTGAATGAAAGAAACCAGGTCATGTTCAGATCTCTCAGCCTGCCAATCCAAGGACTCTAGTTATTCGGTCCCGGTAGCGTATCGCTAGGATCGTTTCTTCCATCCTTGTCAGAGTCATGTCTGAGTTTTGGCTTGCCATATCGGAGCAGGAGGGTCAAAAATAAAATGCCTGCTACAAGTCCCAAAATCAGGGGTATGCCGCCAAAGACTGAATGGACAAAATTAGGAATGATTCCTAGAATTGCTTTGAATGGTGTTAACAGTCCCGTAAAAATGATCTTAAATACGCCTGGGATGCCTATGGCACTTGACATGTTAAGAATTTGGCTAAGCATTTCTGTGAAATGCACGGGGCAAATTGTTGATAAAAGGTCATGAATCTCTGATGTTGTCCTTGCAACTAGGAGATCATACGTCTCTTTTGAGGACGTGATGGGCACTGTTGTCTGCAAAAGCACAGACTTCATTCTGCTTAAAGTATCAATTCGTATAGAAGAGACATTCAAACGAGGCCATATGAGAGTCTCGGAGTCTCCAGGGCCGTTTGGAAACAATGCTTGCATACAGCATTTGACCATGGAAGTTACTTGTACGAGATGTGCTTTCCCTGGCAAAAGGCCACAACAGCTGTGATCTGTTATTAGAATGTAACTCCCGTTCGAGAGTTGCTTAAAGAAAGGCTCTATCTGCGTCGCAGGTGTGACATATTGGTGGCATGAAAGGTTGTTAGAATTCCCTTCACAGGCTCCGTGTAAATTAATACCTTGGCACAAAAGTATACCGCTTAGTGAATGTTTGCAGTTTTCACCACTAAGAAATACATTTTTGTTGCTGTCACTATAGCATGAGTGTGTGTTTGGTAATTTCCATGCTGACTTAATGTATCCTTTACCCAAACGTTCATACTTGCCAGTCGGTATGTATTCAAGGCAATTTTTAAATCGGAAAGTTGTTTTTGGAATTGTGATAATCCCGTGTATTATCCATTCAATGACAGGACTTTCTGACATTGTCAAAGGTAATCTCTCAAGTTTTTCGATGCTCAGGATTGTATAGTCTGCTCCTTTCTGTGCCAAGCTGATTTGTTTATCAGTAAGGTTAAAGATGGAAAACAACGACGTTGTGTTGATTAAACGCCATGGCACATAGCCTGAACGAAGATTTTGCAGCGTCCAGCCTAACTGTACAATAGAACGCAATTGTGACTGGCCATGCTGTAACATTAGCAAGTCTTTGTCTATTATATCTATGGCATGGCAAATGATACAATACTGTCCAGTGAATATATTCTGGAGGACAGAGTCATTAACCCATTGTCCACAACAGAAAGTGATTTTTCCAAATTAATACGATCAATTTCTCGTATCTTTTCAGCTGTTTCAATTTGTGTGACTTTCCAAGCCTCGTTGTAAGCTGCATATATACTGGTCGCTATGAAACGTTTTTGACGCTGTTTGCGAGGTCCCAGAATGAAATCACGCAAATCAGCACCATCTTTAAGTAAAGATAAGTGTTGCTTAATTTCAGCCAGTGTGGATGATTCTAGCCATTCAAGGCACAGCTTCCCTACACTGTATGTTGTTACTATCCCTGGATGTTATCTCTGGGAGTATCCAGGGTCTGGTCTGGACATTGTTAACACCTGTGTTTTATTCAGGAATCAATCTTGACAGTTGTTTGTGTCAGTAGGCCATATTAACCACTTTTTCCAATCAGGATGTGTTCTGTTTAGATGTAAAATTTTAGATACGTCTATTTCAATATCTGTTGTTGCATTATCAGGTATTAGCTTTGGAATAGACGGTTTGTTAAGGTCTTTAATCTTAGCTAGGCCAAGACAGGTTGTTTGGTGAATTGTGTCATTTAAGAACATTTATTTGTTCTGGGATCATGCAGGCTCGAAATAATGCTTCTATGCCTTGTACCTGCCAATCTTTTGTACCCCAGATTGTTTTTGTTTCAATATTATTTCTCCACAAATCAAAACCAAATGTCATCATTTTTTCATAAAATGCTTCTGAATATATCAATTTAGTATTTGTCAGCATAGTTTTCAACCCTGTTTTATCCAACAGTTTATAATAAAACGTTTCTGCATCACTGGTGTTAAACCCTGAGAAGTACTGGAATTTCTCATAGAATGTTTTAGAACTGCTTTTAGGTGGAGTAGCACAATGTTCCCATTGGTTATATTTAAAACATTTCTAGGTTGTGCAGATTTATGTAAGTAATGATCTCCATAATGTGAGAAGCAATACATTTGTTCATAACTAGACGAACCTTGTAAATAATCATGATCTGCAAATCTTGCTGACAACACTAAATCAGACATCATATTATTAATACTTTCAAAATCCCAATCATCAGAGAATGTACTTGGTTAAGGAAACCTTGAACTGGTGAGGATACTTCAAGATTTCGACCGGACCATATACTTCATAGTCAGTTTTGTCCCATACTACCCCGCCTGGTATTGGAATGGCTGTGACATTTACTGTTGACAGTTCTCTATTCTTCACGTGGGATGATCTGTGTGGTTTGAGGACTAAGTTGATGTTCTGACTTGCTGTGTCCATTGTATTTTAATAAACCTTCCTAAAATTAAAACTAAAATTAGGCATAGTAGGAGTATGAATACCCCTGAAATAATCCAATGTTCAATCAATGGTGCATCCAGATATACTTCTTTGATTTGATGAAAGAGTTCCGTTGCTTTTTCTTTAAAAGTCTTTGTTTCTGGCATCACTTCGGGGTCGCTTTGATCTTCAGAAAAGTTATCGAAATTGATGAAGTAGCCAGAGGCAGTTCTGTCAATTGTTGGAATTGTTCTCTCAATCTGTCTTTCGGTAGCACATTCTAATGCCATGTCATTGTAGACTGATGTTTCTTGACGAACTGTTTCAATCTGTGTTTCAAGAGGCACAAGTTCCATGGCATTATTGCATAGTCCCTCTCTGTGCACTGCAGGTTTATCAAATGTGATTAGTCTTTCAGTTTGAACCTCTTGGATTGTTGCAAGTTTGGGTATTCTGTTGTTTCTCGGGAGTCCACTGGGCCTACTGTTGATTATAGGCCACATGCTTGTGGTTTTACCAGGTCGATTGATACAACTCTGTTCTCCTTTTTACCAGCAAGGGGCGGTAGTACTACTGATCTTGTTCTGTTGACTGCTAAGACAGGTACTGCTTTTCTGTAAGAAGGCCCAAATTCCTTCTTCACCGCTATTTTTTCTCTGACTAGATCCCCAATCTTTGGAATCCAGACAGGCCTTGCTGGGGCTGGTGGTGCCTCGTCAGTGGTAGCTGGCTGTTGCTTTAACTTTATGTTGCTTAAGGATTTTCTTGTTTCATTCAAGTCCTGTAAAACAGCCAAACGGTCTTTGATGTCAAAGTCTGTATTCTTATCTTCTACCACTGATACCTGACTATCTAAGTCCTGAATGTACATTCTAGTTCCGAACAATAGTTCATATGGGCTGAAACCTTTTAGAGAATTTCTTGGCAAATTGTTAAGACTTAACTGGACACTTATTAAATGTTTGACCCACCCATCACCCGAACCTAATACCTTTGCTGTTATAGATTGCTTTATGTCCCGTTTTTTTCTTTCTACCACACTGTTCCCTTCGGGGTGTGACAGACAAGAGTATCGCAAGCCAACGCCCATGCTGGCCTTGGCCTCCTTATAAGCTCGAGAGCTGAAAGCAGGACCCTGGTCAGAATGGAACATGGCAATTGCGTATGTGCCGATAAAGACTCGCAGATCTTTTATAACTGCTTTGGCGTCAGCCGAGCGCTGGGGCCACATCCATATGAATCTCGTACAGGAATCCACTGCGACCATGATATATTTATAGTTTCCGTCCCTTTGTAGGGGACCACAGTGGTCCAGGTAAACACATGCAAATGGTTTATCCGAGATGAGAAGGGGTGTCCTCGCTGGTCGTTTTACTGTTGATACTTTCATTCTTTGGCATATTTCGCATTCTAATACATACTTCTTAGTTTGTATTCTCATGCGAGGCCACCAATATCTCTGTTTTAATAGTGATATTGTTGCGGAAACGCCAGCGTGTGCAGAAGCAAGCCCTTCGTGTGCCGTTTTGATTAGTCCTAACCTGTGTTCCATGTTTGGAATGACTCTATCCCCCACTCCAGGGATTCGAGCAAAAGGAACATAATTCGTATCTGTTAAATATAAGTACTTTTCTGGAAAGCCTTTTGGGAGTGTTTTCTTATCATCTTTTACTGACGCACTGACAGCTTGTAGAATGTCGCTGTCTATTTTTGTTTGTGACCGAGTATTTGCAGCTACGGAAGCCGTTTGCACAGCTGCCTTCGCAGCTTCATCAGCCAATGAATTCCCTGCAACGTGAACGCCATCACGTTGATGACTCAGGGTGTGTATCACCTGAGTCTTTTGTAGTTCTTCCTGTAAAAGAGCTACTTGTTTCCAAAGCTTTTTATGCTTTATTGTGGCACCTGTGTCATCTTTGTAATCATTTTTAATCCAGCTCTGCAACTTATTATTGTAAGAGTTGACGCAAAAATGCGAATCGCACACGATTAGTGTCGGGAATTCACGTTCTGCATTTTTAAGTGCCATCTTTAAAGATCTGGTTTCAGCTCGCTGAGCCGAACAGTTTCTTACTGATTCAGTTTTTGTTATTTTCGGTCTGAATTTACCGCACAGCCAACAACCTTTAACAATCGCACAGGCTGCATCGTAGGATTTGTTCGCTACGTTGAAATGCTGTACAAATCTATCTGTATAGATTATACAGCAGTATTGTTGGAGAGGCAGAAGTTCGATTGGCAGAGGATATTCTTCTTCATAAGTCAAATCATTCAGTTTTTCGAGTTGCGGGGCGAAATAGTATTTCACATCCTCCGCTCCAAGAGAATTTACACACTGTATCCATTTCGGATCCAGTGACACTGTAGGCAGGTTTACTGGGCTGAATAGCGCCTCGAAGGCGGATTCTGCTGTTAGGACATTGATCCTTTTGCCATGTGCTAGTTCTCGTTCATTAGCTATTGCAGTTTGTACTGCTTTCACAGTATTTTCTGTGAGACTGAATGTTTTTTCTGCTTGTGTGTACAAGTGAGATTTGTAAGCTATTGGTACCTTTTCTCCCTCATTAGAGGTCAGGTACATGAATCCGCATCTTCCTGGGATGACTCGGATTACGAGATTTCGTGTGTTGTCACATGTATTTAATTTTGTTTTTGCTAACATGTCTGTTTGCAGGGATCTCAAAATTTCTGTGTGTTTTTGAGTCCAGTTGATTGGTTTAAAATCAGGTTTAATTAGTTCGTAGAGAGGTTTAACCCTCTCTGCATAATTTAGGATGTAAGTTCTTCCGGAATTCAGAAAACCTAGAATCGATTGTAAGTTCTTCAGAGTTTTTGGTGCTTGGAGCACAGAGCACTTCTCTAAGAAGTTGTCCGCTAGGCTTTTCTCTTCACTTGATAATTCGTATCCTAAAAATAATACTGTCAGATGGGCAATTCGAGACTTTTTAAAGTTGAATTTGTAACCCTCTGCTGCGAACCCAAGTATAATGGTGTTCACTCTTTTCAAGTGAGTCTCCAAGTCGTCGTCTGTGAGATAGATATATCATCTACGTAAGATAATGCCTCATCATCATATATTTGTAGTAACTCTGTTACTCTTGCTGAGAATAGTCCTGGGCTGTTCTTGAATCCCTGTGGGAGCCTACAGAAATTTTTATGAGACCCCATTACTGAGAAAGCGGTCAAATATCTGCTTTCTGGTGCTATATTTTGACAAAAGAAACCATTAGATATATCTAATGTCGTTTTATATTCTTTCCGAACTATGTTATTCATTAGTGCAGCACTATGCGAATTCTGTACTGCAAATGTTTTGCAACATGAGTTAAGGTGTCTGTAGTCCAAAACTAGACGATATGAATTGTCTGGTTTGGAGACAGGAAACAAAAGGATTGTTCATTTGAGAGGTGCATGTTTCAATCACCCCCTGGTATTCAAGTTGATCTAAAATCTCCCTGACTTGTTTTTTAGCTTCTTGCTTAATTGGATACTGCATTTGTGCAGTCAGTTGCCTTTTTAACTGGAGAGGAGGAGAGTCCTCATCCCATCCTACATGATTTTTATATAATGCCGGTGCCTGGGCTACTGCCCATTTCCTTGCATATATATATTTAGTGTGAATCGGAATGTGATTCGAGAAGGCAGGCATGATCATTTCTTCGCCACGAGGGCACTCCCTGACAAACTCTGGGGGCCAGTCTTTTTCAGCTAACAGAATGTCATAGCCTTTTGAGAGTTTATCCCAAAATAGACCCCTTATTTTCCTACTCTTATCACCCTCTATACGCAGTGTTATTTCGTATATCTTATGGGGCTCGCTGACTCTGGTGTCGGCAGTTTCTACCTGAATGTATTCATTCGTGTCCACTGTCTCCATTTTCAACTGTGTCCTCAGTATTCTCTGCATGTTCAATTACTCTAATACTGGCTACCTTCTTTCTTGGAAATTGAGATTTTTTACTTTGAGCATGTTCCTTGTCTTTGGACTTGGTGTGCTCTCCTGGGTCTGACCGTCCTCTTCTTTCCGATTTCTGCGAAAAAGATCGAGAGGGACGTGTATCAATACTTTGATATCTATCAGGCTTCTTCAAATTACCCCTATTTCTAAGGTTGTATCTTTTCTCAGAGGGCTCCCTCTGGGGAGACTGGTGTTCTCGAGTCGGAGTTCTTTCCCTCCATCGAGGAGACCTTCCTCTGGACTGGAAAACTTTTTCCTTGGGAGTGGATTGTTTATTTCCATCCCAGCTCTTTTTAGGAGTGTTTGAATTATTTTTAATAAATAATTTTTCAGGATTTTCGAGCAGTTGGGGTTTTACTGGTTTTCCACCCAAGCTGTCTCTACCTAATTCTTCATAACATTTTTCTATAATTCTGGCAAGCTCAATTGGTTGATCTGTTATATCTGTTTCTTTCAATTTCTGGCGGATCGTTTTATCCTCCATTGCCAATTGAACCAACTCTCTATATGCCTTTGTTAATTCTCTTATTTTAATTGAGAGTTCTTCACTTGGCATTTTATCAATGTCTGGATGTTGTGTGTAGCTGGCTAGAACCGGCCACGTTGCTCCTGGTCTACCTAGTGGACCGAGCCTGGTAATATGATCATTATGTTTTAGGGCGCCTTTAAACCAGAGCAGATGCTCTTGGAATTTTAATGGGATTTCAATCTCCTCGAAAGGACCGTACTCTTCCGGTGGATCCCCTATTTTGTAATAGTGGAACTCGTGTGTTGCGGTGTTTGCCGCTGGAAATTTTATCCAATAATAGAATACCTCTGTCTGTCGATATTCGTGTGCCTCTATCACGAAGACGACTGTGCCACCTTGTGTGGTCAGTCCATTTTCTATAAGTTTTGACGTTATAGATTTTCTTATATGTTGACCGGGATGATTATCGCACCCGGTTCATTAACACCGTCGGGACCCTGCTCAGTCGCATTTACTGCAGCTGCAGCGGTTCCGTTTTCAGTGTCTGACATTTTATTGTCAGAAAGGTTTTGCAGAGCAGGTCTCCAAGGAGACAAAGATTAGGTGCACAATATTTTGGAACACTGTATCCTTCAACGTTGAATAAACCAGAGCTTTACTTAGGAATCGCTTCCTACTAAGTTCGGGCGGATTTTAACCTTTCACCCACTCCAGACGTCTATTGGAGTATTTACGGTAGAAAGGGGTCTGTGTGAAAAATGCACGACTGAGTTACTCTAACGTCTTGCGTTAGTTTTATCACCTTACCAAACGTTGGGCGCCATGTAGTGTAGTTCCTATTTACCCTATAGGCCCTGCGCATTGGAATAACATAAACAGCAGTTTAGACGTAGAAGTGCGGTCTTCCAGGTCTCTACTGACTATGCTAAACTTAATTGGGTTTGTACCAACTAGCTCAGAGGTCACTGGAAACTTTCTTGACTAAATAGGAAGTGATCAGGTTCCCTGGTACAGACAAGAAGGGATTCAGTTTTCCAACAACCGCAAAAACATGACAACTTTGCTCCTTAGAATAAGAGTCAATCTCTAGAGTTGTGTGAAACAATAGACAGTTATTTTACTCAGTCAGTTGTGCAGATTACTTTCACCAAGATGCCGAGAAATAGAGAGACAGGCGTTTTCAATAAAAAGGTATTATTTATTGAACAGTGTTTCTTCTCATGCAAGAGAAATGAATTACCACAATTGCAAGACTAGTTATTATAAAAAATGCATACAGTAAAATGAGGATTGCAAAATAATACTGTAAAAGCATTGATATGGTTTCTTAGCCATACAATGGTTAAAATGAATAAAATATATACATTCATATATACATTAGGCTAACGTACTCAACTGGTGATTCTAATTACGCCTACCACAGTGTACCTGACCTAAGCCTAATACTTGGGAGGGAGTAAGTAAGTAACAGTTTAAGTTAAGTTGGTTTTGCCAAGGTTTGCTTCAAGAATTCTCTCTAAGGGTTTAGTCAACACCATATCTCTGAAATAGAATGTTGGAGGTCTTGTATCTCCTTCCAGGATTCGATATCCCAGTCACTCGCAAGAGAAGGCTGGAAACGCCGGAGCTGGATTTTCTCGGCAGGAGAAAAGACAGCGTCTCTCTCAGCGCGTCAGGGAGGAGGAGGGGCAGCCTCCGTGGGCTGCTTGCATCTGCTGGGCTCTGCAAGGGACAGCTGTTCTGCTCCTGTATTCACCACACTATCGCTATCATCGATGTCGTTGAGGCAGCGTTTGCTTAAGGCAACGTTGGTAATATGTATACCTGAAAGGTGCCTTGTTTGACGTAAGTTTTTGGACATAAGACGTCAATAAAGATGTCACTAGGAAGTGATCGTCTCTCAGTGCTCATTAGAGTTCTATTACTAATCAAAACATAGCAAGCGGGGCTTTCCCAGGTTGCTGAGTTTTATCTTGTTGAAGAACTCGGAGTGTAATCTAGGAATCTTAGATAGTGGCTTCTGCTGTGTCATCTGCTCCAATGAGCTGCAGAGGAAGAGATTCTGAAATTTGGTTCTGATCGTGTTAGGCCAGAGAAGAGTTTCTGAAATATCGGTCTTGATCGTTTATGCCATTATAGGGTTATGAATGGATTATATCCGTATAGGGGCATAAGGTCACAGTATTGATCGGGGTCCTAGATTAGAACGCGACAATTCTAAACTTATTTCTAAAGTCCGCTTCATCAGGAGAAAGCAAAAACTGGCATGGAGCAGTGAATTTATCCACATGGAATGCGAGTGGTTGTGACAATGGGCTAAGGGAAGGTATTCCATCAAAACCTATTGATGTAATAGTTACGCCAGACAGGGTTAGCCCTTGGAACCAATTGTTTAGACAAGGCGCTGTGAGTAGCTCCTGTATCAACCAGAAACTGATCATTAGAACCCAAAACATGTGCTGTAACATAGGGACCCGTCTGATCTACTGGAACTTCAACTGATTCCTTACCACATCCAAGGCAATTCTATCCATAAACAGAATCATGAAAATCAGGCTGCACATAATCAAACATCTGGTATTGATTTCATCTATCAAAAGTGTTAAAGCCATCCTGCACTTGTACATTAGTATCAAACCTAGCATGATCGTTCGTATTTCCCCTTGGCCCTGAATATCCTGACTGACTTCTCATTTGTTCCCGACCACAGGAATACTGCTGAGAGTGCAATGCTGGACAGTCGGCCGACCAATGTCCAAATTTCTTACAATACGCACATTGGTTAATAGACAAATTCGAACGAGTGTAAGAAGAGCCATACAATCCACGTCTGCCTCTACCAGTACCTCTAGAAGACTGACCATAAGCTTGAGCTAGCATAACCTTCGTTTTTAATTCCATAGACTTCTTGTCCTCACTACCTTTCGCTTCTAATTCTTGACGTTCATAATATTGAGCCATAGTCAAAACAGATGCCGGAGAAGAAGTAGTCCAAGAGCTTTCACTGGCTTTTAAACGTCTAGCTATCCCTGGAAACAGATTCGTGAAGTATTTATCAACAAAGAGATGTCTGCCCTTATCATCTGTCAATGACTGACCGCTAAAATCATGAAATGCTTCCTCAAAGCGCAAAAAGAAATCGGAAACTGATTCATCTGCCTTTTGCTTACACAATGATAGAACAGTCCAATCTATCTTTTTAGGGGGAATAATCGTTGTTAACTTAATTATTATAGTTGCTGGAAGATCTAAAATCAACTGACACAGCTTTTGAGCAGGTTCCCTTTCCTCATCCATTTGCTCTAAATCTTTCCATTCCGCGCCAAAAGTTACACGATCATCAACTGTACGAACGATCCTCCACATATCCGGCGGTAATATCAATCCAAAAAATAAATCAACATCACACAAGGTCATAGTGCAAGAGCAAATGGCTCCCTCAACTACCTCATAAAAAGCGGCTGGATTTTTCCGTGGGTCAGGTAATGCTCTTTTAAGTGCCATTACATCTGCCCTATTCCAAGGAGTATATACCCAATTATAGATAAAATAGCCTTTAGCATCAACAGAACTTTTATCATCACTCGTACCCGTTCCTTTGGAATGAACATACAAAGGCGCGGCTTCCCGCATAGGTTTCGCATGAACTATCATAGTCTTATCTGTTCCAAAGATGAAACTTGCTCCCCTCCGGTCTGAGATGTCCGTGCAGCTGCATCTGCAGTCTTTTTCTCCTCCCGCAAGCGAACCTCCTCAGTTCGTAGTTTAACCAAACGTCTGATCGTATCAGTCACCTGGGAGAGAACAAAAAGACCATTATGCATTTGCTTATAATCAGCTGCTATATCATCGGGCTCTAAGTCTCTAGAATATTTCCGAAATAGCTCAACAACTTCCATGGCAAACGCCTCAGTAAAATATAACCATTCCCTTTCCTGCCACCCGTTCATGTTATCTAAAAGTTCGGAAGCAGGAGCAGTGCTACGAAGTGCTTTACGAGCGGCCTGTCTGAGTTCGGACGCACGCTCAGTGGACAGAATAGAACGGGTGTCTCGTATCCTTTGTTGCTCTGACCCGGAGTCCTCATCGTCCACAAACGGAACGGCATACGGACATGGAGGGCGATCTAGTAACAAAAAGTCATCTTGCGGTTTACTAAGGACAGGATAAAGAGGTTGTCGAACAGCCTATTGGCCAGATACCGGTAATCTGTGTTCTTTCTCTTCTCTCTCTTTCAATTCTTTCACTTCTTTCTTTCTCAAATCCAATGCTTTTTCGTACATATTCTTCCGGTGCTCTTTCTCAATCAAGGCTTGCTCACGCTTTGCTCGTTCATGCACTTCTTTCTCCCACAATACACACGCAATCCAACATATCACGTCTAGACTTCCGCTCAAACATACATTGTTCCACATACTCAATCTTTCGCAAAGCAAATGACCCATGTATAGGCCAACGTAATTCGGGATCCTTATGAGTGTATTTATTCCACAATGTGCTGTACATTATAGAAGAAAGGCCATGTTTAACATAAATATCTCTATTAGGCGTCCCCTCTGGGGGAGCCAGTTGCGATTCTTCAAGTCTCAAATTGGTACCACTACAAAAGCAACACATCCTACGAAGTGCACTAAAAACAGGCATGCCAAAAAATAGTGCAGAATATGCAGTATTATAATCAAAGTTGCACTTAAGGTACTTCTAGTCCGATGTGCAGTTCAAATCTAAATCAAATTGGAGAAAAGTCTCCACATTACCTGCCTATATGAATTGCAACTCATATATCAAATACAAAGGATACAAATCTGACTAGTCTTCCCAAACAAATTGCCACAGTAAGTGTTCCTAGAACTACCTTACCAAAGAAGGGCATCCAAAACCCATAGCAAGTGCCAAAAAATGGCTCTTACCACTCACAGGGCGTCCAGATTCCAACTGCCAAGTTCTAAATTCGACAAAACAGTCACTGCACGGCAAATCAACAGAAGAGATCTCAGTCAAAGACCTGCGCCACCTGGATGATCAGATCAGAAAGAAGGGAAAAATGCCTTTGTTTGCCAAGACTCGGGTCTCCTCAGGCAATGATCGTCCGCGGCGAGATCCCAATCCTTTGTCGCGACCACTCCTTTTGGCATCCGAGTCGTCTATGAGCCTCACGTGGCAGGCGCCAATTTGTAGTAGCAAGCATCAGCAATGGGCTTGCCCTTCTCTGCACAAAGTCCTCAGACGATATAGGAAGAAGTTGGCCCAGAAACTGGAATAGAAAAGATAACGTTTATTACACGTCATGAGGTGGTGCTACGGTTCAAACAGTACCCTTCGGTATTGCAAGAAGTAGCACTCCGAACTAAAAGAGCATGGTCCTTTTATACCCACGCACGGGCTCAAAAGAAGACGGTACAAACACAGAAGCAAGTTTTATGTACATATAAGGTCATATAGAAAGGCACAATCGATAAGTGGGAGGAGCTAACGGTTTTGGGAACTAGTAAACACATTCCTGTCTGTTACTAATTACTACCATCTGCAGACCCTACTGGGCAAGCGCAAAAGTGGGGGATGCTAAATATAACTCGTTGCCGGGAAGATTTCAAGCACAGTTAACAGGAAGATAGGACAAAGCACATGGTCGGCACGTGGTAGCATGTAGCAAACAAAATGGCTGCCATGAATACAAATTGGAGTCTGCTAAATGTCACGATAACAGCTAAATATGAGATGTCTTGTGCTAATGCTTAATCTAATCGCTGTCAAACTACAACACCCGAAAAAAAGACTAATAGCACTGACGAGCAGGGATATTTTTTTCACGGTGTATCAGAGTTATTCATTTATTTTACTGCCTGTGACTACCATATATTGCATGGAAGTTCAGGCAGAGATATCTAATTATGGTTGCCCCACTCTGATTAGGATGGTGCAGCCATCACTATGAGTTGGTGGTCTAGTTATGGGTCACAAGGTCAAATGCTTGCACCTGTGCAAACCTGATGCTTCCCCCGCCTCTAAATTTTATGGGACTGGAGAACTACCAATTTACAGTGGATCTCACAGTCCAGCAAACCCTTAAAAACCCTCATGTTCTGGTTTGAAAGTGTGCAACCTACGATGATACCGGTCTCGTGAACCTGAAAAGGCTGAAAAGCCCCTGCAATAGTGAAAGTTTGACGCTGACTGGAAGGTGGCTCAGTTTTGTGACCCTGTTAGTTGCATTGAGCTTTATAAAAGTCCTGTAAAGGGAGCAGCCATAGTGGAATGCCTGTAAAAATCACCACAGAGCAACATAATGCATAAAACAAGGTAACAGACCACCTCATACCGACCAGTCTCCATGAAGCATTCTTGGTGCACAACTTCCCTCGAGTGCACACTTTTTCTAATAGAACCGCTTTTGTTGATGAGTTTCTCTAACCTTGTCACTCTAGGATATGTGATTAGGGAATGCATTTTCTAAGTGGCTCATTAGAATTGCTGATTTTGACATTGTTACTTAGTTTTAAATATTTACAAGCAGGTTAGGCAATATTTATCTCATCAAGGTTTTTTTTCCCATTTGTGATTTTCCTTATTTTTGTAACATTTATTTGCAAGGTGGTGCAAATATTCAGCTTATTTATTTATTTATATGGTTATGTAACTGTATTATTATTTAGTTGCATTGTTACTAATTATACCCCATGAAAATGTTTCTAGATATTTCCCTTGCTATATTGATCTTCCCTGCTCACAGCTGCACTGACATGCTACCTGCTCCTCCATTGCTCCCCCACCTCAAGGAGTACTTTTTTACTTTTCAGGACGGCCAATCAGTTGCAATGTACTACAGGGTCGTACCTTTACCTGAAATGAACATTTGTGCACTTTTTGTTTTTCTCTTTTTTTAAAGCACTGAACCAAGATGGACATCCTCCATTTTGGAACAGTAAATAAAAACATTAAAAAAATGAGTGGGATTCAGATTTTATTTTGTTGAATGTGTGGCGACGCATGCCCGCATATACATCATCATGCTGTGAAGGTGGGGGGAGGGGGCGGAGGGTTTCTAATGGCTTTCAGCATAGGCTATACAATTTTTTGCCACAGCATCAACAAAAATGGACTAAGCCAAAACTGGATACCTATTGGTTTTGCCAATGCTTGCTCTACTATTGAAAGGAGAACATGATTTTTTTCTGACTATTTCATATTTAGTTGAATGGCATCAGCCAGGACGTTCACTATGTCATGTCATTTGAGCACAAGTCCGATTTCTTAACTTAATTAGTGAGACCATGGAAGGGAACTCCATACAACTATTTTCCGAATTACATTTTAATAGGAGCTTCTGGGAATAGATGTCATTATTTACACGGTTTATGTGATAACTCGACCTTTTGGCAGTTCTTGTGATTGTAGAGAGACTGTAAAATGAATAATGATTACTTTGAAGAACCAGAAATTGTTTTTGAGTGACTAACAGTGTGTACCTAGGACAACTTGTAAAACAAGCTTGCAAAATAATCTCATTCTGTTCTAGCAGAAAAGCTGTTACAGCCTGAAGGGGTGATGAATAAGACTAAATAAATTATATAACCACATATAATCCTACAAGTCATCAACTAAAAATATTATTATTAGCCACTGGAACATGCTAAAGAAGTCTGGATAATTCCCCGAAAAAACAATGTTTACATTCAAGAGAGTAAGACATATACAATACCGCATGGTGAGTCAGTACACCGGTATAGACAATCACACGTACCTACCAACACAATGCAACTTCCCGCCAACTACTGACTCCTTTAAAAGTGGGAATTGCACTGTGTGCCCATTGAGTATGAACACACAAATCGTAATACACCAGAACAAAGTGTAGTGCCATTTGGTATTTTGAAATAAAAAGGACATTATTCAAATCAAGAAAAAAAAGAAAAAAAAAGTTGGTTTGGGTGCCAAACACTCAGGGGCAGATTTACAATAAACTAATGCAGCAAGTAATTTTGCTGCGCTGTGCTGCGTTAGTTTGGAAAGCACAGAGACATATTAACAACAGTATGCCGGATCTCTGTGCTTCCCCCTGTGCTGGTGCACAAACTGCTGCCATGCGCCGTTGCAGGCACCCTTGCAACATGGTGCAAGGATGCTTGCGTCATGGGGAGTGTTTTTGTTCAACCAGGGTTCCCTCCCTGCACAAAAACGATCTGAAATGCCGTTTTCCAACTTCTATGTGTGCTGCATTAGCACACATAGAAGTTGACAAACAGCATTCTTTCAACGATTGTTTATGTGCAGGAAGGGAACACTTCCGGAACAAAAACACTCATTAGAGGTGATTTCCTCTTTCTATGTGTGCTGCAGAATGCAGCATGCATAGAAACAAGAAAGCAAAATGAAGAGAAATGAAAACAATTCTCCTCATTGCGCCTCCGTACGCCTCCCCTGGGGAGGCATAGCATTAACATGCATTTCCAGATTTATGATTCCTCGTAAATCTGGAATTGTGTCAGGTTCCACTGGTGTTGCATGGGAACACCCCTTTCACGCAAAGTGCTGCGTGTAAAGGGGCCATATTTATAAGGACAGTAAAAGTCAACCAGAGTGGCTTTTCCTGTCCTTGTAAATATGAAGCAGGAAAATGAGCCACCAGTATGTCACATGGCTTACTGGTGGCGCAGGGGCTTGTAAATCTGCCCCTAATTGCCTCATTTGTACAACACTATGGTGAAATTTCACACACAGCAGGTTATGCGGACATTTGCACAATCGCTCAGAGGTGAACGTGAGCATGCATGAATGTAAAGGAATTGACCAAAGCTAAATTATTTCTGAACACTGTGAATGACAGTCCTGAAAGGATCCATTTAATCATTTATTACCATTGTAATATTTACCCTGGCCACGACAATTACTTGATCTTTTATCCTGAATGCCTTATTAACTTGTAAAACTAGTTTTAATTTACCTTCATCTGTAAACTATATGTAATTCTCATTACTAACGTATTATTTAAACTTCGGAGATAAAACCTTTGCCCATGTATATTTTTCCAGAGTTACTGGGCCATTTTTGTTAATTTAGTTTACTTATCAATATCTCTTTCTGACACTCATTTGTCCTCCAGTGAGGGGTTGGACATAGAAGATCCAATGTCCAGTTATCCAATAAGGACCAGGAATTTGACAAACTACTCACAAGCTAGTAATTATATTCATGTAAATTACTCCTAAGGCTATACAAATAAAGAGTTATCACTGCTTGTCTGAATCTTCTGAAGGAAATTAGTGGGACCAGAATCATAAAAAACAATAATTCTGTTAAGGCAATGCAAAAACAATAACATCAATACCTGGTGTTCAGGGATTTCTGTATGCCCATCTCTCAGCAGAATCCGCTTGGGGAAGCAAATCATGATGAGGTAGAGGGGCATATTAACAAGGAGATTCGATAATTACGCAAATCGCGCTTAGCTTGATTTACTCTATCGCTGATTACATTGACGTGTTAGCGGCGTATTAACAACATTTTGCTAACAGGCGATTTATTTCTAGCGATAGAGGGTGATTCACAGGAATGGCCAGTGAAATCAGTGATGATTTCACAGTGCTAATGTACAGCTTGCTAATAGGCAGGTGTGGACCCAGCCTTACAATCCACCTCCCATTAATCAGGAGTTAAATACCAGCGATAATCGCGGTTAGCGCAACATTTATTATCGCTTCACGGGTCTGCTGCATGGCTTGCTAATATCGCTAAGCCGTGTTAACGAGCATTCCCATGTTCCAAATATCGTCTTTGTTGCAATCAGTTCTTGTAAGGAAGTGATAACACACAGTTTTGTTTCACATTGTAAGTTTATGAAACTTTCTCATGAGTGTAAGGCAAAGCAGAGTGAGAAAATGCAGGCCTATTATATTTATTTAAAAAATGTGCAGAGTACAAAGTAATAGAGATATATGTTTCATAGAAAAAAAACTGTTTCTAACATTCTTTTCAACTTATAAGCACTAAAAATATATTATTAGTTGTTTTGAAAAACTCACATGTAACTATGACATAATGATGAAATTGAGAATAGAAACGCTTCAATATCACACACAAAAATAACTAGATTGAGTTAGGTTTCATTAATTCTTCACACATATCACTATTTCAATAAGAATTATTAATAATTTAAGAATTTCATAACACGAGTACATCATTTTTAGCACTCTAATAAACATTAAAATAACATACTAAGGCTAAGTAGAACCTATATTATTAAATTAATACAATTTTGTCTGTTCTACATTCATCTGCATTCTTTTATGATGCAGTAAATAAGTTCCTTCATTTTTTTCATGTTTTCTTCAATGTGTAATTGGTGAACGTTTAGTCATAGATTACTCAAAATGTCTCATGATCGGTTTATGAGTCAAGCGAAGGATCTAGCAGCTTTTCAGTTGCATCAATATGTAACTACATAACATGACATATATGTATTTTGTGGACATGGGTGTGAGACCATGTTGAAAGTATGAAAAAACTAGCTTGTATATGCTATTTTTAGGTCTCGCCTAGACGAAAGCAAAAGCGAAGCTTTTGTTGTCTATGCGAGACAACTTATGTTGCCACTTTTCTGGGAATATTGTGGACATCAGACTGTTACGAGCTTTTTCTGCTGTAGTCAGGCTGTCACGAGCTTCTCCTTTGGAGATTTGACCTCGTGAGCGCGCCTTGACTGCATCTAATGGGCCGTGTGCTTCCTTTAGTCAGTTTCACTTTGACGCCTGCACTTTCAAAGTGAAATGAAACAATGTGTCTGGTAGTTGTTCATGTGGAGTGCCTTCTGACCTCGTGAGCGCGCCTTGACTGCATCTAATGTGTGTGGCTTTTTTTTTCAACGTGGCCCGGGCGCTTGCTTCAGTCAGTTTCACTTTTAAGGTGCAGGCGTCAATGGGTCTGGTACTTGTTTTATTTCCATTTAATGCTCTTTGGAACAACAATTTTATATTACTTGTGTGTATTACCACTGGCCAGAATTTCAAAGACTTATATTCACGCAGGTGAAATAATACTATTGTGATTAGGGCCGATTTTTGGAGTCTGACTGTTCAGAGTGCAGAGTGGAGCTTCAGAGTGGAGCTTCAGAGTGGAGCTTCAGAGTGGAGCTGGAGCTTCAGAGTGGAGCTTCAGAGTGGAGCTTCAGAGTGCAGAGTGGAGCTTCAGAGTGGAGCTTCAGAGTGCAGAGTGGAGCTTCAGAGTGGAGCTTCAGAGTGCAGAGTGGAGCTTCAGAGTGCAGAGTGGAGCTTCAGAGTGGAGCTTCAGAGTGCAGAGTGGAGCTTCAGAGTGAAGCTTCAGAGTGCAGAGTGGAGCTTCAGAGTGGAGCTTCAGAGTGCAGAGTGGAGCTTCAGAGTGGAGCTTCAGAGTGGAGCTTCAGAGTGCAGAGTGGAGCTTCAGAGTGGAGCTTCAGAGTGCAGAGTGGAGCTTCAGAGTGGAGCTTCAGAGTGCAGAGTGGAGCTTCAGAGTGGAGCTTCAGAGTGGAGCTTCAGAGTGGAGCTTCAGAGTGGAGCTTCAGAGTGGAGCTTCAGAGTGCAGAGTGGAGCTTCAGAGTGGAGCTTCAGAGTGGAGCTTCAGAGTGCAGAGTGGAGCTTCAGAGTGGAGCTTCAGAGTGGAGCTTCCGAGTGCAGAGTGGAGCTTCAGAGTGGAGCTTCAGAGTGGAGCTTCAGAGTGCAGAGTGGAGCTTCAGAGTGGAGCTTCAGAGTGGAGCTTCCGAGTGCAGAGTGGAGCTTCAGAGTGGAGCTTCCGAGTGGAGCTTCAGAGTGGAGCTTCAGAGTGGAGCTTCAGAGTGGAGCTTCAGAGTGGAGCTTCAGAGTGGAGCTTCAGAGTGGAGCTTCAGAGTGGAGCTTCAGAGTGGAGCTTCAGAGTGGAGCTTCAGAGTGCAGAGTGGAGCTTCAGAGTGGAGCTTCAGAGTGCAGAGTGGAGCTTCAGAGTGGAGCTTCAGAGTGGAGCTTCAGAGTGCAGAGTGGAGGTGCAGAGTGGAGCTTCAGAGTGGAGCTTCAGAGTGCAGAGTGGAGCTTCAGAGTGCAGAGTGGAGCTTCAGAGTGGAGCTTCCGAGTGGAGCTTCCGAGTGGAGCTTCCGAGTGGAGCTTCCGAGTGGAGCTTCCGAGTGGAACTTCAGAGTGGAGCTTCAGAGTGCAGAGTGGAGCTTCAGAGTAGAGCTTCAGAGTAGAGCTTCAGAGTGGAGCTTCAGAGTGGAGCTTCAGAGTGGAGCTTCAGAGTGGAGCTTCAGAGTGGAGCTTCAGAGTGGAGCTTCAGAGTGGAGCTTCAGAGTGGAGCTTCAGAGTAGAGCTTCAGAGTAGAGCTTCAGAGTGGAGCTTCAGAGTGCAGAGTGGAGCTTCAGAGTGGAGCTTCAGAGTGGAGCTTCAGAGTGGAGCTTCAGAGTGGAGCTTCAGAGTGGAGCTTCAGAGTGGAGCTTCAGAGTGCAGAGTGGAGCTTCAGAGTGGAGCTTCAGAGTGCAGAGTGGAGCTTCAGAGTGGAGCTTCAGAGTGCAGCTTCAGAGTGGAGCTTCAGAGTGCAGCTTCAGAGTGCAGAGTGCAGCTTCAGAGTGCAGAGTGGAGCTTCAGAGTGGAGCTTCAGAGTGCAGAGTGGAGCTTCAGAGTGGAGCTTCAGAGTGGAGCTTCAGAGTGCAGCTTCAGAGTGCAGCTTCAGAGTGCAGCTTCAGAGTGCAGCTTCAGAGTGCAGCTTCAGAGTGCAGCTTCAGAGTGCAGCTTCAGAGTGCAGCTTCAGAGTGCAGCTTCAGAGTGCAGCTTCAGAGTGCAGCTTCAGAGTGGAGCTTCAGAGTGGAGCTTCAGAGTGGAGCTTCAGAGTGGAGCTTCAGAGTGCAGAGTGGAGCTTCAGAGTGGAGCTTCAGAGTGCAGAGTGGAGCTTCAGAGTGCAGAGTGGAGCTTCAGAGTGCAGAGTGGAGCTTCAGAATGCAGAGTGGAGCTTCAGAGTGTCAAGAGCAATGCCAATAGCTCTAACTTTAACAAAGGCAAAACCATTGCATTGTAAATGCTTGTTATTTTACCGAATCACATGCTCATGCTGCTGCCTGGTTTGTCTACATGCACACAGGCAGAATCACTCGGTACAAAATGGCTCCTGTTCACTCGTCAGTACGGTCTTGCGCCGCCCCACCTTCCCCCTGCCAAATACATTCATTCCAAATACTGCTTATTTTCATATCAGACTGACTTCTCACATCTGGGATAGCAGGGGCACCTTCCACAGTAATTAGTGCTTCACAAAAAATAATTCTCGGCTAGCGCTCAGAAGCCTTGAAGCTTTGATTGAATGACACTGCAGTTTGATGCCCCGCTCGTTTTTTGATGCTATGCGTTCCAGACACTGATTTTATTAAGACTCACTTGGAGCTCTAAACTGTCACTTGATCTTTCTTTGGGTCATTTCGTTTGCCCGGAAGGACTAACATATCTGTGAAACCCTCTTCTTTTATAGTTTGAGCATCGTCTTCGTTTAGCAGGATAACATTATACATTTGAAAATACAAATATCCGGGAAGAGCAGAGAGCAAATCTCCGCGATGTTGGGCATTCTCCTATCATAAAGGAAGCGTGTTGGTGGGACCTGTGGCATCTAACGCATCATTTAACCCTATATGCGTGGGCACCTACCACAATAATGTATAGGATGAGTTTGTTCCGTTCCCGTTTTTAATTTGATGTAAAACTCAAATCACTGCACACTCTCTACTACACACTCTCTACTACACACTCTCTACTACAGTCACTACTCTCTACTACACACTCCCTACTACAGTCACTACTCTCTACTACACATTCTGCTACACACTCTCTACTACAGTCACTACTCTCTGCTACGCACTCTACTCTCTAATACACTCTACTACACACTCTCTACTACACACTCTACTACACACTCTCTACTACAGTCACTACTCTCTGCTACGCACTCTACTCTCTATTACACACTCTACTACACACTCTACTACACACTCTACTACACACTCTCTACTACAGTCGCTACTCTCTACTACACACTCTCTACTACAGTCACTACTCTCTACTACACACTACTACACACTCTCTACTACAGTCACTACTCTCTACTACACACTCACTACACACTCACTACTACAGCCACTACTCTCTTCGACACACTCTATACTAGACACTCTCTACTACACACTATCTACTACAGTCACTACTTACTACACACTCTACTACACACTCTACTACACACTCTACTACACACTCTACTACACACTCTACTACACACTCTACTACACACTCTACTACACACTCTACTACACACTCTACTACACACACTCTACTACACACTCTACATTACACACTCTACATTACACACTCTACATTACACACTCTACATTACACACTCTACATTACACACTCTACATTACACACTCTACATTACACACTCTCTACTACACACTCTCTACTACACACTCTCTACTACACACTCTACACTACACGCTCTACTACACTCTACTACACACTCTGCTACACACACGCTCTACTACACACTCTACTACACACCCTCTACTACTCTCTACTACTCTACTACACACCCTCTACTACTCTCTACTACTCTACTACACATTCTCTACTACTCTACTACACACTCACTACTCTCTACTCCACACTCTCTACTTCAATCTCTCTACCTCAATCTCTCTACTTCAATCTCTCTACTTCAATCTCTCTACTTCAATCTCTCTACTTCAATCTCTCTACTTCAATCTCTCTACTTCAATCTCTCTACTTCAATCTCTCTACTTCAATCTCTCTACTTCACATTCTGTATTACACACTCTCTACTACACACTCACTACTCTCTAGTACACACTCTCTACTACACACTCTACTACACTCCCTACTACACATTCTCCTACACACTCTACTACACACTCACCACTCTACTACACACTCACCACTCTACTACACACTCACTAGTCTCTACTGCTCACTCTCTACTACACACTCACTAGTCTCTACTGCTCACTCTCTACTACACACTCTCTACTACACACTCTCTACTACACACTCTCTACTACACACTCACTACTCTCTACTACACGCTCACTCTCTACTACACACTCACTACTCTCTACTACACACTCTACTACTCACTACTCTCTACTCACTCTACTACTCACTACTACTCTCTCTACTACTCACTACTACTCTCTCTACTACTCTCTCTACTACTCACTCTCTACTACTCACTCTCTACTGCTCATGACAATGCCATTTATTTATCTGTTTCCAAAACCAACACATAAATAAAACATTTGTCATTTACAATGCCAAAAGCGCTAACTTTTGCAAGGCGAGACCGTTGCATTGTAAATGCTTGTTTTAAATTGATAATGTAATGTAACATAGCACAGCACAGCACAACACAACACAACACAACACTTGGTGTAAAAGGTGAATGCAATCTGACTGTGCCCATTCTGGCTTCACTTGCCTCCAATGGATGCCAAGGCACACACAGCACTATGTTCCATGTGGAAAGTATATGCCTGTCACACATATATATGTTTTTGGCTAAGTGCTCTAGCCGGGAAACATCTCCCTTATCCCTACCCAGGCAATACATTATTTAACAGCAGGCAAGAAGAAACACTGACAGGATTGGATGTTGCTGCATGTAAACTTGTATGAAGTTAGCCCTTATTTTTTAGGTTGAGCTTAGTGGCAAGGAGCATGCGCTGCTCGCTCTGTGAGACTGCTGTAGTAGAGTATGGGAGAGAAGCTGCACCCACTCTCCTCCCATATTTTTTATTGGCTTGTGTCATTGTCTTTCGTAAATGCTGCCTTCGGATTAATGAATAGGCTTGTTAGTCCCTCGTTAGTAAGCCCTTCTCTTCATTTGTAGCCTCCCATGGCGACTGGCCCAGGTGTTACACAGGACTGGTTATTTAGTCTGTAAACACTATTTACTTTATTGAGTTTCTCTTACTGCTGGCCAAACATGCCCTGCTTCAGCTGAAACCACTTGTGTTTTTTAAGCAGCACAACAGCCCCCTAACACAGGTGCCCGCTTTCAATCACTTTAACCCGGCATTATCTCGAGTCTGTTTTAACCCACGAAGTAGAGTGGATTTAGAAATGATTAGCGAACTAAGTCATATGTATTTCAGGTAGCGCATAATCGTGTGCTAATGGGCTGAAGCTGACAACAGCAAATCTGTATCACAGGTCACCTGTACTAAAGCCTCATGACGGGTTGTGTTCAAAAGCCTGTTTTATTAACAACAACACCAGCACCAGCACCAATACCACCACAACAACCAATACCACCACCACCACCAATAACACCACCACCGCCAATACAAAAACCACTGCCAATAACACCACAAATACCACCACCAACACCAATAACACCACCAACACTACCACCATTAACACCACCAATACCACTATTATCACCTCATTAATACAACCACCACCACCAATACCACCACCACGATACAACCTCCATGATACCACCACCACCAATAGCACCAATACCACCAATAGCAATACCACCACCACCAATATGACTTATATCACCACCACCAATACAATTACCATCAATCCCACCACCTCCACCATCACCACCACCAATACCACCATCACCAATACCACTACCACCAACACCACCTCCAATACCACCACTACCAATAAAATCACCAATACCAACACCCCAATACCACCACCAGTGCTACTACCACCACCAATACCACCACCACCAATACAACCACCAACAGTACCAATAACAATACCACCACAATACCAATACCACCACCATCCACACCACCACCACGAATACCACCACAAATACCACCAATACCACCACCACCACCCCCGCCAATTCCACCGATACAACCAACACCAATACCACCAACATTACCACCACCACCATCAATACCACTGCATCTGCCTCCACCAATACCACCTCCAATAAAACCAATTCCACCAATAACACCACCACCAGTACCAGCAACACCAGCAATGCAAACACCACAGCCAAAACCACCACCACCATTACTACCACCAACACTACCACCATCAACACCACCACCAATACCACTACCACCACCAATAAAACCACAACCACCAATACCACCACCACCAATAGCACCACCACCACCACCAATATCACTACCACCACCACCATTACCACTACCATTAACACCACCACCACTAATCCTACCACAACACCAATACACCCACTACCACCACCACCATCAAAACCACCACTTCCACCACCTCCACCAATACCACTGCCACCAACACCAGCACCAATACCATCAGCACCAATACAACCACCACCAATACCATCATTACCAATAACACCCCACCAATACCACCCGCATACTAACAATACCACCACCAATACAACCATCAATACCATTAACAGTAACACCACCACTAATCCCAACACCAATACCACAACCAATACCTTCAATTTCAGCACCACCAATACCACCATTACCACCACCACTCATGCCACCACCAATACCACCACCGCCAATACCATCACCACCAATACCAACCACCACCAGCAATACCACCACCAATACTACCACTAATATACCACCACCACCAGCACAACCCACCAGCACCAATGCCACCGACACCAATACCATCAATATCACCACCACCACCACCAATACCAATAGCAATACAACAGCCAATACCATCAATAACACCATTACTACCAATACCACCACCACCACTCATACCATCACCAGCAATACCACCACCAATACCAATACCACCACCACCAAGACCACAAGAAATACCAACATCAATATCACCACCACCAATACCACCAATACCACCACCACCAATACCACCACCACCACCAATACCACCAATACCATCACCACCAATACCACCCCACCACCATCAATAACACCACCAATAACACCATCAACACCAATTCCACTGCCACCACCAATACCACCAGCAACACCACCCCGAGTACCACCACCACCACCAGGACCACCACCGCCAATACCACCACCCCATCAATACCACCATCACCTATACCATGAATACCACCACCATCAATACCACCACCAATACCACCACTAATACCACCACCAATACCGATACCACCACCAATACCATCACCAACAATACCACCAACACCAATACCACCACCAATAACACCAATACCACCACCACCAATACCACCAACAGGACTAATTTCACCACCACTACCAATACAACCACCACAACCAATACCATCACCAATAACCCCACCACCAAAACCACCACCAACACCACCACCAATACCAACACCAGTACTATCACCACCAGCAGTACTACCATCCCCAGTACCACCACCACCAATACCACCACCACCAACACCACCACCAATACCAACACCAATACTATCACCACCAGCAGTACTACCATCACCAGTACCACCACCACCAATACCACCACCACCACCACCAATACCAACACCAATACTATCACCACCAGCAGTACTACCATCACCAATACCACCACCACCAATACCACCACCAATACCACCACTAATACCACCACCAATACCACCATCAATACTATCACCAACACAATACTAATATCACCAACAACACCACCACCACCAATATCATCACCTATACCACCAATACCACCACCAATACCAATAAACATGATGAAAATGTAAGATTAATGCTATCATTGTTCGCCATCTTTTCAAATAACAGTTCAAAAACTTTATGTTCTAGTGTGTTCTCAGCGCTATGGGTTTATAAAGCTGTATCCATTTAATCCTTGAATGCACGCTACAGTTTAACCATTTTACACATCACAGAAGGTAATATGGCTTTGTACCGCCATCAGGTATACTAAACATATCTGGAAAAGTCTCCAATTCTCGGCTCTTAAATCGGGTGCTCGCGTGCGGCTACGTGATTAGTCTATATCGGCTACCTGTCTGAGTCAGGGCATCCTAGTTCTTATGAGTACCATGTTTTCAGTATAACGGTTAGTAAAAGAGCGCAGCACGCTTAAATCATGCTTTAATATGCTTAATATTGCGCTTACCGCTTAGGAATGCTGTATCCGTTAAAGCCTGGATCCGTTAGAGCCTGGAATCCGGACAGAGAAACCAGGTAACCGCCAAGGGTTCCCTCGCTGGGTTTAATCGGCGTGTGACGTTGTGTTGGGGGTGGGGTTTGGGTAATAAGCTTACGCGCTTCTTTTTGTTAAAGAAACAGTGTAGCTACACAAACTTAGTGTTCCCCGTAAGGTAACAATAAGATATGGACAACAATAGTGAACCACGGAATAGCATTCAAAGTTCATTGTTTTAAATCTAATATCACAGGATAAGAGCTTACGCGCTACTAATTAAAATGGGGTGTTGTAACTACACGAACACAGAGATACCCTCAAGGCGAACAGTAAAGATTTGAACCATGGTAAAACACGGGTATGCATTAAAAGAACTTGTTATAAACCAAATGTCAGTTGTGTGACACACATTTACAGTAAACCAAGTGAAAGGAAAACATGCTGAAAGTAATATTCAACGTCTGCACTACACATCAATTGTTCTAAGTTAGGGATATGAAACTCCTGATTTGACATGCTATATGGATACACAATGTTTATAAATAACAGATAAATTCTGTCCTTTCATTCATCCCGTTGGGCTTCAGTGTCTGTAGGTTGTATATCCAATAATTCTCCCGCTTTAACAGTGTTTTTTTATTGTCTCTATCTGCTCGTTTCTCCACTATTTCCAAAACACATGTTTTGATCTGACTAATCTGATGCTTCGCTTCAATGAAATGAGTTGCCACAACTGATTTTAATGCCCTGGTTCTGATATTGCTTTTATGTTCATTCAGTCGTACTTTTAACTTACGCTCAGTCTGACCTATATAGGCCTTGCCACACGGGCATCTAATCATGTAAATGAGATTGGTTGTATCACATGTAGCGTTCACTTTCAAACTGATTTTGTTGCCCCTCATGGGATGAGTAATGGTGTTACCTTGTAGAATGTTATTGCAATTACCACAATTTCTATACGGAATGGTACCTTTAAATTTCTGTGCGTAAGGTAAACTTGGAGGTTGCTTGATTATTTCACTCAAATTTCTTCCTCTGTTGAAAGCAAAAATGGGTATTTCACTGAAGATCTCCTTGAAGTCTGTTTCTGTTCGTAAAAGCGGCCAATGATTTTTAATAATACGTTTGTATTGTGGGGTAACAGTGGAAAACTTGCTTACACATGTTATTTTGGAGTCCTTGACTGTTTTTGTTGCTGACAATAGGCTCTTTCTGTCGCAACTATTGACACGCTGTATGGCTAGTTTCAGTATCACATCCGGGTATCCCCTCTGCTTAAAACGTCGGACAATTTTTTCAGACTGTTTGGTGAATTCCTCTGGGTCTGAAACGATCCTTTTTACTCGCAACAGTTGTGAGTATGGTTAAATGGTGTCTGAGTGCGGAAACTCTGGTATGCCAGTAGGTTATTACGATCAGTTTTTTTAGAGAATAAAGTAGTCTCAAATTTATTGTCTTTTTTCATTATTGTAACATCCAGATAGTTGATAGTTTTTTCATGCATCTCAAAAGTAAATTGTATTCTTGGATCGACTTTGTTTAGTTCCATGATGTTTTCAATCAACCTCTCTTTTGAACCTTTCCACAAAATACGAACTAGGATGCCCTGACTCAGACAGGTAGCCCATATAGACATCACATAGCTGCACGCGAGCACCCGATTTAAGAGCCGAGAATTTGAGACTTTTCCAGATATGTTTAGTATACCTGATGGCCGTACAAAGCAATATTACCTCCTGTGATGTAGAAAATGGTTAAACTGTAGCGTGCATTCAAGGATTAAATGGACACAGGTTTATGAACCCATAGCGCTGAGAACACACTAGAACATAAAGTTTTTGAACTGTTATTTGAAAAGATGGTAAACAATGATAGCATTAATGTTACCTTGACATCATGTTTAAATGTTTTTGCATATTATTCAAACTAGAGGTAGAATTTTAGGAATTTTATTTTATTTTATTTTCTTAGATTTCCCTGATGAAGGCATTCATGCCGAAATGCATTGGAACAATGAAATTATGGAATAATATATAAGAATGTAGTTATGACGATAAAAATATAATTCTACATATGGAATTGAACGCAAAATTATATGCGAATCGTATTCATGAAGTATGAATAAAATACTTTGAAGAAATATGCTACAGTGCTTCACACTTTATTTGGAAGAACTTTTTCAGCAGTAATATAGCATACATCTGTGCCCCAGGAGACACTCACACATCCAGTGTTGGTGCAACCCGTTTTTAATTTAGATATTACTCAAGTGCACGGAGTAATCCTGAGGAGCACTACTTAATTGGACTCAAATTCCCAAAAAACAAGTCGCAGTGCGCAGTCAAATCATAGAATCAAAAAAACTGATTATGACATCTTTGGTCCTGCAGAGCTGTTGAATATTCCACACCAATTCAAGGTTTCCTTGAGTGACTTTGTTTCACCCAGCAGATTTTCTGATGATTGGGACTTTGAGACTGTTAATAATATGATGTCAGACTTAGAGATGTCTGCAAAATTTACAAAACATGAATAGTTAGAAGGTTCATCAGATTATGAACAAATGTATTGTTATAATCACTATGGTCATCTTTATTTGCACAAATCTGCAAACCCTAGAAATGTTTATACCTTCAATCAATGGGAACACTGTCCAACGCCACCAAAGGATAGCTCAAAAACATTCCATGAAAAATATCCATACTTCTCAGGTTTTAATATCTCAAATCCGGAAACATTTTACTTTAAAAATGTTAATAAGATAGGAATGAAAAGTATGTTGACTAATACTAAGCACATTTATTCTGCAGCCTTTTATGCCCAGCTGTCCTCGTTAGGTTTTGACTTTTGGAGCGATAACATTGAAACAAAAACTGTTTTGGGCACAAAAGACTGGTAGGTGCAGGGAATAGAAGCTTTACTTCAAGCCTGCATTATCCCTGAACAAATAATGTTTTTGAACAACACTATCCTACAGACATCCTGTCTTGGCCTAGCTAAGATAAAAGATTTGAACAAACCGTCCATACCTACACCTACAACTGATAGTAAAAACACTACAGAAGGAGGGGTCGACGTAAAAACAATTTTATTTAAAAACAGAACTGATCCTGATTGGAAAAAATGGTTAATCTGGCCCACAGACACAAACAACTGTCAAAATAGATTCCAGAATAAGACACAATGGTTTACATTCACTAGACCAGATCTAAGATATGTCCAGAGACAACATCCAGGGATAGTAACAACATATAGTGTTGGAAAACTGTACCTTGACTGGCTATAAAAATCCACACTAACAGAGGTAAAACAACACTTATCTTTACTTAAAGATGGCATTGATTTAAGGGACTTCTAACAAGGTCCTGCAAAAAGGAGTCAAAAACGTTTCATATAGGCTGGTATATATGCCATTTATAATGAAGCTTGGAAAGCAAAACAAGCAGAGACTGCAGAACAAATTCGAGAAATTGTTCATATTAATTCGGAGAAATTCTCTCTGTAGTCGACAATGGGTTAACGTCATCCAGAATTTATTCTTTGGACAGCACAGTATCCTCTGCCAAAGGCATATTGGAACAGGACTTGCTCATATTACAGCATGGACAGTCACAATTGCGTTCTATAATGCTTTTAGGCAGGACGTTATAACATTTTCGTTCTGGATATGTGCCATGGCGTCTAATCAACACCATGTCATTGTTTTCTGTATTTAACCTTACAGATGAACAAATCGCTTTGGCAGAAAGAGGAGCTAAACTCCTTAACTGTTTTAGAAAAACCTGCAACAAAATGGCTAATACACAATTTTCCACTTTCAGTATTGTTTGAAACATATACCAGCTGGCGTGTATAGAAGGTTGGGTAAAGAATACATTAAGTCAACCTGGGAATTACCATATACACACAGATGTTGGAGTGGGGGAAAGGAAGTATTTCTGGTATGAACTGCAAAAGCGCACTAAGCGGTACACATTTATGTCAGGGTATTATTTACATGGAGCCTGTGACGGTTCTTCGACCAACTTATCCTGCCACCTGCAAGGTTCTCCAACTGCAGCGATAGATCCAATTTTTAGGCAGCTTTCTAACGGAAGCTATATTGTGTTGAATGATCACAGCTGCTGTGGCATGTTGCCAGGAATAGCCTATCTCGTAACTGTGTCAGCCAGGGTCACTTGTTATATGCAAGTATTGTTTCCAAAAACCTAGACAGGGAGTCACCTCTATGGCCTTCACTGAACATCTCTTCTATACAAATTGATACTTTAAGCAGAATGAAAGCCATTCTTTTACAACAAACTGTGCCACTGACCTCGTCCAAAGAGACATATGAACTACAAGTTGCAAGGTCCTCTGCAGAGATACATACCCTTTTAATGACAAACTGCCCTGTACATTTCGTAGAAATGTTAGGCCGTATCTTAAACATGTCTGATACCAGTGGTATCATACATGTCTTTAAGACAGTTTTTTCGGGACTGCTAGAACCATTTCGAGCAGTCCTCGGCACTCTGTGTTTCGCGGCCTGCCTCTCATTTTGGGACTCGTAGCAGGAATACTATTTTTATTCCTCCTGCTCCGATATGATAAATCCAGTCACCAGCGACACCCAGATTACCATAGAGAACATTCTCCTGGCAATGAAGTGTCGTGAGCCCATGATATAGATTCTGGGCTTGGCTCATTTAAGAGTTCTGAATACCACGTGGTTTCTATCATTCCGACCAATCTGGCAAGATTGTATCTTACCTGTTCTACAATGCCTGCTATGTGGAGAGAATGCGTGTTGGACATCTGTCGAACACTCCCATCAGTCCTGCCAACGGATGTTGATTCTTTGCTTGGTTCGGTAATGGCCCATACATTGTGTTGTCTCCAGCGGCTGCCAATCCTGATGACGTAATTCATTGAGGTCTCATAGACGCCATCTGCTGACGGTGAGATACGTGGATCGACAGGCACACAGGTACCATCTCCATCTCCATTGAACATTGCAAATGCGGCCAACGCTGACGGCGATGCTTCACATTTTTGTGCAATCGGTCTACTTAACAAAGTGGTCCAACTTTCACCTACTGTGGTAGACAAATTCTTTACCAGCTTAGAAGATTTGATGTTTTCTCCAAACAATGAGACTGGCTTTTGAAATTAGCACACAGCGTTCTATGGGACTTCGTATTCAAACTTCACTTTTCAAAACAAAACTTCTAACTTTAGAACTTTATTTTTCTACGATTTAACTTTTTTCAAAAAGCAAACTTTTTTGGCACAAAGTAATCTGCTTAAAGTAGAACTATTCATAGAGAACAAGACTTCTTTGAATACTTCCAAGAGACAATATTTGACCTTGTCCATAACCAAAACAATTTATATATTCTGTCATCGAATGGTCTCGACTTTTTTTTCTGTTTTTTAAGAGCCATTTCATAAATATACTTTCATGATTCATTCGGATAGCATTTCCAATATCATACTGTATGCTTTGAATGAAAACATTGCTTTTAAAATGCATACAGCACAAATGCTCATTTTTTCGTGTACAACCATTTCAAATGCATTTTATGTATTCTGGGTGGGATTTTTACACATCATGCTTCAGATATGTTTGAAATGCTTAGAATTTAGTAATGTCGAACATAATAAAGTGGAGTGGGTGTTTTATGCATTTTAGGATCCGAGCGAAATTTCCCGATTCATGCCTCTATATAGGTACAATTCACATTGCCTTAATATAGGCATAGAAATCATGCCCATATTTAGACATAGCCCATGTAGTCCAAATACAGGATGGCTACTTCCAACAGTTCCACCACCAATAATACCACCACCAATACCACAACCAATACCACCATCAATTCTACCACCAGCACCAACACAACCACCACCAATACTGCCACCAATAATACCACCACCACTAATACCACCACCATCACCAATACCACCACCACCAATACCATCACCACTAATACAAATACCACCAATACCACCAACACCACCAATACCACCAATACCACCACCAATTGTACCATCACCACCAATACCATGACCACAACCACCAAACCCACCAACACCACCACCACCGCTAATACCAATACCATCAATACCATGACCACCAATACCATGACCACCAATACCATGACCACCAATACCACAACCACCAATACCACCACCACCATACCACCAATACCACCACCACCACCAATACAACTAGCAATCCCACCACTAATATCACTGCCACCTGCAGTCCCACCACCACCAATACCACCATCAATACCATCACCACCAATACCACCACCACTAATAACAACACCAATACCATCATCACCAATATCAATACCACCACCACTACCATCACCAATACCACCATTACCATCATCACCACCATCACCAATACCATCATCACCAATATAAATACCACCACCAATACCACCACTAATACCACCATCACCACCAGCACCACTACCAGCAATACCACCACCACCTACTCCACCGCCAATACCACCACAAAATCAAACACCACCAATACCAGCATGGATACCAACGCAACCACCAATACCACCACCACCAATACCACTGTCAATACTAATACCACCACCAATACCACCATGACCAACACGACCATCAATGCCATTACCACTAATACCACCAATACCACCACCAGTATCTCTGCCACTATTAAAGCCACCTCAACCAATACCACCACCACCACCACCAATAGTATCACCACCAATACCACCACCACAAATACCAGCACAACCAATTCCTCCACCACCAATACCACCATCACCTCCAATAAAATTGTCACTACCAAAACCACCACCAATATCACCACCGCCAATACCACAACTAATACCACCACCACCAATACCAATACCACCACCACCAATACCACCATTACCACCAATACCACCACCAGTATCCCCACCATCACCAATACCACCAGCAATGCCATCACTAATACTAGCACTACTAATATCACCCTCACCAATACCACAACCAATATCACCACCACCAATACTGCCATCACCACGAATAACATCACCTACAATACCATCAATACCACCACCATCAGTACAACCACCCCCACCACCACCAATACCAATACCATCACTACCAATACCACCACTATCCCCACCAGCACCACGAATACCATCTTGAATACCACCACTAATACCACCAATACCACCACCAATACCACCAATATCACCACATTACCACCAACACTACAATCACCACAACTAATACCATCACCATCAATACCACCATCAATACCACCACCACCTCTAATACTAATACTACTAATACCACCACCAGTACCACCAATACCACCAATGCCACCTCCAACCAGTACCACCACCGCCTATACCACCACCAATACCAACACCACCAATACCTCAATCGAAACCAATACCACGACCAATACCACCTTGACCAACTCCTCCACCACCAATGCCACTACCACCACCAATTCCATCACCACTAATACCACCACCAATACCTCCACCACTAATAAAGCTACCACTACCAATACCACCACCAATACTGCCACCAGTAATACCACCAATACCACCACCAATACCACCACTACCAATACCACGAATACCATCACCACCAATACCACAACCACCAATACCAGCACCACCAATTCCTCTACCACCAATACAACCACCACCACCTATACCAATACCACTGCCACTACCACTACAAATACAACCACCAATAGCACCACAACCAATACCTCCACCACCAATACTAATAGCACTACCAATACCTCCACCACCAGTACCATCACCACCAATACCACCAACACCAATACAAGCACCACCAATACCACCAACACCACCAATACCACCAGCAATACCACCATGAATACAACCACAAATACCACCACCACCACCACAAATACCACCACCAACATGACCACAAATACCACTACCAATACCACCACCACAAATACCACCAATTTCACCACCATCAATGCCACCACCACCAATACCAGCACCACCAATGCCACCACAACCATCACAATATCACCACCACTACCAATGCTACCCATTACCACCA
The DNA here is from genome assembly GCF_964263255.1 of Lissotriton vulgaris. NCBI lineage: Eukaryota > Metazoa > Chordata > Amphibia > Caudata > Salamandridae > Lissotriton > Lissotriton vulgaris. Next base: position 383,038,894 of record NC_141689.1, read on the forward strand.
CCACTGGTACCACCATCTCCACAACCACTAATACCACCACCAATACCACCAACAGCACCAACACCACTACCAATACTACCACCAATACCACCACCACCATCACCACCACCAAAACCAGTACCACCACCACCAATACCATTACCACCAATGCCAATACCACCACTAGCAATACCACCACCACTAATACAACCACCACTAATACCACCACCACTACTACCACCACCACTACAGTACCACCGCCATCAATACCATACCCAATACCACCACCAATACCACCACCACCAATACCACCACCACCAATACCACCACCAATACCACCACTAATACTGCCACCACCATCAGTACCACCACTAGCAATACCACCACCAATACCACTATCAATACCACCAACACCACAAATACCACTACCACTAATCCCGCCAATTCCACCACCACCAATACCACCACCACTGCTAATACCTCCAATACCACCACCCCCAATACCACCACCCCAATACCATCACTACCAATACTACCACCACCACATATACCACCAATACCACCTCCACCAATACCACCACCCAAAATACCATCCTAATACCAACACCACCAAACCACCACCAATAATACCAATACCACTACCAATTCCAATACCAATACAAATACAAGTACAAAGACCACCACCAATACCACCTTGACCAACACCACCACCACCAATACCATCACCACTAATACCACCAATACTGCCCCCCGCTAGAGACACCACTACAAATACCACCACGACTACCACCAATACCACCACCACTAATACAGCCACCACTACCAATGCCACCACCACCAATATCATCACCATCAATACCACCACCACCAATACCAGCCCTACCAATTCCTCCCCCACCAATACCACCACTAATACCACCGCTACCACTAATACCAATACCAATGCCACTACCACCACCAATTCCATCACGACCCATACCACCTCCACCACCACCACGAATGCCATCACCACCAATACCAGCACCACCAATACAAGCACCCCCAATACCACCACCACCACCAATACCACCATCAATACCATCGGCACTAGGAATACAACCACACATACCACCACCAATTCCACCAACAATAACACTACCACCAATACCATCACCACCACCACCAATACCATCACCACCACCACCAGTACCACCAATACCACCACCAATACCACCACCACTAACAATACCAATACCACCATCAATACCACCACCAGTAAAACCACCACCAATAGCAATACTACCACCAGCAATACCACCACCACCACCACTACTACCACTGTCACCAGTTCCACCACCACTGCCAATGCCATTAATACCACCACCACCAATTCCGCCACCACCAATACCACCATCAGCAATACCACACCATTACCAACACCCCATCACCTATACCACCACCACCAATACTACTACCACCACCAATACCACCACCACTACTAATACCACTACCACAAATACCACCAGCGCCACCAATACCACCACCAGCAATACAATACCACCACCATCAATACCAATACAACCAGCAGTACCATCACCAATACCACCAATAACACCAAGCTCCAATACCACCATTACCAATACCAAGATCACAAATACCTCCAGCACCACCAATACCACCACCACCAATACCACCACCTATAACACCACTTAATCCACCCACCACCACCAATACCACCACCACTACTACCACCACCAATATCATCAACACCAATACATCAACCACCTCCAATACCACCACCACCACCACCAATACTATCACCACCACTATTACCACCACCACCAATACCACCACCAATAACAATACACATACCACCACCAATACCACCTTGACCAACACCACCACCACCAATATCATCATCCCTAATACCACCAACAGCACCACCAATACCAGCACCACTAATAGAGCCACCACTACAAATACTACCACCATCACCAATACCACCACCATCACCAATACCACCACCACTAATACCACCAATACCACCACCACCACCACTACTACAGCCACTGCTACCAATACCACCACCACCAATGCCAGAACCACCAATTTTTCCACCACCAATACCAATACCACTGACACTACCAATACCACCACCAATAACACCACTACCAATACCACCACCATCACCACCTCCACCACTAATGCCACCACCACTACCATCACCACCAATACCAACACAACAATACAAGCACCACCAATACCATCAGCAATACCACCACCACCACCAGCAATACTACCACCAATACCTCCACCAATGCTACCACCAATGTTTTTTTAACTAAGTGGAAAATAACTTTTAATGACTTCATTAGAATTTTTCCAAGTCTACTTACCCAAAAAAGATTTTAAGGCAGAAATGCTACACTTTTTTAACAATCACATAGTCTATTTAGCTGCATTAAATAGGTTGTGAATGTTGAGAAGGTATTTTCTATGTAGTAAACCCATTTCAGGAGTAGGTAAAGGGTTATCTACTCCTAAAGTGAGTTTATAAATGGTTGCTAAAGTGCAATTTGGAAGGAACATATTTTTGACTTCTCTTCCAAATTGTGGCTTGTTACCATATGTATCAATGCTTTACAACTGTAAGACTGGTCGCAACTGATTAATAAATCACCAACGCCCAAGTTAGAGCAGTAACCGATTCACAAAGGGGAAGGATTCACTTTTAGACTCCTTTGTCTTTGGGAATCGATTCAGTAGCTTCATGGGGAGAGGCAGCTTCAGGGCAGTAGGCAATGGTCCAGGGGAGCTTGCACTGAAGTTTTCCAAAGTCAGTTTGCTTTCAGGACACAATACAAACATACCATTAGTCTCTATACTTTTACCCCCCAAAAAATACAAGACTAAGAATTTCTAGCCACAAAATAATGATTGACTTTAAGAAAGAAATGTCCTCTACTATTTAAAAAAATATTGCCACGTACAGCCATTCAGGGGAATTTTTACCAATGCAATCAAAGTATTTAGAGACACCTCAAAAAATCTATACTGTGTGGATTATTCATCATATGGAATTTAAGCAATGAATTGCCCTTGCATACGACTTAGTAACTGCAGTGACAAAAACTATATCCCTCTTAATTTAATACAACTGGGCTTCATTACGATGGCGGGGTAGCACCACCGTAAGCCCGTAAGTGGCGGTACCACCGCCATCAGACCCTGTATTACTGCCCTCCGCATTATGATGGCAGGCAGATGCTTTGCTTCAGAGAGACTGACCTCCCTGGATCCGACGGGATCAAGGGGACCATCGTAGGGAGTGTAATGCCCACAATATTGGTGGTGCCTGCTTAGGCACCGTCATAGGTATTACAATGTTTGTTTCCGCCAGCCTTTACATGGCGGTTTACCTGCCAGGAAAAGGCAGGTGGATAGCAACATTCGGGGGCCATAGAGGATCCCTGTTACCCCACGGACCTCCAACACGGGCCCTAGGGGGAACCTGTGGTGCCCATACATATCCCTGCCCCATGTGTCAGGCACCACATGGTGCCTGCCATTTACTGCCATTTACAGCAAGGATATGTACAGAGTGTATTTTTTTACTCTGGCATGAGATGCAGCCCGCAGCACACGCGGAAATCCAAAAGGTACACAATACATGCCACCCTGTGCAGTTATTTTATGCAAAAAAAAACAGTTTTTTCAGAGGTTGAGTTGCAAGTCATGGTGGATAAATCATAAAAGCAGAGCCACAATTGTTTGGAGCCCGAGTTTAACATTCCGCTCTCAGTAAGAAATGGAAAATGTGGTCCAAAGAAGTCGACAGAGTGAATGCTGTAGGTATCACCCTGCACACACAGGAGAAAATTAGGAAGAGGTGGAATGACCTGAGTCTGGTAAGTTACACCTCACTGTCACAATACCTCCATGTCATGTTTGCTCTCCACTCAGTTTTGGCCATTGTGTTGTGTATGTAACATGCAATAATCAAATTATCAGAGATGTTGGTTTGTCTGTGTCAATGTGTATTGTTGCATATAAGATCACGTGCATCAATCTCCATGAGCAAAATGTTGGAATGGAGTCTGTAAGTGTGTTACTATAACATTGTAATTCCAGGATATGTGCTAATATGTAAATGTGTGGTCTATCCAAACTGCATTTTGGCAATAGGTATGTAATTCTAACCCTTTTGTATGTGTTGGCAAGTAGAGATTGAAATGAGTACAACTACCATGAGGCCCTGTTTCTGTAACTCTGAACAAAATAAAAATTGTGACTTTGCCCATTCTCATTTGTCTGACATGTTACAACTGATGTCCAATTCTCATGTACTGAGGAATGTACATACAATGCTGTTCTCAAAGACGTGTCTGCCAACTTAGCTTTATATTGTCGTGTCTCCTCAACTGAAACTATAGATGGCATGATTAACATCATAGGAGGTGTGTAGCTCAAATATTTGTAAGGCATAAATGTAACTCAGCTGAAATGGCAGGTAATCCATTGACTCTACACTGCTTACATGATGACTTATGCTAAATAAATAACCAAGTTGTGTGATCGCTTGTTTTGTATACGCCTAGGCCTTGGAATGGTCAAATACATGTTACCTCTCCACTGTGTTGTCTTACATGTTTTGGAGATGTTATGTTTATTCCTTAATCTAAAATGCAACATTACAGGACATCCAATGAGCTACTTAATTCAAGTACATGTATTTAATGTCTCCATTGGTTTTGTTAACAAGTTCAATACCACTGAAATATATCACAATAGTAATCCTTACCTATTTTGCTTTTCCTAGGTTTCAACGTGTCACAAAACATTTGAATGTGTTATCAAATTCACAATAGGTTGATATGACAGAGCACACGCCTGGAGCTTGGCCACTGAAGTCACTCCACCCCAGGATCAATCCTTCAGTGATTACACCACACCTGGAGATATGGACATGGATGACTTTGCTGGTCCAGCTGGTCAACCTGGGCAGACAGAAACAGTTAGTTTCACTGTGCCCACACCAACACCTCCCACCGCTGCTGCAATACATCAGCTAACTTCAGTCCCCTTAACCTGTGTACCTAGGACAGTTACAGCCATTGTGTGCCCCTCAGTGGACCCTGAGACGAAAATCACCAGCCCAGCTAAAGAGGAGCCAGGACCCAGTGGGAGAGGGCACCCTGGGCCAAGGGCACCCTGGGCCAAGGGCACCCTGGGCTAAGGACACAGGCTCATGGGGATAGTCATGGGAGGGGTACTGTAGGCAGGCTGAATGAGGACACTGGGGAAACTCACACCCAGCCCACCATCGACCAAGTCTTGGGAGTCTATCAGGACTCCTAAGGCACGATGGGCCAGATACTAACCAACATCCAGGAGATGAAGCAGCTGCAGAGGGACATACACCATGAGATGCAGGCCCATACACCAATATGGGCTCCCTCACCAAGGTGCTGTAGCACATTCAAACACACTTGTGCAGGGTTTTTCCAACACCATTTACCTCTTCCTGTGGTCCAACAACATCGGGCCCATCAACATTTGCAGTAGCTACAGGGAGGGAGGTCCTGCCAGAGGAACACCTACCCGCAGACACACCTGTCTCCGCATCTTTGGATCCCACTGCACTCGCCAAGTTGGACATGCATACAAATTTCCAGTAGGCGCGGCAAGACCTCCAACACCACCAGCAAGAAACCTCACACCTAATTTCATCCAGTGTGTGTAACACATTCACTATGTGGACTATTTCTGAACACATGTACCTTTCTGTAGGGAGTATATATAAACGTTATTGTTTGATTAATAAAAATCATTACAATGGAAAACATTTGTCAATGATATTAAAAACGTGTATCGATATTACTGAAGTATTTACACATAGTGCAAGAGGCACGCATTTTATCTTGGTGACTTGTCTTACCTTAAAACTTTAATTTAAATATTTTTTTCCTCCGAGGATCATCTTGGGAGCGTCCACTTAGTCCGTTCGTATCATCACAGTGGGTTCAAAAGTAAGATTCGTCCATAAATATTTAAAAAAGACCTAGCCATCTATTTTTGTAGTAAAGTATTAACTTCATTTGGACAATGCAACTTCATAATGAGCAATTAGAAAACGGTTGGGGGCCAGGTTGGCCCTTCTGATTTAATATCTTCTAAGGCCACAGAGCAAGACCCTGGTCGTTGAGAATGAGTGATTAATACTACTGGTAGAGCTGGTCCATTAATATGGTGAAGTCCCTGCGTATGATGGTTTAAATGTTCCTGGGGCGCACACGAGGGCAAGAAATGGTCCATGTGCGAAAATGCCATGGTCAACTGCTGTTAAGTGGAGCAGAGGTCTTCATCTTACCTTTTATGGTCGACTTTTGTTTGCTTGCTGACACTCTCTCTGATTATGAATATTCTTGCTGCTCCGATCATAAACTCAGTGAACCGGATGTTGAGCTGTGAATTTTCCGGATTCATGGAAGCAATGATAACTTGTCGGCACGTGCAAATGCCCAGTTTATTTCATTCGCTCTTTACCAAGATTTTTCGGTCAGTGAGTAATGTAGGACAGAGACATGCCACATGCTCAACTGTTTCCTTGCTACTCCTGCAGCCCCTGCACATTACGCTGGTATTTACGCGTTGCCAGCTCGGCAAGTGGTACAAGAATGGCCATTCGTCCATTCTGAGGGCCATTAATCTTTTTTTCCACAGCACAGAGTAAGTACATGACAGATATGAGGCCATAATCCCTGGCTTAAACCCTGATACAATTGTCCAGGCATCCAGCCGTTTTTTACAAGTACGACCCGGGTGAGGACGAGTGATACGTCTTCCAGACCAGCACTTGAAGGCTTTAGAGCGAACCACGCTAAAAACTGAAGGCACACGAGTTGATACCACACCGGGGACAACATCTTAGAAAAGAGGGAAGAAAAAAACCATCTTTTTGAAATATAAGAGCCATGAAACAGGGATAAAACTGCTGAATTCCCTTGCAGCCCCCATATATAATTTTGTGAGGCGAAAAAGAAGATTTTACATATAGTGTAAGCAGAAGGAGATAAAATATAAAAACAGCCCGAAAGAGATAATTAAGAACCAATGAGCAATGGATGTCACATGCAACAAATAAAGATTACTGTGAATTGAAGAAACTACCCTGATAATCGAAAGGTGTAAAAATATGAGATGTGGAATAAGTCCAATGCAAATGAATAACATGACATAAGGATTCCTTTGAAAGTGGCAACCATCCAGTGCCCTTGATAGGGGAGACTTATTAATTTTGTCTTGAAAAAGATAGTCTATCATAATTAAAAACCATCGAAACGCGTTGACGCCCAGATCCACACAATTAAGGGACAAAGCCTTTTCTGAAGACATGAAAAACTAAGTGTGTTCAGGATTAGCTTTTTTAAAATTAGGTTCCCTGGTGTGTATACATATGACAAATAGGATTGTCTGTTGTTTGTCTCTCCTTTTGATCGTATATTGTTTAGAAATATTTTTATTATAATTTTTACTGTTGAAATATAGATACAAATGTGGTGCTAATGTACATGTTTTTAATGAAATTGCAATTAACTGTTTTTAGAATTTGTAACACCTAGGATCTGTTTTTTAACCAAAAAATAAAAAGAAAATTATAGAATCTACTGATTGTGTAATATCTTGTGCAAGTGATCACTTCTAATATATGGGCTAATATCGGTGTAATTTGTACACTAATTGATTGTTTTGAGTGTTCCACCAAGGGATTTCTTCCTTTTAACTGTTTGTTAGTACTCTAATCCCCTGGTGTGCTAAGGGTTCTCTCTCAAACTATAACGCATGCTTACATTGGGCCAATTGGGCTCTGTCTGAATGGAAGGACCAAAGGCAGACGTTCCTTTTGATGTGGATTTTGAGTGCCTGCTGTGGTGGATTCAAGCTCCAGATTTCATATGAGTCCAGGAGTTTTAGGGAGTCTTGTAGATAAAGCCAATATGATCTACCAAGTTGTCCAGCTCAGATTTCCTGCCTCAAAGGACCTCCAGGCTTCCTACTCTGCTGGTACGCAACTTATTACACAGCCTGATGAATGCCCCGGCCCCTACTGCTTGATGGTCTTGAAGGCCAAACACGAGACGTATTTGGGCAGGAGATGAAGATTTTGGAAGGCTCAACACTTGTTTGAATATTCTTGTTGTTATTTTATTCACAAGTGTGTTGTCCTTCCCTTGCATGATCTCCTGGCTGTATGTTTAGAGAATGAGCCCCTTCTATCCATGTGGACCCCCAGGTACTTATATGAGATGGCTTTATCAACACTTTTTCCTTTGTACAGCCAACCGACCGTTGGCGATAATGCGTTATATAAATATAAATTACAATTACAATTACAATTACAATCGCCACCTCTGTATTTCCTTGACCCAAATGTGATTGCCCTTGTCTTTGTTAGGTTCAATTCCAGTTTGTTTCCGGTGGTGTAAAGGGACAATCGATCGAGGAGTCTCTGCAGGCCAACCCTGGTGTGGCTTAGCAGCACTAAGTCACCCACGTACAATAGATTACTAACTCTTAACCTGGGGAGTTTTGGTGGATGAGAATTAACTTCATCGAGTGACTCTGACAAGTCAGAGATGAAGAGATTGAAGATAAGGGGCACTAACACACATCCTTGTTTCACTCCTCGTGATGTTTGGATTTTCCTTGATTTCAATGATCCGTCACCAAGTTTTATGTGGATCCATGTGTTGGTGTGTAGCACAATTATTGCTCGTACAAGCATTGGTGGAATCCCCAATTTCCGCAACTTGAGCAATAATAGACTTCAGGTTACGCGGTCAAAGGCGGCCTTAAAGTCCACGAAGCAGCCATGCATTAACAATCCTGAGGAAGCCGCTTTGTCCAATAAGACAGATATTGCAAGCAAATTTGCTATAGTACCTGATTTTTGCACAAATCCTATCTGGTTAAAAGGTATTAGATGACTTTTTGTTGTTCAAGACACTAGATCTTGAAGGAGCAGTTTGACATAGTATTTTGATTCTACCTCCAGTAGAGTGATTATCCTATATTTTTTCGAGTCTGATCTCTTGCCTCCTCTATAGATTGGATGTATGATAGTGCCACACCATGATTCGGGTAATACCGAGTTGGTCCAACAGTAGGAAAAAAGAGGTGCCAGTTGATGGGCCCAGAATACTGTATCTTGTTTAAACAGCACCTGTGGTAGGCGGTTTTGCCCTGGGGCTCCATCTGAGTGACCCTCAGTTATAATTCAAACTGTTTTTTCCATGATAATTCCCAAGTTTGTAAGTACATGTTGGGATGGTTCTGGGGGCTGGGGCAAGGTTTTAATATTAGTTGCCAGTGGTGTCCTTATGTTTGATTCAGCTTTTTTCTTTGGTGGATCTGCATCTGTTGTGCCTAATGGTTGGCAGCAGTTGTGGTGTTGGGCGATTACCGTGGACTTTGCCGGTGGACAAAACTTATTTTTCTTGTTCCGCGAAATGGGTTGTTAAATAGAATAACGATTCTGATTTGGAGATGTTGCCGCTGCTTTGTCCCCCTTGCTTGTGTGTGTTGGAATTGACGAGTGACCAGAAAGCTTTTGCGTTGTGGCTGCTACTTGCATTTATCAGTTTTGGCCAAAACGATTCGGAAAGTTTGTTTTTTTCAAGGAATATTGCTTGTCGAAGTGCTTTCTGGGCTACCTTATATTTATTGAATATCTGATCTTCCCCTGGTTATCTACGAACTTGTCTCTGAGTACTGTTATGTATTGATTTTAATGTCTTAATTTCATCTGTTGATATTGCTAAGTTGCATCTATTGGGAGTAGCATTTTGAACAATAGACTTCAAACAATTTGGCATCTACAATTATGGTTTCATTCACCAGGATGGACTGTAGGAATCTGGCTCTCTACATAGTGTATTAAAATGAAATACACTGTGCAGGGATTCCAGTAAGTCCATTCTTGGTATACAGAGTCAAAAGAAGATACTACTAATGCTCTATTTACGGTAGTGTGGGCAAGCATTTAGTCTTGTCAGAGGGTAGTGCAGAGCATTTTTGTGTTCACAGAGGCAATAAATGAGACACACTCAAGAATAAATCCAATATGCTAAATTGTAAATTTTGGGGTGTTTTAAGCACCAAAATCATTTTTAAACACAGTTGCAGAATAAAATACTTTAAGCACCGTCAAGTATTAATGTGATGGATGATGTAGAATACATGGCAGTGACCTGCGTTACCGTCACACAGTTTTAACAATGCAGGTAATGGAAGATGGACAGGACTGTCGAGCAGAGTACACGGCGGTAACCTGCATCACCATCAATTATGTTTATTTATCTCAAGCAAATGGGAGATGGGGATGGGCAGGATTGTCAATCAAATACTGTCTCAGTCAGGGTTGAAGCACTCAGGCTTTTGCAAAGCTTGTGCCAATGGGCAGTTGAAGTTAGATTTGATCTATACTCTTCCAAAGCAGAGGTGTTTGGGGTCCCAGGACCCTAGTGTAACAGGCAGTACTCAAACACCTTGACCAGGGATGTTGGATGCAGAGACATATGGAAATGTCTGTCACCAGAAGTGTGTGTGCTAAAGATGTGCCTCGGTCGATCAGTCCATACGATATAATGGAGCAACCCAGAGTCCATCAAAGCCGGGGTAAGATTGAGATTGATCCAATAGGTTCTGTTGGGTGTGAAAATTGCATCATTTCTCAAGAGAACTGATCACTTTAAGCACTTCAAAGTTCTAAGATAATAAGATTATATTGATCATTCTGGGACACACCAAACACAAACACAATAAATAGGTTAAAGACTTTATATATCCATTGATTGCTGCATGGAATATAAGGCTGCTGTACAGTGGTTTTAAGGAACAAAAAAATAATAAATAATAACAAATTAACACAACATATGGCAGTGCAACATATGTATATACAACACATAGCTAATACCAAAATCAAAGAATAACATTACAAAAAGATGTTACTGAAACTATCCGCCCAGTTGTTACATATACGTTTCAGCTAAACCCTGTGTTATTATTCACAATGATTACAAGGGTGTAGTGGCTCCGGACGTGAGATTATTGAACGTCGACATTTCGACCCAGGATGTCTGTGTTATTGGGGAAACACCATGAGGGTCTTCCTCAGGACTGTGTGGTGTCCTGTCAACAGCCTAAGTCGGTACAAGAATGGGCCCACGTTAGAAAGGTGCGTCATTGGGATAAGGAGGAGTACTTGGACTCACCGTGGTTGATAGAAGCAAGCAAATTAGTTAATTCTTGATGTTTGAAGAATCATGAGGGACATTGCAGCATAAAGTCATGCCCTAAAATGTGAGTAAATTGTGACAATTAAGACTGGACTAATTAAATCTCCTTCATGTCCAGCTTATCGACTAATGCAACTCATAACGATAGAAAGAAAGAAGGCAAGAAGGACTCACTATGAAGTGTTCCAGAAGGGTAACACTATTCTTTATGGTGCTTGCTTGGTTGGCCATTTTCGAGTTGGAAGGTTATCTGTTGTTGAATAATGTGTGATCAGTGATTAAAACTATATAAGAATCATTGATTAACGTTCAGGTGGGCTTTGAGGAAACTCACCCTTGTCAATTTCAGTTTGGTCCTGGCTCTTATTGCTGAGTGACCTGAAAAAATCAATAAATTAGGACTTAAATTAGTAAGCTAATTTCAAAACCGCTCACATTTGCAGGATTGCAAGAGAATCGGGACAGATCTGTATTTAGGTTGATCCGTCAGCAGAGCGGTGGTCGTGCCAAAACAGTTTCTGCCATACATTCGACACCACTGCACAGGATATGCAAAAACACAGGAGTGGGGTTGCTTCTGACATCGGTTGCAGGTGCTGTGGCGTGCCCTCTTGTTGGTGTGAAGACTGAAGGGGTCAGTGGCTAGATTGGCTACCAACAATCCTTGGTTGCAGCAAACGTTGAACAGCTGGATCTCACGAATTGGAGGTAGTCGGGCATGCAGTAGGGGATCAGAACTTCCATGAGAGCCAGCAACCACACTTGGGGGGCTCTAACCACTTCACTGGAGGATAGTAGCGGCCGGCACAGCTAAGAGTGGTGGGTTGGGCAGGGTGGGGGTGGGAAAGTTGACAGATGATGGGATAGTTAAAATTAAATAAAAAATAAATAAAACCTCTTACCTTGTGCTTGCTGCATTGCTGGCTTAGCGATGCAGCAAGCGCAAGATAAGTGGTTTTATTTATTTATTTATCTAATTTTACTTACCCCACCATCTGTTGACTTTTCCCTGCCCCATCCCGCCCCACCGCCCCACTGCTCTACCTGTACTGGCTTCCACTGCTGAGGGAAAACCACCTTGACGATCCCAGCAGCGAGCACTTCAGTTATTGCTTTGGATGTTGTTTTAACCCATGGCATGCTCGACCAGTCCAAGGGAGCCCCTGGTTCTTTGTCAAAGGCAGGCAGGCCTTCCAGGTTCTTGGACAACAGCTGCAGGCATGAGACGACTATGGTTCAGGGATTAGAGTCCGCAGTCAGGCCTGCAGGTTAGGCACCAGGTCAGTAACCTTTCCTCTTTTCCTTATTCTATGCCACTCTTTGTGTATGTTTTATTTTTAGGTCAGTTGGATCTGAGCTCTTGGCCCAACAGTGCCACCTAAATACTGAATTTGGAGCATTAGAGGAAGTGTCAGGTAGTAGCCTATGGGTTACCTACCATTAGGGTGACAACAACCTCATATGACCACTTCCGTTGGGCATGAAACTGACCGTGACTGACTAATTCTCTTCAAGACAAGATAGAGGAATTTGAAAAGAGGGGACAACATCACCTGCCTCACCTTAAGGGGAGTGCTGTTTGAATTTTGGCACACCTCCTAATCTAACTCATTTTCCCATCTGACCTCTGGCCAAACGTGGAGCAGGACAGGCGGGTTGGCATCCTTCACTAGCTGGGGACGCCTGGGATTGTATTTGAAATGCGGCATTGTCTTAGAAGCTTCCCACCTTGACATTCTGTCCTGGGGGAGGTGTGACGCACCTCCTACTAGAGCTGGCATTGTTGCTGGCCTCTGAGAGTGAAGGGTCTCACCCCATGAGGTCAGAAACATGTCTGGTAGTGGCAGGCTAGCTAAGACTAGTCGGAGATCACACCAGTGCTTTGTAGGTTTTCAGAGGCACCTCTAAGTTGCCCTCTGTGTGCATTTATTAATAAATCCAACACTGACATCAGTGTGGCTTTATTAAGACAAGCTGTTTGGTGCTAAACATCCTCGGGTACATGGAAGCCATCATGGTGCTGTGGAAACCATAATGTCGGGTGTACCGCTCATGTACTCTATGGCTTCCCTGCTTAATTACCTTAACATACTCCTTCCATCTTCTCAACAAGAGGTGCTGTAACCATCATAGTCATGACATTTCACAAAATTCTTCCACTCATGAGAAGACGTTGTCGATGAGATCCATTCTCCATTAGATCTTGAAGCACGTCAGCTCCTTGCTCTTCACCACTATCATCATCATTTGGCATTTCAGGATCCTCACTTAGGGCCAGATGTAGGTGGCTAAATACTGGTCAGTAATGCAGAAATTCAGTAAATTTAGGCGTTACTGACCGGTATTTAGCCATTACTAATGTTGTTAAGGAATCGGTAAATAGGGAATCGGTAAATACTGATTCCTTAATACCCATTCCTTATTGCTCTTGCATTTATGGAATGGTAAAACCGATTCCTTAAATGCAATGTAGGAAGCACATTAAAGAGAGCCTTTGAGCCTTAAGAAATTGGTAATTACCACCAACTTCAAGGTGTCTGTAGAATAATGCATAAGTAGTCTACCCTTCAGAAGGTTACAAAAGTGTGTCATGCTTCACTGTAGCTCACATCACAGTACATGTAGGTTGGCCCTGGTCTACATGATGTTAGCGGGCTAGCTTAGTCAGTATAGGACATGACCAGGGATGAGGATTGTCAGCAGATGACTATAAAAGTGTGTACAAAACAACAATAGGAGAGGCAGGGAGATTAAGGAACACTCTCTTAGTCCCCGGTTAGTACGTATAAACAAAAAAAGAGAGGTTAAATAGGTCTCAAAAAGCCACAGAGATGGAGCGATGCAACTGGGGAATCACACACCCACTTTGGGTGGATAAGAAAGCCCTCACACACCGACCTAGTCAGTGTCATGCTTCATCATAGGGCCCCACCAAAAGAGGCCGAGTGCCTCTTTGGTGTGCTACGACGCCAGAAGACTGCGGAGCTGGTTGTGTGAAAAGGGCGTGCAGTGAGGCATAAAAGTAAAAGTGCCTAAAGGGTATCTGCAAAAAATATTTTAATGATTGATCCCTAGGACACGGTTAAAAGGGGTTATGTGTCTGAATTTTTTGCCAAAGGTAATGGATTGGTTAATTCAGAATTAAAGTTAGTCAGTCAACATGTTTCTGCCTTTACAGTGGTTTAAATTTACCTAGGCATTCATCAGGACTAGTTTATACCCCGGCGGTATGGACACTCTAATCGTCCACCCTAACCTGGGGACGTGAAAGTGAAAAAAATGTGATAAAGTGCATAAAAAAAGGGGGAAGAGCAGGTTGCTCATTCCAAAAATACTCCTGGTTTAGGAGTGTTTCTGCACTTTAGAATATGGCGCTAACTGCACAATGGGTCTCGGGAGGGGGGTTGGAACGTACCTGGCACATCGCCCTCAACGCTCTCAGCCCGCTTTTGCACCAAGCATAACCTCATGACAGGACCCCGACAGTACATGTAGGTTGGCCCTGGTCTACATGATGTTAGCGGGCTAGCTTAGTCAGTATAGGACATGACCAGGGATGAGGATTGTCAGCAGATGACTATAAAAGTGTGTATTCACGTCTTTGCAGTGGTCAGCATGTGAGAACTACACATGTTGTGTGTTAACTATTGATTTATGCTTGTGCTAGATGTATACACATTGTGTGTCAACAAAACAGATCTCCAAAGACTTGCAGTGATAATCTGTTTATTCATCTGCAGGCAGATAATTCAAGAGTTTAAGACCCAGGTAGGCAAAGGAGTGGCCCTTCCTGTGGGTTAGACGGAACCTTGGCACTGAATACACAGCATGATTCGAACGTCTGAAGGGCTGAGTAGGCAAGTAAGGAGGTACCAGTTCCTGAATATAGAGGGCACCAAGCCTTGTTTGGCCTTGAACATACAGCACAATGCCTAAAACTTAATGCTTTTAGTGACCTTAAGCAAATGTCGTTCCAAAAGCAGATGGGAGTCTGAAGCATACTTAGGTTATCGAAAAAGCAGCCGAGCAACAGCATTTTGAACAACCTGCAAGCGGTGTATCAAGGTCTTATCCGCACCCAGGTACAGCACATTGCCATAATCCAATCTGAATTCGACCAGTGCCTGAATAACAGTCCTTTAGCCATTAAGGGAATTAACCAAAAATCTTTTTCAGCCATTTAAGGACTGAACAGTAGGTACCAGTAACCTGAGTCACCTGTGTTTTAATTGAAAGCTTATCATCGATAATAAAGCCCAGATTTTTAACCTTAGTAGACAGGTTGGGCAGAGGCCCTAAGGATCCTGGCCAGTGTCCTTGCCCCCAAAGAGTGACATTGTTACCCAGAACCAAGACCTCAGATTTGTCACCATAGAGCAATAGAGTGTTTTCATTCATCCGTAAGGAACTTTTCCTCAGACCCAGGTTCAGCACAGACGTACCATGGTGCTGAGCTGATGATAAAGAGAAGATAATCTGTATGCCAATGGCATAAGAGAAAAGAGTAACCCCACAATTCTCTATAAAGACCTCCAATGGACAGACGTAAATGCTAAAAAGCAAAGGACTCAAAATAGAACTCTGTGGGACATCAGAAGTCACGGCTAGAGGCTTAGATCTTGCTTTTGCCAAACAGACCTGAAAAGTACGGTCCTTTAAGAAAGAGACAACCCACCTCATGGCTGAGCCTTCAAGGCCTAAAGACTCTAGTGTGCCAGCCATGATAGTATGAGACACAGTGTTGAAAGCCGTGCTCAGATCCAACAGAATGAGCGCGAGTCCAGATACTGTCTGAGACATTCTGTTACACCAACAAGGGCACACTCAGTGCTGTGCCCCGCCCTGAAGCCAGACTGCAAAGGATGAAGGTTTCGATGAATCTAGAGAGTTGGGCATTAAAATGTTTGTCCAAGATTTTGGAAAAGACTGGAAGGAGATAGGGTGAAAAGTCAACCAGCAAAAGGGATCCAAATTGGCTTTTTTTTAGAGGATAAAGAACAAAAGCATGCTTCCAGCTCTGAGGCACAACCCCATTCCTCAATAACGTCTTAAGGAGCGCTAGAATCACAGTTAAGACAGAAAAATCCAATAGTCTGAGCTTAGCAGGGAGAAGAGGATCCACCAGAAAACCTGACTTAATGGAGTGTTAGGAAGTCAAGAATGATACAAGATCCATAGGAGACCATGACCTGATTTTAATGACGCACTCAGACTTATTTGCTAGATGTGTGGCCTCAACTAAAAGCATATCAGAGGTGTTCAAGTTTGATTTGGAAGCTGTATTCATGAATTCTTCAGCCAGTTGTAGGTGAATCTTGTCCACTTTTTGGTTGAAAAAACTAGCTAACTCATAGCACTAGCTTTGTAAAATAGGGGGCTAAGGCAGTATGTAACTGGGGTCCGATAATACTTTCATCACCTTTAAAAGTGTCTTCTGGCAGTGTTGGGCAGTACTTTTTTTTAGTGTAATACATAGCGTGAGCCAATTTGCAGTGAGCATGATATCTTTTTGATACCTCCCCATACTCAAACTTGACCTCCTCATTATACTGTTTGCTCCAGTGTCTTTCTAATGCTTTATATTGCTTCTTTTCTAATCTGAGTACTTCAGTAAACCAAGGAGTTGAAGGAAGAGTTCTGCCACTGTGTTTGATAGTTGGAGGTAGGATGATATCACTAGCCTCATTAAGGCATTAATGTATAGAGCTTTGGTCCAAATCGGACTGTAAAAAAAGACTGGGCTTCGGGCTAAGAAGTAGCTCCTTTAGCGCTGATATATTAAGTTTAGACAAGTTCCTCACTTTAAAATTCAAAGCAGACTGTGCTATGGGAAAAAGGGAAGATACCCTAATCTTGAAAGGCACAGCAAAGGGGTCAGACCAACATAGCTGAAGAGGAGAGTCTATTATCTAGTCTTTATATTAGAAAAAACAGGGTTCAAAAGGTGCCCGCAACATAAGTAGGTGAGGAGTTGAAGAGTGCTAAGTTGAGGATTCCCAGATCTTCGAAAAGAGCTAAAGATCGCTTGTTTTTTGGATCCTCAAGATAGAGAATAATGTTTCCAAGTAGAGTGAGGTCGGTAGTGTGCAAAGTATGGAGTGGGCAGTAAGTCAGGGATGGTAGTTCACCAATTACTGGGATTCTCAGAGGGACAATAGGCCAGAGCTCTAGAAAATATAAAGGAAGGTATAAATGTGACGCTTCACAATCAGGGATCAGAAGTTCATCAATTTTTCATTTGTAATCTTGTTTTTAAATTATGGCAATTCCTCCACCGGTTCTATGTGGTCTGTCTATTCCAATTAGGGAGACATTAGCAGGGATGGCTGCAATGATATCTGGCAGAGATACTGCATTTAGCCAGTTTCAGCAAAGAATATGGCATCTGGGTTAAAGTTGCAAAGAGAATGAAATAGATAATTATCCAAATGCAACAACAGAGTACCTCCTATGCCGCACCTCATGCCAGTTCCTATACGTGAGTTCGCTGTGCAAACTACCCCTGCGACAGCCGATGAGTGATGTCACTGTGCTCCAGATCAGAAACTATTATGGCAAATGGGGGTGCGGAGCTCAAGAAGTCCAATAGTCCAAGATTGATAGAAAAATAACTTCTTTATTCCACATTTTTTTAAGACCATCAGATATAGAAAATACAGCCAACATGTTTCATTCCCATATAGGGAACTTCATCAGGGAAGAGAAATATATCATTTGTAAAGTACACCTTGCCAAAGTGCCAACAATTGTTGTTAATAGCATTTTCTTCAAAACAGTTGGCGTCTCACAACAGACAGTATGTTCCTATGTAGGTCTGTTTGTAACAGTTTGTGAAAATTCCAACAATTACCAGGAAGATGGATCCGAATATGATTAAAAGCCCCACGAAGACGGGTTGACGGGCAGAAGTAATCTGTTGTAACAGCCCACAAAACTCCAATGCAAATCTGGTAGACGAATCCGTATGACACAAATAAAAAGCCCCACTAGGAAAAGTCAACTTGCAAATGTGATTCATAGCTTCTCTAGTCAAGTCAAGTCAAGTCAATAAATTTATATAGCGCGCTACATACCCAGAGGGTCTCAAGGCGCTTGAAGAGGGGTGGGGAATTACTTCTCGAATATCCAGGTTTTAAGTTGCTTTCTGAATGCTAGGTGGTTTTGAGTGAGGCGGAGGTGCGTGGGAAGTGAGTTCCAGGTTTTGGCCGCTAGGTAGGAGAATGATCTTCCTCCCATGGTGGTTTTGTTGACGCGGGGAACCACAGCGAGGGCTTGGTTGGAAGAGCGCAGCTGGCGGGAGGGTGTGTGGAAGGAAAGACGTGTATTGAGACATTCAGGTCCAAGTTCGTAAAGAGCTTTGTGTGCGTGGGTGAGGAGGCGCAAAGTTATCCTTTTATTGACGGGGAGCCAGTGGAGGTTTTTCAGGTGACCAGAAATGTGATCTTTACGTGGGATGTCTAATATGAGTCTGGCTGATCCGTTCTGGATGCGTTGGAGTTTTTTCTGAAGTTTTGCCGTGGTACCGGCGTAAAGGGTGTTTCCGTAGTCCAGGCGGCTTGTAACCTGTGCGTGGGTGACCGTTTTTCTGGTTTCGGTGGGGATCCAGCGAAATGTTTTTTTGAGCATGCGAAGAATGTTGAAGCAAGATGAAGAGACGGCGTTGACTTGTCTGGTCATCGAGAGTGTGGAATCCAGGATGACGCCTAGGTTCCGTGCGTGATCCTTCGGGATGGGTGCTTTTCCAAGGGCCTCTGGCCACCAAGAGTCGTCCCAGGCGGAGGGGGAGTTACCTAAGATAAGGACTTCTGTTTTGTCTGAATTCAGTTTCAGATGGCTATGCTTCATCCATTCGGCTACCTCTTTCATTCCTTCATGTAGGTTGGTTTTGGCGATGTTTGGGTCTTTGGTGAGTGAGAGGATCAGTTGAGTGTCATCAGCGTAGGAGATGATGTTGAGGTTGTGTTGGCGTGCGATGGTCGCGAGGGGGCTCATGTATACGTTGAAGAGGGTGGGGCTGAGTGAAGATCCTTGTGGCACGCCGCAGATGACTTCAGTGGCCTCTGACTTGAATGGTGGGAGGCGTACTCTCTGAGTTCTTCCGGCAAGGAATGAGGTGATCCATTCCAGTGCTTTTCCTTGGATTCCGATGTTTCTGAGTCGTTGTAACAGGGTGTTTTGACAGACTGTGTCGAAGGCTGCGGAGAGGTCGAGGAGGATGAGGGCGACTGTGTCTCCATTGTCCAGTAGAGTTCGGATGTCGTCTATTTCTGCGATGAGTGCGGTCTCAGTACTGTGTTTGGCTCGGAAGCCGGACTGTGAGGAGTCGAGGGATTTGTTGGCTTCAAGGAAGGCGGCGAGCTGGTTGTTGACAGCTTTCTCGATGATTTTGGCCGGGAATGGAAGGAGCGAGATGGGGCGGTAGTTTTTGAGTTCGGTGGGGTCAGCTGTGGGTTTTTTCAGAAGGGCGCTGAGTTCGGCGTGTTTCCAGCTTTCTGGGAATGTGCCGGAGTTGAGGGAGCAGTTGATGACGTCTCGGAGGTGTGGTGCTATGATGGTGTCTGCTTTGTTGAAGATGTGGTGAGGGCATGGGTCTGTGGGGGATCCTGAGTGGATGGAGTTCATCAGGCGGATGGTGTCCTCAGTGGAGATTGGGTTCCAGTCATTAAGGATGTTCAAGGGGGGTGAAGGTACGGCAGAGGGTTGGGTGGGTTGGTCTTCGGGTTGGTTGTCGAAGCTGTTGTGGATGTCTCCGCGATTTTGTCGTGGAAGAACGAAGCTAGGGAGTCGCAAAGGGTTTGAGAGGAGGTGATGTCGTTGGAGTTGGCAGTGGGGTTGGTAAACTCTTTGACGATGTTGAATAATTCCTTGCTGTTGTGGGCGTTTTTGTCTAGGCGGTCTTTGAATGCGGTTTTCTTGGCAGTCCGGATCAATTGGTGGTGTATGCGGGTGACGTTTTTGAAGGCGTCCCTGGTGTTGGTGTTTGGGCCTTCTCAAGGGAGCGACAGAGTTTCTTGGATTTCTTAAGATCATCGTTGAACCAGGGGGCGTTTGTCCGAAAAGTCAGGTTTTATTAATTCAACAAAATCTAAAAAGTATGTCCTGCCGAAATTTAGGAATCCTAGTATTGATTGTACAGTTTATTTTAAAGATTTTGGAGGCAGGAGCGTTGCACACTTTCCTAAAAAGTTAGCTGCCAGACTTTTGCCTTTACTTGACAGCTCATATTCCAAAAATAGGACATTGAGGTGGGCTATTTTCAATTTTTTAAAGTAGAATTTTTTGCCTTCTGCGGCAATTCCCATAATAATGGTGCTCACCCTGGTCAAGTGCCTCATCAAGTCATCATCTGTTAGATAAATATCATCCACATAGGACAACACTTCTTCATCAAATTTGCAAAGTAACTCTGTTACTTGTGCTGAAAATATACCTGGTCTGCTTTTGTAACCTTGTGCTAGATGACAGAATTGTCACTGGGACCCCAACAAACTAAAGGCGGTCATATACCTGATATCAGGTGCTAAATTTTGGCAGAATAATCCATTTGAGATATCAAGTGTTGTTTTGTATTTTTTTGTGCACAATGTTATTCATTAATGCGGCACTATGTGCATTGTGGACAGCAAATGTCTTTGTGCATGAATTTAGATGTCTGTAATTTAAAACTAGACAATATGTATTGTTATGTTTAGAGACAGGAAACAAAGGATTGTTCATTGGAGAGGTACATTTTTCAATTACCCCCTGATATTCAAGTTGATCTAAAATCTCCTTGACCTGTTTTTTAACTTCTTGCTTTATAGGATATTACCTCTGAGCCTTAGGTGAAACTTTTAATGGGATCACGTGGTAGGTTGAGTTCTCGTCCCACCCTGCGTGATTTTTGTATGTTGCTGGAGCTTGGGCTACTGTCCACTCCTATGCATAAGCATATTTTAAGTGAACTGGAGCATAGTAGGAAAATAAAGGAAAAATTATACTTTCTCGCTTTATTCGTTATGGCACTCAATAACGAATGCAGACGGCCAATCTTGTTCCGCTAACAGGATGTCATAATCAGATGATAAGTTCTTCCAAAAAAGAGCTTTTACTTTCCTAGGCTTGTCCCCCTCCAGCCGGAGTGTTACTTCATATAACCTATGTGGTACACTCACCCTGGTGTCTGGTGTTTCCACTGTGATGTAATCATTCAACTCTGCTGTCACCGGAAATTCCTTCAGGTTCAGGTGAGCTATTGTTACTACTGCTGCGCTGTCTAGCATCGTCAGAGCCCATTCCTCGTTCAGAAGTTGGGTCCTCAGAATTCTGGGCATGTCTGATTTTCAGATCAGCAACTGTCTTTTTCTGAAATTGTGGTTTTTGATTTTGCTTATCTTCTTTTTTTAGAAAAAAGTCTTGAGCGCGCTGCTTGTCTCTGGACTGTGTGTGTTCCTCTCTGTGTTCTGACCGTCTTTCTCTTTCAGAGCCTTTCTTTGAGCCCTGAAAGGAACAAGAGGAACGTGTATTAGTATCCTGATACTGTCAGGTGTTCTAATATTATCCCTATTCCTGAGGTTATACCTCTTTTCAGAGGGCTCCTGTTGAGCAGACCTACCTCGGGACTGAGATCTCATATCTTTAGAGTTTTCTCTTTTATCCCACTTCTTTTTAGATGAAGTAGGTGTTTATTTATCTGTGTCCTTCTCAGGACTGCCCTGTAGTTGAGGCTTTATTGCCCCCCCCAAACTATCCCTGCCTAGTTCTGCGTATGCAGTTTCAATTATTTTGGGTAGTTCAGCCTCCTGAATTAACAGGCTGACCTCCCTTAGGCATTGGCGGATTGCCACTGATGTTGCTTCCCCTTTAATATTAGCTGGCATTATGGCTGACACCTGGTCATAGTTATTTAATAACTTCATCCCTAAGTTTAGGGCAGGTTCTGCTCCATAGTCATTTTGTATTTGTCTTAATACATCTTGTATTACTGCTAATGAGGGAATACCATGAGTTCTGGTATATATGGCAGCAAAGACGATACCCCAAGATGTGCAAACCTCTAACTGTGGTGTAATCCCCATGGGCAAACAAACTGTTAACATTCTATGTTTTTCAAATGGTGTTGTATTTGGAAAAACCACTACTAACTGGGTTATTTTTTGAGCTACCTACAAAGGAAGTTATTCACGCTTTGTGGGCACTTTGCCTAGTATTGCATGTAATGTTTGTGGAGTCATTTTAGTACCTGAGCACTGTGTAGGAGCTGCAGTAGTTGTAATTACTGTAGGTTGGAGTGCAAGTGTCCTTAAGTCAAATGTGTCATGTTCCTATTGAGCTTTATCAACTCTTTGTGTTGAACAAGTAGTTCATCCTGTGGCATTGTGTCAATGTCTGGAAATGGTGTATAGATCACTAATATTGGCCATTTTGCTCCTGGTATCCCTAAATGACCAAGCCTTGCTCTTGTTCTTATGTGGGGTAGGACGCCATTAAACCAGAAAATATGTTCCTGGAATGTAAACAGAATCTCAATCTCCTCAAAAGGAAAGTAGACCTCTTGAATGTCATCATGTATGTAATAATAAAATGTTTTGGTACAGCATCTGCTGCAGGGAATATAACCCATGAGTACAATACCTCTGTTTTGAAATCTTCGTGCGCCTCTATCATGAATATTACTATACCTTCTCTGGGTGGTAACCTATGTTTAAGTAGTTTAACTGTTAGAGCTCGTCTTCCTTTGGCTGCAATTTGTATTGCATTTGCATCTTCCTCACCAGAATAATTAAGTCCTTGGTTTAAACCTCTCACCTCGTCAGACATCAGGTTGTTTAAGACACAGAATTACTTGTCCAAGGATATTATGAAAAAGGTTTTATGCAAAGGTTTTATGCACAGTTTTGGGACATTTGTCCTTTCAAGCTTGATTAACCAACAGCCAATGCCTAGGATATCTCGCCTACTTAGCTGTGGTGGAGTTTTTCCCACCTACTCCAGACGTCTCTTTGTTTTGTAAGTAGGGTCTTTGAGAATAAGCACAACTGAGCCACTCAGATTCTACTGTTGAGTGTGCCATGTCTAAACCACGTTGGGCAATATTAGACCACGTTGGGCACCATGTAATGCAGTACCAAAAAGTACCTTGTCATGTAGGACCTATGATGTTTATGGATAACATATACTGTGGGTCTGGTGACTCTGTACCCTCCCGCCGCATATATTAGCATATGGTTTGCATTAGCTAGCTCGTAGTGCCACTAGAATCTCCTGTTATCAGAGAGATTAGTTTTTGCAACCTTAGAACACAATGACCTCAGACTTGTAGAAACAATATATTACTTTTCACCCAATCACTTGTGCTTGCTTGTATTTGCTCTCTGAGAGCTACAGAGAAGAAACAGTCGAATGTGTTTACAATAAAAATGTATTGTACAGTAGTTCTTCTCATGTAGAATAAGTGCGCTGTTACGACTGTAACACAGTAGCATAGATACAGAACCAGCAGTACAGTGAATAAGAAGAAATAGTATTGTTCTACCACTTGATAACGATAGCTCATGCCTGAATTGTTTTCAATCAAAGGCGACCAAATAGGCAGCTGCCTCAGCGAGTTCATGGCGAGTGTAGGCGGACCAGATTGTCTGGATTGAAGATTGAATCCTCGAAACCGAGCGTTGCTGGTTGAAAAGATTTTGACACGGTTACGGCATCAATTAAGTTGGAGCCTTCGGTGCTATTTGGTCGCCTTTAATTGAAAACAATTGAGGCACGAGCTGTCATTATCAAGTGAAAGCGCGGTGTAGCACAGGGAGTGCCAGTAACAAGAAAATACGAGCTCTTATTCCAGATCCTGAGGAAAACCCATAAAAATAATACATCGGGTTTGAAACGCGTAGACCTTTCTTTTGTGCCTAAACAAGTTTAGTTTGTTAAAAGAAAAGTATCAGGTCTCTAGCAATGTATAGCAAGGGTTGAAACTTCATTTTTCCATGACCTGAATAATAAAACTGTTTGGCCAATATTCCCCCTTGGGTTTGTGTTATCTCTTAAACTAATAACTGTGGTGTTTCCCTTGGGTTTCTTGCTCTTACTTCTTGCCATTTTTTTTATGCTGTGGGATTTGAGCGCTCTAAAATTCATATTAAGTCTTCAAATGAGTATATGTACTGGTATGTTTTTGTTATAAATGTACAGTATCTGCTTTTTGGTTGTATTAATTTTTGTGTTTCGCTATAAAATAATATGGACAATGCTCATGAAAGTAATAACATGAACTAGAGTGTCCTTCTGGTGAATAATCAACTGTATCTAAAAATAAAATAAAATATTTATTACTTTTTTCAATCACTTTGAGTATCACGGGTGATTGCTTGTGAATGAGATGGTAAATAAGTTATCAGTACTGGCAATACTTCTGTTGTTTTGTATGCAACAGACCTAAGCACATCACACACAGTCACATCCACTACCTCAAGACCCCACTCCTTACCATTCTCACTTCTAAGTACCCAATTGAAGATCCCTCATTTTCCCTTGACATTACCCCTCCCAAACCTCCAACAACCACTTCCAAGGACGTTACTACCCCTCCAACACTCACGACTCCCCTTCTACCTCCAGCTTCACCCCTCTTAGCCACCCATCTACCCCTTCCAGAGCGACCTCTGACCCTGCTAGCAGGCCAGGTCGCTCCCTGCTGCCACACAGCTCCACCTGTGCGCCAGTGCCTCCCATGCTGCCGCTGCCTCCCTGCCCGCGAATTCGCTCCAGCCAATGTCTGTAGTAGAGTGTCTCCGTTTTTTTGGTACCTGTATTACTGTGATTTGTAATTATTGTACTCTTTCTCTGCTTGTGCCGTCCTTGTTGTTTTACTGTGATTTTGTAATTATTGTACTGATTCTCTGCTTGTGCCTTCTTGTTGTTGGCCGTGTTTCCCGTGAACTCCACAACACCAGACTTCAGTATGATGGTGGCACTCTCCTCGCACTCAACCCCGGACGAGACCACACCTGCATCCAAGCTGCCCCGAAATGCACACACGGTCCCTTCTCCTGCTGCACCTGCAGCTTCTCCTAAGACAGAGCCAACAAACCTCCCAAGACCGGGCCCAACCATCTCCGCTGCATACTCCTGAACACCAGCTCCACACTCAAACATGCCGTCGAGATCTGGGACCTACTGGACATCCTCACCCCTGATGCAGCCTTCCTGACCAAAAAAGGGTGGAATGAGCCTCGGCACCTGACATCGCCATAGCCATCCCAGACGGATACAAGATCACCCGCAGGGATCGCACCAACAGAATCTGAGGAGGAATAGCCATCGTCCACAAGTCCGCCCTCAAGGTCTCCACCCACGCGGATGACACTCTCAACACTGCTGAGCACCTGCACTTCCAAATCCACACCGACCCCATCACCACCCTCTGAGGAACACTCATCTACAGACCCCCCCCGGAACCCGGGCTCAGTTCAGCGACTCCATCGCCGACCTCGCCAGCACCCACACACTCGTCTCCACGGACTACATCATCCTCGGGGACCTGAACTTTTACCTCAAGAACAACAACGACGCCAACTCCGCCACCCTGATCGACAACCTCACCAACCTTGGCCTCAGATAACTTGTCACCTCACCCACCCATGCAGCCGGCCAGACGCTGGACCCCATCTTCTCCACGGGCACCACCGAACTCCACTGGACCAACCACCACTGCATCCATTTTTCCTTCAAGAAACCAACCACGCACCACCGCACCCAACAGGCGCCCCACCGCTGCTGGAGCAAAGTCACAGAAGACCAGGTGATCACCACCCTCGCCCAATACCCACCCACCAACCCCACCAACCCAGACGCCACTGCCAGCAACATCAGACAGTGGATCGACGACTGCGCCAAAACCCTCGCCCCGCTCAAGAAACCCTCAAACAACCAAACCAGCAAAAGAGCCACCTGGTTCACCGACTAGCTCCAAACCTCCAAACGCGCATGCCGAAAACTGGAGAAGATATGGCTCTGCAAACACACACCTGACAACCACGGAGCCCACAAGGACGCCACCCGCAAACATCACCACCTCATCAGATTAGCCAAAGTATCCTCCTTCAAAAACCGTCTAGATAACAACGCACATAACAGCAAAGAGCTATTCAGCATCGTAAAGGAACTCTCCAACCCCAGTGCCAACGCCAACGACATCCCGCCCTCACAAGAACTGTGCGACTCACTAGCCATCTTCTTCCACCACAAGATCGCTGACATCGAGGACAGCTTCAACACCACGACCGCCCCAACTACGCCAGACTCCACTTCCTCTGTGAAGACCACCAGCGCCAACCGCCTGTCCTCCTGGTCCAACGTCAATGACGACGAGACATGCACGGTGAGGAACTCCATCCACTCAGGATCTCCGTCAGACCTGTGCCCACACCACGTTTTCAACAAAGCAGACGCAGCCATCGCACCCCAACTACGGAAGGTCATCAACATCTCCTTCGTGTCAGCAACATTCCCGGAAATCTGGAAACATGCCGATATCAACGCCCTCCTCAGGAAGCCCAAGGCAGACCCCATGGAACTCAAGAATTTCCGGTCCATCTCTCTGCTCCCGTTCCCGGCAAATGTCATCGAGAAAATCGTCAAAATGCAATTGGCCCGCCACCTCGAAGACAACAACATTTTGGACCCATCCCAGTCCGGATTCAGACAAAACCACAGCACAGAGACTGCCCTCATCGCTGCCACAGATGGCATCCGGCGCCAACTAGACAAGGGTGAAACATCAGCCCTCATCCTCCTGGACCTGTCAGCCGCCTTCAACAATGTCTGCCATCGCACTCGAAAGATACGCCTCCTAGAAGCAGGAATCCAAGAGAAGGTTCTTGACTGGAACACATCCTTCCTATCCGGAAGAACCCAGAGCGTCCGCCTCCCACCCTTCCGATCCGAAGCCACCGACATCATCTGCGGCATCCCCCAGGGCTCATCCCTCAGCCCGACGATGTTCAACGTTT
Source organism: Lissotriton vulgaris (assembly GCF_964263255.1). Classification (NCBI taxonomy): domain Eukaryota; kingdom Metazoa; phylum Chordata; class Amphibia; order Caudata; family Salamandridae; genus Lissotriton; species Lissotriton vulgaris. The sequence goes on from NC_141689.1 coordinate 383,066,138, forward strand.
ACATGGCCCCCTCACATAAGTGGCCTGCCATCACGACCTCAACATCATCTCCTACACCGACGAACACCCAGCTCATCCTCTCCCTCCCCAAGGACCCACACAACGCCAAAACTAACCTCCACGAGGGAATGAAGGCCGTCGCCGACTGGATGAGGAACAGCCGTCCGAAGCTGAACTCGGACAAAACGGAGGTCCTCCTCCTTGGACCCACCCCATCAGCCTGGGACGACTCCTGGTGGCCTACCACACTGGGAACAGCACCGACACCCACCGACCATGCACACAACCTTGGATTCATCCTCGACTCCTCCCTCTCCATGGCTAAGCAGGTCAATGCCATCTCCTCCTCCTGCTACAACACCCTCTGCATGCTCTGCAGGATCTACAAGTGGATCCCGACCGAACCTCCACACCCCCACCCGCCAGCTCCGCTCCGCTCCGCCAGCCTCGCCCTCAGAGCCGTCCCCCACATCCAACGAATGACGTCCGGCGGCATATCCTTCTCCTACCTCGCTGCCAAAACCTGGAACACCCTCCCTACCCACCTACGGCAGACCCAAGACCTGCTCGCCTTCAGAAGACTCCTCAAGACCTGGCTCTTCGAGCAGTAGCAGCAACCCCCCTCCCCTCAGCGCCTGGAGACCCTCACGGGTAAGGAGTGTGCTTTACAAGTACTATGATTGATTGATTGATTGATTCCAATTCCAAAGCACCCCTGCCAAACGTTTTTCAACTTCACACTCCCTAAGTCCCCTTCTAAATATAAGTCCACCTTTTCTCTTCCAAAACCACCACTTCCCAATCTAGGGACACCCTTCCCTAAACCAAAAATCTCCATCCCAAATTACATCTTGAGGTGCCTGCCTTGCCAAATGGATGGCCCTTTGTGAGAAGGTTACCCTAGCAGTGTCAGTCGGGGCAAGTTTTCTGGCATTATAGTTAGTTAAGCGACACCAGTTCTATCTGGGCAGGCTATTGGTCTTTTGCTATGTTTGATCCCTGTTTTTATTTGTACTAATAAAATTCTCCTTTGTTTTTTAACACATTAGTCCTGGCATTACTTTTCCCTAGCTATTTTAGGGTACCTAGCAATGTGAAATGAAATGAAATGAAAGCAGGATTTATAAAGCGCATGGCTGCCCTTGAGCGTCCCAGCGCTAGTGACAGAGGTAGTAGAGGAAGGAGGGGGGTTAGGGGAAGAGCCAAGTTTTCAGAAGCTTTCGAAAGGTAAGAAGGTTAGGTTCAGCAAGCATGGTAAGGGGCAACGAATTCCACAGCTTGGGGGCGTTGTAGGAATAAAGGCGACCCCCTGTGCGAGCCTTTTTAATCCTGGGTACATGGGCCAAATGTAGGTGTGCTGAGCATATGTTTCTGGAGACTTTATGGCGTCTAATCAGATTTTTTAGGATGAGGGGACCCTTAACATGAAGGATTTCATGGGTCGTGCAGAGTGTTTTAAAGTATACCAGCTCCTGAATAGGCAGCCAGTGGAGTAGTCTGAGGAATGATTTTGCAGAGCTCCTACTGTTAGTGCCTGTTAGGAGCCTGGCTGCGGAGTTTTGTACCCCCTGTAGCTTGGCAATGACTTTCTTAGGGGCACCAAGATAGAGAGCATTACCATAATCCAGTCTGGATAGTAGAAGGCTCTGGATGAGGAGCTTCCTGGAGTCTTGTGGGAGCAAGGGAAGAATTTTGCGGGTAGTCCTGAGGATGCCGTAGCAGGCTCCTGCTGACTTCCTGGCTTGAGTGATGAACGTGAGGTCCTGGTCAAGCCACATACCCAGGCTCTTAATGGATTGTTTTGGGGCCGGGGCCGGTCCCATACAAGGAGGCCACAGAGTCTTTGGAATGAAATGAGATTGGTTGCCCAATACCAGTACTTCAGTTTTGTCACTGTTAAGTTTAAGATGAGAACAATCCATCCATTGTGAAATATCTTGGAGGCAGGAATGAAGGTTATCAGGGGGACGATTGAGCTGGCTGAGAGAAACAACAAGCTGCGTATCGTCAGCGTACGTCACAAGTTTGACTCCATGAGGGGAGTCTATTTTCTCCAGGGGGGACATATAAACATTGAAAAGGGTGGGGTGCAGGGAAGAGCCCTGGGGGACTCCACAGTATACAGGGGTGGCACAGGATTTAGAGGTTCCCTCGAGGATTTGGAAGGAGCGGTTGTGGAGGAAGGATTTCAACCAAGACAATGTGGACCCCGAAATTCCCATTTCCCTGAGCCGGTGAATCAGAGTGGTATGATTCACGGTGTCAAAGGCTGCGCTCAGATCTAGGAGGATCACTGCCACTGATCCTCCTGAATCAAGGATCTTTCTAGCCTCCTCCACAACCGCAATCATAGCAGTTTCCGTGCCCTGGCCCGGGCGGAAACCTGTCTGGGACGCGTGTAGGAGTCCGTTAGTTTCCAGGTAATCTGAGAGCGGCTGCTTGACAAGTTTTTCAGCCGTTTTGCTTACTATGGGCAGTAAAGAGATGGGGCGGTAATTACTCAGATCTGCAGGGTCGAGGTGAGGTTTTTTTAGAAGGGGTTTTACGATGGCCTTTTTCCAACCAGGGGACACGATTCCTTGTAGTAAGGAGGTATTGATAAGTTTGACAAACGAGGGCAGGATGGTCGGTGCAACTAATTTTAAAATATTAGATGGGGCTGGTTCGAGTGGGGAGACGCTTTTCATGGAGAGAAAAGTGGGGAGAAGAGTGTCCTCTGTAGAAGGAGAAAAGGAGTTTAGGCAGGGACAGTTTTGTAGCTGTGTGCAGGGGGGGCGGTTCTGGAGAGGTTTCTTCTGTGAAGGGAGGGAGGGATTTTAAAATGTTTTGAATTTTCACATTGAAGAATTCAACGAACTCATTGCAGTTAACGGGGTAGGGAGGATATGGAATTTTTAAAAGCTTGTTTACTATATGGAAAGTTTATGTGGGTGAATTAGAGGAGGTTCTGATTTTTTCCTCAAAGAAAGCAGCTTGAGTGGTTTTAAGGGCCTTTGTATAAATTAGGATTGATTGGCTGTCTTCTCTCTTTTTTTGGGGGGCAAATTCTTTCCTCCAGGCTCTTTCATTTTTTTTGCAGTTTTTTTAACAGACGGAGTTCGTTATTGAACCAGGGGGACTTGGGCTTCCCACCAGGGGTATGGACAGGGATCTTGGGAAGGATTATATCAAGTGAATCCTCAATCTAAGCGAAAAACGTAATGTCCGCTGCATGGGTAAGGGTGTCGTGGGGTGGGAGAGAGCATTGCAGGAGTTGTCTCCAATCTTCTGTGTCCAGTTTCGACTTTTCGACTTCGTATTTTGTTGCAGAGTTTACATTGTTCTTGTGTTGTGTTTACACATTATGGCAGGTTATACTACAAAATTGTTTTAGAGTGTAATTTGTTATGTACATGCACAATTTGAAATGGCAGGCATTCATCAGTGTCGACTACTTGCACCACCCAATTGGTGTGATTTGATACATTGGAATGTGTGAATACAGATGTGTATTTTCACCCTTTTTGGTGATCAATATGAACAGGTTTGTATATTTAGAGCTTGGAACAAGGACAAGGGGGAAATGTTGCATGAATAGATAAGTGAGACAATTCCAAATTGAGCCAGACATTGATTGGGATGTTATTTAATATGTCTTGAGAAATGTCTACATCATTTAGTTTGCACTTCTCCCTATGATGTATGTTGGATATATGTTTGATGTGTGCAAGTTAGTTATTTGTTTATCCACACCTGGAGGCTGGTTAGTTGTCATAACTTTTTGTGTTATGGTTTTGGACGTGTCCGTTAATTTGTATGTACCTTGCACCTCCTTTAGTTTTATTAGAAGAAGATTACAGATGTGTTTGTTTTTATATCTTGCACTTACATAGTACACACATTTGCATGGCACTTGGTGATGCTATTGGTTATGCCTGATATACTTAGAGCCAGCAGCTTGTGCACACAAGACGCTCAGAGACATTGAAAAAGTGGTCTCTGCCCTAGGGAGCAAAACTTTCAGGGTGCCCCATGTTTAAGCCAACCTTGTTATACAGAGAGTCATGCCATGGTGATCTTGAAATATTTCTCCAACAGATTGGTTTACCAAACAGTTCCCTAAAACTAGTTTTAAATGTGGTTGATGTAGGAGAGTCTATTACAGAAATGTTGCAGAGAAGGTGTGTTTCCTTTTCAAGCAACATCGATACTTAAGTTTAATTAATATAAAAAACGAACCTAGCATGTGGGAATTTGGGGGTTGTTACAAAGCTTATTTGATGTAATGTTAGTGAGGAGCTGCTGATGTGTTGCATTATTAAATACACACATCACTATCCATGAATAGTAGATGTAAATGCATTTGGAATTTGGAAGGGTGTGTCTGTGCAGTATCAGTGATCTGTCCAAAGAGGACATCAAAGAGGTGCATTTAGAACATACATTTAGAGCAGTTATGAGGATGGACCCAAAAAATAGGTTTGGGTACCTCAAGATGTCCCTCTGCCTGGGCATCTGTTAACTGGGAAGGAAATAGAAACAGAGTAGATTGTGACTCACCATAGGTTGGGTCCTTGATGGTGACGGTTTTCGGACATCATAAAGCAGCAGCAGCAAGATGTGTATGATAAGCTCCATGGAGGCACACGATGTGTGAGCTAAGGGCCATATCTATGAACACATTTCCCCATAGACACAGAATGGGCAAAACCATATGATACATCTGGCCCTAAGTTTCAGCCTTATATCTGTCCCTTTCCACCAACTTTTATGTTTGAAATTCCCAGCCCTACAATGCACTAGTTTAATTCTATATTAAGTTAGCAGTGTGTGGCTAAATAGACGCTATTTATATTCATGTTATGCAACCCACTGAGTTATCCCCGTAATGTGCATACTTTAGTTGGCAAGTGTGACTACAGTTTGCAGTTTGTAATCCCTATTAGGCTGCTTAGACTGTGCCCGAGTTAGGCCTCATTGCTCATATTGCTAGCCTCAGCAGAACACTGTGGTTCATTATTATTTTCTCCTCCGTCCAAGGCTGTTTTCTCAACTTGCTAATGAATAGGCTATTCTGCCCTCACAAGCCTATCTGAATGTGTTGTTTCTGCTCCCCATTTTAGGAGATGCTGAGACCCAGCACAGGTAGTCTTGAATTCCTGATAAAATGTTCTCATCTGGCAGGTGTTAGCTCATCCTACTCTGCCTCTTTGTTCATGTTCGTCCCAGGCCGGTAGTTTTCCATCATGGACGTGGTTGGGGATTTACAAGAGGATTGATTACCCACTGTAGACCATTGGGGGGGGGGCAGTCCCTCAGCAGACATCTTAGGGTGCAAGTCATGTTGGACTCCTCTGCGGAGCATCTACTGTATGACTGATTCTACATACTTGGGAAGACATAGCAGGTGGTTGTAAGTAATCCTGGTGTCTCCTAAGGGCCACTTCCTTCAGTTGGTGCCTGAATATGGACCCTACAAGTTGATTTGCAGGGTCAGGTGCGTATGGTCGGTCAGGCGTATCGGGGTACCCCACACAACCGAGCGTGGTTCTCGCAGCTGCATCGCCCGGCTGATTGGACGTCTCCTCATCTTATGGTCACTGGCTGGAGTTGACTATTTGATCCGAAGAGTAGGCAATGGGGAATAATTTGACTCAACCTGTTTGCACAAGGTGAGTGATTTGATTCTTGTGCAAATGGCGAAATTTTTGAATGGCACGAGCATGCGGACTGTGTCTTGATACAGTCTCTTGACTGTCTTGCTTTAACGGCACAAGCCGACAGGATGTGTCTTGGTCTGTTTTGGTTTGTACTTGGTGGGTTTGTGAACCCTTTTTGAAAGATACAGAGTGTTTGCAAACAATCTGCCAGACCAACTGATAATTTATTTATTTTTTCCTCGCAAAAGGTCTGGGGTTAAAGCCTGTCTTCTTGAACTTGGTACAGTCTGCAGACTGCAGTGGGTGGTATGCGGACCATTTCGTTTTGGTTCTTGGACAATTGTTCTCTTGTTTATTTTCTTTATTTATTTTCGTTGGTGTTATATTTGTCCGTTGGGGACAGCATATGTGTCTCTTATTAAGATGCCTTCTTTAAGTAAGTTTTGATGTTTTGGATTTCAATGTTGTTCTACTGATGCTCCATTAGAAGAGAGACAACCTGCGCCTCCTGAGGGTTCACCAAGTTGTGACGTATATTTCAAGCATGGTTTGGGCCCTATTATGTTTAGCACGTTGTGGCATAAACATACGAGGGACAATGCTGAGTTACAGTGGCTGCTTACTGGCTCATTTGATGAGCAGGAACTGAATTTCCTGCAGGATAAATTGTGAGAGGGAAAGGCTAGAGAAAGGTATAGAATGTGCACATAGAAAGTTACAATTACAGACTGATAAATGTTTTGTTGCTAGAGAGGAAGGTGATGATTTTGTAAAAGAACTATTGGATTCTCGCCCCCCACCTCCTTATGTCCTCAAACGGATATACCCGAAAGTCCCGATGTCTCAGTCTTTGTCCCCTAGTGCTGCTCTTTCTAGTGTTTTTGTTTCTGGTACAACTGCTTCAGCCCCAGCCCCACTCGCTTCTCCTCCACCCATACCAGCTACAGGGGCAGGAGCTGTTAGCTCTCATGTATTGTCTATCAGTTCAGTTTCAACTGCTATGCCCCGTTTAACCCTACAACCTTGTCCCCCTACATGATTGTACTTGTCTCTGCATCCGCCCTTTCCCCCATGGGTGTGACCCCCCAAATACTTTCAAATGCTGGGATGCCTGTGTGTGGGATGCATGAACCGAATTGGGCAGCAGCGCGAGACCGCATGGAGAGAGTGTTGGTGCATTTTGCTGTGGGTGAGGAAGAAAAGAGAATGGTGGTGCATCAAGCAGCTCAGTGGGCTCTGACCCGTTCATAGTGTGGAAGACGTGTGGAGTGGGAGGAAAGATTATGAGCCTTTTGTACAGCAGCATGCTCTTAAACACATGTCGGCCACGTTAATTGGACTGTCGAAAAAGTGCTTTCAGGGTGTTCCACTGCACCCCATCCACGACATATGGGATAGGGTATATGTTACGGTACACAGTCAAAATATCGAGTAGGAAATATCGACCTACCATAATATCGAGTCTGAAATATCGAAGGTGCATAATATCGAAGGCAAGAATATCGTAGGACAGAATATCGACCCAAGGTAAGTAATATCGAAATACTTAATATCGATGTAAGTAATATCGAAGTTAGTAATATCGATAGCATATATATCGATGTTACTAATTTCGATGACACTAATATCGATATTTGTATTATTGTATAGTTTTTTATTATGTATATGTTATATGTTTAATTTAAGTATTTAAAATAATTACTATTATATGTGTATAAATTTTATATAATAATAAATAGATTTATAAGTAAATTTTATGTTTTTGTACCGGAGCAGGTTGTGGGTTTATAGGGGAATAGGGTGGGAAGTAATTTAATTATGGTAAATTGATTAGTAATTAGTAGGATTTATTAATAAATTATAATTAATTGGTAATTATGTGAAAATAATAGGAAAATAATTTTAATTAATTTATTAATTGATATATATGTTCTGTAGCGGGTTGTGGGTTTATAGGGGAATAGGGTGGGAAGTAATTTAATTATGGTAAGTTGATTAATAATTAGTAGGATTAATTAATTAATTATAATTAATTGCTAATTAATATTGATTAATTGGGAAAAAAAATAATTGATTAATTGATATATATTTTCTGTAGTGGGATGTGGGTTTATAGGGGAATGGGGTGGGGAGTCATTTAATAATAATTAATTAATTAATATATGTTTTTAAAAATGTATATTTAATTTATTGGGAAATAATTAATATTAATTAGTTAATTAATTATTATAATTTTGTACATATTTAAAATTGTTAATTAATTGGTAATTAAATAATATTAATTAGTTACATTAATTAGAGTAATTTATTTATATATAATTTTTAGTTACTGTTAATTAATTAATTGGGGAAAAATAATATTAATTATTAAATTATAATAATTACAGCTAATGTGCTAATATATTTACTTTATTTGTTATTGTTCATTAATAATTAATTGCTAATTAAATAATATTAATTAAGTTTGGGTAAAGGAGTATTTTTAGGGTTCAGGGTCAGTTTTGGGTTTTTGGGTAAAGGGGTATTTTTAGTGTTCAGGGTCAGTTTTGAGTTTTTGGGTAAAGGGTTTTTTTTAGGGTTCAGGGTCAGTTTTCAGTTCTTGGGTAAGGGGGTATTTTTTGGGTTCAGGGTCAGTTTTCAGTTTTTGGGTAAAGGGGTATTTTTAGTGTTCAGGGTCAGTTTTCAGTTTTTGGGTAAAGGGGTATTTTTAGTGTTCAGGGTCAGTTTTCAGTTCTTGGGTAAAGGGGTATTTTTAGGGTCAGGGTCAGTTTTCAGTTCTTGGGTAAAGGGGTATTTTTAGGGTTCAGGGTCAGTTTTCAGTTTTTGGGTAAAGGGGTATTTTGAGGGTTTAGGGTCAGTTTACAGTTTTTGGGTAAAGGGGTATTTTTAGGGTTCAGGGTCAGTTTTCAGTTTTTGGGTAAAGGGGTATTTTGAGGGTTTAGGGTCAGTTTACAGTTTTTGGGTAAAGGGGTATTTTTAGGGTTCAGGGTCAGTTTTCAGTTCTTGGGTAAAGGGGTATTTTTTGGGTTCAGGGTCAGTTTTCAGTTTTTGGGTAAAGGGGTATTTTTTGGGTTCAGGGTCAGTTTTCTGTTTTTGGGTAAAGGGGTATTTTTAGGGTTCAGGGTCAGTTTTCAGTTTTTGGGTAAAGGGGTATTTTTAGGGTTCAGGGTCAGTTTTCAGTTTTTGGGTAAAGGGGTATTTTTTGGGTTCAGGGTCAGTTTTCAGTTTTTGGGTAAAGGGGTATTTTTAGGGTTCAGGGTCAGTTTTCAGTTCTTGGGTAAAGGGGTATTTTTTGGGTTCAGGGTCAGTTTTCAGTTTTTGGGTAAAGGGATATTTTTAGGGTTCAGGGTCAGTTTCAGTTCTTGGGTAAAGGGGTGTTTTTTGAGTTCAGGGTCAGTTTTCCCTACTGTTGCACTCTCTGGAGTAGGAATAGAAATTTTTACCCTTACGCTATCCAACGTTTTATTTAATTAATTGTTAAAATATCAAATGTTTATTTTATTTTTTATATTACTTACATTTTATTTATGTTACTCTTTTACGTTTGTAAATGTGTTAGTAAATTAGAATATATTTCATTAATTTATAAATTCGTAAAATAATTATTAATACTTATTGTTCAGTGAATATATATTACATATTTACTGTATATATTTAATTAATGTATTCTTAATATATATGTATTATTTATTACTTTTAAACATTATTAGATACTTTTAAATATGTTTATTTTATTTATTAGTCTTATAGACTTAATTTTACATTTATATATTAAAAAAAAAACGATATTTTTAACATCGATATTTTTTACATCGATATTTTTTTTCTCGATATTTTTGTACTTACCATGTTGTAGATAGGATGTCGATATTTTTGCCCTCGATATTGTTGACTCGATATTCTTGTAGGTCGATATTTCTGTAGTCGAAATTCTGTTAGTGATCCATATGTTACAGGTATGGCTCCTAATTAGGTTTTTGTTAATGTACCATGGCAGACTTTTCAAAAGGTTGCGACAATAGGGGCACAGCATCCAATAAGGTAGGTCCATCCCATTTGCCATCCTGAAATACCAGAACGGCGTGACTCCACGGACTCTCTAATTAGACATCGGGTTGATGCTAGGTTCCAGGGGCATTGGATTTATACTCCTTGAAAGAGGGGTGAGGTCCTATCCCTAAAGAGTCAGCTGCCAGACCCCCGGAAAAACTCCACTGCATATTATAAGGAATTGATGGAGGCATCCTCCTCCACAGTGATGACGTTAGCTGATATGGAATTGTTCTTTGGTCTGCTGGTACCAGTGAATATATGGAGGCAGGTACATGTGCAGGATCATGCATTAGAGTTGGATCGCACAAGGGATGAGATCAATGCATGGGATAAGGAGTGTAAGCCCAGAGATAAGCCGAAAGAGGAGCTTCTAGCTTTACCAGTCGTATTATCACTTACATGCACTCACCACCCTGCCAAAAAAATGTGGATTGGGATAAGTTACCTGAGTGTCGTCAGAAGAAGAATGAAAGTGTGTCAGATTTCTTTACTAGATTTGAAGGGGTGTTTCTGGATTTTAGTAGTCAGGATCTGTCACAGGAGAATGGTGTTCATTTGTTTGTTAACAGATTTGTCACTAATTTGCTTCGTGAGATTGCAACCAGGAAGCACATTGACTCTGGTCACAGGCCTGCACTCTCCTCGACAGCTCCTGCTCTTCGTCACTGCAGCTGAGCCCCCTGCCCTGGGTGTTCAAGGCTGCTGCCTCTTAGTATTGTGAAATTTGTTTTTGGCATAATTGTGTTTTCTGCTGCCTTTAAGTACTGAATTTGAATTGAATTACAAAGCATTTATTAAGCGCACAAATACCTAGCGGTTTCTTGGCGCTTAGGATGCAGTTGAACCTAGGGAAAGGGGTGCGGAAGGTTAAAGCAGAAAGGCTTGCAGGAAAAGATGAGTTTTAAGCGCCTTGCGGAAGTCGGAGTACAAGGGTATAGATCTGATGGTGAGGGGAAGGGAATTCCAGAAAGTGGGAACCAAGTACAGCGAATTTCCCCCCCCCCCCCCAGGGGACTGGGTGGAGGAGCGGAGTTGTCTGACCGGGGTGTAATTTTTGACTTCGGAATTTATAAAAGCAGGAGCAGTTCCGGCTCGGGCCTGAAATGTGGTGCAGCCAAGTTTGAAGAGGGCTCGTTCTCTGATGAGCAGCCAATGCAAGTTCTTTAATAGAGGGGTGGCGTGATGCAATTTAGGGAGACCATGAACGAGGCGGGCGGCTTGGTTCTGGACCAACTGAAGGGGTCGAATGGCATAGGCCGGGACACTGTTATACAGGATGTTGCCATAGTCTAGGTGAGATAACACCATTGCCATCAGAATGAGTTTTAAAGCAGAGGGAGAAAAGAATCCGGAAATGTTCATGATGGTGCGAAGGGTGAAGAAACAAGATGACACCACCATACTAATCTGGGAGTGCAGGGTAAGATGTTGGTTAAGCATGATCTCAAGGGTTTTAACTGAGTGAGAGGGTAGGGGAGGGACACCAAGTGAGGGGGGCCAGAAAGTGGGGGTCCACGGACTGGATGTGCCACCAGTGAGAACCACCTCAGTTTTATCTGGATTACGTTTAAGGTGGTTGGAGTTCATCCAGTCCCTGATGAAAATCATAACCGATTGAAAATTGTGGATGGACTCAGGGGAGTGGGAAAGGTTAAAAATCAACTGGAGGTCATCTGCATAGTTGAAGACTGTGACCTCCAGTTGCTGTAAAGCAAAAATGAGGGGAAAGATGTACAGGTTAAATAAAAGGGGGGAGAGGGAGGAGCCCTGAGGGATGCCGCACTGCACCTTGCGTGGAGGGGCAGAGAAATCTGCTAGATGGACGGCCTGGGTGCGGTCTCTCAAGAAGGAACTGAGCCAAGCTAAGGGGGGGCCCCCTGATGCCCGCTGCCTCGACACGGGTGAGAAGAATGGAATGGTCAACCGTGTCGAAGGCAGCGGACAAATCGAGGAGGACCAGGGCTTGGGACCGGTTGACATCCATCCCCTCCCTGAGTCTGTCCAGGACTGAGACCACAACCCTCTTAGTGGAATGGAGAGGGCGAAAGCCGGCCTGACAGGAGGCCAGACAACCACTGTCCTCGACAAAAGAGCCGAGGACAGTGGTGCTGTGGCACTCCAGGATCTTACTCAGGTAGGGGAGAAGGGAAATGGGGCGATAGTTAGAAAGGGAAGAGGGGTCAGCACCAGGTTTTTTCAGGATGGGAATTATTATTGCCGCTTTGTGAAGGCCAGGGACAGAGCCTTTGCTGAGGGAATCATTGAGAAAAGCTAAGGGGGGGGAGGGGCAAGCTAGAAAGATTTCTCTCAGCACAAAAGTTGGGCAAACATCAGAGGGGGAACCGGATTTACCCAAACCAACAGGGAGGATAGAGTTTCCCTGGTCAGAGGAGGTATGTGGTCTGGGTGGATCCTGTTGGGTGGAGGTTCAGAGGCAGGGGGGGGAAGAAGAAAGTAGGGGTATGTTAGCTTTGATGGCTGCAATCTTCTCAATGAAAAAATTGTTTAGAGAATCACAGAGGGATTGAGAAGGGGAAGGTTTAAGGGAAGTTCTGTCTGATAAGGCCAACTCATGGACAGTGGAGAAAATTTCCCTTGGCCGGTTTTCGGCCGAGAGTATTTTGCCCGAAAAATGGTTGGTCTTGGCCAGGATAATTGCCTTTTTATATATGGTAAGCATGAGGGAGTAGTGATTTTTCAGTGTTGGGCAATAGGCGTGCCTCCAGGCGCGCTCGGCCTGACACACAGCTAGTTTCTTTCCCTTAAGGTCATCAGTAAACCATTTTTTGGCATTATGAGCGCGTTTAACTGCTGCACATTTCAAGGGGGCCACTTGGTTGCATGTCCTAGAGAGCCAGACGTTGTTGGCAGCTAGCTGGGATGAGGGGGTGAGCTCCTCTAGGGCAGGATAAGAATCCTGAAGGGAGGAGCAAAGCGAGGGGATGTCGACCTTATTCCAATTACGAGCCCAGGTGTTTTTGGGAAAGGAGGGGCGTTTAATCAGGCTGAGGTCTAGAAAGAACGAAATCAGAAAATGATCGGACCAGAGACAGGGTGTGATGATTGGAGATGTGACTGGAATATTTAATGACCAGATTTGGTCCAGGGTATGCCCCTTGGTATGGGTGGGGGTGAACACATGTGAAATAAAATTTAAACTGTGGAGAAGATCAGTGAAGTCTTTAGATACCGCATCATCCACGGAATCAAATGGCCAGAAGTTAAAATCACCAAGTACTAGGACGGAGGAATTGTTAACTGCTAGTGTGGCAAGCAGTTCCTGAAACCCCGCAATGAAGTGGGGAGTGGAGCGGAGTGGGGAGGGCGGTAAGCAAGGACACAAGTGATATGAATTTGGAAGGATGCAGAACGCATTACTAAACAGTCAACTGCCGTAATGGTCGGGGAAGAAAGTATTTGGAAATGAAGATCCGAGCGGACAATCAGGGCGACGCCTCTGTCTGCCTTGCCTGCTGGCCGATCGGCCCGCAGGACATAGTAGGTGGAAGGTAAAGCTGAGAGGATATTAGGGAGAGAATCTGAGCAGAACCAAGTTTCTGTCAGAAACAAAAGATCTGGTTTGTGGGAGTCAAGGAATACAAAGAGTTCATGGTGGTGCTTGACTGCCGATCTTGTGTTTAAAAGAAAGGCCGAAACAGTAGACGCTGGTCTGGATGACGGGGGAGGTTCTGGGAGGGGAAGGGGTGGGAGTGGCGAAGGAGGCAAAGCAGGTGAGTAGGGGGAAGTGGAGCGAGGCCGGGTAAGGCCAAGTTTAGCAATTTTGGCAGTGGTTTTAGGGCTAGGGGACCAAGGGCCTTGATAGAGGTAAAGTTCCTCAGAGGGGTAGGTTAAAAATTGGGCATAATGGGGTGCCCCTTTCCCCGGCCGGCCGCGGACGGGTGCAGACGGGCTGGCCTTTGGCGCGCCGCCGGCGCGTCCGCTGCCCGCATCCGCTGCACGCGCGCATGAGGCGTCGCTTTTGTAGACTAGGTGCGCAATGACTAGAGCGCTATCCTAGAAGTTACCACTGCCCCTCCACAGATGGCGGCCGCAACCCCGTCAGCCCTCCGGAGCAAGCGGCACTCAGCGTGCCGGACCGGGGCTAGGGGAGCGGGAAATGAGTTAAGGAGGCAAGCAGCGGCAAGATAAATACTGTGACTCGTTTTTAACTTATTTGTGTTTTCTGCTGCCTCTTAATACTGTGACTTCGTTTTTGGCTATATGGTGTTTTCTGCTGCCTCTTAGTACTGAGACTTCTTTGTTGGCTTAATTGTGTCTTCTGGTGAATTGTGCTCTGTTTTGCCACTGCCACTTGCCGCTCTCTTGTTTTCCGTTATCTCTCCAGGTATTTCTTTTTCCCCCTTAACTATACCTGCCCCTTGTGCCTTCCCCTCTCCCGTTCCTGTCTCCGCTGACCCAGCATCTCCCCTCTGCCCGCACTCATTTTCCTGCCTCCCAGCTCAGCCTCCCTCCCCTCCACTCCCCTATTTAATGCAGACGCGCAGAGGGCGTACCTAAGGCAAACCTGTCTGCGCCCATCCGTGACCCGAATGCGACCAGCAAAAGGAACCCTGGCTCTCCCAGATCCCTCCACTATTACTCTGCCACCCTCAACGCACTCAACTCCGGAAGACACACCAACTGCGTAAGATCCTCTCCAAGCAACACCCAAGGACAGTTCTCATGCAGAGCCTGCCGCAGATCCTTCACCCTCGATAAGACCCACACCACCGCTGAAGGCCAGCAGGACGCACGCATCACTGACACCCTAACGTGCATTCTCCTCAACGGTCGCTCCCTCCACCAACACACTGTATAGATCTGTGACCTGATGGACACGATCTTGCCCGACGTTGCTTTCTTCAATGAAACTTGGACCAACGCCACCTCCGGCTCCGATATCACGACTGCCATCCCTGACGGCTACAAGATCCAGAGAAAGGACTGCCCCCACTGCCCAGGAGGAGGACTCACCATTGCCCACAAGACCTCCCTCCGCCTCTCCACGTCAAACACAAGCGACCCACCTCACCAAAGCAGAACACCTGAACTTCCACATCCAGACCAGCCCCAGGACCATGCTACGGGGCACCCTCATCTACAGACCACTGGGACCTCATACCCAGTCCGCTACCACTATAGCCGAGCTTGCAGCACCCCACGCCATCACCTTCTCAGACTACATTCTACTCAGGGACCTGAACTTCCACGTTGAAAACCCCAACAACCCCAACACCACTGATAGACAACCTCGCCAAACTCGGACTGAAGCAACTCGTCAACACTCCCACACACAGAGCTGAACATACCCTCGACCCTATCTTTACGGAAGGAACAAACATCCGGCTCAGTCACACTGGACTGATCAGCCTCCCTGGACTGACCACCACTGTGTCCATTTCACCTTCAACACCAACACCACACCTAAGCCCCCGCCACGACCACCACAAAGAAACTGGAGCAAGGTCACAGAACTCCTCCTCCAAGACCCCCCAAGTTCCTCAACCAACACCAACTCCACTGCCACAGAACTTAACCACTGGATCTCCCGCTGTGCAGACAGACTCACACCCCTCCGAAACCCCACCAAACCACGCCCATTGAAGGCCACCTGGTTCACCACTGAGCTACCGGAAGCCAGATACTCTGGCAGACACCTAGAAATCCTGGCGAAACCAGAAAATGATGGAAGCACGGAACAACCACAGGAGTTCCCTGAAGGAATATAACCAGCGCATAAGGGACACCAAACTGACCTTCATAGGAGACAAAGTCCAGACCAATGATACCAATGCCATTGAACTGTTCAACTGCAAAAAACACAGTTGATGGACAGAATGTAGAACAATGTCATACATTCACCCCAGTACAAGGATCTGGGCCTAAATCCATCGTTTTTTTGCACTCCACACCACCCTGGGTTAGACACTGGCTATATGCAAATCAGCTCTGACCCTGTGCCCCATGGGAACAGTTCAGTCCGAAATACCAAGCCATGTCTTTCCCAGACCGGAATCAAGCATCCAAGGACCGGTTTCTGGCTATCAGCCTTCATTCAGCCTGGATAGCTTGACTCCAGTGGTGTGGAGAGCCTGGGACTCACGTCTGAGTATACCCAGCACACTCGGGGTGAAAATTGCAAAAAACACAGTTGATGGACAGAATGTAGAACAATGTCATACATTCACCCCAGTACAAGGATCTGGGCCTAAATCCATCGTTTTTTTGCACTCCACACCACCTTGGGTTAGACACTGGCTATATGCAAATCAGCTCTGACCCTGCGCCCCATGGGAACAGTCCAGTCCGAACTACCAAGCCATGTCTTTCCCAGACCGGAATCAAGCATCTAAGGACCGGTTTCTGGCTATCAGCCTTCATTCAGCCTGGATAGCTTGACTCCAGTGGTGTGGAGAGCCTGGGACTCACGTCTGAGTATACCCAGCACACTCGGGGTGAAAATTGCAAAAAACACAGTTGATGGACAGAATGTAGAACAATGTCATACATTCACCCCAGTACAAGGATCTGGGCCTAAATCCATCGTTTTTTTGCACTCCACACCACTCTGGGTTAGACACTGGCTATATGCAAATCAGCTCTGACCCTGTGCCCCATGGGAACAGTCCAGTCCGAACTACCAAGCCATGTCTTTTCCAGACCGGAATCAAGCATCCAAGGACCGGTTTCTGGCTATCAGCCTTCATTCAGCCTGGATAGCTTGACTCCAGTGGTGTGGGGAGCCTGGGACTCACGTCTGAGTATACCCAGCACACTCGGTGTGAAAATTGCAAAAAACACAGTTGATGGACAGAATGTAGAACAATGTCATACATTCACCCCAGTACAAGGATATGGGCCTAAATCCGTCGTTTTTTTGCACTCCACACCACCCTGGGTTAGACACTGGCTATATGCAAATCAGCTCTGACCCTGTGCCCCATGGGAACAGTCCAGTCCGAACTACCAAGCCATGTCTTTCCCAGACCGGAATCAAGCATCCAAGGACCGGTTTCTGGCTATCAGCCTTCATTCAGCCTGGATAGCTTGACTCCAGTGGTGTGGGGAGCCTGGGACTCACGTCTGAGTATACCCAGCACACTCGGGGGGAAAATTGCAAAAAACACAGTTGATGGACAGAATGTAGAACAATGTCATACATTCACCCCAGTACAAGGATCTGGGCCTAAATCCATCGTTTTTTTGCACTCCACACCACCCTGGGTTAGACACTGGCTATATGCAAATCTGCTCTGACCCTGTGCCCCATGGGAACAGTCCAGCCCGAACTACCAAGCCATGTCTTTCCCAGACCGGAATCAAGCATCCAAGGACCGGTTTCTGGCTATCAGCCTTCATTCAGCCTGGATAGCTTGGCTCCAGTGGTGTGGAGAGCCTGGGACTCACGTCTGAGTATACCCAGCACACTCGGGGTGAAAATTGCAAAAAACACAGTTGATGGACAGAATGTAGAACAATGTCATACATTCACCCCAGTGCAAGGATCTGGGCCTAAATCCATCGTTTTTTTGCACTCCACACCACCCTGGGTTAGACACTGGCTATATGCAAATCAGCTCTGACCCTGTGCCCCATGGGAACAGTCCAGTCCGAACTACCAAGCCATGTCTTTCCCAGACCGGAATCAAGCATCCAAGGACCGGTTTCTGGCTATCAGCCTTCATTCAGCCTGGATAGATTGACTCCAGTGGTGTGGAGAGCCTGGGACTCACGGCTGAGTATACCCAGCACACTCGGGGTGAAAATTGCAAAAAACACAGTTGATGGACAGAATGTAGAACAATGTCATACATTCACCCCAGTACAAGGATCTGGGCCTTAATCCATCGTTTTTTTGCACTCCACACCACCCTGGGTTAGACACTGGCTATATGCAAATCTGTTCTGACCCTGTGCCCCATGGGAACAGTCCAGTACGAACTACCAAGCCATGTCTTTCCCAGACCGGAATCAAGCATCCAAGGACCGGTTTCTGGCTATCAGCCTTCATTCAGCCTGGATAGCTTGGCTCCAGTGGTGTGGAGAGCCTGGGACTCACGTCTGAGTATACCCAGCACACTCGGGGTGAAAATTGCAAAAAACACAGTTGATGGACAGAATGTAGAACAATGTCATACATTCACCCCAGTACAAGGATCTGGGCCTTAATCCATCGTTTTTTTGCACTCCACACCACCCTGGGTTAGACACTGGCTATATGCAAATCTGTTCTGACCCTGTGCCCCATGGGAA
This sequence comes from Lissotriton vulgaris, assembly GCF_964263255.1. Lineage (NCBI taxonomy): Eukaryota > Metazoa > Chordata > Amphibia > Caudata > Salamandridae > Lissotriton > Lissotriton vulgaris. The sequence goes on from NC_141689.1 coordinate 383,084,083, forward strand.
CAGTCCAGTCCGAACTACCAAGCCATGTCTTTCCCAGACCGGAATCAAGCATCCAAGGACCGGTTTCTGGCTATCAGCCTTCATTCAGCCTGGATAGCTTGGCTCCAGTGGTGTGGAGAGCCTGGGACTCACGTCTGAGTATACCCAGCACACTCGGGGTGAAAATTGCAAAAAACACAGTTGATGGACAGAATGTAGAACAATGTCATACATTCACCCCAGTACAAGGATCTGGGTCTAAATCCATCGTTTTTTTGCACTCCACACCACCCTGGGGTAGACACTGGCTATATATCCAGTGTCTAACCCAGGGTGGTGTGGAGTGCAAAAAAACGATGGATTTAGGCCCAGATCCTTGTACTGGGGGAATGTATTACATTGTTCTACATTCTGTCCATCAACTGTGTTTTTTGCAATTTTCACCCTGAGTGTGCTGGGTATACTCAGACGTGAGTCCCAGGCTCTCCACACCACTGGAGTCAAGCTATCCAGGCTGAATGAAGGCTGATAGCCAGAAACCGGTCCTTGGATGCTTGATTCCGGTCTGGGAAAGACATGGCTTGGTAGTTCGGACTGGACTGTTCCCATGGGGCACAGGGTCAGAGCTGATTTGCATATAGCCAGTGTCTAACCCAGGGTGGTGTGGAGTGCAAAAAAACGATGCATTTAGGCCCAGATCCTTGTACTGGGGTGAATGTATGACATTGTTCTACATTCTGTCCATCAACTGTGTTTTTTGCAATTTTCATCCCGAGTGTGCTGGGTATACTCAGACGTGAGTCCCAGGCTCTCCACACCACTGGAGTCAAGCTATCCAGGCTGAATGAAGGCTGATAGCCAGAAACCGGTCCTTGGATGCTTGATTCCGGTCTGAGAAAGACATGGCTTGGGAGTTCGGACTGGACTGTTCCCATGGGGCACAGGGTCAGAGCTGATTTGTATATAGCCAGTGTCTAACCCAGGGTGGTGTGGAGTGCAAAAAAACGATGGATTTAGGCCCAGATCCTTGTACTGGGGTGAATGTATGACATTGTTCTACATTCTGTCCATCAACTGTGTTTTTTGCAATTTTCACCCAGAGTGTGCTGGGTATACTCAGACGTGAGTCCCAGGCTCTCCACACCACTGGAGTCAAGCTATCCAGGCTGAATGAAGGCTGATAGCCAGAAACCGGTCCTTGGATGCTTGATTCCGGTCTGGGAAAGACATGGCTTGGTAGTTCGGACTGGACTGTTCCCATGGGGCACAGGGTCAGAGCTGATTTGCATATAGCCAGTGTCTAACCCAGGGTGGTGTGGAGTGCAAAAAAACGATGGATTTAGGCCCAGATCCTTGTACTGGGGTGAATGTATGACATTTATTTATTTATTTATTTATTTCGATTTGTATAGCGCTCTATAACCCAGGGGTCTCTAAGCGCTTGTCCAGTAAGCACCGCAGGAAACCAAAAGAAAGATACTTCCCAGAAATTTATAGTCCTCCCCAGGCCTTCTGGAAAAGAACAGTCTTCAACCTCTTCCGAAAGGACAGCAAATTAGGTTCTTTGCGTAAGTCCGCCGGTAGACTATTCCAAGCCCCTGGGAGGGTGTTCGAGATGGCACGACCGCCCACTGTCGCCAATCTGAAACGAGGTTGCATGAGAAGAGTTGCCTCAGCAGATCTTAACACCCTGGCAGGTTTATATGGAATCAGGCGGGTCTTAATGTATCTTGGTGCCTTACCGTAAAGGGATTTATGTGCTATGCATAACCCTTTGAAGAGCACCCTCTGCCTTACTGGGAGCCAATGTAGCTCACGCATAAGTGGGGACACATGCGTGCTCCTAGGTTTCTTATGAATGAGCCTAGCAGCATCATTCATCACCATCTGAAGTTTGTCTAGGAGTTTTTGGGGTAGACCCAAATAGAGCGAGTTGCCGTAATCCAATCTCGCAAGGATCATAGCGGAAACTGCCCGTCTCAGTGTGGAATGGGACAGTAATGGCGCAATTTTCCTAAGTTGACGAAGCAGGCCAACACAAGTTCCTACCACCGTGGTAACTTGTTTCCGCATGGAGAGCTTGTCATCCACATAGATGCCTAGGCTTTTTACAGCCACTGCCGGCTCCGGAGGCGGTCCAAGTTCCCTCGGCCAGAATCCATCATGCCATGGATTGCCAGCGATGGTAATGGGTAGAACTTCCGTCTAGTCCGGATTAATTTTTAGGGAGTTCAGCGACATCCAATTAGCTGTATGCTTCAAGATGGTTTGCAGATTTGCTGGCGCCCCAGGCGTATTATCCATTTGGATAATAATTTGGGTGTCATCCGCGTGGTTGTATACCTGACAATCCATTTGATTCAGGAGTGCAATCAATGGTTGAAGATATATATTGAATAACAGGGGCGACAAAGCCGACCCCTGTGGCACTCCACAAGAGATTGGTGTTGCCGTAGAGAGCAATTCTCCCAGCTGACATTGTTCTACATTCTGTCCATCAACTGTGTTTTTTGCAATTTTCACCCCGAGTGTGCTGGGTGTACTCAGACGTGAGTCCCAGGCTCTCCACACCACTGGAGTCAAGCTATCCAGGCTGAATGAAGGCTGATAGCCAGAAACCAGTCCTTGGATGCTTGATTCCGGTCTGGGAAAGACATGGCTTGGTAGTTCGGACTGGACTGTTCCCATGGGGCACAGGGTCAGAGCTGATTTGCATATAGCCAGTGTCTAACCCAGGGTGGTGTGGAGTGCAAAAAAATGATGGATTTAGGCCCAGATCCTTGTACTGGGGTGAATGTATGACATTGTTCTACATTCTGTCCATCAACTGTGTTTTTTGCAATTTTCACCCCGAGTGTGCTGGGTATACTCAGACATGAGTCCCAGGCTCTCCACACCACTGGAGCCAAGCTATCCAGGCTGAATGAAGGCTTATAGCCAGAAACCGGTCCTTGGATGCTTGATTCCGGTCTGGGAAAGACATGGCTTGGTAGTTTGGACTGGACGGTTCCCATGGGGCACAGGGTCAGAGCAGATTTGCATATAGCCAGTGTCTAACCCAGGGTGGTGTGGAGTGCAACAACATGATGGATTAAGGCCCAGATCCTTGTACCGGGGTGAATGTATGACATTGTTCTACATTCTGTCCATCAACTGTGTTTTATGCAATTTTCACCCCGAGTGTGCTGGGTATACTCAGCCGTGAGTCCCAGGCTCTCCACACCACTGGAGTCAAGCTATCCAGGCTGAATGAAAGCTGATAGTCAGAAACCGGTCCTTGGATGCTTGATTCCGGTCTGGGAAAGACATGGCTTGGTAGTTCCGACTGGACTGTTCCCATGGGGCACAGGGTCAGAGTTGATTTGCATATAGCCAGTGTCTAACCCAGGGTGGTGTGGAGGCCAAAAAAACGATGGATTTAGGCCCAGATCCTTGTACTGGGGTGAATGTATGACATTGTTCTACATTCTGTCCATCAACTGTGTTTTTTGCAATTTTCACCCCGAGTGTGCTGGGTATACTCAGACGTGAGTCCCAGGCTCTCCACACCACTGGAGTCAAGCTATCCAGGCTGAATGAAGGCTGATAGCCAGAAACCGGTCCTTGGATGCCTGATTCCGGTCTGGGAAAGACATGGCTTGGTAGTTCGGACTGGACTGTTCCCATGGGGCAGAGGGTCAGAGCTGATTTGCATATAGCCAGTGTCTAACCCAGGGTGGTGTGGAGTGCAAAAAAATGATGGATTTAGGCCCAGATCCTTGTACTGGGGTGAATGTATGACACTGTTCTACATTCTGTCCATCAACTGTGTTTTTTGCAATTTTCACCCCGAGTGTGCTGGGTATACTCAGACGTGAGTCCCAGGCTCTCCACACCACTGGAGTCAAGCTATCCAGCCTGAATGAAGGCTGATAGCCAGAAACCGGTCCTTGGATGCTTGATTCCGGTCTGGGAAAGACATGGCTTGGTAGTTCGGACTGGACTGTTCCCTTGGGGTACAGGGTCAGAGCTGATTTGCATATAGCCAGTGTCTAACCCAGGGTGGTGTGGAGTGCAAAAAAAACGATGGATTTAGGCCCAGATCCTTGTACTGGGGGAATGTATGACATTGTTCTACATTCTGTCCATCAACTGTGTTTTTTGCAATTTTCACCCTGAGTGTGCTGGGTATACTCAGACGTGAGTCCCAGGCTCTCCACACCACTGGAGTCAAGCTATCCAGGCTGAATGAAGGCTGATAGCCAGAAACCGGTCCTTGGATGCTTGATTCCGGTCTGGGAAAGACATGGCTTGGTAGTTCGGACTGTACTGTTCCCATGGGGCACAGGGTCAGAGCTGATTTGCATACAGCCAGTGTCTAACCCAGGGTGGTGTGGAGTGCAAAAAAACGATGGATTTAGGCCCAGATCTTTGTACTGGGGTGAATGTATGACATTGTTCTACATTCTGTCCATCAACTGTGTTTTTTGCAATTTTCCCCCCAAGTGTGCTGGGTATACTCAGACGTGAGTCCCAGGCTCTCCACACCACTGGAGTCAAGCTATCCAGGCTGAATGAAGGCTGATAGCCAGAAACCGGTCCTTGGATGCTTGATTCCGGTCTGGGAAAGACATGGCTTGGTAGTTCGGACTGGACTGTTCCCATGGGGCACAGGGTCATAGCTGATTTGCATATAGCCAGTGTCTAACCCAGGGTGGTGTGGAGTGCAAAAAAACGATGGATATAGGCCTAGATCCTTGTACTGGGGTGAATGTATGACATTGTTCTACATTCTGTCCATCAACTGTGTTTTTTGCAATTTTCACCCAGAGTGTGCTGGGTATACTCAGACGTGAGTCCCAGGCTCTCCACACCACTGGAGTCAAGCCATCCAGGCTGAATGAAGGCTGATAGCCAGAAACCGGTCCTTGGATGCTTGATTCCGGTCTGGGAAAGACATGGCTTGGTAGTTCGGACTGGACTGTTCCCATGGGGCACAGGGTCAGAGCTGATTTGCATATAGCCAGTGTCTAACCCAGGGTGGTGTGGAGTGCAAAAAAACGATGGATTTAGGCCCAGATCCTTGTACTGGGGTGAATGTATGACATTGTTCTACATTCTGTCCATCAACTGTGTTTATTGCAATTTTCACCCCGAGTGTGCTGGGTATACTCAGACGTGAGTCCCAGGCTCTCCACACCACTGGAGTCAAGCTATCCAGGCTGAATGAAGGCTGATAGCCAGAAACCGGTCCTTGGATGCTTGATTCCGGTCTGGGAAAGACATGGCTTGGTAGTTCGGACTGGACTGTTCCCATGGGGCACAGGGTCATAGCTGATTTGCATATAGCCAGTGTCTAACCCAGGGTGGTGTGGAGTGCAAAAAACCGATGGATTTAGGCCCAGATCCTTGTACTGGGGTGAATGTATGACATTGTTCTAAATTCTGTCCATCAACTGTGTTTTTTGCAATTTTCACCCCGAGTGTGCTGGGTATACTCAGACGTGAGTCCCAGGCTCCCCACACCACTGGAGTCAAGCTATCCAGGCTGAATGAAGGCTGATAGCCAGAAACCGGTCCTTGGATGCTTGATTCCGGTCTGGGAAAGACATGGCTTGGTAGTTCGGACTGGACTGTTCCCATGGGGCACAGGGTCAGAGCTGATTTGCATATAGCCAGTGTCTAACCCAGGGTGGTGTGGAGTGCAAAAAAATGATGGATTTAGGCCCAGATCCTTGTACTGGGGGAATGTACGACATTGTTCTACATTCTGTACATCAACTGTGTTTTTTGCCATTTTCACCCTGAGTGTGCTGGGTATACTCAGACGTGAGTCCCAGGCTCTCCACACTACTGGAGTCAAGCTATCCAGGCTGAATGAAGGCTGATAGCCAGAAACCGGTCCTTGGATGCTTGATTCCGGTCTGGGAAAGACATGGCTTGGTAGTTCGGACTGTACTGTTCCCATGGGGCACAGGGTCAGAGCTGATTTGCATATAGCCAGTGTCTAACCCAGGGTGGTGTGGAGTGCAAAAAAACGATGGATTTAGGCCCAGATCCTTGTACTGGGGTGAATGTATGACATTGTTCTACATTCTGTCCATCAACTGTGTTTTTTGCAATTTTCACCCCAAGTGTGCTGGGTATACTCAGACGTGAGCCCCAGGCTCTCCACACCACTGGAGTCAAGCTATCCAGGCTGAATGAAGGCTGATAGCCAGAAACCGGTCCTTGGATGCTTGATTCCGGTCTGGGAAAGAGATGGCTTGGTAGTTCGGACTGGACTGTTCCCATGGGGCACAGAGTCAGAGCTGATTTGCATATAGCCAGTGTCTAACCCAGGGTGGTGTGGAGTGCAAAAAACGATGGATTTAGGCCCAGATCCTTGTACTGGGGTGAATGTATGACATTGTTCTACATTCTGTCCATCAACTGTGTTTTTTGCAATTTTCACCCCGAGTGTGCTGGGTATACTCAGACGTGAGTCCCAGGCTCTCCACACCACTGGAGTCAAGCTATCCAGGCTGAATGAAGGCTGATAGCCAGAAACCGGTCCTTGGATGCTTGATTCCGGTCTGGGAAAGACATGGCTTGGGAGTTCGGACTGGACTGTTCCCATGGGGCACAGGGTCAGAGCTGATTTGCATATAGCCAGTGTCTAATCCAGGGTGGTGTGGAGTGCAAAAAAACGATGGATTTAGGCCCAGATCCTTGTACTGGGGTGAATGTATGACATTGTTCTACATTCTGTCCATCAACTGTGTTTTTTGCAATTTTCACCCAGAGTGTGCTGGGTATACTCAGACGTGAGTCCCAGGCTCTCCACACCACTGGAGTCAAGCTATCCAGGCTGAATGAAGGCTGATAGCCAGAAACCGGTCCTTGGATGCTTGATTCCGGTCTGGGAAAGACATGGCTTGGTAGTTCGGACTGGACTGTTCCCATGGGGCACAGGGTCAGAGCTGATTTGCATATAGCTAGTGTCTAACCCAGGGTGGTGTGGAGTGCAAAAAAACGATGGATTTAGGCCCAGATCCTTGTACTGGGGTGAATGTATGACATTGTTCTACATTCTGTCCATCAACTGTGTTTTTTGCAATTTTCACCCCGAGTGTGCTGGGTATACTCAGACGTGAGTCCCAGGCTCTCCACACCACTGGAGTCAAGCTATCCAGGCTGAATGAAGGCTGATAGCCAGAAACCGGTCCTTGGATGCTTGATTCCGGTCTGGGAAAGACATGGCTTGGTAGTTCGGACTGGACTGTTCCCATGGGGCACAGGGTCAGAGCTGATTTGCATATAGCTAGTGTCTAACCCAGGGTGGTGTGGAGTGCAAAAAAACGATGGATTTAGGCCCAGATCCTTGTACTGGGGTGAATGTATGACATTGTTCTACATTCTGTCCATCAACTGTGTTTTTTGCAATTTTTACCCAGAGTGTGCTGGGTATACTCAGACGTGAGTCCCAGGCTCTCCACACCACTGGAGTCAAGCTATCCAGGCTGAATGAAGGCTGATAGCCAGAAACCGGTCCTTGGATGCTTGATTCCGGTCTGGTAAAGACATGGCTTGGTAGTTCGGACTGGACTGTTCCCATGGGGCACAGGGTCAGAGCTGATTTGCATATAGCCAGTGTCTAACCCAGGGTGGTGTGGAGTGCAAAAAAACGATGGATTTAGGCCCAGATCCTTGTACTGGGGTGAATGTATGACATTGTTCTACATTCTGTCCATCAACTGTGTATTTTGCAATTTTCACCCCGAGTGTGCTGGGTATACTCAGACGTGAGTCCTAGGCTCTCCACACCACTGTAGTCAAGCTATCCAGGCTGAATGAAGGCTGATAGCCAGAAACCGGTCCTTGGATGCTTGATTCCGGTCTGGGAAAGACATGGCTTGGTAGCTCGGACTGGACTGTTCCCATGGGGCACAGGGTCAGAGCTGATTTGCATATAGCCAGTGTCTAACCCAGGGTGGTGTGGAGTGCAAAAAACGATGGATTTAGGCCCAGATCCTTGTACTGGGGTGAATGTATGACATTGTTCTACATTCTGTCCATCAACTGTGTTTTTTGCAATTTTCACCCCGAGTGTGCTGGGTATACTCAGACATGAATCCCAGGCTCTCCACACCACTAGAGTCAAGCTATCCAGGCTGAATGAAGGCTGATAGCCAGAAACCGGTCCTTGGATGCTTGATTCCGGTCTGGAAAGACACCTGACTTTGCTTCCCGGAAGGAATGAAGAATGTGGTAGCCTGGATGAAAAACAGCTGCCTGAAGCTCAACTCTGAAACGAATGAGGCCCCTCGTCCTCGGATCCCCCAACTATGCCTGGGACAACACCTGGTGGCCCTCCGTCCTCGGGAACCCACCCACGCCCACAGACCTAGCACGCAACCTCAGCATCATCCTTTACGCCTTCCTCTTCATGAACTGCCAGATCAACGCCGTCGCCTCCACTAGCTTCAACTGCCTGTGCATCCTTCGAAAAACCTTCAAGTGGATCCCCCGACTGCAGAAAGACCATCACACAAGTCAAGTCAAGTCAAGTCAAGTCAAAGGATTTATATAGCGCACTACATACCCAGAGGGTCTCAAGGCGCTTAAGAGGGGGTGGGGAGTTACTTGTCAAATATCCACGTTTTAAGTTGCTTTCTGAATGCTAGGTGGTTCTGGGTAAGGCGAAGGTAAGTGGGAAGAGAGTTCCAGGTTTTAGCTGCCAGGTAGGAGAAGGATCTACCTCCCATGGTGGTCTTGTTGATGCGAGGTACAGTGGCAAGGGCTTGGTTGGAAGATCGAAGCTGGCGGGAGGGGGTGTAGAAGGACAGTCGTGTGTTGAGGCATTCTGGTCCGATTTCGTAGAGTGCTTTGTGTGCGTGGGTTAGGAGCCGGAAAGTGATCCTCTTATTGACGGGAAGCCAGTGGAGGTTTTTCAGGTGACCAGAAATATGTTCTTTACGCGGGATGTCTAATATGAGCCTGGCAGAGGCGTTTTGGATTCGTTGGAGTTTTTTCTGGAGTTTAGCGGTAGTCCCGGCGTATAGGGTGTTTCCGTAGTCCAGGCGGCTCGTGACCAGTGCGTGGGTGACCGTTTTCCTACACACACTCATAACCAGCAGACTGGACTACGGCAACACTCTGTACACAGGAATCATCAAGGCCCTACTGCGCAGACTCCAGCCCATCCAGAACACCACTGCCAGACTCGTCCTCGGAACGCCGCGTCACAAACACATGACCCAACACTTGCAAGACCTCTACTGGCTCCCCTTTGAGAAAAGGGTCACCTTCAAACTCCGCACCCACACCTACAAATCCCTCTACAACATCGGACCCAAATACCTCAACAAGAGAGTATCCTTCCAAGTACCCAAGAGTAACCTCCGCTCCGCTGACCTCGCACTGGCAGAGTTCCCACTCATCCGTAGAAACAGGACAGACAGGAGAGCTTTCTCCTACATAGCAGCCAAGACCTGGAGCATGCTCCCCGCGAACATCAGACACTCGCCTACCCTGCATACTTTCAGGAAAGACCTCAAGACCTGGCTCTTCGACTGATTCTCAGCTGCCCTCCCTGAGCACCTCACGGGCGAGTAGTGCGCTATAGTACACTATTGAAACCCTTGATTAATGGATTAAACCAGGTTGCAGGCTTTGGAAATTACTTCATCCCTATCCGTGGTTTTGAGTGTGGCACACTACTAAAAGCATAGACAGAATGAGGACAAAGAAAGCAGAGGCCCTAGGTCGAGGGTTTAGAGGACTTGGAAGAGGAGGAAGTGGCCAAGGGGGGACACAGTCAGAGGATACACCGTACAACAGGCAGAGTGGGAAATATTTTATTTTTAACTGTGTTTATTGGAATTTCCGCAAAATTGTACATTCAATAATCAAGAGAAGCATAAGTACAGCGTTGCACCCATGGCAATATGCAAGACCCAGTCCATCTGGTGAAAGTCACTCTGCAGTCATGGCCTTGAACGGCCCCTCTCATGCCGTCAGATCAGCCGTTCCGAATGGAACCATTGGTTACATGGAATAGTGCAATACCTTTTACAAAACAAAATTAACAGTACCCTGGTCCCCCCTCCCCTACCCCGAGCTGGTGTGCCGCTGATGTCTTGGGGAGGGAACGTGGGTCAGTGAGCGTTTTCTATTTGTCCTGTTGGTAGTCAGAGCTTGTAAGTCGGAGAAGTTTGAGATATTTAGGGCATGTGAGCTCGTTCATGTCTTGAGCTAGCAAGGAGAGCAGTGACTGCCAAGAATCGTTGAAACTGAGTGTTAGATAGGGAGGCGTGTATGCTTTCCATGCCTATAGTGTACCACAATCTGTGAAGCCACCCCAAGCATGTCAGTTTCGTGGAGGAACCCCAGTGTGATAGGATGTTCTGGGTGGCAGCTCCCAGTGCTAAACCCATTTGTCTTCCTCGTTGCGATCGAAGTGGGTATGTCAGGGGGATGGGCAAGCCCAGCACAGTATACACCGTGAAGCGCAGTATCGCTGTGTCGAATTGGCGGTCAATGTCATCGAGGATAGCACTCCAATACTCTTGTATTGCATGGCAGTCCCAAAGTAGGCGCACCAGAGTGCCCTCTTCACCACAGCCTACCCAGAGAGTGGACTCCGCTCATGGTTTCCTCTGTGCAAGCAAGCCGGGGTCAGATGCCAAATCATGGCTACATTAACCACAGCCTCCCTGCTAGCCATATTGCGTGTGGTGTGGTTCAATCGGTAGTAAATGTCTGACCAGTCTTTGCTCATCAGTTCCCTCCTCAGTTCTTTCTCCCATCTCTTCTGGCCCGCAGTGGATACTGTGGGGGACTTAGGTCGAAGCATATCATAAAGTTCCGAGATCATTTTCTTTTCTTTTTCTTTGCTGTATAGCCATTTCTCAAACCTAGTGAGCTTCCTCGCCACTTTGGGTTGGACCTCCGTGTGAAGAATCCAATGTTGGAGTTGGATCTAACAAAAGTGCTCTGTGTTGGGGAGCCCATACTCCGCTCGCAGATCGTGGAAGGGGAGCATGCCCTCTAGATCAAAAAAGTCAGCCAATGTACACGCAGACTTCCTCCTGAGTGAGAATGCTGGTGCTTCCGCGCCTGGAGGAAATTCCATGTTATCGAATAAGGGTGTCATGGGGGGGGGGGGGGGGGGGGGGGGGGGGGGGTTGTCCTAGGCCCTCAATACAGTTTGTGTAATGGGAGAGCCCCGTAATTTAGGAGGTCTATCCAGTCGCTTGAGAAAGGGGACCTTCTGTAGTTCTAATTTAGCTAGTGCCCTGTCTTGAAATAACCATCTTTTCTCTGATGCAGGTTGTTGCCACTCCACTAAGTAGCGCAACTGTGCCATTCGGAAGTATTCTAGGAGGTTAGGGATGCCCAATCCCCCCTCATTCTGCCTTAGGTAGCTCAAGTTTTTGCATTACCGGGGTCTCTTCCCTCCCCATATAAATTGTTTGATGTCCCTCTGTAGCGCTTGTAGGACTCCCGCAGGTGGCCAGATTGGAATAGTCTGGAGAAGATCTAGTGCCCCAGGGAGAAGGGACATCTTAACCACTGCGACCCTCCCCAGCAGTGAGAACAAGTGGCGTTTCCAGTTGTTTAAGTCTTTGGTAAATTGCCTAGGAAGTTTGGAGTAATGAAGATAAAGTGTCTGGGTCACGGATGCTGCCAGTTCAATGTCCAAGTAGGGACTGGAGGGATATGTCGGTATTCCTGCATATGATGTACTATACAGGGGGGACGAATGTCTCAAGGCCTGGAATGTTAAGATCAATGACTTCCCCACATTAATTTGGAGGCCCGAGACGTGGCCAACACCTTCCAGGGGCCGAGCATGCTTGAGACTCCAAGGAGGCGATAATATAATTGGTATAGAGGCTGATAGTATGCCCTCTATGTCCAGATTATCTCTAATTCTTTGGGCCAGCTGTTCAACATATAAAGCAAAAAGGAGGGGTGGCAACAGGTATCCCTGCTGGGTCCTCCGCTGTATATCAAAAGGTATAGAGGTAACCCCATTCACTCTGATAGTGGGCTTAGGTTTAGTATAGCAGGTCAGGACCCACGTTCTAAACCGTTCCCCAGACCGAAAAGAAGCAAGGTTTTGTCCAGGAAGCACTAGGCCACCCAGTCAAATGCCTTTTCAGCATCCACTGTGAGTAGGAGAGCATTCAGATTAGTGCGGTGTGCTTTATCAATGAGGTGGAGTATATGTTTAGTATTGTCACTGCTTTGCCGGGATTGGATACATCTGGCTCGATCTAGATCAATTATACCAGAATAAGGGGTCCCAAACAGGCCACCAAGTTGCCTGTTAATAATTTTAGATCAACATTAAGCAGCGATATCGGCCGATAAGAGCTGCATTTAGCGTTGCCTTTGCCCGGTTTGGGCAGCACCACTATCGATGCTGTGAACATCTCTGGAGGAATTGTGCCTAGGCCGGTGAAGGGAGCTAAACAGCCTGGTGAGTGTTGGCGCAATAGCCGTGCAAAAGGCCTTGTAGAACCCAGGCGAGAGGGCCCGGTGATTTCAATGGTTTAAGGCGAGAAATTGCCCCTATAACCTCTTCAATGCGAATAGTTCTGTCAAGTTTCTCAGCATTGTGCTGATTGAGTGCCATAGTATGCGAGTCCTGTAGATAGGTATCAACCTGTGGGACAGATGGTGGGTCCCCTGCATATAGGCCCGCGTAGAAGTCTCTGTAGACCCGTGCTATCTCTACATCGGCTTCAATTTTAATACACTGTGGCCCGCAAGCTCCTTTACCTTGGCCTATATCGTCCACACCGCAATCTGTTAGCGAGCAGGTGGCCTGCTTTGTACCCCCATGTAATTTGAATGCTTGAGCCGGAGAGCAGCATATTCCGCTCTATCCAAGTCGAGCTCGGCCAGTAGGGCGCACGCATTTTTCAATTGATGCCAAATTCTTGGCGCTCTTGTCCGACTATGGGCTTTCTCTAATGCCAGCACTTGAGCCTTGAGTTCCTCCCGTTTCGCTCTTCTCTACCTGTTCTCCACAGCCGCTATGGCAATTAGATCTCCCCTCACTACCGCCTTAAGTGCTTCTCATAAGGTGGCGATGGAAACCTCTGGCATATCATTAACCTCCAAGTACTCTTTAATGCGACCAAGGAATTGCTCCCTCACTGCTGGTCTGTGTATCATAGCTTCCCGTAACCTCCACCCTCCCGCCGGCCTAGCCACCCGGGGGACCGCTAGTGTCACCACCACCGCATCGTGATCTAAAAGTGCCGCTGCTGTGATGTAGACATCTTTTACCTGTGCTTGAACTTCTGTGGAGCCTATGAAATGGTCAAGCCTGGCCTGTGGTGTACATGTCAGTAATCGGAGAATTGTGAGGTCTGGGGGTGTGCTGAGCACCATAGATCTATGAGCCCCCTTTCCTGCAACCAGCGCTTGCCCTCCAAAGAGATCTCCCCCATTTGGGAGTACCGGCTGCCAGACCTATCCGTGTGGGTGTCCAATACTAAATTCCAAACTCCCCCTACCAAAATGAATTGATCTTGAGTCCCCAGAGCTGCAGACAAGGCGGCTCTGAGGAAGGTCTCTTGAACTGTGTTTGGTGCGTAGACAACCCCCACTGTGAAAGCAAACCCATTAATACAAAACTGATGTGTGAGCAACCTTCCCTTGAGTTCTGCTACCTTGTCTCCCACTGTTCCTTAAAAGTGTCTGGACACTAAAATTGCAACCCTCGCTTTCTTGTCTTGTGTGGAGGAAAAGTATTGGTGGGGGAATGCTCTATCCTTCATTCTGTTCCGATCGTGTGCCAATAAGTGCGTTTCCTGCAACAGGCAGATGTCCGCCCCAGAGTTTTCTCAGTAAGACAATATTGAACGTCGCTTATTGGGGCCATTCAGGCCTCTAACCTAACGTTTAGGGTAAGTATGGTTAATTCTGCTTCCAACACATCAAAGGAAGATAATCAGGCAGTTCCTGCGGTTGTGGCCGTTGGCTGAAAAATAGAACCTCACCCCCTCCCCCGTTACCTAGCTCCCCCACTCTCTGTTCCCCCATGGACACACCAGCTACCCACCCACCCCCCCTCCGAGCCCAGCCCTAATCCCAACTGCAAAATCACCCCCCCCCCCCAAATGTGTCCCGAGCCCACTGAAAAAGGCAGTGTGCCCATTGTAGGAAGAGGTGTTCCAGGGCATTGTTTGGCATGAGTGGTTCCGTAGGACCCCTTGTCCCCCGCCTATGTCACAAGCCCCAAAAGTATACACATCCCCGCTATCTGTCTCAAACACCATCCTGGGTGGTTGTATCTCGGACAACTGTGGCTAGTTCATCTCTACGTTCCTGCGCCAAGGCCTCTGGGTCAGGACCCTGAGAGACCCCTGTAGATCGCCTTTTCCTCTCTGTCTGTCAGCCCGCAGGGTCCAGTGTTGGCTCAATAGACTCTCTGCTTCCGGGCTCGGAGGTGGTAGACCCAGCAGCTTACAGGCCTCGGTGAGCGAGCAAATTTGCTGAAGTGCGCCATTCCATTTGAATATTATGCGGAAGGGATGCCTCCATGAATTTGCCACCCCTTCCTTCTCAAATGTGCCGTAATGTCTTTAAATTCCCTCTGTTTCTCCAATGTGCTGGCCACAAGGTCCTGGTACAAAGTGATGAGGTGGCCTTGGTAGTGTACAGGGTGTTCTAGGCGAGCTTCTCTGATGATGTGCTCCTTCAAGGGGTAATCCGGGAGGAAGGCCAGTATATCCGGGGGCGGGGCTCTAGGTCCGTGCTGCAGGCCAACCCTGTGGGCTCTGTCTATGCATATCTCCATCTCTGGGGAGGCTGCTAGGATCTTACGTGTGAGAAGTTGGCCTGGTATATAATGCTCACTAATTCTTAGTGATCACTTTGTACCATGCCAAGCAACCCTTATGATGATGGTTGTAATTCAACCTTGTAGACCAGTTATCCTAGTGGTAACGTGGACAAAGCAGTCTTAGGCTAAACTCTGAAAGGCATGTGAAGCCAGCTGTTATACCATACACAACCCCCTTGAATACCAAATGAAAGGGACACCACACAGATATATATTGAAAATATATATTGATTTATTAACTTATAAAATCCCCTGGACTCTTTATGAGCACAGAAGCACAAGCGTTAAATCACAAGACAGTTTAAAATACACAAAAGTTGCACAATATGGATGAGCCCTAGGGGCCACCTAAACCATATACTAAGAAAGTGGTATAAGAGATACCAAAAGGAAAGTGAAGAGGCCTAGGGCCTTGGGAATCGCTGGAGCTATTCGAGACTGGCAATGACTAAGTCGGGAAAGGCCCACGGGACTCGGGTGCAGTGTTCAAAGTGCACGCACTTTTCAATACAAAGTCTATGGTGCGTAAAAAGCACAAAGTTAGTTTAAGGGCACTTCCGCTGAACCTAGAGGAACAAAACTTAAGACACAGACCCTAGAGGTGTGTACCAGTGTAGGGACACCGGCTTTGCAATGTTACCTCACCCACAGGAAGTGGGTGCACAGGGTCGAAGTGGCGTTGGGTTTTGACACGCAGGTTCTTGGCGCTTGAAGCTGAAGATGCTGCAGGCGATGTGAAGGAGAAGTGTCCGGTGGATCCAAGGGTGGATCTGAAGTGGTGAAGACCTGAAAGCAGAGGGGACAATGTTCAAAGTCACTGACCAGTGACCACCGTGGAACCAGATTGGAACCAGGCAAAGTCGGGTGCAAACAGGTGATGAGGTGTTGCTTCTCTCTGCAGCCACGTGGACACGAAGAGGTCAAGGACGTCCAGGAGTCGATCACGAGCTGTCCCTCAAAGGCTCTAGCTGATGGCGGTGTCGGCAACTCGATTGAAGCAAACAAGCCTTGGCTAATGCAAGCCACGGGGAAAGTAAAAAAGGCTTATTACTCGGACCAGCAAGGTCAGAGTGGGTACTCCTTTCTACAGGAGTGAGGGCAGGTCTGGAGCAACCAGACCCACAGTGTAAATTGTAGGTTTCGTCGCCAAGATGGCCGCTGGCCACGTGACAAGCGGCCGGGATGGCGAGTCGAGTGGCACAAAGCAAAAGGGCCCCACTGAGATCGTGGAGATGCTGGAGAGCTGATCTTTGGTGCAAATGCTGTTCGGTTGTGGGGCTTCTCAAACCCCAAAGCACAGAGTCGAGGGTGCCTCGGGTGCTGCGCAGTCAGCGTCTCGGGGGTCTTTCAAGATGGCCGCTCCCACGTCTCTCAGTGCCTCCACGGGTCCCTTCTTTGCAGGGACTGTGGATCGGGCTGTGAGAAGTCTGGGAAGCTGGGCCTTGTCAGGCTCTGGGCTCGGGCTCCGGCGGGAGGCGGCGGCAAAGCAGACGTCGAGGTGCTGGGTGGTGCCTGTGTTCACAGGGTGGCCCCTCCTAGGCCACAAGGGAGATTCTCTTAAGTCTTCTGAGCAGCAGAATGTCGAAGTCCAGTCTTCTTCTTTGTTTAAAGTTGATTTCAGGATGATCTGCTGTGCAATGGCACTGCTCCCCCTCTTATTCCCATCTGAGGGGTGGATCTCCTGCTAGGTCCCTCCCCTATGGGTGGGACCAGGAAGGGGGGTGGTTACACCCCCTCTCCTTTGTCCAGCTCCTCGCCAGGACTGGGGCTGGAAAGCCCCAGAACCGGTTTGGGCTGGCTTATGCACAGGGACACCTTGTGTGCCCCAGGCATGTCTCAATCTATTCAGCCCTGTCCTACCCAATACACAAAACCCTGTCTGGGGTGGTGCTCGCACCTCCCCAGGCAGGAAACCCTTTGTCCAGGCCCTCCTCGCTGGAAGGACTCCCAGCAGCAGGAGGTCAGACATGTGTCTGTGGTGGCAGCATCCATTTTGTGATGCTGAGGCTCTGTTTAACTTTAACCGGGGTTAAGGCTACACACATGTTGTGTCCCTCTAGAAGGGTGGAATGCTATCCCCGTCGCCAGAACTGGCGAGGGGATAGTATTCCAATTCGTATGACACCTTACTCGACATGTTTTGATAAAGCCAAACCAAAGATAGCATTTAACCGCGAGGATTATAATGCACTTAAGAGTATATGGTATGGCAATATCCCGGAACAGCTTAGGGAGTGGTTCCCGACAGCTGCAGACAGGCTCAGCTCATGCTAGAGCACCATCTCACATATTTCCAAGCACTCTGCCTCCAGGATTGATGAGGCCTTCCATAGGAGTGGCTGATAGGAACACATGTGTCCAGTTTAGGGTTAGGCACAGGCATACTGTACCTAAGTAAGAGGTGATTACACCAACTTACCCCAGCTGAGTGATCAGCCAGTTGTGTCAAATATGGAGGCCAGGCCAGGGGTGGCACAATACATGCTGCAGCCCCTGGTAGGCCTTGGCTACACCTATGCCCTGAGTACCTATGGTACACTGTTACAGGGGCCTATAAGGTGAACCAATTCCAATTGTGTTATGCACCTAAGGTACATGGAGTCCATTTTAAGGAGAGAGCAATCAGCCTGGGGCCCTGAATAGCAGGATCCCAGGCCAACTAAGTCAAAAACCAGCTAAACACCAGGCAAAAAGTTTGGGGGTAACCATAGTCAGATATCCACCTTCCTACATAACCCCCCCCCAAACGAAAGGAGATAAGGCTATCCTTGACCAGGTAAGCCTATATTGCCTAAGTGGCCATATAAGGAAGTACCAGCTCTGGCTTGGTAACCCCCTGTCTCATGGTCCACTAAGCAATCCCTCACCCTAAGGGCATCTGAGGGTCTCCACCATAGGGAATCTCTACCTGTGGTGTGTCTTTGCAAAGTCAAAGGCTGGTGTTGGGATGGAGTACTGAAGTGAGTTTCCTCTGTAGGGCTCAGCTTCCTCCAATCACTCTCCACCATGTGTGCCTTTCTTTCTCTGACTGAGTTGCACTGTGCTCTCAGGGTCAACCTCTGGCTACCTAAAGCTGGAGGCTGGGTCCCTCTGTTTGGCTTACTGGAGGGACAGGTCAGGTTTGGGGCCTTTTGGTCCCAGGTTTGGCTGTGCCCAACAATATCCATCTGGGGGAGGTCCCTAACTACTTTTAAGGGGGATCCCTCAGGAGTTTTTAAAGTTTTCACCTCACTAGGGCTACTAGTTTCGGTGTCCCTAATCTGTTGATGGGGGTGCTTTATTTGACAGGGGGCCCTTTGGGTCTCACTGTCCTTCTTGTCCTCTGCAGCCCTGGGCTGAGTAAGGCAAGGTAGAGAGGGGCAGGTTACCTGCTCCAGACTGGGTCCCTCCTGAGAAGGGTCCACTGCCATCAGAGGTTCTGTCAGGCCAGGCCTAACAACCTCTGGGACAGTTCCTTCATCAGGGGTAAGATCAGTTCCCTGAGGAGGCTGATCCTTTCCTAAAGTCTGGTGAGGGGGAGATTTCTCTTCCTCCTCCATGCTCTCTGTTTGGGTGGAGTGATCCATCATTTCAGGCTTCACTACCCATGTATCTGTTTGAGTTTGGGCTGTGGCCATCACAGCCCCTCCAACCTTTTCAGGAGGAGACTCAGTTTGGGTATGGGCTGTTACCAGTACAGCCCTGCTACTCTTTCCAGGAGGGAAGTTATCTAAAGATGGGGCTGAGGTTTGCTCAGCCCTCCCAACCTTTTCAGGAAGGACATCTTGAATTGGGGCTGTAGCCATTACAGCCCCACTAACCTTTCCATGGAGATTTACCATTCTAGAATGGGTTTGCTGTTCAACCTCAGCCCAGGCTGAGATTTCCAAATCATTACCCAGTAGGCAATCTACAGGCAAGTTTGCTGACACTGCCACTCTCTTTGGGCCAGTGACACCTCCCCAGCTAAGATTGACTACTGCCATGGGATGATTGGATTCTATGCCATCAATGTTTGTCACCTGATATTTGGCATCAGGTAAAAGTTGCCTTGAGGGGACTAGACATTCAGCCACCATGGTGATGCTAGCCCCTGTGTCTCTGAAGGCCTCAACTTTCAAGCCATTGATGAGGGGCTCCTGTCTATACTTGCTCAAAGTGTTTGGGCAAGCTGTGAAATTGGCAAACCCCATGCCAGTCTCATAGACAAGAGTATCTGAGTTAGGGGACCTGGATAGGCCAGAGTCCACCTGTCCTCCAAAAGTAAACCCACCCAAATTCTTGGGGGTGCTCCCACCACCTGGGGGACCACTGCTAACAGTGACAGGAGGTGTTGGAGCCTTACCTGGAGGTATATTCTCCTTATTGCCATTCTTGGGACAACAGCTATCTGTTTTGTAATGCCCCACCTGTTTACAGGTATGACAATAAGGCTTTTTCTGGGATGTAGAAGTGTCTTGGGACCCACCCCCATTCTTGGAGTTTTGGGGCCCTGGGGAAGTCTTTTCCTTACTTTTATCCCCACCCTTCTCTTGAGGCTTGGTAGTCTCTTTCTTTTGGTCACCACCCTGGTTCTTAGGCCTGATCCTGGTTCTGACCCATTTGTCTGCCCTCCTACCCAATTCTTGTGGGGAGGTCAGATCAGAGTCAACCAGGTGCTGATGTAGAAGCTGATTTTGACAATTACTTAAGATTTTCTCTCTCATAATTAAATTATACAATCCTGTATAGTCAGTAACCTTACTTCCCAGCAACCAGCCCTCCAGAGCCTTAGTGGCACACTCAACAAATTCAGACCAGTCCTGAGTCTGTGTCTTCTGGGTATCTCTGAACATTAACCTGTACTGTTCAGTGGTTAAGCCTAACCCATCAATCAGAGCACTCTTCAGGACCATGTAGTTTCTAGAATCCTCATCACTAACTGTGAGGAGTCTGTCTCTGCCTCTACCTTCAAAGGAGAGCCACAAGATTGCTGCCCACTGCTCCTGAGGGATCTGCTGTACCACGCAGGCTCTCTCAAGTGCAGTCATCCATTTGTGGATATCATCCCCAGCTTTGTAGGGGGGCACAATCTTACTCAGGTTTCTTGTATCAAAGGACCTGTCTTTATCCTTCTGGATATTGCTGCCACCAGTGGATCCTAATCCACTCTCTCTAGGCTGTCTTGCTCTAGCAAGTTTCTCTTGGGCCAGGGCAATCTCTAACTCTTGTCTCTGGACTCTCAATTCAGCCTCTCTAATTTGAGATTCTCTCAATTTGGCCTCATGTTCCCTTCTCTGAGGGCTAGTCATCCTTTTTCTGGAGTGACCATGAGAACCTCTAGAAGCATGGGAGTTGTCAGAGTCACCTGAGTGAATCCTTCTCCTCCTAGGCTCCTGGTTAAGTCCACCTGGGGGTCTGAATGGGTTGTTACCTGATTCATTCCCAAGTTGACTTAAGTTAGCCTGGTTTAGTCTACTGACCAGCACCTGACTATCTCTGTCATCATCTGACTCACTGCTTTCAACCTCCTCCTCCTCTTCTTCTTCCTCTACATCTACCTGAGGAGCTCCAGTGGTGGAGGCTTCCTCATCTACCAGGATGATAGGGGCAGGGGTGTCTACAGTGTCATCCTCTGAAAGATGGCCTCCTTCAGCATCCCCTGTGGGGTTTGCTTTAGAGGTCTTTAGAGTCTCAGACTGGTCTAAGAGCTCTCTTAGGTGGTCTGTAGAAGGGGAAGGCCCTGTCTTAAGACCCCTTAAGACACAAAGCTGTCTTAATTCCTTAAAGGAAAAAATAGCAAATTTGGATGGTGCCCTTGGAGGGTCACTCTCAACAGGAGTAAGTCCACTGGACCCCTCTGCTCCAGACATTGCTCTAGTGTGGGTGGATGTGTTGCAATCTACCTACACTGGTGTTTACCTACTAAACCTATCTAGTAGTTGTAGCTAGGGTGTGCTACTCCCTTTACTCTACAACAACTAAGTTCAGTAGAACTTAAGTATACTAGTCTTGTTTTATATGTACCTAGCAGGTACCTGTATGATCTTTCAAATGATAATCTCAAAGATTGTAATGGTAAAACAACAGCAAGCTCAGATCCCAATCCGCTGCTCACCAATGTGAGAAGTTGGCCTGGTATATAATGCTCACTAATTCTTAGTGATCACTTTGTACCATGCCAAGCAACCCTTATGATGATGGTTGTAATTCAACCTTGTAGACCAGTTATCCTAGTGGTAACGTGGACAAAGCAGTCTTAGGCTAAACTCTGAAAGGCATGTGAAGCCAGCTGTTATACCATACACAACCCCCTTGAATACCAAATGAAAGGGACACCACACAGATATATATTGAAAATATATATTGATTTATTAACTTATAAAATCCCCTGGACTCTTTATGAGCACAGAAGCACAAGCGTTAAATCACAAGACAGTTTAAAATACACAAAAGTTGCACAATATGGATGAGCCCTAGGGGCCACCTAAACCATATACTAAGAAAGTGGTATAAGAGATACCAAAAGGAAAGTGAAGAGGCCTAGGGCCTTGGGAATCGCTGGAGCTATTCGAGACTGGCAATGACTAAGTCGGGAAAGGCCCACGGGACTCGGGTGCAGTGTTCAAAGTGCACGCACTTTTCAATACAAAGTCTATGGTGCGTAAAAAGCACAAAGTTAGTTTAAGGGCACTTCCGCTGAACCTAGAGGAACAAAACTTAAGACACAGACCCTAGAGGTGTGTACCAGTGTAGGGACACCGGCTTTGCAATGTTACCTCACCCACAGGAAGTGGGTGCACAGGGTCGAAGTGGCGTTGGGTTTTGACACGCAGGTTCTTGGCGCTTGAAGCTGAAGATGCTGCAGGCGATGTGAAGGAGAAGTGTCCGGTGGATCCAAGGGTGGATCTGAAGTGGTGAAGACCTGAAAGCAGAGGGGACAATGTTCAAAGTCACTGACCAGTGACCACCGTGGAACCAGATTGGAACCAGGCAAAGTCGGGTGCAAACAGTTGATGAGGTGTTGCTTCTCTCTGCAGCCACGTGGACACGAAGAGGTCAAGGACGTCCAGGAGTCGATCACGAGCTGTCCCTTAAAGGCTCTAGCTGATGGCGGTGTCGGCAACTCGATTGAAGCAAACAAGCCTTGGCTAATGCAAGCCACGGGGAAAGTGAAAAAGGCTTATTACTCGGACCAGCAAGGTCAGAGTGGGTACTCCTTTCTACAGAAGTGAGGGCAGGTCTGGAGCAACCAGACCCACAGTGTAAATTGTAGGTTTCGTCGCCAAGATGGCCGCTGGCCACGTGACAAGCGGCCGGGATGGCGAGTCGAGTGGCACAAAGCAAAAGGGCCCCACTGAGATCGTGGAGATGCTGGAGAGCTGATCTTTGGTGCAAATGCTGTTCGGTTGTGGGGCTTCTCAAACCCCAAAGCACAGAGTCGAGGGTGCCTCGGGTGCTGCGCAGTCAGCGTCTCGGGGGTCTTTCAAGATGGCCGCTCCCACGTCTCTCGGTGCCTCCACGGGTCCCTTCTTTGCAGGGACTGTGGATCGGGCTGTGAGAAGTCTGGGAAGCTGGGTCTTGTCAGGCTCTGGGCTCGGGCTCCGGCGGGAGGCGGCGGCAAAGCAGACGTCGAGGTGCTGGGTGGTGCCTGTGTTCACAGGGTGGCCCCTCCTAGGCCACAAGGGAGATTCTCTTAAGTCTTCTGAGCAGCAGAATGTCGAAGTCCAGTCTTCTTCTTTGTTTAAAGTTGATTTCAGGATGATCTGCTGTGCAATGGCACTGCTCCCCCTCTTATTCCCATCTGAGGGGTGGATCTCCTGCTAGGTCCCTCCCCTATGGGTGGGACCAGGAAGGGGGGTGGTTACACCCCCTCTCCTTTGTCCAGCTCCTCGCCAGGACTGGGGCTGGAAAGCCCCAGAACCGGTTTGGGCTGGCTTATGCACAGGGACACCTTGTGTGCCCCAGGCATGTCTCAATCTATTCAGCCCTGTCCTACCCAATACACAAAACCCTGTCTGGGGTGGTGCTCGCACCTCCCCAGGCAGGAAACCCTTTGTCCAGGCCCTCCTCGCTGGAAGGACTCCCAGCAGCAGGAGGTCAGACATGTGTCTGTGGTGGCAGCATCCATTTTGTGATGCTGAGGCTCTGTTTAACTTTAACCGGGGTTAAGGCTACACACATGTCGTGTCCCTCTAGAAGGGTGGAATGCTATCCCCGTCGCCAGAACTGGCGAGGGGATAGTATTCCAATTCGTATGACACCTTACTCGACATGTTTTGATAAAGCCAAACCAAAGATAGCATTTAACCGCGAGGATTATAATGCACTTAAGAGTATATGGTATGGCAATATCCCGGAACAGCTTAGGGAGTGGTTCCCGACAGCTGCAGACAGGCTCAGCTCATGCTAGAGCACCATCTCACATATTTCCAAGCACTCTGCCTCCAGGATTGATGAGGCCTTCCATAGGAGTGGCTGATAGGAACACATGTGTCCAGTTTAGGGTTAGGCACAGGCATACTGTACCTAAGTAAGAGGTGATTACACCAACTTACCCCAGCTGAGTGATCAGCCAGTTGTGTCAAATATGGAGGCCAGGCCAGGGGTGGCACAATACATGCTGCAGCCCCTGGTAGGCCTTGGCTACACCTATGCCCTGAGTACCTATGGTACACTGTTACAGGGGCCTATAAGGTGAACCAATTCCAATTGTGTTATGCACCTAAGGTACATGGAGTCCATTTTAAGGAGAGAGCAATCAGCCTGGGGCCCTGAATAGCAGGATCCCAGGCCAACTAAGTCAAAAACCAGCTAAACACCAGGCAAAAAGTTTGGGGGTAACCATAGTCAGATATCCACCTTCCTACATTACGGAACAGGCCTTGCAGGTACTGGGTGATGTCTGACCCCTCTGCTTCAGAAGACCCACCCACAGACTTGGATGTTGTTCCGCCGAGAACCGCTTTTGAGGTCTTCAGCATGGGCCTGCAGATCCAGTTGTTGGTCCCGCAGGTGAATCACCTCCTGCTGCAAGTGTGAGACCTCCTCACATTTGGCATGCTCCTGATCTTCAATGGCTGCCACCCTGTCATCCAGGGAGTCCACCTCCCACCAGAGCTCACAAACCTCCCCCACCACCTCACGCTTCAGAGTCTGGAAGTCCTCTCGAAGAGTATTGACTAAGGTCTCTAAAAATAATTTAGTTATGGGGCATCAACCTCTCCCGGGTCGGCATTGGCCTGGGATGGTATAGATAGTATCTCCTTCAAAGTACGTTCCTTCCTTTCTTGTTGCGTTGACATTGCTTCTGACGGGGTAGCCCCTCCAGTAGAGTCAGGTAGGCGGGCCGTCGCACCTAATGAGGGCCCCCCCAAGCCTGCAGTGTCAGTGCGGCACACCGTGAGCCCCTTGCTGCCACGGCACTGTGGAAAAGTGGTGGGGAGTAACTGGCCTAAGGAGGCTGCACAGGATGTCCTTCTCAGGTGGTGTATCCCCCCACTAGCTGATCAGCGGATGGAGATGACAACAGTGGTGGGGTCCGAGGGTCCTGCTCCGTGGCCCCGGGAGATGGTATCTCGTTGCCCACTTCATGGTCTCATGAGCCTCTCCCTGGCTCTCGTTGCTGCATGTCGAAAATGGCCAATAACTGCCCCTTGAAAGAAGGGGGCCAAGCTCTTAAGGTCCCCCGGGCAATGAATGCCATCCTCCGCAGAGTTGCTAATGGGGCCAAGGGAGCGCCGCAGGCCGGTCACGTGGTACCCCCCAAGGCACGCAGTCCACCACTATGGAATGTGCCCATGAGCTGCCACAGAATCGAGTCCACCAGGCCCAAGCATAGGGATATCTCCCGGGACTGTCATGGAGGAGGCCTGGGTCACTGCACCGCCTGCGCTCCCTTCACTCTTCTGCCCTCTTGGTGCTGGCCCTCGGCCTCCACCACCACACCATCAGCCCAGCGTGGGCCGCTCATGCAGTCTAAAAGGGAGGGCCCGCCAAAAACCCGAGGGCCTCTATACCTCTCTCCACACCTCCTCTCCACTGCAGCAAAACCAGTGAGGGCTCAGCAATCCCACCACAGTCCTGCCACATGTAGAGGAAGCTAGCTGAATGCTCTGGCTGAAATTTTCTCCAGCAGTTTTGGCCCTTGTAAGCGTGAGGCACTCCATACCCCTGCTCACGTCTAGCTGGGGGTGTTAGGCGTCTGCCAATGCGCTGTGCCCCTCCGCTCTTCGCACCTCAGGTGCCACTTCTGCAGGGGAGGGGGGACGAGCTCTCCTGGGCCTGCTGTCGGTCCCTCTGTGACGCGCCAACCCACCTCTCAGCCGTTGCTCCTTTTGTGCGCCGCTGTCTGTCCTCCCCCAGCAGCGGCCTCGCTGCGTGACCTCGGCCGCTCCTGCGTCACTGTACCCCCGGCTCATGGACGGGGGGGATCTCACTTCACTTTTGGGGGTGGCCATCTGGAGCATTGAAGGTAGGCGCTCTTCTGTCAGCTTCTGCTGTGCCTCCGACTCCACTCTCGGGATAGGCCACTGGTGCTGCCTGTCAGGCACCAGCTTCAGCTTCTACCGGAGTCCAGGTGCCATTTTCTTCCAAGCTCGTCGCCCTGCTGCCCCGCTCTGCTCAGGGGAAGCGTTCAGTCCACAGCATCAATTTCCTGTTACAAGGCTGCAGATGTGCTGGGGAGCAATTCCTCTCTTCCCGACACTGTTACGGGTGAATAGCTCAGTCTCAGGGAACTTCGGGCATCGATGAGCAAGGAGACGAAGCAACAGACATCTTACCTGATCAACATCTTAGCCACGCCCCAGTGGGAACTATTTTGACGACTCCTGAAGTCGACAGTACTACCATGATGACTATGACATAGAGGAGGTGACAGGGCTTGCCCACAGCTAGACAGCCAGGGACAGGACAAGGGACCAGTTCTGGTGCCTATAGATCAGCGCGGACCCTACATCACTGCTGATTCACAGGGCACCACAGAAACATTTCTAGTTGATACATGGGCTATGACTAGCTCTGTTTCCCGTTCACTGGTCCCAGGAAAGCTCTGTCTGGCCAAACCAATGTTTCAGTGGGTTTCTCGGTTGTGCTGGTTGTTAGCCCCATTTCCAAACCTCTTGCCATGACTGTTGGTCCCTTGATTCACCATTTCTATTGACGTCCAATTGTGGGGAAAATTTGTTGAGACTGGATTTGTTAATAAGATTACATGCAACAATATTTTGTTCTCTTGATGGCGTGTACATGACTATTGGACCACAGGTGGCCTGGGCAACACAATGCTTTACAAAAGATGCACCCCTCCCTACAGAGTTCAAAGATGTGCCACGTACATTGTGGGCTACAGGGGACACGGATGTGGGATTGCTTCAGATCCCACGGTCTCCATCCAGATAAAGGACAATGACAAATTGCAGCGCATTCCCCAGCATAAGATTTTGCAGGCAAGACAAAAGGCTTTTTTATGAATAATTTGGGATTTGACTAAATCTGGTGTGGTTGAAGAGCCAGTGGCGAATGTGTGTAATAGCCCTATTCTTCCTATTCTTAAGAAGTCGCTCTTGGATTCTTTTGATGCGCACCCTGACATTTACCATTTTGTGATCGACCTCAGAGAGATCAATAAAATAGTGGTTCCCCAGTACCCTGTGGTCCCAGACATTACCATGATACTGACAATAATTTCACCATCAGCCAAATTCTTTTCCATGATTGACTTAAAGAATGCTTTCTTCAGCATATCGATCCACACAGATAGCCAATATCTGTCCGGTTTTGCAATAGCCGGTCAAAGCTTTAGATTCTGCCGTGCTCCACAAGGCTATACGGAAAGCCTTAGTATTTATAGCCAAGCTTTGAAGGCTCAATTGGATTCCTTGGAGCTTCCCCCTGGTAATGTGCTGTTGCAGTATGTTGATGACCTCCTTGTGGCTTTGGACACTGAGGATGGTGGCAAAGAAGCCACAGTTAAATTATTGTTGTCCTGTGCTTGGTACTCCTGATTACCAGAAGCCTTTTGTGCTCTATGTGCATGAGGCAGACAGTTGCACGCTTTCTGTTCTAACACACAGTTTTGGTGGTAAGCAGAGACCCTGTGCCTACTTCTCTGCCATGCTCGATAACGTTGCCAGAGCTCTCCCGAGCTGTCTGAGAGCTGTTGTGGCAGAGGCAGTTTCTAGCAGACAATCGGCAGGGCTCATCATTGATACTGCTCTCACAGTAATGGTACCTCATGCTGTGGATGCGCTTTTGAACGAGACAAAGACACAACACCTTACTAGTGCACGTCAGACTGGATATGAGCTGACCTTGTTTGCTCTGCATATTACCATCAAAAGAAGGGTAACTCTGAACTCAGCCATATTACTACCCCTCCCTTCGGAAGAAAAGGGCAATGATGTCCATGATTGTTTATGTTGGACTGAGGAAGAAACAAAAGGCCAGGTAGACCTGACTGATGTTCCCTTATCTGGCCCACAAGGGGAACTATATGTTCATTGCTCTTGTTTCAAGCTACCAGATGGCACCACCACTGCAGCCTATGCAATAACAATGTTACACACTGTAGTTGAGGCATCCCGTATCCCACACCAACTGGCCCAAGCTGCAAAGTTGGTCACCCTTCTCAGGGCTTCCGAGTTGAGTGAGGAACTGGCTGTTTAATATCTACACTGACAGTCAGAACGCCTTAGGGTGGCCCATCATTTTGGGTGCCTCTGGGCAGAGAGAGGGTTCTTAACTTCAAACTAACTGTGAATACAGAACAGCCCATCGATAAATACATTGCTGTCCTCATTAACACCGATAAGTTAGCAATCGTGAAATGTAGCGCTCATAAAACACAGATCACAGATGATGTTGGGAGGAAATGTGTTTGCGGACCAGACAGCTAAGGAGACAGCTCGATCAAAGATAAAAAATATGTTTGTGGCAGGTCCTGCTAGGACAATGGAATGTTCAAAGAAATTCAGCCTGAGGCGACTCGTTTGGACGAGGATGGGTGTTGGACTGACATGGTTACCATCTAATTCCTACATGCTCCCATGGCCCAGAGATATCAGTGCTAAAGGAATATGCAAGCTACTAGACCCAGTATGGCAGAATGATAATATTGCTAATGTAGCCACACACCTAGTAAAGCATTGTATCATTTGTTTGAAGCATAATCCTGGACGAGGTACTCCTACGCCCACTGGTAACTTTGCACCGCCTCCCTTCCCTTTCGAGGTTCTCCAGATGGATTTCATCAAAATGGAACGAGTGAATAACTTGAAGTATGTACTACTGGCAGTGATATGCGCATTCAGTAAATGGATTGAGGCTTACCCTGAGGTAATTGAAATTTTTATGGTCAAGTATGTCCCCTAACGTGTACCCCAACGTCTCCATGTACGTGCTTCAAGTACATGTAATTTCCCTCCATGACCGAATATGAAGACGCAAATACATTTCCGTCCAACGTTAACATGTCCTCTTTCAGATCCACCATGAATGGATCGATAATTCAGTTCCTAACTATACCATGCCAACGTCTTTACATGGTACACTTTTACGTTTTTCCTGGCTCTGCCGAGCTAGGCCCTGATTTCTGTCTCCGAGCCCTTTCTGCTTTCTGCCTCTGAAAGCTGCAGCATGGACACATATCCCTGACCTCTGCCTTACTTCCTGCCAAGCGAAGCGGTGCCTGGCTCAACCCGGCCTGCCTGCCAAGACAGTATTTTGCCTTCAAGTTATCTGTTCAGCCTCCTCGAAAATACATTCCTGTCTAGTGATTTAGGTAAACATCTCCCCGGCTGCAGAGCAAAGAGCAAGCCTTCCTGTCTCCATGCAAGTAATTTACAGATCCCGTTGCCATAGTAGGCCCATGGCCCCTGCACATAGACACGTAGACATATATGCACGCACTAGTATTCAGTATAGATTAGCCTCTGCCCGAGAGACCTTTTACTTCAGATAATACATCCTCCAAACATAAGATACCAGATATGTTATAGGTCCAGGTCGTTCTGACATCCCAGACTTCTGTCTCCTCTACTAGTGTTAAAGTTCTCCCCAGTTACACGTCTATGTCACGTCATGCTAGCTGCGCGCGCATCCTCACTTCTTGCTGACTCTGCAGATTACCTCTGTGCACACACCCACTTATGACACTTTCTGTGACGTCTACATTACGTTCACATTATACGCCTCCGTGTACGCCTATTACACGCCTTCTTTCACGCCCCTTGTTACCCACATGTGTTCTTATCTTCTTCTTTTCACCTGTTACGCCTACTGTAGTGGATTCAATGATGTTACTTTACTATATATAATGTGTACTGTTAATAAAACGTAGACTGTCCTTTCCCGAACCCTAGTGGTGACGGAACATGATCTCCAACCTCGAGGTTTTTCATTAAAACCCGTATGACTCAGATACCACGGACTCTGCCTCTCATTTTAATGAGCTGTCTTGTAATGATAATTATACGGAAAAATTGACTAGGTAAATTTATTTACCACATAATTTGGCGCCCGAATAGGAACCCCTCCCCCCACCCCACGCGCCGGCGATGCGTTGCAGGCCTTGTCCCCTGCCACAGCCGTGACGGACACCTATGCGCATCTGCAGGTTTTCCTGTATCTCCCTCAGGCCTACGGAGGTGACGGAGACTGCGGTCGACATCCAGACGAGGCGGTGACGAGTGCGGAGGATCCCGACCAGAGCCCAGCCGAGAGTAGCAGTGTCCGAGGTATCCAGAGGCCCACCTGTTCCGAAGTATCGAGGCGCATGCGTAGTAGCAGTAGCGGTCCAGTCCAGAGTCCAGTCCAGTCCGAGGCCTTCAAGTTCAAGTTCAAGTATTGCTCCCGGTGAGTACCGTTGCTAGGGAAGCATCTAGACGGGTGCATTAGTTTGTGTCCGGTAAAGACAGGTCTGGGTACACAGTCCTGGTCCGTACGTGTTCACTTAGGTGAGCGCGGTATGACGTGTCTCTTTATGGGACCGGTCTGTACTGTTTAGCAGTGCATCTAGTAATTCAGTGATTCAGTGATTCACTATTCAAGCCTTCAAGCATCATTTCTTGTGATTCCAAGTATTGTGTTTTATGTACTAAACAGTATCTATTCGAAATGTTTTAATGTGTTTTATGTCGTGGTATGAATGACTGTTTGCTTTTCATTACTGTGTTTATTGTGTTCGAGTCAAAGTCATAATGCCGTTATTTACAAAGTTACGTCAGATAGGAACTAGGAAAGGGATACTCGAAGAAGCAGTGCCTGTCCCGCCTAGGGACACTCCAGGATATTTTATGTACCACAAGCACGGCTTAGACGCTGTGTTGTATTTAGATTTATGGGTGGATTATACTAAGAATCTGGAAGAGAAGTTTAAATGGCCTGTTTCAGGAGCATGGGATGCTGAATGCATCATGAGAGTAGAAGAAGCATTATGGAAAAAGAAAGCCAGACAATCTCAGAAAGATGCCATAGAATTGTGGCGTAAAGAATCGCATAGACGAACAGAAAAAGAATTCAGAAAAGCAGAGAGAAGTAGAGAAGAGTCCGAAAAAGCCAAAGAAAAAGAGTTACTAGAAGAAGGAGAACAGGTCAGATCAGAACAATTAGACCGTCAAAGAAATGCCCTCATTACAGGCATGTATTCAGTTCTTGCCGAGGGCCTGCCTAAGGCGACCCCGGAAGTACCCTGTAACTTGCCACCACCATTGGTTCCGACTAAAGTACGTCACCATAAGACCGCAGCAGATATTTTCCTTTCTTCCTATTTGGATGATGTAGCTCCCGCATATACCAATGTTCCCGTACGTCCTGCTAATAATAATCTGCCACAGCATATTCCTGCTGATCAAGTCACGACCCCTCCACGTCCAGGATTACTTCCCGCACCTGTTGTCACTTCCCCTTCTGCCGCTGCCACTGGTCCCCCTATTCCTGGTCCTCTTAACCCTTTTTCTACCGATGCGACTCAGTCGTCCCCGTTAAATGTGTCTTTCCCACACGCAATGACGTCAAGTCATGCTCATGGTTCTGCCTCAGGGGGTGCTTCAGGAGGTCCATATCACACCCCGCCACAATTACATCGAGTGACAATGAGAGAGTTAGCTACACAACGTACTCCGGCAGCGATGGCGCATGAAAAACTTAAACAGTATCTTACGGATTGTAGATATGATCCAGTACCTGGCAAGGCAGGAGAGATGATGTTAGCCTCGTTACGTCTAAGACGTGTTACAGATTATCTAATGTTATTACCAGAAGTGCCAGAACATCTAGACAACATATATCATTTTATTAGGACAGGAGAGAGGCCAGAATGTGTTCGAGAAGCCATGGCCTATCAGAAAGTTGAGACACAAGGTTTACTTTTACGATTCTTGATTAATTGTTTGATAAGGGAACAAGATCAGACAGGTGTTGTTAAGGAAGAGATGAAAGTACTGACAAAATGGAGTCAAAATATTGCGGATGGCAAGCATGATAAACAGAATTGTATAGATGCCATGTCCAGAAAGATCCGTAAAGAAATAGTAGCCATACATGCCCGACACAAGGCTGATAGGACAGCCGAGTCAGACGAAAAAGACTCCTCAGAGGAAGAAGAGTCAGAGAATCCAGACCCATCTCAAGATATAATAGCGTATGTAGGGAGAGCGAAACCTCCTAGACAGTATCCTTTAAGTAGTCCTTTCGACAGACCCATTCGTCCAGAAAGCAAGAAACGTTACCTTTCCCCGATACCAGAGCAATGTTCTCTTGAACATATATTCCAAGTTACTGACAAAATCCTGAAAGAAAGAATAGGTTATCATGAACTTACTACCTTACGTGATCAGGAACTAGCCCGGTCAGCAGTCCAATGGGCCGGGGATGACAGTATATATAAAGATGATCTAGTAGTGCAAACGTTTTTAAGTCTTACTCCAGAAGAACAGCGACTAGCTGGTATATATATGACCCAACATCTCATTACACAGTATTAAAACCAACAATCTGATCCAGGTCCATTGTACAATCTATTGCAAGACTTACTGCTGAGAAGATGGAGAGGTCTAGGTACCGATTTAATTGATATCATTTTAGAACAACGTCATAAATATAAAACGTTCCTGACTCCACGTCTTGTTTCCGTTCCACCCCCAGTTAGACAGCCATATCACCTAGACAGACAGAATCCCTTACGAGAAGTACACCCAATCCGGAAGCCAGATGATACGCTTGAACGAGTGTTTGTGTACACTCCTTTGACTAAAATGGAATTATTGGAAATGAAGAAAATTGTACCTTGTCACGATAAAGATCCTGCAGGTTTTCACCGTGAATTGAAAGACATGTTACTGATGGGTGATTACACATATTCAGACATTCTTAAAATGTTGAAAGTATTGTTGCCAGCAGGGATTTAAGAAAAATTGAAAGAGAAGGATTGGGAGGTGGGAGATAAAAAGATTAATTGGACCGAATTAGAGGACGAAGAAAAAGGACGTACCCCAGGTTTAGGTGTTGGGGAGAAAACTAAAGCATTACCAGGATTATTAGTACAAGTTTTGCCTAGATTATTGACAGTTAAAAAGGAAGATTGGGATGCAATCTCAGCCTGCAAACAGAAACCAGACGAAGACACTAGTGATTTTTATTCAAGATTCGAGAAATGTTTTATTTTTAATAGTGGCCTGAAAACAAGTAGCGAGTCATTCCCACATCTCTTCGTGACCAAATTAGTCGAGAATTCCTTACCCCAGGTTAAGAACCGAGTATTGAAAGTCGAGAGTACATGGTAAGCTAATACGCCTTCCCAAATGTTACAAATGTTACAGTACCACCAGAATACAATCAGAGAGGAACACGGTCATGAACAGAGACGCATGAAAGACATCAAAATGAAAGTATTAGTTGCCCAGTCTGTTCCAGCAGATGGTCAGAAGAGGGGTAACATGCAGAATACACAGACTAGTCGTCCTACAGGTCCTGTTAAAGGAAATTGTAATTATTGTAAGCAGCCAGGTCATTTTATAAGTGAATGTGCCGTTCTGAAACACAATATTGCTACAGGCAAAACGAAAGAAAGACCACGTCAGCCTAGACCAGAATATGTTCAACAGAATATTCAACAGAATCCGCAATCTGCTCCACAACATGCACAGCAACAGACCGTAGCAGTTCCCCAACCTCAACCCATTGCCGCAACACAACACGTCACACAACAGATGTACCAATATGCACAATCCGAGTATCCAGATTACCAACAGTATTCATGAAATAGCCTAAAGAGGGAAGTAGGTTTGCCTCTCATCGAGATTCCTGTAGATCAAGAGGGTCCTTATGTGCATAGTCAGGTATTAGGAAAAGACAGAAAATTTTTGATTGACACAGGGGCAAGCAGAACTACCATTAGTCATGACGAGGTTCCAGGGGCACCCCTCTCAGGCTCACAGAATGTTTCCCTTGGATTTTCAGGAAAACCTATTGTTAATGAAGTATCGAAACCAGTTCCCCTTGCAGTTGGTCCATTGTCCCGTACTACAGATTTATTGCTTACGAAATCATGTCCAGAAAACCTGCTTGGTATTAAAACGCTGAAGGCTCTAGGAGCTGTAATTTGTTGTTCTCCGGAAGGAGTGAGATTGTTTTTACGTGACTTTAAGGGTCACTATGTGTTGAGAGATTTTGATCCCCGATTACAGAACGTACCACCGCATTTATGGGCACAAGGTCCGACTGATGTAGGTTGTATGCATATCACTCCATATCATGTTACTCTTAGAGAAGGTGTTGTTCTGCCCAGAATCCGACAATACAAATTGCCACCTGAGGCTGTAGCAGCCTTATTGAAAATCATTGACGAGCTCATTGCTCAAGGAGTAGTTATAGAAACTGACTCCAATATTTGTAATTCTCCAATCATTCCGATTCTTAAACGTACTGATCCAAATGCACCCCCAGTTTATCGATTAGTGATTGATCTCAGAGAGCTTAACAAATGTATCATACCTCAGTTTCCAGTGGTCCCAGATATTTCATCCCTATTGACTGCTATTGATTCCGAAGCGGTGTTCTTTACTGTAATCGGTCTCAAGAATGCCTTCTTTAGTGTTCCCATTGATCCGGAAAGCCAGTATCTTTTCGGATTCAGTTTAAATGGCCGAAGCTTTAAATTTGCACGTGCACCTCAAGGGTTCACGGAAAGTCCGAGTATCTATAGCCAAGCCTTGAAAAAACAACTTGACAGTATCCACATGCCTGCTAACACTGCCCTACTTCAGTACGTCGATGATCTATTGATCACCGCCCGAAGTGAACAAAAATGTGAACATGCATCTCTGACAGTTCTATATTTTCTGGCCGACAAGGGACACAAAGTGTCTCCTTCGAAGCTGCAATTCTCTGTTCAGCAAGTTGTTTACCTTGGTCACTTGCTGTCCAAGAGGGGGAGACAGCTTACACCTGACCGCATCCAGTTAATTGTACATATGCCACAATCCAAGACACAAAAGGAGGTACGGGCCTTTATAGGCCTAACCTCTTACTGTAGACAATGGATTCCTCAGTACGCATATCTAGCCAAGCCCCTTATACAGTTGACAACCCAGGAGGCAGCGTCATCGACTGTCCTCCCTTGGACTCAGGAACATACACAAGCTTTTGACGATTTGAAGAAAGCCTTATATCAAGCACCTGTTTTAGCGACACCATGTTACAGCAAGCCTTTTACACTTTTTGTCACAGAACGCGAAGGTACTGCATTGTCAGTACTCACCCAAGATCAAGCTGGTTCACACAAACCATGTGCTTATTTTTCCAGTACATTAGATCCAGTAGCCCAGGCTCTGCCTGCGTGCTTGAAATCTGTAGCAGCAACAGCTCTAGCAATCAGACAAAGTGATTCCATAGTATTAGGACACCAATTGACAGTACAGGTTCCACATTCCGTGGAAGTTCTTTTAAACCGAACACAGACTCAGCACTTGACTATAGCACGACTGACAGGTTATGAATTGACATTATTCCAGCCACACATAGAAATCAGACGCTGCAATACATTAAATCCTGCTACACTTTTACCGTTAAGTACAACAGACCCTATGTCACATGACTGTGTGGAAGTCATTAACATTATAACAAAGCCCAGACAAGACTTGTCAGATATCGCATTACCAGATCCGGACCTGACACTTTATGTGGATGGTTCATGTATGAGAACAAGTACAGGAGAGTTAGTGGCCGCATATGCAGTGACCACGAAACTGAAGTCATAGAAACACATCGTATTGACACACTGTCTGCCCAGGCAGCAGAACTCATTGCTCTGACCCAAGCCTGTATTCGAGCCAAGAACTTGAAAGTTAACATATACACAGATTCTCGTTATGCATTCGGAGTTGTACACGACTTCGGAGTCCTTTGGCAAGAGAGAGGTTTTTTAACTTCCCACGGTGCCAAGATACAGCACGGTCCCCTCATTCAAGCTCTGTTAGAAGCAATACATTTGCCTACAGCCATAGCCATCATGAAGTGTAAGGCACATACGAAAGTCACAGATACCATTTCCCAGGGTAACGACCTGGCAGATCGAACAGCCAAGCATACAGCTCAGACTCATACTCAGATTGATATGACAAAGACAGTAGTTCCGACACATTGCATGACAGTTAGGGATCCCGCACTAGATGTAATTGACATACAGACACATGCCACTCCAGACGAAATCAAGAAATGGACAGAACTAGGAGGGATCCAGACAGAACAGGGATGGATGACGAAGGGAAAAGCCACATGGTTTCTCCCCGACTCTATGGTTCAAGTTATCATTAACACAGCACATAGTCCTGCACATTTAGGAGAAAAAGCCATGTTAGACAGTATTCAAAACCTTTGGTTCAATAAGCATTTACGAGCAGCCGCAAAACAGAAAGTGCGTACTTGCATGATCTGTTGTCAGTTCAATCCAGGTAAAGGCATTCCCGTAGAGCAAGGTGGATTCCATCCTCCTGATCACCCTTTTGAAGTCCTCCAGATGGATTATATCCAGATGGAACGTTGTCGAGGATTCAAGTATGTCCTCGTAGTTGTATGTGCACTTTCCCGATGGACAGAAGCATATCCAGTCCCAGATTACACTGCCCCGACCACTGCCAAGCAGTTGGTTCGCGAATTTTTCCCGAGGTTTGGTTTGCCTCGTGTCGTGTATTCAGATAACGGACAGCCATTCTCGTTCGAGCTCATGAAGCAAGTTTCCCTTTTGTTAGGTTACCAATGGAAGTTCCACTGTGTTCGGCATCCCGAAGCAGCTGGATTAGTAGAGAGACACAATCAGACTCTGAAAACACGTCTTGCCAAGGTCTGTGCAGAAAAGGGTGTAGACTGGATAGTAGCCCTTCCAGTTGCTCTCTTCTATATGCGAATGGTAGCCCATTCTAGGACAGGGCTATCCCCGTATGAGGTGGTTTTTTGCCGGTCACCGAATATGTGGGGGACGCCTCTGCCCCGTAAATTAACCGATGTTGACAGTAATATGCTGACAGATTACCTTGCTTCCTTGATGTCTGCACTACAATCATGTCGTTCGCAGGTCGCAGCAGCCTTTTCAGACAACACCGAGGTGAAGACACACAAGATCGTCCCTGGTGATTACGTGTACGTTCGTAATTTCGACCGGTCGAGCCCTCTGGAGCCCCGTTGGAAGGAGCCGAAGATCGTTTTAATGACCACAAGGACTGCAGTGAAACTCGAAGGGAGAAAACATTGGCTCCACTCGAGCCACGTCAAAAAATGTTATGGACTTCCGCCAAAAACTGTTTCCCAGGACTGCCGCATTCCAATCGTTGATACTAAACTCCCCCTGGTAGAGAAAACTCCGTCCCAGGAGTACAAATTAAAGTTGAGGTCTAGTAAGTCAGACAGTTTAATTGTTTAAGTCCCCCCCTGGGTGAAGCGGTTAGACAGGTTCCTGACATGTACAAGATAGACCCACATAGTGAGAGAGATAGACAGGAGATCAAGAAACAGAAATATTGCAAGAATCTCCATAGCCGATGTATTGTATTTTTACTTGTCATGTTTTTTCTGAGTCTTACGATTATATGCCTAAGCTATGTGTTACACGTATATGTTCCTATACAAGCACATTCTTCCTTTAATGACACTGAAGATCACACCTTTAGTGATCTGCCCCGCACAAACTTTCTTATCGACTTGCACTGCGTAACAATTCCTTCATCCGTATGTTACATCATTCTCACCAGACCAGCAATGTCACTAATTGCTGGGTATGTGGCCGACTCCCTCCCTACCAGAAAATGATGGGAGCCCTGCCTCTTTTTCCTTACCCGTTTACACATAATGGTTCATGTGGTGCATGGTTTACATTGATGTCCTCGTTAGATAGTAAGTCCAAAGTTTCCCAAGGTAATTGGATATGGGGAGACCTGAATAGAGTTATGAATAAGGCATGTTTCCCTGACAAGGAGGGTCTTCCCCAAATGACAGGTACCGATCTAGAAAACGAAGTATATGGATTAGGTAATTTTACACTCAGCCTCATGATTTTGAATGTCCAGTCAGAAACTGGTTCGAACTTACCCTCAATATCAGTTTTGCCAGTGAAGGGTGACCTATGCGTTAGAAAGAAACGTTCAGTACAACTAGGACACAGCGATTGTAATACAGTTATTGAATTCAGTGATAAAGGCAAGTCTACATTCAAAACTTCCCGACATTCCTATTTCATTTGTGGCCATACAGCTTATATACGTTTACCTCTAGACTGGGATGGTACTTGTTACATTGCATTCCTATTGCCACCTGTTTTTCTAGCCCCACCTGACTACCATAGAAATTCTCATCTCATTCATGTTAGACCCAAGAGAGATCTCCCGATTGTCGATTATACTGAAACCACATGGGAACAATACACAGATTTCAATAAAGGATTCTTTCCTTATTTAGGAACTGTCTCAAATAGTAAACTGATATGTAAATTGACCAGAACCCTTGAAGCAGTAGTAAATGAAACTACTTTTGCCCTAGGAAACTTAACAGAAGAGCAGTCTGCTATGAGACTTGTCGTTCTTCAAAATCGTCTCGTCCTTGACGTCATCCTGGCAGATAGGGGCGGGGCTTGTAGAGTCATCGGATCCAGTTGTTGTGTTTTCATTCCAAATAACGCACCGTCAGTATATAGAGCCATAACTCGGCTCCACAAGATTGCAAGTCAGATACACCAGAATCCAGGCACCTGGACTTGGTCCGGTTGGCTCTGGAGCATCATATCAGCCTGGGGATGGAAAGTCCTATCCTTCCTTGGAATAGCCCTACTCATAGTATTTAGTTGTTGTCTGTGTCTACAATGTGGGCCAGCGATTTGCGGCTTGTGCGCCACATCATGTATTCCCCATCCAAGTCCACATTCTCATGCCCGAATGAAAAAAGATGAACAAATGATGTTATATGAACAGATAGATGGACTCATGAAGATTGATATCTCCTGAAGGGAACGTAGGGGACAAGGAGGGAATGAGGTAATTGAAATTTTTATGGTCAAGTATGTCCCCTAACGTGTACCCCAACGTCTCCATGTACGTGCTTCAAGTACATGTAATTTCCCTCCATGACCGAATATGAAGACGCAAATACATTTGCGTCCAACGTTAACATGTCCTCTTTCAGATCCACCATGAATGGATCGATAATTCAGTTCCTAACTATACCATGCCAACGTCTTTACATGGTACACTTTTACGTTTTTCCTGGCTCTGCCGAGCTAGGCCCTGATTTCTGTCTCCGAGCCCTTTCTGCTTTCTGCCTCTGAAAGCTGCAGCATGGACACGTATCCCTGACCTCTGCCTTACTTCCTGCCAAGCGAAGCGGTGCCTGGCTCAACCCGGCCTGCCTGCCAAGACAGTATTTTGCCTTCAAGTTATCTGTTCAGCCTCCTCGAAAATACATTCCTGTCTAGTGATTTAGGTAAACATCTCCCCGACTGCAGAGCAAAGAGCAAGCCTTCCTGTCTCCATGCAAGTAATTTACAGATCCCGTTGCCATAGTAGGCCCATGGCCCCTGCACGTAGACACGTAGACGTATATGCACGCACTAGTATTCAGTATAGATTAGCCTCTGCCCGAGAGACCTTTTACTTCAGATAATACATCCTCCAAACATAAGATACCAGATATGTTATAGGTCCAGGTCGTTCTGACATCCCAGACTTCTGTCTCCTCTACTAGTGTTAAAGTTCTCCCCAGTTACACGTCTATGTCACGTCATGCTAGCTGCGCGCGCATCCTCACTTCCTGCTGACTCTGCAGATTACCTCTGTGCACACACCCACTTATGACACTTTCTGTGACGTCTACATAACGTTCACATTATACGCCTCCGTGTACGCCTATTACACGCCTTCTTTCACGCCCCTTGTTACGCACATGTGTTCTTATCTTCTTCTTTTCACCTGTTACGCCTACTGTATTGGATTCAATGATGTTACTTTACTATATATAATGTGTACTGTTAATAAAACGTAGACTGTCCCTTCCTGAACCCTAGTGGTGACGGAACATGATCTCCAACCTCAAGGTTTTTCATTAAAACCCGTATGACTCAGATACCACGGACTCTGCCTCTCATTTTAATGAGCTGTCTTGTAATGATAATTATACGGAAAGATTGACTAGGTAAATTTATTTACCACAACCCCACTAAAGAGAATACAGCCATGGCAATGGCAAAGGCACTTTTAAAAGAGTTCTTCCTGCGCTATGGATTGCCGCACGTGATTTGGAGTGACAACGGAAGTCACTTCAATTCAAAAGTGATTGAATTGGTGGGCAACAGCTTGCATATTAAGCAGACGTTTCATGCAGCGACCAACCCTCAGTGAGTAGGTTTGGTTGAGAAGTGCAATGGTACTCTCAAACTGAAACTGGCAAAGATTCAAGAAAGTACAGGATTGCGATGGCCAGATGTGTTACCCTTGGCCTTGTGATCTACCAGAGTGACAGCGCACTCTAGAACAGGGTTGTCCCCGTACGAAGTTGTCTTTGGACACCCTGCTAATGTCTAGGGTGTGCAAAGACCCAAGCGCTTTTCTGAGATAGAGATAGAGTGCCCCCTGCTTGTAGACTATTTGTATGAGTTGTCTAAAGATCTCCATTCTCTTCACCAGCAGGTACATGCCGTGTGCAGCCAGTACTAGAAGGGCCTGGACACCGAATTCGGCCCAGAAATTACATTTTCATAGACAAAGCTGCTTGGAGCAAGGTGAAAAGGCCGGTCATTGTTCTACTCGTCACTCGCACTGCAGTTAAGGTAGACGGCAGATTGCACTGGATTTATGCCTCTCATGACAAACGGGTGCCCCTCCCGCTCTCGAATGACCACTGGGTCAACAACGGCATCGCTGATCAGGAGTGTGAAAAGGTGCCAAGCTTTGTTCCCTTCTCTGATGCCCGATTGCTGTGGGCGCGGATTGACGAAGAGAGTGACGCAGCCCTGTCCGAGGTGATTCCCCCAGAGATAAGGGCTGCCTTGGATCACTCGGTTTCCGATACACAAAACTTTTAGTCATGAAAGAAGGACGGCGGACCAGCCGAGCAGTCTAGGAGTTAGGGAAGGACTTGAGCTTATGCCACATGTGCTGTGCCTAAGGTGGCTGTATTAGACTAGAGTGAACAACACTGATGCACTGCCCTGGACAGGATAGTTGACGGTGTTTGCCAAGGAGGGATAGCGCCCTATCCTGAAAGAAGAGGATTTGTTTTTTCAGCAAGGGCTGCGATCGCGCAGCTCCCCCGTGGGAATGCTTCATAGCACCGTTGTTGATGAACAATAGAAGCATACCAGTGCAGCTCTAAAAGGGCACTGGGTGACATTTGCCCCCTGGTACTGTTGTTGCAAAAGTGGCTCTAGTCCATAAACATTTCTTTTCCCTTGTGACACATATAAGTTGCACTTGAAGTTTTCTAAATGTATCCCTTTGGTTGTCCTATCTGGGATGAGGAGCAGCCCTTTGGGGCTCAGCGGCCCACTTCAGATGGGCCTGTTTGGTCCTCTTAGTCGACTAAGAGTAGGATAGTGTTTGTTGTAATAATATTGCTTGCCCTACTGGTTGTATTTGGGGTGCTGTTCTTCTTAGAAGAGAAATATGCTGTGCATGCTTGGTTAAGTACTACGCCAACAGCTCCTGAACATATTTTTGGTACTTTAGCACCTCATAAAGAGGAACCCAGGAAATCCAATAAGGATAATATTTTTATTCAAACATTGCACTAAATGCATGCTGTTTAGAATGCAACGAAATGTTGGGTGTGTGGGTTGTTACCTTCTCTCACGCAACAAAGTAAGAACTTGCCGCCTATGCCCTTATCCGATATTAATAGTTGTGAGGGATGGTCCGCTCATTCTCTCTAGTTGACTCCTTGGACAAAAGAAGTACTGGTTCCCGTTCTTTGACAATGAATGTGTATTCCCATCATAGATCCCCACCTGGTGTTTCCCTTGGAGATGGGCGGTGTGATTGAGTGTTCTTAAATTCTTGCCTCAGGGCTACAGATCAAGGGAGAAAGGCAAAAAGAAAATAGATGGATAGAGATAGTGTTAGAATTAGGGGTTTCTGGTTGGCGCAAGTATTCACTTGTGACAAGCAGGGACCCTCTCCTCTAAGTCAGGGCGAAGGAGGACCCCTTAGAATTACCCTTGCTCACCCTCTAGGTGCATGGCGTGAGCAGCCAAGGCTATTCTCCAGGCGTTTCTGAGTTAAGCATTTGCAGTCATACACACAGTAAATATACCAATCCCCCCCCACAAATGGACACCAGGCTGTACTTATGTAAAAATATGGTTCCTTTATATAAAAATATATCTGAGCAGTTAAGACTTATCACGAGACCAATATAACTATTTTTAAGTAGGCCACAAGATTGTAAATAGGCAAGCGTTTCTTAGTTACAGTTTAAAATGTTTCTTCTTAGTCTCCTTTACTTCTAAACAGTTCTCTTAGTTTTCTGGGTATTTTCCTTCTTAAACCACCTAACCCCGTGTCTCTGTTCTTTTGGGGTAAGGTGGGATTGACCCGTATGTTTTCAGCGCTCCGGTGCGCTTCGTACCGTGTGGTTTCTGGTTGCCCTACCGCGACTCACGCATCTCGCAGTGCGGTTTGAATGGAGACCAGAGAGGGGCCTCGAGAAACCCATGGCCTTTTCCGGAGGTGGGGGCTCTCTGCTGCAGTGAAGAGCAGGGAGGCGATGAGAGGAGCCTCAAGAAACCCAGGGCCTTTTCCGGAGGTGGGGGCTCTCGGCTGCAGTAAGGAGCAGGGAGGCGATGAGAGGAGCCTCGGGCCAAGCGCACAGGGAAGGTAATGCGCTCCGAATACAAAGGCTTCAATTCCCCAAATGCACTTCCGATTCGGATCAGATTCAAATAGCAAGTGCACACTTTACTATAGACAGGGAAAAAAGAATGTTGCAGGCCCGAGCCCGTGGTGTGCACAGTACCTTTAACTTTGAGTGGCGAAGGCGGAGGCGGGGCGCACAGCGGCTCTGGGCACAGAGCGAGGCTGGTGTCCGAGGCATTCGGTCTTTGTCAGGTCTGTCCTTTGGATCCGCAGTCACGGTGTGGGCATCAGCGGGAGCGTGGGGGGCCCTTCTGCGAGCCTCCAGCGGCGAGGTGGCAAGCCTGGCACAGCGGGGGAAGAGCGGCTCAACAGAGCGGGGCTCTCTCCCGGCGGGAACGGTCAGGCGGCAGTAGACACGGCCAAGGAGGGGCTGTGGGGGCACCAGGTCACGGCTCCGGCGGGGAAGAAATCCTCACAGCGATCACAGACGGGCAAAGCACAGGTTGAGCCAGATGGTCCTGTGGCTCAGGTCAGGGGGCAAGCTCAATCAAGCCCTTGGAGAAAGTTTCAGCACAAGTCTGCAAAGTCTTTTCAGCAAGTCCTTTCCTCTCCTTCCTCAGCAAGGCAATCAGCAGGCCAGTCCTTCCAGCGTCTTCTTCTCCTTCTAGTTGAGCAGAGGTTCTTTGTGGGAAACAGGATTCTGATTTACAAGGAGCAGGGCTCCTACTTTTATACAGCATTTTCTTTGTTCTTGTAGGCCAGGCGGGCCTCTGCATTTCTTCTTTCAGTCCCTGAGCACTTTGTTGGGTGTAGTCTGGTCTCTTCTTTCAGTGTGAGGGGCAGGCACATCAGACGCTCCACAGGAGGTGGAGCCAGCATTGTGTGTACAGGGGCAGCCAGGAGTACCTTGTTGACAGTGCTTCTCCCTTCCTGGGCCAGGTGTCGGGCTGAGTCATCAGTCGCTCCCCAGGGGGCAGAGCCAGCATTGTGGTGGCAGAGCACAGCCCTATTCAGAGTCCAGGGGCACTCCAAACTCCCACCAAGGTGCAATCCTTGCATTCACCACCAGTCATCCCCCAGCCCTGTCACTCACACAACCCAGACAGCAGATACACATCCTAGCAGAGGCAGGCTGAAATGTTTAGGCAAGCAAATGCTAACTTTCTAAAAGTAGAATTTGCAAACACAGGATATTAAAATAAACTTTACTAAAAGAAGTATTTTATTATTCTGAGTTCAGGCATACTAAACTTGACTTTCTACCATGTTCACTGAGCCTGCTGGGATTATAGGGTGTAATAATTCCAGCAGCCCATCTTGACCTAAGAGAACAGGTAGCCTTACAATAGTGAAAAACGAATTTGGCTGTAATTCACTATTAGGACATGCCACATACATCAGGACATGCCCTACCTTACACTTACAATGCACCCTGCCCTTGGGCCTACCATAGGGGTGACTAATATGAAGCAAAGGGAAGGTTTAGAGGCTGGCAAGTGTGTGCACTTGCCCAGCCAGCATGACAGTACCAGACTGCACGCAGGTTCTGCAATGGCAGACCCTAGACACATTTTAAAAGGCTGCTTCTGTGGGTGGCGCAACCAGCGCTGCAGGCCCACTAGCAGTGTTGGCATTTACAAGCCCTGGCTCGCATGCTGAGCTAAGTTCCCTGCTGTTACAAGCATTCTACAGGAACGTGTGTGGTCATGACGAGCTCAGCTCATCATGAGCACACGAACACCGTGACTCATGACGAGCTGAGCTCGTCATAAGCACAGGAGCGCTGTGCGCGCCCTCCCTCCCCCAGAACAGCGGGGAATCAGCCCTACATGCAAAGGGTTAAAACACCTTAGTTTTGGATTGGCTCCGAATGTCCTATTGCCCATGCTTAGGAACTAAGGCCCTCATTTATGGGATTTTGGCGTAGGGCAGTGCAGCAAGTCACCTTGCTGCCCTGCCCTATGCCAAAGTGAAAGGACAAGAATGTACTTTATTTATGCAATACAGTGCTTCCCTATCCTTTCTCCCTGTGCAAGTTCCATTTCAGCACGCTAGCGCCATTGTAGGAACCCTTCAGGCCAAGAAACAATCCTAATAGGCGTTTTCTTCTTTCTTTGTCTCTTGCAGAATGTAGCACACATAGAAAATATAATTAAACAAGGAGAAATAAAGATAGTTATCATCGTTATGCCTCAACTCGGGAAGCATACAGATTTGGCACTTCCCAGGTATACAGTAGTTTGTAAATCTGGAGCAGCATCAGAATCCATTGGTGTTGCTTGGAAACACCCACTGCAAAATCCATAGAATGCCTCCCAAGCGCAGAGTAAGGTTACGCAGCGATTTCCACTGTGTCGCCTTACTCAAGATTTATGAGGCCACAGAAAGCCCTGCGGAGTGACTTTGCATGGCTTCCTAATTCTGATTCAGTGTCCTGCGTCATGCATGTGCCACTTTACGTGGTGCGACAGTGACGCGAGGATCTCATGAATAACCCCATAAGAACGTATTGATGCTCAGACTTGCATTTTCTGGAAAATGGTTACTCACAACATTTTATCATATTTTAAATTCATGGAACAGTCTAAATCATTTATGGCTATAAATGTGTAATCCAAGCTTGCAAGTGTTGATTTCAAAGTATGAGCGTGCTTTAT
Source organism: Lissotriton vulgaris (assembly GCF_964263255.1). Taxonomy (NCBI): domain Eukaryota; kingdom Metazoa; phylum Chordata; class Amphibia; order Caudata; family Salamandridae; genus Lissotriton; species Lissotriton vulgaris. The sequence continues at coordinate 383,128,830 of NC_141689.1, forward strand.
TCGACTGTCTACGGAAAACCTACCATATAAAGCTAGAAACCTCATTTTATATAATTAAAAGAGTCTCCCCCTGTTTATTGTTTTGCTGGTTAATCATTGGTGCCTCTGGGATTTTCCAGTCCTGCTCTGTGTGACCTATCATCAGGTTTTAGTTAAAATCATTTGCTTTAATGAAGGTTGTGTTTTTCAGATGTGCTTCTAATGAATTGGATTGAAATTAGTGTTTACTGCGATGCTTGACTAGTTTGCACGACCTTTGAGCAAGATTCAAATAAATGTTTATTATTAAAATGTGAATGAAGTGAATCAATAATTTTTAGCCTATTTCCCCGAATAGCCAGAGAATTTCATAAACGTCTCCGTTGACTCCAAATCTGATTTTAGCTGAGACAAATGTGGATACCCCTTCTGATGGTCTCTCTTTAGTTGACTTCTTGCTGGGTTACCCTAGCACTCAAAGCCAGGAGGGCTAGTGGGTTTGGTGTTTCACGTCTCCTGGATACAAATATTATCAAATACAGATAAATAATTCACGGACTCCTCCTGCATTTCAGCAGTTTCCTGGGCTGCCATGTCTAGGAAGTAATCCGCAGTGTGGTAAGTTTTTCATTAATTTTCCATTGCTTTGTTCCTGGGAAGTTATTTAGTTAGGCTGATGAGTAGCATGCTTGACTTCTTGAGTTTAAATCCTAGTTCATATGGAGACTTGAAGGTGGAGAGGACCGGTCTATTCGTTCACTTGGATGGCGTTTATCTGCAATGGTGATCTCCCTCCTGCCTTAGAGTTATTGTAAGATCTTAATTTATAGTAAGAGTAGATGACTCCAGGCCTGATGCTGCTTTATTTATTGCCCTAGGTTCATGTGAGCGCTCAGGCTCAGAGGTTACTACTGTTAAGTCCCACTCTACAAATTGATACTTCTATTTTACCTCTTTGGTGACTCAGTTCAGTTTGGTGTCATCCTGTGTTATTGTAACATATTCTAGTTGTTGGAGAGCTCATCTAGTATCATTGAACATTAGCAGAAACTATTAATTCTCGTTGATTTTCCTCAGGCCCAGACATTTGTTCAGCTTATTACTGACCCAAAATAAAAGTCCTTCAATTTTACCAAAGGCGGAAACTTACATATCCATTGCAATAGATTGTTTCGACACAGCAGAGAACATTACATTATGTGCAGCATTTAATTCATTCCATGATCCTGACTCATTACCCAAGCCATGTCTAAAAAGAGAAGAATTATTACCTGATGACCAGAAAAGGGGCGGGGGGAATAATCTGAAAATCTTCCACCCTTAATTCTTCATCAGAGCTATCTTGGGCAGGCTATAAAGTTTGGATTAGAATAGACTCAGTTATGTTGTCATTGAAAGAAACGCAAAAACAGCCGTTGACGAACAGAATACAGAACAATGTCATACATTCACCCCAGTACAGAGATATGGGCCTAAATTCATAGTTTTTTTGCACTCAACACCACCCGGCTATTCCTCTAAATTAATACCATGTACTTCAGGTACATGCCAGATTGGTTACTGGGTCTGGGTCACCCTTGTCTTTGAAATTAACTACATTATTTGCTTTTTCTGACATAGGGCATGATTTAGATCTTGGCAGATGGGTTACTCCATTACAACGGTGACGGATATCCTGTCCGCCGAAATATAAATCCCACTATATAATATAGGATTTATATTTTGGAGGACAGAATATTAGTCACCGTTGTGATGGAGTAACCCGTCTGCCAAGATCTAAATTAGGCCCAAAGTCTTGTAATTTCCACTACTTCCTTTCCCAGATTTGTTGTATTATTGTATTATTCGTTGTTTAATTGAATTCTTGTATCCTGTTGTGGGTGAAACATGATCACTAATAGTCAGCTAATGACAGATTCAGGTGGGATTCTTAAGAGCTGAACAGAATTAGTATTCATATTTAGTAATATGCCTATGATTGACGACTGATGCATCAATGGTGTCATCCCCAAACCTATTTGCTGACGGTTTTTATAGGCCAGTTGTAGGAGAATAGGGTCTGCTTCCTATGGTTACCCCCACTTTTTGCTGTGATTCTCTGGTGTACTTTAGGTACATACCAGATTGGTTACTGGGTTACCATTGTGAGCCCCTGTATAGTGTACCATAGGTACCCTGGGCATAGGTGCACCCTAGGCCTACCAGGGGCTGCAGCATGTATTGTGCCACGCCTGGTTTGCCTTCCAAACTGACACCACAGGTCCGTTCATACAGCCTGGGTAAGGTGATGTAATCACCCCTTACTTAGATATAGTATACCTATAGTATACTTACCTCTGATCCAAACAGGGATGCTGTGGCAATGCATTACTGGATTGCTACGGCGGTAGAGGCCATTGCACCTGCAAAACTTTCACTATCACGTAAACACTTAAAGCAGTAAAAAGCAGGTGCAAGAGATTAGAACATCAATGGACACTAAATTACAGTGATGCGGACAAGGCATGCTACAGAAAGGCCTTGAATATGCTACACCAATCCATAAAAAGGCTAGAAGAGATTTCATTGCGTCCAGTATTCAGAAAGTGGACCACTCAGGCAAAGAAGTCTTTAAGGTAGTCCAATCCTTTTTTAAGCTAAGAGCTATTGAGACGGAGGTGTCTTCAACTCCGGCTATGTGTGAAGACATCTTATTTGACAATAAAATTCAAAAGGTATATGACACCTACTCTGCCCCGACTGTGACAGAGAGGTCAGATTCTACTCTAGCCAGTGTGCCCCCTCCATCGTTCTTACCTTTTGCTCCAATTTCGCATCAGGAGGCTCTAGCAGAGATTAGAAAATGCAAATCAGGGGCCCCTGACGATCCCTGCCCCCCAAAACGCTGGAAGATGATTTCACATTCCCTAGTCACTACACTCACTCATGTCTGGAACTCATCCCTCACGTCCCGAATTTTCCCCGACTGTTGGAAGCATGCTACGCTGCTTCCCTTGAAAAAAACAACCCTCCGGAGCATCTGGGGATTTCAGCAATCTTAAGCCTATTTCATTACTTCCTGCGCCCGGGAAAATGCTGGATAAACTGATCCAACGCCAACTGAACAATTTCATTGAAGGAAATAATGTACTACATGAAACTCAGTCAGGCTTTCGGTCGGGCTTCAGCACCGAGACGGCCCTCTTAGAGGTAGCGGAGTCGGTCAGATGGTCATTAGATTCAGGAGCATCAGCAATGCTGGTGCTCCTGGATCTATCTGCGGTTTTCGACACGGTCGATCATGCTAGTGCCCGTTCTCAGAAAGTCGCCCTTAGCCCCTTTTCATCCTCAGCTAAACCTTTACGGTGTGGTGTTCCCTAGGGGTCAGCCCTGAGCCCCTTACTTTTTAATGTGTATCTGGCCCCTCTCTTCACCTTAATTGCCAACTGGGGCGTCAAAGCAATTTCATACGCTGACGATACTCAGTTGGTGCTCCCTTACCAAGATCAGACGAAAGAGGCCTTTAGCAATTTTAAGGGATGTCTCCGTGATGTCGCCATCTGCATGAACATGAACAAACTAAAATTAAATGCAGGGAAAACGGAGGTGATCTTTTTTGGGAAAGGCCCTGCACCCTCACCAGATCTTTGGTGGCCTACTGAAATGGGGCCTCCTCCTTCTCCTAGTTCGAGTGCAAAAAACCTAGGGGTGAGGTGAGATGACGATCTCTCTTTCTCCGCCCACATTCAACAAGTAGCGGCAGGTTGCATTAATAAACTTAGATATTTACGAAAATTTCTGGACTTACTACCCGAATTATACCGCAAACTTGCAGTCCATGCCACAGTAACTTCTAGGCTGGACTATGCCAATGGCCTTTACTTGGGCTTACTGAAGTATGCTATCCAGCAATTGCAACTGGTGCAAAATGCGGCTGCAAAGCTGATCAAACACATACCGTGCAAACAACATATCTCAGCACATCTGCGGGCGCTGCACTGGCTACCAGTGGCAAGCAGAATTGAGTTTAAGGCTCTGACACTTGCCTACCGTGCTTTGCAGGGCAATGCCCACACTATCTCAAACTAAGACTCCCCCGCTACAAACAGGCACGCCCCCTGCGCTCAAATGCGCAAAATTTGCTCCTAGTCCCACGTGTCTCTAGAGCTCTGCTTGGAGGGAGGACGATCCTTGACGCTCAGCCAAATTGTGGAATGCCCTACCACTCGAACTGCGAAATGCGAGCTCAGAATTGTGTTTCAGGAAACAATTAAAAACATGGCTTTTTAATCACTAAACGTCTTTTTTGGCACTTGTTACACACACCCCCCCCCATTGCTCACTAAGCGCCGGGACACCTCAGTGTGAGGTAGCTGTTGTGCTATATAAACTTCAGTATTATTATTATATCTATGTATACATATAGACACATATACACCTATAAGTCACTCCTATGGCAGGCCTTAACAATCCTGGAGGCAGAGTGCTTGGTTTTATGTGACAGGGTGCCCTAGCATGAGCTGAGCCCCTCTGCAGCTTTCGGAACCATCTCCTTATAGCTGTTCTATGATATAGCCATACCATATACCCTTAAGTGCATTATAATCCTTGCGGTTAATGCTAACTTTGGTTTGGCTTTATCGAAACATGTCATGTGAGGTGTCAAACACTTTGGAATACTACCCCCTCTTCCTCTCCCCCACACCAGTCCTGGCAGCGGGGGTAGCATTCCACCCTTTTAGAGGGAGAAGACAAGTAGTTACTGGTTTATCCAGTTAAATTTAAAGAGAGCCTCATCATCACAAAATGGATGCTGCTGCAACAGACACGAGTCTGACCTCCAGTTGCTGGACAAAACTCCGGCAGGGGAGGGCTGGACAATAGGATTCCTGTCCAGGGAGGTGCCATCACCTCCCAAGACAGTCTTTAGTGTATTGGGTCTGGGAGGGCTGCATTCAGTGAATGCTTTCCAGACACTGCCTGGGGCACACAAGGTGCTCCATGCATTTCCCAATTCAAACTGGTCGCTAGGGCACTCTGCCCCATCTCTGGCGTGAAACTGGACAATGAAAAAGGGGTGTAACCACCCCCTTCCCAGGTCTACCCATAGGAGGGACCTTAAGGGTAGTTCAACCCCTAAACTTAGTATAAGTATAGGAGTCCAGTCACTAGGACTTTAGATTACCATGGCCAAAACTTTGAAACATAAATCTTGAACCTTCGACATTCCATTTCGACTGGAAGATGGAAGACATCTCCCTTGTGGTCAAGGAGTGACCACCATGTTCAAACAGGCACCAACAGCAACTTTGCCGGTCTGCATTTTCAAGGCTCCTGCCGGATCCCAAAGAATCTGCAACACAGGACATGGACTTCCATACATCTCTGACTCCGAAGTTCGCTCACAGCAAAGCTGAGACCCGTGGCAGACACGAGAGACGTGGGACCAGAACTCCTGGACATCCTGCATTTTTCAAGGTGCACTCATTTCACAAGGTAACTTGAAGTTGTGCATTGGGGTGCTAAAGCCCTAAACCTGAGCACCATTTGCATTGAAGCTCAGAGGCCCCCACTCCATGAGTGACCGGTGGGCCCCGCTTTTGCATTTCAGCTTGACGCATCTTTGTGGTTAGTAGTCCATTGACTAGTGAGCCCACCAAAGAATTTCTTTTGAATCTAACTTGCTTTCCTGGTTGCTCCAGGCTTGCTTCAACTTTCCTGCAAAGAAGTTCCTCAGACCTTGCTGGTCTGCACCAATGCCAATCTCGACATCCTGCGTGGGTTGCGTTTGCCAAGGCTTGTTGGGTCCAGTCCGCATACCAACACTGCAGTCAACTAGGTCTTTTGTGGTACAGCACGAATCCAGCTCCTGGACATCATTGATGCCTTCTGGTCCTCGTGGCTAAAGAGACAAGCCTCACATCTTCACATGAAATCACCCGACATCTGGTGGCATCTTTCTATCGCCGCCCTGGTCACTGGCAAGTGACCCAGACTCTGTCCCTTCTGCTTTCAGGTTCTACAAATCTTCGATCCACCCTTGGATCTACCCGGACACTTTTACTCTGGTCGCCTGCAGCACTTCTTTGCAGCTCTCCATTGAAAACGACGACGAAACTCGACTCGAGAAGACACCTATGCACCCGTGGGTCTTGAATCTCGAAGTGTCCTAATTTAAAAGGGTTTCATCGTAGTCCATCCGGAAGTGTCTTTAAATTGCATATTTGTAACTTCTACTTTTCTCATAGAAAGTCAATGGAAACCCGGGGCTGTGTTTAGACACTGCACGCGTCTTCCGTGGGCCTCCTACTTCCTAACCTTTGGTTGTTTAGAGAAGCCCCCACGATTCCACAGGCCCCAGGCCTGCTTTCTAATTCTCTTGTGGTTCTTATACCACTATTTTAGTATATGGGTTGTAAGGCCCCTAGGCCATAACGTATACGGTGCAACTTATCGTATAGTAATTGAGTAACTTGTATTGTACTTTTACCTCTGACCTCATAAAGAGTGCAGAGGGGTTGTCTTTAGAATAATTAGATATATATTTGATATATACCTTGTGTGGTGTCCTTTCATTTGGACTCAAGGGATTGTAATTGGTAAACCAACTTGCTTAATACGCTCTCTGAAGTCTTAGCCTGATGACTGCTGGTCCATTCTACCACTAGGATAGCTTTCTATAATGGTGACTTTACAACCCCCATCAATATGGGTCGATTAGACTGGTGCAAGATGCCCACTAGAACTAGTGGACATCATATGCAAGGCTAACGTCTCACACCAGTCACAGTAACTTCTAATGATATATGCTATTTGTTTTTACTCCGGATGTACTCCTGAGATTTTTGTTGGTTATTTAAGGTCTTTCAATTCTATTAGCTAGAAGACACCAAAGTGTTACTTATATGAGAAGTGAGTCTTTCTAGTACGGCTTGAATGCAGGCTGTGAGACTCTGTTGGGGTGCTGTTTTGGAAAGAGATGGATTCCTAAGGTGTTTAAGGTTGTGAATTAGGCGATGATTGGTTAGATGTAATGAGGCAGAATATGGCAGATGCCCTTTTTTAAGGCTCCCAAGTATTAGTCATGATGTTGATTAGTTGCTGTATGCAAAATTTTCCATGCAAAAATACAAATGCATCGGGGTTAGGAAAACAAGTACTTCAGGGGATCCATGAATGATTTACCTTGAAAAAGCACATACCTTAAAGGAACTGATTGCAAGTTCCACTCCCTTATCTTGCAGGGTGGTGGATTTTTGAATACATATATTGGTGTTGTGGCTCTCATGCTTGTGACTACTGTGTCAGTCATGGCACTTGCTGAACGTGCTGTGGCTTCTATTAGTCTGAGTCATACTAGAACTCACCACTGTGGCATCCTTTCTGCTGTCCAGGATTAACAATAGCTGAGGTCATGTGTGTGGTATTATTGGCCCCCTGTGTAATCTGCAGTTAAATTAGAAGCACAATCTCAGACTGGCTTGCAAGGTGTACTAGCCTTGTTTCAACCAGAAGCTCTGTTGTGAAGTATTAGACAAATGTTGAAAAATCTAAAATATACTGTGTAATTAAAATGTTTAACAAGAGGTTGTATAACTTAAGCACAGACAGCAGTTGAAATTTAAAAATAACAAAGCACTTTAAAAGTAGGCTATTTTTATGGTCTTCATGTTTCAAGCAATCAAAAATGCATGAGGATTTTTGTCTGTCTGGAAAGTACGTTCACACTTTAAAAAGGCGTGTTCTAGATGTCCACCTTCTTCCTATTGATGATTCTCAGGCTTTGCACAGTGACAAGCTTCATTGGTTTTGCTTCCCTTGTGGTCAAAACTTGCTTGTTCTTGACTAGGACAATCCAATCTGGTTCTCCACTTCACTCCTGCCTCTTTTGATTACTTTACAAAGCTCTGGACAATTCCTGCCCCGGTTATTACTAGTGGATGTAATATTTCTCTGCTACTGACTCAGCCCCTCTGATGGGAAAAAAGAAATGATCATTCCTCTTCTCAAAAAGCCTAATGCTGAATCTGAGGACCTCATTAACTTTTTTCAGTTCCACTGTTGCCCTTCCCTTCTGAAGTTTTAGAAAAGAAAGCCAATTCCCATTGTTTTTATTTATTGTTGAAAACAATTTATTAGACACAATATAGTCATGGTTTTGCACCCTGCATGAGAGTAAAACCTACTGGACTTCTAGTAGTCAAGAATGATGTCCTCTGCATGTTAGACCATTGGGCAACACTGCCTAACTATTTTTGGATTTCAGCACTGCTTTTGACTCTATACTCTTTGACATTGTCTTTACCACCAGGATATTATATTCAGCAGGATGCCTGGACATTGCTAAATTAATTTATCAGAGACAGGTGTTAAGCTGCATATCTTCCCCCTTTCCTGACATCCGACCTTTCCTATGCACCTCATCTGCATTTTAAGTAAATGATTACTCAAAGTATGATCTAATATTGAGTAAAAGTCGTATTTCATATGTTTTATTTTAAGAAAATATTGTTTAAAACAACATATAAAAATAAATTCTTTAAATATACAGGGGCAGATTTTCAAACCCCATGTGCCATATTTATGCCGCCGTTGCGTCACTTCTGTGACGCAGCAGCAGCGTAAACCATGCGCCACGTTGTGCCTTATTTACAACATGACGCATATAGGGACATGTGTCACGTTGTAAAGCCCTGCGCTACATGAAACCTGCATTTGGTTTCATGTGGGCGTTCCAGGGCAGGGTGGGTGTTCCGTCTCAGGAACGCCTCGTAAAATTGATGCAGTGAAATCAACAAGATTTCACTAGTCACTTTTACTTCCATGCTATGTCAAAATCCTGCTTGAAGCAGGCGTAAGGAGTGACACAGGATTATAGACATAGGGTGCTCCTGAGCATTGCTGGAGCCGCGCTACGCTTGCGACAAGACTCCAGAAATGCGCTGCATTTACGCTACAGGATGTGACACACATCGCACTATCCCAGCGCCACTGTGTGCCGCATTGTAAATGCAACGCATTAGTGGTGACGCAGGGAGGGAATTGCTTGTTGCATCTTTTCTAGCGCATCCCTGCTGATTTGCAGAGATGCACCAGAACTCGTAAATCTGCCCCAAATTATATAGCTTTATTGTTTGTGCCTTGTATTCGACTGACAACATGTGGCGGCGGGGTATTCTCCCACTTAACCCCTTTATACTGGAATAATTTACCTCTTCACCTTCGTCTCTGCACGGATTACAATACATTCAGATAAATGCTTATGATTTTTCTGTTTTAACAGAGCTAGCTCCAAGATGCCCCTCCTCGGGCTATTGATGCACTGTAATAAATGAAATTACCATAACATAACAAATATAATAACTTACAAATATTTCTCACATTTACATGCATTTCTTGGTGAGCTGTGCCAAAACTATTCTCACTTTCCGAGCTGAATGGGAACTTGCAAAAATCAAAGCCCGCCTCAAAAACCCCACAGTCGACCTGAATCATCCGAGCAACTTCTGATGCCTCTACCTGCTTCCTTATCCAACCAAAGTACTTGAAACCATCAACAATCAACTTACAACCCACCTCAAACTTCACCATCTTGTAGACAAAACTCAATCAGGATTCAGACATACCCACAGCACTGAAACCACATTCACTGCGACCACGATGACAATTAAATCATCCTGGGCAGAGGAAAAACAGTGGCTCTCATCCTGCTTGACCTCTCCGTGGCCTTCAACACTGTCTCCCATAACACTCTCATCAGAAGGCTCCACAAGATTGGCCTACATGGATCATCTTCTCAAATGGATCTATTCCTTACTCACGTGCAGAACCCGAAGGGTCAGGCTGCCACCATTACCATCAGAAATTTGTCTTTACTGACACTGCCAGGGAACCTCCTTACAATGGGGGATCCATTGGAAATAGCAGGCCCCTCAAAGATGGTACTTGAGAAGTGGTGCAGAGGTTTCGCGAGGGAATGGGTTTTTCCTTGAGAGGGCGCTTTTAGGGTCTGGGAGCTTTTGGGCTGGGTTTAGCTTTAGAAAGTTTTTTTTCTTTTTTCTTTTTGGGTTGGGTTCAGGGGAGTGGGGAGTCTGTTTCCAAGGGGTGGAGTGGGAAGTGTAAGGGATGGGTTGGGCATTGGAGGGTTTTTTGGGACTTTGGGAGGCAGGTCAGGTTTCACAGGGGTAAGGGCAAACATGACCTATTCACAAGAAAAATGGGTAGGGTGTTCAGGATGGAGTTCGGGTGAGGAGGAAGATGGGTCTGCTGTCTACACTGTGTGTTATATCAGTGTCTGGTGTATGGGTGAATGTGAGCTTTTGTGTTTTTTTGGTGGAAGTTATGTGGATTTGCTGGGTGTTGTTGAAGGGTCAGTATGTGTTAGTGTGATGTCTGTGATGTCTGTGGGTATGGTTGTGTCTATGGAGGTGTCAGTCTGTTTTGCTGTGATGTCTGTGGGTATGGTTGTAACTTTGGATGGGTCAGTGTGTGTTGGTGTGATGTTTTCGGGTATGGTTGTGTCTGCGGAGGTGTTCAGTGTTTGTTGTTGTGCTGATCGGGTATCGCTATGTCTGTGGAGGGGTCAGTGTGTGCTGTAGTGGTTTATGCAGGTATGGGTGTGTCTGTGGAGGGCTCTGTATGTGTTGCTTTAGTGTCTGTGGGTATGCTTGGGGTGGTGGGGTGTTGAGAGAGGTGAGTGTCTGCTGTGTGCAATGTATGTCTTGGGTTTGTGTGTGGTGCTTGTGTCTGATGTATTGTGTACACATACTTAGGCATGTGTGTGTTTGGGATATGGATGGGAAGAGGAAATGTGGATGCTGAAGAGGCAGGAAAGGGTTGGAAGGTTGAGATAGGTAGATGGCTGCATGAGGGAGGAGGCCAGAGCCTAAGGAGATTCTGTACAGAGCAGAAGAAGTGAGGCAGAGAAGTAATAATGTCAACTTAAAAAGGGTCAGGCAAATAGAACAGTACAAGGTCAAAAGCAAAATAACTCTTTTTTTAAAAAAAAACCTTTTTATTGAAAACAAATCCCCCTTTTTACCCCTAATACAAGGCATGTACTTTAGTTACAGTTTTTATATTCAATCATGATACAAAAGAAGAAGGAGAAACACAAGCATAGAAAAGGAAACATAAATTATTATATAACTCTTCTAATATACTTTCACTTGTCCAAGATTCAGTTCTATGATGAGGGAAGAACCACATAATAGCACACATATAACAAAATACATTAACAAGCTGAGCAGGAAAGAGAAGAAGAAAAAGAAAAACAAATGAAAAAACAAAACACATCAAACAGTATCAAAATTGCATATAGGGACATCTAGCTCACCATCTCATTTTACGGGGTAAACTCAACTCCTTGATCCCTCCACTTCGTCACCGGACCCCAAATTTTTAATCCTAACTTTTTCCCTCTTCTCCCGTTCCTGGCATATATTGCCTTTTCTAGACTGTAGGCTGACAAGAGTCTGCCTAGCCATTCCTAATAAGTTGGAGATATTTTATCTAGCCAAGCCGTTGCAATTGCTAACCGTAATATCGCCATAGCCACAAACAAGAAGTAGCTAAAATCTAGTTGTACTTCTGCATCTATTACCCCAAAGATAATAATTTGGGGTGTCAGTTTCAGTTCTATACCTAAGGATTTTTAAAAAAACGTCTCAATTTCTTCTTGGATCGTTTGTAAATGGGGGCAAGACGCAACCATATGCACAATATCAGCTTGGTCTGAGCCGCATCTAGGACAAGTAACTCCCGTGCTTCCCCCCCACTGTGCTATCCTTGCCGGGGTGTAGTATAGTGAGTAGATGGTTTTAAAGTGTTGCGCCTGAAGTGGGGCTGAACAAAGGATGTCCTGCCCCCAATTTAAGGATAGTTGGAATGTTTCTTTACCTATACCCAACTTATGTGCCCATTTTTGTTCTTGTTTCTCCAGGTCATCCACTTTATTTTTAATCAGTTCAGCATATAGATTTGTAATTGTACCCCCTACTCCTCCCTGTATAAGGTCCAATATTGGATTTGTGTTAAATCCGTTCGGGCCTCCTTTCTTTGCCGCTATAAAACTCCTAACTTGCAGGAACCTAAAAAAATGTCTCTGATCCAGATCATATTTTTATCGTATTTCAGAAAATTGCAACATTACCTGAGTCCCGATTATATCTCCCTGTTTACTTATCCCCCGCCTACCCCAGTCAAGAAACGCCGTGTCTGAAAAAATTTCACGTGGAAGTGTCTCATTGTCTATCACCCTAGTATACCTATTATACTTCCCTAATCCAAATCTTTTTGTAAAAGCCTTCCAGATGTTGTAGGCTGTCAATACGGTCTTAAATTTTGTTCTTTTATAATAGGAAGAGTCAGTTTGTTTCAGTAATTCGTTCTCTGCTTCTGAGTTCAAAACCAGTGCGTATATGGCAAACGTCCCCAATGGGTCCTGTCCTTCAGCTTCTGCCCCTCCCAGTAGCCCAGCCATATATTACAATGCGGCCGCCCAATAATATAATTTAAGATCTGGCACAGCCCATCCCCCTCTCTCTCTAGGTAACTCCATATATCTTAATGCCCTTCTTGTCTTCCCTTGTGCCCATATGAACCTATTTATCATGTGCTCCCAGATCTTAAATCATTTTGCCTCGAATAACAGTGGAATTGCCCTAAATATATACAAAAATTTCGGGAGTAATATCATTTTAATAATATTTACCCGCCCCATTATTGACAGATGTAATTTATTCAATCTATCTAGTTCTCGTTTAGTTTTACCAAATATCGGTACTATATTCAATTCCACTAGTTTGTCTAGTTCTGACATAATTGTGACCCCTAAATATGTACCTTCTGTCACTACCCTCGGATCAATAAAGCCTGCCTTATTGTTTTGTATGATTTGAGTTTTAGAAGTATTCAGAGCATAACCTGATACCTGGCCAAACTGTATCGCCTCAGCCTCCACTTCTCTTATGGCTCCTGCGGGATCTGAGGTAACTATCGCCACGTTGTCTGCATACGCTAGTATCTTACAGTCCCCCCTATGAGTCTTAATTGGGGGGATATTATTGTTAGCTTCCATTTTACGTATGTAGGTATCCATATATAAAGCGAATAGCAGCGGCGAGCATGGACATCCCTGCCGTGTCCCTCGCGTAATTTGTAATGGGAGGGTGTATCCTGCGTTGACCCTTACCCTACGGTTGGTGTTGTATATACAGCTTTCATTGCTGTTATAAAGCCTGCTCCACAACCAGCTCTTTCTAAGATAACCCATAAATAATCCCAGGAGACCCAATCAAATGCTTTCTCAGCATCTAGCAGCATTGTTGCCATCGGGTCCCCTGGGATCTCCATGGCGTCAAACAAGGTAATAACTTTCCTTATATGATGGGTTGTGCCTCTCCCGGGTATAAACCCATGCTGTTTTATACTAACCAACTTGCCAATCATTTTAGCAAATCTCGAGGCCAATAACAGAAAATATTTTAGTATCTGCATTCATCAAAGTTATTGGTCTATAGGACCCTGGTTCATCAGCCAGCTTTCCTTTCTTCAGAATCACTACAATGTCTGCCCCCGCCCAGGATGCTGGTATCGATGCCCCACTCTGAGCTTGTTGGATTGTATCCAGAAGATCTTGCTTAAGTATTCCCCAGAATATCTTATATAACTCTACAGGGAATTGGTCAGGTCCCGCCGCTTTACCTGATGGGAGACTTAGCATTGCCAGCTCAACCTCCTCCATATCACACACTGCTTCTAAAATCTCTCTATCCTCTCCTAAAAGGGTCTCACCATGTGACTGGGAGACCTGTTCATCGCGACTCACAGTATTTTCCAACAGCTCTCCATGCTCAACATGCTCAATGCACTCAGTACCTGTCAAGGGATCTTGCCGTACTAGACCTCCATCGGTCCCAGCCTCTCCATCTGTAAAGACGTCTGCCTCCTCAGTCCCTGGCAGTGAGCTGATTGTAATTCCGTCTTTCACCACCGGAGCGGCAATCCGTCACTCTGAGCCCGTCTCTGTAGCCTGCGGCGTCGTAGAGACCAGCTGATCGTGTCTCGGCGTCTCCAACTCAGGGATCGGTTCCTGCTCCTGTAACTCCTGTAACTCCATGGCGGTATCCGCGGGTGAGCCTGCATCAACACTTGGAGTGAGAGAGCCTGTGTGAGAACCAGCAAAGGCTTCCATCAAGGTGGGTTGCCTTAAAACGCTCTCTTCATTAACTCGCTGTTTCAGTGCTCTCTTCCCCGTGATCATTTTTTCTATGTCTTTTTTCTCCTTTTGTTGTTGCCCAGCGTTAGCGTTGTCTTTTAACCGCGTCAGGGCTTTCCGTGTCTGTGTCTGTGTTTTCCCCCTTAGATTGGAAGAGGGAGCGCCAGAGTCACTTTGCTCATTAAACTCGGCATCTTTCTCCTTAGTTTTCGCTGTTCTTCCTCCCCTTTGCACCATAGTAGTCGTCCGACTATAGAAACAAGCGCGGATGTAGGGATTCCAAATCCTCTTGGGAGGGAGGGCGAGGGGTGAGAGAAAAGTAGACCAAAAATTGTTTATGTGTGTGTAAAAGGCCGCTTTATTAGGAAACAGGTGCACATTACAAAATACAACCTCGGCAAACGCCTTACAAAACTAAACCTCACTAAATAAATAAATAACTAACCAAACGGGCCCCCAAACCCCCACCCCTACATGTTTGGGCCCTCCCCACAATACATCAATACACATTAACATCATTATACATTACGTCATGAGAAAACATTACATCATCAATCAACATTACGTCATATATATAAAAACATACGTCATCAATAAACTTTATTCATCAAACCACAACTGAATTAACATTTGTCATGTCCCCCGTAATCATCGATCCTGCCTGACCCTGCACTCCTGCAGAATACCCCTTTTAAAACTGAACGGTCAAACCATGACCAACCTGCCCCGGCCCCAGTCCAAGAAAATTCTAACGAAATTACAACCAACAATCAACCTGAAACCGAACTGATACACCACGACCCCGCACAGCACCTGCTCCTAGCGACAAATACAAATACAAGAAACAACCCCTGCACACCGGAAACCCATAAAACAGCCTTTCGAAAAAGAAAAATGTTCACCAAAAGTGAGAAGAAAAAACGAGGGAGCGAGGGGGAAGAAAAATACTACAGAAAACAGGGAGGGAGGGTGGGACAAAAAGTTAAAGCACCTAGCCACCAGGTCACCAAACCTAAAATGGTGGCGGTTAGCGGGAACGGTGGAATTTATACTTGGGCTGGCTGGTCCTACTAGACCAGCCCAAAACTAGAACATTCTGGCAACTTCTGGAAATAACCCCTCGCAGCCCTCCCAAACCGCCCGGGGGAGGAGACCTCCCTTCGGTCGGCTCCCTCCCCCAAGCCCCCCTTGGGAGGGAGGGCGAGGGGTGAGAGAAAAGTAGACCAAAAATTGTTTATGTGTGTGTAAAAGGCCGCTTTATTAGGAAACAGGTGCACATTACAAAATACAACCTCGGCAAACGCCTTACAAAACTAAACCTCACTAAATAAATAAATAACTAACCAAACGGGCCCCCAAACCCCCACCCCTACATGTTTGGGCCCTCCCCACAATACATCAATACACATTAACATCATTATACATTACGTCATGAGAAAACATTACATCATCAATCAACATTACGTCATATATATAAAAACATACGTCATCAATAAACTTTATTCATCAAACCACAACTGAATTAACATTTGTCATGTCCCCCGTAATCATCGATCCTGCCTGACCCTGCACTCCTGCAGAATACCCCTTTTAAAACTGAACGGTCAAACCATGACCAACCTGCCCCGGCCCCAGTCCAAGAAAATTCTAACGAAATTACAACCAACAATCAACCTGAAACCGAACTGATACACCACGACCCCGCCACCCAGAAAGGCAGGCGAGTGGGGGGGGGGGTTGAACACACGGAGCCTTCCTTTCTGCCCCCCAACCGCGTAGCGAACGGAAAGATAATGGTAATCAACGCTGCATGGCCAAAGCCCGTGCTAACACCTCACGAAGCTCTAAAAGGTAAAGGTCCATACCCACACGTGACAAATGTACTCCGTCATCTCGGAAAAACTCTACCGATTCAAATTTTATTTCCCTGTGCGATATCCTACTGAAACCGAGGCCCCTGCAGCAACGAGACACCTCCGAATTCACCTTCTTCCTCGCCCGATCCACAGCCCTGGGGTTCACAGCCCCTCTCCATGTCCTACGCGGTATCAACTCTGTCCAAAACACATGGCACCCAGACCAGAGTTCCTTAATGAGGCCTAAATCCCGTTTCATAGCCCGCAGTAATACAACCCCTTTCGTGGCACAAAGATCATTTTCACCCAAATGAATGACCAAAATATCCGGGCATAAACCGCCCACCATGTTATTGTTTAAACAAGGGATTAACTCTCTCCAGAGCATCCCACCTTTACCCTTCCAAACAACATTAAACATACGATCATTAAAGCCGAGTTGTTCTCCAAAGTAGCTCCGTGCCGCCTGGACTCTGGCCCATTTAACGAAGGAATGCCCCACTATCCAGACCGTGACCACTGGCGATCGAGGTCCAGCAACGGATCCTGAAAGAGAAAACACAATTAGAACACATGTCTAGGCTGAGAACGCCTGCGCGTCTTCTGCCGGGCTCCGCACATAGCGCCTGAAACAATTAGAAGACCAGCGCCCCAACCTCATAATATCCATCTCCGTCCAACCTCTGTGAAAGGCCTCCGTGGCTGCACCTATACGAAAAGAATGAGTACCATATAAACTACTATCAAGCCCAATGTGTTGCAGGGCTTTACGGAGAACCATCCGTAACTGATAAGATGTGACAGGTAAACCAGTAATGTGTTGGAATACGAGGGCTTCATCCCCACCCCCGCACAATGAACGCCAGCGCCGCGCCAGCAATAAAGGGCAAGTGAGCTTTGGGACGCGCGCTTGTAACCAAACCCCTTTACCTTTACCCGTTTGATCAGTTTTGGAGCTGGATAGCCAAACATGAACACCTTCGTCATAACAAAAAACATCCCTCCAGTGTAAACCACCCTTGTGCTTGGTCCCCAACAACTCTGAGACCCTAAAAGCTCCAAAAAACATAAACGCCATGAGCATTGAAAAAACACACGCCTCAAAATCATCTGAACATACCAAAGGTAAGACTGTAATTAACCTAGCCAGTATTTGCCAGGATAATGGAGCCCGAGATCGAACAACATGACCCTGTTCCCTGGCCCATCCCTCAAGCATTCTCCTGCCTATTTCCCCGGCTGACGGGGTGTAACCCCATAATAACTGTCCCATAAAAGCAATACCCGCTAGTTTCCCCGCTATAGTCACTTTAGTGAGGCCCTTATCCATGAGGTCTAGTATAAAATTAACAACATCCTCTGACCGCTGCGACAGATCCTCCCGTCTGACAGCTCCAGAAGCCAAGAATTCCCTCCAGGCCAAGGAATAGGCAGTACGTGTGGACACCGATAAAGAACCTACCACCAATTGTACGACCCTACTTCTCCTACACGCCACAGATGAGTCGGCATCCGAGTCGGGGATCTGTCTGCCTCCCTCGCCAGTCCACGGAATCTCCCCCACTGTGAACGAGACAAAGCATCCGCAATGTCATTGTCCACGCCAGGAATGTGTAAAGCACGAAAATGAATGTCGTGTTTCAAACAACCCAGAACGAAAACTCTCATCAATTTCAAAACCTGTTCGTCTCTGGCAGACTGTCGGTTCACAATCTCCACAACAGCCATGTTATCCACACGAAACAAAACCTTCTTGTGAGCCAATTCCTCCCCCCACAGTGTCAAGGCCACCAAAAGAGGGAACAATTCCAAGAAGGTGATGCTGCGACCACCATTCAACCATTCATCCGGCCAACGTTCCGCACACCATCTGCCGTTCCAGAAAAGGTCAAAACCATCACTGCCAGCCGCGTCAGAGAACATCTGTACGTCCCGCTGGAAATCCACATCCCTGACCAAGGGAACACCATTAAAAGAGGTCAAAAAGAACTTCCACATTCGCAAATCTTCCTTTACACCGGCAGACAGGCGCACACGATGATGAGGCAAGTGGTGTCCTGCTAAAGCCCTACCTAGTCTCCTACAAAAAGTCCTACCTGCTCTCACCACCCTACAAGCGAAATTCAAATGACCCAATAGCACTTGAATTTCTTTTACCAAAACTTTCCTTTTGGCCAACATTGTCTCTAGCAGTTGCACCATGTTGCTCCTTTTATCCTCAGGCAAGCGAGCAGACATGAGTACAGAATCAATTTCGATACCCAAGAAGGAAAGGACCGTACTGGGGCCCACTGTCTTTTCCGGAGCTAAAGGAACTCCTAGATCCTCCATGAGCCCATGGAATGTGTCCAGAGCTGCCTGGCACTCCGCGGAGCCCTGGGATCCAACAAAGAAAAAGTCGTCAAGGTACTGTGTCACCAGGGAATGACCAGTCTGATTTGAAAAATACCACTGTAAGAAAGTGCTAAAACATTCAAACAGCGCACATGAGATTGAGCAGCCCATAGGTAGAGCTTTGTCCACATACCATTGACCACCGAATTGGATACCAAGAAGGCACCAATCGTCAGGGTGTACCGGCAACAGTCGGAAAGCAGATTTTATGTCACACTTGGCCATACAGCGGCTGCACCCGCTGTCACAACTAGTGACATGGCCACATCCACAGAAGAGTAAGATACCGACACATCCTCCGGGGCAATAAAATCGTTAACTGAGGATCCTTCCGGCCAGGAGAGATGTTGAATGAGTCTGAACTGACCTGCCTCTTTCTTAGGAACGACACCGACTGGAGAGACAATCAAATTGAGTAACGGCCACTCTGTGAACGGGCCAGCCATCCTACCCTCCTGAACCTCCTTAGTAAGTTTGTTCTGGACAACTGCGGGATGTTCCAAAGCCGATTTTAAATTGGCAGACCACCTCCGTTCCCTGGACCCTAGGTAACCCAGTCGGAAACCAAACTGAAAACCATCTAATAACTTGATTTTTGCAGACTCGTCGTCATAACCCTGTAAGGCAATCCGTAGCTTGTCCAGTTTAACCGGAGTACGAGCCTTTGGCCCCAGAACCCTTATTACCTCTGGATCCCCGACCCCTTGAGTTGGAAGTACCTGAACCTGACTGTTTCCCCTGGTGGCTGCCCGAAGGCTCGTTGTCCCAACATTTAGATAACGGGTGTTTCCTCCCGCAACCTGAACACTCATGCCTGAATTTACAGTATTCCCTAATACAGGAACCCCTATTGAATTCCCAACAGAAACCTGACTCTGAGTGGGTGTTAGAGCTGGACCCCACCCCTCCCCGGGTGGGCTTCCCCTGAAAGGGCCGGTACACTAGAGGTAACCCACTGGCCGTGAACACAGTCTTCCCCCCAGCCGATGACCCCATTGTGTGTTGCCATAAATCATTATCAAGTTCACCCCATTTTGCCTCAGGGTCCCACGCCATCCTGGCCCGAAATTCTTCGTCGTATTGAGACCAGGCAAAACCACCCCCGGTGATCTGAGCTTTACGAATCACATCCATGTACTTAAACAGGGAAACGCTGCGCTCAGGGAACTTTTCACAGTACACACTGGCATAAATCAAAAACGCAGCCGTCCAATTTTCAATATTTAAAGGGACCTTCGGGCGTTTGGCCAACTCAAATTCTTCCTCTTTAGAGCCCTCCTTAGACCGGACTTCTCGATGGAGAAGCTTAAGGAGCTCCACATACTCACCATTCCAAATTCTTTCTTTAGTACTAAGCATCAAGTGGGCACCCAGAGGCTTCGTCACCCCCATATATGGTCATTTTTTGATTTTTAACTCTTTACTAGCCACAGGCTCTTTAACAGTGCTGGAAGCACCAGCTATAACACCACTGTCCGTTTTGTCTGTAACTTTGCTGGAAGCACCAGCCATAACACCACTGTCCACTGTCACTGTAACGTTGCTGGAAGCACCAGCCATAACTTTGTCTGTAACGTTGCTGGAAGCACCAGCTATAACACCACTGTCCCCTTGTTGAGGAATTGTGCTGTAAGCACCAGCTATAACACCACTGTCCCCATGTTGAGGCACTTTGCTGGAAGCACCAGCTATAACACCACTGTCCCCTTGTTGTGTAACTTTGCTGGAAGCACCAGCTATACCACAGTCCCCTTTATTTTGTAAAGACAGATCGTCAGTACCCACTGCAGTGTCTTTGACATAACGACCTTTAACCAAACGGCCATCCGTAATGACCACATCAAGTTCACCACCGGTACCCACTGACACCATAACAGGTTTGGCCTGTGGGACCGTTTGCTCACCTTGTAACAGAGAGACAGCTCTCGATGGCTCCGCCCGTGGCGCCGAGGACAATGCATCCGGTCTCCGAGGTGCCCTACCCGATGGGCCGCGCTCTCTTCTCCCCTGCAGTTGCCTCTGGACCACTGGAGCCTGTAAAACACTATGAGAGGAATGAGAGGGCACCCCCCCCACAAAATCCCGCAGTTCACCTTCTTCGGGACTCTCCTCGTCATAGTCCAACACCACTGAGTCCACACTAGTATGCATCAATTCACCACGGGTCTTACCTAACCCGGTATCAACCACAGTACATTTTAAAGATTTCGAAACTCCAGGTGGGGGAGCAGACTGTACCCGCCTGTACCTCCCTGGGCGCTGACTCTGTTGCTCCATAGCCGCCGGCAAGGCCTGCCACCTATACCTGCTACTCGTTGGGGCCAGCGGGATCACGCCAGACCCTCGTGTGCTGGCCGCGTCGGGTTCCCTCGGTGGAACAGAGAGGGCCGCGCTAGGCACTCTCCTCACTTCCCCTTGGCGAAAATGGACTGGACTGCGCCCTGCCAAGTCTGGAACGCCGCACCTAACCTCGTCCTGAAAAGAAAATGTTTGGACTGGTGTGCTAGGGTTCCTACCATCCACAGACCAACCATACACATTCTCCCTTCGAGTCGAATCAACAACCCTCCTCTGACCTCTCTCCAAAGAACGGCCTCGCGCGTCATGCCTCAATGGAACCACCGGAATCGGAGAACCACCTACCACCTCGTCGTCGTCACTATGATCCAAAGTATCAGGTGCCGAAAAGGAAGCGCGACTAACAGCTCTAGGGGCTGAGTCCTGGCCTACTAAATCCCTCTGAAAAGTACGATGTGCCAGGCCCGCCGCGCCAAAATGCTCCCAGCCTGGAGAACCACACATGAAAAACGGACGCCCAGAGGCCCCAGATAAGTGCGGAGCTGTACTCCTGGGTCCTTGTATAGGCCCGACACTCACCTGACCAAAACCTCTATCGGGGCCTAACAAAGTGCCCTGGAAGCTAAACCCCGCCGCATTCATGGCCCCAGGAGCCGGAAAACCACCCATACCCATTCCGGTCGTGCCAACAACCGCAGGACCCACACCAAAAGCAATCTGACGATTCTGTAATCCCGATTGAAATGGGCCACCCCTCAAACATGAAACACCCCTACCTTCAGCTCGAAAACCTTCACACTGATCCAAACCAGTCATCGCACCACCAAACGAAACATTGACGCCCATTTGGGCCCATTCACCCTCACCTCGAGAGCCACCACCCCCAGAAACCACCTCGCCAGTCGCCGATCCCGGGGTAGAAAACAATAACGGACTCCCCACATTGCCTCCAAAATCAACCGCTCCCGCGTCAGCCTCTTGAGCCACAACCTGTACACCAGACGATAAAACAGTACTGGATCCCACCAATCCCCCCTCATGACCCTCCCCAACTCGAACATTGAGCGGAAAACGACCTAAAGGAGTTAACAATCGTTGACCATCGTCAGGGGCGAACTGAGTTTCACCAACAACCAAACTGTCCTCCTGGGCCCCAAGGGCAACCTGGTCCCGGACGGAGTCCTGCAACACAAATTGCACCGAGCTCCTACGACCTCCGCGCACGGGAACACCGTCCGCAGACTGTCCCCGCCGCTCAAAAAGCGGATCCGAGGCGGAGCGTTTCTTGCTACCTCCCCGTCCACTCTTGCCCCCTTTCTTCGCCCCCTGCCCCCGTCCAGCCTTCAACGGAAAGTCTCCGGTACCAGAAGCAACGAGAAGCTGAAGCGGCGGGACTTGTGAAGGAACACCCGTCCCCCCACTTAACATGCCCGGGGCCTCCGGAGCCTCCGAAGCACCGGGCTCCCCCCGAGTCGACCTTTGCGGGACCGGCTTCCTAGACCGGGAGCGGCCCCTCTCGCTTACCTGACTCGGCCGTCTCCTCTTCGGCGACGAACACGCCATTACTGCGGCCACTACACCGGCAGAGGCCTGGCGGTGAGGCCTATCCTGTCCGCCTCCCGCGAGCAAGTCCAATCGACCGGCATCAGCCAATAAGCGCATCGCCTCCAGAACTCGTGCGTCTTGTATTACTAAGCTCAAAGTAATATCGCTACAGGCAAAGAATGAAAAAGAAACGCACACACACAAGATACTCTTACAAAAAGTTAAAGCACCTAGCCACCAGGTCACCAAACCTAAAATGGTGGCGGTTAGCGGGAACGGTGGAATTTATACTTGGGCTGGCTGGTCCTACTAGACCAGCCCAAAACTAGAACATTCTGGCAACTTCTGGAAATAACCCCTCGCAGCCCTCCCAAACCGCCCGGGGGAGGAGACCTCCCTTCGGTCGGCTCCCTCCCCCAAGCCCCCCTTCAGGAACACCTCGCCGGCAATTAGCTGCCGTATGTATGTTGGTTGAGCACTTCCACCGTCAGTGAAGCGCCAAGCCCAAGATTGCTGATTAAATCTTATGGCAATATTCATTCCGTTATTCTATCCGTTATTCCATCGAAGGCCCGCAGTCCTCAGGTCCACAGGTCCATCAACCGACCTCACCACGGGAGAGAGGGAAGAGTGTGACTGCTCTCAAAGGCTGTCAGCGGCCATCTTGCCCCCGTGAGCAGTTCGCCCCAGGATTCCAAAAGCGAAATAACTCTTTCTGCCGGTTTTAAGATCCCATATACTTCATTTTGAGTAACAGTGACAGTACTCGTATTTATTAATTTTACTGAGAGTAAAAATATGAAAAGCAATTAGATAATAGAGATTCCTTTGAGAATGCAGCATCAGGATTGGCCCCAGAGCATTTTGGCAGGCTATGCCCAGAACAAGGAAGAGCGCGAAGCGGCCGTGTGAAGGTAAGTTGTATGCTTTTTATTTCAAATTCTTTCCCTTAACTCCACCACCAACCTCTCTCTCCCCTCCTTGGGCCCGGCCCACCCCACCCGGCATCTTTGGCACGGCATGGGCCACTATTGATTTTGTAACACTAATCAGGAAACCCCACCACATCTTTGCTAAAAAATTCATAAGGGTCCATGCCATAGTTGTAAAACAGCATAGTAGGAACTTCTAGTCAACACATACAGTTTTGACCATTATCCTTGTGACCTATGGCCAAAGATCAACATCTTTAGACAGCAAGGACAGAGGGGTCCTCTTTTATGGACTCTTATTTAGAACCAGAAGTCAGTCACTTGCGAACATACGTAGGCCTGAATCACTCTGGGGAGCTCACTAGTCTGAGTGAACCAAATCTGGTAAAGCTCAAATTACCCACATTGGACATTCGAATACCTCTCAAACTCTTGTTTTTTCAGATACATTTCCAAATCTGAAGTTGGTTATCATAAAACACAGATGAAGCAGCCTTTCACCAATAATTGGAAGACATTTAGGAAAGATTCTAGCGTTCATTGCCGGTTTTAAGATCCCATATACCTAATTTTGAGTAACAGTGACAGTACTCGTATTTATTCATTTTACTGAGAGTAAAAATATGAAAAGCAATTAGATACTAGAGATTCCTTTAGGAAAAGGATGATTAAGTCTGGACCATGGCCCAGAATTCAATGTCTACAAAAAAAAAATCATCACAATGTTTCGCTTTCATCAGTGAGCTCTGTTTGAATATGGAACAATATATGGTTTTAATAAAGCACTGAAACTGAGATAAACGTTTTATCTCCTGTTTCTTGAGCTGCATGTCTCCTCAGTTCAGAGGACATGAAGACATCCTTGCTTCTTCCCACATCCTTGGGAAGATCGCGGAAGGATAAACAATGGATTGTGCTTGTTTTACATTACGTCAACCCTTCCTCCCTCATACATATGCATGAGGCAAGTAGACTACTAGGATTTCCGAAGATGTGGTCTTCATTTAGACCGCCCACCCATAGTGTCACCTTTAGAAAGCTCAGGATATGTGCCCCCTCCCCACACTTTATTGCAGTGTGGGTTACAAAAACACAGAGCAGACCGTGTTGAGCACTCCCAGCTCCCCCACAAGGCTATGCACATAAAGTATGTGCATATCCAGTTCCTTGTAGACTATATTTGTACATCACCCCTACCCACCCTCACAACCCCAATTCTCAGCATTGGGATTGGGTGGGATCTGAGGAACTTCTTGTTAGTGACTGCATTTAATCAATCAGATATTTGTGAAGCACACTACTCACCCGTGAGGGTCTCCAGGTCCCAGGAGGTGGGGGGGATTTAAACAGCTCAAAAGCTCGGGTTCACAGAGTTGCAGGAAGTACTGCTGCTCCCTTAAAATGTACTTGGCACTCTGGTACCCAAGCATACAACTGCAAACTTTTTGTAATAGCATATAAAGTGCCCATTTCTTGTTTTCATTTTCTCATCAAGTGTGTGATCAGCATGAAAGTGCCCAATGGAACTACATTTTCTCCATTGCTTATATATATGGAAAAGGGTCTGTGTTTGTGCGTCTGTTAGCAGCTGTAGTGTATTACAATATAACTGATTTGTGCCCCCATAGCTGGATAGTGACATTTTAATGGCAAAAATATCTTTGTGTTTGGCAAATAAATATGCATTTCTAAATCCAAACAAAAGACATCCATAACTGTCATAATTAATTCAATATGGTCAACATCTGCAGATGTACTTTGTAACATGTTGTGCTATAAAAAGTAGCATTTTATATTAATAAAGACTCCACTTCTCTCTTTTGGCAAAGGAAAATGCAGGCATTTTGTCTCACCATAATTAAAATTTCAGCTTGTCATTGCTATTTTAGCAGAAACATCAGTGAGCGCGTGATGCCCATTTGAAACTATTGCAACATCGCCATTATGTCACTAAGTCTGTAACTCTCTTAGTTTGAGTAACTTCAACGTTCTGGCTGCCTACTATGAGTCAGCAGAACCGAATTTGGAAACTATTTATATGTTCATAGACTGGAAATTTGTATCTGTGCTTTCCAGAACTAAAATGAACCGAACCTACGCAGCACTATGATTGAAAAAAGGGGTGTGTCTTGTTAAAAAGATATTTAAAAGATAATATAAACACTGCTCTAATATTTATTCCCACTGCTTGTTTTCAGGTGCAGTACACTTATGTGACTGATTATGAAATTGTTTTAAAATGTAGCTAAATGGGCCATTTTAGCACTCTGCACCTACAATTTCACTGCAGTAAAATCTCTAGTAAATGTGGGACCTTTTATTTAGTTTTTTAGTACAGTTTTCCTAGAAAAAGACTAAAAAGCGGGGAGATTTGGCCCTTGTAAATATGCCCCCATTGGTGATCCAGACAGTTTGGAAAATGCAATTTCACATGATTATATTATTTCAAAGAACATTTCTTAATTTGCAAGTAGGTCACCGGTGGGGAGACGCCAGGATTGAAATTCTCCGGGCGTGAAGATTAACTCTGCCACCGGTCCCATGAAGTAAAGCATAACATGCTTTCACATCTGTACATCTGGAAATGCCAGGATTGTCCTTTTTAAAACGTAAGTTCTATCTTATGATACACCTACACCCCTGAGGTTAGGATACACCTTAGTGCGTGTATACCGCCTGGGTGGTTGCCTTTCTGGTCCTGATGAAAGCTCAGCCTAAATTGGCATGCAAGAGCAGAAACATGTTGACTGATATTTAAATCGTTTGGAAATAACTAATCAATTAATTTTGGACCAGTTTCCAACACTCAATTTTTATTCATGTCCTAGTGATCAAGTAATAAAATAAAAATAAAAATGTGATACACTTAGGACATTTTTACTATAATCCCTTCACCACCACTAAAATAGTTTCACTGCACGCCTGAACTCACAAATAACCTGCTCCGCAGTAGACCTGGCGTCGTAGCACTGGAGAGGCACTCGGCCTCTTCAGTGGGGCCCGATGATGAAGCATGTCACCAACCAGGTTGGTGAGTGAGGGCTTTCCTAACTGACCTAAGTGAGGCCAGTTTCTATCTTCCATTTTTGCTCCTATTGTGGTTCTTTGTGTACTACGGGGCACTCGTCTTTTGTTTGAAAAAACCTAACCGTGATTAAGAGTGGCTCCTAACTCTCCCTACCTCTCTCCTTGTTGTCTTGATTCATCAAATTTCTCATCAATTTCCAACAAGCCCTGATTGTAAGGTGCAGAGTGGAGAGTTTACGCTCATAAGCTCAAATAGCAATGAAGGCTGCCTTGTATTATGACCAAAATTTTAAGATTTTAATGACTTATTTATTGCTATTTATTCTTTTTGCTGTGGTTTCAGTTCACTGATGCAAAGAACATTACAATTGAAATTTAAATTGACTGCTGAAAGGGGCCTGTAATTGTCCTTCAACATAGAAAAGGAAGGCAACATCGTGGAACTTTGCTGGTTGTGAATTTCCGGGTGAGTCTCTAGTGTCAAGAAGACTCTGAGCACTGAAGACTAGTGCCCATCATCCACAGTTAAAAAAAAAAGTGCCCAGAGTGATAGAACCAACAAATAGAGGGCCAGCAAAATACGGGAGGAAGGCAAAACGTTTAGGAATACTGCTGCGAAATGACCAGGTCCAACAGCACTGCACTTTTAGGGTGTCAGGTATTGAGGTTGGCACCTTGAAAGTAACCCAGCTGCAGTATCACTACGACTGCAAGCACTGCGACCCCATCCTATTCTCCTCCCAAGTGTTGCTGGTGTAGAGGCTAATCACCTGTAATTTACTGCTGCTAACACTTAAAATAAAGGTGAGCACCTTGAACACTATAATTGTGTTGGGTCCAGGACTGGCACCTTTACTCTCTATGGACCCTGCAGGACACACACCAGGCAGGGTGGCGTGGCCCCCTTGACTAGCAGCCACTGCAGGAGCTGCCTGTTGATGAAGTCCACTTGTATACTGTTCGAACAGAGAGGTACAGTGATAATGCAATCCATGAGGGGCAGTAAGATTGCACATTTATGTGGGGAGTCAGCTATTGAATTGTGAATGAGCTAAACTGCAGAAACTACCCAGATAGGCCCAAAGCTACCACCCACCAGTCCAAGAGCCATGATACTCTACTATTACAGAATATCTATGAGATTACCACATACACTGTTACCATTACCAATTGCCCCTGAGAAATGTGTGTGTGTGTGTATGTGTGGTTGCGTGTGTGTGTGTGTGTGTTTAACACACATTGTGGGGACTAAACCTGTCTCAGCAGTGTTGGCAAAACCTGAAAAACCAGACAAACGCCATGTCTTTGAAGCCCATTGTGCTGTGAGGACCTGTCCTTGTAGTGTTTAATACAAGTGAAGGTATATTTGCTTTGGTTCACTGTTTAAGTATCAAGATACATGTGGATCCAAAATAGTAACTATACATTACATTACGGTCAATGGCTGGTAGCTGTATAAAAATGGAGGATCAACGTATATATAGGTAAGACATGCTGTGACTGTCTTTGCTATCCTGAGGGTCAAATGCTAAAGGGGTGTTCTTTGTTATTAGTTTTGGGTCCAATAATAGGGATAAGCCCGTGGCAAATGGTAACTCCAGACTGATACAGGACTCCTGAAAAAGTTCTCTCATTTTGCCATTGGTAATGGTTGGGAAAATAGGACTAATGTTGTCTAGAGGGCAATATTACACAATAATTTGCTGGCAAGTACACCCACATACAAATATCATTGCTTAGATACGAAATGGTCCCAATAGACATTCTCTATAGTCCTATGAGTAATGCTATTTTACACCTAAGTGTAGTCCCTTCAAAACCAAAGCAAATATGGACATCTTCCAATGCTCCAGTACTTCTAGTGGATGCAAACCTGTTATTGTGTCCTGCCCTACTGAAAGTGTTCTATGGCTCTGCCCTACATCCTTTTGCGGGGAGCTAGGGTATTATGAAAGCTCAGTAAAAGTGTGATAAACACTGTTTGTCACACACTATTATTCCATTCTTGAGTTCATCAGGTTCATTGCTGCCCATTACTTTAAATTACATTACATTTCTGTTGTATTAGAACAATGTTTCTCTATTACAATGTGTAAGTAATCAGAGGAGCATATTGAACTTATTACTCACTTCTAACAACACTTCATAAATGGCTGTCAAAGACATCTTTTTGAAGAAGAATACAACCTCTCTTTTTAAGTTGAGTTCTAGGCCTCTAGGCAGGGAATGCACTGTCTATTGTGAAACATATTGTGAATTACCAATAACATACACGTACTTGGAGTCTGCTCATTGCTTACCAGTGGTTGGCTTTTCTGTCATTATTATTTACCTGTGTCCATGGTTGTCAATCTTGTGTTTGTCTCGCCCATGTAGCATTGCGCCTTTACCATTTCTTTTGACTGGCTTGCATTGATGCTTCCAATGCATGCTTTTTAATCACTACTTTTTCTTTTGTGTCAAGCGATCTATATGAGTCCATGTGTTCTCTCACCCTGCCCTTTGTCCCGTATGCTTCTTCGGGTCCCTCCCGATTATGCCTGCTCGTGTACTACTCCCCCTGTGCTTTTTGTGTTGCTTCTCACACCTGCACTTTCCTTCTCTCTCACTATTGTTTCTTCCCCACACCTGCACCCTCCGTATTTCTTTCCGCAACCCATGTGTTGTGTTATGTACACGCCCTAGATTATGTTTTGCGTTCCATGCTTGCACTGGAGCTTATGTGTTCGATATTGAATTCTTGTGCGGGTCATACCGCTAAAGAGCAAAAAATACTTGCTGAAAAATTAAAATATTTTGTGATTTTGGAGCATAAACGTTTTGGCGAAGAGTACAAGCCCAAAATCCACACAAGTTGTGCTAGAGAAGTTGTTTGTGATTCAACAGTTATTGATGTTGCGGCAGATGCATTTACATTGTCAATGACGTTTTCGCTAGCTATGATTTTCAAAAAGCTTTGTGGGTCTTGTCTTTGAAATTTTTGTGGATGTAATTGACAGTCTGCCCATTAATTAACTTCCGCGCTCACCCACATTCCTTGCCGCAAGGCATCTTGGGAAGGCGCGTGTACAGCCATGAGTGAGGAGACTCGTTCTTCACCGTAGGAATCCCCGCCGGAACCTCGCACGGTGATGTGTACGCCTTGACTGCACAGGCATTACTCATCATACTGGAATGATCTGACTACTAGGACTCAGTGCTATCGCATCCAAAGTCTTTCTGGATTCAATTAGTGCTGTTTGCAAGATAAATATTGTATCCCCATGATTGGTAAGGCTCAACCACAGTTTTGAGGCAATTTTCTTGTGCAATGGTATTTCACAGACCAGATGGCACTTTTCCAGTTTTCCTGTCAGCGTCTATAACAAAGCAATTATATTTTATGGAATTAAGGGTCTCTAATTTCCTTTCTGGCGCATACATTGTTGCAACACTGTGGAAACATTTACAACTGTTATTTACCATGTTCACTATGGCTATATTAAATATGCATGATTATAGAACGGGAACCCATATTAAAATGGGAAGAATGGAAGGAGTATTTCGTAAACTGTTTATCTGCATCTGATATCTAGGAATTTTCCCCAGAAAGGGGAAAAAATTCATTTACACTGTATATTTCCTGGTGGACTGAAAGTATATAATTGATCTGACAAAAAAAAACAAGATCTTGGGATGAAGGAGACATATTCACACAAACTAAAGACGATTTGTCTGTGGATATTTTACCTAGTGTATTTGTAGCTATTGACTGTTATGAACTATTCCACAGGAAACAAGGTACCAATGAAAAGATAGATGATTATCTCTCTGCCTTGAAGAAATTGGCCTTCACATGTAAATTTGATAACCTTCATGATGCCCTAGAATAACACAGGACATTGTTGTAATATTCAGGATGGTGCCTAAGCTGTTTTAGGTGAAGGTGATAGCAGAACAGGAACAGGCCTGGGCATAGTTTGTGGAGTTTCGCTACACCAAACTACACAAAGTGACAAAAAACTCTGCGGAGTTCTGCAAGTGGCAGAGTGAAATGTGAACTGCCGTTAGGGCTAGTCTTTTTGCCAAGGGGTAGAAATTCTTCCCAAGTGGCAGCTCATGCTCGTGAACGTACCATTCGCGAGCGAGGAAAAAACTCTGCTGCACTACATGGGGCAGAGTTTTCTACACTCCGCGAACTCTGGGGAGCGCGGACTGCAGAAAGCTCTGCAAACTCCACAAACAGAGTGGAGCTCACCACCCAAGTCTATACGCAAACCATAGCAAAAGTCAATACGCAAGATAAAAATCGACAAAGCAGCAACAGAAAGGAGGTAGGGGAGCAGGGTAAAAAGAGTAAGACAGATTTATAAAAAGGTAAATGTTATAGGTGTGGACATATAGCCCACCTAACTTATGGCAAGAATTGTCCTGCAATAAACCAAAGATGTGCTTTTGTGGTATCAAGGGTCATTTTGCCAGGGTTTTATTTTCAGTAAAATATGTTGTGGATGAATTTACATAGGGGGAAGAGTTTTCAGATTCAGGGAAAGAGGATGTACAAGCATTATGTATTCATGATGAGGGCTTGGAGATGAGTGGAAGAACAAGACAGGGAGAAGCCTTAGCTTGCAGTTGCGGTTGGGGGTGTTAAGTTAAAGTTGATGGAAGTTTCTGGCTCACCATTTAATCTACTCAATAGGAAGTTATGGGGCGAATCATTTGTGTCTGTATTTGGTGAGGAAATGAACAGTGCTAATATCACTCGACAAGGCTTCACGTGTGAACCTGTTGAGTAATTAGGTTATTGCTAATTTAAAGTGTAATTTAATGGTAGATATGTGGACTGGAAAATATATGTCGCTGAAAAAATAAGAAGGTGGGCCAAGGTGAATTAGGTATGTTACTTGGTGCCAATAAAGCAAAACCAGAATGCAGTTCCTAACAGAAGGTGCAGGAGTTTATGTGTTACATATGAAATGATAAATTGTATCCCTGAGGACTTGATAACATGGAGAAAGATTTTCTCCTTCGGAAAAAGACCCTCACACACCCAGCCAGCTGGGTGTCTTGCTTCATCATCGGGTCTGCTCCTTATCGGGCCGGCGGTGCAATGCCCGATCAGGTGCCCGTGATGGGGCCTACTTGGTTGAGATCTTTTTTCCTTTAATGCCGGCGGGTGAGGTGCGAGTGAGGGCCCTAGGGGAGTGTAGGTGAAAAATAAGGTATTGAGAGTGGTAAACTAAAATAGGGTAGGAGGTCCACTAGAATTTTTTTTTTTTGACTGTGGCCCCTAGCCTAATTAAAAATATTCAACAAAGACGCTGAGCTTCACTCTAAGGATGTGGAGCGTGCGTGTTTGTGGAATAGGTCAACATGTTTCTCGCCTTAAACCTATTTGATGGCGATTCGTCAGGACCAAGAGGATCTACCTACACTTTTTGGTAGTGGTCAAATTGGTTATACAGTGTATAAGTGACCACCAATACAGCACCCTAAAAAGTGGTACCTAGTAGATCAAATGAAAACAACCTTCAAAATAAAATCGAGAACAACATAAAAAATGCATCACTCAGTATTCACATTGGAACGAAGGGCATTCATGTCAATATACCTATCTACTGCGCTCAAGTGATGCTAAAGAGCGTGAGTGACAAAAGGCATGCAAGTTGTGAGCACACCATGTCACTTCAAATGGTATTGAGGTAGGAGCAGCTATAATGCAGAGAAATCTATCATAACTCACCCAAATGGGGTCACAACTTTGTATCATCAGTACCGGCTCGTGTAGACACTCAAAAGTAGTGTCCTGGTGGGGAAGATGTGGGTACAAATTGTATACACAACAATGATTAAGGAGAAATGAGCAGAGAATAGGTTACAAGCACTCCAGACTATGGACTGCAGATAGCAGCGAATGTTCAGGGGTACTGACGTGGTTGCTGCCGGGATACAATGCAATTGAAAGGCAAATGCCAACCCGTCACAAGGGACAAGAGCCGCCCCAGCACCGTGGTAACGATCGTGCAAGACCAGGGCGTTAGCTCTGCGCCGAGAGTGAGCAGACCCAGCCGGGTCTGTTTTCGACTCACGGCTGCAGGCGGTGCAGCCCCATCCCACAAAAAAGCACCAGTGGCTAGGTAAAGGTAATCGCTGCACCATGCGGAAGTCAGGAGGGTTCAGGCAACGTGGGGGACGACAGTAAGTAGAGAACCCTTGGTTTCGCTGCACTAGAATGCCAAGCATGGAGGGGGAATATGTGAGCATGGCTGGGTCCCCGCGTGGTGCAAGACTTCAAACCTCTGCATGGGCAGGAGCCCACTCGATGAAAGGAACGCGGTACAGATCAGGGACATGTCCGGTTGATCAAAGTACTTACGCGCAATGCGTCAGCCAGGGCGTGGATCCTACCCCCACGATGCCTGTCCGGGTAGAGTGAGACCGCTCCCGGTCTCCTCATTAAGTATACCTTCTAGGCTTCGGAGTGGGGGCGGGACTTCCGGTCACGTTGACGTAGCATACCTGGGAGAGCTAGTTCGCGGTAGGATGACCGGGCGCCATGTTGGAGTACCCGGAAACAGTGCAGACAATGCGAGGCGAGCCTGGGGAACCTACGACCCATGTCTATGCCTGTGTATTATTCCAGAGTAAGTAGAAGGTGTCAGGTTAACACAAGAGGAGGACATACTTTATGAGGGAGGGCGAACAAACGGTTGATCAAGTATCAAACCGAGATAACAGTGTTGATCGAAAGGTTGATCAAAAGGGTTCAGGGTAGGGATACCTGCAAGCAGGGAGACAACACAACAGGACTGTGCCTAGCATGACTCGATATGAGTATGGAAAACAACCTATAGTGAGTCTATGAGATCGTGTTATGGAGTCAACAGTTATATGTATTCTGTATGTAGAGGCATAAGGGCGGTGGTCACCTATGACACAGGGTAGCAGGGTACTGCATACGTGTCAAAGGACTGATCAGGTTAGTGAACTCCAGGTGATATTCTCATTGAGTCCTGATCGGTCCGTGGCTAATCGGAGGACCCACCGTTGTTCCATGCGGAACAGCGCATTTTTGGAAAGTCCAGGATTTGCTTCCAATATCCCCCATTAAAATGCGTCAGGGGTGTGTCGTGCCTATTTGAAATCGGTGGTCATTCTGGTGTTGTTTTTCTGACACCTAAAGTTACTTCTGTGTTCCATAATGCATACTTAAACCCCTCTGGTGGTCATACCGATGTAAAGCAGACCACAAGTACACTTCATGATGTAAACACAGTTGGCGGTATTACAGTTAGTGTGGGTAGCCAATGTCCAGTGGACCCCATTAGTGAGATTCTCTTCTTTGGTTATTTTTGTAAGGTGGCAGACTGCACATGAACCACATGGGTAGTGTCCTTTTACTGGAGGTAGTGCCGACAGTGTTGATTGACCCTTTCTGTGTTGATTCCTGAGCCTAGTGTTGATTAACATGTCCTTAATGTTATTGGTTCTCTTGAATGCGAACCTTGGTGCGGGTAGGCTTTGTGAGCCTGTGTTAAGGATCTGCCAATGTTTTTGGATTATTTTCTTTATTCTGTTCGAGTCAGAGGTGAAGGTAGTGTTACATGTAATTGCAGGACTCAGGACTCTGGTCCGTTCCTCCAGCAGGCTCTCGCAAACATGTTGACCTATTCCACAAACATGCACGCTCCACATCCTTAGAGTGAGGCTCAGCGTCTTTGTTGTATATTTTTAATTAGGATAGGGGCCACAGTCAATAAAATTGTTTTGAGTGGACCTCCTACCCTATTTCAGTTTACCACTCTCAATACCTTATTTTTCACCTACACTCCCCTAGGGCCCTCACTCGCACCTCACCCGCCGGCATTAAAGGAAAAAAGATCTCAACCAAGTAGGCCCAATCACGGGCGCCTGATCGGACATTGCACCCCCAGCCCGATAAGGAACAGACCCGATGATGATGCAAGACACCTAACTGGCTGGGTGTGTGAGGGTCTTTTTCCGAAGGAGAAAATCCTTCTCCATGTTATCCAGTCCTAATGGATACAATTTATCATTTCATATGTAACACATAAACTCCTGAACCTTCTGTTAGGAACTGTATACTGGTTTTGCTTTATTGTTATTCCGAACATGTATGCTGGACCTGATTAAATAACAGTCCGCTTTACCCTCCTTTGTATCTGACTTGATGCCAATAGTCTGGAACCAGTGTTTTTAGTTGAAACGGACAAAATAATTTTTTTCCAAGGATTTTCCCAGAGTGATTCCTGGGAACACTGGCGAACTTGTAGGGATTACACATAAGATTGTTCTTAGGGAAGATGCTCAAACAAGTTTCCATAGGGTTAGGAACCTTGGATAGGTAAATAAGAGGTAATCGCACAGCTAAACAAACTGGAAGGTGCTGGTATTTTCAAGAAAAATTAGTCCTCTGACTGCGTTGCTCCCTTAGTTGTAGCCAGAAAAGTCAATGAATGATCAGGATGTGCATGGATTTAAGATACTTAAATAACAACATCCTTAATGACAAATTTCCTTTACCACTTACAAATGAGTTATTGGCACTATAGGGTACATGAGATGGTTTTTGACAATAGATTTAACTGCAGCTTACTATCAGGTTTTCTTGCATAAAAGCTGTAAACATCCTACTAATTTCATCACACCAATAGGGTGTTTTCTACCAGTTTTGGAGGGTACCTTTTTGTTTAACTTCTGCAGCAGCAATGTTCCAACATCTCATGTATTTATTGTTTAAGTACATAAAAATTCCACTTTGGTCCAAGATGACATAATCATGGGGGAACGTGAGGAGGAACCTGATTGTACTCTCAAAGTAGTTATAAGAATTTTATAGAGGCATGATTTTAAAGCTGAAATTTCCCAATGAAAGTTTGCTAGGAAGAAAAACATGTATTTGGGACCCAACATTAGTGGCTAAGAGATTTTTCCCCATGCAGATCTTGTGGAACCTATTAGATTAGCTCCCATACTGTAGAACAAAGATGAAGTATGTGTTTTTTTTAGGGCTGGCAGAATTATAGACAACATTTGTGAGTAGTTCTTCTGGTAAGATGCACCACATTAGAAATTTGTTGAAAAATGTACACGTTTCAGAGGCTCCAGGAGTGCAACTTGCATTTGAAAGCATTAAGAAGATATGTGAAACATCATTTTTATATGGATTTGATCCAAAATGCAAACACATTATTACCACTGCAGTCTTATCACAAATTAATGATGCTTAAGTGGAAGTTATTATAGCATTCACTTCTAGAGCTTTGACACAGACTGAAGAGAAATATTTAGTTATAGAAACGTAAATTTTGGGCTGTGTGTGGTAGTGAAAACACTTCCATCAGTATGTGTGGGGAATGAGAGTGTTGAAAGGAACTGATGAAAAGCTCTTGACAAAGGTAATTTACAAACATGGTCTCAAAAGTGATTCTATGATTGTGAGACCATGGATTATAATTATATTCTACAGCATTTACTAGGAGTATGGAGAAAATTGCAGATTTTATTAGTGAGATGCCCTTACCTGTGAAAGAGGCAGGTAAAAGTGAATTGGAAGATAATTTATTTCATTTATAAAGTTTTGTCTAGCGGGAATATGACCCAGGTGGGTATCAGAGCGCTTCACAATTAGGATAGGTAGGATACAATAGTGGGAAAGGAACATTTGTTACATATATGTGCAGAGTGCAAATTTGACCCAAGTGAGTATCAGGGTGCTTCACAGGGTATAGGGTAGGACGTATATAGAAGTGGGTGGGAAGAGAACATTTGTTACATATATGTGAATAGCATGCTAACGCTGGGATTCACAAAAGATAGGAGTCCTAACTTTAGGACTCCTAAATGCCTTCTGTGAATACCGAAAGTCTTAAAGTTAGGATTTTTCTCAGTTTAGTAGTAGTAAAGTTAGGACTCCTAACTTTAGGACTCCTAAATGCCTTCTGTGAATACCGAAAGTCTTAAAATTAGGATTTTTCTCAGTTAAGTAGTAGTAAAGTTGAGAAAATCCTAATTTTAAGATTTTCGGTATTCACAGAAGGCATTTAGGTGTCCGAAAGTTAGAATACCTAACTTTACTACTACTAAATTGAGAAAAATCCTAATTTTAAGACTTTCGGTATTCACAGAAGGCATTTAGGAGTCCGAAAGTTAGGAGTCCTAACTTTACTTCTACTAAATTGAGAAAAATCCTAATTTTAAGACTTTCGGTATTCACAGAAGGCATTTAGGAGTCCGAAAGTTAGGAGTCCTAACTTTACTACTACTAAATTGAGAAAAATCCTAATTTTAAGACTTTCGGTATTCACAGAAGGCATTTAGGAGTTCTAAAGTTAGGACTCCTATCTTCTGTGAATACCGAAATGAGTAAGTGCCTTCTGTGAATACCAAATTGGTAGTAAGTTTAGGATTTTGTCTTAAGTTAGTTCTGTGAATCGGGCCCTTACGACAGTAGGCTCCAAATGCCTCTGCACGGGATGTGCCGGGGACAATGGGGGCAAGAAAATAGCGGCTTCTGGACTTAGCTGCCCTAATGGTGCCTCATCTTTGCTAGTGGGTGGTTTCAAACCAGACGATTTGTAAAACATCTGGGGTATGCGTAACGGCTGGGATCGATTACCAATTTCAGCAGTCTGAACGTTGGTGGAATCTATGTTCAGGGGAGGGTCTGCCACTAATATGTTTTCACATTTGTCAACAAGTGACTCAATTTGATTCAAAACAGAAGTATTGGTCAGTTTCTTGTTACTTTTCCTAGCCTTCTTCACTTTCCTGGTTCCCTGGGCTGTATTGAATCCTGTGGTCCCCCGTGCACCTTCCATGGCTTTCCTTTTGCCCATTCTAACAATGATACCCAGTCAACAGTCCACCTTTATGGATTTTAAACTTGGGGCAAGAAAAGGTACCTTAGTGATGGTATAAGTTCAGTGCAGTTCCTTCTATCTGGTAGGTGCCGGTCGACGTAAGGAGGGTGGCCCTGCCCTGCCTCTTCCTGTCTATGACGGGCTAGCCCTAGTCTTCTTTTCTATCAATTTCACTTTCTGGTTTTTTTAGCCCCTCATGTAGATGATAGTATTCAGTTTGTGCCTTTCTGGATCCGGTAGCACACCCTCCTGCCCCCAGTCATACAGTTACCCTGGAACATCTGTACCTTCACAAATGTTTCTCCAGGAGATGTTCTCTGCTAAATCCACTGTATGTTTCGTCTGTTCATCTCTCCACCACGTTGCCCGGAAACCCTGGATGCCAGCACTGCCAGCACTGCACAAAGGTCAGCCCAGATCCACCTCGGCTGACACAGGACCGAACGCGCCGCTCTCTCTGGAAAAGCCACAGCTGGCCGTACCATTTTCGCTGAGCGTGCTAGAGCCTGTCAGCTGCCTCTCACCCCGGGTGAATGCCTTGCAGGTACTTTGTGATTATGTCTGGATTCGTCGAGTCAAAAAAAGCCTCTCCTGCCTCATGTCCCTCGCTGTTCGCAGCCAGGTCCTTCTCTCCAAAAAAGAATACTTTCCGATGCTTTTCCCGAATCGCTGCGGCATCAAACGCTAAGCCAGGTACCTCCCGCTATTACTGTTAGGGGGCGGGGCCACGAAGAATCGCCATCTGTGCAGGAAGGTGACACATGTAAGTTTATTACTTAGTAGTGAATGTGGGAGGGAGCAGGGGGAGTGGCATGCTCACATTTAAATGGGAGGGGTTTAGGAATGAATAAGGAGGGGTTGGGCGTTGGTTGGAAGGCGTTTAGGGAGGGATATGCACTCACCTACAAGAGTATTCCCACTGCTATTCATATATGGCACTTCTAAAGTTACTGCAGCCAATAACAGTTGGTCATTACTCCTGCAGTAAGTTCAACACCACACACAGTCAATCACTAGTACTGTAACACTCTACATTGAAAATACTGGATATAGGGACTTAAAGCCCCATAGGAAATAACGTTAAATTACATTATTTAAAATCATTAAAAATATAAATAAATACAATTTACTGTCTAAAAATAAAATATTTTAATAACCTTTTGAAAAATAATGTAATATTACATTTCACTAAAATATCATTAGATTGCTCTTATTAAATGTTATGCATCACTTATATTTATTAGCAATGCTCTTTTCTAAACTTTCGGCGGGGATTCATTTTTTAATTTAAACTTCAGCAAAATATTTTTACATAAGTTCATATTTTTAAATGAATTAAAAATTGTAATCAAAATTAAGTTAATAGTGCTGTATTTAAAATGAAAGAAATATTGAAAACTAATTTACATTCATATTTAACATAAACATGTTTTTCCTAAACGTTTATTAATTAAATACACTTTTTAACTTGACTCCTCATTTGGATCAGAGTATGGTAAAAGATGGGAAAAAGTAAAAAAGTTTATTTAACTTGGATTTTGTGAGTAGCCCAAAGTAATAAAGTTACTCAGAAGGGTATGAGTAAATTATACATGTATATTAAACACCAAGTTACCTTTGTAAATAACTCCCATAACTTACAAGTTCCAGAATGGGTGTGTTGTGAATTGTTTTGAATACTTTTAGAGAATACTAGATGGACATTCATGAGATGTTGATCTTCAGAAGGTTACTAACATTTTCGAAATCTTTGAAAGCTGAGCACTTTGTCTATCCTTGTTTTTGGACCCTTAAAGCATCGTGAGAAGAGGCACATGAACTCCTACCAAATAATGACGGAATGACTATCAGAAATAACTTCATGCTTTTAAACATGTTCATCACAAGAACAAGGAGCAGCTGGACATCACAGCACTTGCTGATTATTCACTGCTGCCCTGACTACAACTCATTCTCACAGTCAATACCACTGCCAAGCGGCAACAATAAAATAAGGGTGGTGTCAAAAACTGCCCTATCTTTTCAAACAGTTGAATTGAAAACACGTGTGTTATGCATGGAATTTGCATAATCCTCCCAGGACACATGGAACCGTGGGCCAGTGCAACGTCTCTTTATTGTGGCGTTGTTGCAAATCTTTTTAACATATGTACTTTGGTCAAAGCAGCAATAACTCTCTTCCATGGTTGAGAAATAAAAACATTAATTCTACCTGCACAGAAACATTCCTGCAGCCAAGTAATCATAAAAAGCTGTCAAAATCCATCTAACGGCGTCATTGCAGTGCCCAAGAAATGCACTAATGAAATGATTATCCTAAAATATTTACGCTCTAAGTGTGGTAACCACAATCATTTCTTTTGTCTTGTGCCTTGAAGAGTTGTTTTATTGGCCTTTTATTCTCAGTTATGTGATGCTTTTTTAAAGATGAAGGTTTAAAGTAAGCCAGTTGTCACACATCCAAGAAACTAAACTGTCTGTAAAATGGTGAAAGGGCAGTCTTATGCAATAGCAAACTTGAAAAATGTTTGCAGCTATAGCTGTGTTTTCTTATATTAACCACTTTGTTCCCAAAGGCTGCCTGGCCTGTGCATGCTTTAGACCCTTACATGCTTACATCTGTATAACTTACCACATTCTCTCTCTCCCTCTCCTCCCCCTTGCCTTCCCAACCCTCACCGTGCTGCCTTTCATAGGTGACTTCTTTGTAAACACATGGGGGCAGATTTATGATAACTGGCGCATCCCCAGAGATGCGTCAGATATTTTGCGCCGCTGCTCCGCCACCCATGGTGCGCCGCATTGTAAATGCGGCGCACCATGGGGCAAAACGGCACAGATGCGTGACCCATCTGTGCCATAAAGGTGGCGCATTGCTGGAGTTGCGTCGCAAGCGCGACGCAGCTCCAGCAAGGCTCGGGGTGCCCTATCTGTCCAATGCTGCGTCAAGCCTTATGCCTGCTTCAAGCAGGCGCAGGGTTTTGACGCAGCATTGGCCTGAAAGTGACTGAGTGCAATCTTATAGATTTCACTCAGCCACTTTTGCGAGGCGCACCAGCCCCGGAACGCCCACCCTGCGCCGGAAAGCCCACAAGTGGCGCAGGGCTTTACAACGTGACGCATCTGCCTAGATGCGTCACGTTGTAAATGGGTCGTAGGGATGCGCCACATTTACGCCGCAGTTGCGTGACGCAAACGTGGCGCATTCCCAACACAAATCTGCCCCATGCTGTATATGTAGGTCTAAGTCAAAGTAAATCATCCTACTCTTGATTAAGCATCCTTAAATGTATGTCAGTGTCAAGCACTCTAAAAAGAACTTCTACTGGCTCTCTTTGAAGAAAAGGGTGGCTTTTAAAGCACTTTGTATAGCTCATGAGTCATTGTACGGGACCAGACCGAATGGTCTTGGAGGGAAAATTAGGAGGTATTACCTAATAGAAATCTTATATCTGCTGCATCTGTTTAGTATGGTCCCCAGGACATATCAAGCTTCCTGGGGTGGCCTGTAGCTTTCTGTATAACAAATGTCATCTGTGGAACAAAGTACCTTAAAGATCAATCAAATCTCTTAAATTTTCGGATACAGCATACATCATAGCTGTGTCCTTTATCCTTATCTTCCTAATGAGCTGTGCCCCTGCTTGTTTGTCCTAGATGACTGTTTTGATTCCTAGCGCCAAGACACCCATGCGCGCTTTAGACATTAAAATTACAAATTACTAGAGTCTGGTGAAGCGGTGCTATGGAAAATGATGTCATTAAAAAAATTAATATGCCTGGATCGGGGATGGTGAGCAGGTAACAGCGGTGGGGCGATGGGGCCGGAAAGGGAGGATTTCGAGGGACGATGCAGAGGGAAAATTAATTATTTTTTTACTTTTCTCTGCATCGTCCATCGAAATCCCCACTTACCCGCCCCCACTGCAGTTACCTGCACGGACAGCAGCTGATGGTAAGATCGGTCAATGTGCAATTGTACTTGCAATGCAATCGGGGATATGTAGGTGACTCCCTTCTATCCACACTGTAGTAATTTAACTACCTCTGATTTCGGTGCAATCTGTAGGCCCCTGGGTAAGAATCCTTTGGCTTCACTCATGCATAGATTCCTTTGAGGTAGCTGAAATGGATAGTCCATATGTTAGAGCACCAGTACTACTGCACGTGATAGTCACAGGAGTAGTGCAGCAAGTGCTGTGAATATGCATAAAATAGAAAGTTTCAGGGGAGATTTACAGGTGTTCATGTGTTCACTGTGATACCAGTACCTGGGGCATAACTTGTGAATGACACACATCAATGGTTAGTCTCCCACATCAACTAGTCACGTTGGCATTTACCCTTACACTTTTCAGGGCACATTTTCAAAGCGATTTTCAAATGTATCCCAGGCTGTCATGTACCTAACAGGTGAAATAAAAAGGCTTCAGGTGCAGCACTACTGAATGTTGAAATAGTCACAATTCCTTCTTGCTGCTCAGTGAAAGAGAAAACCATTCACCAAAAGTGGTCAGTGTTGATGTATATGTAAATGTCTGTAAATGTACTCTATTAGATTCTGAATAAGACAAATATGTCATTTTTGCAGGTCTAAGTCAGAAAATGTTTACCTACTAAAAGATTTCATGATGAAGTGTTGATTCTGCCACATGTAAGAGGGCTTCCTAATGTTATGACTACCAAGGATATCATTTTCTTTGCAGTAGAAATT
This sequence comes from Lissotriton vulgaris, assembly GCF_964263255.1. Taxonomy (NCBI): domain Eukaryota; kingdom Metazoa; phylum Chordata; class Amphibia; order Caudata; family Salamandridae; genus Lissotriton; species Lissotriton vulgaris. The sequence continues at coordinate 383,170,637 of NC_141689.1, forward strand.
CAGATGAAGTTTGCCTGTAAGATATCAGTGATTTTTAGGGGAAGTACACAAGGGACCACAGATACAATCGGCGGAGCCACCCACAGTGGAAAATAATGAAGATTGTGAGCCTAAACGCGTTTTAAGCAGGCTGTGAATTAAATATTACTATGGTCTGTGGCGGGAAGAAGGTCTAGGGAGTGTCTAATGGGTAGATGCATCAACGTTGTCATTTGCGATTCCTTATTTGCGAAAAATAAGGAATCGCAAATAAGGAATCGCAAATGGCAATGCATCATTTATTTCGCAATTTTATTGAGATTCGGTAAAAATCTCAATTTTTACCGAATCGCAATAAAATTGCGAGTTTCAAATAGCGAATTCGCAATTCCCATTCATTCAGCCCATAGGAATGAATGGGAATTGCAAATTCGCAATTTGAAATCGGAATTCAACAAAGCATTTCAAGGGTGGAGAGGGGGGTCCAAATGGCCCCCCCCTGCACCCATGAAATGCACTTTTACCTTTAAAAGTTACATACACACATGTCCTAAGGACATGTGTGTCTGTAGCTTAACAGTTTAAAAAATGCATTTTTGTGCGTTTTTAAACAATTTTGCAGATTACCACGAGGTTCAACTTCGTGGTAATTTGCACTTGCAATTTGTAAAATCGCAAATGTTTTGAGAATGATGCATTGCATTTAAGGAATCGCAAATTTGCGATTCCTTAAAAGCAATCGCATTTTTGGAATTCGCTAAAAATAGCGATTTTCCAAAAATGCTTGATGCATCCCAGAAACCAATTTAGGAAGTGCAAACGGCCGATTTTTGCGATTCGCACCGTTTGCACTTCCTAAAATGGTTGATCCATCTAGGCATAAGTCACTTCCGTTCTCTTGGAAGCCCTCTCATTTGCAGTCTCGTTGTTAGATATTTACGCTCCGTTCCTCCTCATATCTTTATGAAACACTCAATCTGCATATCTCACAACTCATTTCTTTCCTCTTCTGCATCCTCTTTATGTTCTCTTCTGCACGCACGTCCTTGCATCTCCTTCTCTGCACCATTCCTCCACACACAGAGCACTATTCACTTCTATGCACTCCATTTTCTGTAACTTTTGCAGTCAATAATTCGACAGCTGCGTACCTCCTTTACACATTTTTACGTATAATCATAACTACAATCGACATACCTGAACATTAGTTTGTGCGCTCTGCAGATAGCAATATATTCTGAAATCCTTTATGACCCACTTTGAAACATTCATGTTGCCTTTGGCCTGAATCTCACAGCTCTCATTCACGACCCACCCACAACCTTAACTCACACAACTATACAGGAGTGACTCTTCACTCTACAAGTTATGCATGAGTAATGTTGCCTGAATAAAAACTACAGAAACACACCATCCTGAAAACAGCAAAACAGTTTAGGTAAAACAAAAGTAAGAAAAACGTCGAATGTAAAAAGGAACAACATCACTGTTCCCAACTGAGAGGCAGTGTCTAATTTTAGCTGGCTGCAGCTGTTGCTTGTGGTGAGGCAAAAGGAAAGGCCAGGGTATTTGCAGTAAGGGCATTGGTACCCCCAACCCTTCAGCTAAGCCCCTATAAGAGATTTCAGGAAAAAGTGTTGATTCTGAGAAATGTACAGCTTTAAAAAGCTATCTTAGGAAAGGAATCAGATCCTTTATGGGTTTGGAAGAATGGAGAGAATGTCGACTGCATTGAAAGAGATGTGATGTTGCATTGCGATTCGTGAGCATTGTTCCAGTGTTATCCAGGCAGGAAGGAAGGGTCACTGATGAGGCATGCAGGTGAGAAGTTGAGCCAGTGGAAATTTCAGATCAACTATAACTATTGAGAAGTCAATTAATTTAGAGAAATGAAAGTTGAAGAAAAAGCTGAAGATACTATAAAGATCTAAAAAAGCGACGCAAATCAATATGGCCGGGATGCCTGTCAGCCCCTCCCAACACAATCCCCAAGGATGGGAAGACGGACGCAGTTCTGAACTTTTGGAAGGCGGGAGGGAGTTACCCTCCCAGCCGTATTTATTAAAATATGAAACAAAAATTAAAACATTAAAATAACAGTTTCATATCATGTACAATTTTCATTTATTACATTACGATGAAGACACGTTCATTGGCTAACCTTAACAAATCTCTAGTACAAAGGTTTTCCTAGCCGAGTCTAACATCCTGCAAATGCATACTTTCTAAATTAAAATTGTACATCCTAGCATTACGGGCCAACGGCAAGGTCGCAACCGGTGTCAGATCCCTACTACCAGAACTCCCCCTCACGGTGTGAGGGCAGGCACGCAGAGGACTGTACCTCTGCGCCAACTCCAATTTCCCTTGTCTTTGCGGGGGCCCCCTATTTACTCGACGCCATCTTAATGGTTGTCCGAGGACTCGTGTGAGGTGTCTAGAAGGTAGCGTGGACCCCCCTCCCACCCCACACTGTTTATCATATCCGCCGTCGCGGATATCCGGGCCCCGGGAAATTCATAGGAGGGGCACCTAGCTGCCTCCTCCCCTGGAAGGGGCCTATGACCGCCTTCCCTTAGGCGACCCCATACTTAGTGGGTGCCGCCTCCCCGTGTGAGGGGCCAATGGCCGCCTCCCCCCGGGCGCTCCCATCCATAATGGGTGGCGCCCCCCCTCTAGGGACCTTGAAATTACTGCTCACCGATCATGACCTTACCGCCACAGGCCGGATAGTTGACCGGCTATCCGGCCCCCCCACAAACTCCTACTAAAGGTCATGCTTTTATAAACCCCTTAACCATGCTATGAAGTCTCCTATGAGTAAGACATTCCCTTCCCGGGACAAATGGACCCCATCCTCGAGATACATATGATCCCCCCGAATACATCCATGCGGAATACAGTGCAACTGCGCCGAGCGAAACAACCTACCAAGTTTGTTATTGACCTTTTTTACTGAATGGTTCAGTGCTGACACAGAGAGGCCCCCCCGCCACACCTTCCTGGGAATCATGTGGGACCATGCTATCATGCACCCCGGGATCCTTCTCGCCAGCCAGCTAACTGTAGATAGAACCCGTTCGAGTAGTACTCGCCGACCGAGTGTCACCAAGTCATTACCCCCCAGGTGTACTATGATTACAGACGGCGGTGACCTTGTCCGCCCTAACAGTTCCTCGACAAAACATTGAAACTGGTCAATACAGAGCCCGCCCCTTCCGTGGAAGGTCACCTTGTACCCGTATTCCCCAGCTGCGTGAATCATGTCACCTGCTTTGAATACGTCCCCGGCCCGCCTCACGTATGAGTGGCCCACGACCCACACCACTCTTTCCTCAGCCGGTGATCTCTGACCGCTGGTCCCCAGGTGCCGGGTCGACTGCACAGTCCGCCCCGCATAGCATGTTCGCGAAACTGTAAACCAAACAGAAGACAAGAAGCGTGAGTGCATGACATTGGCTTCACAACATGTGCAACCGCACATACCTTTTATAACAGTTCGAGGACCATCGTCCCAGTTGTTTTACCTTCTCAACACTCTGACCCCTGGCTGTAGCCTCTGTAGCAGCCCCTATCCTAAAGGAATGGGTCCCGAAATCGCCCGGGTCCAGGCCCGCCGCTGCGATTGCCATTGTTAGCACCCGCTGAAACTGAAACCTTGTCAGTGGGGTGGCGTTGATGTGTCTCAGCAAGCTTCCCCCCCATGCATCCGCCCTTCGCGCCAAATATTCCTCAACGCACTTCACCGGGCACATGGGGGACCCTCGCATGCGCTGGACAACAATACTGTCTCCCATAGCACCCTGGTCGGTCTTGGACCTGGCTATTGTGACCACCATTGAATCACCCTTGATCAGAATGTGATCCCGACACAGACCTCCCTCTACATCTTTCTTATTTCTTGCTACCAGCTCGCTCACCCGCATGGCCCCATGGAATGCTAATGCGAAAGCGGCCTGGAACAGCACTGCCTCGAACTGGGAGGAACATGTCGCGGGGAGTATCGACATCAGCAGGGACAACCTTTCTAACCCAATCGGGCGACTTTCGTCTACTCTACGACCCTCAAGGCATTGCCAACCACGAAGGGCCTTCTTTACCAAAAAGGACGATGTGGGGTCCTTGATGCCATGCGCCTGCGCCATGAATGAAATGGCGGCCCGGTGCCTATTGGCCGTTGCCGCTGATCGGCCTGCACTGTGTAGTGCTACAAGAAACTTCAGGACATACTCCTCCTGACCCCAATTGACCCCCCCCTGCCGGACCCAAAAATGCACAATAGGAACGAAACGCTCCTTCGTATGCCTTCCTTGTCCTGGGGGCTAGGCTTGCTGCCACGAGGTCTTGAAATCCGGGGCACCGAGTAGCCAAAGTGCTTCGGGAAATGGTGCCGCCGCTAGGTCCGCGGAAGGTAGATAACCCCTGAAAGCCTGCATGTGCGAACGAGAGAGTGCATCAGCCGCCTGGTTCAGTACACCTGGCACATGCTTCGCCCTGAATTGTACGTTCAGTCTCATGCAAAGTAGTACAATTTCCTTAAGTAATCTCAATATCCACTTGCAGCGTGCTGCCTGATTATTTATACATTCGACAACAGTCATATTGTCGGACCAAAACACCACAGAGCAATCTCTGAACTCATCCGGCCATGCCATCAGAGTCACAAAAATGGGGAACAACTCGAGGAACCCAATGTTACCTGTGAGACCGCTGGTGTGCCACCACGTCGGCCATGTTTGCGCCGACCATCGATTACCAAAGATGGCGCCAAATCCCACGCTCCCCGCCGAGTCGGTCCACAAACCCAGCTCGTCCGAGGACGCAGGCGGTTTGTTCCACACCACTCGACCGTTGAAATCCGCCAGAAATGCCAACCATATGCGCATGTCCTGGCGAACCTCCACAGACAGTCTCGTGCGATGGTGTCCTTCTTTGAGACCGACCATGGCTTGTGCAATAGAGCGGGAAAAGGGGGGGGCCATTGGTATCACTCTGAGGGCAAAGTTAAGCTGACCCACTGCTTGTTGTAACTGATGGAGCGTGACTTTCTCTTTGCTAATGCACAACTCCAGGGAAGCCCTGAACTACGCTACTTTCCCCACTGGCAAACGGAAACATCCCTCCACCGAATCGAGCTCAATTCCCAGAAACTCGAGTGAAGTAGATGGTCCAACCGTCTTACCTGGTGCCAACGGCACCCCGAATCCCTTCATGAGAGTGCAAAATTCCTGTACCGCCTGCGCACATTGTGTGTCGCCGGCTTCCCCAAGAACAAAAAGTCATCTAGGTAATGCATAACCTGGGTATGGCCAGTGGCTTTGGTGAACGCCCATTGCAGAAAACAACTGAATTTCTCAAAATGAGCACAAAAGATGGAGCAACCCATTGGCATACATCTATCCATGTAGAAACTTCCTTGGAACACAAAGCCTAACAGACGCTGATCACGTGGGTGTACCGGGAGCAACCGGAACGCTGACTCGATATCTGACTTCGCCATCAGTGCCCCGGGCCCCAGGCGATTCAACATGGCGACGGCATCATCGAAGGATGCGTACCGCACCGAACAAACTCCCGGGTCAATCGCATCGTTCACCGAAAGACCCCTCGGAGCTGACAAGTTATGGATCAGCCTAAATTCCCCCGGGTCCTTCTTGGGGACTACTCCCAACGGGGAACATATGAAATTAGCTACTGGCGGGTGTCCAAATGGGCCAGCAACCCGGCCAAGGGCAACCTCCTTTGCAATTTTCCTTTCAACCACCACTGGATTATGCTGAGCTGACAGTTGGTTTCTACAGAGTGATTCCTCTCGAAAATCCCCCGCCGGGATGTGGAAACCATATAAGAAGCCGTTCCTCAACACCCCAGCGGAGACATGATCAGGGTATTCGTTTAGCCAGGGGATCATTGCCATGACATCTACGGGGGTAGGTAGCGGTACACGATGGTCCCCCTCAGACCTGCTTGGCCCCTCCTCTACCCCCCATCTCACCATTCTTGGCTCTGCACGAACTCTCGGGGTGTGAAGAATTTCCGCAACCTGCACACTCATGTCTGAACTTACATGTCCCTTGTGGCCTTGTGCACTTGCCCCTGTTGAAATTCCAACAGACCCCTTTCTTACCCCCATTCCCACTATTCCGTGGTTGTTGATCGCCAGTGGGGCCCGCTCGAAAGGGCGCCACAGGCTGATGGCAGGAAGATCCCGACCCATTCCTGCCAAGCGAGGACGACTTCGTCGCGCCCGGCAGGAGCTGCTTCTGCCAAGAGATCGAGTCGAGACAATCCCACGTCAGAGATGAATCGTACTCCTTGGCCTTACGAAATTTCATATCGTAACCCATCCATTCATCGCCCTCATATGTCTCATAAAAATCCATTATTCGTGCCTGATAGCAAGACAATTCGGACAAAACCTCGGGCTTACGTTCCCCAATAATTGCAGAAAACATCGCAAAGGCCTTGGCCCAATTAGAGATTGTCTCATCAACCCTGAATCCCGCCATTTTTGCCCGCCATACACTCGGGTGCCACAAATCCTTCTGCGTCTTAACATACTCCATCTCGCGATGGTCAGTTAGCAGGGAAAACATATTCACGTACTTATCAGCCCATATCAATTCTTTCGTGGCCAATGGTATATGCTGGACCACCTTTTCCCTTCTTGAGGGCAAAGACCCCTCCCTTGCCATTGGCAATGCTTGCTTACCCGGCTCCTTTGCTGTTCCCGCCGTTTGTTCGACACCAGCTGCTGGTCCTTCCGAGGTCACCTGTGGGGGGACAAGAGGGAGATTCGCCTTCGCGGCATCGCGTGACTGCCGCAACTGCTGCATTAGTAACTTGGACTCTTCGGCCGTGTCCCCCGGTGTTGTAGCACCCCCTGTCTTTCTGCCAAGCCATGCGGTTAACTGGGCGGCTAATTCAGGAGGCATGTCCTCCTCGCTGGCGGGCGTAACAACAACCGGAATCGGTAGACCCGCGTCTGGGAACTGTACCGGGGTCTCGACTGGGATTCCCGGGCTTGCCGGGGGTAACTCGGGAACCGGGACCTCCTCCCCAGCCGTCCTATTCCTGACCCTTTTACCCCTCCCCGTGGGGACAACTTCCGGCAAGGCAAGGCCTATAACCTTTTTCGGTTTACCCGTATTGTTCATCGCTGCCATCTGCTTTTTCATACTCGCCCTATCCTTTATCAGCATGCGAAGCATCTGATCAGTCCCAGACTTCTTTCCCGCCTTTTTGCCAGGCATTGTTAACGGATAATCGATCCCTGTTGCTCAACACAGTCCTGGCCTTCAAAGCTCGAAGTCCTGAAAGAGAAACACAAAAATTACAAGTTCTCAAAATTGCTCCTTGTTCCGTCGAGGGCTCACGTGCAACGAGAGGGTGCAGCTTCCAAGCACAGGAACAAGAGGATGCTTCTTCGGATTGCTGCTCCTTTAATTCCTCTTCGGGAGGGCGTGTACCCTCCTCCGGTACGCCTATGGGGCGTGGCCAACGGTGTAGGTGTCTAGGACAACCCTTCTCGGGCGGGACAAGGCGCGCCCCGGCTACGCCGCTTCGGGCATACCAGCCGTGACACGCCCCCCGCCCAAAATGGTTTCCCGGGGGGATCCGGGCCCCCTACCATACGTTCGGGGGGACCGAGTGGTCGCCCCTTTCCAAATGTTGAGTCTCTTTCCCTCTTTAACTTCTCACCAACCATCTCACTGAGCATCAATAAACCATCCGCCTTATAGGAAATATAGTGGAAACAAGCAAATTATCACACAAGCATCAAATTGGACAATTCTATAACTTTTATTTACATGCCAAACTGCTTGCCATGTGCACAATTCAGTCATGATTTTCAAAAAAATAAAAACTATAAACTAGATTTCTTTATCTACTGCTTTTCCAGATTCACATTAGTAGCATTACTAAAGCAACCACGCACAAACATGAAAATCAGATTTTGGGGCAATACTGTTTATTATTTCCTACATGTCTCTATCTTAATACTCCAGAATGGAAAAAAACAAGCTCACAGGATACTCCTTTACCTGCACCCTTTGCTCAGCCTCTGCCAATTTGCTAGTTTGCATTATTTCAATAAATCCTTCCACAGAGGGCAAGCCTTTGTTACACAGGCTCCTCGCCTTTGGGAAGGTCTTTCTTGAAAATGGAAAAGTTTATCCTCATTTGTACCCTTCAAAAAGAAACCTAACATTGTTGTCTCCTCACAACTACCCACTCTTTTATTTCCCTATTATATTCAGTGTCAAGAGACCCTTCGGTGATTCTCGCGCTTTATAAATATCCAAACTAAAAGCAAACATAAATGCATTATAAGGACATATTTCGTATCTGAAATAAAGACTTCTATCATGAAACCCCTTTGTTTAATTCATTCTAATATGGATTGTCTCTGCCCCTTGCAGTTTATATCTCTGTAGTTGACATCCTCGTAGCTGAATAGAGGAACATACAAACTCACTCCCTAAAGCAAAGACAGATGCTTCAGTTGAAATAATACTTGGTACCTTGATCATCAACAGCTGTTCAGTCTTCGACTGGCAGGGACATGACTAAAACTTTGTTTCAAAGATGTGTCAAAAAGCTTTCATGGAACAGTCATCATACAAGGGAAATTCTCTTCAAGAGACTCCAACAATAATACTGCAAAATGGGTCAGGCTCAAGCAAATGATGTTAAAATAGGAGGGCAAAGGGTAAGTGACAGAGTAGATTGTCTGATCTAGACTTGAGAAAGATGCTTGAAGAGGTTAGAGGACTTATTACCTGCAGAAGAAATAGATAACGTCTTTTGTAGTGCACATGTAGGTCTGTAATCACAGGGCACAATAGCATGTATGATGTTTCATGAAGTGTGCCGTCCTGACTATGTGAAGGACTTAGCATGCATAAATTGAGCACCTCTGGCTGCATGTTGGAACCCTAGCTCAAGTGTTGCTGCGGTTCTATGGCAAGGACACATGGTCAATGACACAGGAAAGGCTATGCTGATGCTTCGCCCTCTTGCATTGATTCTATTCTCCAGTGGAACCTGGTAGTCATATAATACTCTGACTAGTCCAACAGTTGACTTCAGGAATATATTTGTCAGGAATATATGGAGTTTTCCAGTATGGAAATTGCTGCTGGAAGTAATAGTTTCAATGAGATAGTTGAACAGAACTGGTGGGTTTCCTTTAGTCTAACCTGAAGAGGATATCCCTCAAGCTCCTCACCCATGCACAGAAGGCACTCCACGAGACCGGTCAAGCCTACCTCAACAGACGGCTCTCCTTCTACATCCCCAACCGCCAGCTCCGCTCCGCCGACCTCTCACTCGCCACTGTCCCGTGCATCCGAAGAACAACCACCGGTGGGAGATCCTTCTCCCACCTCACCGTCAAGACAAGGAGCCCCCTCCCACTGAGCCTAGGACAGACCCAAGACCTGCTGACTTTCAGGAGGATACTCCAGACCTGGCTGTTCGATCAGTAGCAACCTTGCAACCTTCGTGGGTATGTAGAGCACTTTACAAATGATTGATTGATTGATTGAATCAAATCCAATATATTGGTTGTTTAGCCCAATTCACTAAGGTTGGATATGAAGCTAATTATGTGATGCTCAAAGAATGTCTGATTTAGACGACTAATATTTTACAATATTTTTCACGATTTGCACAGGAGCAAGTTTTATAATGTCTTGATATATTCATGTACTAGTATACAAAACTAATTAACAAGGTTTTTCTTGAGTGCTTGGCCAGAGCAAAGCTGTCAGATACTTTTTTAGGCACCTGAAAGCCTTTCTTGAATATTGCAACCACCAACCACTGAAGGTGAGTTTTAGAGCCCCCAATGGAAGTATCATGGAGGGAAAGTCCATGACACTCCAAAATTAATGGTTTGGGTCTGGGGGTACCTCTGTCACAGGAGCTGAGGACAAAGGAATTACTGTCCGCACTGTTGCAGCACAGTTTGTGAATGACATCCCTGTAGTCATTATAGATGTCAGACATGAGGTGGAATGTTTTGTGATTGCTGTAGAACTAAAAACCTGTTAACATTCCTCTTTTCATTGATATCAAATTGGAAAATCTGAATAGTCACTGTCACTCCAGGTCAGCCATGTGGAGTCCTTGCAAGTAACCTGGGTATTGATTTTGTGAGGCAGTATATGCTTGACCAATATGACGTGTCTGGTCGGAAATGCATAGCTACCCATGAATCTAACAAAGTATGAACAAAACAACCAACTCAGAGGGAATAATTGTATTAAGTGGAGACCTAGTCCTGATCACAGATGGTGGTGTGAGTGGTTCTGTGGATGATGTAATCAGTGATATCATCAGTGATGTCATCAGTGATGCCATTGACCATTTCATGAGTGATGTAATATGTGAGGTCAGAAGTGGTGCATTGCGGGGTCGTAAGTTAAAGTTAGCTCAGCTGCTGAATTTCCCTGGTTTTGTATGAGTGAAATGTAAGCCTAACTATAACGTCCCTGTAACCTTTGTTTTTTCAGTGAATTTTTAAGGTTTTTAAATTCTATTTCCTAACTATAACATCCCTGTAATCTTTGGTTTTGTCAGTGAATGTAATTTCCATTGGAAACTTTAGATAGGGCTACAGCCTGAACTGCTAAACATAATACACCAAATTTAGGGGCTGATTAGGATGGAGGATTTTCTGCATCCTCCGGGCCGGCGGAAGCCACCGGCGGCCTGGAGGATGCGGAAAATCCTCTGCGGACCCACCAAGACCCACCGCCACATTAGGATGGCTGGTGGGTCCTGGTTTCTGTCCGCAGCTTTTCCGCCGTGGCTGGCTTACAACCGCGGTGGAAAAGCACTAATATGGTGACGGTGTCTATCAGACACCGTTAGCCAGATTAGGATGTGCTTGGAAACATGCTTTTCCGCAGCGGCTTTTCCGCCGTGGAAAAGCATGTGTAACTGCACTGCGGGGGCCCGTTGCGGGCCCCCTAGGTGAAGTGGGAGTGGGGGGTGCACTTGGGGGGTACCCCTGCATTTGTTTTCTGTAAGCGGCAGGCCCCCGCGCAGTGCCTGCCACTTTCTACATTCAAATGCAATGTGTGCATTTTTAACATTGCTGCACCCGCCGCAATGTTAAAAATAGAGGATGTGACCGCCACCCTGGAGGTCACATCCTAATCTGCACAGAGGGAACGCCGCAGCCCATGCGAACGTTCCCTCCTCCTCTGGGGTCGCGGACGGACTTGAGTCCTAATGACCACCTTAGTAAAAAGGTAGCTGTGATTTGGTGTAAATCCGTTCAGTAGTTGCAGGGTGATTTAAAGAAATGTTCAATTGTATATGTAGGGATGCAGAAGATCCATACTGAGATCTGATTGGCTGTCAACACTTCAAACCAGGAAGGGTTGGCAGCCATCTTGGAACTCAGCTTTAGCCAAGTCCCAGGAAAAACTGTAAAACAAAGAAAAGGGGCAGGATAAAGGTAGCCTGACCCCCTCGGCCTTTTGACGGGGTCCACAGGGACCACGCAGGGCCCAAATTTATATATTTCTTTTATATTTTTAGCAGGATCCGAGGATCCCACCAAACATGAATTCATTATCGGCCCCTGGGTGGGCTAGGTCCTGGGGGCATTTTTTTATAAGGGAAGGGGGTTCTCCCTCCTGAGGCTTAATATTGCCCCAGGAACCACCACCCCCTGGAGCTTCTTATTAATTGAAAGTGGGGAGGCCTATATGGCCTCCCCCACAGCCCCAGGTACCACAACCTGGGACTTGTTTACTTTTTAAATGGGGGCCTTTTGTACCCCCCAGCCCTGGGTAGCAGCACCTCTCTGGGACTTTACCTAAAAAATGTGCGGGGGAGCATGGAACCCTCACTGCAGCCCAGGGGCCACCACTTCCCTGGGGCTTTAATTTCATTTAATGTGGAAAGGACCACGTGGACCACCATCCAAAGCCCTGGAAACCGCCACCCCCCCTGGGCCCTGTGTACACTTAATGTGAGGTCCATATGGTCCCCCACAGCCCCGGCAGTCAACACCTCCCTGGGACATCAACTGCAGTCATCACAATACCAGAAGTCTGTGAAGATTTGAATGAGATTGTTACTCATTGTGAAAAATACCACAAATTTGTCCCTGTACAAATGTGTTCTGTGGATTCATTTTCTCTTCTACTATTCTCAGGTTGTGTACTCATACACCACAAATGATGTACTGTATTGTATTGTAATGTATTGTATTTATTATTTGTAACGCGCAACTGTCACCCTACGGGTATCCTGGCGCCCAAACAGGAAGTAGTCAGATGGTACTACAATACACTAGCTGTCAAGACATGTACAACAGCCACCGGATCTATTAAATAAAGTCACGGGGATTAGACTTTGGCGAATAGCCATGTTTTCAGGCTCTTTCTGAAACCCAGTAGGGTGCCAATTTGTCTGATGTTCTGGGGAAGCTTGTTCCACAGCCTAGAGGCAGAGATGCAAAAGGCTCTGCCTCCCATCCTCAACCTCCTGATCCTGGTAGTAGCTGCCAGACTCTGGCTAGAGGAGCGCAGGGATCTGGAGGGCCTATACCAGGAGAGCCTTTCCTGTAGAGGGATAGGTCCCGTGTTGTGCAGGGCTCTGTACACAATACATAAGGATTTAAAAACAACTCTACTCACGATTGGCAGCCAATGTAGATCTCTTAGCGCCAACGTAGTGGAGGAGCTGCGAGGTCTTTTAAGTGCCAGCTTGGCCGCTATAGACTGGACCCTCTGGAGCCCCTGTAGGATGTATAGGGGGGCCCCTAGATATAGAGAGTTACAGTAGTCCAGTCTGGCCAGGATCACACTCCTAACTACTAATGGCCTGGACTCATCAGGCAGAAGGGGCAAAATCTGTCTGAGTGCTTTCAACAATCCAAAGCAGACACTGATGGTTTTATTGGTCTGAGAGGTCATTTGGAGATCCGCATCAAACAGTACCCCTAGATTGTGCACGGTTTTAACTGGGATACAAGGTTCAGCTCCCGGCGCAAGCCTGATCTCGTGGAAAGGTTGTTGACTCAGTTTGGCTGACGAGCAATAGACAACCTCTGTCTTCCCCTCATTAAACTGAAGGGAGTTTATGGTCAGCCACCTGGAGACCCTGCTCATGCAGTTCTGAAATGTCTCCATGCTCACCGCCTGTCTTCCTTCTAAGGAGAACACCAGTTGTGTATCATCGGCATAGTTTATCAAATCTATGCCGAAGGATTTAATCATGGGGATCAGGGGCTGCAGATAAAGATTAAAGAGAATAGGGCTGATCGAGGAGCCCTGAGGTACTCCGTGACTGACCAGGGACTTGGGAGATGAAAAGGGTGCTAGGGTCACCACCTGTTGTCTACCTGTCAGATAGGATTGTATCCACCTCAGGGCCTTGCCCTTCACGCCCATTTTTTCCAGCCTACTTAGCAGCACTGCATGGCTAACCGTGTCGAATGCGGCCGACATGTCCAACAGCACCAGGACTGAGGAATTGCCATTGTCGGCTCGCATTCGAAGGGTGTCCAACATGGTTGCCAATGCAGTTTCTGTTCCGTGGCCTGGGTGGAAGCCAAATTGGTCCTTATCCAACAGGCAGTTGTCTTCCAGATATCCTGACAGGGACCTACTGACCACCTTTTCCACAATTTTTATCGGGTAGGGCAGGAGGGATATGGGCCTAAAATGCAACGGAATTGTAGGGTCCAGCGAAGGCTTTTTGAGCAGGGGAGTAACCACTGCCTGCTTCCATGCATCCGGCACTGTGCCTTCCTCAAGAGATTGGCGACAAATCTGATGCATCCAGGGGAACAGCTCTGGCCCATATTCCTTCCAGATCCTGTGCGGAAGGGGGTCTAGAGGTGACCCAGATGACACATTCTGGGCCAGACTGAAAAAGAGCTCCTCTGTAAGAGGGGTGAAATTTTCCAGTGATGACAATATTGGTAGAGGTTCCTCTTCTTCTGCCTGTGCCACTGCATCTTTGCAGCTGTCCCTTTCCTCCTTCAGCCCCCCCACAATTTTAGCAATCTTTTCCTCAAAGTAGATCGCGATCTCATCGCATAGTTCTTGAGTAGGAGTAGTACTGTTGAAATAATCATCATTTTTGAACAGTAGGGAAAAAAACAACCATAAAGATTGTAGTAAAAAGATATTGTACACTATGCGTATGTAAGTGAATATTTGCATGTGTAAATAAGTCTGTCACTGACTCTGTGGATTTTTGAGTGGTTGTGTGACAGTGTGTGGGTAGGTCAGTACCTATATGAATTCCTGTATAGGTGTGTGAGTACATGTATCAGTACCTGTATGGGTGTGTTTGTATCCCTTAAGATAAATTAATAGTAAATATATTTCTAACTTTACAAGTATATTTTATTAAGATATTAGAATACAATTTAAACCAAACAATTAACAAACAGACATAGCATAATTTATTGAACTATTTACACATTCAGAAACACATTGAAACTTGAAGTTTTGATTTCCACTGTATGGGAACTCACCCATGTACTTACATTGCTGCAACGATTTACCTTACCTCTTGAATATTGAGACAAATAAGTACTGGTATCATCATCTTGTTGAGCTTAAGTGCATGTAATGAAATTAAGGAACCCGCACTTGGTGTCTAACCCAGTTGTGCAGAATATCCATTGGATCATGCACATTACCTTCTGAGAGAAGCAAGCTCTAACATTAAAGGTATCAGTCACTGAACTTCAGGAAGGGCTTAAAGATATAGATATGTATTTACCTTTAGATGTTAAATTCAATATTGAAACTGTTGGTGTCGAGAGATTTGGAAGACCCACTTGTTGTTCTCGTGAATGGTGTGCCCACGAAAAACAAAAAAATCTGTCAGAAACGAGTGGATGTAAATAAGGAGAAGAAAGCTACTTTATATCTTAAAAATTATAACATGTACAATAAAGATGTAGATGTTATCTAGCATGGTAGTTCAATGAAGGAGAAAACTTTGCCTTCATTTGGACATTTTGAAAAAAAATGGATAGAAGTAGGTCTTAAAAAATGTATGAGCACTACAGTATCCATCCAAAAGAGGTTCTTTGGGATGCCATTGAAGTCTACCAGATGAAAAGAAGGTAAAAGCGCTCCAATGAGTTCTGGAGAAAAGTTTAATCACTCAATATTTTCCTCAACTATTTCTAACTGGACTAGGCTGATGGTATGATGACCGGCCTGTGCAAATACCAGCAGCAGAGTCAACAAGATTATATTCTTTTTTTTTTAATTCTTTTTATTGGATTTTATACAACGAAAAGACAATACAACACATAAGACAACCCCCAGCCCTCCCCCCCTCTGATCGGGCAGATTGAATGTAGAACAAAAAGAATTTCAAGAGCTTATAAATAATAATAGTACATAAAATTGAATGTTTAAATTAACAGATGAATCATCAAGATACAGATATACATTAGGATAGATGGGTATATATTACCTCTAAACAGTTTTAGCCATATTATTATTAAATGAGTGTCTAAAGTTCAACCACTCTATTAAAGGAGACCATATTTTTAAACCTTTTATTCTACGTTTCCTACCTTTAGTTTTATATATTGCCATTTCTAAATTAAAAATTGCTAACAGTCTTGAAAACCACTGTTGATATGAGGGGGCGATAGGATCTAGCCAAGCCGATGCTATACATATTCTTAGAACGGCCATCGAGATAAAAATCAGTTCGTGCCCAGTATTCAAATTAGTACAGTTTACTAAGCCTAACAAAACTGTTTGATCAGATAGATTAACCACAGTTTTAAGGATTAATGAGAGGAATTGTTCAATTTTTGATTTGAGAGAGGTTAAAGCGGAACAAGATGAAAAGATATGTATGCAATCCGCATCTTGCAAGTTACAGCGAAAACAACATGTTCCTCTCCCATTATCCCATTTGGCAAGTCTATCTGGAGTATAGTACATGAAGAAGCATATTTTATAAAATTGTCTTTGTAATTTGGTTGACATGAGTACAGTTTGTGATAGCTCATTTACATACTCAAATTCATCAGTTGAAATTACAAATTTCTTTTGCCATTTCTGAATAATCTTCTGCCTATCATCAGGTAAATATGTAAGTAATAATTGGTAAAATCCCCCAATCCGTATTTTTTCCTGATGATGGCTAAGAGATTCAGCTATGATGTTTTTAGGCATATTGTCTTCTCTCCTCACTCGTCGTATTAAAAAATCTCTAATTTGGAGATATTTAAAGAAATCTCTCCATTCAAGATGATACTTGTCTTTCAAAAATTCAAAAGAATATATCCCTTCTCCGGAGAAGAAGCAACCTATGTTAGTAATTCCAGCAATGATCCATCTATCAATATAGGAATCTTTAAAAATGTCTGGTAAGAGGGGGTTATTTTGTATTGGAGTATAGACCAATAACCGTCCCAAACCGATCATTTTACTCACAGATTTCCAGACTTTAAATACGGCTATGAGTGTTTTTAGTTTAACTTTTTTATGATAGCTATCAAAGAGATATTTCCAAAGATAGCCGATACTTCTATCATCTAATATTATTTGATGAATAGTCGGTGCGCCTTTATCTCGAGATATCTCTGTTCCGCCAAGAAAAAAAAGCTCATGATTGTATAGCAGGACTGTTGTCCAATAATATAACCTAAGATTTGGGAGACTTAACCCTCCTCTTTCTTTGGGAAGTGTGAGAAGTTTATAGGCACGGCGGGGTTGAGTATATGCCCAAATAAAATCCGTAAAGATACGTTCCATTATTTTAAACCAATGATCTGAGATTTCCAGATTGATCTCTCTAAATAAAAACAAAAGTTTTGGAAAGTAGACCATTTTTAGGGCATTTGTCCGTCCTATCAAAGAAAGACGTAAATTATTGATACGGCGAAGGTCTTCTTGTATTTTATTTGAAATGGGTTTAAGATTCAGGTCGACTAAATTCTCTAGTTCAGAAGTTATTGTAACCCCTAGGTAAGTGGCTGAATTTGTTATACGTGAGTCTATCATAGCACATTTGTTGTTAATAATTATTTGGGTTTTCCCTCGATTTAAAGCATATCCTGAAATAGTGCCAAATATTTGTGCCTCCTGTTCAATAATTGGCATAGCCAAGTTTGGATTAGCAGTGACAATGGCAATATCGTCTGCATAAGCGAGAATTTTTGTTGAGTATTCATTTATCCGGATGGGAGTTATAGTACTAATATTTTGTAATCTCCTAATAAAGGGATCAATATAGAGAGCAAACAATAGCGGGGAGCAAGGGAATCCCTGTCGTGTTCCTCTTGAGATTTTTAGTATTTTTGAATTCCCTCCATTAACCATCACCATCGCTTGAGGATTAATATACAGTTTTTGTATTGCTTGTATAAATATGTGATTGAAGCAGACCCTGGACATTGCCTGCCACAAGAATGGCCAGGAGACCCGGTCAAAGGCTTTCTCGGCATCAAGTAAAATAAGTGCCATCGGGTCTCATGCCACCTGGGTGTAGTCAAACAAGCTAATTACTCTCTGTGTGTGGTCGGTAGTGTCTCTGCCAGGGATAAAGCCGTGCTGAACTTTGGATGTAACTTTATGAATTACTGATGAGATACGGTTAGCGAGTAGTTTAGAGTAGATTTTAGAATCTACATTTATTAAGGTGATGGGTTGATACAAACCCATCTGGTCGAGAGGTTTATTTTTCTTAGGGAATATCACAATTTTAGCCGTAGACCATGAGTTGGGGGGTTGTCCTCCTCTAAATAAGAATAAACATAGGGTCAACAAGATTTCTTGGAGTTGATCTAGAAATGTTATGTAAAATTCGAGTGGGATGGCATCTACTCCAGTTGCTTTCCCACGAGAAAGATCTTTCACGGTTTTTCTTATTTCCTCGATGTCAGGGGCCTTTTCCAGAATTAGCTGGTCTTCAATGTTAAGTTTGTCACAGGTATCTCTATCTAGATAATCAGCAATTTTCTCTTGATCTATTTCTCCGTCTTCTGTATAGAGAGCACTATAAAAATGCCAAAATGCTTCTCGGATCTTCTCTGAGTCAGTTACACTACCGGTTATTGGATCTTGAATTTCTTGTATTATATTTTGCGTAGTCTGCTGTCTCATCCAAATTGCTAATTGTTGGCCAACCGACTCACTAACCTCATATATTTTTTCCCGGTGAGCAGTAGCTTTTTTAATAGCTTTATTGATGTATATATTTGTAATTGATGCCTTAGCTATAGCAACCTGAGTTTGTGCATTACTTAGCTCTTATGTAGTTGAAGAGTTTCTTGTTACCCTTATAAGCTCTTCCTCCCACCTCTTTAAAGTTTCTTGTGAGGATCTTAGTAATTCTCTTGCACATTTGTTGCTCCGGAGTGAATATTGTATAGTTTCACCCCTAATACCTGCATTTAAGGCGTCCTAAACGAAATTTACCGTTGTACTGCCGTTATTAACCAACAAAAAATTTGAAATCCAGCATCTCATATGTTTACAGTATTCACTCTCAAGGTGAAAAGACCTCTCAAAGGTCCAAGTTTGTGGCGTCTGTATCATAGATGTTATCTCAAGTGTTAGTATTAAGGGATTATGATCCGACATGATTCGGGGTAATTTTTCTATTTTTTAATGAGTTTTAATTGAACTAGATATCAAAAAATAATCAAGTCTAGCATGTGTATGATGTGGATTTGAATAATATGTATACCCTGGATCATCGGAATTATTATTTAAAGTCTGCCACGCATCAATTAGCCCATGGGTAATACACAATTCTTTTATTGCTTTAAAAACGTTTGATTTGCGACCATGGTAATACCAATTATCTTTTGTGGACCAATCATGTGAGAGATTTATATTGAGATCTCCACAAATTATAAGTGGTAGTGGCCAATTAGTAAGTTCATTGGAGATATTATTAATTACGATAGGATCATCATTATTACATCCATAAATTGTGCAGATGGTCATTGAAGACGATTGCCCTGTATGAACTTCTGAGATCACCCATCTTCCTAATTTATCGGATTTTGTTTTATTAAACTTAAACCCTCTACCTCTAGCCAAAAGTGCTACCCCTCTTACCCGCATACCCTGTGTAGTTGCACCAATCAGATTGTATCCAAATGAATTTAATATTTGTAATTGTGACCCTTCAATATGGGTTTCCTGTAAGCATACGATATTGGCGCCAATATTCTGTAGGCCAACTGCTACCATTTGCCTCTTCTTGATGTCATTTAAGCCACATATATTAACTGACAATATTTTTAATGGACCCATCTATCAATCCTGGTTTTTGTATCTATATAGTAATGCATTTCTTTCAGTTCGTTGAAAAATCTGTCGATAATCTATCTGATCTGCCCGACCACCCCCCCTCTTACCCACCCCCCACCCACCACCACCTTTGAAGGTTACCTGGTCTCGTTGCGACCAGGGGTGTGACATCAATTTAAGCGAGCCCAGCGGGCTGGGTTGGTTTATAGATGTATATTACATATTTATCTTAACTCAAATAAACTAAGGCCTAATTTCTTCAATTAACGCTTCAATGTTTATCAGTTTGATAGGATTGTCTTCCAGCTTATTCAACCGATAAACAAATCTTCAAATTATACCATTAAGTTTTATGTATGAATAAGAGGTGGAATAATTGATTTTATATTCTGAGGTCTTTAGATTTCATATTCCATAGGTATTCCATCTATGGTTTGACACAAGTTGCTTCTTCTCAGTTCTCTTTGGATAGAAAGGAAAAGTATACAACTGTTAGAAACACTCATTTAAAACACATCAGTACTTTTAACAAACATTTCAAAAGTACCCTTCAAAAATGCTCTCAGCAGCAGTGACATAGTTTCTGACTAACCCTAAATTTCAACCTGCACTCCTCTGGGATTCATTTATACTTATTGACAAGGACCTTCCTTATAGTGGGATACCTCAACCTCTTCCCCTTCTCTAGAGCCAGTACGTTGTCCCTCCCATCACCACGAATATGACTCCAAAGTCACCTCTGCATTCCTCCTCTGAGATCCTTTGTACATCTACAGCTACTTCATATGCCAATAACAACCTCTCTACATCAATTTCCTCCTTAAAGTCAGGAACCAATGTCTCTAAATACATGAACTCGTTCTTCTGCACTGGACACAGTAGTGGTGCTTCCACCATTTGTGCAAAACTTTAACAGCTATATGGCCTTCAAGTGCACTTCTTGACACTCCAGCCAGCAATACATTTTTCTCCCTCAAGGCTCTCTTAGCCTCAGTTTTTCTCTCCTCAGACCCCAACTAGGCCAGCTTTAACCTCAGGTCCCACTCAGCCTGCATATCCTTGAGGTCCTTAGAGTACTGGGTTTGGGAGGAGATGGTACTCTGAGAACCGTATTTAATAGAAATGGCTCTCCCAAGAGGGTCCCTTCCCTGCTCTGGAGACTTTACTCACTCCACTCCTCTACCTCCTTATGAAACCAACTACCCTTTCGGGGCCCTGATTCTGAGGTCAACTACAATTAGGATTCTCCCTTTTCAAGAGTGCAGAAGTAGTCCTCTTCAAACTCTTCTTCTCATGCAGGTTGCATTCTTGCAGAAGTCCCCCAGGCTCTAACGGTGAATTAGTATTCAAACTTGGATTTACACATGAGTAAATGAGCATGTTAATGGTATTATGGTGTGTGTGAGTGAGTGTGGTAGTCACTCTCTGGCTATATGTGTGATGGGCACATAACTGCTTTTTTGAGAGTGTAGCTGGGTCTGTAAGTGCCTCCATGAGTGTGTGAGCGTGTGCAAATGACATGCTAATAAATTACACACTATAAGCAAACACCCTCCTCTAATTTGCTCAGCTGAGCATGACTGGGTCTGCCCACTTTGATTGATTTCCTTTTCCTTACTTGGTGCTTTAGGCACTCTGAACCGGTTTGGGGGTGCCTAGCTCCCTCAGTATCGGGCACTATATTCGAAAGGGTATGTGCCCTATTCGTATTATTTTATGTTTAACATTTCTCACCTTTTATTTATTTACTTTATTTTACCAGTATGCATTCCCCCATAGGGGAGGAGGTGTGTGCGGTGTGGGTCTGCAGGAGAGCTTGGCCCTGGCTCTGTACCCATTTCAGTTTGCCACTCCTTTTTAGTTATTTGTGTTTCCTAGTGCCAGTGTATCAAACAAGCCCCCTCATATGGAGGGCGATTTAAATTCTTTACTAGTGCATCCTCCCATCTCAGCAGAGCATAACTGGGACTGCCCACTTTGATTGATTTCCTTGTAAGTACATGGTGCTTTAGGTGCTCTGTGCTGGTTGAGAGGTGTCTGGCTCGCTCGCTATTGGACGACTTATTTGCAAGGTCTTGTTCCCTATTCTTTTTTTTAAATTTTTATTTTTGGTGTTGCATTCTCATGGTGTACATTCACGATTTAAACTCACTGTAGCTCAGCTTCAACATTCAGCCACCTACGATTAATAGAGCAACTTTTAAATTTTTGTTTTTCCCCCCCCCAACATAAAACCTGCTACTTCAGGGGTTGCATTGTACAAACATGAACTGTAGGCCATTGTAACCAGTATCTGCATGCAGATATTCAGCAATACTATACATAGTCTCTGGCGACAGTAGTCTCTTGACCCTCAAATCCCCTGATCCCGGACTCCTGCAGTGAACCTGGGCCACCCGCTTCCCCCCTCACATCAATCCAAGTCTTCATCGTCCCCTGAGCTGTCGCCATCCTCCCCTTCGGGCAAGGGCTCACAAATGTCCCCCCTGTATGAGTTCCACTGTGACCAAATCCTGTTCCATTTACGTGGATTACGTCGCTGTTGATATACTGCCCTCTCCGTCACCATGAGCACATCCATATTCCTGCACCATTGCGCCAGTGTCGGTGTCTCCAGTGCCCCCCAATTCTTCGCTATATCCCGCTTAGCCATCATAACACCAATGACCACCCAGCCCTTGGCATACAACGACAGATCTGTT
Organism: Lissotriton vulgaris; assembly: GCF_964263255.1. Lineage (NCBI taxonomy): Eukaryota > Metazoa > Chordata > Amphibia > Caudata > Salamandridae > Lissotriton > Lissotriton vulgaris. The sequence goes on from NC_141689.1 coordinate 383,192,595, forward strand.
GGGCCCCACACGTTCAAGAGACAGATTCTGGGGTCAGGCGTGAACGGGCTCTGGAGGGCCTGACTGATTGTGCGTGCGACCCGCCTCCAGTAGGCCTGTATGCTTGGGCAGGTCCATATAGTGTGGAATAGTGTACCTTCCCCCCCACATTGTCTTAGGCAATACGGGTGTTCTGCCCTGTGCATTTTATGTAGTGTGGTGCGGGTGTAGTAGACCCTATGCAGTATCTTGAGCTGGACCAGCCTGAATCGGGTGGAAATACCCGCCTCCCTGGGTGATGCCAGGGCTGCGTTCCATTCTGCCTCATCTAGGTCCCCCACCTCATCCTCCCAGTACTCCTTCAACTTCCCAAGGGGATCCGGCAGGTTGTTCATCAATTTGCGGTAAGTGAGTGAGGTTGCACCGGACTCCATGTAGTCCGTAAGCAATCGGTCCTCCAACGGAGCCGATTCCGGCAGCGTAACCCCTGGTTCCAACACCGACAAGAGTGCGTGCCTAATTTGTATGTACCTGTATGTTTCTGTCACCTCCAGGTTATATTGCTCCCTCAGTGTCGCAAAGGAGAGCACGCCCTCCCTCGTCCAGAGGTCGCCTACCACGGAGATCCCAATAGTGTCCCACTGCTCAAACCCTTTTGAACTGCGCAGGCTGCCGAGTGCTTTCGTGTCCCACAGTGGCGTGAGGCCCGTGATCACTCCCTCCCACGCCAGTCGCCGTTGCGCTTTGTGCCAGATGGTCACTGTGTGCTTGGTAGGTCCCTCAAGCTTCCGCACTAGTCCTTTGTTGTAGAGTGGGGCCAGAAGGGTGGACGTGCCCAGCTGGCTCCTGTCAGCCTCGTACGCCGGGTCGTCTTGCGCCGCGTGAACCCATTGGTTGATCACCTTGAGGTGAGCGGCCCAGTAATACAGTTCGAGGTCGGGGAGGGCTATCCCTCCACTGTACCAGTCCCTGGTCAGTTTCAGTCGCGCCACCCTAGCCGGTTTGTCACCCCACAGAAGGCCGGACAGCTGTGCCGCCACGTGGCGGAAAAAGGATACGGGGACCACCGCTGGGGTGTTTTCCAGGACATAGAGGAAGCGAGGCAGTGCCATCATCTTGAAGAGCGCCGCTCTACCTAATAGTGTTAAGGGGAGATTCTTCCAGTGGCGCACGTCCGCCTTTAGCCTGTCTAACTGGGGCTTAAGATTCAGCTCCATGAAGGTTGAGTGATCCCTCGTGATCCATATCCCTAGATATTTAAAGGAGGTGCGTTCTATGATCAGTTGGCAGTCCTCCGGCAAGGCTGGAAGGTCGCCCTGCACCATGAAGATGATGGACTTGGACCAGTTAAGTTTGTAGCCCGAAGCCGTACCGTGGGTTTCGCACAGTGCCAGTAGGACCGGGATGCCGTTCTTGAGGTCCATGAGATAGACGAGCATGTCATCGGCATATAGGGATACTCTATCTTCCCAATCACCTCCCCATTGTATGCCTTTCAGCAGCTGGGTGGTTCTGATAATTGTGGCTAGGGGTTCCAGCACTAGGGCGAATAGCAGTGGCGAGAGCGGACACCCCTGTCTCGTGCCCCGTGCCAGCGGAAACTCTCTTGATATGTGGCCATTTGCGGTCACTCGCGCCACTGGTTCGGCATACAGTAGTTTGACCCATGATATGAACGTCGGGCCAATACCCATATGTTCCAGGACCGCGAAGAGATAGCGCCACTCCACCATGTCAAACGCCATTTTGGCATCCAGTGACAGTACCGCCGCTGGTTCCCCCAACCGTGGTGCTCGCGCCAGTACCCCGTGCAGCCGTCTCAGGTTCAGTGCCGTATTCCGGTGCGGCATGAAGCCCGACTGATCCGGGTGTATCAGGTGTGGCAGATGAGGCAGGAGCCTGGTGGCCAACAGTTTCGCCAGGATCTTACTCTCTGCATTGAGGAGGGAGATCGGGCGGTACGAACCGCAGTCCTCAGGGGGTTTGCCGGGTTTGGGTATCGCAACAATTGTGGCCGTGCGTTGGTCAGGAGGCAGTCTCCCTCGTTTCCTACACTCTTGGAACATATCAAACAATGGAGTGGATAGCGTTTCGGACATCACTTTGTACCACTCTATCGGGACCCCGTTGGGGCCTAGCGCTTTCCCCGGGTGCAGTGCCGTTATGGCCATCTGTATTTCCTCCGCTGTCAGGTCGGAGTCAAGCTCGTCCCGTTGGTCGGGGGTGAGAGAGCGGATCTGCACTCCCAAGAGCGAGCTTTCTGCCATCTCCCGTGTGACCTCATACTCCGGGGTGTACACGGAGTGAAAGTGGTCTGCCAGGAGCTCCACTATTCTCGCCGGACTGGTGTGTGTCTCGCCATTGGGGTCTTTCAGCTGGAGTATGGTCTTCTGACCTCCCCGCTCTTTCTCCAACCACGCCAGGAGTTTCCCTGCTTTGTCGCCTATATCGTACACCCGACTCGCAGTAGCTGACATTTGTTCCCTCACTCTGTGGCGCAGAAAGTCGGTATGTCGTTGCTGGGCTATACGGAGCGCGTGCTGCGTGTCCCCGTTTGGGTTCCCTTCGTGGTCCCGCGTTGCCTTGGCCAGTTGACCCTCTAGACCCACCCGTTCCTGACGCTGCGTGCGCTTATGTTGTGCTATCACTGAGATCGCCTGCCCGCGGAGCACCGTTTTGTAGGCTTCCCACAGGACCGTATGCGACGCCACTGATCCCACATTTTCGGTGAGGTAAGACCGCGTACTTCTTTTCAAGGCCTTGGCTATTTCAGGCACCCCAAGGTATCCCGGGTAGATAGGGAAGATCCGCCTACTGGCCCGTTCCTGACTGGAGAGAGTCAGTGTTAGCGGGGAGTGGTCCGAGACCCCTCGCGGTCTAATCTGTGAGTCGGTGAAGGTGAGATGCCCCCCTCCCAACGTCAGGAAATAGTCGATCCGCGACAAGCTGTCGTGAACCGTTGAGTAGTAAGTGTAGTTCCGGTCCACTGGGTGGAGCCGCCTCCATATGTCCACTAAGCCTTGCGCTGTCATGAAGTCTTGCAATTTAGAGTGTGCCGGTGTTTGTGTACGTATCGGGTACCTATCTAGGGAGTCATGAGCCACTGCATTAAAATCCCCGCCCAGCACAAGAGTCCCCTCTGGAAGGTCTAATATGAATTTGCCTAGTTCCGGGAAGGCGACAGCGTGCAGCGCCGGCGGGATGTATACCGACACTATGTTGAGTGGTTCTCCCTCCCATTGTCCGTGTACCGCTGCGAAGCGGCCCTGTGTGTCCGTTGCCACTGATTGAATTACAAACTTGGACGACCGGTGAAGTAGTATCCCGGTGCCTCGGGACCCTCTCGTGAACTCAGAGTGTGCCACCATGCTATAGCCCCTCCTGTCTAGGGCCCTAGTGGCCGTGCCTGTGAGGTGTGTTTCTTGTAGTAGGACCAGGGCGGGATTCACTCTTTTGATACTTTGCAGGACCAGCCCTCGCTTGATTTTGTCGCCCAGGCCCCTTACGTTCCATGACATGAGGCGCAAGGGGGACGCCCCCCCTACATTAGTGTCCTCCCCCATTGCGTGCGGGTATGTGGATTGTGAAGATGTGCGTATGGAGGACCAGGAGGTCCGTGCAGTGACTCTGCGTGCAGTATCGTGATAGTGGCATGTTGTGGTTGTGCGCCCCCTTGTAGCAATTTTGACCCCTTGTAGAAACTAAGAACCATAACCCCATCCTACCCCCAACACCCCCCCTCCCTGCCCCCCTGCTCAACGGACTCAAAACTGCCCGCCCCCCCAACTCAGCAGAGTGCTTGATCCCCCCCATAACATAGTACTTGCTCGCTGGGGTGAAGGTTTCTCCGTGGTCGGCGGCCCCCTTCCTCAGCTGCGGAGGCCCTTCCGCCCAGTGTCCAAAGCGGCCTTGTCCGTCTCTGTTTTCAGCGGTTCATCCAGTCGTCAGCAGTGAGTCACAGCCCCCCGTCCGCAGTGTCCTCATGGAGATCAGCCAAAGGGGAATGTACCTCCGTGTCTTCGTCGTTGGTGTGCGAGCCCTGCCGCGAGCCAGCATTACGGTGTTTGTTCTGCCTGTTGGAGCGACGGGGGAGGCCCGTCGGTCTCCATCCCTCCAACCAATCGTGCGCCACCTCTGGGGAATCAAAAAACCAGGTCCTGTTGTCAGCCACGACCCGAAGCTTTGCTGGGAAGATCATGGAGTATGGGATTTCCCTGGCTCTCAGTTCTTTTTTGACTTCAAAGAAGGTCCTCCTCCTCCGTGCCACCTCGGCCGTGTAGTCCGGAAAGAATGCGATCGTCGCATTCTGGATTTTAATGGGAGGCGAGTTCCTTGCCGCCTGCAGGATGGCATCTCGATCCCTGAAATTGAAGAGTCTCGCTATTATTGGTCTGGGGTTAGTGCCAGTTTTATGGCGTCCCCCTGGCACCCGGTGCGCCCTTTCCACTGTGAAGAAGGCCGAGAGTCCTTTGGGCTTCAAAGTTTCTTTGATCAGGTTCTCGACATACAGATCCATCGCCCTCGTGTCTTCCGATTCTGGCACACCTATTATACGTATGTTATTTCGTCTTGAGCGCCCTTCCTGGTCATCAAGCTTTTCGCGCAGTTCCCTGTTTTCTTTAGAGATGCGCTCCATGCTGATCTGCAGTTCAGACACGTCTTCGACCAGGGATTTGGTCACCACTTCCATGTTGTTCACCTTTTCCGTCATTTTATGAAAGTCCGCCCTTATGAGCGTAATCTCGGCTGAGATCGACCCCACCGTGGCTTGTACCTGCGTGAGGGCTCGCATCACATCGTCTATTGTCGCCTTCTTGCCCCCGGGCCCGTCGGTCGATTTACTTGATTGTGATTTGGCCTCCTGCGAGGGAGAGCCGGGCTTCTCATATGCGAACCGGTCCAGGCGTGACTGTGCCGCCACGTTTTTAGGTCCTTTGCCTGCCATGTCGTCGTCGCCTGGGCCGACTTGTTGCCGTGTAGTCGTCGCACTCCAAGTATCACAGGGGCTGCGCCTCACAGACCTCCTCGGATAGTTAACAGGGGCTGTTCCGGGGTCCGTTCAATGTGTAGGTGTGGGGTGCAGCCTTCGAGGGACTGGCTATGCACTGCGTTCAGTGAAGGCGTCCAGCCGGACCGGCTTGTCCTTGTGTGGGGGTGAGAAGCCACCTGCAGGGTCTCGGGCTGTTGTGCGGGGTATGCAGCTGATCTGCGTGGCCCTGAGGGAACTACCACTGCCCTCTTTGAGTGCCCCTTTCTCTTTGCGGCTGTTGGGCCCCTGCTCGGGATCTCTGGTGTCGATGTGGGGCCCCGTGCCGGCGCCTGCCAGTCCCTGCCGGGGCACGGACGGGCGCCCCGTGCGAATGTGCTTCAGGTCTCAGGCCTCAAGCCGGGCGTGGGCGACCTCTAGGTTCTCTGCGGCGTCCGGGCTCGCTGCCGCTCAAGGCTCCCTCGGGGAGTTGCTGCGTGTTACCGTGAGTCAGCGCGGACCCCGCCGGCCAAAATGGCGGTCGCCGGCCCGGGTCCTGCCTCTCCGTGTGTCACCCTTCGTCCACGCCGGGCGTCTGCGATCTCTCTCTGCCCTCACCTCTAGTGCGCCTCCCGCCAGGCCCCTCCTGCTCGCGATGTCCGGCGACGGCGGCTGGGTGCTCCGGTCACTCTTCCACCGCCGCACTCCGTTGCTGGGCACTTCCGGTGTTTCTGCGCCCGAGACGGGCCACTTCCTCCCGGCCTGCCACGCACTGTAGTCCCCGGTCCGGACGCTGTGTACAGGCCCCTCCTGGGCACTGCCAGAACCGCACTTCCCGACCTCGGAGCGAGGTCCCGCTTGCACGGTATGTCGCCGCTTGGTCCTAGGCTTCCGTGCCTTCCCGCTTGGGAGGTTACAGGAACGGATGGATGTTCGGATTGATCCAGGGAGCCACCTCAGTCACGGAGCTCTCCCTCTAGGCTGCCGCCATTGTCGGCTGCTAGCCACGCCCCCTCGTCTTGTTCCCTATTCTGATGATTTCATGTTTCAACATTTCTCATCTTTTCTTTACTTACCTTATTTTACTAGTATACATTCCTTGACAGGGGAGCCTGTGTGGGTCTGCAGGGTTCGTTAGCCCTGGTTCTGCACCTGTTTTAGTTTGTCACTTGTTTTTAGGTATTTGCGCTTACTGGTGCTGGCAATTCAGACATGCCCTCTTATATGGAGGGCTATTTAAGTTCTTCACCAGTGCAACTGTGCCGCTGGCACACCAAAGGCAATCCGGTCTTCACACATCTGAGCCAGGATCACACCGAGCACCGGATACAGCATCATCCCCTCACTGTAAACTGATGTCATTCTACTTTAAGCTTACTAAAAAGCAATCCTTTAAAGGATTGCTTGTTTACTGCCCTCAAGGTGCTGGTATTGACTTTTTTAATATCCTTTGGTTAGTAGTTGCTAACCATTACACCATCTTAGGTGACTTTAATTTACATCTTGAGGCCCCTACAGAAAAAGATACTATGGCTCTACTGGAAACTTTGAATACCTTTGGTCTTCCTCAATCACTGCATAAAGCTACCCATTTGGCTGGCCATACACTAGATAGGATTCTCTCAAATAACCCTCATACTGTAGTTACAAGCTGTATGTCTCTAGCGTTGTCCGACCACCTTGCTATTATTTTTAAAAGTAATATCTCCCAAATAACCCAATTTAACTTTGAACTTGGTGGTCCTACCAGCTATTGTGCCTGCAACAAAATGGATAGCAAACAACTTACTCAACAACTTCTTTGTTCTCATCCCATACTTTCTCGGGATTCTGAACAAACCACGATGGTGTACTCAGAATGGTTAAATTAAGTGATCTCTAAGCTAGTTCCCTTTAAATTAGCCAAATACGGTAGGAAACAACCCTCCACACCATGGTTTACAGATGCACTCCGACAGGTAAAACAAAACTGCAGAATGCTTGAAGAAAAATGGAGGTCACATTATGATGCACATGAGAAAATGAATATACAAACTCACTTTGACTAAGTATAAAGGTCTACTTACAAAAAATATTTGCCCTTTTATACACAGCAGATAGAATGATCAAAATATTCCTCAAGTGAATTTTATGTGGTGATTATTAAACTCTCCAAATTTCCCAACAATATAGGAGCAATCAGTAGTCAACCCTTTTATGATTCTCTTGCTCACTGCTTTTGTGATAAGGTTTACCCAATCTATCTAAAGTTCACCACCAATAAGAACTTAGCCTTTTTGGAAGATACTTACAAAAGTCCCACCTTTGCTGACAAACTAAATACTCAGGATAACATTGAACAAAAACCTATTTTTGAATTTTTGTCAGTTACACCTGACCAGGCGATTGAGCTTATTCCCGTCTAAATCAGGGTCACAATTTTACCCATGTCTACCCTCAGTGGTCGCTAGCAACAAATTTTACAAGCATTTTCAACTCTGTGTGTGTGACTGGACATATCCTCTCAATCTGGAAAAAGGCTACAAGTCTTCCCCTATTGAAGTAACCTAGTCTTAACCCTGAAATTCCTTCTAGCAATTGCCCCATTTCTAGACTACCGCTTCCTTCAGAAACTGCATTTCATCCAGGTTAGCCATCTTCTGGGCGGAACACAGTTTGGGTTCAGACCTGGAGACAGCACAGCGACTGGTCTGATTTAGGCCACTAAAGAAATAAGGGTCGCTGTGAATAAGTCAGGCAGTGCACCCCCATTCTCCTTGGTCTGTTGGTGGTCCTTGAAATGGTCAACCATCACGGCTGGACTGGCCGTAGCAGGCCTTTGTGGGCCAGAGGGGTAGGGCCTGGTTTTGTGGGCGCGGGCTGGTTTTGTCACTGGAAGTCGGTTTTGCACCAGTGCTGTAATATCATCCCCCTGTAACAAACTAGCATCTCCCCCGAATCGGTAATAGGGGGTAGACCTACAAGGGTGGAAGGGTGTCACATTCACACCCTGTTGCACCGCTGTATAGTGCATGGGTGCACATGTGGCACACATACATGCCCTAAGGGTATGTATGTCTGCCACATTTCACATTTGAAAAAAGCACAAAATAGCTTTTTTTAAGGTTTTCGATATTTACCACCAACTATTAGTTGGTGGTAAATACCTATTCCTTAATTCACATAAGCACTCTTAATTGTGCTTGCTACATATCATCTACCGATTCGGTAAATACTGAATCGGTAAATACCGAATCAGTATTTACCGATTCGTATATACCGAATTTTTTGGCCTCCTACATCACAAATTCCCAATACCGGTCGGTAACGGAATTGCGCAACCTACATCTGGCCCCTGATCTTGTTGACCATACTGTTTTGATCAACTGTCTTGGGGCTGTAGGTATAAAAAATAAGGCTATTGCCCTTTTCAGCTAATTTCTGAAAGGAAGAGAGCAAACTGTTGCACAATCGCTTACACCTCTAAACCTTTTTCCATGTGGGGTTGTGCAAGGATCCTCGCTTAGCCCCACACTGTTTAATATCTATGTAACATAACCAGTACCATTGATTGAAACCTTTTGATTCTCCATTACCTCCTATGCAGACGACATGGAAATAGTGCTGCTGGCATATTCCAAGGCAAACATCATAGGGGTAAAGTTCCATGACTGCATGCGGGCAATCAGTGTTTGGATGGGCAATTATCATTTAAAGTTAAACTCAGGTAAGACTGAGGTTATTCTTTTTGGGAACAACCCCCAATTTTGGACCCCATCCAGCTGGCCACTAGAGATGGGACCATTCCCAACTCGAGTTATTAAAGCAAAGAACTTAGGTGTCGTGTTTGATGAAAGGCTGAACCAACTCTATGGTCTCTTCCTGTTTCAACACTTTGCGGATTTATTTTGATTTTGAAAGTTTTATATAGCGCGAACAAGATCTTTGCAGATATCAGAGCGCTTTACAGGACAAGGGGGTGATAGAGTAATAGAATGTAATAATTGAGGTAGTTAGGTACAAGGTGCATAGTTACATAGGTAGGTAAAATACAAGAGGTAGGTCACAGGTGATTACGAAAATCCTTCCTGTCATTCCCTCAGATGCCAAGAAAACTGTAATCACAACCCTAGTTTTATCAAAAATTGAATACTGCGATGGGTTGTATTTAAACTATTTTAATAAACTGCAAATCCTGCAAAATGCTACTGCCAGGTTACTTCTGGGTATTCCCAAATTTCACTCAGTTACTCAAGCTATCAGAGGGCTTTACTGACATAAAATTCAAGGCCTTTTTTATAGCCTACAAAGCCTTGCATGAGACCGGCGTGAATTTTTGAGATGAGCATTCAAATGTTATAAACTTAGCAGAAATGTATATTCCATGGGTGCAAAGAAAGCCTTGGTCTGCAGATTCAAAAATGTGAAATCGGGAAGAAGTAGCTTTGTTACCCAGGCCACTAAAATGTTGAATCTGTTTCACATCAGGGCTGCTCCATCCTTGTTTTCCTTCACAAAGGAACGGAAAACGTGGATTTTTATTAATTAATTTCGAATTTAGATATTTATCCAGTCACGTTCAGCTGTTGCAAGCACTAAGAGACCTCAGGATATTCAAATGTTCTATAAATTATTTAACATAGCAGCATAATTTCAAATGCAGTCATTCATACTAGCATAATACAATGAGTATACATTCAGTATAGCAATTCCTCTTTCTCCATTTCTGCTCACAGAATTTTTAGTTAGTATTCTACTCTACCCACTCTTTTATTTTCCCCTCTAATATACCGTATTTCATCGTCTGGTAACATTTGTTTTCATTCGAAATCTCCAGTCAGAACTCCTGGAAACCATCTCCTATCTCATGTCATGAGTGATGCAGTATGTGCATTGCGGGGGTGTAAGTTAGAGTTAGCACGGATACCTATAACTGCTAAATTTCACTGGTTTTGTTTGAGTGAAAACTGAGCCTAGCTGTAACGTCCCCTTAACCTTTGGTTTGCACTGATGAGGGTTGTTTCCCTTTCAGTGGGGTTTTAGCAGATAGTATGGGTTTGAACCTAAAACAGGATAGCCTACTATTACAGAAGACATTGGACTCCCTACTTTGATCAAGTTTAATTTGTCACTGCAGGGATAGGGTGAAATCAGTAAACATGACTTTAACTCCAAACTTATTTCTGCGATGTTTTATTAAAAGTGCCAAACATTTGCCTCTTTTGTTGGGGGCCGGCAGTTAGCACAAATAAGGTCTTGCTACCTGCTACACCAACTGGTGTGGATCCCCTATCTATAGCCACACTGTTGGCACTGACCCCATGGGTGTGGATTGAGACACACTTTCTGCCCTTTAAGGGAGGTGTAGATGTATTGTACTGTGGAATATGTCCTCACAATACCAATAGGCCCACTTTGCATCAAAAGTTCTGCATTGTTAAAAATATGTAACATTCACTGAGGTACCCATTCTGAAATCTCTTTGTGGAGCAATGCAGGATTTAGGACTCACAGTTGCAAACTCAAAATGAAATGTTAAAATATGTATTAACAGAATAAAATATATTAGTAAGTCCCAGAAAAAGGCAGGATGGGGATCCACTATAATCCCGAATGAGCATAAGCTGCTCAAACAGTATTCTAAACCAATAGCATTTTGCGATGCAAGGCGAGCTACAAAATTCGTTTTATTTATTAACTTGTTTACTTACCTCCAATTATCCATATATTACCACCCCCCACCCTGCCCCTCCCCCGCCCCACCTTTGTGCCCCACCGCAACTCCCTCCACGGGCCGCGGCTGTGTGTCTATCTGGATGTATAGAGATTCAGAATGCAGCCAGCTCGGAAGGGGCTATATTATGCAAAGCCCTGGTCTTGTAAACAAATTCTGCCCACATTTCAATTCAAAATCTGAAAATGTTTGTTTACAAAAGAAAACTATCTGTGAGTCACAGAAACCGGTGACAAGCATGAGCTGCACAAGCGGAGAAAAGACATACATTTATAGGGTTTCATAATCGGGCACAAATGGAGATCATGTGATGAGACTGAAACAAAGGAGGTAACTACTTGTAGGGTGTGAAACCATGAGGAAGGATGGTGATGACCTTCAAACAGATACAGAAATGTAAACTCTTTCCATGGAGCTATCTAGTGAGAAGTTTATCATTGCAAAAGCCAAGCTTGGCAGCCAAGCTTCACACATAATAGAGAAGATAGAGATGGCTGCAGCAGTAACAGTTTCACGGAGTCAAAAGTTAAAATCTCACAGTGCTATCTATTTGATACTATCTGATCGAAGATGGACACACAAGTCCTTCCAGGATCTCCTTCCAGGACTTTGGCTTGAATCCCTCACTGCGTTGGGAACACTGATAGATGCCTTACTCTATAATCTCATCAATGTAACGGCTTAATATCTCTTATTGTATCTCCAATTAGGGCCTAACTCAAAGCCCAGTCCCAATTTAGGAAGGTATTCTCTGAGTTATATGGCACAGTAATTGAATTGTTGCTCTCAGCGCTGACAGCTGAAATTCTAAGGGCTTGTTAGCAAACAAAATCACTCGAAAATGTTTTGAACTCTTAAACATGCATAGTAAAGGTATCAGGCAATTCAAGCTTAAATCTAGCTAGTTTAAAATGCCATAGACAGTGAAGTAGAACATTGTGCCATATTTGCGATTACATTATAATAATAATAGTTTGATTTCAAAAGCCATGGCTAAGCAAGAAAATACCTGCTTTCTAAAAGTGATATTTTCAAACACAGAAAAAATATTTTTTACTAAAAGATGCATTTTTTTACATTCCAGGCATACTGAACTCCTTTTCCATTTCTTGTAACAATGTGAAAGTGGAAAGTAATGCTTATAAGATGTTATAAGTAAAACTCCCATTCCATACTATTGCACAGATAGCCTTTACATAGTAAAAAAAAAGGAAATGCACTGTAATTCACTACCAGGACATGCCACACACACCAGTACATGTCCTAACTTTAACATACACTGCAGCAACCTGCCCACAAGGGTACCTTGGGCCTACCTTAGGAGTGACTTATATGTAAGAAAATGGAAGATTAGGGCCTGGAAAGTGGGTGCACTTGCCAAGTCGGTATGGCAGTGACAAACTGCATGCAGACCCTATTGAGGTCTACTCATGTGGATGGCACAGTCAGTGTTGTATGCCCACTAGTAGCATTTGATTTACAGGCCCTGGTACACACAGGGCACTTTACTAAGGGCCTACCAATAAATCAAATCTGCCAATAATGGAAACACCAATCCAATAATAACAATTTACAACAGGAGCACTTGCACTTTTTTTTTTTTTTTTGGAAGACCTTTATTGCACATTATACATACACACAGCGGTGTGCCTACAACCCGCTGCTGGGGCCGGACGCAATCGGTGTACCACACAAATCATACAAGCTTGACATCATACGCCAGCGGCACAAGTGCAGGAGTCCAGAAGTCACAGCTCACGAAGGCACTACAGTTGATCCAGATGCAATATTTTTAGCACACCCTTAGAGTGCGGCCGTATCGCCCCCATGTGATCTCGGTCTAATTTTCAGTTTTTCATAAAGAAAGGTAACATCAACAAGTCCCAAACCCCCCCCCCCTTCTTATCCTGGTTTCAGTGAATAGTCCAAGTCCAGTAGGCACAGTGTGATAGGGCAGCCAATACATCAGATGTCTAACAGTGCATCCCCAAGGTAGGGAACCTTCACCCCCTTCTTGTAACCATCCAGAGGCCGTAGCGAGGCTCGGTAAGTGATTCATGCCATGCCAGTCCTAGCAACCCACAACATTCTCCCTGTCAGGTCCACCGCCCAGTCACCCTACACAAGACACAGGTCAATCTTATCGCCCTCGTACAGGAACATCTCATGCAGCTCCATCCTCACCGTCTGACAGAGCAGCAGTCACACTCTCGTCGCTGTCGGTGTCTGTTAAAGACAACATATAAAGTGTAAACGGAGCCCGTACATCCCTCGGGCGAGATGCCGCAGGTAATTCATCATAGTAACTGTTCAATTGGTCCCTGCAATAGGCCATATCCTTCAGCCATAGTTGCACCTCAGGCGCTCTCCTCCCTCCCCATACCATAGCGACCCTCCTTCTAGCCAATTGAAGCGCCAGCACCACCAGCCGCCGCGACGGCGCAGCCACACCAGAAGCAATGCCCATAAGACACAGGCGTACATCCAGCTTTACCTCAGTCGAAGCCATGACAGTCAGCCTTTCAGTCACCTCCTTCCAGAAATCGTAGACGCGTGAGCATCCCCAGGCCAGGTGTACAAAGTCAGCGTCCTCGGCTCCACACCGGACACATTGAGCAGTGGACCTGAGCCCATATCGTACCAGTTGAGCCGGCGTATAGTACCACTGTTGTAGAAATTTATAATGCAGAAGGCGGAAATTGCCATTGATCACATACCCCCCGGTCATAGCACAGCATTCATTCCAATCGTCATCACTCAGCGGTTCCGGGAGACTCCTATCCCACCTTGCTCTAGCCAGGGTCGCCCCCCCACCCTCATCTTCCTGTGCAGCCTTATATAGTTTAGATAGCAATTTAGTCCTGTCCTTGACCGTATATAGCAACTGCAAGGCTCCTAGGGCCAGCGGTTCCTCCGGATACGTTGGGTATAAGTCACGCACGGCAGCCCTTAGCCTGACATACACAAAGGTGGACATAGTAGCATTCGTCGAGCGGGTTGTCATCTCCTGAGAGGAGAGAAACGATGCTCCCGGAAATAGGTCCCCCATAGTCTGTAGTCCAGCCTCCCGCAGGATCTGCAGCCCCCCAGGCTCGCCCGACATGGAGATATCCGAGTGGTAAAGCAGCGGCATAGCCGGGGCGTATAGCGGTAGTCTGCCAGCTCGTTTACCCAGGCTGTCCCATGCAGTCGCCGTGAGTCGCACAGTATCAATCTCCCCCTTCTCAAACACCGAGTGCTTATTTACGATCATAGCCCTTAATGGATACGGCAGAACCGCGCTCGCTTACAGTGCTACGTGCAGAGTGTATGGTGGAGCATTTATCCAGTAACTCGCAAAGTGCGCCTGTGCACAAAGATAATAAAGCCTCATATCCGGCAGGGCGAACCCACCCAGATCGTATGGCTTGATCAGCACCTCCCAAGTTACCCGTGGCCTCTTGCCGGCCCAGGTGAGAGATATCAATAGGGACCTCAGTCTCGCAAAGAAATGTGACCTCAGCGGGACTGGAATGTTTGTGAAGAGATAAAGAAATTTCGGTAGCACCACCATTTTGATCAAAGACACGCGATCCGCCAGGGTCAGTGGGAGACGAGTCCATCTCGCCACCTGGTCTTCCAAGTTGGAAACGGCAACGCCGTAGTTGGCCCGTATGACTCCTTGACAATCCCTATGCACCCAAACGCCCAGGTATCTAACCGACTCCGTCGCCCATTCCAGCGGGAATTCCAATGGAACCCGGTGAGTAGCATCCGTGAGAGGCAGCACTACAGACTTGTCCAAATTTATGGTCAGTCCTGAGTGTCGGCCGAATTTAATGAACTCTCGAAGTATGTTTTCTAGGTGGAGCGCCGGGTCCCTGACATATAGGACCATGTCGTCAGCGTACATTGACACAGCCAACGATCTGAGAGGGAACTTCAATGCTGCTTCCGCATACCTCTGCCGCAAAATACAGGCCAATGGCTCCATCATGATGGCAAAAAGCAGGGGCGAAAGAGGGCAACCCTGCCTTGTCCCCCACTGAATCGGAAAGGAGGAAGAGACATGACCATTGACCCTAACTCTTGCCGTGGGTGCAGTATACAACAGGGCAATCAGTGACATGAAAAAGAAAGGCACCCCCATCCGATGTAGAACGGCCAACATATACTTCCATGCTACTGAATCAAAGGCCTTGGCGGCATCAAGCATGACCGCCACCGCGGCTAGCTCTGGCTTAAGGAGGTGTAGGACGGCAAATAGGGTCCTCAGGTTGTGAGTGGTGGACCGGAGGGGGATAAACCCTGATTGATCTGGTAGTACCATAACCGGCAGGAGTAGACGCAGTCTCGTGGCTAACACTTTGGCAATTATTTTAACATCAGTGTTCATGAGTGAAAGGGGACGGTATGAACCGCACCTATTCAGAGGCTTCCCCGGCTTAGGGAGCGCCACCAAGAGCGCCTCCCTCATAGTCCCCGGAAGCCGTCCGCATTCAAAAGCCTCCTCCAGGACCATTGCCAATTGCGGAATTAGCAAATCTGCATATGTTTTATAGAATTCGGCGGGCAAGCCATCTGTGCCAGCCACCTTCCCATTCGGGAGAGCTGCTATTGCGTCTCTAAACTCCGCCTCAGTAACATGATGCATTAGGAATTCCTGTTGACCCCTGGAAAGCCACACCAGCGCCACATCCTCCAAGTACCGCGTTACTTCTGCCTCTTCCGCCGTTTCCCTATGCTCATAGAGCTGCGCATAATGCCTCGAGAAACAAGCAAGTATACCATCCGATGTAGTCACCACATCTCCCTGATCTTTAATTTCCAATACCGTGCAGTGTCTTGCCCAAGGTTCTCTAATCCTATCAGCAAGTCCCTTACCCGGCCTACCCCCTTCTCCATAATATCTGGCTGTAGCACGTTTGGACAGAAATTTCACCTCCTGGTCTGCCAATTCATTATATTCTGTGACCTTCGCCCTAACATCCGCTAGTAATCTGACTTCCGCCCCCTCCACCAGTCGGCGCTCTAGAACCAACAACTCCCTTTCTAGTTTGGACATAGAGTCCCTGATGAACGTGAGGACCCCGGACCACAACCCAATACACGCACCCCTCACTGAGACCTTAAAGGCCTCCCACACTGTGATCATACTGTCGACAGAGCCCACATTGGTCACGAAGAACTCCTCAACTATCTGCTTCAGACGTTCACACAACACCTGATCTGTTAACACTCCAGGGGAGAGTCGCCAAGTAAATGGAGCAGGGGCATGCGTAGGTATCCGCAGCTTCAATGTAACAGGGGCATGGTCAGAAATCGTGCGGGGCAGATGTTCTGCATTCAGCACCCATCCACTAACATCTCGGGTCAACAACCAATAATCTAATCTCGACCACGTATCATGCGCTGATGTGTAGCAAGTTCCCTCCCGCCTGCCAGGATTCCGCAAGCGCCAAACATCCAACAGTTGCAGCCCATTCATACCCTCACACACCGCATCCGCCGCTCTTTTACGCTCATAGGGCCGGTCATGCCTCTTATCCAACTCAGAATCTAATGTAACATTCCAGTCCCCCCCCACAGAGGATAGCCGATGGTGGTAGGCTATACAGCTTGTTCCAGAGTGCAATGAAGAAATCAGGGTCATCTATATTAGGGCCATAAACATTTAGAAGAGTGATCAACGTGCCACACAATTTACCCTGCACGACAATATATCTACCATCCTGGTCCACATCCTCGTGCAGCACCTCAAACGGGACATTCTTTTTTATCAGAATCATTACCCCACGGGCATAGGAAGAATATGCCGTGGCCCACCTCGCCCCCGCCCACTGCTTGCCCACCATCTCGGCCGCTGTACCCTTGAGATGCGTCTCCTGCAGAAACGCCACTTGTACACCATGTCTGTTTAGAAAGGCAAGCATTTGTCGAGTTTTCTGCGGCTTATTAAGTCCTCGCACATTCCATGTAACACACGTGAGAGTACCCCCTCTATCCATATCGCCAAAGGTATAAGCAACCCAACAGTAAGTTCTTCCTCGGCAGCCCCCCCCCGCTAGACCAGCCCTCAACTCTCACCAACCCGGAGACAACACCAGTGGCACTGTTAAAGGTGTCCAACCCCCAACTGAAGCCCCATTCACAGCCCGTAGATTTCTTAGACTCATTCCCCTTGACCAGGAAAAACAACAACATCCCAACAGATTCCAACATCCCTTCCCCCAGCCCGCCGCCCACTTCAGCACTCCCAATTTGCCAAAGCCTCCCCGTGCCCCCCCCCCTTTGCAGCCCCCAACAATGCAAACAGCCATATTTGGGGATCTCCCATATCTGGGGGCGTAGTGGCGCACCACTCTCGCCAGAACTGACGAGAGCGCAGACCATTGCCGTTGACAACAACCCCAACCCCTCTACCCACATCCACGGTCAAAGCATTAAACATGGTGGTATTCATATAACAGTACATTGCACTGGGCGCCCCTGAAGGCGTCCATACCCAAAGAGCAGCGCCTGAATCCAAGAAAGGCCACCGCATCCAGCGTATAGGCACGTAGTGCACAACCGGGCCACGTTCAGCTAAGTTCAACTGGAAGAGAGCCCCCATTGAAGCAACATGTCGGCATTAGCAGGGTCAGCGCCAGCCAGAGCATTCCCCCTCCCGCATCATGCAGAGCAACAGTACAAAGTGGACCAGGTGCTAAAACGCCCGGACGGCTCTCAGCAAGTAATAAATGCGCAACAATAGAGGCGCCCCAGTGCAATACTCCGCAGTTCCCCCATCACCGCAGCTAGCAGTGCAATGCAGTTCAGGCTTCCTCGTCCAGTCTTTCATCATCTCCTTCATGACGCCCAGTCGGTTCTTTAGCACGTTTTTTCAGTCTTTTAGCATAGTCCATGGCTGCCTTGGGCGAAGAGAAGATCTTGTTATCCGAAGGAGGCCCAATCCGAAGGTGCGCAGGGTACAACATGGCATAAGCTATGGTCTCAGCCCTCAGTAACTGTTTCACCGGAGCGAATTCCTTACGTGCAGTCTGCACCGCCATGGTGAAGTCGGGATAAAACTCCAGTTTGTTACCCTGGTATTCTATGGAGCCCTTTTCCCTGGCGAGCCGTAGAATAGTGTCCCGGTCCCTGTAGTTCAGGATCCTAGCCACGATAGGTCGCGGCGGCGCTCCCGGCGGAGGCTTCTTAGCCAGAGACCTATGTGCACGCTCCACAATAAAGACACGAGACAGCTGGTCAGCCCCAAATATGTCGACGATCATACGTTCCATGTAGTCCTCCATGCGCCCCACGTTCGTGGATTCCGGCAAGCCCGTAACGCGAACGTTGTTCCTCCTGGACCTCCCTTCTAACTCCTCATTCTTCGCTTGTATGACCGCCAGCACTCTTTCCATACTGAATACTTTGGACGAGACCGTGGCCAGTCCATCTTCCGTGGCGGAAACCCGCTGTTCCACCTCTCCCATCCGCTCGTTCTGACGGTCAAATTGTGTCACCATTTGGTCAAGGCGGTGATTTACTGACTCCATGCTGCCCTCAATGGACTGTAGAGTCTTCTGCATAGCCACCAGTGTGGAATCCAAATTAGGTGTACCCCCGACAGCCCCACCCTGGTCAGAGTCCGCGGGCGCCTGGGAGGATGTATGCGCAGTCTTTTTCGCCTCAAAGTTGATTTTAGGCTGGTTTCTCTCGGGCCTGCCCATGTCTGCGATCGAGCTCAGCGCGGTCCAAGGCACAGCTATGTAGGGCAGTGATCCCAGTTAAGTCTCTGAAAACAGTAGCAGAGCACCCACCAGTCGCCGCACACCGTAGAGTAGACCCAGGCCCAGGCCCCACAGTCACCTCCAGTCTAGGCCAAGCAGCTCCGCCACCCCAGCGGGTAAAGCGCGCCAAAACGATCCCTGTGCAGCTACACAGTGCAATTATGTACAGGAATGCGCAGGACCCAAAGTAAAGGAGTGGCAGCGTTGAGAAGGCCTCCGGGTCCGGGTCCCCTCCCCGGCAGCACCAATGTCAGGACAGGCAGCGCTGGATATGCGCCGATCACCGGAGCTCAATGTTTAACAGCCAGGAGAGAGGAAGCCCCAAGATGGCGGGCGCTCCGCAGGTCAGCAACTCCCAGCGCAGCAGGCCTCCCAGCGAAATGTGCGTGGCGGAGAGATCTCTCCTCGGCAGCCCAGATCGTGGTCCCGCTGAAGCACTTATCCGTTCCGGCCACTCCGCCCCACAGCCGACCCTTTCCCCAGCCCCCCCCCGGCCCTAGCTCGCGCGGCGCGGGCTATCGCGGCCCGGCACCACCTCCGCAGCACCGGACTTGCGTAGCGCCCCGCCCCATTCACCGGGACCAGTAGGGCCGAGTCCAGGCCGTCCGATGCGCCGAAGCCGCTCCAGGAAGATCCCGCTGTCACCTCCGCCTCACCGCCTCTGCAGACACCAAACGCCGCCTCCAAAGCACCACTTTCACAGGCAGCAGCGGCGACAAGGGCCCAGACCGCAGCGAGACCTCCGCTCCGCACCCGCCGAAATCGATGTCTTCAATGTCCCGGCCCGGGACCGTCCAGCTCCAGGCGCCCGCAGCTCAGACTCAATCAATGCACAGAGCGCCCCGGGGAGTCCCCGATGTCAGCGGAGCAAGCTCAGCCGGAGTGCAGGGCAAAGGCGCCGGGGAAAGCAGGATAAATGAGCGGATTTTCAATGGTCTTGACGGAGCCTCACACGAGTGCGGCCATCTTGCCCGGCGCCCTCTAGCGCCCCCGGAGCACTTGCACTTTAACACTGAACAACAGTGAGATAGTGCGCAGAGCCACTAAACCAGCAATTACAGAGTCAAAACGGGGAGGTCAGAAAGCAAAAAGACAGGGGAAACATGCCAAAAGATGCCAGGTCTAACAATAAATATATATCTTATCTGAACAGAGCACAACACATCCCATCTGATCCTTCAAGACAGGTTTATTCAACTGTTCTGTTCATAGCACCAAGTGCACAAGCATTGTGAGTTGGCCTACCCATTTTGGCCGTATCCTTCCACAGGGTCAAAGAGGTATGTGTGTTGAGTGCCCATCTTTCAACAAAAGAGACATGATCATGTTATCAAATAACATTAAATGCTTAAGCCACAGGAGTTTGGAAGTTGAATTGAAATAAAAATACAAGACAAAATGTGGCACTCTGCAAACTACTAGTCAAGGGATAAAGGGCCAGATGTAGGAGCCCTAATACCGGTCAATAATGGCCGAATTCGGCCGTTACCGACCGGTATTAGGGTTTTCTGATGTAGGGGGCCTATATTTTACCGATTCTGTAAATTTACCGAATCGGTAAATTTACAGAATCTGTAAAATACCGAATCGGTATATTTACCGATTCAGTAAATCCTTATGTAGCTGGCACTCCTAAGAGTGCCACAGGCCCTTAAGAGTCAGTATTTTACCACACAATCCAATTGTGTGGTAAAATACCGAATTCAGGTGTGCATGCACATCTGTGCATGCACACCTGTGCAATGTGACACACAGACATGCCCTTAGGGCATGTAACACAAGCCTGTACTTGGGGTGCTAGAGGGTGTCAAAGTGACACCCCCTGCACCCTTGCAGGATTCGGTATTTACCGATTCGGTAAATACCAAATCGGTATTGCCCATTGATTCCTATGGGCTTCAATCTGTTACAGATTCGGTAAATTGATTTTTGATTTACCTACATCTGCCTCCTTCTAATTTACCGATTCATAAATACCGAATCGGTAAAATTCGGTATTTATGAGTCGGTAAATTAGATTTACCTACATCTAGCCCAAAGTCCCCTTGGCTCCAGAGGGACCTTGGGAGCCAAGAAGCCCTCCTGGCACCTCCTGTAAGACCTACGCCACAGAATTCCTGAGAGCTGGTTGGAGGCACAGCCCCCTTTCTCCACCATGCTGCAAATGTGACTGCTAGTTGAAAAAAACCTTTGAAAA
The DNA here is from genome assembly GCF_964263255.1 of Lissotriton vulgaris. NCBI lineage: Eukaryota > Metazoa > Chordata > Amphibia > Caudata > Salamandridae > Lissotriton > Lissotriton vulgaris. The sequence goes on from NC_141689.1 coordinate 383,213,204, forward strand.
TCACACACAAAAACAAAGTATACAGGGACTTTATATTTAGCAAATACAATTTTAAAAACCTTAGAAATTCACACAAAAAACAAAAAGGTAACAGGGACATTAAAAATACAAAATAGAATTTTAAAAACCTTAGAAATTCACAAAAAAAAAAAAGGTTACAGGGACGTTAAAGATACAAAGTAGAATTTTAAAAACCTTAGAAATTCACTGAAAAAAACCTAAGGTTGCAGAAACGTTAAATTTAGGAATTAGCATTAAAAAAAACCTTAAAAATTCACTGAACATCAACAGGTTTCAGGGGCATTATAGTTAGGTATTAGCACTTAAAAAACCTTAGAAATTCAATGAAAAAACAATGGTTACAGGAACATTATAGTTAGGCTAACATTTCACTCGTACAAAACCAGAGAAATTCAATTGTTATAGTTAGCTGAGTTAACTATACCTTGCTCCCCTGCAATGCACTGCTTATGACATATTACTTCACTCATGACATGGTCAGTGAAATCACTGACATCACTTTATGACATACCAAGTCATCCTTTAAAAATACCAGTGAACTAGTATACTAAAATATTGAAATAGTTGTTCTTTGTTTTTAAAAAGAAATTGCATATGTTTATAATGAACTTTTTTGAGTTATTTTGTCAGTCGTAACAAAATCCTCAATTTATATATTTGCATAATTAAATCTAAAAATAAATTGTCAATTAGTTTACTAAGCGCTAGGGAAAGAAAAATCTAAATGAAAAATGTGCAATGTTGGCAAAATAGTATTCTTTTAATTTCAGCAGTGTCATGCCATGCCTTCTGTCAATGGCCTGCTTAAAGTGCTCAGTGCAAGCTGTGGTATTTTATTAGCCCAAATAAAACTAGAAAACAATTCTTTAATTTCCTTAAACATCATCTGCAAAAGCACAGGGCAGACTAGACCTATTAAAATGTTTGCAAACATGTTCACCTAGAGTGGCTTACTTTTCTTGATAATAGGTAGATAATTAAATATAAATAAATCATCAACATTTTCTGTCATATAAATGCCCAGTTATCTACTGGGTTTTGGTTCACCAACGGGCAAAACTCTGAGGGTAAACATTCAGTCATGCAATCACATAAAAGAAAAAAGAATCTATGATTTTAACATATATATTTTATACCCACCTAAAGACTGAAATCCCAAAAAATGTCCAAAACTCTCTATTGAGTTGCCACATCGGGCTGTAAAAACAATGCCACATCATCGACATCAAGCTCGATTTTTGCCATACCCCCCTAGAGGTGCTTCTACACTTTCGTCATTTCTATTAGCAAACACTAAAGGTACTACAAGAAGACATTACTGTCTGGCGCCTCTATTCTTCTTACATGTGCTGATATCATCAGAAATCATTATAAGTCATGCTGTAGACCCCTCATAAATTTTTGAAATGACCTGAATAAAATAGGTAAAAAAAACACATTTCTCAAGAATTTTTAAAAAGGCTCTTCTAACAGACTGAGTCAAAACCGTTCTCAGCATCTAATAAAATCACCTGTGCAGGAACCTTTTTTTGTCCAACCAAAATGTTTGTGTTCAATAAAAGTTACCCACCTAAAATAAAACAACATTGCTCTGGTTGGATAAGAAGAACTCCTACTACTTCATTCATTTGGTTAGCCAGTAACTTTATTACTTTTTGGAGTGGTGTGGCTCACTGGTTAGAGGCGGCAGACCCGGAAACAGAACGGCCCGGGACCAGGGTTCAATTCCTAACGCGGCAGGGTTGTGGACCAGGGTCAGCGGACTCGATAATTCTCGCCTTGCTGCCTACTCTAACCAGGGATCACACTCGGCAACTCTGGGCATTAGCTTGCCTCATCTCTACAACGGCCCCCCACATTCGCCGGGGATGCCTGGTTTCACAGTGGAGATACACAGTAGGGACCATCTTACAGGGATAGCCAGGTAGCGTTCCACAGCGGTCTACAGCGCCACGACGCCTCAGGGCAGCAGTGCGCTTTACAAGACACATACATACATAATCTGTGTTGTGGAGACTAATGGTCCAAAATGAATTATCGCTCTCTGGAGTGTTATAATTTTGTAAAAAGCTAACTACAATAGAAGTCTAGTTCAGTTCATTTTGCAAACCATTTTTTTCCCACAGCATTCTTAAAGTTATACAAGACTGTAAGGCTGCTTTAAAGGCATCCCATACCGTTTCTAGGCTAGTTGTATGCTGATTAGTCTCAAAGTAATAATCAATCTCAATTTCAATCTCCTTAGAAAAAACCTCATCCTCATCTCTCTAACTTAACCCAAATAAAAGTCCATCTGGCACCTAATTTGTCAGGTAGCATCCCTTCTGAGGTGGCAAAGTGAGCTAACCTGGCTTGGCAGTTCGGGCTGGACTATTCCCATGAGGCACAGGGTCAAGACTGATTTGCAAATAGCTGGGTCTGAACTGAGGTGGCGAAGTGAGCTAAAGAATGATGATGGATTCAACCCAGATCTGTGACTGGCGGTGAGTGTCTGAAAAGTTTTGGTGCTCCGTCCATCATCTCCCTGTGTTTGCATTGTTCACCCACAATTGGCAAGGTATGCCCACATGTGGGTCCCTTGCTCACTTTGCCACTGGATTTAAGCTAGCCTGGCTGATGAAGGGTTTTAGCCAGACACCGGTCCCAGGATGCTTGTTTCCGGTTCAGGGAAGACCTGGCTTGGCAGTTCGGGCTGGACTGTTCCAATGAGGCACAGGATCAATCCTGATTTGCATATAGCTGGGTCTGAACCACGGTGGCAAAGTGAGCTAAAGAATGATGATGGACTCAACCCAGATCTGTGACTGGGGGTGAATGTCAGAAATGTTTCAGCGCTCCGTCCATCATTTCCTTGTGTTTGCTTTGTGCACCCTAAGTTGGCAGGGTATTCCCAGACGTGGGTCCCTTGCTCACTTTGCCACTGGATTCAAGCTAGCCTGGTTGATGAAGGGTGTTACTCAGTAACCGGTCCCAGGTTGCATGTTTCCAATTCAGGAGAGACCTGGCTTGGCAGTTTGGGCTGGACTATTCCCATGAGGCACAGGGTCAGTACTGATTTTCATACAGCTGAGTCTGAACGAAGGTGGCGAAGTGAGCTATAGAATTATGATGGATTCAAGCAAGATCCGTGCCTGGGGTTGAGTGTCTGAAATGTTTCAGCGCTCCACCCTTCATCTCCTTGTGTTTGCTTTACTTGCCCTAAGTTGGCAGGGTATTCCCAGACGTGGGTCCCTTGCTCACTTTGCCACTTGACTCAAGCTAGCCTGGCTGATGAAGGGTTTTAGAGAGACACCGGTCCCATGATGCTTGTTTCAGGTTCAGGGAAGACCTGGGTTGTCAGTACGGGTTGGACTGTTCCCATGAGGCACAGGATCAATCCTGATTTGCATATAGCTGGCCATGAAGCAAGGTGAAGCAGTGAGCTATAGAATGATGATGGATTCAACCCAGATCTGTGACTGGGGTTGAGTGTCTGAAAAGTTTCAGCGCTCCGTCCATCATCTCCTTGTGTTTGCTTTGCTCGCCCTCACTTCACAGGGTATTCCCAGACGTGGGTCAATTGCTCAGTTTGCCACTGGATTCAAGCTAGCCTGGCTAATGAAGGGTGTTACCCAGAAACCGGTCCCAGGATGCTTGTTTCCGGATCAGGAAAGACCTAGCTTGGCAGGTCGGGCTGGACTGTTCCCATGAGACACAGGGTCAAGACTAATTTGCATATAGCTGGGTCTGAACGGAGGTGGCGAAGTGTGCTAAAGAATGATGATGGATTCAACCCAGATCTATGACTGGGGCTGAGTGTCTGAAAAGTTTCAGCGCTCTGTTATTCTTCGCCTTGGGTTTTCTTTGTTCACTCTAACTTGGCAGGATATACCCAGACGTGGGTCCCTTGCTCACTTTGCCACTGGATTCAAGCTAGCCTGGCTGATGCAACGTATTACCCAATATACCGGTCCCAGGATGCTTGTTTCAGGTTCAAGAAAGACCTGGCTTGGCAGTTTGGGCTGGACTGTTCTCATGAGGCACAGGATCAAAATTGATTTGCATATAGCTGGGTCTAAACGAAGGTGGTGAAGTGAGCTAAAGAATGATGATGGATTCAACCCAGATCTGTGACGGGGGGTGAGTGTCTGAAAAGTTTCAGCACTCTGTTCCTCATCTCTTTGTGTTTGCATCATCCCCACAAGTGACACTGGCACTAGAGAGTGGCCCGATAACCTATTTGGCACATACTTATAATCCCTTAGGGCTATATCCAGAGAGACCAAGAAATAGTCCAATCTTGCTGCCAAGTTATACTATTCTGAGACATAGTAAATTCACACCTAGATGGATATTTATTTCTCCAGCCATTCACCAAATTCAAGTATAAGTTTGACAGATTGTGGGTTGTTCTGCTTTCTAATACTTCTGGAGGAATCTAATATTAGATTCAGAAGTAATTTGAAATCTCCCCCAAAATTAATTTACCCGGAATAGATGACAAAGCCAGAAAAAAGTCAGACGATGGGACTGGATTGTTAACAATAGGGGGAATAGTTTGTGGCGACCAAGACTCTGACGTTATTTATGATTGCACTCACCAAAGCCCACCTCCTCTCTCTATCAGTCTGAAAAGTGCTTATGTGATATTTAAGAAATGTTATACTCAAAGAGAGTGCATAGCAATTCCAGTAATATTCATTTGAATGCTCAAAATTACATCGGTTCAAAGTCTCTCCAAAACCTTATCACATCCAATGAAGTGGGAGCCATGGTATAGTGTTTTAACCACATTTGTCTTTATTCATTGCTTGCAACATCCAAAAGCAGCTCAGCCAACGCGTATTGTGGTCAACATGGGACTTCATCAGGGCTGAATGCGAATAAAATATACTTTTATATACAAATATAAATAAAAAAAGGTAACAATATAATATATACATATCCCCAAAATGGCAACAAATACATAGACAAACTGCATCTGAAAAACATATAATGGCTCTCTTCACCCACAATGAAAAGAAAAGAACAATAACACATGAATACATTACCTAACACATGTCATAGTGCTGGTAATGACCCTATATTACTGGGTCTGGAGTCAATCCATCATCACTCTTTTTGGGCAGTGTTTACCTTGCACATAAACCTCGATAGGAGAAATGGAAGAACTCATTTGTTTTCCCCAAGACATGTGTGTTGTGGAGCTTTTACACACCCTTTCGGCAGGTCTTATTTTATTGCATTAGTGTACCATAAAAGTGTAAAAAATTTAGAAAAAAACAACGCATTTCATGTCTCATTCAGCCTTTTTATATTTTTCTGCTAAGTTTGCATCAAATTATATCATATCAATACAAATCTACCATTATATGCCTACAATCAGAACACTATGAAAAATGGGACAGTTGTGATTTACTTGATTCATAGCGTATCTCAATTTGGAGTTACTTAGCTCAATTGTAACCAAATGGAAAATACCCACAAACACCACCCTGTAATACAGCTTTTCAAGATGATACCCAAAAGTCCCAATATTACTCACTGGTATTGACTTTTTTGTGATGATTCTTCTCCAACAGTATACACCAAAAAATCTCCTTATCCTCAGTGGGACCTATAGGAAGAGAATACTATCAGGGCATGCATTCAGCTCTATATCCCAATCTCTATAACTGATGCATCCATATCTAATACTCACAGAACTAATACTATCTAGTGTGATAAACAAATATAGCATTACAAACTCTAATGTCCACAACATGTTCCTCATTCTCCAAAAGTGCAACACCAAGCTGCTTGTCCGATGTATAATACTGTTAAGCGTTAAGTGCTAGCTGCCATCTAAAATATCTTAACTTCATCTGTGATATCCCCACTATGGCAATGCCAAGCCAGAACAATCTTTGTTTCAAGAGGCATGAACTGCCAAGTGCGGTTTACAAGATGCAATGTGCAAAAGAACTCAAAAATGTAAAGTGCCTAAAAGTGTTTAAATGGCCATTCACCCTGCCCTGACCATCAAAAAGACCAGTCTCATCCTTCACATCCTCTTTCAACAAGGGATGAAGTGCAATTGGTCAAAGTGCAATATGCCAGCGTGCTTGAGCATTCAAAGTGCTTGAAAGGCCTTTTCCCCAATCATGGCTAAAGGAAGAACCTTGAGTATATACCACAGTCCATGAGCTCTCCCAAAAACTCTCCAGCAGCAATATACATCTATTCATTCTCAATCCTTTTATTGTTTTACTAGCCCCCTCCTCCTACAGCAAGAGTTAAGATGCCATCACCAAGAGGGAAGATGGTATAGACAAAGTGTGATGTGCCAAAGTGCTATAGTGCTAAAGGTATTTAAAATGCTAAATGAGCCATTTGCATGAGCATGTCCCTCAGATGGTCCTTGAGTACACATAGCTGCACATAACCTTTACCGAGTGACTCTCCAACAAAACAATGTGCCTATAACTGCTCAATATGTTAATTTTCTTATTGTGTGAAGTGTTCACATTTTGTAAACATCTGCCTCCACATCCCATGCACCCCCTCACTCTGAAGTCCCCCAGTGTAGACCCTGAAACCCAATCTTCCCCTGTCTGGCACCATGGTTCTCTGCCATGCCTTGTCAACCCCCTTGCCTCCTAACCTGCCACCTTCTGAAAAAGGGAATTTAAGGATTGATCCACAGTCTGCCAAATTCAAGCACTCTCTGAAAGTTCCTTCAGGAGCATTTGTGCTTCCTCCAACGTGGCACACATGTTAAACCGGCCTTTATGTTAAATTGGGATCATTGCAGGATGGATGAGGGTAGCTTGCATCCCCACCTGACCAAACACTGGAAGTAATGCTTTAAAGTATTTTCCCATCCAGTCAGGTTCCACCACCATATCTTGTAACAATTCCATTGAGTATTCATTGTTCACAACAAATGCTTTCTGTGACTGATGTCATCAGTGATGTCATTTGAGATGTCATCAGTGAGGTCACTGACCATGTCATGAGTGATGTAATATGTGAGGTCATAAGCAGTGCTTTCAGGGCCACAAGTTATAGTTAGCTCAGGTAACTGTAACTGCTGAATTTCACTGGTTTTGTACGAATGAAATCTGAGCTTGCCCATAATGTCCCTGTAACGTGTGGTTTTTAGGTTTCGACCTGGCGAGGGGCACGCAGTGCCCCTCCCAGATCGAAAACTTTTGTCTTCAGTAGGGATATTCGGACCGCCTCTGTTTCCAATTGGCTAGCTCCATAAATGGAGGCTAGCCATTGGGAGACAGAGGCTGTCAATCACGCTTTCTCGGGAAAACGCGATTCGGGGGCGGTTCTCTGGCTTTTTTAAGCCCCGCCCCTTTGTCCCGGGCCGCGCTGTGATTGGCTGCCGGCCCGAGACACCCCCGTGACGTCATTCCCCGGGCCGCGCTGTGATTGGCTGGCCGGCCCGGGACCTGACTTGTTGTTTATTCTTCTCGTTTTCTGTATTCCATTTGCTATAAACTTGTAACTCTATAGTGATAGTCAAGTGGAGGGGGACACTAGTGATACTAAATAGTAACCTGTTTGTATCTATTTGCACCCCCTGGAAAATGGATCAACTTGAAACTGCATACACGCCAACAGACTTGATTGAGAAGGGAGACTCCCCAATTTTAAGCCTATGGCTTTATTTTACGTGTCTCCCGCCTAAAATCTCTGCATCGATATGTCAACAGGGACCATCAAAACCGATTTCTATTTCAAAACCACCCCATACAAGGTTCTAAATATTGGCATGTTATTAAAGTGTTTCATGTGACGATAGAGGTTGGAGGGGGGGGTCTTAGCTCAAACATTTTAGTTCTCGCATATTTTCCTCCTCGGCAGGCAGGAGCCTGCACAGGTACAGAGCGGTGGGCTGTACTCCCTCTCTCTCGGCTCCGTGACTGCGCGCCGGAACGGCCCTAACATCAAATACTAATTATTATGGCTGTAAAGGGGGGCTTCCCTTGTGGAGGTGTCGCGGCACCCCGGCAGTGACCGGGTCTGAGGGGGAATGCGTAGTAGGCTCCGGGCCCGCCCCCTGTTCTCATGCTTCTCCCGATTTGGAAATCTGCAGTGTTTACCCTGCGCGTCAGCTCGGCTCCCTCCCCTCTGCTGACGTCTGTGCCGGGCTATTTTTTTTTTTCCGTAGCTACCAGGACGCCTCTCGCTCTGCAAAGCAGAGAGGCCCCTGGAGTTTGCCTTTCCAGTCGTTAATTCTCAAAAGAAAATAGGTCCTGGCCGTTCTGACCACTGCCGGTAATGGACAAGCAGACGCTGCCCGGAACCGTCGCTTTCCCTCCGAGGTCTCCCTTCACGGAAGCGGAGGTGCTGACGGCAGCGTGCAGCCGGGTACACGCAGTCACTGTTACCTGCTGCGCTGAGTCAAGGGCCCCGCTGGGAAAGTGCGTAGCACAAACACGGCCAAGGAAAAGCACACAAGCCAGTACCGGGCCCTGTACTATAAATAGTTCCTGTGACGCGCGTTATTGTTCCCAGTCTATTGTGCCCGGAGCGTGATTTTAAAAAGGGAAACGGTTGGTGCAGGTCTACTGTCAGCTGTCCAAAGCGCTTGTGTGGTCTGGCAGCTCACCAAGCGCTATTCTGACACTTGGTCCCGAATACACGTTTTTGGTGAAAGCTCAAAAGATGGAACTAGGATGCATTTATTTCTTTTAGGTGTATTGGAATGTGTTCTTCACCATTGTGCTGTAAGCCAATTGTAATTATCACAGCTAGTGGTCGAGCGCCTCGTTTGCTGGGGATGGATCTTTCAACGCATAGCACACATAGGACTCTTTCTGCCTTTTGCAGTTGATAACAACCAGCATTCATTCCTATGGTGAAAAGCAGATCCGCAGAATAGGATTTGTACATTTTGCTCCAGCCAGGCAAATACAGCCAATGAGTATACATATTACATACTCGTTTTTGTTGTTCGATTTAAAGTTTTGTCAGCATTAGCTCAGCAGGCCGAGTAAAGATCAGCTTAAAAGCTGCATGTAAACACGTTTGAGTAACCAAGACGGAAGACAATGCTATATTTACGTTTTTTATTTCAATTGTTATGGAGAGCGGTTGTGATGCAGAATACTCTGTCCCCATATTTCACTGTATTGAAGGAAAGCGCATGCGGGTCATATGTGCGAACTGTTCGCATATAAGCGCTATGACGTAAAAAAATCAAAACCCCAGGAGCAGAACGGCTCGCAGTGGTGCTGATCAGAGGTACAAGGAGGTACTAAAAGAGTGAATAGTGGCACCAACGTCAGTGCAGCCGCTACTAGCGACATCAGTTTATTTTTCTGTTCGGTTCAGAAAAGAACGCACTGTTCAAAGAACAACTGCGTACAGACAGAATATTGTTTCCATGGGAAGTGCTGAGGGGCGCTGCCCCTCCTTCCAGTAGCCCCCGCTACAAGAAGGCGGGCAAATAATCATTCACCGCCTCTTGAAATTCAAAACACAAGCTCTGAAACGCAGCTGGAGGAATGAGTCTGGAGGCCGCCCCAAGGATCTCGGTCGGAGCTGCATTACCTCCCCACCCACCCCCCCCCCACACACACACACACACGCGTTCTTGAAACGATGCAAGTGCAATGTTTTCTCGCCAGTGGCATCAATGATGCCAAGGAGTTCCATGTTTCATGATGTCCGGTGTGTGGCGAAGTGCCAGGCCCTTGGAGTTGGCATCTGCAGTGCATTGAGCTCTGATGCGTTCACCCCTCCCCCAAATAACACGAGGAATTCCCAGGAGCACAACGCCAGCTGGGAGAGGGGTGCCACTGACAGCTGCCCGTCTAATATGGCCAAAAAGGTGACCTTTGAAGTACTTTTATCGGCTGAGATGTTTTCCAATTTTTAACCCACAACATGACCCCGGGGACTCGATCCCCCATCTTTTTGGTTGGCACACACATTTCTTTGATCCTGTCAAATGTGTATCGTTTTTTTAGCAGTGGCGTATAAAGGATGACACTCCCCTGGTTCAGGCTAGAAAACTGCCCTTCCCCAGTCCTCCACAGACTGGATAGCATACAAAACAAGCACTGGCGTTGCCAATAGGTTTCGCATTAGGAAAGTTGGAGCTATTGGTTTTGTAAATGACATTTTATATTTATATATCGTTATTGGCATTGTTAATAACAATATATAAATATACAATGTCATTTACAAAGCCAATAGCTCCAACTTTCCAATGCGAAACCTATTGGCAACGCCAGTGCTTGTTTCAGTTAATTTTTAAGGTTTTTGAAATTCTGTTTCCTGATTATAACCTTTGGTTTTTAAGTGAGCCTGGGGTCCGGCCTTTTATTAATGTGAGGCCCAGTGGCCTCCCTCCAAGACTGATTTCTGCCTCAAGGATCGCATCCTTTAGGGCCCGGCCTCCAGTGTTGGCACCTTCGGCCCCTGCCGGCTCACCGTCTTCTGTGGCAACCAACATTGCTTGGACAGAGAGGGAGAGGCTAACATGCAGCTCCCTCTCTGTCTATGCAATTTTGCTCTGCTTTTAGCAAGCAATTCCTTTTTTGTTATGATCTTGCTTGCTAGAAGTGGCGCACAGTTTGCTATGGCTTAGCAAACAGCTGTGTCCCAGGGGTGGGCACCATAGGACATAGCAGGAGCTGGTCCTAGGGGTTGGTGGTAGCCAGGGCTATGTGTGGCTCCAGGAGTGCTTGGGAGGTGGTGGGTGCTGCCCCACGCATTCCTCATTGTAGTAGCAGTCCCCGGGGCTGGGGAGTGGTGCAAGAGGCCCCCATCTAATAAAGTGAACAAACCCAGGGAGCTGGTGGTCACTGGGGCATCAGGGGAAGCTCAATTTTTTTCCAGATTCAAGTCGGGGAGGTGGTTGTCCCCTGGGCATCAATAGGCCCCAGGAGGGGGACATGTGCCCCCGTCATTGTTTTAAATGCTCCTGGGACCTGGCCCACCCAGTGGGTGATTAGAAAGGAAGTATGGGAGCCAGCACTTAACGCATTAACCGGTGCGGCCATTCTAAAGGGTGGGCGGGGCTGCATCGGCCGTTGGAAGGGGTTAATAAAAAAAATAAGACAGTGGTATTCGTGGATCCAGCTTGCCTTTCGCCAAATTTGTTTGAATAAAAAGCTTTTTGGGCCCTGTAGGTTCCCCTCGGGACCCTCGCCCCCCCCCCATCAATATGCCTAGGAAGTCAGGGTGTTTCTATCATGGCCCCTTTTCTTTTCTTTTTCTTCTGTCACTCAGTTCCACTGATTCACAAGATGGCTGCCAACATATTCCTGCTTTGAAGTATTTGCAGGCAATCAGTTCTCAGCACCAGATCGGAAGGGGTCGCAGATTCTCCTCTTCCTAGATGTACAACTGGAATTTTCTTTAAAGTACTCCACAACTACTGAATGGATTTATACCAAATCACAAGAGCTTGGTCTCTGGACGAACAGCTACCTTTTAGCTAAATTTGGTGTTATTCCGTTCAGCAGTTCGAGTTGTAAATGTGTCTAAAGTTCCTATGGAAATTAATATGGGGAAAACTTGTTTTGCCCCCCCCCCCTTTTGTCAGCCCCCATTTGATGGATCACCCCGAAAATTTCAAGAGAGCAGCTGAATTGAGCGTCAAACTAGTTTTCAAAATTTTGTGCGGAATTGTGTGGGGAGTTTTTAAAATGTTGTTTTTTATATACTATTTTAAATGTATTTTTTAAATTGAAATAATGTTTGGTTCATCATTTCTTAAATGACAATCTTGTGAAGCATATTTTCTATTTCATTTTTTAATATGTTTTTAGGATTGTAATTCATTTTTTAATGTATTTTAACTCATAACAATAAGTGTTGTGTTAATGTTTTCTTTATAGTCTGTGAATTTTGTTTGTAGTGCATTTCTATCAAAATGTTTTGTATTAGATGGTAAATAATAAATGTATATTTGTTTAGCTGTTTAAGAAATGTTGCTAATATTGTAGTGGGGATAGTAAATCTACTACCTTCAAAGTCCAACATTTTCCCAAATGTGGCTTTGAATACTGTTGCCCTGCTGGACTACTACCTTGATGGACTGTTGCCTTGCTGTGCTGACCTGGTGCCTGCTGCCCTTTTTCCTGAGTGAGAGGGACTGGACCTACATCTGTTCAACTGAGGACCCCCTCATTGACTCCAAGGGCTACTTAGCTGGCCTCCTGACTAGACCTTCAGAACAGAAGGCTCCAACAACCTTTACACCAGCACCTGGACTCTGCTGTCTAATAGTCCTACCCTGCCAGGTGGCGCCACACCCTGCCTGGACCCTTGGCAAGGGGCCTAAACAATCTCTGCCAGCCCATCTGTGGACCCAGCATCACCGGTGCTTGAGTTAAGCCTGACTTCTCTGTGCCAAGCTACCCAGGGGATGAGCACAGGTTTTTTAGAATTTGCTTGTGGCTTCACCTTGACAAGGATTGTGGTTCCTGCTTGACTAGTAGTGCATCCCCTTAAGCAGTGACCCAATTTAGGATCACCCAATGTCAATGCATACAATATTGAAACATAAAAACATTGGAAAATGAATATCGTTAACAAAAATGTCATCTTCCCACACGTAACTGATAAAACCACAAATATCAAGAACACAAATACAGGCCCTGATTACAAGTTTGGCTGTAAGGGAACTGCAGTGAAAACGGCGTTGGAAACCCTGACGCCTAGTTGGTGGTCCGCCCGCTGTATTATGAAAAGGGCCCCTGCCCCCCCGCCCGCATGGCGGTGGGCGATCCCCTCTCCCCTTGCCTCCCGGTGGTGGGGGTGTGACCTCCGGGCGTCCAATGATTACGCAGGGGTGTGCGCCACATACCACCGGTTGGCTGGCGCCCGATCCCTGACCCGGAAGGCGTGGTGCAGGCTTCCGTGTCAGAGAGGCAGGCGGCTAGGGGCGGAGGGAGGGGGCATGCCCACCACTCCCAGCATCCCTGGGAATAAAGGAGGGGGAGCGCTCAGGTGGCCCTTCTTGTCGCCTGGACGCTCCCCCACACTGGTCGTGCCCTGCGCTCGGGGCCTCCTAATTTTCTGTTCTTAATTTTCAGGTCAAGGACTATGCTGGAGTGTGGGTGAGCGCGACACTGGAAGCAAGTAGTTTGAGCGTGGACCATACGTTCCGGAGCATTCATCTGGTAATCCGGTAACAGTGAACGTTGAGTCGGCGCCCAGAGTACGGGACGTAGAACACGCAGGATGCCGGCGGTAAGAGGAGAGCAGGGGGCTCGCATTTCATTGCTTCCTGTGGCCACCGGGTGCGTCTACGTTAGAGTTTGGTCACCCCTAACAATTGGGCAAGCCGGTGTGTTGCGGTCGCAGTAGCGTGGTACCCACAGCCCCCTGCGTATCCTCCGTCTGTTGTTAGTTCAAGTGTGCACGGAATGTCCTTCCGGGCGGTGTGAGAGTGGGACAGTGACAAGCAAAATGCCGGGAGCTAAGGGGCCTAAGGGGACAAAAAATGGAAATGATGATGCAAGCTATGATGCGTAGAATGAATGCCACTGATAAGAGATTGGGAAAGGTTGATGGTATAGAAGTTCGCACAAGGTAGGCCCAAGCGGCAGGTTACGGCGCCTTTGCCAAGGGGGGAATTCGACATCTCACCTCGAAAGAGCAAGGCCAAGAGATCTAGGTGCAGCGCACCCGCTCCTGCACCTTCGGCTGTTCCCACTACCCCTGAGCCGGTAGTCCCGGCACCGGCGGCACAGGCTCCTGCTTTTCCTGTTGTTCCGCTTCCGACGGCACCCATTGGGACCCCCTCACCACCGGCCGCCCCTTTACCTAGTCCATCTGCGCTGCCGGGTGTGCCCCCAGGGGGACCGGTGGTGCCGGCATCAGTGCCGGATTCTGAAGCCCCAATCCCGCTCGAGCTAACAGCTCAGATAGCGGCTATACTGCCTTGGCTTCAGAAAGGAGGTGTCTTGCCCTCAACGTTAGATCACACCACTAAAGCGGAAAAGATGGTTGAGAAAATTAGGGCAGCAACGCCTGCTAGTTGTGCTGCGGGCTCCTCTGCTTCTTTAATTGCAGGGGAAAATACAGCCCGACCGAATGGAATCGAAGGTGGACCGGCTCCAGAGTCTGGAATTGGTAAGGAGGTGGCTCTGCCTCTCTTGGGGGACGGTTCAATCCCCTCCAGGAGTGAGGATCTTGCACAACATGTTTCCCGGGCTGTAAAGGAAATGATTTGGGGGGAAAAGTATGTTTATATATTTTCTCTGGTGTTGGACAATAGGGAAATGGAGAATGCCAAAATACTGAAAGAGTGGATGCACCCTAGTGAATGGAGAGTACAGTGTGCAAATTCAAGGTAGAGGAGACTCTGATTAATTGGATCAGGGCCTTCTCGATCCTTACGGCTATCACTGTTGAACGCCCTCCCAATGTACAGGCAGCAATGGCTTGCTACCAGAGCAGGATTGTAGGGTGGAGCGAGCAGTACCCTGGGAAGGCATGGAAGGAATACGATGTCAATTTCAGGAAATCTATGGAATTTGACTCGTCGTTGACATGGGACAAGGTTGATTCTCTGTCGTGGCATAAGCAGTTCTCAGGGAACACGGCCCCGGCACAGCCCACCAGTGTAGCGAATGTGTTCTCTGCAAAACCCCAGCAGCCCTTTCGGTCAGCGCAGGGGAACGACTTCCCGGGGAAGAACTGGGGGGGGGGAAAGGAAGGGTGTATGCTGGGACTTTAATAAGCGCTCCTGTGTGAGGCCAGCTGGCACATGTAGATTTAGACATGCCTGTGCAATCTGCGGTCACCCCTCCCATCCAGAGAGAGACATTGTGCAGGTCCAGAAATAGTAATCAAGGTCAGAGGGGGGAAAGAAGCCAGAATAGGGTAATAAGCATGGTTGTTTCCACTCCCATAGACGTCTTGGCAATGATCCCATGGTTAAACAGGTACCCAGACCACACTGCGGCTGCCCTATTGCAAGAAGGTTTCTCCCAGGGTTTCCGGATCCCGGCAGGGGGATACATAGGCAGTGCACATTGCAGGAACCAGTTATCGGTTCAGCATAACCCTGCAGTTGTGGCAGCTAAGATTAGAAAAGAACTTTCCTTGGGCCGAATAGCTGGGCCATTCCAAGAGGTGCCTGTCCCCAACTTTGTCTGTTCACCACTGGGTTTAGTACCCAAGAAGGAGGAGGGCGAGTTTAGACTGATCCACAACCTCCCGCCACCGAGAGGGGCATCTTTGAACAATGCTATAGATAATAATAATAATAATAATCCACATTTGTAAAGCGCACGATCACCCGTTAGGGTCTCTAGGAGCTGGGGGCCGTCGGGAAGATTAAGCAAGCTATTGTCCAGAGTCACATGGTGCTGGGCTAATCTGCCGCCGGTGCCGGGGATCGAACCGTGATCCCCAGATTCCGGAGTTAGTTGCCCTAGCCACGGCGCCACATTTGTAGTGTGAGGTACGCTTCATTTGACCAGGCTGTTGAATTATTGCGGGGTCTAGGGCAGGGTGCATTAATGGCAAAATCGGCCATTGAATCTGCCTTTTGTCTCCTACCTGCACATCCTTTGGATCACCATCTCCTGGGGTTTGCATTTGAAGGCAAGTTTTACATGGATAAAGTGGAGAAGTGTGGCTCACTGGTTAGAGGAGGCAGACCCTGATGCAGAGGTCAGACCCGGAGCCAGGGTTCAATGCCCAACGCGGCAGGGTCTTGAGCTCAAAATGTCCACGGACTTGATAATTCTCCCCTCGGTGCCTACTCGAATCATGGGTTCACACTCTGCAACTCTGGGCAATAGCTTGCTTAATCTCCACTATGGCCCTACCGCGATGGGATGCCTGGTCTTCACCTTAGGGATGCCCAGTAGGGGTTATCTCGCAGGGAAAGCCAGGACGGGTTCCCAAAAGCAAGCGCTAAGAGACCTGTCGGTGATTTGGCGCTATATAAATCGAAATTAACATAACATAACATAACATAAATGCATGCCTATGGGGTGTTCCATTTCATGTGCATACTTCGAGACTTTTAGCTCCTTTTTGGAATGGGCCATGAGGCAGTCGACGGGCCACAAACAGGTAATGCATTATTTAGACGACTTCCTTTTCCTGGGAGCGGCGGGAACTCAGGAGTGTGCTTGGGCATTGCAGGAGTTTTGCGTGCTCATGCGGGCTTTTGGGGTACCGTTGGCGCCTGGGAAAATGGTGGGGCCGTCCACCTGTTTGGAATCCTGGGCATTGAAATAGATTCAGTTGAGGGGTGCTTCAGGTTACCCAAGGACAAAGTGTCCAGGTTTAGGGCAGCGCTGCGCCTGAGCCTACTCAAAGAAAAGGTTACCTTACAACAATTACAGGAGACGGTGGGCAACTGAACTTTGCATTGCGGGTCATCCCAATGGCGCGCCCCTTCTCACGTTCGATTGCCCAGGCCATGAAGGGACTGCGAGAGAAACATCACTGCACTAGGTTGTCATCGGAGGTTCGCCAGGATATGCAGATATGGATGGCATTCCTGGAGGACTTTAATGGCAGGGTATTGTGGCCCGGCCCCCTCACGCCATCAGCAGAGTTGGGTTTATGGACAGACGCTGCTGGTAGCGTGGGCTTCGGCGCCATCCTGGGGACCAAGTGGGTCGCCCAGAGATGGCCTGATGAGTGGAGGTCGTGGGGCTTGATCACCAACATCGTTTTTTTGGAACTGTTCCCGATATGGGTGGCATTGATGGTCTGGCCGGCGCACCTATGCAATCAATCTGTGGTGTTCTGGTCGGATAACATGAGCGTGGTGGAATGCATTAACCAGCAAGCGGCGCGATGTCTATTCATACTGCGCTTGGTAAAGGAGATTGTGCTACAATGCCTGAAATGGAACGTAGTTTTCAGAGCCAAGCATGTGCCAGGCGTCCTCAATATTGCAGCTGACGCCCTTTCTCGCTTTAAAATGCAGGTATTCAGGGAACAGCTTCCGGCAGTGGATCCCTCGCCAGCACCTTTCCCGGCTGCTCTCTGGCAGATTGGTGCCCCAGATTACCACACCTCGTGGCATCTAGCTTAGCCACCAGGACCAAGAAAGCATACAAAGGGGCGTTCTTTTCTTACTGTACTTTCTTGGGGCACGAGTGGGAGGTTAGCTAGGTGCAAAAGGACAGATTTGTAGCGTATTTAGAGTGGATGCACAAGGAAGGGCGCTCAGTAGCAGCTGCAAATAGGCACAGGGCAGCGGTTTCCTTTTTCGCACAGGCTAAGGGCATGAGGGATCCTACGAACACTTTTGTGGTGCGCAAGGCCTTGAGGGGTTGGCGCCGCGTACAGGGACCCTCGACAGATACAAGGAAGCCGATCGGTCTGGTAAGGCTCAAAGCCCTATTGTCAGCACTCCGTGGCGTCTGTAGCTCAACATGGGAGTTGCTGCTGTTCAAAGCTGCGTTCGCACTAGCGTTCTACAGAGCTCTAAGGATAGGCGAGCCTGTAGCGGCGTCAAAAGGGGACAAACAGGGCATCCTTCAAGTGCCCTGTGTTGTGATTAAGGAAGATACAATGTGGGTGACAATTCAAAGATCAAAGACCGACCAGGAGGGACGGGGGGATACCATAGTGTTCCACCGGGCTCGGACCAATCCTTGCTGCCCGATCTCGCATGTAGAGACTTTTAGAAGGCAGCGGGAGGGTACAGCGGGGGGGGCACTATTGTGTCACACTGATGGTACACCACTGACCAGGTATCAGTTTAGAAGAGTCCTGGAGTTGGCGGTCGCAAAAGCAGGCTTGGATCCCAAAGAATTTGGTACCCATTCTTTCAGAATTGGGGCAGCAACTGAGGCAGTTGTAAGGGGGCTCCCAGTAGAAAAGGTTAAAAGGATTGGGAAATGGTCGTCTGAATGTTACAAACGATATGTACGGATTGACATGTTATAACATGGCAAGGTGACTCACGCTTGGTATTTTCTGGTTTTGCAGTTTCTCAAACCTGTCACGCGGGGGAGGAACTCGCCGAATGTCGGCAGGACACAACAGCATTTCAACACGGGTAACGAGAAGATCAACGGACATTGGTGACGTGGATTGTGAGTCATTCTTATGTGCGGTGCGCTTAAGATGTGTTTCTTTCAGGTGAAAGGAAGAGAAGGGCTGAAGAAAAGGGGTTTTCTGTTTCCTTCTTTGGGAGGGAAGGCTTATGCATCAGACAGTTCAGAGAGTACTTTCTGGAACTCCTATCTCAGCAACCCGCCCCCCGTCAATGGTGATACTTCACCTGGGGGAAAAACAATTTGGCCAAACTGGGGAGGCGCATCCTGTTAGAGGAAATCATCTCCACTGCGGGGTGGGTGTCCAGGACATGCGCGGGTTGCACAGTAGTTTGGTCGCAACTTATTCCTCGGTGGCAGTGGCGAGGGGGGGACTCGGTCAAGGCGTTGAATCACTCGGTAAAGAGGATCAACACACAGTTGGACAAATTATTTTGAGCCCCCCGGTTGCAGATGATTCCCCACGGGTATATTTGGGGGGAGCATTTCTACCTGCGGGACGGGGTACACATGACTGAGGCCGGGAATGTCTTGTGGTCAAATAACATATTGGCATGGCTAGAGGGATTTGCGAGGTGAACAATACCTTTCTTAAGAGTAGGAAGGGGAGGCCAGATCGTCAGGTAACAATGCTGGCCTGTGGCGGTAAGGTCATGACCGGTGAGCAGCTATTTTGAGGTCTGATGGGGCAGCATCTTCCTTTGGAGGAGTCCGCCCAGGGGGAGGAGGGGTCACTGGCCCCTCCTAGAACTTCAGGGGCACATATAACTGGTGCTGCAAAGGGGTGCACCGAGTAATTAACAGGCTCAGCTGCATGGGTGGACCGAGTAATTAATGGGCTCGGCTGCATGGGGGGACCGAGTAATTAACGGACTCGGCTGCATGGGTGGACCGAGTAATTAACGGGCTCAGCTACATGGGTGGACCGGGTAATTAACGAGCTCGGCTGCGCATGCGCATCTGCGGTAAGGGCGCAGCTTGTAAGACCTGACACCGATTAGCGACCTTGCCATATGGCCATAAATATTAGTATGCAAAAATTTTCAGCTGAGGATGTTAGATTTGGTTAGGAAACAAGCTGTATTAGAATCTTGTTAAGGTTAGCCGATCATACTTGTCAATATGATTGTATCTAATGTTTCCTGAATATTTTTGCATAAAAAATTGTATATTTTGTTTAACAATTGTATTATTTTGTCTCTTAATAAATACGGCCGGGGGGTCTTGCGATCCCCCGCCTTCCAAAGACAAATTATGTTTTGTGTCAATGTGTTCTGGGTTGATGTGGGTACACAGGGAGGGGGGCGGTAGCCGTCACTGACCATATGATGTTGACGGTTTGCAGAACAAAAGACCTCCAGAGCACCGCTGCCAACACTGGCAAAAAACACTGACTGCTTTGATGTTGGCATGGGGATAGCAGCTGTCAGAGGGTGGTACATACAAGTTCACAGCTATCGGAATTACAGGTTGGCTTTCCATTCAGCCGACCGTGGAGGCTAGACTGTCTACTTCGAGTCGGCGGAATAGAAGGAATTGGGGTAAAAACTCACTCATTTCCTTTTCTTACCTTCCTCCAGGTACCTCCTTCATAGGATTATCTTGACCCTGAAGAAAATGACCCTGTTGGTGCCAAAATACAGATAAGTCCGTTTTGCATTTATCACCCATTGACTGAACCGGGCACATACGACTCCAGCAATGGAAAAGTACTCACAGTACGTATTTCTTTGCATGTGTCATGCATATGTGTACATTTAACACTAGTGTAGTCAAAATATACACACATGCCTCAACACATATGAAATAATATTACACGCCGTCAGAAAAACTGGCTGGCCAAGAGGTGACATTGTGATATAACAGGTGGGAGATCATCACAGTGGTGTTCTTCTTGGGACCGCTGCCACAGCAATATATCTGTAATACCGCCAAACTCGTAATCAGGCCCTAGATGTTAAAAAAAGTGATTTCCACTAGTATCAAAAACACAAATATCTGAAACAAAAATATCATCACCTTTAAATATACATATAGTATGTCAAAAATATGTTTTAAGGGGAGACCGCAACAAAGGAGCCTGAACCTTTGCCCCTGTCCCTGAGCTAAACGCACAAAGCACTTTTTTGTCCCGGCCCCTAGAGGGGCTTGAAATCTCCGGCGGCTGTCCCGCGACAGCGGGAGACCGCAACGAAGGAGCCTGAACCGTTGCCCCTGTTCCTGGGCTAAACGCACAGCACACTTTTGTCCCGGCCCCTGGAGAGTCTTAAAATCTCTGGTGGCGGTCCCACAACGGCGGGAGACAGCAGCAAAGGATCCTAAACCTTTGCCCCTTTCCCTGGGCTAACTGTACGGCGCACTTTTGTCCCGGCCACTGTAGGGGCTTGAAATCTCCGGGGCATGCCCTGGCTCGGCTTGGGCGAAGACCAGGCCAAGACCGGCCTGTCTTAACCCGTCATAGACCGACAAAGGCCGGGCTGGGCCACATCTCTGTCATCCGCTGCATTAAAGGTACTGTGCACTGGGTCTTAAACTTATGGTGGTCTGATTGAATTTTTATCTAATTCAACATTTGCCTCACCCAAGTCTGCTCTATTACTCCAGCGAAGGAAAACCGGCTGAAGTATATCACAGAATTCCGATATATTTGATCCTTTGATCAGTGGACAATTTTGGATAAATAATATTTTTATTTCTGTTTATTCCTGTTGCATACTTAACCTGTTTTCAACATATTTTGTCACCCGCTCTTCAAAATATGGGGAAGAGGAAATTAGCAAGCTCACAGAATAAAAAGTTAGCTAAACCAGGGAAGATTTCTCGCCAGTCCCTTTTAAATTATCTGACAGGCACTGTGGGAGCTATAGAACGGCAAATTACAACTGTGGAAGAGGCATTGAATCCAGGGTTGGAGCAGGGTTCTTTAGGGGGGATAGCCCTATTGATTCAACCAATGCCCATAGAAGTAACTCGGTCGCAAATGGTTGTGTGGTGAATATTTTAGACCACATATCATGTAGTGAACAAGATTATAAGGCACAACCACCGACCAAGCGCCCTGGGAATCCTGATATCTGCCCTCCCTCCCACGAGTCAACAAGTTCAAAGACAAGTAAATCCTTATCTTCAAGACATAAAAAAGTCCCTAAAAGTGCCACGTCCCAAAAATCAGAGAATTGGGAAAAATCAATACTTAGATTCAACGCTCGCACCCAGAGTGAGGTTGTTAAGCTAAAAGTTAAGTTGGAGGACACATACCTTAGAGAATGTATGAGCAGCTTGACATCCAGAATAGGATTTATGGAGGTAACCTTAG
Organism: Lissotriton vulgaris; assembly: GCF_964263255.1. Lineage (NCBI taxonomy): Eukaryota > Metazoa > Chordata > Amphibia > Caudata > Salamandridae > Lissotriton > Lissotriton vulgaris. The sequence continues at coordinate 383,234,510 of NC_141689.1, forward strand.
CAAAATTAATGGATTAACTTCAGCCCTATGGAAAGGGTAGTGCCCCCAACCGAGTGTACAGGTTGGTGAAATGGGTTGGCCAAGGCTTAACACCAATAGTCTTACTGTGGGTTCTTCTACTGATATAGGATCTGGAAAAACAAACACACCTTCACAGCCCTTTTCAATTAAGACAGAGGTGCCCCGCCTACTATCCCACCAGCTAGGATCCCACCCAGGCGTAGATCTATTATTGAAAATGTTCATGAAAAAGTAATCAGAAGCCATATAACATACCTGGACGTACCACCAGCGGTCACACCATTTATAGTGGTGTTGACCAATGTCCCAATACTAGAAAATGAGAAAGAAGAATCATGGGAAGCATTAACGAATACATCTTTAATATGGCTTGGTACTAGGACAGGCCTTGACAGGAAGCTATTTGAGTAGTTTGAGAGTGAGGAGAATAGGCTGGGTAGGTAGAGGTAAGAAAACCTCCCCAGGGGACTGTGTAGTTTGGACCTTTAAAACTCCCCATTTCGTTAAATTCTTATTGAGTAGAGCAGGAGACCATACTGAGTTAGGACAAGGTATTCAAGTGGTTCCTGTAGGCTATTTCTATCGACCTGCAGGCAGCAACAACCCAAGAAGAAATTGGGAACCTTATACCCTGACACATAGAAATCAGTATAACATCCAAACATATAATCACTTTGACACATTTAACAACTTAGAAGCAGTGGACTGACTGAGCATAGAAGGCTCTGATCAGGTGGGAATCCTGTATAGTGTAGATTCTGGTTCTATTATGGGTTTGATAGCTCCACGAGCTAGTAATTCAATAGAGGACACACAAGAGAAAGCCCCAGTGGAAAAAATAGCGGTAACCGCGGGCATGGTCCCAGACACTATGGTAGTGCAAATCCAACCCCTCCCAATACAAACATGGCCCAAGTCCCCATTTGGGGTGGACGGGCGGGGAAGTAACACAAACACGGGTGCAGTCAAGAAAAATAATTGTCAGTTTCTTTTCTGGAATGTGGCTCGATTAAAGTCCAAAGTGTTTAATAATGCTTCGGTCAATTTCGTTTATGTACATGAGTTCCTCTGTATGCAAGAAACATGGTTAGAGGATCCTACCCACATTTGTGGGCATAAAACTTTTAATACGTCAGCAATAAGATCGCCCCATGGCAGAGCTAAAGGTGGCCGTTGCACATATATTTCTAATTATTTGAATTTGAGAAAAATTGAACTGACTATCTTTTGTCGGTACTATCAAGTGATTCATTTATGCGTGGATCAGGATGGTTGTGTCGTATTACAAAATGTTTGTAATAATGTCCCATTGGATATACTAGAGGGTATATTGTGAAAATTAAATACTGAACTGCATAATTCATTTTCTCATACACTAAATGATGCTTTGATTATATTGGGTGGTGATTTTAATTCACCTATTTGCCCAAGGGATGCCAAAGGGGTTTGTGGTATGATGTATGAAAAAGGTTCCAGTCTTTCCCACTTCCAACATACATCTTATGGAGACCTCTTGAATAACATTATGTTTGCCTTTGATATGGGTTTCGCAAATAATTTATGAGCAACTGTGGTCCCTTTCCATCCAACATTTAATGGCCGGGGTATTTTTTCTACAATTGACTATATATTGGTCACGTGCAGGCACGCATCACGTATTAGCACTTTTACCACCCATGACATTGCTGTAAACGATCACTATCCACAAAGTATTGAAGTGTTATTACGTTAAAAAAAGAATTCAATACGAGGGGTAACTCCACCCAGTTTTTGAAAAACATCACCCTAAGCAGACAAAAGGGGTACGCTCTGAGATGGGGGAACTGGACAGCAAAGATGTTGTTACAAAATTCATTTCAAAGTGTAAGCGTATGATCTTTTTGTGTCTAGATGAAATGTCCTCTGACCAAATAATTATAGAGAATTTTGTAATCATCTCTAACAGAAAAAAAGATTCATTGTTCATTGTGCATAAAAGTTAGACGGAATAACACAAACAGCGAGGGCTGGTTGACCCTCATTGCACAATAGCCCACACTAAACTCAAATATGCTCTAAACGCCAGGGGGAAAGATCAGGAGCTTATTAGGGAATCAAGAAGGAACTATAAGAGGGCAGTGATGGAAAGGAAGAAAGCGCTGAAAGAGGAGGCCTGGAGCGCTCTGCATGAGGCCTTGATTAATCGAGATCCCACTGCATTTTGGAAGGAGGTGAATGTACCTTTTTTGACCGAGCGTAAAAAAACTACAATAGAATTTGGAATTAGTGAATCAGAGTGGATTCTGCATTATTCCAAGTTATATAATAATCAGTCCAGTGATGCACAGAGAATTGTGGCGAATGGGGTTGACCCTGTACCTTCTCCTCCCTTTAAAAAACTAACCCTGGACTTCAATTTGAGCGAGGTCACTGCAGCGATAATCTCAAGCTGTGACGGTAAGGCCCCGGGGCTGGACGGAATCCCGGTGGACCTATTTAAATCTAATTTGGTTCTGTGGGGACCACTTTCAACTCAAGTTTTACCGCATGCTGTACTAAGGGATTCCTAATTGTCCCCATTTTTTGTCCCCATTTTTTGTCCCCATTTTTAAGAAGGGTGATAGAGCAAACCCAGCATGCTATCGCCCGATCTCTTTATTGGATTCAACTGTGAAGATTATGGGACGGGTGATTTTAGAAAGATTGCATGGCTGGGCAGAGGAGAAAGGAGTTATTAGTGACCTACAGTACGGTTTTTGTAAGGGACGGGGACAATTGAACAGGGATTACATTTACATATCCTGTTAGAGAAATACACCAATGCAAGAAAGGAAAGGCTGTTTTAACTTTTGTTGATTTAATAGCTGCATTTGATTGCATCATTCACGAAAAATTATGCCTAATTTTAGAGGGACAGAGGGTAGACATTTTATTGAACTCCTTTTTGAGGCAACTTTACTCATGGGCAAGGGCTAGGGTGCGTTATGGACAGGATGGGGATTGCATGACAAATTTTTGTGTGACGAAAGGTGTCAGGCTAGGTTGTCTTCTTGCTCCTTTATTATTTACACTCTATATAAATTACCTAGAAACCTGCCTGATTAAGGTGTGCAGGGATTTACCACTAATAGCAAATCGCTATATTCCTGCATTCCTATATGCAGACGATGCGGACCTAATGGCCAGCATGCCTCTCGGTTTTCAAAGGCTTAAAGACTTTGATAGAAAAGCAGACAATTGAGGTGAGCAGATCTAGGGTGTCGCTGATGTTGAGCGTGCTCTAACAGAAGCTGCTTTCCACCTAAATTTGGAACTACCCAGAGTTCTCTGCTTCTTTTTTTGCATAATTTATGCATCACTCTCCGCCTGAAAGGGTATTGTTTTGACTTATACTGGGTGCTCCCTTGTGTCTGGACAAAGCTATACCTCTCTGAAGAGCTCTAATTAGAGCGAAACACTGTGTCAGGGGTTGCTTTTACTCATTTCCAGTTGCCTTTGTTGGTATTTTACCAATTAAAGTTGTAATACTGTACCTGGAGTGGTAAATGGCTTTTGTCATTTTACAGCTCGGCATGGACACCACTGTTCTAGTCCTATGCTTAAAGACTGTGCTGTAGAAAAGCAAACATTTGAGGTGAGCAGATATAGTGTGTCGCTGGTGTTGAGAGGGCTCTAACAGGAGCTGACTTCAACATAAACTTGAGAACAACCCATAGTATATATATATATATATATATATATATATATATATATATATATATATATATATATATATATATATATATATATATATATTCCACCACACACGTTCACCTTCCAAAGAACGATGTCCAGGCCAGCAATTTAGTTCAAACTGGATTTTTAATCACAGCCCTACTCGACGCGTTTCGGGAACAACTTCCCTTGCTCACGAGTACAAGTGTCTGTTTACATCCAGCATATAAAGAAATCACGTGATCGTGGGTAACATAAACATAGTCAACAGACTACCTATTCATTGTTTGTCTGGAGCTACGAAAACAGATTCATGATACTAGGTCAGCAGTATGTGGTATCCAGTTTGAACTAAATTGCTGGCCTGGACATTGTTCTTTGGAAGGCGAACCAGTAGGTATATATAGTTAGGATTTTTTCTCTATGGGATTTTTGAAAATTCTATGTCTAATAACTTTGGCGTTTGTTGACGGAATTGGCTGAAATTTTCAGGAAAATGGCACATTTTGTTTCTGAGCAGCCCCTAAAAATTTTGGGGCGGTTCGTCAAGGGGGGGCCGAGAAAAAAGGGGGGTCCCAAAACGCGTTTTTCCCATGTTAATTTCCATAGGGCGGTTGGCCTCACTTTTAGCTCGAACGGCTGAATGGATTTGCATGAAACTTGGTAAAACTGTAGGGACTGTTAGCCCGATGTGCCTTTGCTAGGTCTCAATATATGTGCTCCAGTGGATTTTGAGAAATTAACGTTTTAAAAAATATATATATCTGTGACACCGTCCCAGTTAGCGCCCCGGTTCGCGTACCTGACGCGTAACGGAACTTCGCGAAGCGAAGCTGATTGGCTCTTCGGTGTCTGTCAACATTCTAAACAGTCCGGAGCGGCCGCCATCTTGTCTCTCGGTAGGATCGAGAGACAAGAGGAGGAGAAAAACTAAGGGAGAATTTAATGAAATGGGGCAAGGTAGACCCCTCTTAACCCCCTAGGAATGATGTTAGTGTTATTAAAGGGTCCCGTGGGGCAAAAAAAATAAATCGATTTTTCGCGGTAGAAACGCTTCCTGGTACACGAACCGGGTTGCTCACCGGTTGCGTAACGGGAGTTCGCCATTTTGTGTTTCGTTTTAATTAAATCACAAGATGGATGAAAAACAATGTGGGAAATGGGTATAAGGGGGCACGGGAGACGTATCCTGACCCCCTAGGTTTTCTGAGGGTGGCTGAGGAGGCTCATATATGTTGATACATGTCTTCCAGCGGCTGCGCGTGAGCGGATTTTTTTTTTTGCTGCGTGACGTCTGTTAACGTTCGATTCGAAGGAAATCAGGAAGTGTTGACCGCCATTTTGTCACTGCGAGTAAATATATTGTTCATTTCAAAGCGTTGGAACATGGAAAAGGGAGAAGGTAGAGATTGTCTTGCTGCGTAGTTTTTCTCAGGGTGTGCAGTAAGGCCCCGGTTGTTGTTATACTCACGGTGGGGTCTTCGAACACTTTAGCAAATGATGATCCAAGCTGAGGCAAAGGAGGGTGTCAGTCAGGGGGGGGGGGAGCAATGGTAATTCTCACTGTAAGATAGGTAGTGCGGACCCTTGTCCCCCCTTTTGTAATCTGTAATGCCTATCTTCTCCCCACTGATTGGTAATTGGTTATACCCGGACCATTTATTAGAGGTAGCTCGTCCGGCCCCACCGGAGGGCACCCTTAATAAAGAGGACATATATATAAAATACGGATTAGGGGGCGTGGCCAAGATGGCGGGCTGAGCGGTCGCACTCGCTGTGAGCTCCGCCGGACCCGAGCCCTTAACCTCCTAACTTAGCACCGGTCTCCCCCCGGAACCGTGCATTTGGCGAGATACAGGCGCTGGATATCGGTGTGGAGGCTGTGAAGGCGGAATTCACCGGCATCTGACATAGATTGGTCCCGGATCCATGGCCGGGCGCTGAGAGGGCCTTTGGTTCAGAACGGAGGTGGAGCCGCGGCTTAGCGTGGGAGACCGCCCGACTTGGGGACTGGGGAGGAGCCGTCGCTGCCTCCCGTCGGACCCAGACCTTCACTGCAGCATCCTGCCCTGCGGCGAACCCCGAGGAGCTGAGCAGCCTGATGCCCGAAGGCGGAGCGTCGGAAGGGGACGCCGTAGGGATGGACATTACGCAAGGCCGTGGCTTTGGCCTAGTCCCCCGGACGGCGGAGGTGCGGGGAATCGAGAGGCGTTACATCCGCCCGGCGACCCAGCGGAGTTGCCCTCTGGATATGGATCTGCATTACCAGGCTTGCAAGCACTGAGATAAAGGCCGGAGACTTGATATTGCGGCCAAGGAAGATCTTGCACGTGGCGCCGAAACTGCGGCCTACCTCTCTGGGAACCCCGGGAGCACACTGGTGGAGAGATTTGGCGGAGATCGGTTTCCTGTATCCCTCCCCGACTGCCTTCTCGGCTCCCGCCGCTTCATCGCCTCTGAGAGACTAGGGTAGAAGGCGCTGGGGGTGAAATTCCCAGCACAAACTTGGAGGTACAGCAGTGACGCATTTGAATTCCGCCCCACGCTGTAACGTTTGAGAGGACTTTCCCGGACCGATTTGTTGAGGCCATCTGGAGAGGAATCAGCGAGTCCGCCGGTGGTGTAGGCGGTGGTGAGCAGGGGCACAGGCCCGGACGGGTCGGGCCGGGAGACCCGGGTGGGACGCCGGTCCCCGGGTTGACCGGATCGTGAGTCGCCCTATTGCTGGATGTGGCCTGCCGGAGGTGCGGACTGAGGCCCACACAGAGGTTGGCGGTGTGCACGTGGCTGTAGCGGCCTACCGGTGGCTCGATTGGCGGCCTTGCACCGAACATTCCAGAAGCAACCCCAGTAGCCTCGATGGCGAACAACAAAGGGTCCAAGAAAGGGGACCGCACCCTGCCGGACATGTTGGGCCGGAATGCCGCGAGACAGGACAGGGGGCAACCGTCTCCAAGTCTTCCGGGCGGCTCCCAAGGAGCGAGTGGAGGGGAGCCCCCAGTCACAAGATCTTTCCTTGAGTCCCTTTTTGGCACCCTGCGGGACGATTTCCAGACCCTTAAACAGGAGGTGGCAGGTGAGGTCCGGGAAATTCGACGGGAGGTAGATGGCCTGGGAGAGAGAGTGGCTACGATGGAAGGCGCTGGCCATGCTAGGGATGAGGAGATCACGCAATTGCAGCAGGAGGTTATACGGCTCGGGGACCAGAATCTTGATCTTCAGTCACATACCGAGGACCTTGAAAACCGCTCCCGGCGGAACAACATCCGAGTCCGGGGTGTTCCATCCCATGAAGAAGAGGAGGATGTAGCTGCATACCTGTGGGACCTGTTTAGAGAGGTGCTGGGGGAATCGGAGGATTTCCCTATCCGTATTGATAGAGCGCATAGAGTCGGCCTACAGCGCAGGGCCTGGGCGCCGCCCCGGACATCTTGGCCTTCCTGCCGGACTATCCCTTGAAGGAAAGGATACTTCGTGAAGCACGGAAGCGGTCATCTATGGACTTCAGGGGTCATCGTGTGGCGCTCTACCAGGACCTCGCAGCATCCACCCTGCAAAAACGCAAGGCCTTTAAAATAGTGACGGATTTCCCTAGGGAGCATGGCACTCAGTACTCCTGGGGACACCCCTTCCGTCTCATCTTTTGGTGGAACGGGACCCTACACCAGCTGCGGTCCCTTCAAGATACATGTGGGGTACTGGGTATCACTGCTACGGACGACGGAATATTCACTCCTCGCCAGCGCCGTATCACCAGGGATGGCTGGCAGACGATCCCGGGCCGGCGGTCGCCGGCCTCCTCAACACAGCCGGGCTCGCCTACTGCAGCCGCGGACCTGGATGACGCACCACAAGCTACAGTTACAGACGCTGCGCCAACTGAGGTTGCGTTGACTGCCTGAATAAACTCCGGGGGGAGATTGACATCGCTGTGTCAGTAACGCAGGTTTCAGGGTTCGGAGGGGCGGGGGGATAGGGGAGTGCGTGGTGGCTGGACGTCCACTTTTTTGACTTTCCATAGGCCTGTCCATCATGGACCGGACTTGGACACTGGGTTCTGGTGGGGTGTTGGGGAATTCCGGGAGTGGAGTTGGGGTTGTTGGGACAGTTCCAGTTGCAGGTGGGAACTGGGGTCCGTTTGGGAGAAGGAGGGGGGGGGGGACAGTTCTTGGGGGGATTGGGACGGGGGGATGGGCAAGGGGGAGGGATCCGGGTGTTGGCGGGAGTGGGGGGGGATCGTCCAGTGCACAATGGGGTTCCTTGTCATTCCGATCATATATATGCTTCTTGGTTTGCTCAGATTTGCATGCCTCACTTACAGTTTTGACTTTCTAATTGCATTGCTGAAGAGAGGGAAGCGGGGGGTGGGTTATTCAGTACTTGTTGTTGCCTATGGCTATCCGGACATTGGCTGGGCCTCGGGTTTGGCTCGGTTATTTCTGCACCACACGTGATAGTGCTCTGTTCCCTATTATGTCACACTTTTTCACACGACAGCGCTTGTGCCCCGGCTGTCCTGGTACTGTGGGGCCCCACTGCTCCTTACTATTCCCCTTCACATGCCTCCTGACACGTGCAAGGTAGTGACTCTGAATGTTCGGGGCTGAATAACCCAGTCAAGAGGCGGGCTGTGCTCTCCCTTCTGGAGAGTACACAGGCGGACATCTGTCTCCTCCAGGAGACGCACCTTCTCTCACAAGACGCGCACAGACTCGTTCTCATAAGTTCCCTTCACAGTTTTTCTCCTCTTGTACCACTAAAACAGCAGGGGTGGCGATACTAGTGGCCAGACACTTTTGGGGAGAGGTCCTCCACAAGTTTACTGAACAAAAAGGCAGGCTCCTTGCGTATCGGTTCAGGATAGGGGGCCTCCTGTTTACGATTGGATCCCTATATAGCCCTAATGAAAGGCAGGACCGCTTTTTGCAGACCGCGATCGAGGACACCACCTCCTCCCAAGACCGCTACATTATACTGGGCGGTGATTTTAACATGGTCTTTAACTCTGCATTAGATAGATCGGCACAACGCTCCCCGCAAGTAGGGGAACTCTCTGCGGACCGTAAGGCCCAGCTGGAAGAGGTCGACCTCCTGGATTTGTGGCGACACATGCACCCTACGAGTAGGGTCTACTCATACTACTCCCATGCTCACAAGACGTACGCGAGGTTGGACCATCTTTTGGTCACCTCCCCAGTACAGGCGCTAACGTCGGGGTCGGAGATAGGAGTGATCTCCCTCTCGGACCACGCCCCAGTTGAGGCTACGCTTAAGGGTGGGCGTAAAATCTGTTTCGCGGGCGAATTTGCGTATTTTCCGCGATTTCGCGATCCGCGAATCTCGCGAAGTCGCGGTAAAATCCGCTAATCAGCGGGGACGAATTTTCAGCCAACCAAGGGTTACAGCAGCAGGTGCAAAAGTTGAACCTAATTTGTTTGTAACCTTTTACAAAAGGGTTACAAACAAATTAACTTCCACTTGGACACCTGCTGCTAATTGCTTCCTGGTGCCTCGTTGCCTACTTGCAACTATTCTCTGACCCTGCTCTGACCCTTGAAGCAGGGTCAGAGAATAGTTACAAGTAGGCAACGAGGCACCTGACCAAGGAATTAAACCTCATCAGGAAGCACTTACAGATATAAAAAACAGGAAGAAGGGAGAGGATGGCAAATACACCCATTTTGAGTTGTCAGGAGGGGTTAAACTAAAAGAGACCTTTACAGCACAATTTTCATATGCATTTTGCTAAAAATAAAAAGCTGTATGTTCTGTAGGGGCAACTCAGGAATCTGGCCCTTCAGAGATCTGGCCTCTCTTTCTTTCTCTCGTTCTCTCTCTCCCTCTCTCTTTCCCTCTTTTTCTCTATCTATCTATCTATCTATCTATCTATCTATCTATCTATCTATCTATCTATCTATCTATCTATCTATCTATCTATCTCTCTCTCCCTCTCCCATAAACGACTGCATGGGTAACTTCGCTATGCAAGCGGCTCGCGAAGACGCAAAAATCCCCGCGAACACGCAAAAAACCCCGCGAACACGCAAAAAACAAAAATCTGCAAATTCGCAAAAATTCGCAAATTTTGCGGATCGCGAATTCGCAAATCCGCAAATTTGCGGATCACGAATTCGCAAAATTCGCCCATGCTTAGCTACGCTGCGTTTGCCGCCAGCGGCTTCTCGGCCCAGAACGTAGCGTCTACGTGACACGCTGTTACACAGGAAGGAGGTGGTGGCCCGTGTTGAGGAGGCGATCCGAGAATATCAGTCCCATAATGACAACGCCGACACTAGCCGGGCCACGCAATCGGCGGCACTGAAGGCGGTGATTCGAGGGGAATTATTGGCAATCTCCGCGGCTGATAACAAAGAACGGCAGGCCAAGAGGGATGAACTTACAGGTCGGGTTAGAGAATTGGAACAGATACATCGTAGGACTGGGGCTCCCCGGATTTGGAGGCAACTTAAGGAAGCGAGGAAGCTTTTGGCGGCCCTGGATCTTGATCGGGCGGAGTATGCGGCACTCCGGTTGCGTCACACCTTCTATACTGGAGGTGACCGCTGTGGCAAATTGCTGGCCCACAAGCTTCGGGTGACGCGTCAGAATCAACTAGTGAAGGAAATCTCTGATCCAGTAGGGAACGTGGAGACGGACGACGCTCGGATCGCAGCCGTCTTCCGCGAGTTTTATAGGTATCTTTACACTGGAGACCCCCCGGATGAGGCAGCTACGACTGCTTATCTGGATTCGGTTGCGCTGCCATCCCTGGATTCTTCGCAGGTGGAGTATTTGGATAGGGACATCCGGATAGAGGAGGTGATCTCTGCTATTGCCAGACTTAAACATGGCAAAGCGCCTGGCCCAGATGGCTTCACGGCCCTTTATTATAAAACCTTCTGCACATCTCTGGCCCCGGTGCTCACACATCTCTTCAACTCCTTTGCTGACCCCGGAGCTATTCCACCTGATTTACTCCGGGCTTCAGTCACAGTTATCCCTAAGCCCGGGAAAGATCAGAAACTCTGTGGGTCCTACCGACCAATTTCTCTTTTGAACATCGATCTGAAGCTATACACAGGGATTCTGGCCGCACGCCTTGCTCTTCACTTGCCCGGTCTTATCGACCCCGACCAGGCAGGGTTTGTCCCTGGGAGACAGACAGTGGACAACACGAAACGGATTGTCCACCTTTTAGAGAAAGCTTCCCGGATCCCAGGAGAACGAATGATGCTGGCGGAGGACGCTGAGAAGGCTTTTGATCGAGTCCACTGGCCCTTCCTGGAGCAAGTTTTAATGAAAGCCGGGATAGGGGACAAGTTCAGGTCCATGATTCTTAACTGTTACAGGCAACCTTCGGCGGTAGTTCGGGTTAACGGGTTTACGTCTGCGACCTTTGACATCGAACGCGGTACCTGGCAGGGCTGCCCGCTCTCGCCTTTACTCTTTGCTCTGTATATGGAGCCATTCGCTCATCGGGTGCGTGATAATCCTGCGGCGGCCGGTAGGGGGGCTTCACGCACGCTATTAGCCTCTACGCGGATGATGTCATCCTGTCCCTTGATGAACCCCGGACGGCTCTACCGGCATGTATAGCGGAACTGGACTCCTTCGGCGCGGTAGCAGGGTTCAAAATCAATATGGGCAAGTCGGTGGCCTTAGATGTCTCCCTCAGGCCGGCTACCAGAGCCTACTTACAACATAGGTTTCCTATGCTTTGGTCCTCGGGTGCAGTACCTTATCTGGGAATTCAGATTGCTCCCACTCTGCCGGCCATGGTTTCAGCCAACTACCAAGCACTAGGAACAAAAATAAGGGAAGAATTAGGGCGGTGGAATCGTGGGACGCTCTCCTGGCTTGGCAGGATAGCTGCTGTTAAAATGACGATTCTGCCACAAGTACTTTATCTTTTCAGGGCCCTGCCGCTCCAACCGCCGGTTGGGTGGATACCGCAACTACAGGCAGATGTCTCGCGCTTTGTTTGGCAGGGCAAGAAGCCCAGAATGCGCAGAGCCCTCTCGCTGCTGGCCCCTGAGGCAGGCGGTTTGGGGATACCGGATTTCCGCAAATATTTTCAGGCTGCGCAACTCCGTTATCTAGTGGAATGGAGTAGGTGGGAGTCCGATAAACATTGGCTCTTCCAGGACCAGGCGGTGGCGGGGAGACCCCTACAAGAGATCCCTTTCTTGTGCCGTCCCCATAGGCCTAAAAATCTCTACGCTTCTTTTATTATGAGAGTTCCCCTACGGGTATGGGACGCTACTAACCTCCCATACGGTCTCACCACATTCCCGTCCCCGCTCACGCCGCTAGTAGACAACCCAGATTTCGCGCCAGGGCTAGAAAGAGGGGCGTTCACACATTGGAGGCAGGCAGGGTGTCGAGCCCTATGTCATTTGTACGGTCCGGAGGGGGTGGTCCCCTTCTCCCAATTTCTTCAGGAGTTTTCATTACCGGAAAGCGACAGATACCACTATATGCAGGCCCGCCACTGGGCCCTCCAGCCGCAAGTAAGAGAGTCGGCTGATAGGCTTTTTCTTCCTTACGAAAAATGGCTGTTATCCCGCACATCAGATGCCAAATTGATCACGGATCTCTACAAGCTTCTGCAACCACCAGCAACACACAGTTATCACCCCGGGAGGGAGCGCTGGGAGAGGGAATTGGGGAGGACCCTAAGCCCTAAGGAATGCGAACACATATCTTACAGGGCACGGCACTCGGCATACCACATGGGGCTCACTGATACTCTGACCAAGGTCTCCACCTACTGGTATTACACACCTGAACGAGTCCACGAATTTGATCATAACAAGGAAGACACATGTTGGAGGGGGTGCGGGCACCGGGGGACACTCACGCACATTTTATGGGACTGCCCGCTGCTGGAGCCTTACTGGAAAGAAGTGCTGGATAATGTTGACACACACTTCGACATCGAATTACCACGCTTCCCTGCTTACACCTTGTTGGGGCTTCCGAACGGCTTGATGTACCCCCTCAGATCCAGTAAGGGCAGACAGATTGCGATAGCCCTAGGCTCTGCAGTCCAGAACATTTTAATACACTGGCACACAGCTACAATTCCGTCCACCACAGGTTGGCTCCATAGGCTGTGGCATGTGTTGGGGATGGAGAGGATGTCACTCACGGTAGCGGGGGATGTGAACCAATTCTGAGAGCTTTGGCAGCCATTTCATTCCCTATTGCTCACGGAATTTAGAGAACTCACCTGCCCAAGGTACCTCCGTCTTCTGCGGCTTCCGGGACCAATGGAGCCTGCCTAATGTTTTGCTATTGATCCTTTTTTGTCCACGTGAGGCATAGCTTGCTGTATTCTCCTTTTGCTTTGGGACAGTGCACTGGACGAGGGGTGGGTGGCGAGGGGGGAAGGGAGTTGGGTAGTTGTGGTTCGGGGTGGGGTTGTGTGGGGAAAGTCATTTTATATTGTGACGAAACATGATGTATAATTCAATGGGGGCACAACCCGTTAGGTTGATCTTGACTGCGGATGCATTTGCACTTTGTGGGTTCTTTCCACCCTGTCGTACTGCTCTTTGTGGATATGTCTTGTCCCAATGTGTTATGTCGAATAAAATACTTTAAACCTAAAATACGGATTAGCCACGGTACCTTCTACCAAATTATTGCAAAACGAAAGGAATCGAACAAAATTAGTAGGCCACTGATAGGATCCTTTCTGACCCTGCTAAAACAAGAAACACCAGGAAATAGCCCTCCGCAAAAGTATGAAACCAGGGGGAGGAGCCAAAGCTCGCGGTCGGGATGGCCATGAGGTAGTTCGGCTACGCCGCCCTCGCTGCTAAGCATGCCTGCCCTACCACCCACCCCGCCCAATAACCGACAAACCCTATACAAATGAAAGTCTGCTGATACCCACTATCGGCGTCACCAGATTGGACTAGATCACGCACAATTGGACTATGTCTTTTTCTGGTTATACAGTAACATCTTTGTGCTTGTTGCCACATTACAAATACATAGCACTCCAACAAAGTAGTAGGATTATAACACTTTAATAACTTATACATATATACAACGCTCCAACAAAGTAAACACGTTAAAAAAAAAACATTTTAAACAACTATTTACATGGCAGCCTGCTGCAACATCCATCTCAAAGCATTCACCGTCCGCTTGACACTGTCCCTGCCCCTCCCTCCCCGGAGTAGCAACAATGGGCTGCTTTGGGCTGTCTTTTAGTCGGCTTTTGGCTATAAAAAGCCTACAAAATCCATCGGCCTGTGAGGCGGCGTCAGTAGCGGACCGCTGTGTGAATAGGCCGAAGGCAGCACAACGCGGCGAGATCCGGACGGCACCGAGGTGGTGTCCAGCAAGTTGCCGCACTGGTCTGGCCATCGTACAATGCTGCGCCGAAAGACGGCGTGGGGCGCCCCGGGGGGGAGGCGGCGCGAACGGTCCTCCCACGCCTCCCCAGGTGGAGGCTTCTCCGCTGCAGTGGGGCGCCCCTTGGCATCGAACTGAGTTGCGCCCGCTCTTGCAGCACAGTGCCTTATCCGCCATCCAGCTGAGTTGCGCCCGCTCTTGCGGCACAGTGCCTCACCCGCCATCCAGCTGAGTTGCGCCCGCTCTTGCGGCTACAGCGTCTCGCCCACCATCCAGCTGAATTGCACCCACTCTTGCGGTGCAGCGATAGGCGGCTGCCACAGGACTCTCAAAATGGCGGCCGGCTCTTCGGATTTGGGCCTGGTCCACTTAAATAGCCCATAGACACCTTGGAACTCGGACGCTTGCCTGCTAGGGCATGGGCCCCATACCCGAAAGCGTCCCCTCAGCCTTGAAGATTCTACAAAAGTCACCGGGGCCCCCGACTCCCGCAGGCTTCCGGTGGGGAGTGGCTGTCATGATTGCTTGCGGAATGGCCACGACAGAGCCACGAGATGGTGGTGCTCTCATGCTGACGCCAGCTTCAGTCTGAAACATCCAGAAACACTGCAGACTACAAATTCGATCAGTTCCGGTGGAGCCCCAACGTGACCCGGTAGGGAAGAACTTGCCCTCCCCTCTTTTGACTGATGGTTCTTGTTGCCTATCTCTTCTGTTGTCATTTAACGGAACCTTTTTTGACTGCCGAAAGAGGTTTTGGTCCGACCGCTGGTTGGTGGAGACATTTTGACTATATCCTGGACCTGCCCGGCCTCGCCCAAAATGGCGCAGGTATAAATGGGACTCACAACTCCTTGTTGTGTACTGGTTGCCCAGCCTTGATATCACGAGATACGTATGCAGTTTTGAAGCACATGGCGGGCGGGGACGAGTACTGATTGAACATTTGGACATCCCTATTGATATTAAGTTCTGATATGTTATTGATTAGTGTACTATTGAAAGTTCAAATTAACGTCACCCATGGTACTTGCCCGCAAATGTATATCTAGATAATTTTATTGTAACTGGCCCTGTCGTACTTTAATTATAAAATTTACGTCCACCGATTCCGCAACTGTTAGACACCTTAGTTCTTGCAACCTAATGGCCCGCCCGTTAAGTTCTTCTACAGTGTAAATGTCCCCTCATCATATACGATTCCAGTTTGCTCCGTGGCCGGCCCACGTGGTTATAGGCCCGTATTTGTATACTGACATTTTCACAATAAAGGTTTTTAAAACAAAACATGGTAGTAGTACCTAGATTGGTAAAGTTTTGAATAATAGCCACTGTTTTTGAATCAGTAAAAGGCAAGTGATATAAAGCAGCCCGATTACATGGCGGTTAAAAGGTATAGTACGCAGGAATACTGTAAAGATAAATGGTTAAGGGCTGTTGTGTTTTCCACTCCTGCAACATAAAGTGATCGATAAGAATCCGATATTCAGGCCTATCAGCGACTAAGACAGCAGGCCGAGCCTCTTTTGCTCAACGGCTCCCTCATGGGACGAAGAAACGCCCTTTTTCTCGAAATAGGAATATTTTACTTGCAGGACAGCTGTAAATTTCCCGGGAAAATACATTAGCCTGGAACATTGTTAGTGTTAAACTGTAAATGCATCTGGGTCCTTTGCTTAAAAAATAAAATATAAAATATATTTTTGAATTAGAACAAGAATACATTTTACAACTTTTGATATTTGCCATTAAAAAACCATTGAAATTCACTGAAAAAACCATAGGTTATAGACCATATATAGTTAGGGGTTAGCATTTACAAAACCTTGAAAATTCACTGAAAAAACCATAGGTTATAGACCATATATAGTTAGGGATTAGCATTTACAAAACCTTATTTTACTCGCACAAACCCATTGAAATTCGCATATATAGTTAGTTGCACTAACTATATATCACGCACCCGCAATCCACTGCTGATCATGTCACATATTACATCATTCATGACATGGTCAGTGACATCACTGATGACATCTCAAATGACATCACTGATGACATCACTGATGACATCTCAAATGACATCACTGATGACATCTCAAATGACATCACTGATGACATCTCATTTGACATTACTGATCACATCATTGATGACATCATTCATGTGATAATACGATGAACCTCTTCAGACTCTAATATAACCTTAGATACACTCAGTGTAAACAGACACTCACAGACTGTGACTCATTCATGGAGTTATTCACACACCTAGTTAGTCATGCAAAGAATCAATCACACCTCCATTTCTTCAACTATACAGTTATACACACCTTACTTATTCAAACGTATACTAACACATATTTACTCTTTTATATAATCCCTGATACAAGTTCACAATGATCCATACAGCCACTCACACATTCACTGGCTCTTATGCACAGATTTTTATATATGTCAACTCTTACATGTACTGTGTTTTACATATGTACTTACTTTGACATGTAGCACTGAGATATCCATTCACTCCCCAATACACTCATGCACACAGTCAACTGCCCATACAGCTGTTTCCACATGCACTTTTGAACCCATACATCTAGTGAATCAACTGCTCACACATCTATGCACAGAGTCATACACCTTCCAGCCACCCACACACATACTCAGTCTCCCATACAAATACTTGGGCAACCAATCAATAACCCATATAGTTACTCATATAGCTACTGATTAACACATGCAGCAGTTTACAGAACAACAGATATAATGATGCACAAATTAAGACAGTTTAGTCACTAACCCATGCACTCAGTGAGACACATTTAATCACTCTCTCATACAGTCAGTCATGCACCTACTAAATCCTTCATCCAGACACTTATACATCCACTCATTCTTCAAAATGTAAGACATATTTTAACTTTACAGAAACATACAGTCACTGGATGATGTCATCAGTGATGTCATCATTGATGTCACTGACCATGTCATGAATGATGTAATATGTGACATGATCAGCAGTGGATTGCGGGTGCGCGATATATAGTTAGTGCAACTAACTATATATGCGAATTTCAATGGTTTTGTGCGAATAAAATAAGGTTTTGTAAATGCTAATCCCTAACTATATATGGTCTATAACCTATGGTTTTTTCAGTGAGTATATATATATATATATATATATATATATATATATATATATATATATATATATATAGCGTTTCGAGCACAGCTGTGCTCTTGCTCACACAAAGTTTTAAACAGCGTTATTTCAACATTTTCTCAAACTGCCCGCCCACAGTGCACATAGTCATGTGATGCATTAAGCACCAAGCTATCCCGCGTAACTAGGACGCCATCCGTCACGGCCGAATACACATCCTTCACGGCAATCCCGCCGCCGGACTCGTTGTTGCCCTGCTGTTAACCACAGAAAGGGCGCTCCCCTCCACTATCTACAAAGAGCCTTGCCGTTTCACTCGGGCAGGGAGATCTTTTAAAACAGAACCACCTCATACCCTAGGTGCTTCATAAACTACAGACCATGTAAGAATAGTTCCTGCTATATTATAAGGAGGATCCTCTTCCTTAATCAAATATAACCTCAATTTTAAGGAGCTCTGTCGTAATATTTCGGACAGGGAGATCTTTTAAATAACTCGATAATTGGAGTCTACTTGAATTCAGAATCATTTCTTGATCAATATCGAACCACCAATATCCATAATACCCATCCGGCAGGCGGGAGTTACAGACTCTGGTCAAATTATACGAGCATCAAGAACATATCAACTAGCCAGAAAATATCTAAAACATCATCTGTACGTCTTATTGACCATTGACGCAAATCCTGAATATTTCTTAGCTTTGTGTGGCTACTCCAGAAGAAGGCGCTGGTTCGCCGAAACGCGCGTAGAGACCCTATCAGCCACTCTCTGTTTTTTTAACTCAATTTTCGTGTATATTGTTACAGTATATGACCTTTTTTAAATTTCACGTGTGTGATATTAAAATTTATTGATGTCCAATGTTAATTGTGCTATATGTTGTGTATATTTTTTTTAAAAAATAACTTCAGAATAAAAAAACATATATTTTCTTAACCTTTTGTAGCCATTTGTCTTTGAATATATTGTATAGGTCAGTATATGTTGCCTAGGTTGTTTTTTGTCAATTGATGCATTTAAGCATAGACATAGAAAACAAACTGGTGCATTTTGCCTCTTGTTGTCACAGTGCAGTGAAAAAATTATTATTATTCACTAAACATACATGAATGTATATATGTAAACATAGACTCTCATAATCGGCTTTAATGCCTTGGTGTAATGGCTCTGTATCAATTCAGAATTCCTTGTGCAAAAATCTGCAATAAATAGATAAATACACAACATCCAAATCCAAAACTTATATACACCTTAAAATATGTACTCATTACTCATTACTAAAATTTCATAAATATAATTTCTATGATAAAACCATAAATATATACATTTTTGTAAAAATATACAAGTAAATCCTTATAACTTCCTGAATCTTTATGAGAGTCTGCACATATTATTTGAGTGCAATTTGTTAGAAAAACGTATTCCCTTGGATTTACGGTTTTGTCTATTTATCGAGAGTCAATATTTCTGCATTAATGCACGTGCGCGCTTTACACTGTTAAAACATAATGGAGGCTGCTTAAAGTGACTATACATTATAAAGTGCTCAAAGTGCAGTGCAATACTAAGTCCTAAACCCATAAAAATACACAATAAATATTATTTCAGTTAAATTACAATTAAAAGCCTTTAACGGTTATTTAGAGGATAAATGTTCTGTTTATAATTTTCTATACATTATATTGTTGAATTAACTATTGTTTCAAACTTCGGGATATCTGTTTATTATGTTGTACACAGTCCTGACTCTAATTTGTGCTATTAATTATATGTTATAGATAGTGATGCAGATCTTCTGTATTGTTTAACCCATTTGGATTTTTACTGTCTAACTCGACAATCATTTGAGTTTCAAATCTTCTTAACAGTTTTTCCCTGTCTCCCCCTCTAGGTAGTGGTGCTACTGCATTGATTACAAAATAGGATAATCAGTTCAGATCGTTGTTATGTACTGCTCTGAAATGGCTCATCACAGGATATGCCCCGTCATTGTTGACAATTGCCCTGAGATGCTGCAATATTCTAACGTGCACCTGCAGCTTGGTGCTACCCACGTAGCGGAGCCCACAGGTGCATGCCAGAACATATACAGCATACTCAGTGCGGCATCCATAACTTCCTCTAATGGCTACACTCCTATTGGAAAATGGGGTAGAGTAATGAGTTGTATTTACTCCGAATCTGCATGCTCTGCATGATGAGCACTTGAAAAACCCATTTCTCTGCGTAAGCCAAGTCCCGTCTGTTCTAATTTCTGGACTTGTTCTGACTAGTTGCTTCCTCATTGATCTCGCACACCTGAAAGTGATCATAGGTGACTCCGGTAATCTACTTGCAAGTACACCGTCAGTGAGCACAATGGTCCAATTCTTTTTGATGATGGCTTTGATCTTCCTTTCCTGTTGCTAAATGTGGTTATAAGTCGAGGATTTTCATCTTTGTCACTAACCAATGTAGCTTTTGGGGTCAATAATGATTCACGTGTCCGTTCCCCAGTTTTTACCCAGGCTCTGGAGAGGGTAGTTTTAGAGTACCCTCTATCACTTAATCTATCCTTCATCTCTTTTGCATATTTGTCAAAATCTTGTTGGCAGCTGCAAATTCGTTTTAGTCTTATAAGATGATGGGGATGGCTGTTGCTGGCATGCAAAATGCTATTGCCAGCAGTTTTCTTTCTAAACAAAGTGGTTTCCAAATTATTGTCAATTACTGTGATACACACATCCAAAAACTCAACAGTTGACACATTAATATTGGATGTGAAGTGTAGGTTGCATGAATTCACATTTAAACTTCTTACAAACTCCTCTGCACTTTCAACATCACCCTCCCAAATTGCAAAAACATCATCAATGAAGCGAAGCCAATACTTCACTTTGTGTCTGTTGGGTGTGCCCTCCAGGACCTCTTTCTCCCACCAGCCAATGTGCAGGCATGCATAGCTGGGGGAGAAACAGGATCCCATCACTACTCCTTGTTCTTGTTTCCAATATTCTTTATTGAACAAGAAAAAATTATTGTTCAGACACCAAGCGGTTAATTCACATATCATCTTATTGTGACTGTAATATTCACATGATTTAGTTCCTAAAAAATATTTAACCGCACGTAGGCCAGCCTCATGTTCAATGCTTGTATAAAGCGACTCGATGTCCAATGTAATTAAACACCAATCACTATTCCATTTAATACTACCAAGTTTGTTTAAAAAGTCCCCTGTATCTCTCACATAACTCTGAAGACATATTTACATGATCCTGGAGGTAAAAATCTTTATATTGGGACACACGTTCCCCCATGCTATTAATAGCGGATATTATGGGCCTGCCTGGTGTGGGTGGAACCATTTTGTGCACTTTTGGTATTAAATAAAGAATTGGAATTACCGGATGCTCCAAATGTAAAAACTTAAATTCGGGTAAAGATATTAAACCATTTCTCTTATACTCATGTAGCAGTTTCTTAATTGCATCTTTTGCTCTTTTGTATGCCACTTGATTTAGAGTAGCAATGTGCATCACCCAATTGCCTCATGGCTTCTTTTATGTAGTCAGTTCTTGGCCATAAGACAATATTGCCTCCTTTGTCCGATTTATTTATTATTACCTCCTGGTTTTCCGATAATTTTTTCATCAACTTGGAGTATTGTTCTAAATTGTAATTTTTCTTTTTATTATGATTATGTTTCTACACGGTCGGATTCAGTTTCTTCAGATCTTCATCAATGTACTCGTGAAAAATATCAATCGCGTCTTTAGGCATACTGGGAATTAAGATTCTTTTAGGTTTAAATGGACTTTCTCCTGCTCCCCTTTGTTTGACTTCTATAGCTCTAAGGCGCTCTTGTGTGCTTGTTGTTTCATCTTCAGAACAATTTACTTGATCTGATCCTGTTGCTGCCAAATCATGTAAGGTCAATAAACCTTTTGCATCAGCTGCTTGTATCTCTTGAAATGGTGGGTCAATTGACTGTACATTGTTGGTTTGATTATCATTGCTCCCGCCTTCTTTAATAGTGAACAACTTTTTTAATATTAATTTTCTGATGAAACTGAAGACGCCTGCCCTTGTATTTGCATAGTCAAATGAGCTTTCCGGACAGAAGTTAAGTCCAAGTGCATGTAGTTGCTCTTCCGCAGTCGTTAATGTGGTTGTAGACAGATTCGTGATTGTTAAATCTATTGTTATTTCTTTTTGAACCACTGCTTTTTCGTTGCCTGTTGTTTTTTGTCTTTTTCTTCTTGCCCTGCATATTGCATTCTTCCTTTTTCATGAACATTCTTCATTCTCGGACGCAGCATTTTCAGCCTGTCCTAGACTAAAAAAAGATCTCTTTGCTTAAATTCAAAACCAAATTGCCTACCGAGCTTGTTAAATTGCTGCTGTCTGCACTCGAGACACTAGATACAGATATGGTATCGACTTCTATGTCAGAGTTTTCCTCTATTTGAGATGTACTTTGCAGTGCTCCTGGATTTGCTCCTTTGTCATTAATTTAAAAATGTTTGGCATGGGCGAATTTTTTCAAAAAAGTATAAATATATCCAAGATCATACAGCCTGATTCATGATCGGGCCGTTTTGCGAGGCTCAAATAGCGAATCATAAGGAATTGCTATTTGAGACTCGCAAAACGGTAATCATGTAGGAATCGCAATATTAATTGCGATTCCCACTGATTCCTTATTTGAGATTAGCTAATTGCTAATCGCAAATAAGGAATAACTCCCCATGCATTCCTATGGGCCAAAAGGCCCATAGGAATGCATGGGGAGTATTCCTTATTTGCGATTAGCAATTTGCTACTCGCAAATAAGATAGCGATTTAAAGGGTGCCAGGGGTGTCCAAAGGACACCCTGTAGCACCCCTTAAATGCAAATTGAAACAGGTGTTGCGCACACACATGTCCAAAGGACATGTGTGTGTGCAACATGCAACTTAGAAAAATGCTTTTAAAAGCATTTTTCTAAGTTTTTGCTATTTACCGAGAGGTCTGACCTCTCGGTAAATAGCGGCCCAAAATTGCATTTTCGCAATTTTCAAATGCTTCATGAATTGCATTTAAGGAATCTCAAATAGAGATTCCTTAAATGTAATTCCTCGCAATTTAGCGATTTAGCAATTACCGATTTTTGCATTTGGGATGCTGAATCCCAAATGCAAAAATCGCACTCGCAAAGGGCCGGATTCTCAGAATCCGGCCCTTTGCGAGCCGATTTAGCCTTCATGAATAAGGCTGATAATCTTTTAAATCCCTCACAAATTTATGCACCTTACGGATTTTAATCCTGTCTTGATGTTTCTTTAAGCGTTCACTGATATCTTTTCTGGTTTTCTCAATCAACTCCTTGCATTCGACATTTTGGCTTGCTACGTCCAATTCTTCATTTATCTTTTTAATTTCGTCGAGTAACACCAGTCTATCAATCGCCGCGTATTTGATTAAGATTTTAACACGATTCATTGAGGCCTCCTTATTACTTTCGCCCCATTCACAGAGCATAGCAGGATTTGCTGCTTCAAAACTCAGCGCTAATAAAATTCTAAGCCCCCAAGGCACCCTTCCTGCCTCAACATATTTTGTCAAGAACTTGTGTTCCCACCATTTAGTGATCTCACTTTTGCTTTTTTTTCTCCAGTGTTCTTAACAATTGTTGATGTCTTGATTTTTTCTTCTTGCATTCAAAGCTGCCGGTTCTTTGTTCCTTGTAATCCCAGGCAGTTTGCAGAACAATTCCTCTGCCGCCTCCTCCCGCTCTCTCTCAAGACTAGCCGCCATTAGCTTTCAGCAGTGCGGTGTCTACCACTGCACTTATTCACAGGACAGTGTCCGCCGTATCTCCCGTCCTCTTTCCTCCTTCCGTTCCTATCCTCCCCCACCTACGGGCAGCTTCTGGTAATCACTCACCGCTGGTCAGCAATGGCGACGGGTCCTCCGACTCAGTCGTCTTTGAGTTCCTTACGGCTTCGCTGATTGCGAATCTCCTGCTGCAGTAGGGGGCTCCTGTATAAATGTTTCTCCTCGAAACGACACCTCAGTTGGTTGTATTCAGAAGCCACTTTTGGGAGAAGGAGTACCGCCACCGAGACAACCTGCATCCGCGAATTACTCCACAGCAACAAACCTCCACACAACCACTTCTGGGGAAATGAAGGAAGCGGACCACAAGGAACCAGGCAGAAAGGTATTTATTTACTCCCCCGCTCTGCTGTGACACGTTTCGAGCACAGCTGTGCTCTTGCTCACACAAAGTTTTAGACAGCGTTGTGTTATTTTTAAATTTTCTCAAATTGCCCGCCCACAGTGCACATAGTCATGTGATGCATCATTTAGCATAGACATAGAAAAAAAAACTGGTGCATTTTGCCTCATGTTGTCACAGTGCAGTGAAAAAATTATTATTATTCACTAAACATACAGACATGAATGTATATATGTAAACATAGACTCTTAGACTATATATATATATATATATATATAGATATAGATATATATATATATCTATATATATATATATATATATATATATATATATATATATAGATATATATATATATCTATATCTATATATATATATATATATATATATATATATATATATAAAACCTACTGGCGCTTGCCAGTAGGTAGTTATAGTTAGGATTGGCTACCATAGGAAATTCCGAACATTCTATTGGGAATAACTTTGGCGCCGGTTGAGGGAAATGTCTGTAATTTTCCTTAAAATGGTCTTGCTGCGCTCCGCTCCTTCCCTGAAAGTTTCGGGGGCATTCGTGAAGTGGGGGCTGAGAAAAAAGGGGGGTCCCAAAACGTGTTTTCTCCATGTTAATTTCCATAGGACAGTCTGACAAGTCTACAGCCCGAACCGCTGAACGGAATTACGCCAAACTTGGCAAAATTGTAGGGACTGGTATGCAGATGTGCCTTTGCTATGTTTGGTAAAAATTGCTCCAGTCGTTTTTATGAAAATTAACTTCAAAAACACATATATATCTATAGGCGCGCTGCAGGCGCTCTCCGGTGCGCGTACCGGAGAGCGCACCCGGCGCGCTACGGGAGTGCGCGAGCGGAAAGATGATTGGCTGTCGGGTGTCTGTCAACATTCTAAACAGTCCGGAGAGTCCGCCATCTTGTGTCTCGGGAGAATCGAGACACAAGAGGTGAAAAAAGGAAGGGGGATTTAATTAATAGGAGGAAGAGTAGACACCCCCTGACCCCCTAGGTTTTCTGAGGGGGTCTAGAAGGACCTTGAAGGGCTAAAAAACTTTTTTTTATAATTTTCGCGGGGTGAGCGCTGTCGGCGCTACCCGGTACGCTCTCCGGTACGCGCACCGTGAGTGAATAACAACATATTATTCTCGCATAAATCATAACATTCTACTAGACTCAAAGCGAAAGCAACAGCTATGTGTTGTGTGCAGAAGCAGCAGAAAGGTAAAATGGCGTTTAAACTCTTAAAAAGCTCATGCTCACTTAACACAGCATACAGGCAATATATATCTATATGACACCCTCCCTTGATCCGAGCACGGATAAGATAAGATAAGATAAGATAAGGGACTCAATTTTGAAATGCAGAGTTCAATAAAATATTCAGTTCAAATTCGAGTAGGTTAGGAAAAATAATTTCGTTCGCCCAAAAAAACAAAATCTCACCAGCATGACAATGTAATGTCCACTGTTATTAAAGCCAATAGGTCTGATATAAAAAATTGTCCATCATAATTTTAAAAACATTTTGAGAGAGCAAAGAAAAGAAAAAACTTCATGATATCAAAGGCCTCAATAGGAGTCAGCCTAAAATGGAATATGCAAAAAAAAGTAGCAACAGCCTCCAAAAGGAAGTCACTGTTATCATCCGAAATTAACTCAGCCATCCAATTCAATAGTGAGAAAGAACATACATGCTCTTAAATTACCAGTGCCTCTAGTACCATCAGAGGACAACTCGGTGGGTTTTCAATGAAGCTGTGTGCCAAGAAATCTTGCACCGCTGCGAATATATTCCAACGACCCAGTACTCCATGCATCGCTGCAAAGGCCATAATCCCTCTGTCAGAACAAAGCAATTCATGAGTAACTAAGGGACTCATTAGATGAATAAAATCCACTTCAGGAGACACCAAATTGCAGAGACACAAATCCAGGGCCCAGTGGAAATCGCAGGTCAGGCAATGAAAGACAGGCTGGACACAGGTGAAATAGGAACATCGAAACGATAATCCATATGCTGCACTTAAGGTGGCGAGTGGCAGCGCACCATAGTATTCAAGCATCCTGTTGCGAAACAGTGCTAACTGCGACAGCTCTACTGCGAACACAGGATGGGCATCCATTTTGAATAAAACAAAATAGCACCAAAAAGCCAGCAGCCAGCGCCAGTAAAACGGGAAATCTACCAAATAGGCTGGAAAAGATTGAATGGAAGAATGCAGGAATGACTCCAAATATCTTTTGGAAAGAAGTCACTAGACCACTGCTCACTACTTTAAAAAAATTAGCCAGCCTCGAAGTGGAGGACGCGTTAAAACTTGTATGAAGCAGCTCCCCGAAATGTAAAGGCAGGTCAGTGTTTAATAAAGCATGCACTTCTGTCCGGGTGTTAGCTACGTGAAGGACAAATGTTTCACGAGCAGATGTCAGGGCAACTTCTTTTTGTGACAATAAGGCTCTTATTCTACTCATCTTATTGAACTCTGCCTTCAAGGTCGGAATCCTCGGCCAGATGGAAACATCCAAGTTCCCATGCGTGGGTGGATACAACACATTTTTACTGCAAACCACACGCTCACTGACTGTTACAACATAAGCTATGCCTTTCAATAACCCACAGCAATCTTCATTATTTAAAAGCAAATAACTACTGTTTGCTAATAAAGTGAACGTGGGGACAATCGCGGGCACGGGTGTACCTTTTAAAACACATGCTAAATTAGGCCATTCCTGATTACAAGAGCCATGCAATTGTATGTGTCTGCACATTAATGAGTGATCTGGTGTTTCCGTGCACTCCTCCCCTTTCAGATAAACTTCTTTTCCGTCCC
Organism: Lissotriton vulgaris; assembly: GCF_964263255.1. Classification (NCBI taxonomy): domain Eukaryota; kingdom Metazoa; phylum Chordata; class Amphibia; order Caudata; family Salamandridae; genus Lissotriton; species Lissotriton vulgaris. The sequence goes on from NC_141689.1 coordinate 383,260,801, forward strand.
TAAGGCATCTGTAAGTGAAAAGGAGTGACCAGACTTCATGTAAATAGGAGCTGCCTAGAGGCTCATACCTACCAATGGCAAAAATATTTCATGCAATTTGTAAACCGGAGAAGCGCAAATGGTAAAGTTATTAACCCGTGGATAAGCCACATAGCAGCAGTGGCCTCTGCCACTGAAAAGGGCAAAGACTCCAATCGTTCAATGTGTAACATGGAAAAAGAAGCATCTCTCATTTAAAGCAAACATTGTTTTTCAGTCAAATTAAAAGGGGCAAACAGAGATGAGACATTAATATAATTCCAAGGCACTTTTCTGTTTTTCAGTGTCTGCAGGGTCCATGCAAACTGCATAATAGAACGCAATTGATTTTGACCATGGTACAAAACAGACACTTCATCCTGTACAATTTCAACAACAAATGACACAATATTATCCAACATGTAAATGCGGGAGGAAAGTGTGTTAATGCTGTTATCCACTACTGCAAGCACTTTCTGTAAATTAGCTTGATCAATCGCCCTAAGGCGGATAGCCGCTTCAATCTGTGATGTTTTTTAGAGTTAATTATAAAAGGCATATATCCATCTTCTAGACCTACCTCTAGCCGGGCCTTTTATGAAATGAGTGTTTGAGCCAATTCTGACACAATTTGCCTACTGAATTAGAGGTTACAGAATGGTCACTCTCAAAACGGTGATCCACCCTGACCTGTGTATAACCATCAGCTAGACCCAAAAAACGGTGCTGGCATGAATCTGCACTTCTGTGCCACATCAACCAACCTTTGGGATCCAAACTGGATATGTTAAAGGATGAATTTAGCAATAGGGTTTGCAACTGTCTAATCGAAAATTTTGTAGAATTTTCCCAACCCGAATATTCTTCCAAATCAGGGAAGGAAGGAGCATTTAATTTTTTAGAAGTAGACAATCCAAAGCATGTTGTCTGTGAGATGGTAGAGTTCAAAAACAAAATATGATTTGGGATGAGACATGTACAGTGCAAAGCCTTAGTGCGTTGTACCTGCCAACTTTTAGAACCCCAAACTGATTTAAGGTCAATAGTTTCCTTCCACAACTCGTAGCCATCAACAGCTAGCTGGTCTAGAAAGGACTTCGAGTACAACAACTTAATATCGGTAAGTCTAACTTTGGACATGGATTTTTCTGTCATTCTAAAATGCACCAAAGCGGGATTGGACTGATTAAAGTCAGTAAAATATGTGTACTTTTTCAAAAATGTATTCGAGCTGCCTCTTAAAGGAGCTGGGCAATGTTCCCACTGGGTATATTTCACAGTACTTCTCCTAGAATTAGTTTTATGTAGGTAGTGATTGCCAAAATGTTGGAAGCAAAACAAATCACCATAATGAGCAGATTGTAAAGATAAATCTTCAGCATCAAAGGCAGCATAATATTTCAAATCTGCGGCCTGAACATCCCAATCATCAGAACGTATGTTTTGTTGAACCACATCCCCCATGTTAACTCTAAGCACATTAGGAACATTATTAACTTCAGTCGGGCCATGGATTTGAAATTTAACTGCATCCCAGACTTTCCCATCCAGGACAGGCCACGCGGTGATGTTAACAAAGGCCAAGTCTCTCGTCAATCTGTGGGCAGAATGTGATGAGGAGTGGGGAGCCAATATTCCATTTAGATGTCAAATGCATGTTCTCTCCTCGACATAATGTCCACTGATGAATCTGAAAAAATGAAACACAAAACCAATTGACATAAAAAGGTAGAGCGAAAAAAGCCCCAGCCAAATATAAGTCCAAGGGGGAATCAAGAAATGTTTTTTAAACAAAGTCGCATAGGCCCTAAGCCTTATGGGCTTCCCTGAAGTTTGTGAAATAGTGTCAAATGAAAATCTGGATTCCATGGCTAAAAGAGTTTGCAAATCAGGCATAGATAAGTCAGTTGGGTAATTGTAGTCCGTATCATCAAGGCGAGTACCAGGCAAAGCACTCAATACAGGACTTGAATCTGCAGGCATCTCCAGGGCCACCTCCGGTGCATGATCCGAAGCAGTGGTCAAAACAGAATTTCTCACCATAAAAGGACATGAGACTGCCGGTGTCATGCTAAGAAGAATCGTCCACTCTGTGAATTTTGACATTGTCAATGGAGATATACCTGTTTTCTTTACGACCTGGAAGTGGTGGTAAAATGACTGTCCTTGTGCCCTTCACACCAAGCATGGGAACCGGAGCACGGTATGAGGGACCAAATTCCTTCTTGTTATCGATCTTCTCCCGAACCTGTTCTCCAACTTGGGGTAGCCAGCCAACTACCGGGATCTGCAACGCATCATCCGAAGTGGAGGGAAAATGTTCCTTTGCAAGACTGTCTCTCGTCTCTTGTAGAGTCTGTAAAACATTGCAATGTTCATCTACGTCAGAGGAGGCAGCCGAACCAACCGTGTTTAGACGGTCAAGGTCCGGGACATACATCTTGATACCAAAGAGCATTTCGTATGGGGTGAGCCCACCCAGAGACCTTCTAGGGAGTTTATTAAGAGCACGCTGCACGCCGTTAAGATGGGTCAGCCAGTTTCTGCCAGTGCCTATAACTCGAGCTGTCAGTGATTGCTTTAAGTCATGGTTAATTCGTTCCACAACACTATTACCCTAAGGTCGGTATGGAGACGAAAACTTGACTTGGATCCCCATCGAACCCTAATCCGAATGGAAGGTACCACAGGCAAAAATCCCTACAAAGACACACAAATCCCTGATGACAGTCCGTGAATCAGCGCTGCGATGAGGCCAGACCCATACAAAGCGTGTGCATGAATCAACTCCTACTAAGATGTACTTATACGCAGTATCAGAAGAAAAAGGACCGCAGTGATCTAAATAAACACAACCTAATGGTTTATTAGAAATGAACAACAGTGTTTGGGGCGGACGCGTAGCACTTGAAGGCTTAATCTGCTGGCAAATGTCACATTGAAGGACATAGTCACGCGTCTGTTTGTACAGTCCCCGCCACCAAAAACATTGTTGTAATTGAGAGACAGTGGCTGAAACGCCCGCATGCGCAGACCCAACACCTTCATGGGCCGCTGTGATCATTGCATTTCTGCGGTCCAAGTTGAGAATCAATCTCTCCCCAACTTTAGGAATTTTCACATAAGGAACCTTATCGGGACCTAAGTGGTATTTTTACTTTGAAGGGAACCCCGTAGGATATTTACCTCCCTTCTCAGTGGCAGCAACAGCCGCCAAGATATCATCGGCAATCTTACTTTTGGACGGTGTGACTGCTGCGACGAAATATGTCGATACTGCTGATTTCGCTGCTTCATCAGCAAACGAGTTGCCAACCGCGTGGACTCCCACGTGCCGGTGACCGAGAGTATGTAAATGTATTGCATGTAAATGTATTGCGACTTATATAGCGCACGTATCACCCGAAGGCATGAAGGCGCTTGCCTTGGGAACCCGTCCTGGCTTTTTCCTTGTGAGATAACCCCTACTGGGCATCCCCAAGGTGAAAGCCAGGCATCCCGCAGCGGGTGGGCCGCCGTAGTGGAGATTAAGCAAGCTATTTCCCAGAGTTGCAGCGTGGGACCCCATGATTAGAATAGAGAGTATGAATCACAAACACGAGTGGTAACTGCTCTTTAAGCTCAGCCACTCTGACCCAGATCATTTTATGTTTTATTGTGCTACCCTTGGAATCACGAAAATTATTCTGAATCCAAAAGAACAAGTTCTCATTGTAAAACTGGACACAGTAGTAAGAATGACTTACGATAAGTGTTGTCACACTAGGATCAGCGTACTCCAATGCAAGCATCAGAGCACAAAGCTCTGCTAATTGTGCGGTGCATAAGGGTGGGCGTAAAATCCGTTTCGCGGGCGAATTTGTGGATTTTCCGCGATTTCGCGATCCGCGAATCTCGCGAAATCGCGGTAAAATCCGCGAATCAGCGGGGACGAATTTTCAGTCAAGCAAGGGTTACAGCAGCAGGTGCAAAAATTGAACCTAATTTCTTTGTAACCTTTTACAAAAGGGTTACAAACAAATTAACTTCAACTTGGACACCTGCTGCTAATTGTTTCCTGGCGCCGTTGCCTACTTGCAACTATTATCTGACCCTGCTCTGACCCTTGAAGCAGGGTCAGAGAATAGTTACAAGTAGGCAACGAGGCACCTGTCCAAGGAATTAAACCTCATCAGGAAGCACTTACAGATATAAAAAACAGGAAGAAGGGAGAGGATGGCAAATACACCCATTTTGAGGTGTCAGGAGGGGTTAAACTAAAAGAGACCTTTACAGCACAATTTTCATATGCATTTTGCTAAAAATAAAAAGCTGTATGTTCTGTAGGGGCAACTCAGGAATCTGGCCCTCCAGAGATCTGGCCTCTCTTTCTTTCTCTCGTTCTCTCTCTCCCTCTCTCTTTCCCTCTCTTCCTCTCTCTATCTATCTATCTATCTATCTATCTATCTATCTATCTATCTATCTATCTATCTATCTCTCTCCCTCTCCCATAAACGACTGCATTGGTAACTTCGCTATGCAAGCGGCTCGCGAAGATGCAAAAAGCCCCGCGAACACGCAAAAAACCCCGCGAACACGCAAAAAACCCCGCGAACACACAAAAACCAAAAATCCGCAAATTCGCACAAATTCGCGAATTTTGCGGATCGCGAATTCGCAAATCCGCAAATTTGCGGATCGCGAATTCGCAAAATTCGCCCATGCTTAGCGGTGCAGTTCCCTAGATTCTGCGTGTGCACGACTCTGGACTTGAACTCATCGTTCACCATTGCACCTACCACAATGGCACATGCAGAAACGTAGGCGTGTTTAGAACCATGCGCAACCTGCACCGAACCATCAGTGTATATGATGCCATGGAAATCCTCCAAAGGCTGCATAGCCAAAGGTGCAGGATGAACAAACTCATATTGCAAAAACTCCTGCGACCGTAAGGAGGCATCAAAAATGAATGTGACATCTGGAGACGTCAATGATGCTGCCCATTGTATCCACCGAGGGTGCGAAGCTTTAGAATTAGGTACACTGGCTTTCGTAACTGCCTCCAAAGCGGGACACGGGTAACCACCAACATGCGGTTTCCCTGTGACAGAGCGCTTCCTTCAGAATCGCCATCTGTACAGCCATCAAAACTTTCTCCACAGTGAAAAATTGCATTTCAGCTGAAGTGTACAAGTGTGACTTGTAAGCAATAGGTACTGTGTCTCCTTGGTTAAAAGTAAGGTATGTGAAACCCACCATCCCAGGGATGATTCTTATCACCAGGTTGGTGTGATTATCACGAGTCAATAAGTATTTAGAAGCAAGCAGATTAGCCTGCAAAGATTGCAGTATAGCCGAGTGCTCAGGCAGCCAGTTTGATTTTGTAAAATGTGGTTGTGTCAAAGAATACAAGGGCTTGATACGCCGGGCATATTCAGGGTTTTATGTCCTCCCGAAATTCAAAAATCCCAGCAAAGACTGTAATTTCTTCAGAGTTGTTGGAGCGCTATTGTGCGCATTTCTCCAAGAAGTGAGGAGCTAATCCTTGACCTTCATTGTTGAGCTTGTAGCCTAAGAACAACACTGTGTACTCTGCAATGTGCGATTTTGCAAAGTTGAATTTGTAACCGAAGTCCGCAAAGCTACAAATTAAGCGGTCAACTCGACACAGATGCTCCCACAGTTCATCATCCGTGAGATAAATGTCATCCACATATGAACAAGCATCTGGGTCAACTCTCTCTAAAAGAGAGAGACTATGCGGGCAGTAAACACTCCAGGACTATTTTGTAGCACATCGGTAAACGTTTGAAATGTTTTTGGACACCGCCGCAAGTAAAGGAGGTCCATTGGGAACTCAGACCATCCAAATGGTGGGCATAAAAACCGTAGGAAATGTCAAGCGTGGTTTTAAACCACTTACGCACGAGACTATCCACTAAAGCAGGAGTAAGGGCTGGAGTTTGAATCTCACCGTAGCGGACACCGGTTGTCCGTGTCGCTCTGCGCCTTTGACTGCAGACAGTACGTGCAATTTAAACCACGCCTGATTTCCCCTTGATTCATCCGAGTGGACCCTCTGCATATATATATAAAGGAGTTATTCGGTGTATTGGGGTGAGAAAGTGTTTTCTGCCCCAACCCCCACCCTTGTGTGGGTGGGTTTGATTGCTGGCCGCCGACATTAGTCCAAGATGTTGCTAGGACCCTGAAGAATAGAGTACCCCATTGTCCTGATGAAGCCTACATCATCTGGCTAAAACGCGACCGCGACTGCGTTGACACCTTTTGCTTCGATTGGAGTCCCCTGTTACCTTTAAAAATGTGTTTGATTTTTGTCTGATTGGCACCAATACAAATATTGACTGGGTTGATGTTCTAACCCCCAGGTGCTTTACCTTTGGGACTACCATTGTGTTGTGCTCTCTATTGTAAATTAAGTGGAGGCATTGTTCTGAATTGGGATATATATATATATATTTTTTTTTATATATGTCTTGTGTTTAGGGTACATAGAAACGTAATACTGTAAATGTGATGCATATTTGTATATATGTATATGTGACGTTTTGTATATAGACTGTCGGTTGTTGTGCTTCCCTTGATGTCCGCTCATATGTGTGTTGATAAATTTACATATGTGTTTTCTTCATGTTTAATTTCTGATTCGCAAGGGAATTAATTGTTTCTTGTTTGAGAATTAAATTTGGATCAATTCCTTCTGTACCTTTTGTTACTACTTTTTCATCCTAGGATGTCTCCTGCTCAGGTATGGGAGGGTTAAGTGGGCAGAACCCCTGACCATTTGTTTGCTAGTATCCACTAAAGCAGAGCCGTGAGTATTCTGTACTGCACAGGTACGGCAATGCGAGTTTAAATGCTGGTAATCCAATACCAAACGATATGAACCGTCAGGCTTAGTCACAGTAAAATGAGGGTTATTCATTGGTGACACACAAGTTTCAATCACACCTTGATATTCCAATTGTTCAAGGATATTGAGGTTGAGGCTGAGGCATAGACCGCAAAGGAATTTCGTGGTGAGGGGAAAATGTATCCCATCCACAGTGTGTACGGTACAGAGCCGGCGCAAGGGCTTTCGGCCACTCTTCTGCAAAATTCAGCGCATGCTCCTTCGAGACAGTGTGTGCGAAACTTTGGAGGATTACCTCCTCCCCTCTTGGAGTTGTGAGCACAAAAGGTGCGGGCCAGTCAGCCTCCGCTAACAAAATATCATAGGTAGTCGTAAGATTTTCCCAAAATACCCCCTCTACTGTACGTTGAATGTCACCTTCAATAATTAGGACAATTTCATAGAGTCTGTCAGGGGGAGCTACTCTAGTGTCAGCTGTCTCCACAACAACATAACGGTCAGTCGCTGTCACCTTCAGTAGTGGCAAGTTGAAAAAGTTCATATCTAGCAAATCAGTGATAGTGTTGTCGCCCTTATTTCAACCTCATTTCAAATACTATCTACATAGACAATAATGATTCACATAGACATTAATATATCAAAAATATTTGATTGTTTTATTTTTCATTCTATTTATTGACTTTTTATACTTTTTTTGATATTAGAAAAGAGTCTATATTTTTTTGTGTATTGATTGATTCCTAAAAAAACATATATAATTCATAAAAATGACATTAAGTGACATACAGTACTCATATTAACAAAAAACAGGACATTTTACACATAAATACATAAGTGCTATACGATATATTCAGTCGATGGAAGATATTTATGAAGAAGGCAAATGCGGTAGAATGGAACACAACGCGTTTCGGCCTGAGGCCTTCATCAGGTGACCGTCATTTGTATTTTACATATAGACTGGTGTACAACATAAACTTTAATTTATTTTGATGTAGAGAAGACTCAGATTTTTTCAAAAAAGGCTGATTGAGTTATTTTTAATATCTGTGGGACATCGTCAGGAATTATATAGCACTGGTATTTTCTGTTCCTATTTCCTTTCTCTCTTTTCGGATGTCCCCTGAAGTCTACAATTAGACTCAAGGTCCACGTTACGGGAGGTAGATGGTCATAGGCACTTTAGTACATATTATGCTCCAGTATACATCCACGTGATGATCTCAATATAGATGATTTGAAAAAAGGATATTTTTGTTTCGCAATGATTATATCATCCTTATTTTACTCTTTGGGTGGAACCATCTGATATTCTTCTTGTTTTAGTGGAAACCATGTATTTCTTTTAATTCCTTTTGTTTAGTGCAAAGAATTCTGATCTTTCTGGGTAGTCTGTTCCGAATATGAGATCTTCTAACTGTTAGTGCTTCTCCGTAACGGGGGGTCTGCTGGTGTGCACTTCCGAGAGTAGTGGACGCAGGGCCTCTCGCACTATGGTAATCTCCGCCGCACTGTCCAGCAAGGTCAGAGCCCATGTCATATTCCGAAGCTGGGTTCTCACTATCTGTAGCATATCTGTGTGCTGTTAAAGCAGCGACTTTCTTTTTCTGAAACTGGGGTCCCTTCAGTGTAGAATCGTCCTGCTTGCCTTTACCGTCTTTCGGGCGGGGCTGGTCACGTCCTTGCTGACCACCCCGACCCTTGCGGCCTCCTCCACCACCGGTCGAAAAGGCCGATGACTCCTGAAAAGAATGAGGAGAGCGTTGGTCAGAAACCTGAAAATGATCAGGTGATTTTATCATTGCGTGATTGCGCAAGTCATAACACGTTCTGCGGGCGCAGGCAATGGAGACGCAGGACGAGACTCCTGTTTCTGTTGTTGATGTTGCTTTCCCTGTTTTTGTTTTTTAGGCCAATTTTGTTTTTTTGGTCTTGGGCTGGTCGTCAGATTCCGACTTCTGCCCTTGGGGTTGTTTTTTCTCTTTAGTAGAAAAAGGCTTGAGACCCCTTTTATTTCGGCCCACGGTTTTATAAACTGCCACAATGATCCTCGCCAACTGCCGGGGTTTTTCGGCATCTGGAATCGCCTGCAAAGCATTGACAACCTGAAAGTTCACCGCATCCCCCTTGACATTTGCAAGTATGGGATCGGAAACCACATCAAAGGTGCCACAGAGGCACATACCCAATTCAACCGCAGCCTAAGGTCCGTGCTCATCCTGAACACGTTTAAGGACCGTCAGCAGGACAGTCATAGACGGGGTGCCGTAACACCTCGTGTAGACCGCCGCAAATGTCTTACCCCAGGTCTCACAGTCACCGATTTCAGGGGTCAAGTCTTTTGGTAAGCTAATTGTCAGAATCCTGTGTTTTCACCAGATGACGTGTTAGGAAATACTGCTTCCAGCTGGTCAAACTTCTCGGCAAGCCAGAAAGGAAAACCATCCTTTTCTTGGGGGCGCTTGCCCATCACAGCGTTGACCATAATGGGGCTGAGATTCATTCCGCCCTGCCCGACAGGAAGCGCCACACCACCCGGGGCCCCGCCCAGGAGATTACGGGTTATGTAATGCACCAACGACCGAATAACGCTAATTGCGACTACATGTAGTCATCTTAACTCAACAACGTTACATTCACTGTGTTGAGGATGAGGTGTAAATCCAGCCAAACAGGCCAATTTGTGCCTGGAATGGACAAAGGACCTAACCTCGGAGCTGCTAAAGTATGGGGTAGGGCGCCGTTAAACCAAACACAATGCTGCCAAGTATCAATAGGAATCTCCTGTGCCCTATACAGGGTATATTCCAGTGGCACAGCCGTGGGAGTGTACGTGTCGAACACACGAGTATCAGCGTTCACAGCCGGGAAGGTCACCCATGAGTAGAAAATCTCATATGGGTAAGCCACCTCTGCACTCACCACCATTATCACTGCCATGCCATCCACGAGAACATTATAATTCTGCAAATGATTGCGCACCGCAATGCGGCTATGTTCACCGCGGCCAAAGTGACACAGAAAGAAAGAGGTACAAAGTAAACTCAGTAACACAACTGGGTAGTAATTCAAGGAAACTGTTTTTGAAAGATTCAAGCTTGAAAGGACCTATGCAAACATAGGTAGGTTTGTCCGACACTACAGTTAACCGGAAGCAATAGTGAAGGGGTTAAGGACCGAATGATGTACTACTCAAGTATCATGCAATAAGACCACCAACGATTGGGCGCCATGTCGCAGGGATTCCGTGCTCATACAGAACTGTGCATAGAGGCTTGGAACCTCAGTGAATTAGGGTGTACCAAAACTCACCTTAGTACCCAAAATCCCCTACCAGACTAGCTACATTTTCTCATTGGTTATCACAAACTCCCAATGCTTAGACAAACCAGAACATGGACTTAGTACACCTCAGGTAACGTGAAACACATGAACACGCTTTTGTTATATAATCATTTCAATCCAGAACAAGGAGTAAAAGAGGACACGTGCATATTTGAAATGTTTATTCACTAATGCAGTGTTCTCAAACGCAGTATCTTAGCTAATACAAGCAAACATATTATAAGAAACAAAGTAATCAGCATAGTCACTAGTCCATAGACCACAAACGGTGAAAACATGGTAAAACGAATAGGGTTTAACAAAACCTAATTCTCACCCTCCCTAACTAGTATATTATAATCTATCTAAGAAGGTCTCTTTTGGTTTTAGCAGGGCGGCCCCATACCTCAAGATCCTAGTGGTAAGGGATCACATCATCTTCCACCAGCTCTCTGCATGCGAAGCACCATCAAGTGTGTTTGTATGCTCTTGTGCAAAGCAATATAAAATGCGTTTAAAGCCAGAACTTGGCCGCAGCTGCATGTATGTTATGTCTAGGAAAGTGCGAAGATCAGAGCTCAGAACATCCACTGTGTTGAGATATCCTTGAAGGTTTCTGCACTCACTGTACAGACACAGCTCGCCAAGCAAGGCTGATATCAGAGTAACAACATATTATTCTCGCATGAATCAAAACATTCTACTAGGCTCAAAGCTAAAGCAACAGCTATGTGTCGTGTGCAGAAGCAGCAGAAAGGTAAAATGGCGTTTAAAGTCTTAAAAAGCTCATGCTAACTTAACACAGCATACAGGCAATATATATCTATATGACAAGGTGCAGCAATGTGATGAGGGAGAGGGGAGTGAGGAGGTGTCCAGCCTCAGTAGTCTGTCAGTGCCAGTCATTACATGCAGGAGGTGCCCAACAAGGACATAACACCTTCCGAAGCCTCCATGAGGCTTGAGACTGATGCCAGTGAAAGGCGTTTGGGATTGCGTGGTAGGAAGGAATAGTGTGACTTTAGCAGACTAACTCACAAATGGTGATGTAACCATTGACAATACCATGGTAGTGACTACCATACACATCTGATAATGAGGTATTGTTGTTTATTTTGTTCACAGTCACTGTTTAAATTTGCACCTTTTATGTGTGCGTTAACACAACCACATGGTTTAATGCAATTAAATTCAGTACAGTTCAAATATGCTGTGTCATGTCTCATCGTTACTCACATCAAACAAATGTTGTGTAATCTCTGCACGTCTCCTTCTCCCTTCTGCAAAGCTTGCCCCATATGCTGGTCGTAGTTGTGGCCCTTGCTTGTTGTCCTTCTCAGGCTCGCTATTGGACAGTTCAATGGTTATGCCTCTCCTCGTAGCAATATTATGTAAAATGGCACATGCAGCCACAATTCTGCAGCAGGTCTCGGGCCGGTACTGCATTGCCCTGCCAATCTTGTGGAGGCAGCAAAAGCGACTTTTTCTTAGCCCGAATGTGCGCTCGATGACATTTTGTGTAGCGATGTGTGCTGCATTATACCTTTGTTTATTTGGTGTTGCTTGGTTGAGGTATGGTGTCACTATGTAGTTGCGCACAGTGAATGTACCGTCACCTAAAGGGTAGTAAGCAAAGGGTTAGTGACAATTATGCATTGCCATTTGGCCATTGTGTGAGAGAAATAACACCATATGTTTACCAAGCAGATGTCCCTCTCCAAAATCACCCCTGAGCAGACGAGTGGGTATGCCACTGTGTCTAAATATATAGGAGTCATGTGTGCTTCCAGTGAATTGAGCCATAATGTCTGTTATTATATAGTTAGCATTGCAGACTACTTGTATATTGAATGAATGATAGGATTTACAGTTCCTAAAAATGTTTTCATTCACTGCTGGTGGACAAATGGCAACATGCATACAATCTATGCAACCTATCACATGTGGAAACGGGGTTACCTGATAATAGTCCAGTTTAGTTTTATTCAATCCTGTGGGGATGTGGGGAAGACAATGTGGTTGTGGATCCTTGTCAGCATGGCATTCAGGGAAGATTTAAACAAACGTGAAAGGGAGCTTTGTGACACCTCTCCAGCTACAGCTACTACCCCCTGAAAACTGACTGACGCGAGTAGGTGCAGGCAACATAGGACCTGTAAATGAGTGGGTATGGCATTGGTCCTAGGAGTCTGGCGCTGCATTAGGGGTTCCAATTCTGCTATCAGATCAAGGATCATGGCACCATTTAGCCTATACTTGTGGTATATTTCCTCATCTGTTTGTCCAGACAATGTGATGTGCACTCTGAAAATACGCTCCTGTATTCTCCTTCTTCGCTGAGCTGCTGCATGGAACCTCATCTTCCTCGCCATAACGTAGAGCGCTGCCATTGTGAGAGATTCCGAGGCCTCCTGGGTCTGTTTAAATAGTTTGGTAAGGATTAGCACCTGTAGAGGTTTCTTACTCTTGGTTACCACCTGCCTGTAATGTTCTTTACATTGCGCGCACAAAATTGCGAATTTAATCAGAATCGCTATTTGCGATTTTTCATGCATGTCTTTGCGACTCTGTATTTGCAAGTCGCTATTGAAATTTCGCTATTTTGGTGTTTACAAATAAGGAATCACTAAATTGTTGCTCGCAAATTTAGCGATTATATAGTTTTGCGAATTTCATGGATTTTTGTTATTCTGGGTTCATGCATTGGGAAAGGCTATTTTGCGGTCGCAAACATGCTTTTTTGTGATTCGCAATGTTGGCAAACACAAATTAGCTTGATGCACGTACCCCAAAGTGTTTTGGGTCAAGGTGGATACTCTGTTGGGAATTCAATTGGCGATGAAGCTTCAAATCTGCAGTTGCCACAACTAAAGTATTCACAGTAAGGTGCTCTATGACTAAAATTGGTGATGACATTCTGACTGCCATCGCCGCATCTCGGGATGCTACGGATTTTCAGCAAGGATTTTCTTCTAAATACACGCATCGGGTAAATGCTAAGAAAGTTCCCTTTGTAACAATTCCTAGGGTAGGAGATCACTTGATATCCAATTTGGACCGCAGAAAATCTTTGACAGCGGCCACTCATGAGGGTATGGCCTCTGCACATGCAGGGGTTGGTGTCACTGTTTCACTCTTACAGCTATGTTATTGGTTGTGAGGCTTATACCATCAAACTTTTTGTTATATCATATGTTATTACGTTTGCCAATAAATTAAATATTCAAATGTGTCCTGTCCACCTGAGACACATCTATATATTTCAAATCAGCCTTTTGGCTGTATGTATCATGATCATTGCGGTCCCCTTGTTTCAGATAATGCATTAAAATATATCTGTTTACAGTAGAGTCTTGCTCTAAATTCCTTCAGGTCTGGCTACAGCACTCAACTGGTGCTCGAACTGTTATTAGAGATTTAAAGGTCTTTGTTAGAACTTATGCCTGTGGTGCTTTCCATTGCACCAGGATCCGGCTTTTGCCTCTAACATGTACCATGATTCAATGACGTCAATGGGGGTGCATGTGCATTTCTCGTCTCCATACAGGACCAAGGACAATTCTTTTAAGGAGTGGATGAGCCAAGACTTATAGCAGCCTTTTACAGCAAGGGTATTAGGTATAGGTCGTGGCTGGTTAACTCATCTATATGGGGTTCAGCGAGTGCTTAATAGCATCCCTAAAAGATCTTTAGGAGGGAACCCCCTTATGAAATGCTCTGTGGCTTCAAGATGCATGTTCCGGACCTTGAAGGTCTAAATGTTGTGGTGGTAGCCGCTACCTTTGATAACCACTGTGCTGTCTTACAGGATTTACAAAAATATTGTGATACTATGGCAATAAGTCATGTGCCTTCTTATCTACAATCGGATGCAGCTGTTCAGATTCCTGTAGCTGTTTGGTATCCTAAAGGTGGACATATAGTTCGTGAAAGGTAGCGACAAGAAAGAGTTTGGTCCCTCCTACCATGCTCCTGTTCCAGTGCTTGCTCTACCCGAACTGTGATTTTACCTCCACTTCCAGGATACGAAGATAATCACTTAATTTCCATTGAAAATGCCAAGCTACACCGTGTGGCCAATACTAAATAATATGCCTTGAGGGGTTCACGTACAGAATGTCATTTTACAGCCATTACCACAATAATTGTTGATTCTCCCCGGCTGCAGGAGGGGATTTAGAGTCTTCAGTTGACCTGGTACCTGTTACACCTTCTTCACTCTCCGTGATGGACATTGTTCATTCTGATCCTTCAGTCAAGACCCAAGCTGCAATACAAGACTCAAGTCTACATGCAGAATGAAAGCCACCTTTATCCAACTGAGTTCTTCTGGTTACTACATCGATCAAGATAACTTTCTTAAGACAGTTCTTTGTTGTCTTTGGTTTTTCCCACACCATCAGTGCAAATTTATGTTTTCATCTCCTGGTTAAAATGCACTTATCTAATCCCACCATGGATACATATCTTGATCATGTTATCTATGGTATTATTTTTCATGTGAATTGGATTTGTGACAGTTTTTCCCTTTTGATCCATGGCCATTACCTCCCAAAACATTCTGCTGCAGAACTGGTTGACGAAGTGTTGGTCCCACATTCTTCCTCCAATAAAATTAAAAGAGGCCAGTCTCTAGTTAATATTTCAGAGGTCCCAGTCACAGATATCCAATAAAGTACCATTCAATGTATTCGGTCCTACGGAGACCCTGCAGATGTTATATGTGTTCCAAGTGTCCATGGGTGATGTCATTGTACCTGGGTTACATCCGGATGATTGGGATGTTGAGACTATGTATTCCATGTTTTCTGATGTGCAATATTTCACTGTCTTTGAATTTGAGGATTTAAATTTAAATACCGCTAACAATACTGATTTGTTCTGTTATCAACATTATGGGCATCATTTTTTCTGCATAGATCGAATGGACAACGCCCCCAATATAATTATATTATATTGGGGATGTTTCCTGCTACGAGGAATACTGGGATATTATAACGACGTTAAAAGATCGTAAATTGTACCACCAGTTTCGTGTAGGTTCTCTTTCGCTCCGAGGGCTAACAAAAAGCTGGAGTCTAACTGGCAGTGATAAATGTCCCTTTTGTGTGGATCAGATAGAAACAGTTGATCACTTCCTTTTTTGTTGCCCGGAGTATGTACAACCTAGACGTGTGTGGCTACGCCCAGTATGTCGGTTAATGGGAATCAGATCAGCGCAGTGCTAGTAGAATCTTGAAAACTGATACCTCAAAACCTGTGGTCATAGGTGTAGCCAAATTTGTCAGTAGGGCCTAGATACTTCGGATCAGGAAAACCAGTTCCTAATCTCACGGTGTATATGACACTGTTGGGGTTATAGTAATAGTGTTTATTACTTATAGGTATAGGGGATGAAATGATGGTTTTATTGATCATATTCAGTCGCTGAGTCTTTTGGAATTTGCATATTTAATACTTTTTTACACTGTTTGTAGCATTTTTTTATACATATTTATATGTTTTATTCACGGTTAATTATTTTACCATGTATGAATTATATATTGTATTGTATGTCTTTTATGATGAAAAATCGAAATAAAGACTTTTTTGACTGACTGACTGACAATATAATTATACTCAGTGGGAGCATTGCCCAACTCTACCTCAGTGTAGCTCAAAAACACAAATGATGAAAAATACATATTTTACCATTTATAATTCCTCGGACCCGCAATCATACTATTTTAAATTGGTTCCTATTACCTCAAAAAAATGTATGTTTTCTCAAACCAAGCTAAACTATAGTGTCTTTCATTGAGGAACTAGCCCTGAAAGGCTATGGGGGATATTCTCAAGAACGTGTGATCATTACCGCAATTTTTGCTTAAAGCAACTCTTCATATCGCAGTCTATCGCGGGAAAACAACACTGTGTTAACTAAGTATTCAGAACACGGAGGTACCATGTGACCCACGACAACGCGTCAAATGTCCGCGATAAGGTCAATGCGACACCGCAAAAAAGTGAAACACAAACTCAAAAAAAGTTGCAATGAGACCAATCGCGATACAAAAAGCAGGGAAAATCAGCGACAGGCCTTCAAATCCCAGGCATCATGCAGGAAAATGCACTATAAAAGCAACAAAAAGAACACACAAAAAACAATTCAAAGTGTGTAGCACCATGGATGCACCCAGACCGAGTGCAGAGATCAGCGCGAACCCCACAAGACCCACAGACCACCACCAAGGAACAACAGGGTTGGGGAAGGCCAAGGAGAAGAGTGAGAGGAAGACCAGGTGCAGTCCGTAGGAAAACCAGATCAGCATCACGGAGGTGACAGAACACTACCATCATCTGACCCACAATTAGACTAACGTGAATGCACTCGGAGTGTCGAGGAGGTCAATGGAGGAGGCCAAGAGGTGCTGGCATGATGTGAAAAGCAAAACCAAGCACAAACCCGCTGCAAACAGGAAGGCAGCGACAGGAGGTAGAATTCCAACGCCACAGAAGGAGCTGAAGGAAATGGAGGCCACAGTCATCAGTGTGGAGATGGTGCAAGGCGTTGGGAGTCCGGACACAGCTCGAGAGGACCTGACACAACATCAACAGAGTGAGTAATCACCATGGACTAGGGGGCCGGGCGAGATGGGCACAATGGCACACTTGCACAACGATGTGTAGCACACTGCACACCCACAATGACCCTGGATCATGTCCCTGATCCTCGTCGCACACTGCAGCACACACACATAGCAATATCAGCAAATCCACATTAACGACAATGTGGTACAATGTGCAACCCCAACACTGCAGAACAGAGGACACAACTGGCTCCGCTCATGCTCAGAAACAGGCGAACTACATCTAACAGAACAGAAAACTGTGAGATGGAAATGCACGCGTACAACCTCAGCTCCATCATGTAGTCCAAATGTCCACTGTCCCGCATCAAAATCCAGCACCTCCCAAACAGTCACAATGTACATTGTCATACAGTCTGCATGTAAACAAGAACAATGCGCCAACATACATGTCAACACAATGTCAAAATGCATCTCCCCTTCACATTGCAGAGGGACAAAAAACACCTCCAGCAGAGCAGAGCAATGCAGACAACTCATCAGTGATGCTGGAGAGGACCACCAAACCTTCGACACAGACACCCTACAACAGCTCATGGACATCCCAGGCAATCCACTACCAGGGCAGCCTAGCTACATAGAGGAGAACCCAGCCCCTGCACAGACAACACAGCAGGAAGCACCTGTCAGCATGGCTGGCTCCCAACACTTCACCACACCACACATCGACTTCCAATGTCAGGTGTCAGAATGTCGAGGTGGCGGATGGGGTCTGAACCCATGGAAGATGAACTAGATCTCCTACGTGGGTGTCCAATTCCCTTCAGGGACCACCTACACCCCACAAAGGAGACACACACTACGACAGAGACACATGCATTTGCGCATTTCCAGTACTGAACTACGCCCAGAGGCACACAACTATCATTCACACACCCACGCTTGACCTGCGTACGATGGCCCAGTCCACTCCGCTTACGTATTGAGTGGGTGACAACAAAGGTCCAACCCGCTGCCTGCGGTGACATGTTTGCGTCCGCTGTACACAGCACAATGTAATGTTGTAGGGCCCTCATGCATACATTATGCCCATGTTGACACACACAGATAGTTTGTGGAACTGGCTATGGGCACGTGCGCCCAGCACTTTTATTGGCAGTGCCAGATGTACAGTGATGCCTTTGCTGGATGTGTGTGTGCTGAGTGTAAGCCAGCCCTCATGGAATGGTTAGTGCTGGCGGCAACTTGAACAGTGAACACCATTAAAACAGAAACTGAAAAAACAGCATAACAGAGACAACTGTGGATCATCATGGAGGTAGCCAGAGCAAGTACAGAGGTCACCCAATATGCACACTGAAGTGTCTGTGAGTTGCAGTGCACTGAGTTTGGGGCACTAGAGCTGAGTGCGCTCAAATGAAGAAATTGTCCAGGATTGTGTTCCTTCATGATATACCTGCTGCAGCTGCATTGGGTTGTGTTACAACTGCATGATTTTCCTCATCATCGTCCCCGGTCTCCCACACTGCCTGAGGTGACATTGCTGAGTAACCTCTCAACAGCACAGAACTCAAACATTAACGGCCCATGGGTTGCGGTGCACTAAGTTAGTAGCACCTGGAGTGCCGAGCAGGGTATCAGGCAGATGATGTTATCCACAACAGGTGTTAGCTACTCGGTTAGTCTGCCAGTACAACTGTTTCAACTCTGGCAGCTGGCAGTTGGAGGTGGACCAGACGGTTGTGGCACGTGCCTCCTGCGGTGATGCAACATCTGGGCCAGTCAGTACTCGTTCTGATATGTGAGCCCTGGTGGGCCGCAGTTGAGGCCGGAGGCAGCGGACAGCGCAGGGCCACATACACATGGCATAGATGAACCCAAGACCATTGTGTTAGAGGCCATACAATATTCCTTCAGACAAGTCCATGACTTGAGCTTCACAGAGTTAGTGGCTCCGGATGCATTGCGTCTGGCAAAGGCACAGCGCCACAGGACGGTGACTTGCGGTGCGCTGAGGTAGGGCCACACGGATCGAGTGGGTCCTCATCGGTGTCCAAGGTGAATGTGGTGGAGAGTTGCTGGGGACAGTGGAAGATGTCTTGTAGGCCATGAAGCAGAGAGCAGAAGCCATCCGAAATGGCAAATTGAAGAGTGGAATGCTACAGCCTCGGTATCAACAGCACATCGGTATCCCCTACATGAGGATGAAAACAACCCCCAGTCCATAGACTGGGGGTTGTCCACTACAGTTCAACCAGAGAGTGTTCATGAATGTCAGGGAAAAGACTTAGTTGCACTGGGGCTGAGAGGGGATGCAGTCTGCGATGATGCTGGTACAATGCTAAATCAAGACTCAGTCCCAAATGTGTGACCTACTCGACAGCAGTGTAGGCAGGAGGCAGCAGTCAGCAGTGGCCCACAGCCACGTGTCATTGGCTCGCGAAGCACAGAGTTAGTGACACCAGGGCAGTTGCGGTAGTGTTCTATCACCTTTGCAACAATGATCCTTTTTTCCTCCTGACTGAAACGCCTCATCCTCTTACACCTCCCCTTGCATGCAATGATATGTACTCTGCCATTGAAAAATCAAAACTCCGTTCCAAATGTGTGACCTACTCGAGCGCAGTTTGGCCCGAGGGCAGTAGTCCGCATGGGTTTACACACATGTGTGGTTGGAATGCTATAAACAGACTTAGCAGCACCACATTGAAGGGAGAATAGTGATATAAACTCTGCCATAGATAATGTTCTCTGCCATAGTGTAATCAAAACTCAGTTCCAAATGTGTGACCTACTAGTCTGCTGTGCATGCTGGTGGAGTACATCAACGAGAAAGGAGCACTGTGGGCCTGTGTCGTGGAGGCTGTGATGGTCTGAGGAGGCTGCCAGGGTCGTGGCCCTCGGACTTGGAGCTTGCACCAGCATTTGGTGGTCCCTCTTCAACACACACTGGTGTCGGCAGGTGTGCATTGAGGCCTGAGTGCTCTGGAGCAGCCAAGACTGGTTCGGGGACCAGCAGCCTGGGGTGCAGCAGGTGCACAGGATTGCATGCAACACCGCTCATGGCGACGGTGTCAGCCTCGTGGTGGGTTGAGAGGCGCTGCCCTGGCAGACATGTTGGGAATTCCAGAAGAGGACCACATCCACAGTTACGTGCTTTTTATTCACAACCGCACGCTGGCCTGGTTACACCGGGCCAGCACACTCCACTCATGCTAACAGGGGGGAGGTAAGAAGCTACATTTCTGAGATTTTCCCCACTGGCTGGGGTGGCATGGTTGCGTCCGCTGTCTACTACACTCCAAACACCAGCGGTGTTTGTCAACATGGATATGTGTGTAGTCTGCATACTGCAGTCTGGCCAGCACATCTACACCACACTTGGCATTGTGTACATTCTCATTCATCAGTCACTTGCCTCCTTTGCACATGCCTGGTCCCCACCTCTTCCCACAATCTGCTATTGTGTGGCTGAGGTGCCATGCCATAGATGGCTTATGTGCATGGCTGGCCCAGGTTCCCACAGTAGGTTGTGCTGTTGTGTCTGGTGGGTGGGCCTGTTGTTTAGCATGTTGTATGTGAGTTTGTAACGTGTGCATTCCTAGTGTTGTGAGTTGCATGATTGTGGAGTTGTGGTGTGTGGTGTGTTCAGTTGGACCTTGCCACTGAGCAATGCATTCCCGTAGTTGCCATCCTGGCAGCTCTGGTTGATGATGGACTATCGGAAGATTTCGGAATCATGCACACTGCCTGGGTGGTTGGCGTCAACGTTAGTGGAGATGCCCCAGTGGTCCACTATTGCCTGCACATTGATGAAATATGTGAGCTTTCTGCTGCGGTTATTGTGTGCAGTGTTGCCGGGGGGCAGAAGTAGGACATGTGTGCAGTCAATTGCCCCCTCACACGTGTGGGAAGCCAGCTATGGTGTAGATGCCTTGCTTGGTCTCCAGCTGTTCCTGCACAGTGTGGGGGAAGAATGGATAGTGGGGTACCAAGCTGATAATGTCATCCACGACCATTGTGAGGAACTTGTATTGGGCTGGCTGTGAGACTCCTAAGCCTCAGGCGGTTGTTGGTTGGAGGGTACCAGAGACCAACACGTGCAGCACGGCCAGCAGCTTTGAGGTGGGATGATGGTTGTCCGCTGTGTTGGTACCATCAGCCTGTGGGCAATGGTGGTCAGTATGTTAAGGATGGTAGTCCCTTTGCCTTTGTCTGCGCTGCCTTAGTGTGGGTCTGGGGGGTGGTGGGGGGTTGCTGCGGGTGTTGGCGGGGGGTGTTGTGGCCCTCTTACGTGTCCGGCCTACATGGTCAGTGGCTCCCTGGCATCTGTTGCCCTTCAGATTTGCCTCTGGGCTGGGCTCCCTTTTCTGTTGCAGGTTATCATCCACCTTTACATCAGGTCAGAGCAGGTGTTCATTTCCTCTACTTATTGCCTGTTTTGGGATCTGGCTGGTTGTTGAGAAAGTTGTGGAGTGGTGTTGTTGTGGCTTTTTTTCACAGGAAGGCCTACTCTGCATCTCATTAGCGAGTTGTGAGGGTCATCTGTGACAATGTTTTTTGCGGCTGCTATCGCAGGTAAACTGGTGATATGGGCTGTTAGCACCGCCTTGAAATAAAGTGCCGTTAACTCAGCAAAAAATCCTTGAGAATATGCCCCTCTGATTATTGGGAGGAAAATCTTGACTTAAAATCAATTTGGGGAACTAAGTCCTGGCAAATCCAAGGTACAGAATCCATGTTTCATGCATGTATCATAACTACACAAATAATTTTTCTAAATAACACAATCCAACAGACAACTTGTCTGGGATTGGCTAAAATTAAAGATTTGAGTACTCCTTTGGCCCTAGTGAGAAGTGTGGCTCACCGGTTAGAGGAGGCAGACCCGGACGCAGAAGTCAGACCCGGGACCAGGGTTCAATCCCCGACGCGGCAGGGTCCTGAGCTCAAAATGTCCACGGACTCGATAATTCTCGCCTCGGTGCCTACACGAATCATGGGTTCACACTCTGCAACTCTGGGCAATAGCTTGCCTAATCTCCACAACAGCCCCACCGCGATGGGATGCCTGGCTTTCACATTGGGGATGCCCATTAGGGGTTATCTCGCAAGGAAAGCAATCGCCTTGAGACCTTACGGTGAAAGGCGCTATACAAGAACGTATGATTTAAGATTTACGATTTTCAATATTGGCAATCTTTTACAAATTATACTGAAGACCAACTAAATGGTATGATACAGAAAGGTACATTTAG
This sequence comes from Lissotriton vulgaris, assembly GCF_964263255.1. Lineage (NCBI taxonomy): Eukaryota > Metazoa > Chordata > Amphibia > Caudata > Salamandridae > Lissotriton > Lissotriton vulgaris. The sequence goes on from NC_141689.1 coordinate 383,282,826, forward strand.
TTCTTCAATTATGACATTTATGGGTGTTTATAATGGCTGATGGATATTAATGTTAGTTATGCTAGTTTTTTTAAACTCCACACCTGGGTTCAAATCAAAATAGACCTCAATATTCAGAATATTCAGAATCCATGCACCCTAACACAGTTACCAATTACTCAGTAGGTAAAGTATGTCTATAATGGTTAGAACATTCCACATTGTCTGCCGCAAAACAATTTTTTTTTCTCCTGTTCGAAGAAATGAATATGTCTGATTTCCTTTTGGGTCTAAAATCCCTCCATTCTAAATAATTTGCTTATGCAGCTTATGCAGCTTAAAATGAATTTTGAAAAATTGTCACAAATGGAAGCTGCGGTATGTCGACGCCAAATAGATCAAGTTAATTTGGATAACGTACTTGCTGTAGTAGACAACCGTAATAATATCTTGTCATGTCGCATTTCTACCTTATATAATATTGTATTGTCTATAACTGTGCACAATGATATGTCTCCTTTATATCATGGTCAGAGTCAACTTAGAGCCATCATGAAATTTAGTTGGACTCCCCAAACACTTAAGAAGAGGTGCATTCCCTGGCATTATCTAATTTCCACTGCTTTGTTTTTCCCCTTTAATTTGACAAGTAGATAGCGATCAATGGCTATGAAAGATGCTGGGAATACCATGTTGCACATAGAGAAACTTGAACAGCTTCCATTTACAATGCAGAAACACCATCCGCAGTCTGGTTAATACGCTGGGTTATTCCATTACCTATCTCTACTCTTCAGTTCACATAACATAACAGGTGTATTTGTAAAGCTCACGATTACCGAAAGGTGTCCTGGCGCTGAATAACAGATGTTTATTGTTACCCAACTCAATGGTACTCATTTTATCGACCTCAAATGGATGAAAGGCTGAGTGGCCCACCGGGATTTGAACCTGTGACCATGAGTTCTAATACAGGTCCCTGCAGTGGATGCATTAATCCACTGAGCCACCAGACCCAGCTTTCATGTTCACAGTTCACTGCTTGTATGAAACACTTCCGGGTAAATAGACATGAGCCTCTTGGGAGCAGTTATATACACAAATCATGGTCTCCGTCATTTACAGAATATTGTCAATGGGCTGGGAGAGAACTTTTTCTTACAGGGTAGGAATGCAACTCCACTGCAGGTCATTCCCTTGTTTATCAACATGTAAAGATTGATGGCACCTGTTGTGTGTCTGCCCCTAATTTGGCTTGTTGCGTACAAAGAACTCCAGTTCCCACTATTATTCCCAGTCTTACTTTGCTTTCAAATGGAAGCTATCTTGCCCTTAATAATCAGGACTGTTGCGGTCTGTGGGCAGGAATCCTACATGTGGTATCTGTTTCTCAGTTAGTCATTTGCTGCAACACGTCCTGCTGCCCCATCCACATGAGAGTGTTGATTGTTTGTTATGGCCTTCCATTCCAACTTTGAAAACAGATTTGAATAAACGAAGCAGAATCCAAGCGTTATTGTTTCAACCAGAAGTTGCTCTAACTGCGGCGCTTGAAACCTTCAAATTGCAGATGGCGAGAACTTCTAGTGAAATACAGTCATTGTTAAACACAAATCTCACCATATATTTTGGTGAACTGATACATCAAATATTTAACGCATCTAACACCACAGGCCTGGTGATGTGTATTTGTGGAGGTTCATTCACTGGCTGGTTATATGCTTCAAGGAGGGACAAGTTGGCATGTTACGGTCATGTGTTGTGTTTGTGAGACAAAGAAGGTACAGTAAATGTCCTTCCCTTTTGGACACAAGTAAGACCACTTTATGGATTGGATATGTCCTAAGCCTCATGCACTTTCAGTGTTCTAATGGCATTGACATTTGCAATGTAAAAATGGTGTGCTCACATGAACCAACCTTGACTGGGAATGCTCCTAGGCGAACTCATGTTCAATGGTTCTTTGTGCTGAAATCACACACCACTTGGAGCCACATTTTCTCCATTTTACTCTTCTGTGTTGCATGTGACACCTAGCTAAGCTATTCATGTGCAGCTTACAACTGCGTCACTTCACAGAGGACAGATGTGAAAGTGTCACTTGAGAAGTGTGAACATTGTGGAATGGGCACTTCCATGTCACCTTATTCTTGGTAGTCACATGTTGCTGCAACTTACCTGTAGCAGGTGCCAGCTTTTCTACATGTTGTGTGTTAGGGACACTTGTCCATTTGCTGATTGCAGGGCCTTGTGTGGATAAGTATTAATGCATTCCATGTGGACATCCCATTTCATGACATCAGGTAACTATGGTATGCTACAGAGGCGTAGGTTGACAGAGTGATGCTATCTCCTTCTAAACACATGAGGGGGGATTTGGGACAATGTCACACATACAGTTCAAGCAGACTTTGGTTATGACATCATTATGTGTGACTGTGCAAAGGTAATGTAGCATTCATGCTTGTGTCTTGCCAATGTTGCAGCGAATGTAGTCATCCTTACACGTGTTTAGATCTGTGGAATTGTGTAATGTGTTGTGTTAGGATGCGTTTGCTCAGCATATTCACACAATTGCAATGAACCTATTTCTACTATTTTTTCAGCATCAACACAGGGTAGTAGAGGAGACAGGACCAAGAGCGTTGGGGAGGCAGCTGGCCAGAGTGGTTCCTGTTGTGGAAGTGATACAGAGGGAACCAGTGGCCCTGAGGATGATGGGAGTGCCATGCAGAAGCCATACAACACATCGTTTCATCACAGTTGAGCTCCAGTGGACACTCTCTGGTGGTACCCCCAAGACCTGCGTCCACAACATCCATGTCCACCACTCCCATTCCATCTCCACCCAACCAGCTGTCCAGGCCCACACCCCTTGGAATGGAGGAGTTTCCTTTGCACCAGGCACTTCACCCCATGCCCCTGTCTCCCCTGCTGCCCTGAGTGTGGAGGCAATTGACATCTAGAGACAGATCTCTATGGGTCAGACTGCAGTGCTGAATGACATCCAGGTGCAAAGTCCCCAGTTCACGCAGATGGTGTTGTACATGGAAGGCATTCACAATGACATGTCTGCCCTACAGAGAACTTTTCAGGTTCTGACTTCCACACTCACAGCAGCCGTCTACTAATTCTCGCTTTCTACCCTACCTCCTGCTTCTTCCCAATCCACGATCCCTATTCTCATACCTGGCCAAAGCACATGCAGCACATGTACACATCAGCACACATCTACCTCAACATCCACATGCAGCACAAGGAAACAGAAATGTGAAAAAAGACATGAACACAGCCACTCACCAGGCACCTGAGCCCCTCACTACTGCAATCAGTGATATACACCCAGACACAATGCCACTGCACCACATACATCCACTACAAACATACAGCCTGACACCGTACCAACAGACACAGCCACTACACGCACACAGCCAGGCATCACATCACCAGACACTGCCACTAAAACATAGATCCAGCCACCACACCAGCAGACACAATCTCTAGAGATATGCATAGCCACCGCCACTTGCGACATTACATACCCATACACCACACCCACACCACCATCCACATACACATCACATATTGGCAAGGAACAGAAGTGTTGACCAACCAAACTCACATCAGACACACAGAGATGTACACACAGCACAGACAGCCCGAACATCCACACCTCATACTTCACATCCCTCTACCTCCAACATCCAATGCCTTGTCTTACCTCCTCCCCAGTCTCCCAAAAAATATACCCTGTTTGCCCATGATCCCATCTCTGCCACAGCTGGCTGCATCACCTCCCAAAGCCAAAAGGTCCCTTCCACTCCAAAAACAGCAGCCCCCCATGCTAAACCCCTCCCTACCCCTGGCAAAACACAATGTAGTAAAAAAAAGAAAAAAACATTTGTCCTGAACCTGACCTAACCCCCTTCCAAAACCCAATGGATCTCTTCTTCACCCCAACCCAGATCTTCTAAGGCAAACAAAAAACAAAAAAACTGCTCCCACTCTCCCTATACCCATCACTATCGTTCATGCTTACAAAATACCACATATGGTCAAGCCCTTTCAATCCCAAAACCAGCCCTCCCACAGACTAACCCAACCCTCCCAATTCCTAGCCCAGCCCTCCTGATCGCAAACCCAGCCAACTCAAGTAACATCAATGAGGTGCCTAGCCAGCCAACTGGATGCCCTTTCCAGGGGAGGTTTCCCTGGCAGTGAGTGGAATGCAAGTTTTGTGGCACAGCAGTGTCCTGGCACGCCGAAAAATATTTGGACTGGCCATTGGCCTTTTTTTGGGAGACTAATTTGTAATGTGTAATGAACAAGTTAGCTGGTTTAAAACACCTTTGTCCTGCTATTATTAATTATGCTAATTTTTGTCATTGGATAATGTGGGATGTGGGATTAAATTTGTGTTTGTTTTACCATGATGGCTAATCCATTTGCAGTGGTGAGTATTGTGAGACCTTGAGACAAGTGATAGAGTTACAGAGGACGAGGCTCAATGTTCAATGGATGTATATGTGGAAGGATTTCCAAATTGGGTAGATATTGCATTGGGTGGTATCTGCTAATGCAAGTATTGCACCTTGCCTTGGCCGATGTCCACATCTTTTAACTTGCAGTACTACCTGAGATGCAGAGTGGATATGTGTTTAATATGTGCAATGGAGGTTTTTGTTTCTCCACACATGGGTGGTGTTATATTGTCATACCTAATTAGTACTTTCAATGCACATGTAACTATTTGCACTTACACGTTAGCCACATGTGCATGCCACTTTGTGACAATATTGGTTGTCTCTGAACTACCTCATGCCACAGGTTGTTGTGTAGTTCCTATACACCCTATACATGATCTGCACGTTTGGATAACATAGACTATGGGATTGGTGGCAGACTGCACCCCCACCAGATATGTTAGCCTGTTTGCATCAGCTAGCTCACAGTGCCACTATAATCTCCTCTTACAAAGGAGATAGTAGTTTCTGGCAACCTCAGAACATGACAACCCTGATCCCTCAGGATCGTGGAATCAATATGTTACCTTAACTCAGTCACTCGGGCTCACTTAGTTTGTCTCAGACATACACAGAATAAACATACTGGGCAGTTGTCAATAAGAATTTATTTAACAGTTGTTATTCTAGTATAAAATAGATGAGCTGCAACAACCATTAGACAGTAGTAGAGATGTATAATTAGCAGTACTATAAAAGTAAAGGGATGGTACAGTTCTACTAGTTTGCAGTAATCATGAATATATACAAGTACATAAAATACATGAAAATAAGTACATACTCCTTCGATGCCTCCCTAACTAGATGTACCTAAATGTACCTAGCATCTGTGTAGGTGTTATGCCAAGAAACCCGCTAGGATCTAGTCAACCCCATTACTAGACAAAAGTAACAATATTATCTCAAGGTGCATTTCGAGTCTCAGTGCACTGTACCCAGTGATGCAAGAGGGTCTGGTAGTATTTAAGTTGTGTGTCGGTTGACTTGCACCGCGTCTCCTTTGGGGGGGGGGGGGGGGTGACAAGGCCACTTCCACTTTGAAGGGGAGGAGTAAAAAGAGTTAATTTCCCGATAGCAGGGAGCGGCAGTGTGCTGGTTCGTAAGTTTTGATGACAGCTATCAGTTCGGGAGGGAATGATTGAGGAAGAGGTCTTTGAGCCGTCTCTTTAATTTTACAAAGGAGGTGATAGTCATGATATGGACTGGAATGGAGTTCCAGGTTTTTGGTGCATTTTCAGCGAAGGATGGGGCTGTGGTTTTTTGTTTGCGTGTTTTCATAGGGATGAGGAGTAGCGTGTTCGGGCCCTAGGTTCCTTGCCTGGCCGGCTTTCTTGAGTTTGGAGGCCAGGTATTCTTGCTTCCCTGTGTGCAGGGTTTTGTGTGTTAGGCAGGCAGTTCTAAAGCTGGCTCGCATATCGACTGGGAGTCATTTTAGCTTTCTGAGTGCTGGTGCACTTCCAGATCCACACCGACCCCAACACGACCCTCCGAGGAACGCTCGTCTACAGACCACTCGGACCAAGACCACAGGTCAGCGACACCATCGCCGACCTCGTCAGCACCCACGCCCTCGCCTCCACGGACTACATCCTCCTCAGGGACTTGAACTTCCACCTCGAGAATAACAACAACACCAACTCCACCGCCCTGATATACAACCTCGCCAACATCGGACTCAAACAGCTCATGACGACACCCACCCACGCCGCTGGACACACGCTGGACCCCATCTTCTCTACAAGCCCCCACGTCTCCTTCAACCACACCACCGAACCCCACTGGAACGACCACAAATGCGTCCACTTCACCTTCAGGAAACCCACCACACACCACCGCACCCAACAGCTGCCACGCCGCTGCTGGGGCAAGGTCACCAAGGACCAACTGACTATCACCCTCGCCCTGAGACCACCCGCCGACCCCAGCAACCCCAACACCGCAGGGACCAACCTCAAACAATGGATCAACGACGGTACCAACACCCTCGCCCCTCTCAAGACCTCTGCAACCAACCACACCAACAAGAAAGCCGCCTGGTTCACCGAAGACCTCCGGACCTCCAAGCGCACCTGTCGGAAACTGGAGAAGAAATGGCTCCACGACCCACGACCGAACACCTTAACAGCCACACAGCCCACAAGAACGCCATCAGCAATCACCACCAACTCATCAGGACCACCAAGAGGACTGCCTTCAAGGACCGCCTTCACAACAACGCACACAACTCCAAAGAGCTCTTAAGCATCGTGAAAAAACTCTCCAACCCCAGCTCCAATACCAACGATATCCCACCATCACAATACCTGTGCGACTCCCTGGCCACCTTCATTCACTGCAAGATCACCGACATCCACGACAGCTTCAAATCCGAGACCCCCGCACCTTCCACCGAGCTCAGCACCCCCGTGACCACCACCCGCACCAGCCGCCTGACCGCCTGGTCCAACGTCAGCGACGAAGACACCATCAAAACCATGAACTCCGTCCACTCCGGACCCCCATCTGACCCCTGCCCTCACCACATCTTCAACAAAGCCAGCACAACCATCGTGCCCAAACCTCCGGAAAACTATCAACAGCTCCTTCGAGACAGCAACCTTCCTGGAAAGCTGGAAGCACGCCGCAACCAACACCCTTCTGAAGAAACGCAAGGCGACCCCAAGGACCTCAAGAACTTCCGCCCATCTCGCTGCTCCCGTTCCCGGCGAAAGTGACAGAGAAGATTGTCAACAAACAGCTAACCCGCTATCTCGAAGACAACAACATCCTGGACCCTTCCCAATCCGGTTTTTGCAGCAATCACAGCACCGAGACCGCCCTCATTGCCGCCACTGACGACATCAGGGCCCTAATGGACAAAGGAGAAACAGCCGCCCTCATCCTCCTGGACCTATCAGCAGCCTTTGGCACAGTCTGCCACCGCACCCTATCAGCACGCCTTCATGACGTCGGAATTCAAGAGAAGGCCCTGGCCTGGACCACATCCTTCCTCTCCGGCAGAACTCAGAGTGTCCGCCTCCCACCTTTTCACTCAAAAACCACCAAGATCATCTGCGGCGTCCCACAGGGATCCTCCCTCAGCCCGACGCTGTTCAATATCTACATGGCACCGCTCTCCCACGTCGCTCGTCAACACAACCTCAACATCATCTCCTACGCCGACGATACCCAGCTGATCATATCCCTCACCGAAGACCCCCACACCGTTAAAGCCAACCTCCACAGAGGAATGAAGGCCGTAGCCGACTGGATGAAGGACAGCAGACTGAAGCTGAATTCAGACAAGACGGAGGTCCTCATTCTCAGACCCACCCCATCAGCCTGGGACGACTCTTGGTGGCCCACATCGCTAGGCACTGCCCCAGAACCCATAGACCACGCACGCAACCTGGGGGTCATCCTCGACTCCAACCTCTCCATGACCAGGCAAGTCAACACCATCTCTGCATCCTGCTTCAACACCCTCCGAATGCTCCCTAGGATCTTCAAGTGGATCCCTCCCGACACAAGAAAAAACGTCACCCAGGCCCTCGTCACCAGCAGACTCGACTACAGGAACGCTCTCTACTCAGGAACAACAACCAAGCTCTTTAGACGACTATAACGGATCCAGAACGCCTCGGCACGTCTGATCCTCGACGTCCCCCGACACAGCCACATCACTCCCCACCTGAGAGGCCCGCACTGGCTCCCCGTCAACAAGAGGATCACCTTCAAACTCCTCATCCACGCACACAAAGCACTGCACAACACCAGACCTACATACATCAACAACCGTCTCAGCTTCCACATCCCCACCCGAAGCCTTCGATCAGCCAACCTCACCCTCGCCACAGTTCCTCGTATCCGGAAAACCACCGCCGGCGGCAGATCCTTCTCCTACCTCACCGCCAAGACCTGGAACGCTCTCCCTACCAGCCTACGACAGATTCAGGTCCTGCTGGTCTTCAGAAGACTTGTCAAGACCTGGCTCTTCGATCAGTAGCGCCCCCCCTCCAGCGCCTTGAGACCCTCACTGGTATGTAGCGCGCTTTAGAAATGCATTGATTGATTGATTGATTGAAATGTGATCACATTTCTTAACACTGGTAAGCATTCTAGCTGCTGCTTTGAGAGTTGTTCCAAGGGGAGTGATTTAGCTGTACCTGTGAGAATGGCATTCCCATAGTCAAGTCTGGACATCACCAGCGGTTGAGTCACTTGTTTGAGGTCCTTGGGCGGGATGAAGGGTTTTTTAGTTTGTTGAGTAGTTGAAGTATGCTCAAGTTGAGGAAGGCTCTTTTTGTTGAGTTCTTAATGTGCTTTGTCATGTCAAGGTTTGGGTATAGGGTGATTCCTAGTGATTTAACAGAGTCAGCCAGGATGAGATTGCTGTTGAGAGCATCAATTGCTTTTAGCCAGTCTAGGATTTGTGGGTTCTCTTTTTTGTTAAAAAATGAGCAGGTTTCCGTTTTGTCTTGATTTAGTTTTAGATGATTTAATGTCAGCCAGTGTTGGACTTCTCTTAGAGTGTTGTTGAGTCTTTAAATGTCCTCAATGGAGGAGGTTTTGAGGTAGATCTGGGTATCGTCTGCATAGAGGTGGAAGGGAATGTTGGCTTTCTTGAGTATGTTTGTGAGGAGTTCCATGTAAATGTTGAACAGTTGCGGGGAAAGTACTGATCGTTGGGGAACACCCCTGCTGACGGGTTGTAGGTAAGACGTGAAGTTTTTGTGGAGGAAGGAGGAGAACCAGTGTAAAACCATCTGAACTACACCTACCCTTTCTTTGAGGACCTTGATGAGTCAATTATGGTCAACCCTGTCGAAGGTTACCGAAAAAGCAGCATTGGTCTGTATCCAGTGACTTGTGGATGTTGTCCATGACGTTTAGGATCGCTGTCTCAGTGCTAAAGCATTTTCTGAAGCCAGATTGGTCTGGGTCTAGAAGGTTGATTCCGTCCATATGTTGAGTTAGTTGTAGGAGGATGCACCTATCTAGGATTTGGCTAGGAGAGGGACATTGGAGACGGGTCTGAAGTTGTTCAGATCATTGGTGTCAAAGCCTGTTTTTTCTGTAGTGGAGTTACTTGTCGAACTTTCAGGCATTCCAGTTTCGTAGAGAGCTATTTATGGATTTTGCTCCAGATCAAGGCTAGGGAGAGTTTACATTTTTTGGCCATATAGGCGGGTATAGGATCTAGGACATGAGAAGAAGGTTTGGAAGAGGAGATTAGATTGACTATCTCCTTTTCCGAGATGGGGATAAAGGATTTCCAGGTTTTGGGGGGATGTTTGTGTGTGGGGTCTTCTGTTCCTGATGGGGGATTGTGAGAGGGGGACTGAGGTCGCTGCAGTTGTCCAGTGAAAGCTCAATCTTGGTGATTTTGTCATTGAAGAAGTTTGCAAAGTTGTCACATCGCTCTTTGGAGGCCTGATCGGAGGATGTAGGGGGCTTGGAAGTTTGTTGCTTAATGAGGTTGAAGAGTTCTTTAGGCTAGCTTTTTGCATTGTTTAGAGCATTGCAGAAAAATGCAGATTTGTCATTCTTTATGTGGTCTTTGTAATTTGTGCGAACTGATTTGAGTTGATCATGGAGGATTTTGGAAGTGTCTGCACCTCAGCGTCTCAGGTCCGTGAGTCAGCCGGGAAGTCATGGTCTCCTGTCTTTCTAAAGCAAGATGTGATTTATATGTGCCCACAGGTCTCTCCAGGGAGTCTACCTAGCTGTGTTACTGTGTCGGCCTAGAGGATGACGTCGGGCCTGAACTTTACCAAGATATTATACAGGAGATGGTAGTCTTGCTGTGCTTCCAAGAAACGTCATGCATAATGTATGAGATTCGAACTAGAGAAAACCCAAGTTCTGAATCCAGTGTCATATCTAGGTAAAAGATCAGTGCCTAAGAACCGTTATGTATGTAATGTATGGAAGAATATAGGTAAAGGGTTGTGATGTGACCTGCACCTATATCGGGTAACTATATGGAATATAACAAGATCTGTGCCCCTGGAGACTTTGAGGCAGGTGCAATATAGACTGTGGCCTTGTCTGTAGGCTTCCAGGAGGGCCCCTGTTTTGGGTAACCCAAATCTGAAGTGAATCTTTACATTGTGGCCTTTAAATGTCAGTGAAGGTGTGTTTTATTTTCCTGACAAATCCATTCTGATGTATGTTCAATGTCACAACAGGACATAGCTTATGAGCAATGTGAGGGTGTCACAGAAGATTATTTCTATATTATTATTGGGAGGTGTTGTTTTTTTGCACACAGCAGTACACAAGCTTATGAGATATGCACACATGTTGAGTTTGTGAGAGGGTGCTTGTACATTGCCAGTTACCTGGATAAAGAGGGCATCATGAAGATGTGATGGGAACATACACTCTGTGATGTTGTGTACAGGGGCCCACAAAATATGTTTGGACCAGTAATGCAATGTCTCTAGCATTATCCATCATCTTGTGGTCCAGATGGGGTATATGTAGTGTGGCAAGTCCATGACTGCTGTTGTACTCTGTAGAACATAGTTGGCTAGGAGTGCTTTCAGTCACGTCATGTAAAGTGTCTGTAGACTGTAAGCTGGGATGTTTTCCCTGTCCACATTGACACATACACACGCTCTTTGTCTTTTATGTTGTGGTGGACTTGAACGGTTTTAGGAATTTTGTGTTTCATAGTATTTTGGGGGTTTTCCACAAAAGGACTTTGAGTGGAATGACCAGGGGTCCCTCACTGGGGCGTGGCTGGTGAGCATGAGAGTAAGGCTTACAAGCACGTAAGCTGTACATCTGAGATTGGCATAGTGTCCTGCACGAATGATATATTGCACAACATCCAGGTATCTGATACAACCAGTTACATTGCACCTACAAGTAGCCATGACTATTGGATTTGCCAATGGGTGATAGTTAATTTAGATATTGGAGCAACAACTGTGGCTTCATTGCATAGGATTATGATAATGATCAGTTCTGACCTGACAACACTGAAAATGGACTATTACAGTTTTCATTGCAGTTATATTTGTGACAATGGAAGGTGGTACTTCTGCAGAGTTTAATATATTTCACAGCCTGAGGGTGAGGGGATATATGGAGATTCCAGTGGGACTTGTCTATGCATGTGCTTTTTTGACCTGCAGGTGCTAAGCACCGGCAGACCCTGGAGCACTTCAAGTCCTGCTACACAACTTACACTGCTCGCTCTTTCCACTGCCCCTTCAGGCCCCTAATGTCTTGCTTCTAATTAAATATGTTTTTGGCAAGATGTCCCAGCATGATCACACACTTCCACTGATAGTGAACAAGCTACGCCCCTGCATTTCCATGGCAGTGCCTTGATCTGCTGGGTAGGTGTGACAAAAACCATCAGTTGTGTCCATGACAGTGTCGATTTCGGGCATCATCGAGCGAGTACAGCAGTGGCAGGATGTATGCTATAGTCTCCATATCGGCACAGGATGTCAGTAGCTGCATAAGGTCAGTTTCGTCCTTATATCCTTCCCTTTCTGGCTGCTAAAATGAGGGGGTTAAACTGCCACGATTGGCTTGTTGGAAAGGCCCATCGTAATTGGGCGGGTGGTTCATAAAGTGGTCTGCTCTCCTACTTGCTCCACTGGTCCTTTTCGACACCACCACAGTCTAAATTTCCTGGTGAAGTTGGAGGAAGCGCGGAGGTCGCAAATCTATGTATATGAATGTATTGTAATCTGGAGGTCGGAGCTACTGCTTCAGGTGATAGCACAGTGGTCCAACCACCTCCAACAGGGTATGGAATGCGGTCCGACAGGCCTTGTAATGAGGTCCTAAGTGAGTTACATGGCAGAAGAAAAACACACCCAATAATGAGTTTTCACAAAATACACACCTACACCTAATTTTAGTTTTTAGTATTACTGGAAAAATTACTTAATTGTATTCCAAAGCAAAACCAAAGGGGATGATGGATGGAGTGTTAAACATTGCAAGCACTCACCCCCAATCAACTGGGTTTAATCCATCATCATTCTTTAGCTCACGTTGGCACCCTACTTCAGACATGGCCATATGCAAATCAGTCTGACCCTGTGCCTCATGGGAACAGTCCAACCCGAATTGCCAAGCCATGTCTTCCCTAGACCGGAAACAAACATCCTGGGACTGGTTTCTGGCTAATCAGCCGTCATCAGCCAGGCTAGCTTGAATCCAGGGGCAAAGTGAGCACTTGGAGTCTTGGAGTAAGTCAATCACCACACATGGACATTATTCAATATATAAATATAACTATATGTTAAAATGTTGCAAAGGCCTGGTCTAGTGGATTTGTGGACTGTTGCATATTCAATGTAGGGGCCTGTATTCAACCTCATGGTTACATGCTCAAATCCTGGCATATCCACTCAGACTTTCATACTTCTGAGGTCAATAAAAAGAGTGCTGTTGGGTAATAATAAACATCTGTCATTTAGCACCAAGATACCCTTCTGGGTGAAATTGTGCTACATGTGTTTTGTTATTTTAAAGGTACATGTCAATTTACAAAAAACATGAATTAAAAAATGTTTTATCTGTCAAGCAGTAGCATATTGTGGTTGCCAAAGCAGGAAATTTAAGGCCAGATGGTTGATGCATTTTATATTTATTTATTTCTGACATTTGTTAAAAGCGCGGCTACCCCCAACGGGGGTGTCCCGGCGCTGAGGACAGCAACGACGTGGAACCTAAGGTTAGCAGCTGGAAAATAGCAATGTCTTCAGTTTACATCTGAACTGCGATTCTGATTCAGTCAGGCGAAGATTTACTGGCAGGGAATTCCAGAGTCTAGAAGTAACCATCGCAAAAGCTCTACCACATTTTTTAGCACAATGGAATTGGGGGGGGGGGGAGCAGGAGACGGAGGTTGTTAGATCCGAGAGCACGTGATGAATGGACTAGCTTCAACCTTCGTCTGAGATACCCCAGACCTTTCCCATTCAGAGCCCTGAAGGTAAGTCCCAGGGCTTTAAACTGGATTCGTGAGGATTTTGGCAACCAGTGAAGGTTCTTCAGGTGAGGGGAGATGGGATGGCGGTAAGGGACCTTGCAGATCAGCCTGGCTGCAGCATTTGGAACGATCTGCAACCGTTGAAGGAGATAGGCTGGAACTCCCACGTAAAGACTGTTAGTATAGTCCAAGTGTGAGGTGATGAGGGCATGGACTATAGTCTTCATAGAGTCCATAGGCAGGTAGGGGGAGATCTTTTTTTATCATGCGCAGTTTGCCAAAGCAGGCAGAGGTCACTTTATGAATGTGGGTCTTATAGGATAATTCGGTATCAATTTGAAAGCCCAGATTGTGCCCAACTTTAACAGGGGATGGGGGCGGATTCAGCTCTGATGGCCACCACTTGGATGGTTGCAGGGGGTTGCTTGGTTAAAAAATAGCACCTCCGTTTTGTCGGTGTTAAGCTTCAAGGTGTTATTAGTCATTCAAGATACAATGTTGGAGAGACAGGATTTAAAGTTCTCAAGTCCGTGGTCAGAGTGGTCTCTAAATGAGAAAATTAGCTGTGTATCATCAGCATATGAGACCACTCTGACTCCATATGCCTCTATAACCTTTTCCAGGGGAGCTAAGTAGACATTGAAAAAAAAGGGGACTGAGAGCCGACCCTTGAGGGACTCCACAGCTAAGGGTTTTTTTTATCTTTGGACATAAAGGGTCGACACCACACCTGCTGTGTTCTGTCCGTTATCCAGGCCAGAGGGGTGTCACAAATCCCTATATTATGGAGTCTATCCAGCATTATGGAGTGGGAGACGGTATCAAAAGCCGCAGACAGATCGAGGAGCACCAACATGGCTACCTCGCCTCTGTCCACGCTCTCCCTTATGGTCTCCGTGACTTCCAGTAGTACTGTCTCCGTACTATATCCGTACCTAAATCCGGATTGTGAATCATGAAGAAGATCATTAGACTCCAGATAGTCAGAGAGTTGTTCTTGTACGATTTTTTCTAGTATCTTTGCTGGTTTGGGGAGAAGTGATATGGGACGATAATTACTGTACACTGCAGAGTCAGACTCTGACTTCTTTAGAAGACGGATCAGTGTGGCTTGTTTCCATGCTGCTGGGAAGTGGCCAGAAAGAAGGGAGGCATTCCATATTGCGATTAGAGGTATAATGATAGTCGGTGCCATGGATGTGAAAACCTGGGCGGGAACAGGGTCTAGCAGGGAACCTGACTTACACCGCTGCATTTTTTGTAAGGCCATATCCAGTGATATAGTTTTGAAGGTACACAACATCTTTTCGGGGATGAGGATTTGGGTTGAGATCTCCTCGCTGAACCTTTCAGCAGAACTTTTTCATGAAAGAAGTCGGAGAGACCATCACATATGTCACAAGCTTCTTGGTTTGTGAGTTGCTATTAGGAAGAGGCATGTACAGGGTGTCATTTCCTAATAGTGAGATGCACTTGTAAGTATGAATGTTTTGGGACAAAGAGTGCGGTCACAAAACATTCACATATTACCACCATTTTCAAATAGGTGGTAAGCCATTCGTAAAAGGGAAAGGGTCCTCAAGAGACCCCTTCTCCTTTGTGAATGGGGCACCAACATTTTATCAGAGCAGGCAAGTTTTATTGTTGAAGTGCATCCCATTTTCTTTTAAGGAACCCGCTTTATTTAAAATGCAGACACAGACAAAGTGGAAAGGGGCGACCACTCGGTCCCCCCGCACGTATGGCAGAGTACCACGATCCCCCCGGGAAGCCATCTTGGGCGGGAGGCGTGTCTCGGCTGGTATGCCCGAAGCGGCGTAGCCGGGGCGCGCTTTTTCCCGCCCTAGAGTGGGCTGGCCTAGACACTGACGCGGCTGGCCACGCCCTCGGGGCAGGCAGGGGCGGGTTTACGCCCGCCCTGAAGACGGATAAAAGGGGACGCAAGACCCGAAGGCATCCTCTTGTTCCTGTGCTCTGAAGCTGCACCTCCTCGCTGCACGTGAGCTCGAGACGGAACGAAGAGCCAATTTTGAGCGTTGTAATCTTTCTTTTGTTTTACAGATACTCTGTCGGAGAAATGCCTAAGAAAGGCGGGAAGAGAATGACGACCGAGCAGATGGTTCGGGTCCTCATGAAGGAGATGACCGAGCTGAAGAAGCGGGTGGCGGAGAGAGACGGGGAAGGGGGGCCGGAACGTCCGTCGGCTGGAGCAGCTCCAGGAGGGAGAGCCAAGAGGCCAAGGAGGGGACCAGCTGGAGGAGACGTCCCGGTTCCCTGTACCCCGCTCGAAGCGCCAACCCCAGTACCGGCGGAGGGGAATCCGATTCCTGTGGTGGTCACCCCGGTGTCCAAGGAAGATATGCCGCCCGAGCTGGCAGCACAGCTTGCAGCGTGGTTGGGCGAAAGTAGTGAGGGCGCCATGGCTGCCGAGGCGCAGGCGCTGATGAAACAATTGCGCGAGAAACGGGAAGCAGCCAAGGTGTCCGCGCCGGCTGCAGTAGTTGACAAGCCACAAGGGACGATTGCGACCCCAGAGGCAGCGTCCGGTGCAGGTAAGCGGCCATTGCCGATTGCGAGGGATGAGTCAGCACCCTCTCGTAGAGAAAGGTTGGGTCAACATGTCCCTTTGGCAATTAAAGAGAAGATTTGGGCGGGGGAATATGTGAACATCTTCTCGTTGCTTGTTGATCATTATGAGGTGGAGCATGTTAAGGGTCAGAAAGACCTCATGCATCCGAGTGTTTGGCGCGCAAAAATGGCCGCCTTTAAAGTGAATGAAAATATTGGCAATTGGGGCAATGCATGGGGAATCTTTACGTCGATATTGGGGGAACGTAGGCCTGAGTTGCTTTCCGAGTTGCCGACCTATCAGTCGCGAATCATGGGGTACTCGACATCATACCAGGGTAACCATTGGTTCTGCTACGATAATCTTTTTAGAAAGGCTAAAGAGCATAATAAAAGCTTAACCTGGGATTGTTATGATTCTTTGACATGGGATAAAATGAAGGAGACAGGTATGTTGAAAATGCCATTGGTTGGAAGTAATGTTGGCGAATCCTCCCGCCAATATGGGGGGACGCCCTTTCGTTCAGGTACGGGTACCGACGATCACTCGAGACCTGCCGGCAATACAGGAAAAAGGGGGTTGTGCTTTAATTTCAACAGAGGTAAATGTACTAGGCCCCAAGGATCGTGTAAATTTAAACATGAGTGTAGTGGGTGCGGGTCGCCCCATCCTGAGTCCACGTGCAGAGCCAAAACGGGTGATAACGGGGGAAGAGGAGGCGCCAAACAGGTCTAACATAGTCCGAAGGGCGCCTTTACCTACCCCGATTGATACCTTGGCGATGATTCCCTGGCTCAGTGAATACCCGGATCGTACTTCTGCTGGGGTGCTGCGGAACGGATTTTCGTATGGTTTCCGCATCCCGGTAGGGGACTTTCAGGGTGTGGAGAGGTGTAAAAATCAACTTTCGGTCCTGCAGCATACGACCGTGGTACAGGACAAGATCCGGAAAGAGGTTACTCGAGGTCGGGTCGCCGGCCCGTTTAGTGTACCCCCGGTGCAGGATTTTGTTTGTTCCCCTTTAGGGGTGGTCCCCAAGAAGGACCCGGGTGAGTTCCGATTGATTCATAATTTATCAGCTCCACGTGGTCTTTCTGTTAACGATGCAATAGATCCGGAAGTATGTTCGGTGCGGTACGCATCCTTCGATGAGGCCGTAGCCATTTTGAATCGCCTGGGGCCCGGGGCGCTGATGGCGAAGTCAGATATCGAGTCAGCGTTCCGATTGCTCCCGGTACACCCAGACGACCAGCGTCTCCTGGGTTTCATGTTTCAGGGTTGTTATTACATGGATAAGTGTATGCCGATGGGGTGCTCTATATCTTGTGCCTATTTCGAGAAATTCAGTAGTTTTCTACAATGGGTCTTCACAAAGAAGACGGGTTTCCACCATGTAATGCATTACCTTAATGATTTTCTGTTCCTGGGGGCAGCCGGGGATCTCGAATGTGGCCGGGCCTTGGCCGAATTTTGTATGTTAATGAAGCAGTTTGGTGTGCCATTGGCACCAGGTAAGACTGTGGGTCCTACGACTTGCCTCGAGTTTCTGGGGATCGAGTTAGACTCCAGTGAGGGTTGTTTTCGTTTGCCAGCTGACAAAGTGTTGAAGTTCAGGGCAGCCCTGCGAATGTGTATAAATGGATCTAAAGTCACTCTGCATCAATTACAGCAGTTGGTGGGTCAGTTGAATTTTGCCCTGAGGGTTATACCAATGGCCCGCCCCTTCTCCCGTTCAATTGCCCAGGCTATGGTCGGCCTAAAGGAGGGCCATCATCGCACGAGACTATCGGCGGAGGTCCGCCAGGACATGCGCATTTGGTTAGCATTCCTGGCGGACTTTAATGGTCGAGTCGTCTGGAACAAACCAGCCGTGTCCTCGGAAGAGCTGGGGCTATGGACAGATTCAGCAGGTAGCATAGGTTTTGGTGCCATCTTCGGCACAAAATGGTCGGCACAAAGGTGGCCGACATGGTGGCATGACAATGGTCTGACAAGTAATATTGCTTTCCTTGAACTTTTTCCCATTCTTGTGGCCCTGAGAACCTGGCCAGAAGGGTTCAAAGATCACTCTGTGATATTTTGGTCTGACAATATGACCGTGGTCGAGTGCATCAATAGCCAGGCTGCACGATGTAAACTGATTTTAAGACTGCTCAAAGAAATTGTTTTACTGTGTATGCAACTGAATGTGCTATCCAGAGCAAAACATGTCCCGGGGGTAATGAATCAGGCGGCTGATGCACTGTCTCGTTTTCATATGCAGGCTTTCTCGGGTTTCCTTCCCACAGCGGACCCAGAGCCGGCACCCTTTCCCGAAGCTCTTTGGTCTCTCGGTGCCCCGAACTTCGTCACCTCGTGGGAGAGAGTCTAGCACCAAGGACGAGGAAGGCATATGAAGGGGCGTTTCGATCCTATTTAGCCTTTTTGGGGCCCGATAGAGAGGGGATTTGGGGCTACGAGGAATGGGTAGTGAATTTTCTGATGTCCTTACGTAGGGCTGGGAAATCGGTGGCTACGGCCCAGAGGCATCGTGCTGCCATTTCCTTTGTTGCCAGGGCTCATGGTATCCAGGACCCGACAGCGTCTTTCGTTGTACAGAAAGCGCTGCGTGGATGGCAACGCCTTGAAGGTCGCAGAGTAGATGAGAGGGGCCCGATAGGTTTGGATAGGTTGGCCCAGTTGTTGGCCACACTCCCTTCCACATGTTCATCTCGTGAGCTCGAGACGGAACGAAGAGCCAATTTTGACCCACCCACCAGCCCCTGAAGACAGCAAGTGGTTTTAATAATGTCTGAATAAAATTTGATGGATAAACTCTGATTTTCGTTTACAGGTTATGGTGATTATCGTGATGACTTTGAGTATGCAATAAAGTCTGGTCAATTTGTGTTATGTTGTGCAAATAAAGTATTTCTGCTTTAGTGTTTAGCAGTAAGCATGTTTTTAATAAAGTGGTTGTTGCTATTGTCTTTTCATAGTTAGTCATTTAGTAATTTAGTTAGCATTGTCGTATTTATTTTGGTCGGGCGGTAAGGTCATGATCGGTGAGCACTAATTGGAAGATCCCTATGAGTGGGCGTCACCCAACACGGATGGGAGCGCTCGGGAGAGGTGGCCATTGGCCCCTCAACGGGGAGGCGGTCCCTTCTAAGGATGGGTCGCCGGAAGAAAAGGAAAGGCGGTCAAGGCCCCTTCCTGTGTAGGAGGGGTTACAGCCCCCTCCTGGGGAATTTCCCGGGGCCAGTGACGTCTGCGACGGCAGATGTGGTAAGTTGTGTGGGGTTTGGGGGGAGGTCTACGCTACCTTCTAGATACCTCACACGAGTCCTCGAACGACCTTTAAATGGCGTCGAGTTTATTGGTGCCCCCATCAAGTCAAGGGAAATTGGGTAGTTGCACTTGAGGTACGCCTCAGTCCTGTCGCCCCTCCCAAGTGGGGGGGGTATTTCTTGTTAGGGATCTTGACACTGGTTACGACCTTGCCGTTGGCCCTTAAACGTTAGGATGTACAATTTCAAAATTTCAAGTCAATGTTTTGTAGGATGTTAGTTCGGCTAGGAGAACCTCTGTATTAGAGAATCTGTTAAGGTTAGCCAAACATCGCAATGTGGTAATGAAATTGTACATTAATATAATGTTTTAATTTTTGTTTTAATAAATACGGCCGGACTTACACCGCTGCATTTTTTGTAAGGCCATATCCAGTGATATAGTTTTGAAGGTACACAACATCTTTTCGGGGATGAGGATTTGGGTTGAGATCTCCTCGCTGAACCTTTCAGCAGAACTTTTTCATGAAAGAAGTCGGAGAGACCATCACATATGTCACAAGCTTCTTGGTTTGTGAGTTGCTATTAGGAAGAGGCATGTACAGGGTGTCATTTCCTAATAGTGAGATGCACTTGTAAGTATGAATGTTTTGGGACAAAGAGTGCGGTCACAAAACATTCACATATTACCACCATTTTCAAATAGGTGGTAAGCCATTCGTAAAAGGGAAAGGGTCCTCAAGAGACCCCTTCTCCTTTGTGAATGGGGCACCAACATTTTATCAGAGCAGGCAAGTTTTATTGTTGAAGTGCATCCCATTTTCTTTTAAGGAACCCGCTTTATTTAAAATGCAGACACAGACAAAGTGGTCTGCAGAGCCCAGCAGGCCACCATTTCTGTGAGTGCCGGCCATTCCTGATGGGTCTCAAAGTTTGACCGGCATCATGAATATTAATGAAGCAGGTCCCTGGCGGCCCATTTGGGAATCTCAAACAGTGTCTGAAACACTGTTGTACATCAGGTTTTGCAACTAGCAAATTGTGAGTCGTTAAAAATCACAATTTATGAATCGCGAAACCTGACAGTGATACATGTGCCCCTTATTCCAGTTCTACTAATGCTACTACATAGACTCAGAGGGATTGCTGGACTCCACTTTTACACTCTGAACAATCTTTGAAAACAAAGGCATAGAGTTGAAAGACGCAGCCCGGTCATGACACTTCGATTCAGTGACAGGTTTAAACTTGTCAACCCTTGGCCAAGGGCTTTTCTGGGTGACCCTTCAAAATATGAAGAGGAATTGGTTCTGTATTTTGTAAAATGACTGTACATTTTATGTGATGTATCCATGATTGTATATTATAACTGATTGTATATGGTCACATGTAACAATATGTCTTACCTATTCTAACAATTTATGTCTACAAATTAGATGATTACTCGGGTATTCCTTTTTGGAAATGCGATTCATGTATGCATAGATATTATGGTATAGAAGACCCGGAGGGGCCACGATGACTGGTCATGACTTATAATATATTCTTGCAGAGGCAAATATTTTAGAAGACCCGACCAATAACTACAAGCAAATTTTGCCCGGACCAATTTTAGGCTGGGACGGAAATATAACCAGCCAGAAGGTATGTCTTTTACCTTTGGGTGCTGACTATTATCACAGACTGATGATATATTTTTCTCTGAATGGTATTAAAGATATATATGTTGTTTACTTTAGGCGTAATATACCTAGTGGATACGCTAAAGGTAGGCCTGGGGCTCGCCTCAGTGGTTACATCGTATATTAAACACAATCACATGGAGGTTGTTATAAGACTTAGCATCTGATTATGAGGATCACATCACCCACTTCCCGCCCCCACGATAATAAATGCACAAACTGCTCATCTTTTTTTGCCTTTTCTCGCACACAACCATCATTGATTAGCCCGTTCTTATTGTTTTAATTTGGATTTGGATTCTCATGGATGCCGATAAACTATTATTTTTTCCTCACTCCCATTGGTCCGTCTCGCCAGACAATGGCAGGGACCTCCTATGCTACCCGCATGGGTGAATTATAGACAGCCATGTACTTGAATATGATTGCCCACTGTAACTTGGGCTTACACTGTTTTATCTGTATATGTTTTCCAGCCCTGTGGAACAAGCAAAAGTTATTAAAATTACATGTGATGTCAATGTCTTTGTTGAATGTTTGAAGTCAAAGAAACTTGTTAAAATCTGTATTTTGGTGTGCTAGGATTTTGAACATAGTTATAGGATTGGCTGATCTGATTAGGGAGGTCTTGGATGATTGCCTCCACCCTATGCACCCATATGAGATAATTACATAAACACCTAATACTGACAGCAATTGGTGAAGCGCCAGCTAGAACCAGAGTATAATCATCCCAAATCATTTACATTTAGTCGCACCTGGGGGGAAGCCACCACGGTTAGAGAGTGCTAAACAATCAAGCATGGATAGAGGGAAAGAAGCAGCAGAGCTCTTTGAGTGGCTAGCTAGAGGTGAGACAGTGGTAACCTCTTTAGCTAGTGGCAATACTAATAAAAAGAAGAATGGATTGAGGGAAAAATTCCAGAAATTAGAAAAATTATGAATGTTTGAGAACTCAAAATGTTGGGACGGAGCTACTCTAGAACAATATATGAGACTGAAAAGAATACCAAGGGGGCTCCGCTCTCAAGTACTGCCAACATATGATGACCTTGATGCGGATCTCCGATTATTACGGGAAAAAGAACTGACCTCAAATTCTGATTATCTTATGCTGACCGAAAAGTTAAAAAATTACAAACTAAAATAGCGCAGATAGAATTAGAAATTAGGGAACTAGATCTCAAGGAGCCAACTGAAAAAATTATGAGATACTGAAGGAGGTACTTAAAAAACACCAAGATGAGATCAACAAAGGAAAGCACGAAAATTAAAAAGAGACGAGATTGACTATAAGCAAGGTCGGATATTTACAATTGGCAAAAAATATGATCACTTGATAGATAAGGATAACAAAAATGAGAGAAGTGCAGCCTCAAACACATCGCTAAGCTCTAACTCTACATCTTTAGAGACGATACCAAGTGAGAGTGAAACTAATGGGGCTTCTGTTGGCTGTTGGACAGGCCACATGACGGGCCGCTCTCCCCCGGCTCGACCAGCCCGGGCCGCCATCTTGGACACTTCGCCACGAGGCCGCCTGGCCCCCGATCGACCTCAACCCCGGGCCTAGCCCGGCCTCAGACATTCCGGCACCATCCTCCACCCAGGAGGTGAGCGGGCTACTTGGCAAGTCAATGGGAGAAAGAGGTGCCGATGGCTCTCCCCCGCCAAGTGCCGCTCGCCCATCGCCTCCCCGGGCGCTGGCTCCACCCCCCTGCTGGGTGTCTGGACTCCCTCATCCCGGACCTCCCGACCTCCAAGTGCGAGGGTCCGGACATCAAAGCACGCCAGCCCTATAACTGGGGCAGCTCCAGAACAGGAAGGCAGTTGTATCTTGGAGTCGAGAGACGAAAGAAGAACTCATCCTGGACGGACTACTGGCGCTGCCGTAGCTCTGTCCTGTGCACCATCATCCTGCCTGTTGGCGCTGCCACAGCCGTCGTAACCTTCATCCTTCACCGTCGTCCGGATCTGCTGGCGAGGCCGCGGACCGTTGTAACTGTCATCTGCATCGGGACCTGCTTGGCTTCTCCACGGCCCGTCGACCATCCTTCATCCATATCGGGACCTGCTTGGCTTCTCCACGGCCCGCCGACCACCCTTCATCCATCTCGGGACCTGCTTGGCTCCTCCACGGCCCGACCAGCAACCACACCGAGCTCGAGGATTGAGAGCTATTGAACTCATTGGTAACTAAGACTGTCCCGCTACCCTTTTCCTCAACCAGAGATCAGAACCGAGGGGACCCCTGAGTCCAGACCTCCTTGTATTATATCAACGTAACCTAAGAAGTGCATATAAAGTCTCGTTAACCTTCAATCTTGTGTGGTGTCCGTCTGTGGGGGGGGAAGTTACTTATCTGTACAGTCGTTGGAGACGGCTCTCCCTGGAGACCTCTCCCCGTAATCTCGGCCGACCCTCCCGGTCCGTCTAACATTGGTGGCCAGCGGCGCGATCCGAATCACCGCATAACGTACAGAGAGTAGCTCACCCCACAACGAACAACAATGTCGACTAAAGAGAGCGGATCAACTGAGAAGTTCCAAATGGAAAAGCTAGAGGAATACAGCCATCGTGAACTAAAGCAGTTCTGCATCGAACTAGGTATCGCTACCACCGGACTAAGTACCAAGGACGATTTTAAGCATGCCCTAGAATCTTGGGCAGAGACCGGGGATGTCGAAGCCCCGGAGCAAAGCACCGCGAAAAAGACCAACACGGCCCCTGAAGAGCAAAGAACGGGTCTCTCGCAAGACGAGATCCAAGAAAGAGAAAAAGCCCGACTACACGAACTTGAAATGGCCCGACTCAAGATGGACATAGAACTCAAATTGGCCGAGCAAAAAATAAACTTAGAGCACCTTCGCCTCCGAGAAGAAAGAGAGGAGAAACAGAGGCAAAGGGAGCTCGAGGAAAAAAGGCTAACGTACGAGCACGAGCGGAACCTAGCCGAGATCAACCTGCGCAAACAGAATAAAGAATTAGGGGTGCCCGACAGACCGTCCACCCCCGGGACCACGGACAAAAAAGTGCACATCCCCAAGGATGTGGTCCGAGAATATTTTCGAGAAGACGACATCCAGCAATGGTTTAAGGCATATGAAATCGCGATGACTGCGCACCGGATCGATAGAGCCGACTGGGGAGCCGGCCTATGGGGCAAATTCCTCAATGAGGGCCGCGATACTCTGTTACAGCTCCCAGACCACCAGATGACCTCCTACGACCATATGAAAGCGGCCCTCCTCACTCGCTATGGCCTCACGCCCGAGATGTACCGTCAGAGGTTCCGAGACTGCACACGCATTCCAGGTACAACTTGGGTGGACTATGTAACGTACTTCAGCCGAGCCTTCGAAGGCTGGATCAGAGGGAACAACGTCACGACCTACGAGCAGTTGTTCAATCTGATGGTATGGGAGCATCTGTCCAACAACTGCTTCATTGAACTACGCCAACACCTCCTCGACAGCAAGTTAACCGATCCCCGGCAGCTCGCAGCCGAAGCTGACCGGTGGGAGATCACCCGAGTGGGCCGGATTGGGTCCTACGAGCAGAACAGGAACAACAATGGTCACCACCGATCCAGAGGAGGAGGAGGGGGCCAAGGACGAGGAAGAGACAACACTCCGGCCGCCCCCACTACCAGCACCACCCCCCCGGCCAACCGGGGCAGCACCCCGGCGCGACCGGGATACAGAGCCAATGTTACATGTCACCGATGCCAACGAGTAGGCCACTATGCAAATGACCCAAGCTGCCCGCAGTATCCGAGCCCAAGACCCCGCCAGGTGGCCGCCGCGGCACTAGGGGAAGAACAGATCTCCGAGGAACCAGAAACAGACGAGCAAGAGTATCAAGGGTGGGAGCCAGCCGCCATGACTCTCGCGTGCTTAGGGGGAAGAGACATGGTCCCGCGGGTCCCCCTACCCGCTAACACCCAGAAGTACAGCCAATGGGTGAGCATCAATGGACAACGGGCCGAAGCCCTTCGAGACACCGGGGCCAGTGTGACAGCCGTCCGCTGTCATCTGGTGACCCCAGAACAATATCTACCGAACATTCTCTGCCCTGTACGATCAGCCGACAACTCGGAGAGTCTGTGTCGGATGGCCTGCGTCCTCTTTGAGTGGGGAGGGGTCTCCGGCATGTTGAAAGTAACGGTCCGAGACGACGCCCCCGTGGACTGCCTCCTCGGAAATGACCTGGAAAGCTCCCCGTGGGCAGCCGTGGAGCGAAAAGAACACTTGGGGATGTTGGGCGTCCCAGACTGGGCGTGCGTCACCACCCGGTCTATGGCCGCCCGTGCCAACCATCACCCGGAAGAACCAGAATGGCCGGCGCCTCCGCCTCCGGTCGCCCCCGCCGAGACCCCCGACCAGGGCATCCCCCTCGAACCTGCTCAACCTTCCGACCTTGCTAATCTCGACCAGTGGGCTCAAGAAGGGGGGCCCACACAAGAACAATTTCGTCAGGAGCAGAAGACCTGTCCCTCCCTTGAGGGACTCCGACAACAAGCGCTCGCCCAAAGCGCAGGGGATACCTCCGGAACTCATTGGGTCTACTGGGACAATGACCTACTGTACAGCGAGCAACGAATCGCCGAGCTGGGGGCCAACCGAGTACTAGTGGTGCCACTCCGCTTTAGAGACTTCCTGCTAAATCTGGCCCACGATGTCCCCCTGGCAGGGCACCTGGGACAAGATAAAACCTACAGCCGCCTAGTGACCCACTTCTTCTGGCCAAAAATGAGAAACGATGTGCACCAGCATTGCCGATCTTGCCCCACGTGCCAAGCCAGTGGGAAGAGCGGCCGCAAATTAAAGGCCCCCCTGCAACCCTTTCCCGTAGTCACGACCCCATTTGAGAGGGTCGGAATAGACATTGTGGGACCCCTAGACCCACGTACAAGACAAGGCCATCGCTTCATCCTAGTACTAGTGGACCACGCCACCCGCTACCCTGAGGCTATTCCTCTCCGGACCGTCACAGCCCCAGTGGTCGGCAGGGCCCTGATGGGGATCTTCTCCCGTGTGGGGTTCCCCCGAGAAGTCGTCAGTGACAGAGGCACGAACTTTATTTCCAAATACATGAAGTCCCTCTGGCAACAGTGTGGGGTCACCTACCGCTTCACGACCCCCTATCACCCCCAAGGAAACGGACTTGTTGAGCGGTTCAATCGCACTCTAAAAGGGATGATCGGGGGATTGGAAGAACCCCTCCGTCGCCAGTGGGACGTGCTGCTGCCGTGCCTCCTCTTCGCCTACCGGGAGGTCCCACAGAAGTCCCTAGGCTTCAGCCCATTCGAGCTGCTCTATGGGCACCCAGTACGGGGGCCACTCAGCCTGATCAAAGAAGGCTGGGAGTTGCCTCCGGCCAAGAGTCCTCCAGATGTCTTCCGATACCTCCTCACCCTCCGCAACCAGTCCCAGCGGTTCAGAGACCTAGCGAAAGCCAACCTAGAGGCCAGTCAAGAGGACATGAAGAGATGGTATGACCAGAACGCCTCATCTATTGAATTCGAGCCGGGGCAACAGGTCTGGGTAATGTCCCCCACAGAACCGTGCGCTCTCCAAGACAAATGGACGGGACCCTTCAAAGTAATCGAGCGCAAGGGACCCGCCACCTATCTGATTGATATGGAGTCCGCCCGGAATCCGCTCCGAGTCCTCCACACCAACAGACTGAAACCCCACTTTGCACGAACAGAACTCAGCCTCTTGATGGCCACAGACAACGGGGTTGAGGACGACTCCGAGCCTCTCCCTGACCTCTTGCGGACCCAGGAGCAAGACGGCTCCATGGATGGGGTCCGACTCTCGGAGACCCTCTCCCAGGAACAACGCCAAGAGTGCCAAGCCCTCCTATCACGGTTTGCCAGCCTGTTCTCCCTCACCCCAGGTGTCACTTCCTGGTGTGTGCACGATGTGGACACCGGAGACAGCCCTCCTATCCGCCACCGGGCCTACCGCGTACCTGATCGGGTACGGGCCTGCATCCAGGCGGAAGTAACTAAGATGCTCACGCTCGGGGTCATCGAGCCCTCCGACAGTCCATGGGCCAGCCCGGTCGTACTGGTCCCCAAAGCAGCCGCCCCCGGAACCACACCCGAACTCCGGTTCTGTGTCGACTACCGGGGCCTGAATGAAGTCACCAGAACGGACGCACACCCCATCCCCCGGGCAGATGAACTGGTCGACCGAATGGGCGCTGCCCGCTACCTCAGCATCTTCGATCTAACGGCAGGATATTGGCAGATCGGCCTCACACCCCGAGCACAAGAACGTTCTGCCTTCTCCACCCCCGATGGCCACTATCACTTCACGGTCATGCCCTTCGGCATGAAAAATGCCCCAGCGACGTTCCAACGGCTCGTCAATCAGGTCCTGGCGGGGCTCGAAGAGTTCAGCGCCGCCTACCTGGACGACATCGCTGTGTACAGCCACCACTGGACCGAGCACCTCCACCACCTCCAAGCAGTGTTGCAAGCCCTTCAGCGAGCTGGCCTCACGATCAAGGCCAGCAAATGTCAAATTGGACAAGGGTCAGTAACCTACCTCGGACACCAAGTGGGAAGCGGTCTAGTGGCCCCTCTTCAACTGAAAATTGCTGCCATCCAGAACTGGCAACCCCCTAACACTCAAACTGAGGTGCGAGCCTTCCTGGGCCTCACGGGCTACTACCGAAGGTTCGTGAAAGACTATGGTACCATCGTGGGGCCTCTCACCGAACTCACGTCGAAAAATCAGCCCAAGAAGGTGAACTGGACCCCAGAGTGTCAAGCGGCCTTCGAACAGCTAAAGGCCGCCATGTGTTCCGCTCCTGTACTCCAGGCCCCAGACTACAGCCGGGAGTTCGTCGTCCAGACGGATGCCTCCGACCAGGGCATTGGGGCGGTCCTGTCCCAGGTGAACACCGAAGGCCTTGATCAACCGGTGGCCTTCCTCAGCCGGAGACTCCTACCACGGGAGCAACGCTGGAGCACCATAGAGAGGGAAGCCTTCGCTGTGGTATGGGCCCTCAAGAAGCTCCGACCCTACCTTTTTGGCACCCACTTCCGGGTGCAGACTGACCACCGACCCCTGCAGTGGTTGATGCATATGCGGGGGGAAAACCCAAAACTGCTACGCTGGTCCATCTCCTTGCAAGGTATGGACTTTACCGTTGAACACCGGCCTGGGTCTGACCACGCCAACGCGGATGGCCTGTCCCGGTTTTTCCGCCTCGACGAAGAGAGTCCCCAAGAGGATGGGTAACTCTCCCCGCCTTCAGCTGGGGGGGACGCATGTTGGACAGGCCACATGACGGGCCGCTCTCCCCCGGCTCGACCAGCCCGGGCCGCCATCTTGGACACTTCGCCACGAGGCCGCCTGGCCCCCGATCGACCTCAACCCCGGGCCTAGCCCGGCCTCAGACATTCCGGCACCATCCTCCACCCAGGAGGTGAGCGGGCTACTTGGCAAGTCAATGGGAGAAAGAGGTGCCGATGGCTCTCCCCCGCCAAGTGCCGCTCGCCCATCGCCTCCCCGGGCGCTGGCTCCACCCCCCTGCTGGGTGTCTGGACTCCCTCATCCCGGACCTCCCGACCTCCAAGTGCGAGGGTCCGGACATCAAAGCACGCCAGCCCTATAACTGGGGCAGCTCCAGAACAGGAAGGCAGTTGTATCTTGGAGTCGAGAGACGAAAGAAGAACTCATCCTGGACGGACTACTGGCGCTGCCGTAGCTCTGTCCTGTGCACCATCATCCTGCCTGTTGGCGCTGCCACAGCCGTCGTAACCTTCATCCTTCACCGTCGTCCGGATCTGCTGGCGAGGCCGCGGACCGTTGTAACTGTCATCTGCATCGGGACCTGCTTGGCTTCTCCACGGCCCGTCGACCATCCTTCATCCATATCGGGACCTGCTTGGCTTCTCCACGGCCCGCCGACCACCCTTCATCCATCTCGGGACCTGCTTGGCTCCTCCACGGCCCGACCAGCAACCACACCGAGCTCGAGGATTGAGAGCTATTGAACTCATTGGTAACTAAGACTGTCCCGCTACCCTTTTCCTCAACCAGAGATCAGAACCGAGGGGACCCCTGAGTCCAGACCTCCTTGTATTATATCAACGTAACCTAAGAAGTGCATATAAAGTCTCGTTAACCTTCAATCTTGTGTGGTGTCCGTCTGTGGGGGGGGAAGTTACTTATCTGTACAGTCGTTGGAGACGGCTCTCCCTGGAGACCTCTCCCCGTAATCTCGGCCGACCCTCCCGGTCCGTCTAACATTGGCAATAACCATGATCTTGGTTTTTTACGAGAGGTAAAAAGGATAAAGCAGGGAAACAGGGAAATACCAAGGCAAAAGGAAAATATGGCAAAAAAACAAGGGATGAGACTGAGATCCTGGAAGAAACCGAATCAGAACTAATTGAGATTAAGGGGGTGAGGTTATTAACCTGAGTTGTCAGACTCTGACTAAGAATATAATTTCTGTTTTGGAGAAAGGAATGGCCTTTTGCCCTAAGGAACAGGGAGATATGTATAATTCCCTGATTAATTTGTTTAAATTTACAAGAAATCTAAAGTTACATTTTTTTTTTAAACAATCCCAAACAAAATAAATGCATGGATTCTACCAAAAGTCAAATGTCTGATGATGTTATAACAATACAAGACACTGGAGATGCAGAATTATTGTTATCAATTGCTGATGATGATCGGGACCACATGACAATTGATGAATTACTTTGGGATCATGATGTAGTAACTGTCACCAATATTACTATTGGATTAAGAAAACAAATCCAGATGGACTCCAACATTGCCTAGTGGTAACAGTGTAGATGTATTCCACAAACTAGTTACTGAGAATATGTACAAATATCTATAACATGAGAACAAACATCATCACAGACTGTCTGCCAACCTAACCACTAATGAACGTCAGGCTTCGAAAGATATGAGCACACTTGACAATATTACCATCAGAGAGGTGGACAAGGATGGGAATATTGTAGTCATGAACACCAGGGACTACAATAAGGAAATTCTATCGCAACTGGGTGATATAACACACTATGAGAGATTGCAAGAGAACCCAATAGGACCACTGACCATACTAATAAACACGCATCTGATGGAATGGCTCAATAGTGGACTGATAAATCAAGATGAATACTTTTACCTGAAGATAGACAGTCCCAGATTCCCTTGCATGTATGCTCTGCCTAAGATCCACAAGAATCAGCAATCACCACCAGGCAGACCGATAATATCAAGCATAGGAGGTCCAACTGAAAAACTATCATAATATGTTGACACATTTCTACAACCTCTAGTACAGGACCTTCCGGCACATATCACGGACACAAAGCACATTCTTAGTATCCTATCAGATATAACTTGGGAGGAGGGCATGATAAAAGCAACAATGGATGTCACCTCCCTATATACCAACATCAGAACTGATTTAGGCATGAATACTGTTAGAAGATTCTTAAGCAAACAACCTGCCAGTCAATGGGCGCATGCTGAAATGATGATCAAAATGATTGAACTAATTCTGGAGAATAATGTATTTATTTCTGATTCCAAGTGGTACAAACAAAAACAGGGCTTGGCCATGGGCTCCAGGTTCTCTCCTTCTTACCCCAATCTCTTTATGGGGGGGTTTGAGGAGGAGTGGATCTGGGGTACCAGGGGCACCCCATGGAATGAATCCATTATATTTTGGGGACGCTATATAGATGACTGCATCATGATCTGGTCTGGGAGTATGTCAAATCTGACTCAATTTTGTGAACAACTCAATGATAATGATATGGGTATTCACTTCACACACAATATAAGCACCACACAAATAGAATTTCTGGATCTGACGCTCTGGATTGAGGACAACAAAATACAGAGCAGTCTTTTTTCGCAAACCAACTTCATGCAACGCTATATTGCATGCCAGCAGCTCACACCCTAGACATCAAATAGAATCCATCCGATTTGGAGAACTAACTAGGGCAAGGAGAAACTGCAGCAAGGATGACCATTTCATTGCCTGTAAGGACAATATGAAACAAAGATTCCTAGCAAGAGGATACAAAGCACACACAATCAGAGAAGCAGAACATAAGGTGGATAGAATTGTAAGGAGTGATACTCTTAAAGATAAAGCACACAGACCAGACAACCAGGCACAGGTCAGACTTGTAACTAACTATAATGAGGCAGCCATCGCACTTAGGAAAAGCATGAAGACTCACTGGAAGATCCTAACCAGTGACAAATCTTTGAACAAATACATCTCGAAACACCCCCTAATCACCTACAGACGAAGCAAAAACATTAAAACACTAATTAGTCCCAGCAATCCAAAACAAAGGGAGGGATCACTAAACTGGCTTGTGCAAAGATGGATGGGGTTCCACAGTTGTGGATGCTGCAAAATATGACCTTTAGCTATGAACAACACCAGAACATTCTGTAGTCACCTCAGGAAGAAATATGAGATCAAGCAAATGATAAACTGCAATGGTTGCTACGTGATCTACATGATCAAATGCAAATGCAGTAGCTTCTATATAGGAAGCACTATCAGATCACTAAAAGAGAGAATTTATGAACACCTGAGGGCCATAAAACACAAGGATACAAGATATGTAACTGCATTACACATCAATGATTATCAAGCACAAACAGGCAACAACACACTTACATTTTGTGGTATTGAGCAAGTGAACCTAGATCAAAGAGGAGGCAACCGTGAACTGCATCTGAGACGAAGGGAGGCATTCTGGATAATGAAGCTTCAAGCGGTTGAGTACGGAATTATTTCTGATCATGAACTTCATTATTTCCTAGGGGACTAAATAATTGGGGTACTGGATAGACAAAATGATGATGTTCCCAATGTGATTACACTACAATTTACCTACTTTGAACACATAATGCCTTAACACTGGAACAATAATAAAGTAACAGATTAAGGTTCCCAGATGATTGTATACCATGATAGACAATATGTCATCTGTTGAGATTACAATATGATTTCGGATTAATAACTTGACTATTTGAAATGAATGCGTACACTTATTGTGTCACTATAATCTTCAATGTGTGTACTTCATGTATTGTAACAGGGGGAATCCCCGAAACCTAAGATATCAAGACCGATTGATCAATGATGGTGTCACGACAGTCACAATTGATATCATTGATCACATAAAAGAACCCTTCCCTCTCCTAGCACTAACTTGAGGACTACTCACTCACAGACCACTTTGCCAACCAAAGTATGCACCTATATTAATAGGTTACATGAATATTACTTTAACACTGGGAACATCACAGTTTCTCACCTATTAAGTTCAATGACACCGACTAGGTGTGCTTCTAAATAGTAGTAGGTCCACACTCAGATGGCGGCCACGTGTTTCACACTATTTCGTTGTAGTGACGGCATTACAATTATCAGTTTGACACACCGATTCACTTATGTGGCATGCATAACAGCAGGATGTATGATATGATATAAGTTTGCATATCCTTATTTGCATTTATTTTTATCTTATTTTGCGTTCCGAACAATTTTTTTGCTTGCAAGGAAGTTGACAGTCTAAATGATACGGCTATCTGTTATAAATATCATTATATCTATG
Source organism: Lissotriton vulgaris (assembly GCF_964263255.1). Taxonomy (NCBI): domain Eukaryota; kingdom Metazoa; phylum Chordata; class Amphibia; order Caudata; family Salamandridae; genus Lissotriton; species Lissotriton vulgaris. The sequence continues at coordinate 383,315,430 of NC_141689.1, forward strand.
ATAATAACAGATTGGACACAAGTATCTTTATTGAGGCTGGATGTCTAATAATCCCAATCCGACTCCACAGTAGATTTCGGTACTCACAAGATGGCGACTATATCTCCGCATGCGAGGCCCGGATGCCTGCTCTAGTGTTATTGGAGATCTCTGTTTATGAATCAGTTCCGTGTAGCTGCTCTTACACGACAGCTACACAGAGAACGCTGATGGATATCATGGCGGTCAATGGCTGCTAAATACAGGTACGTCTGGCGCAGCTCGTAGTCCAGAAGCTTGTTTTGCCAGTTATAGCATGGAAAATATACTGAAAGAATCCCCGTTCTTTTACCTGCTTTTTTTCATAGTGCAACAAGCCTATTTTATATTGACAACTCCTGAACACTAAACAATTTTCGGACCCTGCAGTTGCAGTGAGTAAGACCATTGTTTTTCTAATTTTATTCTTATGGGATGAGCAAGAGATTATCCAATAATTTCGGATACTACTACAAATGAGCAAGACGATGAATTAATGAGATGTGGAGCATCTTAAGCACGCTCAATTTTTATTATTGTGAACCTCCCATAACATGAATAGACTGTAGATTCAATAGATTGGAGGCCAGAACCATACAGGCAGGCCATGGACATACAGTCTTATGTCTTACCTATTCTAACAATTTATGTCTACAAATTAAACAATTACTCAGGTATTTGTTTTTGGATATGCGATTCATGTATGCATAGATATTATGTTATAGAAGACCCAGAGGGGCCACGATGACTGATGATGACTTATAATATATTCTTGCAGAGGCATATATTTTAGAAGACCCGACCAATAACTACAAGCAAATTTTGCCCGGCCAAATTTTAGGCTGGGACAGAAATATAACCAGCCAGAAGGTATGTCTTTTACCTTTGGGTGCTGACTCTTATCACACACTGATAATATAATTTTCTCTGAATGGTGTTAAAGATATCTATGTTGTAATATACCTTGTAGATACTCTAAAGGTAGGCCTAGGGCTCGCCTCAGTGGTTACATCATATATTAAACACAATAACATGGGGGGTGTTATAAGACTTAGCATCTGATTAAGAGGATCACATCACCCACTTCCTGCCCCCACGATAATAAATGCAGGAATTGCTCATCTTTTTTGCCTTTTCACAAACACAACCATCATTGATTAGCCCATTCTTATCTTTTTAATTTGAATTTGGATTCTCATGGATGCCTATAATCTATTATTTTTCCCTAACTCCCATTCGCCGCCTCGCTAGACAATGGCAGGGACCTCCTATGCAATCCCGCATGGGTGAATTATAGACAGACATGTACTTGAATATGATTGCCTACTGTAACTTGGGCTTACACTGTATTATCTGTATATGTTTTCCAGTCCTGAGGAAGTCGCGGGTGTCTTGTCCTGAACGACGAAACACGTGTCGGCTGGAACCTGAACAAGCAAAAGATATTAAAAATACATGTGATGTCAATGCCTGTGTTGAATATTTGAGGTCAAAGAAATTTGTTAAAATCTGTATTTTGGTGTGCTAGGATTTTGAACATAGCTATAGGATCAGCTGATCTCATTAGGGAGGTCTTGGATGAATGCCTCCACCCTAAGCACCCAAAAGGGATAATTATATAAACACCTAATACTGACCGCAATTGGTGAAGCGCTAACTAGACCCAGGGTATTATCATCCCAAATCATTTAAACAAAGAAACACTAAACACCATAAAATCATTAAATAAAAATCTGAGGAAACTAATTTGGAATGAAAAAACTAAAGCCAAACACGATCTGAGGACCAACATTTTTTATGCCAGCAATCAATCAAACTCAATGGCGTTTTGGAAAATGATAAATAGGTTAGTAAGGCAGGATAAAACTGCGGTGTCATCTGTACTAACTGAGACCGAATGGGTAAACGTTTTGGGGAACCATTTAAATTGTGAGTGGCAAAATCACGGAAAGATATGATCATAAAAGGAAGGAGACATCAGACCCAGAAATGGAAAAGGAAACTGATATAACACAAGTTCAAGTGGCTAATTTGATCAAAAAACAAAAAGGTGGTGTACCAGGTCCAAATGGTATGCCTTTTGCCCTCTACAAGTAGGATCCAGGCATATGGGCTGAACACCTAACTAAAGTCTTTAATGAAGTAGTACAGAGAGGGACGATCCCCGAATCATGGAGGGGGTCCCTAATATCCCCTATTTTTAAAAAGAGAAATTGGGCCCGCCCTGAGAACTACCGTTTAATAACACTACAAGACGCAAAACTGTTTGCAGGGATCTTGTTCTCAAGCCTATAGGACTGGGCAAAGGAAAAAGAAACTCTTCCGCTAAATCAAACAGGCTTTATTAAGGGCCTAGGAACAACAAAAAACATCCTAGCCCTATCGATATTAATGGACAAAGCAATAGCAATAAAATAACCATTGTATCTTTGCTTTGTCAATTTTAAGTCAGCTTTCGAATGTGTGGACAGAGAACTACTCTGAGAAAAGCAACGACTGCAAGGGATCCCACCACAACTATTACTGCTGATTCATCTCCTCCACAATCACACCTAGGTAAGAGTGCGGATGGGTGATGGACGATCACTAAGTAAGGAAATACCAACGTCAGGAGGCATAAAGCAAGGCTGTGTACTTGCCACATTACTATTTAACCTGTTCTTAGCGGACTTAACGGAGGTACTTAACAATATAAATGCTCCTCCACCCAAGCTTGCTGATAAACACATATAAATCCTCCTATATGTCGACGTTGTTGTCCTTTTAAGTAATACTAAGGTAAATTTACAACGCCTAATATTGCGATTATCTGAGTATACAAAAGATAATAGGATGGTTATAAATGAATGGTGATTACAAAAAATTCAAGAAGGAAAAACAAGTCAAAATCGTTTCTGGGAAAGTCACAATTAGATCAAATAGAAACCTAAAGATATTTGGGTGTTATATTCAATGACAACGGAACCTTTCTTCCACAGAAACTTGAAATCCATAGAAAATCATATGCCTTGGCAGCAGCATTTAGGACTATCCACAAATCTATTAGCGACCTTACCTATCGCCCGTTTCTAAAAGTGATTTCTGCTAAACTGCTACCCTCGTTCACCTACGTCAGTGAGGCCTTAAATGAAAAAGATGCAGCTATTATCAACAATGCTACTTCAAAAATGTTCAAAATCCTTTTCAATCTACCCACCAACGCCTCACAAGCTCAAGTCAGACTGGAATTCGGTCTAAATAACCAGATTACTCAGAAATCATTTAGGAAAATTGTCAATAAAACAACAGATCATTTATCATTGCTAAACGATAAGGCCACTTTTGCAAAACGAAACACGCATGGCCCATAATAAATGGTTTTTCAAAAAAGATGGCTCAGCAATACTTGAACACGCCATGGTCGCTGAAAAACAAGCAACTCTTTATTAAAGCTTGTTTTGGTGTACTGCCAGGTTTATGTCATCTACCACCTTGGAAAACATACGAAAAGGATATTGTATGTAGGCTGTGCAAATCCGGGGAGGAGAACATTATCCATCTTTTATGTCTCTGTCCTGAACTGAGAAATGAAAGAGCAACTGTATTAAAGAGTCTATTTAAGGAAAGAGGGGTGAGAACTTGCAGACAGGCATTGATCCTATGCCTTTCCCCAGACAATTTACCTTTGAATTCTGCTCTGGCAAAATTTTTAACGAAAGTGTGGAAAAAATTGGAGCTATTCTTCCTTTTTAAAATTTTATTGATTGCTTGTATTCTTATCTCATTGTAAAGGATTTTATCAAAAATATTCATTCAAATAAGATGTATCGCATTTTAAAAGAATTGTTGCTATTTATACTGTATATAATGGATTATTGCATGAATTTGTTTCATTGTAAGATTTTAATTAATCAAACAATAAAGAATACTTATACTGCCTAGTAAAGGCAAAACAAGATTTTGGTGCACCTGGTGATAAGGATCAATTGAGATCTTTCATGGGACTCATTGAGTTTTATGCTAGATTTGTACCAAATTGTTCTGCCAAGACTTATTACATGAGGAATCTTCTCAAAAAGAATCTAGTCTTCAAATGGAGTGTAGAATGTGTGGAGGAATTCAAGTTAATCCAAAAAGAAATTGCACATGCCATTCTTCTTAAATCTTTTGACATTAATGACCACACGATAATCATGACTGAGGCTAGCTAGAGAGGGTCGGGTGCCGTTCTTATGAAACAAAGTAACAACAAGGAGGAGGTGGTAGCTTTTGCTTATGTAGAGAAACAAACCTAGGACGTCAACTAAGTAAATGACCAATCCTACCTAAATCATTAGTGTAAAGAAATGACAAAAAATAAACTGTATACATATATATATTTAATTAGTATAAATAAAAAACATATAGTAACACAGACTATATGATGAGCTAAAAATACAGGTCATAAAAATGCAAATACACAGACTTCAAATTAATATGGTTCCTATAAATCATACAAAAATGTCACAAGGCACAACCTAATCACAGTATTTAATTACAAAAAGAGTTTGAAATTAATAATCATAAAACACTCGACGCGCGTTTCGGCAGAAAACCGCCTTCTTCAGGAGTCTCTGCAGATATTCTAAAAGAAAATATACAAAAAAAGAGAATACATATAAAGATGGAGTTTTGTTAATCTAGTATAACATACATCATTTACAGATAGCACCTATGAGTTCTCAAAATGGCATATGAATCATTATGAACAAAAAATTCATCTTATATCTAAAAACAGTGTCATTCTCTACAGGCTACCAACAGAGGACGTTAAATTTGGTCATTTCTTGTCATGTGATTGACAGATATTCATAACTCCATTGTACAGTACTTAGTTATACAAACTACTTTTCTGTATAGAGGTAATACTCCCTTTAGATATGGATTACAGAACCTATAAAACATTGAAAATAGGGACACATGGTCTGATTTCTACGTGGAACATAAGAACCCCTTTGATATCGATAAACACTTACATTGATACAGTTCATGGAAGCTGAAACAACGTCTTCATACATGTGGGTAGTCAGAGCCACTTGATAGAGGCTAATGCCTGATAAAAAATATAATAATATAAAAATAACTTACGGGGAAAAAAGAAATATATAGGGAAAAAAAGGGGAACATAAATGGTTCACTTTGAGCACTCAGCGCCATATAAATGCAACGGCTGACCCGTTTTCGCTATCCTTCTATCTAGGTGGGGATGTCTAACAAATGAAAGAACCATTTAATTATAAGGAACGTAGCGGAATGCTACCTTACTTCGTGTAATCCCCTGTTGGGAGGATCTGTTCCTTCAGGTGATACATCATCAATACTATATTCAGACAAGGACCAATTAGAATCAGTAAGTGATCTCCTAAGTCAGCCAAAACCTTCTATCAAACATAACTGATGTTATACTGTGTGGATACTACTCGCCTAACTGCAAGGTGGAGGCAAGTAACATATATAAAAAAATACCATCTGTGGTTGGCAAGAATACCTGGAATAGCAACACATCGTTTTTTATATATCCAAGAAACCGGTATTCACGAACAGCACCAGGAAAGATAAAACCAAGGCTGACGGGCGATTCTGAACACCATATGGCTTGAGATAAAGGAATGATATAAAACAGAAAAACATTAGGGGATGATGTTGGGCGTTTAACCTTGCTTACAGCTAAATAGAATGTAGCAAATAGATAGTGGAGAGTACCTTAAGGGTTCTGGTAAAGGCGTATAGGTTCTTAACCAGGATATGTACAAGTCCACAGAGGCCAATCAATACGTGGCTGTAATAAAAAGATACAAAAATGTAAAGAAATGACCCTTGCTCAGAAGACGGGGGTTGATTAGATTTGTGAGCTAAACATTAATGAATCATTTCTGGCATCACGTTATGGAATTGTTACAACGTGGACACATACCTCGTCTGTTCATTAATATTCTTATGTAGTCCTTCTTAATCCATATTTAGCCGAAGCACGAAATCCACAGTGTCAAAATTTATAAAACTGTGGAAATAAAAGGTAATAGAAAAAGGATGTATGGATGCGTAACTCGTTCAAAAACAAAACAGTTACTAAACTGGAGATTGTAGAGTATATAGAGAGCAAAGGGCATAACGTGCGGGTCCGCTAGTATCTCGGGGCTCCTAGTTGTTATAAACGGGACTTACCGATATGTGAGGCCGGTAGTGTGGACAGCAGGATGGTGCTGCTCCAAGTATCCAGGGACGCGCCTAGCAGGTATATGCGGTCAGGAACATCGAGTTCCAATGTTGCCGGCTAGTATTTAAAGCCCCGGTAATGGCGCCAAAAGGATTGTCTAATTAGGCAAACGAGGTTAGAGTAAACAAAAAACAGACTGTTGCTTCATTAGCGAGCGAGGTGATAGAGAACAAATAACGGACTAGTGGCCAGGTATTATAGAGGCTCCCTGTTCCAAGATGGCGCTATATGTTGTAAACAGCGCGAATATTTTGGGGATTGTTATTGTTCACTAGCTATCTTAATAATCAAGATAGATGCGAGAAAATACCATATGATTCTAAAAAAAGGGGGGTATTTACAGCTGGTGTGAAGAGTTCAAGGTGAATATGCCATACGATCTAGGGGAGATAAACCCATTCAAAGATGGCTTCTCCGGGTAGTACAAAATGCAAAGGTATTTGGTGTATCTGAATTATGCACAAAGGTGCTAGCTTTTGCTTCCAGAGGGCTGAGAGGAGCTGAAACTATGTGGTGGAGGGAGACGCTTTAGCTTGCTAGTGGGGCATTGTTTATTTTAAACAATATTAATGGTGTTCCAAATTTACAGTAAGAATAGACCACAAACCTTTAGTTCAGCTTTTCACCACCAGGGGGGGAGATAAGGCAGCTCCTCGTTGTGCCAAGTGGCAATATAGACTTTTAGTGCACAATTTCAATGTTGAGTAAGTTCCTGGAAACAAAAATATTTTGGCTGAGTGTTCGTCCAGTTTGCCCACTTATGTAGACAAAGCTAGTGACTATGAAGATACGAATCTGGATTCTGAGATTATTTGTTATACTGTATCTCATCAGGATGGTGCCATTTTGGAGAGTGAATGGATAGATGCTTATAAAGCAGACCAAGACATTGAGAGTGTTATGAATTGTGTGTGTTCAGTTTGGGCAAAAGGTGTTCAGAAGATGAGGTCATTAGCAAGTACAAACATGTCTTTGATTAATTATCTATTGTTAAGGGACTTCTTTATCATTCTTATTTACTTGTGGTTGCTGTTGGCATGAGAGATAAGTTTCTTACCTTAGTACACAAAGGTCACGTTGGCATGTGTGCCATGAAAAGATGAATTTGAGAGCACTTTTGGTGGCCTGGCCTAGACAAGCAGGTGGAACACTATGTAAAAGACTGCAGGTACTGTGCTGTTAGTGATAAATTGCAAGTTACGGTACCTAATCCTGTGGAAGCTGTACACGTTCCCTCTAAAGCTTGGTCCAAACTTGCTATTGACATTATTGGTCCCTTGCCTTTGTCAGGCAACGGTGTTCCTGAGTATAGAATAAGTATATATAGAGTGGTCCCAGACAAAACACTATGAATTTGGGAAAATGACAGATTTCAAAATGAATTAATTCAAAAAGAATAAATCAAAGTGCAAGGTGTTTTTATTATCACCGCACCAAAATCAATCAATGATCAAAGATACTCAATGTAAAATGTACACAAAATATACAAACATTCAATATGCCCACGGGGAAAGGAGATAGGTACTGGGAAAGGGGTACACATTTACTGATAGTTCAACATCACTAATCAATTTTTTCATGTGCATGAGTCAACAATACCATCATACAAATTAATAGATCCCCAAGCGTGGGGTCAAAAAACAATGCGCAAGCATCAACACAACTTTTCAGAAAGAAGCTCCTATTAAGCTGTATACATCTAGCTTTCCTTAGGAGTTCTGGATTGTAGAGAGAGGTGTCTACGTTTCGACCCTGGGGTTGTAGGACACTAAATCCTTACTGCGCGGGTCTTCATCAGGACGTGGAGGGAGGGAGGGAAGGGAAGGTGGGACTGTTTCCTAAACAGAAATATAAGTAAATTAAACCGGTCTCCGGAGGAGTACCAAGATAGAAATTAACAGGAAGGCCTGTTACGTTCAAGATATCTACATGAAATTCAAAATTAAACTGCACAAGGAGGTTATACTAAGGATAGGACCATGACTTCCATGAAATTACCTGGTGAAGAATCACAAGTGGCCTGAAAGAACGTATCCCTTGTCGTTTGTGGTACCGTGATAATGACAGTATCGGGCCGTATCTAAAGACCGTGATAAAAATGATGACAGGGGCGTCAGTCACTTATTAATTCCACAAGAAGAACAATTAAATAAATAATAGCCGTTATTTGATATGGAACCTACCCTTGCCTTAAAGCACCCTATCACGGTCTTTAGATACGGCCCGATACTGTCATTGTCACGGTACCACAAACGACAAGGGATACGTTCTTTCAGGCCACTTGTGATTCTTCACCAGGTAATTTCATGGAAGTCATGGTCCTATCCTTAGTATAACCTCCTTGTGCAGTTTAATTTTGAATTTCATGTAGATATCTTGAACGTAACAGGCCTTCCTGTTAATTTCTATCTTGGTACTCCTCCGGAGACCGGTTTTAATTTACTTATATTTCTGTTTAGGAAACAGTCCCACCTTCCCTTCCTAAATAATAGCCGTTATTTGATATGGAACCTACCCTTGCCTTAAAGGGTGCTTTAAGGCAAGGGTAGGTTCCATATCAAATAACGGCTATTATTTATTTAATTGTTCTTCTTGTGGAATTAATAAGTGACTGACGCCCCTGTCATCATTTTTATCACGGTCTTTAGATACGGCCCGATACTGTCATTATCACGGTACCACAAACGACAAGGGATACGTTCTTTCAGGCCACTTGTGATTCTTCACCAGGTAATTTCATGGAAGTCATGGTCCTATCCTTAGTATAACCTCCTTGTGCAGTTTAATTTTGAATTTCATGTAGATATCTTGAACGTAACAGGCCTTCCTGTTAATTTCTATCTTGGTACTCCTCCGGAGACCGGTTTTAATTTACTTATATTTCTGTTTAGGAAACAGTCCCACCTTCCCTTCCCTCCCTCCCTCCACGTCCTGATGAAGACCCGCGCAGTAAGGATTTAGTGTCCTACAACCCCAGGGTCGAAACGTAGACACCTCTCTCTACAATCCAGAACTCCTAAGGAAAGCTAGATGTATACAGCTTAATAGGAGCTTCTTTCTGAAAAGTTGTGTTGATGCTTGCGCATTGTTTTTTGACCCCACGCTTGGGGATCTATTAATTTGTATGATGGTATTGTTGACTCATGCACATGAAAAAATTGATTAGTGATTTGAACTATCAGTAAATGTGTACCCCTTTCCCAGTACCTATCTCCTTTCCCCGTGGGCATATTGAATGTTTGTATATTGTGTGTACATTTTACATTGAGTATCTTTGATCATTGATTGATTTTGGTGCGGTGATAATAAAAACACCTTGCACTTTGATTTATTCTTTTTGAATTAATTCATTTTAAAATCTGTGATTTTCCCAAATTCATAGTGTTTTGTCTGGGACCACTCTATATATACTTATTCTATACTCAGGAACACCGTTGCCTGACAAAGTCAAGGGACCAATAATGTCAATAGCAAGTTTGGACCAAGCTTTAGAGGGAACGTGTACAGCTTCCACAGGAAGTATACTTATCAATCACCCAGGTCCCTTTGACTATATGGGTTCAACCCTATCTTCTATAATATGAGTATAGAATAGTTCTTATGGTTTATTAAGGTCGTTGGCCTGAGGTAAAGTTTGTAAAAGGTCCCAACAACGTTTATGTAATAGAAGGTATCTCAGATGAGGTAGTTTTGGACAATGGATGTCAATTCATTCATTACAATTTGAGAAGTTTATGGGATTCATGGGTATTAGACACACTAAAACCTCTCTTTATCATCCCAGGAGCAATGGTCTTGTTGAGAGATTTAATAGAGTAATCAAAGAAAATATACAATTGTCTAAAGTGAGTAGTTTGAATTGCCAAAAATGAACTGAAAAATCTGTTGTGGGCAGTGCGCACCATGCCTAACTCTGACACTGAAGTTTCTCCGTTAATTTTACTGGGAGGTCGTCTTCCCTCTTCTAAATTGTTGAGAAGGTGGATGGGTGCGTTTGAGTTACCTGTAGCAAAGATGAAGGAGGTAAGCAAGAAAAGAGTGGAAGCTCAGAACTGATATGTTCAGCCAAGGACTAGAGTTGAGAGTGAATGTTGGAGATCTTGTCTTGTCAGGGTTAGGTGTCCACGGATTTTACCCAAAGGTGAGTCCAAATTTTCTAGATCTAAGATTGTCGTGAGAGTCAACAAGGGTGTGGTGAAGCTGGAGGCTGGAAGATGGTGGAACAAAAATAAGATTTCGGTTCCCAGGTCACATGAGGTCGTGTCTCCTGGACAAATTGTGTTGCTTGCCAGTCGGGGTTTTGGAATGCCATGCTGCCATTAATCGTGTTCCTTCCTCAAGGTCAACAAGATTTCCCAATAAGTTTCATGACTATATTATGCATTAACATGTTTTGTATAATGTTTTTCTCCTTATATTTTTTCTTTGCCATGTTTTATGGTTTATGTTCATGGTCAATACAGTTTCTTTTATTTGTTTTGTTTCATTGTATAGGGGGAAGATGGGTTGGGTGGTATTGTTCTTACCCTGGTTGCGTGAGTGGAGTTCTGCATGGGAAGGTGTTTTAGAACGGAGGGTGCGGGGGAAGAACGGTTGGACCCAGGAGCTGGACGGTTGGTTCTACATGCAACTCCTGTCTTGTTGGCAATAAATTGGTCTCAAACCAACTTACCTTGAGTCTTCTTTTTACTATAGCATATATCAAATTGTGGATCTGCCTGTTTCATGCCTGTCCTGTTTTCAATTAGGTGTATGCACAAGTGGTTCCGGACGTATCCAGTCTCACCTCCACTCAAATTGCATATTCCTATTGGATCGCCGCATTCTTCGTGCTGGCCATTTTTGCTTCGAGCTGAACTGTATTTATCGATCGCTACTCCGTCTCTGCTTCTCTGGCTCCTTGTCTGTCTCTCTCGCTTTTGTTTTTCCTCTCTCCCCTCTCCAACAGTACTTTTTTCCTTAGTTTTTTACATTTCAGAGCTTGCTCTATTTGACTCTATTCCTATCGGAAAACATTTATAGCAGAAGCATTAGAAAAGAGAATCTCAGTGGGTGTCGCATGATGATGTGAAGAAGTCTACTGAAAAATTGACTGCAGCGTTATTATATTCTGCTTCCAAAAGGATGTTGCACTGATGGCTATCATAATGAATAAAAGCCGAGAAACATAAACGAGGCCGTGGAGCTTCTTATAAACTCCTGTCGTTCACTGTTTTAGTGTGAGCACGCTTTGAGCAAGTGCCTTAAGTAAGCATATTTCCTGATACTCGCTTGTAATTAGTATTTACATGTGAGTACTGACCTAACAGGCAATCTTTGCAGCCACTGCCACCTGCCAGGTTCCTTTGCCACTCGCGCAACAGTCTTAGTCAGATGAGACAATTTTTCTTTTATCGATCACAGGATATTTTTGTTTTCGAGGCAGCGCACACAAGCACTACACCCCCTGCCTAGCCTACAAAGCACAGATTGGAGCAATGCTTTACTTTCTTTTAATTGTGTAACTATGTATTACCTTCCCCATCCGCCTGTCTCTGGCTCCATTGCTGACAAAAGAGGTTGCAGGGAGGCTGGCAAAGTTGAGGTGACCTGACCAATAGCCAGACTGTAACCTCTCCCACCACTGCTTCAGGGCAGTGAACGCTGGCAGCCCTGCCCCACAGTCAGAAGGCGGATGCACGAACAACTGGCCCTTTGGGGCATATTCTAAGAGCTACAAACACCACCGTACTAAGGACATCCTGGAAAATCAGGGAGCGTCTAGGCAGGAAAGCAGCATAAGCAAGTCAGGAAATCAGAAAGCAGGATTCGAAGAGTATATATGTGATGAAGTTCATGTACACTTCATGTGCAACACTGAGCAAAGAAGTTAAATTGTAGTAAATCCTTTCACTGAATAGAAATTGCAAACAATGCTTTTCAGGGACCGTAAAGAAGAAAAATAATCAAGTGCAACGTTAGATGAATATTCAAATAACTTAAAACAAGCATTGCATAGCATATGTTTCTGTTATGCTCCTTGTTATTCCTGGACGCCAGTACTGAAGGATCTCACGAATTGAAATGCTAACTTTAAAAATAGATGCTACAATTACAACATCAATCTCCTTAACTGTATCTGTTGTGGGTTGGAAGTTGCCATTTAGTGCCCCCTTAACATATCAGCTGAAGCCAGAAAGCTATTTCATATCTCAAGTCCATTCTTGTAAAGCTTAATGATTTGGGTTTTACAAGTTGGAAACAGAGATGTTCGGTGGAAAAATCGGTAAACGTCAGAAAAATATGTGTGTGGTCACATTTACAGTACACTACGATTTCCCACTTGGAATTTTAAAAGCAAAAAATGCAACATTTCCACCCACAAAGCCATCTGCTAACGTTAAATTTATGATTGGCTGCAGACATGCACTGCCCGATTTGGCTTGTTCAGTGGGAATTGACTGAACAGGTCTTACTATTGACTAACGGGATTTGCACAATTCCATGGGGTTACATTTGTGGCCACATGATTAATATGTAAGACATGAGTCCATGTGTAGGTCCTGTTTTTAGGTCATGGCCTGTAGACAGCGTTATCTGTCTGTTGTAAAATACCGATGGGCATATTATCAAGGGGGGCGATAGGCAATTTTCGCCGCTTTAGCGGCCGTTTTCGGACGCTAAGCGGTGAAAATTCTATCGCCCTATTACCAAGCTGTCGCTAACAGCAGTTAGCGACAGCTTGTAGGCGATAGCGAGCGGTTTGGGGACCGCTTTGCATGTTAGCGATAATTATCGCTAATGACATGCAAAGTGGGCGTTCCCAACCTGTTAGCGACTGAAAGCAGTCGCTAACGTAGCTAACGCCTATTAGCAAGGCAGGCTTAGCGATGGCAATGTTCGCGCTAAGCGCGAATATCGCCAAAAACTAACAACTGCCCAGACCAGTTCTTAGCCACGTTATCCAATGGGAGGTGGATAACATAGCTAAGAACATTTAGTCGCTAATGCGTGAATATCGCTGTATTCTCAGCGATATTCACGCTATCGCCGGAAAAATGATCGCTTTGGAGATAAACGTAGTTAATAGCACGTTATCTCAGCGATAATTTCAGGCGATGCTGAGCGATAAAAAAATCGTTGCTAAGCCTAGTTAGCGATAAATATCGCTAATCGTTAGTAATATGCCCCCTAGTACCTACAATACATATTACAATATTCACAGGGTGCCTTCTAAGGTCACACCTTTGCCCATGGCTGGATAGCTTTCTTGTCTATCTTGGTTTTCTACTCTTTATTTATTGGCTTTCCTCACTATCCAAATTTTTGCCCCACCCTGATCATAGTCTCTTGATCATTATTCTGTTTAGCAGACATGAATCCTTCCACTGCCGATATGAGGGGACTATTTTTTAAATTTCCCATTAACACTCCATGGGAGTGCATCATTTTCCTGCTGTTATCGTCCTGCCAAATTCTTTTTTTTTCTTTTTACAATGGCCTAGCAGCTGCACACTGTCCCCAGTGCCCCTGATTGTGGAACTTACACCTGCACATGACAGTTTCGGTGTTAAAGAATCAGAATCTACCAATTTGGGTGGCAGAGAACAACACATTTTATTGAGAAAAATCTACCAGTTGGCTGGATTTTCACCAATAATGTAAGGACACTCATAAGCATTCGAATACATCACCCACTGTAGCATCTAAAAAGGCAAGCAGCTACAAGACGTTAGTCCCTGTCAATACAGAATTCACCATTCTTGCCGAGCCCAGGAAATGTGCCAAGACCATGAAAGAGAAAACATATGAACTGGATGGGTTTAACCAGCAACATAAAACCAACTGGCTACATAGTAGATTCAGACCGGCCACTTGACCTTACCTGGAAAAAAATGCAAAGAATCTGTGTTGTATCAGGATATCACAGGCAGTTTATCAATGGACACAAATAACGTCCTAAGTTCCGTTTGTAAACATGTGGTCCATATTAGACTTAATTATAGAAAATGTACAACCAGTGAGACAATATTTTTATGAATTACATTTAGGAAATGAAATGAAATGAAATGAAAATGGGTTTTATAAAGCGCAAAATAGCTGCCCGGAGGCGTCCCAGCGCTGAAAACTAACAGGTGTTGCCCATAGGGCTGAGTCCAGGAGAGGCAACTTATTTATTGAACAGGAAAGTTTTTAAATGTTTCCTAAAGGAGGTGAGGTCAGAGTTGGACCTAAGGTGGAAAGGGAGACTGTTCCATAATTTGGCCGCGTTCAAGGAAAAGGAGCGACCTCCTGATCTAGATCTTTTGACCTTTGGTACTACAGCTAGTAAGGCATTGGTGGATCGAAGTTGTCTGCTGGGAAGATAGGGGGTGATTAGGGGGCGACTAATCAATGGCCCAGTTTCCCAAAAAGATTGATGGGCAACACAGAGGGATTTGAAACTGATCCTGTCTTTCACCGGGAGCCAGTGTAAGTTTTTTCAGTCCGGCCTTCGCAGAGGTCCTGCGAGGGAGCTGGAGCAGGGTTCGGGCCGCACAGTTCTGCATTACCTGCAACTTTTTAAGTGTGGAGTCAGGGGTCCCAAGGTAGAGCGCATTTCCAAAGTCTAGCCTGGCAAGTATCAGTCCCTGGACCACGATTTGTCTGGCCTCAAACGGTAGTAATGGGAGAATCTTCTTCAGCACTCTGATGAGGCCAAAGCAGGTAACAGATAATACAGCGGCCTGATGATTGAATGTTAGGGACCTGTCCAGCCAGATTCCCAGGCTCTTGATGGTATCTCTGGGGACTGGAGGGGTGCCCAAGCAAGTTGGCCAGATCTGATTAATCGTGGATGGTGCTAGATGTCCCAGCATCATGACCTCTGTCTTGTCTCCATTAAGTTTGAGACAGGACATGGTCATCCATCGACAAATCTCTCTCAGACATTCGGGCAGGTCCACTGTGCCTACAGGGTCTCCAGCCGGCGTGAGGGAGACTACCAGCTGGGTGTCGTCCGCGTAGGTAACGATCTTAATACCATACGGGCGGACGACCCCAGCCAACGGTCTCATATAGACGTTAAACAACGTCGGGCTTAATGAGGAGCCCTGCGGAACTCCACAGTTCAAGGGCTTGCTTGTAGAGATGGTTGCTCCCTCAAAGACCTGAAATTGCCTGCTGGATAGGAAAGAGCGGATCCACTCCAATGCTCCTCCTTGAATCCCAATTTCCTTGAGGCGCTGCAACAAGATGGTGTGATTTACAGTGTCAAAAGCGGCACTGAGATCGAGGAGGACGACTGCCACCGATCCTCCCCGATCCAAGATGCACCTAGTTTCTTCCAAAACCACCAAGAGAGCCGATTCCGTCCCTTGCTTGGGGCGGAAGCCGGTCTGCGAGGGATCAAGGAGATTATTTTCCTCAAGGAATTTGGTCAAAAGGCCATTGATGTATTTTTCCAGTAACTTGCTGGCCCAGGGGAGCAAGGAAATTGGGCGATAATTGCTGAGATTGGTGACACTCATATTCGGTTTCTTAGCTTTTACCCTTGCTTCCTTCCACTTAAGGGGAACTATATTGGTGGAGATAGAGGCATTGAGTACTCTTAGCATGACCGGTAGGATGGTCTGACTGACTGTCCTTAAGAATTTGGGAGGGGTCGAATCGCTGGGGGAGCCCGATTTTACCTGGGTCATTAGGCTAGCTAATAAGTCCTGCTGTAGTAATGGGAAGTTCTCCAAAGTTGGAGTTTTATTTTCTGCTGCCCCATCGTTGGAAAAGCCGGCAGTAGCTGCCTGATTCTGTGATTGAATGGCTGGAAAAGCAGAATAGATACGATCTATTTTGTTAAAGAAGTAATCTGCCAGCTCGTTGCAGCGAGTTTGTAAATCCTCACTATTTATTGGAGGCTGGGGAAGTGCAGTGAGATTACTATTCTGTATATTTCCCTCGAATTGGACCTAGCATCATTGATCTTTTGTGTGTAATGCTGGGATTGAGCTTTTTTGATCTCAAGCTTATAGTTCCTGATGGAGTTTCTATATGCTATTTTGTCGGGTTCTGTTTATCCCAGACGCCACTTCCTTTCCAGCCTTTTGCACTTGCGTTTAGTCTCTCTAAGCTCTATAGTGTACCAAGGTGCTGACGTCCTAGATCTTTTGGTGTGAGATTTTACTATAGGAAGGATTGTGTCCAGTGACTGAGTGATCCAGCTGTTAAAGGTGTCATTTGTAGTAGTTAGAGGGATTGTGGCTTGGAGTTCACGAGCCCACTCGTCAGTTGACAGTTTCAGCCAGTCTCGAGCCTCCCGTAAACCTGTTGGAAGGGTAGGCGGTTTGGGGATGCACAGGTTTAGCCGGATGAGTTGATGATCTGTCCATGGGAGAGCGATAGGAGATTCTGTTACTAGACCTAGACAGTTGCTAAATACTGGGTCCAGTAAATGACCTTTCACATGAGTAGGTGAGGAGACGAGTTGGACCAGCTGTAGTGCCGACAGGTCGGCAATCAGTTCTTGAGCAGCGTGATCAGCAGAATCTTCAAAGTGCATGTTTAGATCTCCCAACAGTGTGAAGTTGCCAGATGTAATAGCCAGGTCTGCGATAACTGAGGGCGCGGAGTCTAGAAACTGTCTGGCCGTGCCAGGGGGGCGGTAGGCTAAGATGCCAGAAAAATTTAGATTTGGTGAAAATTCCAAATTAAACGACACGCTTTCACAGTCAAGAACAGAGGTGGAGTTACATCGACAGGTGTAAGTATCTTTAAACACTATTGCCAATCCTCCTCCCCTTCCTGCGATGCGGTCTGTTCTGGGTATTTGGTAGCCATGAGGTAGTGCTTGGACAAGATTGGGCACCGATGAATCGGTTAACCAAGTCTCTGTGAAGAAAACCGCATCCGGGTTATGCTCTTCTAGCAGTATAGATATTTCAGTTTGGTGCTTGGGCATCGATCTGCAGTTTAGGAGAAACATTTTAAAGGAGTTCTGATGTTCCTTGGGCAGAAGGCCTTTTAAATGGAGATGACAGTGTCGGCACTGGATGGGCAAATTTAGCGGATGATATGAGTGGGCGCACTCTTTATCTACAAGGGGTCTCAATCCTAACAGGTCATTAGAGTTGTATTTTATATGGGGGTCCAACAAATGGACAGGGGTCGTGGCCCCTGGTCCCGTCCGTTCGCGGACGGGCGCAGACGGGCTCGCCTTTGGCACGCCGCCAGCGCGCCCGCTGCGCCCGCCCGCTGCGCGGACAGGATGATGATATCATTTTATACAGGTTAGAGGTGGGTGGGAGGCGAGCAACAACTCGAACGCCAACCCTAATTTCCCCCAATATGGCCTCCTAGACCCAGCTTCCCACAGCGTCAGCGCTGACTCGGCTGCGCTGGGAGTGGAGACAAGTGCTGGATGGTCCTGAATTAGGTGGGTTTTTAAAAGTAAAATGATAAACAATCAGACGCAAAGCAATTTTAAAATGCACACAGTTAAAAGATAACAGCCCCCGGCTCAAGCCTCAGGGGTGGAACACGCGCTAGCAATTCAGCGCGCTCGCGTTGCACTGCTGTTTTTATACGTGGGCGGGCGGGAGGCGAGCAACAACTCGAACGCCAACCCTAATTCTCCCCAATATGGCCTCCTAGACCCAGCTCCCCACAGCGTCAGCGCTGACTCGGCTGTGCTGGGAGTGGAGACAAGTGCTGGATGGTCCTGAATTAGGTGGGTTTTTAAAAGTAAAATGATAAACAATCAGGCGCAAAGCAATTTTAAAATGCACACAGTTAAAAGATAACAGCCCCTGGCTCAAGCCTCAGGGGTCGAACACGCACAATATATTCATGTAAGATTATTGATATTGCAGCTTTGATGACATATAACCAAGACAGGATGGTGCTGGAAATGTTACCTCTCTTAAAGCAGACTTCAAAACCGTTGTGTAAGCTTTTGCACTCTCTCTCTTCTGAACGGCAGAAATGCTATGCCTACAGGAATACCCAAATGAAGCCTTTTTTCCTTTAAAAATACCCCCCATGCTGTGACAAACTGTAAAAACAGGTTACTTTAATTCAAAGAGGGACATGACACAAATGATAGAATGTAGATGCTTTTTTTTATATTTACATTTATAAAAAACAAAAGAGAGACCGTGAACGTCATCGCCACGCAAGGCGGTTATTGTATCAAGGCAAGGAATGACATATAATCACATTAAACACTGTCATGGATATTGCTTCAACACTGCAAGG
This sequence comes from Lissotriton vulgaris, assembly GCF_964263255.1. NCBI lineage: Eukaryota > Metazoa > Chordata > Amphibia > Caudata > Salamandridae > Lissotriton > Lissotriton vulgaris. Next base: position 383,333,890 of record NC_141689.1, read on the forward strand.
ATATGGCAAACATGTACATGATCAGGATGGTGATAGAGACAACGGGCTTAAACTTTCTCAACATCCGAGGCCTCTTCCGCTTGAGTCTGCTGCAAAAGATATTGCCGCAAGGGCACCCATATGTCCTTAGGCTTAGAGGATGTAGGTAGTTCTTTAGCATATATTTCAAGATTATCTTTACAGTGAACTAGGTCGCGGACCCAATGTTGGAGACGAGAAATTAGCGTGCTCTCCCAGGTGAGCGCTACGCGTTATTTAGCCAATCGAAGTGCGAGTCTAACAAACCTGCCGAGGACTCCCTTCAGTCCAGGCACATAGCTAAGTAGACACTCTATTGTAGCTCCAGACATCTGCTGAATGCAGTTCTTTACGGCGACCCAGTATTGAGCCACTGGCGTGCAATACCGCGCAAGATGCGAGAAGTCCGCATCTAGATGTCCGCATCTTTTACAGTTACTCGCGTCTCTACGGCCACAAGTATATCATTTGAGAGGAGTGTGGTATACCTGGTGAATGTATTAGAAATGTATACGTCTCAGGTTTCCATTAGAAGTGAGTTTGCCTGTGAGGGTACAAATCTGTTCCCATTCTATAGGTGTCAGTGGGGGGGGGGTCAAGCCGCTCATTCCAGTGACTCAAACTTCTGTCAGTGCAGCTCTCCATTTCCTCTCGAACTGCCCTATATAATTTAGAGACCATCTGATGCAGCGTTGGAGCTACCAGCAATAACTGCAGGGCTTTCAAGGTATCGGGTTCAGCAGGGAAGGATGTATAGTGTTTTTTGAGTGCAAGTTTCAAATGATGGATTGTGAACTGAAATAAAAGAGACTGATTAACAATGCGTTGCATGTCTACGGCCGTGATAAAGTGCCCATCAGGGTATATGTCCCGCATATGGTCTAATCCCACCTCCCTAAGCAGCTTCAGCAACACCGACTCATGAGTCACCAAGAGTACTGAATGGTGTGCTAGTGGTAGGGCAGGTGCATACAGGGGGAGCTTATTCATAAGTTTGCTGATCAACTGCCAGACTCCTATAGTGACATCCAAAGTGTTGATTTCTGTCCTTGGTGCGCCTCTGTGTGTAAGCACTCCAGCAAGGGGAACTGGGTGTGCGTCCCCTTCCTCTACCCCTATGGGGGCGTGAAAGCGTGTGGGTGATACCAATGAAATGCATATTGTGCTTGGGCGCATAAGTAATAAAGATAAAAACCTGGGGCATTAAAACCTCCTCTTCCATAGTCAAGCATGTGTATCCTCCAGCTTACCCGGGCCTCCTTGCCTCTCCAAATACGTCTTAACAATTGAATGTGCACCACCTTAAAAAATTGGGCCTTCAATTTTATGAGAATATTACTAAAAAGATATAGAAATCAACGCAGAATAATAATTTTAATCAAGGCTATACAATCTGCCAGTGAGAGACGCAATGCCGACCATTTGTCAACCTGTTGCTTTAAGTCGGCGCATTCCCTACCGTAGTATTCTCTCATGACCAGTTCGAGATTGCGGTGTACCCACACCCCCAGATATTTAGTGGATACTCCATGCTGGGAGAAGCGGTGATTGTCGTCAAAGGTATGTTAACCGATTTATTCCAGTTAATGTGGAGGCCTGAAAATAAACCGAACCGGATATATTCCCGCAGCACCTGGGCAAGGTACCGTTGCGGCTCGCGGATAAACAACACCATATCATCGGCATAAAGTGAGATGTCCACTGGGAGGTGGTGAAAATTGAGCGCCGTTGCCCTGTGTCGTTGCCTAATTATGCAGGCCAAGGGTTCGAGCATAATGACAAACAATAGCAGAGATAGTGGGCATCCCTGCTGTGTGCCACGTTCAATACAAAAAGGTTTAATGGTTCAGTATACAATAGCTGCAACCATTACAGGACAACAAACAAAGCCCCATGCAAGTTAAAACATGGATCATGTACGGCCATTCGATCGAGTCGAAGGCTTTTGACGCATCTAGCATGACCGCCGCTGCAGGGAGTTCCGGGTTGAGCACATGAAACATGGCAAAGATGGTCCTTAGGTTATGGGACGTTGATCTTTCAGGTATAATGCCCGATTGATCCAGTAAAATCAAACGGGCCATTAATGGCTGGAGTCTGATGGCTAAAATTTTGGCAAGGATTTTCGCTTCCAGATTAATTAATGAGAGGGGACAATATAAATCACACGCGGACAGAGGTTTATCTTTCTTAAGCAGCGCTATGATCAAGGCCTGCCGAAGGGAAGGTGGCAGTTTACCGGTTTTGTGCGCTTCAGCATATACTTCAAGTAAGTGAGGCATTAGTAAATCCAGGTAAGTTTTATACAATTCTGCTGACAGGCGATCCGGCCCAGGCGCTTTTTTATTAGGTAGTGAGAGAATAGCATCTCTTACGTAGCTTCTCCAATTGGCTGGCTGAGGTATTCGCGCTGTCCATCTCCCAGCCAAGCACAGGCTATGTGAGAGAGATAGTCTTCTAGTACTTCACCAACTAGGTTCCCCTGAGAGTTGTACATTGATTTATAGAAATCCCTGAGTTGGTCCACTATGTCCTGGGGTGCATAGTACTCTGTATCCTGGTCATCCATTATTTTAGAGATATGATGATGAGCAGTCCTGGCCTGTCCCCTTCCCCATATGATCTGGCAATGGGTCTACGTGAGATATAGTTTACCTCTTGTTATGCTAGTGAATCATGTTCCAAAAGCGCCTCATGTATACAAACTAGTGTGGATGCGCCAGGTGCGGCTGCATATTCCCGCTCACGGTCCATTAATGAAGATTCTAACTTCTTCAATTGACCTCTAATGTCCCGTAATATTCCAGCTGTGGTGCTGATGCACACCCCGCGTATAGTCACCTTAAAGGCCTCCCACAGCGTGGCGGTGTTGTCAACGGTACCCACAGTTAGTTTAAAATACTGCATTATTGCCTTTCGGATAGTGTTTTTATGAACAGAGTACCAGAGAGCTTCCGATGCAAATCTCCAGGTAATTGGACGTTGCGGGTTCGTGGGAATAAGGAAGGCTAGTCGCACTGGGTTATGATCGGACAGCGTGCGAGGTAGGATCCCTGTGACCCAGTCATTAGCTTTCTCACCCAGGAGCCAGTAGTGTAAACGGGACCAACTGTGTGTGCTGGTGTAGCATGTGTACCTATACATGTCTCCGCGTGTCTGGTGCCCCAGAAGTCAATTAGTCCAAGTCCCGTCATGGCGAATCGTATACAGTGAGCTACCTTGAGTGTGCAAGAGATGTGGGGACTGGATTTATCTCGCAGTGGATCCAAATGCGTGATAAGATTGCCCCTCCCCCACAGTATCGTAGAATTCGGCCAATGGCGGAGTTCATTAAACATTAGATGAAATACCTGAGGTTCATCCACAACCTGGCCATAAATGTTTACAATCGTAATCATACCCAGTTTACCATGAACCATGGCACAGCGACCTTATTTGTAGTGTATGTATGGATGGGCGTAAATGGCATACCCTTTTTGACCAGGATCAGAACTAAGTATGAGCGCAAAATCCGCTCCACTCGCGAAATTTGCGAATTTTTTGCTATTTCGCGATCCGCGAATCTCGCGAAATTGCCGAAAAATTTGCGAATTCGTGAGCGGGCAGATTTTTTTTTCTGCCCCACAGGAAGCACAGTTAAGGCAGGTGCTCGAGTTGAAGCTAACCTTGTAACCATTTTAGAATGGCGCCGGCAAGCTGCCAGAGTGCTTGCTGGCACCATTCTAAAATGGTTACAAAGTTAGCTTCAACTCGGGCACTTGCCTTAACTCTGTAAGTGCTTCCTGTGGGCCAAAAATTAAACCTCAACAGGAAGCACATACAGATATAAATAAAGCAGGTTCCCAAGTTAACCCCTTCCATGCTGATGACGAACCCCAGCCGTCATGCACTACGGTGCTCGTGTGCTGATGACGGCTGGGGTTCGTCACGGCCCGCCCCTGTTCGTGCTGTTTACAGCACACTAGGGGAATCGCGGCAGCATCGAAGGGGTTAAAGCTCAAAGTCAGTAACGTTTTAATCAGCCCAAAACATTAGTGAGCACCGTCGAGGCTGGGCAGGTGTGCTCTAACCCCATATCTGCTGTCGAAAATTATCTGTAATACCCGAGGGAGGTCTTTGCATCCCTGAGTTTCTCGAGCACAATCCCCGTTCCTGTGACCAGGAGGCTGCTTTCTCCTCACCTGCTGCCCTGCTCGCTCTCTGACCCTTTATACACGAGGCATGTTGACACGCATAGAAACCCCGCTCCACACACTAGCGGTATCAAACGTCTTCCCGCTCTTTCCCAACTATGATGGACAGCTCACTCAAGGGACCTCGGCGCCTTTTGGCACTCTGGCAAAGTTACAGGCACACATGGTCAGTGGAGACAAATCTTCTGGCCCTACTCAGCTGCAGTGTAGGAAAAGCACTATCATTTACCCAACGAGGTAGCACTTACTGGATTAGCAGTAGAAAGTACTCCAGTTGAGTAGAGGTATTGCACTAAATGGTGGCATCTTCATGGATAACTATGCAGGGCAGGATTCATTCTGGCACGAGGCTCCGGTCACAAAAATTAAACCTCAACAGGAAGCACTTACAGATATAAATAAAGCAGGTGCCCGAGTTGAAGCTCAAATTCAGTAACGTTTTATTCAGCCCAAAAGCATTAGTGAGCACGGTCGAGGCTGGGCAAGTATGCTTTAACCCCATATCTGCCGTCAAAAATTAGCTGTAATACCCGAGGGAGGTCTTTACATCCCTGAGTTTCTCAAGCGCAATCCCCATTCCTGTGCCAAGGAGGCTGCTTTCTCCTCACCTGCTGCCCTGCTTGTCTCTGACCCTTTTTACATAAGAGGCATTCTGACACGCATAGAAGCCCCGCACACACACTAGCGGTATCAAACGTCTTCCCACCTTTTTCCAACAATGATGGACAGCTCACTCAAGGGACCTCGGCGCATTTTGGAGCGGTGGCAAAGTTACAGGCAAACATGGTCAGTGGAGAGAAATCTTCTAGCCCTTTACGCAGCTGCACTGTAGGAAAAGCACTATACATTTACCCAACGAGATAGCACTTACTGATTAGCCAGTAGGAAGTACTACAGTTGAGTAGATGGATCTCACCAAAACTCCAAACATGCAAATATCTTTCGGATCTTTTTAAGAGTGTTGCGGCCACAAACGTTCCATGTTAGAAGAGTACAGCTGTCACATGAAAACCCTAGTGGTGATGTAGTTGTATCCTAAATTTGCAAATGAACATACAACTTAACAAAATAGTACATGTAAATTCTAACATTATCCACAGTGCAATCAGGAAGAACATAGTCCAATAAGAATCTGACGTATCCCAGATTCCCAACTCACGCCCAAAAGCATGAGAAGGCCACCCAAATGTCCCTCTAATCTGTAGTTGCAGATAGCCATCCTCCCACCCACTTCAGCAACCCAAACCTGCCAAAGCCATCCCAATACTTGCCCCAAAACAACAAAACCAAATGTCGCAAAGCCAACAGTTTGGGGGGATTTCCCAGTGGGGCGCATAGGGACACAGTACTCCTCCCAAGCGGTACGGGAGATGGACAGAGAATTGGTAATCTGTGTTTCCGCCTGCGAACATTAAAGTCAAATACATTTATGAAATACAACAGTCCCCCCAATAAATCTGAACATCTTATCTGGCAGTCCAGCAACCAAGACAGGGTTCACAGTGTCAGCAATCACTCATCACCAGCTCCTGGCTGAGATGGATAGGCCATCCTTCACCGTTCACCAGAAGCTACATAGGAACTGTCAGTAGCAACAGTTAGGTACCGCCTTCATCACTCTGAGCCCTACTGGTGCGCTGGGCCTCATCACCGCTGGTGTGGTTGGTGGTTTCACAATGTCGTCGTCTGAGGGTTTTTAAAAAATCCATTGCCGATTTGGGGTTGTGAAAGATCTTGGAGTTCCCATCTATGTCTATCCGCAGCCACACAGGGTATAACATGGCATAGGGGATTTTCTCAGCAATAAGGAGCTTCTTGGCAGGGAGATATTCTTTTCGTGCCGCTTGCACCGCTGCCGTGAAATTGGGATAGAAAGCAAGATGATTTCCTTCATGAACAATGTCTCCTTTTTCTCTAGCCAGCCTTAGAATAGTGTCCTGGTCTCTGTAATTGAGTAAGCGTGCTATCAGAGGCCCTGGGGGGCTCCGGTGGTGGCCTGGCCATCAGAGTTCTGTGTTTGAGCTCCAAAATCAGCATTTTAGAGAGGTTCTCGTCCCGATTATGGTTTGGAGCAGATTCTCGACGTTTGACTCAAGGTGCCCAGTATTGGTGGATTCCGGCAGGGCTGCAATGCGTACGTTATTACGCCAGGATCTGGCTTCTAAATCTTATTTTTCGCTTCGATCACTGCAAGCACTTTTTCCATGGCGAGCATTTTCTCAGTTGTTTGCTGCAGCTAATCCTCGGACTCCGAGATACAGGTCTCTGCCTCCCCAAGCCTCAGTGCGTTTGTCAAGTTTATTTGACATGTGATCCATTCTGAGGTTTAAGTTGTCAATTTTACCACCTATCATTTGCAGGCTGCTTTGTACTGGCAATAACGTCTTCTCGATGGAGGTAAGACTGTGCGGGGGGCTTTAGCCTCAGAGTCCGACGCCGTCTGCCCCCTTGATTTGTTGGATTGGTGTGATTCAAAAGTCTGCCGAGGCTGATTGGGCTCAGTTCTCCCCATGGCACAGTGGAGGGTTATGCACAAAGACTAGATGCAGAATGTGATGTTCGTGATGTATGCCAATGCACCACAACAGGCCAATAACACATATAAAGTCCAAGGCACAAACACTCTCAGAGATATCGTAAGTGTGTTAGGGATAGAGCCTTACGTGAGTAAGGGTCCTGTCTCTGTCAGTGCGGTGAGCCAGTGGTATCCCCTTGCGCACCAGCAGTATAAGCAGGCGGTTGTTGTTTAGGTTGGGGGAATGCGGTAGTGTGGTGCACCATGCATTGCACCATGAGATGCTGCCCCGGGGGATCATGCACTTCAGCAGCAGCTCCTCAGGTGTGCAGGTATGAGCCCCTCTTCCTCCACCCCTAATTGTGATGGTGCCGATGCAGGCGTAAGTCCCCGGGTGGAAATGTGATTCTGCTACTGCTAGCTCTCCGGCTCCCTCCAGCCCAGAGGTGTGGTTGTGAAGCGCAGCTTAGCTTGACGGGCTAGGTAGCGTGTGACGGGGCTAAACAGAAGACTGTGAGGTCTCAGCTCCCAGGTCTCCAATGTATCCAGGGGCGGCGATAATTATACAGGCAGGGCACAGGCCTTGATATGCCACATGTGGTGCGCTACTGCATCAGGCCCCGTCCCAGAGCAACACACAGAGACTCCGCACTCCCTGCGCGTGATCTCACAGCTCTCACCTGTGGGTGTAGAAGTCGGATTTCCACAAGTCAAACAGCCGTTATCAAAACAGGGCTGCAGGACGCGTCGTTAGATGCAGGCAGCGCCGAAACCAGTGGTCCGGAGTTGCCATCTTGCGGGCTCCGGTGCGCCAGGAGAATTTGTGGAAAACTCGAAGAGGAGCCGCATGCCATGGGCTCAAATGTCTGTCAGATGTTGCTGGGAGCATTCAACAACCTGGGGCTGTCATTTTCGGTGATGTGAAAGTGCACTAACGGTATGATTATTAGACATATTCTGCTCCGTCCGGTGGAGCTGCGTTACACCGCAGGCATGTCGCTGTGCGCCCTCTAGTGCCATAGATGCTTAAAGTATATTTCAAAGTACATATACATGATCTATAATAGCAGAAATGAGCAACCTAGACAAAAAAAACGTCATCTCCCAAAGATCCTCTGTCCATTACATTTTAATTCCAACACTAAGCCCAACACATACTCATTTCCCTTACATACAGAGCAAACAGACAACAAACAAAAATGCGTCCAGTTAAAAGATGGACACTAAGCACAGGCAACCTAAACTACCAAAATATGCAAGATGAAGTAGTCTCTGTAGCGTCCTCCCCAGCCTGAGTTCTTGCCACTGAATACGCCACGCATGAAACTTAGTATGGCACGTTTTTATTCATCTGCATGTAATAGCAAACGCAACATTCTAAACCTGCCTTCAACTCACTACATTCTAGTGCTTACGTCACAGTTTCACGGAGTCCATCAGGAGCCACAAAGGTTACATCATTACATACTCACACAACACTACACTCTCCAACCTAATAAATGAAAGTAGTAGGAATATAATCACCAAACTATGAAGGAATGCAGTGACATATATGATAGGTATCATCCACAACTTCAACACTACCAATCGCTCTCAGTGTTCCCTCAACAAATTCACCACTATCCCAAAGTCGTCCGCCACTTCACCGCCAAAGACAATCACACTGATTGCCTGGCAGACGGTTCAGGGCCCCTGAAATGGTGGCGATGCCTATCAGGCACCGTCTGCCAAATCAGGATGTGGATTTCGAAAGGCCTTTCCATGGCGGCAATGCCACCATGGAAAGGCTGGCAGGGGATTGGGTTGGGGGGGGGTCGCTGCACTGGGGGGTACCCATGATACCCCCCTGCATTTCCATGCACCGTGGTGCCTACCACATAGTGCGGGGAAAAGCAGCGAAAGCAGTTTTAACATTGCGTACGGTGCAGTAGCCAGCAGCACCACCCGCAATGTTAAACACCATGACTTGCATCCTAATTGCAGTGGTGGGACCACCACATGTCTGACAAGCCTTCTTTACCCTGGAACTCTTTGCCATCATACCATATTCCAAACTCTTCCATCTTCCAATCTTAGAATATTTAGAAACACCTAAATCACCTTATGTAGATCAGACAATCTCCTGGAATGCCCTTCCCATCAACTGCCAATTCCTAACACAGACAAAGGGGGTCATTACGATGGTGGTCAGACTTCAGGCCACCCGCCATCAATGCGGGGACTGGGACCGCCTGCCTCTAAGGTGGCAGTCCCGCATCCCTGATTATGATGCGAGTGCCACCATGGCGGTCGCATCCTGCAACTTTAACATTGTGGTGGGTGCTGCTGGCTGCAGCATCCACCGCAATGTCAAAAAAACATGTGGTGTGTTTCTCTGCACTATGTGGCAGGCACGACACGGTGCATACCACCTGGTGCAGGGAAATATAGGGGGTATCATGGGTACCCCCTAGTGCACATCCAACTCCCCAACACAAGGGGGGACCACAACGGGCCCCGACTCCAATCCCCGCCAGCCGTTCCATGGTGGTTTCACCCCCATGGAAAGGCTGGCTTAAATCAGCATCGAATTTGCTAGGCACCGCCACCATTCCACACATGCTGGCCTGGTCCTCCAGGCAATCATAACGACTGCCTTAGGTGGACCCGTGGCGGGCAGACTTTGCGTCCACCAGCACACCACCCGCCATCATGATATGGCGGGCGGAGAAGTGCTTGGCGATGGCAGTGAAAGCGTCACTGGCAGTGTGCCGGTTGCAATTTCATCCCATCGTAATCGCCCCCATAGTCATCAACTTTAACAATGTTACTTCCAGTATCTTGATTGATATAATGGCTCATTTTCTCTTGCCACTTCTGCGCCTTCTTGTACAGCTCATTATCTTCTGTATTACCATTCCTCTTCATACATTTCCCAGACAACCGTCATGGATATAATATGGTCTTAAGCTTCTTACCCATCAACAATTCCAATAAAATGTTTCCAGTAAAAGAGATAAGGGTTGTTCTTTAAGCTAGAGCAGTAGCTACCAACAGCGGAGAATTTGATTTTATATATGCTGTACTTGAATCCCACTAATGGCAATATCTGAAATATAATTCAATATACAAAACAACATGAATTAACTATGGAACCGTGTACCACACCTCCCCTATATACCTCGTACAGAATCTCAAATTCTTAGGCAAAATCCAATGGAGCAAAATGTAGCCATGCCTTTGGCGGTGCAGAGACAGACTATCGACATGGAAATATCGAATTGAATTAATATTGAGTCAAGAATATCGATGGTGTAAAAAATCAAGGTAACATTTTTTGTAGTTATAAATATTGAAATGTTGAAATACAGAAATATCAATTGTGTGAATTTCGATGTAAAAAGTATTGTAAATTATATTGATTTTTTTCGTTAATGTTAGTATTTTATTATTATTACTTTAGTATTATGTATGATATGTTTTTTAGATGAAAAATATATGTTAAAAAGTATTTTTTTTTTTTTTCAAATTAAGTTTTAGGAGCGGGATGTTGGGTTTATAGCAGATAAGGGTGGGGAGTAATTTCAAAAATTTAGGTTACAATTTTAATATTTTTTTTAAATGTTCTTGCATTTTAGGAGTGGGATGCTGCATTTATAAGGGATATAGTTGGGGAGTAACTTAAAAAGCTGGTATGAAAATTAAATATTTAAAAAAATTATAAAGTTTTAGGAGCGGGATATGATTTTTATAGTGGATTAGGGTGCGGAGTCATTTAAAATAATGTTTTAAAATACTTTAAAATATTTAAAAAATATTTAGTTGTAGGATGTTGTATTTATAGGGGATAAGTATTCATAGTGTTTTGAAAATTTTAATTAAAACATAAATATTTTAAAAAATCTGTAAAGTGTTTATAGTGAATTAGGGTGTAGAGTAATTTTAAAATATTATTTGTGCATTTTTGAATTTTGTTTTAATTGTTTGAGAGAATTTAAAAGTGTGAAGTTATTTTATAGGGAATAAGGTAGTACGTTGTTTTTTCATGTTGTTTAAAAGTGTTTTTGTTAAAATTAGAAATTTAAAATGTTAAAATGTATATTAAATTAGAAAATTTAAATTTGAAAAAAATATTTAAATATTGAGGTTATGTTTATCTTTGAGTACATTTTTCTAGATTTTCTGTCATTTATTTAGAAAAAATATTCAAAGAAAAAAATAATAATTAAAAAATGTATTATAAAGATACCTTTTTAATAATATTGATTATAAATTTGGAGTTGGCATAGTTATTTATATATTCATTCTGCAGCACTTTTTTGAGTTTTTTAGTTTTGGGGTTGGAATAGTAATTTATTATGTTTTATTATCCAGCACTTTCACTGAGTTTATTTTGTTTTAGAGTTGGAATAGTAATTTAATTATGTTCATTATCTAGCACTTTCCCTGAGTTTTGTTGGCTTTGGAGTTGGAATAGTAATTTAATTGGGTATATTATCCAGCACTTTCATTGAATTTAGTTTGTTTTGGAGTTGGGATAGTAATGTCACAGAAAAAGATTGGGCAGCTTATCTGACAAAAGTATTTTCTAATGAAGAGCACCTACAATTCAATAAAACCAAATAGCACAAAACATTGCCTCGTCTTGATCACTTAACCTTCTCAGATCACCTATCTTGTACTCAATCAAGAGTTAGAAAAGTGAATAATTCTGGCAGAAGTGACAGTGGCCCAGGTCCAACTTGTATTCCGCAAACAATATACAAATGGGATCCAAAATATCGGTCTAATCCGATAACATCACTGTTTAAAACCGACAAGACTCTGCTACGCTCAACAGCAGAGGTACGTATCAAACATCTCCACTCATGCAATCCCTGAACAACCTCAACTTCCAGCAAGCATGGCGGCATCACGAAGAATGTGCGACCCAGCAAAATGCAAAGTGCGAGGCCAATCCAATCCTCATGAGTGACCCTCAGTGCTCCTGAACCATTCGGGGACAAAGCCGAGCCCGCAGTTGCAGAGTATGCACACCGCAATTTCAAAATATATACGCCGCAGAAGGCTCACATTGACTGATGGCTCATTCACATAGTGCGTGTCACACTGCGACGGCATGGAAGCTGTGACTGCAATCCTGCCACATTCAATTGGGGCTAATGCGTGTCATCACTGTGGATGCCAGCTACCATGCATTGAAAAAACATACTGCATTTGCATTGTCGCCATGTGAATTACATCATACATCACAACTCATTCACCTAAAGTGATTGCTGCACCCCATGTGTAATGTTGTGGGCCACGAGGCCCACATGTATACCAAGTGACCACACAGACAAACACAGTACTTGTATGGGAGAACTGGCCCAGGTCACATGTGTCCTGCCCCATTGGTTGGCAGGGAGAGGTGTAGTGATGCGGCCAGGGCGACTGACGCTGGAATCACGGTTCGATCCCCGGCGCTGGCGGCAGATTAGCCTAGCACCATGTGACTCTGGACATTAGCTTGCTTAACCTTCCGAATGGCCCCCAGCGCCTTGAGACCCTTATGGGTGATTGTTCTTGCTTTACAAATGTGGATTATAAGGGTCACAGGTCAAGTGACACCTGTGCTGGGTGGCTGTGGGGTGGGGTTAAGCAAGTCTGTCTGACATATTGAAAGGCAGCCCATAAACGTGTCTCACCAAAGCAGGCATGCTCATCCACAGCTCATAATCCAGGGCAGAAATTGATGTGTTTGAAAGGCAGACATCCCTGGCCCACCTAAACAGACATCTTCTGCAGTAAAAAACAGGTTGTACACAGGTGAAATATGCATAGCGGAATGTTAGCCTATAACTGATGTGCAGCGCAGCCAATGGGACACATCCAAAGAGAAGCTGCATGCGGTCACAGTACAGTTGCAACTGACCGGGCGTGGCCTGGCCCACAGGACGGTCAGACATGGTTTGAGAGCACTCTTAGAACCAGTGTTCAGCTGTACAGACGAAGTAATGATCTGAAAATGCTAAATACAGTATGGAATTTGAAGGAATGACACCCGGTGGCACTCCAGAAGAAGCATGAAACTAAGGGACAATGCAGAAGCCCACATGTTTGAAAAAAACGTGCAGCAGCCTTCAGTATCAGACGCTATGAATAATTTGTGTGTCTGTTCACTGAGTAAAAAGTGATGTGTTCAGCAGTGACTGAATCATGTGGGGCGGTCCAGACACCTGGTATTAGAAGGTCTCCAAGCTGATGTGGGAGCGACTACTTGTCTAAACAGTGGCCCATTGTGCATGCACACGTATTGAAGTCTGCTTCCGCTGCCGGAATGTGAGTCCACAAATGGCTAGCCACAATCACATATGGGGGAGTTAGGATAACATTGACACAAAAGGAACACGTTGTGCAACAGTTCCTATATACGTGATGCCTGGCCTGTGCCCTCAGCAGTTGTGCTCATACAGGTGAAGCTAAGTATGCTTGGAAAATAGATTTAGCTTGGGGAGGTTGTCAGGGACTAGTGTTTATGTGGGTAAACATGCATAGATCGCACATGCTACATGAAGAGACCTGTGCAACAATACTTGAGTGTGTGAATGCGACAATGTCAACATCGTCCACATGACAGGATGGTTTGTGATGCTGGCGCTTGTGGGCACACTTCCAAGTATATAATTGTTCTGCACTATGTGATCTGTGACAACTTCTGTCACATCCATGTTGATGCTATTAGGGGTTTGAGGGCACACGCTTCACTTCCTAGCACAGTCCATCCCTTAGTATTCTGGTAAATGCAGTTCAGTGTTGATACTTACTATGTCATGTGACTGAAGTGTCTCACCTGATTTGGGCAGGGAGAGGTACAGAGACTTGAGTGGATTGTGGTAGGTTCCTCAGCAGACACCGATCACAATGTAACTTACCTCTACTGATGTAGGATGGTAACGCAACACACATGTGTCTAGAGAATCACAGAACTGACCTGCACCAACCTTGGTGACACACTACAATGGTGACATGTAAGCATTTCAGCTGAACTGCATTTACCAGGATGCTAAGGGGCGAACTGTGTTGGGAGGTGTGGTTGTGTGCTCCAGTCCCACTAGTGTCCATGTTGATGGTGTTGGACGGTGTTCTCTGGAAGGCATATTGCACAGTGTTGTCTGGAGGTGTGCTTTTGGGGTCCTTCCACCATATGTCAATACACTGTTATTTCATTGTTTCGGTCCAGGTTCCTCCACTCTCTCAAAGGATCTTCGCTTTAATATCTGCAGACACATTGCGATGTGAGTTAACAGGCTACTTCCTGTAATGAAAATGCTACCAAGGCATACTGTTCCGAGTTGTGTTCATTTTTACAATGAGTGTCAGGTGAGGGTTGAAGTTGAAAGTGATGGTACAAGGATGGTTAGGGTAGAACACACAACGGTAGAGTTACAAAGTCTAAACAAACACTCACATCCTTGTGGCAATGTGTGTTCTGATTTACAACAAAGTCAATGTTCTGTATTACAGTGGTGATATCAGAGGTTTGCTCCGAGAACTGATATGCCACAGTGCTGTGCCACGTGATCATCCCGGGTCTTTTTTTGGATGCCTCCTCTGCCGTTTGCCAGGGGGGGAGACCTGCTGCATGCTCAGAGGTGTCTGAGGATTTGCTGTGGTGTGACTCATCCCGCTTGCCAGGGGGGTGGTGGGCAGCTATTAGAGCAGCAGGCATGTCCCTCAGAACACCCGCGAGCTGGCCCATGTACTCAGCAATTTGTCCCAAGCGAGGGTCCATGGACCTCTGCAGCAGCCACTGTTCCCGCAGTACTTCAAGGACCTAGCCCATCTGTCCCTGGTTCTGTTGGTATGCACCAAGGACAGTTAGCACTATGTCCAGGGCCTCTGTCTCATTGTCCTCCTATGACAGTTCCCAAGTTGGCCTCCCACCTTCCCTGAAGCCACAGACTGGTGGGTTAGTCTGGCGCAGCTGCCGTACATTGCCCCCACTGCCCCCAGTTTCCGCAGTGTGCATGGTGGTATTTGCAACTCGTGGCACAGGGACAGTGTTGGAGGCAGCGGTGGTGATAGTGGAGGTGGCGGTTGCCACACAGGTCTTTGATGTAGGGCTCTGCATTGGTAGGGCAGCTGTTGTGGGAGTGGTGGTAGTGTCAGTGAAGGCCTGAGCATGGGCTGTCCTGGGCACGCGGGAGGGGCCAGGTCAGTCCTCCTCACCTGAAAAGACCAGGGACTTTGCATCCGAGGGTTCACCTTACGGGGGAGGAGGGGCTGGCTAGGCTTGTCCATGGCAGGGTCATCTACTGTTGCTAGCGAGTCACCTGGTGGAGTGAGGTGATATTGTCATTATGTCTGCGCACAGCACAAATTTTGAGTGAGCTCACTTTTACCTCGGCATTACTAGGCATTCAAGTCACTTTGTCATCTGTCGCACATGATGTTTAGATACATACAGAGATTTAAGTGATCCCGGTTTCACCGGTGCTGGGCACCATCATTTGTGTAAGGGGGCCTCGGTACGGGTCTGTATCTGGCTCTGTTTTGTGCCCTCCGTTCTTTGTGCTTGAATGCATTGACAGCAGGCACATCAATGTGAGCATGGTCACACTCCTCACTTCTCACTAGTGGAGACGTTACAGCATGACGTCATGCCAGGTGAGCGTTGTGGGGAAGGGAAATCCTATCAGGATTCATTTTGTCTCTAGAATTCACTCATTTGGAGACTCGGGAGCAGCAACATCACTGTGGTGTCACCAGGGCTTTCAGTGGAAGTTTTTTCAATGTTAGATACAAGCCCTAGTTGCTGCTTCTTTATTGTATGCAATGGACAGACATTGACAAAGCTGGTAGTCCGGAATTGTATTAGGCATCATGTAACTTGTTGTATCATATATCTGTGTGCAATGACAGTGACAGAAAAATGCTAGCCTGGTAGATCAATATGCTGGGCACACATTTAATTATATTGGCCACGCTCCTTTGAGAGACCCCCCTAGATGTTTCATCCCACTTAAAGCCCTGGGTACCTACATTGCTAGTTAGCAATGCAGCTGGGTCTGGTGGCTCAGTGGACTAAAGCAGCCCCTGCAGGGGCCTGTGTTCCTACCTCATAGTCACAGGTTCAAATCCTGGCGGGTCCACTCAGCCTTTCATCCATTTGAGTTCGATAAAATGAGTACCATTGATTTGGGTAACAAAAAACATCTGTTATTCAGTGCCAGGACACCTTCGGGTAATTGTGCGCTTTACAAATACACCTGTTATGTTATGTTATAGGATGAAGAGTCAATATCATATGTACAGATATTGTATTTCTGAGGACGTGTCCTCTGGTGTTAACTTGTTGATCTTCCAATTCAGTTTATGCTTGGAAATTTGGGATTATGCAGCGATTTCTGTTGTGCTTTTTGTGCTTAGCTCCTGTGGTTTGTGGCAGAGTTTCCATGCATGTGTTGCGTTGAGCCGAGTCTTTCTGCTTTGAGGCAATGGGACTTGCATATTGGCTTTTTGTGGTTGCGTTCTTGTGTTTTGCTTTGCAGATAAATGTGACTTCATCAATGACACTGTGACTCATGTGGCCTCTCAATGGTATTAGTTGTATGTGCACTGCCTAAAACTTATGGTGGTTTCCAGAGTTAGCTACCAAGGGCGGAATTTGGTGGTCATTTGGCTCCATGCTGTTTGTGAGGGAAAGACAGAGGGCCATGTAGGAGTTGTGGTCTTTCTGTTAGTTCTCAACAACCCCTACCCATGGCTGTGGGGTGGGGAGGGTGAGCCATGCAGATTGGGAGGGAGGCCAGTGTGCATGAGCTGACCAACTATGTGTGGGATGAAGCTGAGTAAGGAAATGCTGTCCTAGTGATCCATTCATATTACAAGCATGCATTCCACATGAGTTTGAGGGCGATTGGAGCTCACTTGTTGTCCACAACAGTACATTGCAGCATGATGTACTCATTTTGTTAGTACTTACCAGCCTCCAGTCCCTCCTCAATTCATGTGAGACTCTCTGGATGCATTATGGCAGGCACCTTCTCCTCCCATTCAGTGAAGGTTAGTGGTGGAATGGGAGGGCCGCCACCAGTTTTCTGAGCCGCTGCATTTTTCCTCCGGGCCCGAAGCTTGAGCCGGCCCTTGAGGTTGAGCCACCACCTCCTGATGTCACGCACAGTGAGTAGCGTGGTCCCTACGGCATTGACTTTGCTGTGGATCCTTGCCCACATCTGATTGTTGCGCACAAGTGGGGGGGTGTCAAACAGGTTGACAAACAAATTTGATTCTCCCCTGATTGTCTTGCCTACCATCAATTTCTAATCTGAGTTCGTGGATTTGGGCATTTTCGAGGGGGCATGGTACAAATGGGTGAGGGGTGCAGGGTGCAAGGTGGTGGTGGAGATATGTGAGGTGTGTGAGGTGTGTGGGTGAGAGTGGTGTTGTGTGGAGCTAGGTGGGTGTGATGTTGTGCTGTGTGAGTTAATGGTGTCCTGTCTCTCCATCTCAGCTTGTGGTGTGCAAAGGATGTTGGTCCCAGTATGGGTTGGTGTTGTCATGTGGTATGTGGGTGTGTCCACATGTTTGGTGACCTCCAGATGTCTCTTCCATGCTGTGCATGTCTTTCCGTACCAGGAGCAAGTTGGGGTGTATCATTGTGGCGTGTGTGTTGTAATTGAGGGCAGCGGAGAGTACAGGCACACTTCGGGCATTGTTGTGGAGTTGGTTGTGTCCCCCATCAATTTGGCCAAAGTGTGTGCCCGGCGGTCAGGCGCAGTGTTCGGTTCACCGGTTCTGCATTCTCATTGTAATTTGCTGTGTTGTCACACCCTGGCATGAGCTGCCTTTCCAGGCCGTGGGACAGCTTTCCCCGACCACAGCGGTCAGATTTGCAGCATATCAGACCGTGGTGGACGGTATTTTGTGGCATCCGGCTGCAGCGATCTGATTTGGCGTACATTGCATCGTAATTTGCCCAATGGACATGCCGTGGGTCATGTGGGAGGATGTTTTCAGACACCATGATAGACGGACAGCTTTTCCATCCAGCATCGTAGTTGGGCCCTAATACGGATGATTTATGGGATTTAAATTTGACGCATTCTACTTTTTGTCATAAGATCAACAAAGCAGGAAAAACTCATTCGCTAGTCGAAGATAAAAACATATTCTTGCGGCGATCCCATGCCTACATGACAATTTAAACATACATCATCTTGCAACCTGCAGCACACCTATATCTAATGTATCTGGTGTATTTCAAGAAAAAGTTATTGGCTGTACACTTAGGAGGACTGGCATCCTTAGTAGATAAACCCCCATGGGGTACAAAGGCCCAAAAACGTGTAGGTTGTGTGCCGCCCCTAAAGAAGATTTCTTGCATTAAGTTTTTATATCTTCCATACTAAATAATGCACGCCTTATACTCCTAAGGCACCTTTTTAACGAGAGGGGGATTCGTACCTGTAAAACAGCTATCATGAGGTGACTCCACAGACCCTCAGCTAAATTGCAAACTTCTTATGTTTTTACACTCACATGATAAAGCAATCAAACAGAATACCAAGACGTTTACACCAGTATAAGGAACTCTGCCCAAACAAATAGCTGATTGTGAGCAAAAGATAGCTATACAACATCCACATAAGTATGGGACTCTGATACCGTGTATACATTAGGAATAGTATTTAATTTTTTGATGCATATGCCACTTTACAACAATCAAGATGAATATGATTGGCTATAATTGAAGGAAATGTAATAACAACATGCTGCGACGAAGAACACTTTATTATCCTGTATTCTTGTCAAATCAACTAGCGCATTTTAGACAACGGATTAATTTTAAAAGCAAAGTTTTTCATTTTAAACATGTTCTATTAATCTGTATAAACTACAAAATAATGTGTAGGGATCATTTTGAAAGGCGATGTATTTTACTGCAAACACATTTTATCTTGTATCAACTGAAAAATATCCTGAAAGGGTCACTTGTGTATGGTTACCTATCTGCCTTAATGTTGTACAGCGCTCTGACACCTGAAAGGGTCTTGTTTGCGCATTATAAAACTCAATAAATAAAATAAAAGAGTATAATGTCCAAACACAAAGCACTGATTTACCCCCCACTGATAGCCTTTCAGACAGGACTGGGTTGAAAAGGATTTGTGTGCACTTCAGAGAGCTGCTTTGAAGTCACCCCCTACATCAAAGGCACTTTTGGATATCAGTATTGGGTCTCTGACCTCCTGAAATCAGGCACTCCTGGATCTTTAACTGAACCTCTGTCAGTTAAAGGGGGGCTCACCTTGTAGCAGAGACGCACGCCGAGCGGAGAACGGCGGTTTCTGGCGCCATTTCCACCATTCCAGCGCCGTGAGGGCAACGGCCGGGATAGCGAGGCTCTCCCACTTGCGGGACTACACTTCCCAGGTGCCCCGGAGGCAAGCGGCGCACCTGGAGCGTCATCACCTGCGCCCGGAGGCGCGATTTAACAGCGGAGTGCCTCTCGCCCCGCGAGTCGCGCGCGGGAGCGCCCGGGGCGAAGCCCGGGCAAAGGGCGGGCCCTCTACGGCCCTCATCGGCACGAGGAGGCAGGGGCAGGGCCCAACCCCCTGGACCACCAGAGACGCGCTTACAAGTAAGACCTTGCTGCTGCATTTATTGCGAACTGTGTGACATCGATATGGCGACAAAAAAGAAACCTGTTGCTCTGCCCACTAACACCATGGATAATTATGTTGTGCAAACGGTGAAGAAAATAAATGAACAAAGGAGGGAATCACTTGGGTTAAGCCAGTCACCAGACTTGCGTAGGTTAAGCCCTACTTTGCCTCAGTCAGCAGAGGATAGCCCCTTCGTGCTGGTGGAAAATAGGGTCTCGCCAAACGTATCATCAAGGTTTGAGACTGACAGCCAGCCACTGATTATGCTAGCATCTCCCGTTACCCTGGAGGTAGACTCTGACAACGTTATTGACTCAGACCCAGAAACTGTATCTGGTCCTGTGGAGGATGAGCTACCATTAACTGAGCATACACCACGGCCGGTGCGCGCCTGTGTGAAGAACCAACGGAAACAGGGCGGACAAAGGCCAAGAGTAAAAAGAAAAAGAATATTATCCCCTGGCCCCTCTAGAGCTCCACAAAAGGCTGTAGGGGAAGGGATTACAAGAAACAGAGGAGATGATGATATGTTTACTAAACTGCTTGAGGTTGTTGAGGGTAAACTTTTCGAAATTGTAAAACCTCTGATCTCAAAAATAGATAAATTACAGGCAGAAGTAAAACGACTTGGGGGTGTGCAAACAAAGTTAACTGAGGAAATAGGTAGTCTTAATACTCTATTATCAACAATAGATACTACTGCAAGGGCTAATCAAGCTGGTGAAGGGCCATCTGGTGTGACGACTAACGTAGTGCATATGCCTGCCCCGATAGTTAACCATAATACTACAACTACAGTAGAGTGTCCATTGATAGGTAATGCACCCCAAGCACAAGTCCATGGAACAGACCCCCTGCAGTTTATCGAGGAAGCCTCACCTGTCGTACTGGTGTTAGCGAATGTACCTCTGCCGGATGACGGTGTCACCGAGTCATCTAGCTCATTGTGTAGTAAGGCCCTTCATTGGCTCTCTGGTAACATGAGGTTAGCGCCCGGTGGGATACAGCAACTGGCGCATGATATCAAATCAGCCAAACGTGTTCCCTGGATAGGGAATCGCCCCAAAAGATTTAAAGGGGATTGTGTGGTGGTAACGTTTGCCCACCCTGACGTACTTCCTAATGTCCTAACACATATTCTCCCACCCCAGCGTAGAAGAGGTACGGTGGTACCCCTAACATTAAAGTTCTTCTATGGGGAACAACAAAACGTAACTCTACCGAAAACACCAGCATTAGGGTGGGATAATCACTTGAATATGCGTAATCGTTGGGCACTCCCCCTAGTACCAAGAACGCTACTACATAATAGGTATGATGCTCTGTCTGGTCTTAATAATTGCGATTGACAAGAGGTCAGACATGAGCTTGCTGAAGGGGGTGTAGGATCTGATTTGCATCAGTCCCCAAATATAACTGCTACTACTGTTAGTATACAGCCTAAGCATGTGGGTCTACCCTGCAATACCTTAGCGGGGCCAACAACATCCCGCCTTATTGCCAGTTGGAACATTGCAGGACTAGCCTCTAAATTAGAAGTATTGGGGTGGTTAGAACTTATTAGAACATTTGATATCATATGCTTTCAAGAGACCTGGTGCCTAAATTTTAAGGGCCTTGATGGCTTTGTAGCTTACGAGTTACCAGCAATGGCTACTACCTCAGGTAGGGCTAAAGGTGGTTTGTTAATCCTGACCTCAGTGAAAATGCGAACAAGGGTGAAGGAGCACATCACTGTGGGTAATAACTCCCAATTATTGTGGCTAGTTGATGAGGCACACAAAAACATTTTGTTGATCAATATGTATAATAATGTTTTTGATGCCAGTAGATATAAGGTTATTTTAGATTTAGACACCGCAATCAAACAATTGATGAAAGTTTCCAATGCAGTTTTTGAGTTCATATATGTTGGAGATTTTAACATTTCTGTTTGTCCTCTCTCTAACCACAATTTGTGTGGCATTCTGAACCGTGTTGGAGAGCCAGCTACGCATTTCCAACATAATACTTATGGAGATACTCTGAACTCCTTCCTACTAGATTACGATATGGAAATCCTAGAGATTGAGCAGGATGGGAAGGGTGATAGTTTGCCAACTTTTGTGGGGAGAGGGGCAAACACTGTAATTGATTTTATTTGCATGTCTTCCGAATTAGCCCATTTTAGTTCTGATGTCAAGGTTGTTGATTACTTGGTTAGTGACCATAACTGTCTTGTTATCGAAACTAGGTTTTGGAAAGTTTGTACAATCCCAGATAGCAGCCCTATTATAAACATTGAGGTACATAGGCCGAACGGGTTCAGGATAAGGTGGGTTGGAGATAGAGCAGAAGTAACTTCTAACTGCATTATCTCACACTGCTTAAACGATATTACATCAATTATCGATGAGAAACCAAACCTGGAGGCCTGCACTTTTCATTTTACGAAAATCAATGTTTTTATTAGTGGTAAGTTTTCTAGGCTGACTGGAAATTTTAATAACAAAGCAAGGGGATGGTTTAACAATGCCTGCACCGTGGCATTGAAGTTACTGAAAAACGCACTATCCTATAAACCTAGAGACAATACAGTCGTAGCCAAGCTTAGATCCGATTATAACCTGGCTCTTAAGCAAAGGAAAAACGAATTACGCGAGGAAGCTTGGGAGCGGCTGGATCTGGCGGCTGCATCGAACAATTGTACCCTTTTTTGGGCAGTAGTAAATAGCCCCTTTTTAAAAGACGATAAACTTCCCGTGTTAACCTCAAACGTGGGTAAGGAGTCGTGGGTACAGCACTTCTCCGGTATTTTTAACTCTAATACGGTAACGTTGCCGACAAGTTGCTCTTGGCCAGTACTTGATTTAGACATCACCTTGCCGGAGGTCCTAAGTTGTATTAGGGCTAGTAAGGGCGGTAAGGCCCAGGGACCCGACGGTGTCCCAGTCGATATGTACAAATTTGCACCTGAGACTTGGGGACCAGTATTGGTCAAAGTTTTTAATGCTGCTGTTCGCTATACTTTCCCGTGCACCTGGTCCGAATCCATAATAGTCCCGATTCATAAGAAAGGGGACCGAGGAAATGTTAAAAACTACCGGCCAATCTCATTGCTGGATTCGTCTGTCAAAATTATGAGCCGTGTACTCCTCGTCCGATTAGAAGAGTGGGCTGAGTCTAATCAGATAATGACAGACTGTCAATACGGGTTCAGGAAAGGTAGAGGCTGCATTGAACAATGCTTAAACCTGGAGCTCCTGATAGGGAAATACACCCGAGCTAAAAATGGTTCGCTCTACCTATGTTTCGCTGACCTGAGCAGCGCTTTTGACCTGGTGGACCACGCTATATTATGGACTATATTGCTAGAAATGGGAGCACCTAGGGAAATTATATACTTTTTGGCCCGTCTATACGAGAGGCTTAGCTCGTGCGTCCGTTATGGGCCTTCGGGCGAATGCACAGATAAATTTAGGGTCAGGAGAGGTATTAGACAAGGGTGTGTTTTGGCCCCTTTGCTTTTCACTCTGTTTATTAATGAAATTGATTCGATCCTAAAGGAGGTACCAGCGGACGCCCCTAGAGTAAACACAAGTTCCATCCCCGTGTTACTCTATGCGGACGACGCTGTGTTGCTCTCCAGGACCCCTCGGGGCCTACAGCTTCTGATAGATAAATTTGTGGCCTTTATCGAAAAGAGAAAGCTGATCATTAATAAGAGCAAGACCTATGTGATGGAGTGTGGAGCTAGTAAAGTCAAAACTAAAAAGCCCTATAGGTATCTCATCGATGGTCAAGAGGTGCAGTGCGTGGAAAACTTTTGTTACCTAGGGGTCAACTTTTCTAAAAACGGCCGCTGGGACACCGAGCATAAGGTGGTGCGTGATAAAATGGCCAGGAGTGCAAATGGAATATTCGCCTTTGCAAATAAATTAGGTAATAGAAGACCTAAAGCTATGCTTAAGATTTTCGAAGCCAGGTGTCTATCTGCTGCCCTCTACGGAGCAGGGGTATGGGGAGTATCCAGGGCAGAATCTTTGCAGGTAGAAGAGAATACATTTCTGAAAAAATTATTGTGTCTCCCGACTTCTACTGCTAATAGTCTGGTTCATAAAGAATCAGGACTATGTCATCTAAATGATTTATTATTATTGAGACCTTTGATGTTGTGGCGTTCTATTTGGATCAAAGACGAAGTTGCATTTAATAGGACCATCATTGAGGATTGCCTTCGTCTTGACTATTTTCTCAGAATCCCTTGGATTAAATACATTATTGAATCCTTTTCTAATGTGTTTGGGTTTGACGTTGCATCAGATCATTGTTCTGCTTCGGATCTCTCTAAAAAGAGTCTGAAATTAATTTTCTTAAATCATTGTGCAGAAAGACGAGCCACGGATGATCTGAAGCTTTCTACCTGTGTACGTTATAACCATTTGAATGAATTTGTGGGCCTACATCCATACCTCACTCAGGTAACTAAAGGGCAACATAGGTTTGTTCTTACCAGGTTGAGGATGGGTACGGCCCATCTATTGGTTGCATTCCCTGAGATTAAAACACGCCCCATAGGTCCATGTCGGTGTGACAATATTTCAGAACAAAGCACAGAGCACTTTCTACTTACTTGCAACTTGTATAGCGAATGTCGTAAATTCTTTTTAAAACCTTTATTTATTAAATTCGGAGCCAGAACTGTTAAAGCGGCAATGAAATTACTTTTTAACATGCATCATCCTGACATCTGTTTTTATACAGCTAGTTACTTACTTAGGGCCATCAGTTATAGGAAAAGCATGACTTTTTAATGTTTTTTATACAACATTTTACCTATTCTAAATCTTTTTAAGTGTCTTATTTGATTTATCATATGTACTCTACTGTATTTTCTTTCTTAGTGATTGCGATTGTCTTGAACATTTTTAGTATGTTTTCTGTATGTATGTACTTTTATGGACATGATTTACATGTTTCCGAATAAAGTTTATTGAATTGAATTGAACCTCTGTCAGAAGGACTGCTGTACTGCTTAAAGGATTCAACTGGACTGCTTTTCTGGAAGAACTGGTTTTTGGCTTGTTGCCCTGCTGTGTTCTGCTTCCTGACTCTGCCTTCCTTCCGAATGATCTCCAAGGGCTTGCTGGCTTGCCTCTTGTGTCTTAGGGACTCAAAGACTTCCTGCAATTCTACTGGTGCTGCTGGACTCTGCTATCTGAGTACCCTTGCCTGAGGTAACCTCTCAAGTTCTGGACGAGCCATTGTCACCTTTGCGCTGATCGGAACCGATGCATTGCCCTTCAACGCTGATGCAGAGGATGGTAAATGACAGCGGTTACACAGCCTGTGCAGCCAGATAACGATGCTTTGCAAAGTATTTCTGGACAAATAAAGTTTAAAAGGGCTACTTGACATTTCGGGATAGTAATGTATAGATTTACATAGGGCAAGCCGAAGGTGATGTATTTTTAAGGCAGAAGCGTGAATAGTTTGCAAAGTCCTTGGTCCTATCTTAATGCTTAACGCATGCACCAATATGGCTTCTCTAAAAAGATCTCCGATAAAGAGCCCCGGAAACGGTGAGCCCATTGAGCATTGTAGCGCCGGCCCGACGAGGAGCAAGGCCCAATGATGAAGCATGACACCTTTTGGGGTGTGTGAGGGCAACATCACAAAAGACTTTCTTTCCCATCCCCTTTTCTCTTTTAGGAACTACACTCCTTTTGCGCTACCTATCTTAATGCTCCCACACCGTGAATCTGAAAATGTTTCACATAGGAAGGAAATGGAAACAATGCAGTCTCTAAAGATTATGGTGTGGCGTAGAGGGTAAAAGAACAATGGATTTAACCCAGATGTCTTGACTGTGGGTGAATGTTGGATTCATTCAGCATTCCATCCATTATTTGCTGCTGCAGCACTTTCCGTCCTAAGTGGGATTGCTATGCCTGTACATGGTTCCCTTGTTCACTGTAACACTGGACTCAAGGCAGCATGGGTGATGAGGGGTGTTACCCTAAAACTGGTCCTAGGATGCTTGTTTCTGGTTCAGGGAAGACCCGGCTTGACAGTTTGGGCAAGACTGTTCCATTAAGGAGCAGGGTGAAGAAGACTGATTGGCATATGGCTGGGTCCAAACTGGGGTGATTTAGTGAGCAAAAGAACAATGGATGTAATACAGATCTCTTGACTTGGGAATAATGTCAGATTCATTCAGTATTCTGTCCATCATTTGTTGCCACAGCCCTACGCACCTCTAAAGAGCAGGAACACCCTTCCACCTCCCTCTAAGTGCAGGCCAGCTACTGTTGTGGGGAAAAGGACTTATAAGAAAGAGATGTTAAAAAATGTTCTGTTTGCGAGGATGGCTATCAGGACAGCTGAAACAAGAGGCTACAGCTGTTCTGAACACATCCACATTTGTGGCTACGTCACTGAGGGGCCACAAAAAAGTTTAAGGTGGTAGTACTGTGAGATGTACATATTATGGCCCAATGTGTATGTGTTTCTCTGTGCACTTGAGTGCACACGCATGTGTAAGCATGCTTAAGTGTGAGTATAGTTGGATGTGTTTGTGTGTACATGTGTACTGTATTGTATTGTAATTACATTTAAATAGTGCTTACTAACCCTGAACTGGTGTTGAAGTGCTTTAAGATGGGAGGCATGCTGTTAATCATTTGAAGATTTGTATGGTGTTCACTGGGGAAGGATCCTTGTGACTAAGAAGTGGGGCAGCTACGCCGACTGGAAGCTAATGGAAGAAATCGATTTTCAGTTCCTTGTGAAATTCTAGGAGGGTCGTAAAACATCTAACATGTAACTGGTGGTTGTTCTAGGCTTTAAGAGCAAGCTAATAAAAGGCATGAGTTCCGGCTCTGGCTCTTTGGCCGTAGGGATCATGGGCCCGCAGGAGGATGACAAATAGGAGTTCTCTGTTTGGGAAGTGGAAGTTCATTCAGGTTTTCACATATGCAGGCCATGATTGCGTGGAGCTCTGAAGGTGAGGGTGCGGAGTTGGAAGAAGGCATGTTTGTGTAAAGGAAGCCAGTGGAGGTCTACCCATGTTTGCATATGGGAGTGCTGAATGGGACAATGAGAGTAAGTCTCTCAGTTTGAATGACCTGGAGTCTTTTGGTGAGTTGCACAGTGATTCCAACAGAGAGGGCAATTCTGTAGTCCAGCTGGAGATCAGTGCTTCTGTGACGGCTCTCCAGGTGTTTAGTGGGAGCCATGTGAAAACTTTCTTCAGGAGTTTGATGGTGCAGAAGTGTGTGGATGCTACCAGACAATGATAATCTAGTTAGATGTCTGGCCATGATCTTTAGGATTCTTGCTCAGTTTTCAATCTTTTGGGTTGGTCTGAGTTCTGAGGGCCTCCAGGCTGAAGATCAGATGGAGGCATCTTTTTTAAAAAGGATAACTCCTGTCTTGTCAGAGTTCAATTTCAGGCAGTTGGTCCTCATTCGGTTTTCAACTTCTGATACGCAGATAGTGAACTTCATGACATCTACATGGTGTATAAAGTTGAGCCCATGGAATCGGACGATGCAGATTAGGTTGATCATTAGTGGGACGTGTGTGGGTTGAGTTCATCTAGATGGTAGGTGGGATCAGTAGATGAGCTAGGGAAGATTAGGTAATACTAATTTGCAGGGAATGCCTTTCAAAGAAGGTTATGTTGTGATCTTTGAATGAGGCATGGGCAATTTGCAGAAATACACCAATATAGAGGAAGTTAAATGTATATTACTTGAAATACGCTTTACTCAAGAGAGAGAAGGAAGGCAGAGGATGGTAGGTAAGGAGGCAGCAATCAGGCAACAATCAGAAGTTTTAAGTCAAGGTCAACATTTTCATTCAGGGTTTATGACCATATTGTAGATTTTAGAGATAGCATGCACTCTAAGGACATAAAGCTGAAGAAATCAGGCGAAGAGTCAATCTACCACTGGCCACTGGCCATTGGAAGACCAGCACATCAGCATGAACAGCTGGTCTGCTCATGGGGTGAAGGCTTAAAGTGATGACTGTTCACATAGATAGGGAAATATCAAGAGCCCTAGGCCGCGCTTGACTGAAACAGTAACCTTACTGTCAATAGGAATTTGTTATTTATCAATAAATGAAATATGCTTTATTACAGTGAATTGTTTAATAAGTTAGCTCTCAATACTCTAATCTTCGAGCAAATGGATGCAACCGAAAGCTTTGTTGATAATTGTCTAAAATCTGATCGAAGATTGATAGGCAATTCAAATGAAATCAGGCTCGGAGTTTAAGGAGGATTTCCCCCCTTTAGTTTAATTAGTGATCAGTTATACAAATGTATTTGCTGTACATAACCATCTATACAGCACATCGACGCAACCTATGCTATACAGCGCTCGAGAATCAGAAATGACAAGATCCTTGCTTACCAAAAACCTTTTGAACACCTTTTTCGTGCATTTATGTCCATGGTTGAAATGCAGCATTGCAAGTAACAAAATTCAAAGATTAAATCAGGTGAGGGTCAGCTTACTCACATTCAAAATGTGATAGCTGGAGACGTCTGCAGGAGAAATCCACAATCACATGCACCAAAGTCCCCGTCGGCTCCCCTGAGTTCCTGCATACAGTTCTTAGTGGAGATCTTGCATCCTACAGCTGATTGCAAAGAGGTAAGGGGCAAGCTACTGCAGACTCCTAGACAGTATTCTGCTGCTTGGCAACTACTCATCACAGTCAATAGAGTTAGGTCGATTAGTGCACCAACCTGCATTATTCCCTCTGTCCCTCCTGAAGAAAGCAAATCGGCCTTTAACATGAAGCAAAGGACCCATTCACTTTCTGTCCTTTGTCATATTGTACATTTCACCATTACTTCTGGAAAAATGGATGTTAGAATATTATTAAAAGGACATCTAGTGCAAGAAGAGACGGATGTATGGTGTAGATGCATCAATACTACTGGTGGCATTGCATAAAAGTCAAGCACTTCCTAGATAGGGAGATTACAACCTGTTCCCTCCTGGCTGGCAGAATGCCTATCCCCTGCACAGATGCACGCAGGGAGAACCTAGAGACAGCCTTGTAGCGCTCATAAGCACAGACTGCACACATGGTCACTGGACTAAGAGATGCAATTAGACTCTTCTCCCTGCAGAGGCAAAAAAAAAAACAACCTCCCATGGATATATGTGGCCACACAAGAGACTGTCATTTCTTCCAAGAGACTGACCGGCAGACCTCCCATTTAACACAACAATGCTCTGGACACGCAAAGGACACAATGCAGGACCACACAGTCCAAGCCACCCTTCTATCCTCAGAGTTGGGTGCTTCCCGTTCGATTGTTGTGCCACACTTTAAATATAACAAACATTTAAAAAGAAAACATCATTTAATAGTCACAGGCCACATTCCAAAACCTGATGGGGGAAAAAAACAAGCATTTGCAGCGCAATAGGTCTCGCATTGCTGCGACTTTGAGCTATTGGCATTGTAAAGGTCAATGCCTTTAAATTATATTTTGGTTTTTAAAGCATAAACAAAAGCCATTGTGATTTACAATGTCAATGGCTTAAACTCGCGGAAATGCAAGACCTATGCATTGCAAATACTTGTTTCCTATTTATTTAAATGCTAAAACCATCCCCCACCATTTGCTAATATTATCAATACTTTTCTTACAATCTCTACACCGGCGCGGGTGCCATGATTGCATCAAAAGTAAAGAAATAGAAAAACACATTTTTTCTATTTCTTACTTTTGATGCAATTATGGCACTTCTATTTCATACTCCACTACAACAAGACTCACAGAGCAGCGCATGTGCGCCGACTCTAGTCTCGACCTAATGAAGAAAGTGCAAATCCACTCCACCCGCCACCAAAGACAAAGAATCATAATCGGGGTTGAATATGGCCTATGCATGTTTTCTGCTCACATTGAATTTTGTCAAGGCTTTTTTTTTTAATTAATACTGATATCATTTAAAAAACAACTCACTCCCAAGCATTGTGTTAAACACATGGACCGATCCAGATTTGATTTGTGTTTGCCAAGCTGTACATCAGTAATAGAGTACTGTATGTAGGTTCGCTCTATGCCCCAACTGGGCCTACACAGGCATTCCTCCTCCAACTTAATCATACACTGATGGAGATAGACACCGGACTAATGGTTACAGGGGAGATTTAAATGTAGCTAAGGAAGCAACACTGGATCTCGCAGGCCTCACCAATAAAGCCAATAACTTGGATTAGACACTCATGGGTGATATTCTCTCGATCATGGGCTCCTCAATTTCTGGTGGGTGTACAAGGCAGCACACATGGGAAAAGCAAAAAACAAGGAGAAATAAAGCATTTCTCCACGTTTCGCCAGCATAAGACCAGGGTTTTCCTAGCCTTAATTTTGGCGCTCCCTTCTATGCACGATATCAGAGAAGCGAGCAACCCAATATACCCTTGAGGGTTCGGGCATGGAGTATGATAGGGTAAACAGTACCTTCAAGGGATTTTGTTTGTGTTGTTTATAACTTAAAGCATAGCCCACTGTGCATACTTTGAGGGGGATTTTGCTTTGTTTCGCTTTGTTTACTGCTCCCACCATTTTGTTGTTCTACCTCCCAGCCCCTCTCTCCACCCCGCCTCCCAGCGGCCCCTCCCTCGCTCCGCCCCCCCCCCCACTTCCCTCTTATGTCAGAACAACCGACGCGCAGCGTGTACGCGCCCCCTGCGCGCCAATGGTGCGCCAAAGGTAAGCCCGTCTACGCCCGTCCGCGCCTGGACCGCGTCCAGCGCCATACCCCTTGGCCCCCGCAAACCCATCACCTCCCGCATCACATACGACGCCGCAACCCTCACTGCCCTTAACCCCGGCCGTCCACCAAACTGCCACCAAGCCGCCCCAGGACACACCCATGGACCCTTCACATGTCACTCCTGCAAGTTCGACTGCACCAAGACCCACACCAAATCCACAAACACCAAACAGAGCCCCGACACTAACCACCTAAAATGAATCCTTCTCAACACCCGCTCAGTTCACAAACACGCCATCGACCTTTGGAATCTACTCGACACCATTTCTCCGGACGTCGCCTTCCTAACAGAAACCTGGATGAATGCCTCATCAGCTCCAGACATCACCATAGCCATCCCGGAAGGCTACAAGATCATCCGAAAGAACCGCACCAACCAAACAGGAGGAGGCATCGCCATCGTCCATAGGAACTCCATCCGCATCTCAACCAGCTCAGACGTCAACCTCGCTATCGCCGAACACCTTCACTTCCAGATCCACACCGACCCCAAGACCACACTCAGAGGCACACTCCTCTACAGGCCACCAGGACCCCGTACACAATTCAGTGAAGACATCACTGACTTCATCACCCAACACGCCCTCCCCTCCGAGGAATACATTCTACTGGGAGACCTCAATTTCCACCTGGAAAAGAGCAACGACATTAACACCACCACCCTTCTGGACAATCTCGCCAATCTTGGACTCAAACAACTTGTAAACACACCCACCCACTACGCAGGACACACACTCGACCCTATCTTCACCTCCAGCAAGCATATCTCCTTCAATCACACCACAGCTCTCCATTGGACGGACCACAGCTGCGTCCACTTCAACTACAAAAAGACCACGATCCACAACCACCCTTAACCAACTCTGCGAAGAATGGAACAAAATCACCATCGACCAGATCTCCACATCACTTCTTCAAAACCCCCCTGCCTATTCGTCGAACCCTAACCAAGCAGCCATCAACCTCACACAATGGCTAACCCACAGCGCCGACAACCTAGCACCCTTGAAAAAACATCAATTCAAGCTAGGCAGCAAAAACGCCCCCTGGTTCAACGATGACCTTAAGAAATCCAAGAAACTCTGTCGTTCCCTTGAGAAAGCCTGGAAAAAAGACCCAAACACTATCACCAGAGACGCCTTCAAAAATGCCACCTGCAAACACCACCAACTAATCCGAACTACCAAGAAATCAGCATTCAAAGACCGACTAGATAACAACGCACACAACAGCAAGGAACTATTTAACATAGTCAAAGAATTTAGCAACCCCACCGCCAGCACCAACAACATCCCTCCCTCTCAAGTCCTTTGTGACTCCCTAGCTTCATTCTTCCACGACAAAATCGCCGACATCCATAACAGCTTCGACAACCAACCCGAAGACCAACCCACCCCACCCACCTCCGAACCTAAACCCCCCTCGAACATCCTTCATGACTGGAACCCAATCACCACTGATGACACCATTCGCCTGATGAACTCCATCCACTCAGGATCCTCAACAGACCCATGTCCCCACCACATTTTCAACAAAGCAGACTACATCATCGCACCCCACCTCCGAGACGTCATCAACTGCTCCCTCAACTCCGCTACCTTCCCGGAAAGCTGGAAACACGCCGAACTCAGCGCCCTTCTGAAAAAACCCACAGCAGACCCCACCGAACTCAAAAACTACCGCCCCATCTCGCTCCTCCCATTCCCGGCCAAAGTCATTGAGAAAGCCGTCAACAATCAGCTTGCCGCCTTCCTCGAAACCAACAAATCCCACGACTCCTCACAGTCCGGCTTCCGAGCCAAACACAGCACCGAAACCGCCCTCATCGCAGCAACAGACGACATTCGAACACTTCTGGACAACGGAGACACAGTCGCCCTCATCCTCCTTGACCTCTCTGCAGCCTTCGACACAGTCTGTCATAGCACCAGTATAACAATGCCCCAACAACATCGGAATTCAAGGAAAAGCATTGGACTGGATCACCTCGTTCCTCGTTGGAAGAACTCAGAGAGTCCGCCTCCTACCTTTTAAGTCAGAGGCCACCTAAGTCATCTGCGGCGTTCCACAAGGATCTTCTCTCAGCCCTACCCTCTTCAACGTATACATGAGCCCCCTCGCAACCATCGCACGTCAACACAACCTCAACATCATCTCCTACGCTGATGACACTCAACTCAATGGATGAAGCACAGCCATCTTAAACTGAACTCGGACAAAACGGAAGTCCTCATCTTAGGTACTTCCCCTTCCGCCTGGGACGACTCTTGGTGGCCAGCGGCCCTAGGAAAAGCACCCATACCGACGGACCACGCACAGAAACTGGGCGTCATCCTGGACTCCTCACTCTCGATGACCAGACAAGTCAACGCCGTTTCATCATCATGAAGAGGATAACATTCCGTCTCCTCACCCACGCACACAAAGCCCTCTACGAACTTGGACCCGAATGCCTCAACACGCGCCTATCCTTCTACACCCCCACCCGCCAGCTGCGTTCGGCCAACCAAGCCCTCGCCGCAGTTCCGCGCATCCACAAAACCACCATGGGGGTAAGATCCTTCTCCTACTTAGCGGCAAAAACCTGGAACTCCCTTCCCATCCACCTCCGCCTTACTCAAAACCACCTAGCCTTCAGAAAACAGCTTAAAACCTGGATATTCGATAAGTAATTCTCCCCCCTTCCTCAAGCGCCTGACTTGACTTGAAAGCAAATAGCGTAAATTTTGAGACTCAAAGTAATTTCCGTCAATTGTGAAAACATGAAACAGTAATTATTTGTTCGAGTTCAGACAGACACATTTGGTGATCTACGCATAAAGAGCAAAAGTAGAACGGGTGTATATGAAATATTTGTATTTAATACGTTTCAAAAGATTAAAAAGGGTACACAATCAGTGATAACAATGTTGACCGAAATTACTTTGAGTCTCAAAATTTACGCTATTTGCTTTAAGTTATAAACAACACAAACAAAATCCCTTGAAGGTACTGTTTGCCCTTCTATGTACGCCACCCTTGTACATGGGGGCAGCGTGAAATACAATGGGTGTTGCGGTGGAACGCCCACCACAACACCCACTGCACGCCCCTTTCACGCTAAAAATAGCGTGAAAAGGGGCCTTATGTACAAGGCAACGTTAAGCCACATTAAGTGGCTTAACGCTGCCTTGTACATAAGGCGCAGCCCATCGCCACCACAGCGTCCGTAAAAGTGATGTTGTGATGGCGATAGGGGCTTGTACATATGCCCCTATGTGTCCAGAAAAAATTGTATTGAATTAATTTACTTTTTTAATGATTTTCTCCCCTATAGACTTTCATGAGCCATTGAATTGTGCCTCTAGAACAGATCTAGAACTTATGGGCCCGGCCCGTTCAGTACGAACAATCAATACATCTCTTTGATCATGATACATACATGGCAGTTACAAAGTGCACATTACTTGTTGCCAGATACAGAATACTATTGACTGGGTTGCTTTTACGGCCCATCTCAGTGCAACTGTTAGTTAGCTATTGTCCCCTGAAACAATTAAAAAAGGGGACCCCTATCCCATGTACCCTACTTAAAAAACACTATATTACTGCCAGGCATCCCACACCTTCTCCTACTTTCTCAGGCGGCCTCTACTTTGATAAACCATCTTTTCGGCTTCCTGGCACCAATCTAGATAAGTTTTCCATTCTTTCAGTCCCCCACGCCTTATAAGAAAAACAGTGGTTCTGTTGGGTAAGTACAAATATTTCCTAAATATCAAAAAGGAGATTTCATAAGTGGTTTTATGCAATCTTATATGCCTGACATGCCTTAGCTATGTTTCTCTTGGCCATCTTCTCCAACAGCAGTTGTCTAAGTCTCTGATATGTTGGCCAGGATTCCTCTCCTGTTACCGCTAAAAGGAGCCATTTAACATTCAGTGGAATTTCAATCGACAATACACAGGAAATTACTTTGGTGACAGTCCTCGAACAGGCCTGTGATTTTGGGCATTCCTACAGGATATGAAAATATGTACCTTCCTGTTCACATCCAATTTTGGCCATAATAGGCCAATAAATAATAGGAGCAGTGTAGGATTCTAAGTTGGTCGTGGCGGAACCTAACCCGAATGGCTATTTATTGAAATATGCCTCCACCCAGTCCTCTTCATCCAGATCCACATGATGTCCCATCCAAATCTCCATCAACTACACCAGTGGATCAGGGGAGTTGTTGACCAACTCACAATATATACCTGAAATCAAACAAACAGAGATACACTCAGAGAGGAGACAATCATCCAGAGGGAAAGCCTCAGGGAACTGTTCCCCTTCCAATACGTGCCTCCTCAGGGTGTGCCCCAGTTGTAGATATTTGTGTCTCTCCAACTTCCTCAATTTAAATTTCTTGCTTGAGGTTTCAAAGGATACATAAGCTTGGTCTCACCAGACATCTAACAGGTGTTCTATTCCTATGAGTTCCCATCCCAAAAACCCCTGTAGTCCACCTACCTCATGCAGCAAGTCGCAGTCCCAGAGTATGTTGTTTAGTCTGCTACTCCACCCCAGGAACTTCGTGGCCTCTCTCCAGATTCTACTGTTTGGGTATGTGGTGGCAATGCTAGCTCTTTCTTTCTTCAATACAGAATTGACTCATTACCCCTCTGACCCAACGCCGCCCAATCTACTGATACTCCGGTTCTTGCTGATCTGCAAACACCCAGTCATTGATCACAAGACGTTGTGTAGTCCAGTAGTATTTACTTAGGTCTGACATCATGATCCCCCTGTCGTAGACCCCCTTGTGGAGTTTAAAAGCACAATATGCGGTGCTCCCCTCTTCCATAACAATGTGCGTACTTCGTGTTCTATTTTCTGTAGGAAATCTTCGGGACCCTGTAAGACATATTCTGCAGCAGGTATATCAGGCGCCCGAGAGTCATCATCTTATATATTGCTGCTCTTCCCATCAAGGATAGTGGCAAAGTACCCCAATGCATGACATCCCCTTTCAGTCTTTTTAGTTGTTGGCTAAGATTTTTATGAATGAATTCCTGAGGGTCTAGGTGATGTGTATCTCTAAATATAAGAGCTTCCCCCCACCACAGGTACTGTACAAGACCGAGTGAGTCGGAAGTCATCTCCCAACAGTGGAAAAATCAATAATTTAGTCCAATTGATACTATAGCACAAGTAGCAAAAAAGCGAAAATTGCTGTTCCCAAAGATCTGCCTTTAGTTAACACCACAGCACTTAGTGCTGCGCTGAGCCTACTCTTAATGTACAGCCACCTAGTGGGGGACAGGAAAGGGTTCCATCCATTCCCTCCCCTAATACCCCAGCAGGTGCGGACCCTGAAGT
Source organism: Lissotriton vulgaris (assembly GCF_964263255.1). Lineage (NCBI taxonomy): Eukaryota > Metazoa > Chordata > Amphibia > Caudata > Salamandridae > Lissotriton > Lissotriton vulgaris. The sequence goes on from NC_141689.1 coordinate 383,369,381, forward strand.
AGATGGGATAACTAAAAATAATAAGGAATTTATAGAAGTGGTATGGGAGACTCTCAAAAAACTGCTGTCACCCCTAGATTTAAGACTTTCTAGGATTGAAAACAACTTGTTAGAAATGGAGAAGAGCATTATTGCTTTGGCCACTCTGGGGTTGAAAAGTCTTGAAAACCAGGGTATTACTGTTGCTGACCCAACGCCACAACCCATTGCACCCCAAACCAACCAAACTTCCTCTAATGTACTACCCATAATAAAGCCTGTCCCCAAACCGAGGACTGTTACGGTGGAGCAAGCTCGTGAAAAACCAAAGGTCCCTCCACGGGACTCTTCACGCCACCAGCAAAATCCCAAGCATAATATACCCAACAGGTCGACTCCTACTGAATCCCAAGTCCCTCTAGCAAAAGACAACTTTAGAGGTGGCTATATTGACCTCCCCCCAGAGGCAAACGACTATGCGGTTGTTCTGACGGGTGTTCCCATGATAGGTGACGGTCAATCTGAAAATCACTGGTCGCTCAAAAATAAAATAATGCACTGGCTAAACGTAAACAGACCAATCCCCAATGGTCAGAGAAGTCGTATATTAATGGTTCGCAGAACTCCCTGGGTAGGTCCAACGTTGAAATCCATCCCGGGAGACTGCGTAGTAGTGACCTTTGAAGATCCCCACACGGCGCATCACATTTGCATGTGGCCAAACAATGATGACTCCCTAGTTACACCTAAACCAGTATCCTTTTTCTATCCTCCTCGACCAAGTCGAAATCAGGGGGAAAACTGGACACTGGTCCAGCAACATCCATGGCTGAATAAGTCCCGTGGCCAGAAGGAGACCCTACTACATTGGAACGGTCTCTCTACTTACAACAGATTTGGGACTCTAGAGGAGGTGGATTGACTCCCAGTGCAACCAGCTAACCAACCTCGAACGGAAATCTTACCATTGCAGGGGCATGATTCCAAGGATTGCACTGGTTCTGAGTCTGTAACAAATAAAGCGGGACGACCAAATAGCCGGCGGTTTGTAGGGGAACCTTCCACATCTGATATAACTAAAGCTCCCGGCAGGGAAGATTGGCGGTACCTACCCTATATGTCCCACTCTGTAGCTACCTCTATCGAATCATCAGGTCCTACCTCTTCTGGCTGCCTTGTGACCCCTAACCAGCAAATTGAGCTACATGTGAGATCTCCTAAACTTGAGGATACGTTTGTTTCTCCTAGGCCTATTGCTTTTACCAATGCTTCTCCACCCGGTGACTCTGCCCTAAAAATCTTAAGTTGGAATGTGGCTGGTCTTGATCGCAATTTCGATAATCCTGAATGGAATGATTTCCTGGAACCATATCACATCTGTCTTCTCCAGGAAACCTGGTGCATGGAGCCAAGACACCGAGTGGGATTCTCTATCTTTTTTATCCCCGCTGCCCAGGAACAAGGCTCCAAAGGTCGCCCTTCAGGCGGCCTAATTATTTGGATCAATATTGCATTGGACTTCAGAACAAAAGTAAGAAACACCCAGTCACCTGATCTCCAGTGGTTAACGATAACCCACAAAGGGGGAAGAAGTTTGGAACTCTTTAATATCTACCTGAGGGGTGCCAAAGGTGGCGCATTCCATCTACCCTCTACAGGCCTAAACCACAATCTGGCCGCCTGCAGTGTGGACTCCTATGTAATGCTTGCAGGCGACTTCAATTGCTGTTTTGAACCCCTGGCCAGAGAAGACATCTTGGACACTTTTGAGGAGGATTCCAGGAGAGGCATTCCTATTCTTAGCCTTGACCCGATCCCTAAATGGTCGCAAAACGCCATTGAGATCAATGCTCTTTGCATGGAGCACAATTTGCGTGCAGCAAATGGGCGTTCCAAATCTGACCACACAGGTGCCCATACCTACAACAGACCAGGCCATACATCAAGGATTGATTTTGTGATGCTCAACTATAACCTCTGGCAATACCATCAAGACATGGAGGTTATAGTGTCAGGTGATAGTGATCACAACCCTCTATCACTAACTATCTCATCTCCTTGGCAGGGTGGAAACCAAGGCTCACCCGGCCATAAGTGGAAATCTACCCACGAACTAGCCCCTACAAACTGTAGTAGGCGCCTGAAGTGGGCGAAAGTTTCAGCCGATGAAACAAGGATGGCCCAAGCCGGGACTATTTTGGAAGGAGTAGAGTCTCGGATGGACACCTCAGAGCTAACTGATACTAAGATTCTACCCCTATACACTGAGACTGTATTGGCATTGAGTAATTTATTCATTGTTCCCCAATCTACTCGTAGGGGCCCCTCGAAACAAACAGCTAAGTGGTTTACAGGCAAATGTCGTGTAGCTAAGAGGGAACTTGTTGCCACATTAAAATCCAAAAATGCAGCTGATATCAGGGCCGCTAGAAAAATTTACAAAAAAACCTTATTTGAAGCCAAACAGGAATATGATTCTAATTTTTGGGGAGATCTAGTAGAGGCAAGCACCAGGAAGGATGCTAAGGGGTTCTGGGACCTATTAAGATCTAGGGAAAAGCCGATTGATCAGAAGCTCACTTGTAACATCCTAGGGGGCGCATGGTTTGACCATTTTCTGAAATTATATTCTGCCCCTTCCGATGCATTCCAGTCAGGGGACCCACCCATGGTCTTACTGCCTAATTCTATTTCTGCTCCCATGTGCCAGGACGAGCTATTTACCAGCTTGGATGTTGAAAGAGCAATCCAATGCATCGTCCCAAACAAAGCGGCAGGTCCTGATGGGATCCCAGGAGACCTAATCAAGAATTATCCATCTTCCTGGAGCAGATTAATTGCTTCCCTTTTGAACGAGGTACAACTGGGTGGTGCTTTTCCAGACTCCTGGAGGGGCGCTGAAGTTGTACCTATTTTTAAAAAAGGTTCTAGGGACGATCCAGCGAACTACCGGCCAATTAGCTTACTGGACTCTTCCCAAAAGGTGGCAGGAAAGGTGGTATTGGGCAGAATTATTCAGTGGGCCGATGAAAATAATATCCTGTCAGATCTTCAAGCGGGTTTCAGAACAGGAACAGGCACAATCGAGCAGACGTTCCGCCTTCTGATGATCTATTGGAAAGTGGTGGTGCTGGGAGTGGGCAGTCTGTACTTGGTCTTCATTGACTTGCGGACAGCGTTCGGCCTAGTACCACGAGCACTTTTATGGAACGTCCTCGATGGGTTAGGCCTCCCCCCCTACCTGCTCTCGCTCCTTGTAAAATTTCACGACAGGAATTTTGCCCAAATTAGATGGGGTACACAGGGAGAGAAAACATCTTGTATACCCGTGGACAGGGGCGTTCGGCAAGGGTGTGTGCTTGCCCCCACTCTGTTTTTTCTTTATATCAACGGAGTGGTGGAGCACTTACTTCAGCAACCATCAGACGCACCCACCCTGGCTGGAAGGAAAATTCCGACGCTCCTGTTCGCGGACGATACCCTCCTTATTTCGAAATCCCCAATGGGCATCCAATCGTTGCTCTCCAGCTTTAAGGCCTTTTGTGATGAAAGGGGTTTGGCCATAAATATAGGGAAAACCAAGTTTTTGGTTCTCAATCCGCCCAAAAAGTCTGTCTTTCCCCCGGTCCTAGATTCTGTTCCACTTGATCGCGTTAAAGAATTTGACTACCTGGGAATACGCATCAGTGACACCATGAGCTGGAAGGCACATCACCATAAAGTGTTCTTGACGCACAAAAGGGTGGCAGGTGCCTTGCTCAAGGAGCAGCGAGCCTCATCATTAAAACCTATTGGGGCGCCCCTGGACATCTATAGGGCAAGGGTTGTGAGCGCGGCACTTTACGGTGCCGAACTGTGGGGCACTCATAAAGTTGAGACTCTGGCTCACCTTGAGAATAACTTTCACAAAGATCTAATGGGTTTGCCCCACAGCACACCAACCATCCCACTGCTGCTTGATGCAGGCACCCGGGCTATCTGCGATCAAGCGAAACTACGCCCACTCCTGTTATGGTCCAGAATCTGGAACGTGCAGGAGCTTCGAAGTTATGCAGAAGCCCTGAATGACATTATGTCACTACCGGGCTCGCATAAGATCATCTGGCTCAGAGAAGTCAAAAAGTTGTTGCATAAACTAGGATTAGGAGAGGCTTGGGCCAACAAATCTGCACCCCCGAAACAACAGCTCAAGAAGGTCTATTGGGCATGGGTAGACAGTGAGAGGGTTCGCAGTACAACTCATTGCAAATCTGTATTACTGTTCTTGTCGATCAAAGAGTTACCGTTAAGGGAACCTTATTTGGATATTATCCAGAGCTCATGGGACAGATCACTATACATCAAGTTTAGGGTGGGGGTGCTTCCATTGTGTGAGTTTACGTCCACTTGGAGACCGCCGGCCCAAACCGTACCTTACTGCCCTTTTTGTGACCTAAGGACAGAGTCTGTGTCCCACATGTTGTTTGAGTGCAGTGTCTATGCAGCCCCGAGACGTAGGTGGTTGAAGCCCCTCTGCAGGTGTTTGGGTACTCGTTCTCATCTAGAAGCACTGCGCATTTTACGTACAGATGCTAGACCCTTCTTTTCTATTTGCATGGCAAAATTCTTGGGCTGGGCCTGGCGTCTCAGAGCTGCAAGGAAGCTGTTAATCCAGTGACCGAGCCTTCACATCTAATATGCTGCTATGAAATGTTCTTATGCTGATGATTGTTGTTCTAATGTTTTAATATGTATGAAATGCTTTTATGATATGATTTTTATCGAATAAAGCTTACTTACCACTATAGCACAAGTAGTTACTGAATAGGTCAAAGATATAGAGGATCCTGTTACTGGAGAGGGTGGGATTAGACAAGTATAATAGGATGTCATCCACTTAGCCTGAGATATGTTCCTCCCACTCCTGCTGCAGTGTATTCCCCACAGCAGTGGGTCTTGTCTCACCCAGGCTGCAAGTGGCTCATGAGACAAAGCAAATAGCATTGGAGAGAGGGGGCAGGCCTGTCTTATACCCTTGTGAAGGAAAAAAACTCTGGAGACCGTACCATTAACATTCACTCTGGCAAATGGCCCCTGATAGAGGAGCCTGAGCTAGTCTCAAGATTTCAGGTCCAAGCACAGCCTCGTCAGTTAAGCAAACGTATAGTTCTACTCTATACTGTCAAATGTCATTTTGGCATCAAAAGACATTATCACTGTCAGTTCTGTCTTGGGTTTCTTGGTTATATACAGCACTTTGAATAAGACGGGTGCTCCTATGGGGCCTAAAGCCCAACTCATCAGGGTGTATTATTGAAGTAATGACTGTTTGCAATCTGGTCGCCAAAACCTTAGCTAGTACCATAGTCTCCTACATTTAGCAGAGATAAAGGCCTGCAAGAGCTACAGTGCATATGCAGCTTGCCCTTCTTGTGTATTACTTCCATCATAGCTATCCTTTTATCTCTCTGCAATTGCCGCCCATCATGTGCCTCTTGCAACATGTTAAGCATGTGTGTGACCACCTTTTCAACCATCCTATTATATCATTCTAACGGTAGACCATTAGGCTCAAAAGCTTTCCCCGGTTGTAGGTCCCTCAATGCTGCAGTAAGTTTGTCATTCAGTCAGGTCAGATTCCAGCACCTCAGTGTGTGCAACGACAGTTCCTTCCGAAAGTCAGTGCAATCGGCTGTCATTCTAGTCGCAGTGGCCCTTTTCAGCACCTCATACAAGGTGGCAAATGTATCTGCAATGGCCGAGCTCGCTTCTGGAGTGCTCCCATATCATCTCTAATCTCTAGGACCCAGGACCTGTCTCAGTCTCTTTTATCAATCCAGGCCAGTAGCTTGCTGGCCTTGATTCCAGCATTGTATAGCTGGCCCTGTGCCACCACTACATGACTCTGCGCACCATGTTCAGCTAGGTCTTTAAGGCCATGCTGATTGAGGCATAGTTAATGCCTAAACCTTTCCATTCCCCCAGCACGAGCCCCCACTTCCAAGGCCATTATATAGCTTTCGATCTTAGTACACTTTAGTTGATGCTCTTTCTTATTACCTCCTATCAGCACCTGGGCCTGTCCCCTCATAACTGTATTGAATGCCTCCCACGAACCCACATTGAGTGCACAGTCTCGATATTTTCAGTAAAGTACAGCTCTGCCCCCAGCTTCTTCATAAGGCCTCTATCTTTCAGGAGCCATGGGTCGATCTTCAGGGTCATAAAAAAATACCTAGTAGGCCCCTGTAGTGTAATTCCTAGTTGGGAGTCGTCGGAGATACTCCTTGCATAATGCATGACCTTTCTCAATCTACAAGCATGCAAGTGGTGTGTTTATATATAGTCCAGACTGGAGAAACTGCTTTGTGGTGCCGAATAAAATGGATTTTGCCTCTTTTGCGGGTGTTGTAGCCTCCAGAGGTCCACCATTTCCAACTCCTCCGCAAAGTGCCACAAAAGCCCCACTCACTTTCATCCAACAACTTTCCATTGTTGAATTTATCATAACTAGTACAGAAAATAAGTTATAGAACTTTCTTTCTATGAGCCAAAATCCAGTCTTCTAGCTGCCTCTCCTGATTGGCCAGCCTTGGCAGGCTAAGCCAAACTGCTTTGATGAGGTGATAAGTGGCCTACATAGAGACAGAGGTTACCTGGTCAGAGGAGCTCTGCAGCTGCAGGGAACAGGCCAGGATGGGGGTTGGGTAAACAAACTGGTCTTCAAAGAGAGCAGGACAGTAAGGAATGCCAGCCAGGCTTACCCCCTCTTCCTATAGCCCCCAGCCAGATGGAAGCCCCTCGATGGAAATTTGCAGGAAGTCTGGGAGTTGAGTGTTAAGGGACATGAGCCACATCAGTGGGTTGGCTTAGCAATATCTTCTCCCCAAGGAGAGAATTTCTCCATCTTGAATTTAATAGCACTGTGCTTTATGGTACAAGTATATGCCATGCTTTGGAGGAAGCTATCATGCTTTTGGGTGGCATCCTGTACTGTATTGGTCATGGGTCCCCCCTGCTTGTTGCCAGCAAGCCACTGGATAGATATATGAGAGCTCTTTCAGAACCATGATCTACACCCCCAAAGGTTTGCTCTCTGCAGGACTGCACCTGCTGCACACTTGCCTTGTTTCAGAAAGGATTAATGAGTGGGTCCCGGAAAGTGAACAGAGCTTACCTGCACCATCTCCCCCAAGGAGTCCTGAGCCTGGAGTGCAACCAGTGGACTTTTGGCTAGGTGCATTGTTGGAATTGTACTCCCAAACTTCCAAGGACCATCTAAGAGCTTCTAGACCCTTGGATTTGTAGTTTTGGACATGTTGAGCCCTCAAGAGGAACTCCAGAAAGAAGTTGCAGAAGTCTGTAGAAGTTTGAAGCAACTTTTGGAAAAAGCTCTAGAAGGTGACCCATCGACTAGAGTCAAACCACTGTCATCGAACCACTACCCGGCCTGGATTTCCGGTTCATCCCTCCGAAAGCTCAGGAGCTCAGGACTCCCAGGATTTCCCTGAAGCCTCGTGCTGAGAAAAGCTGCCGTCATTGACTCAGATCCCACCCTGTAGAGGCGCCTTGCTCGACGAAGAGAGAAAATCCTCCTGAAAAGTTTCTGGGTGTGAAGGTAAAATTCTGACCAACCCCTCCCACCAGGGCTCCATCACATTCGGCCTCAAACTTTGACTGTGTCCTGTCAAGTGTGACCAGATGTCCCAAGTTATCGATATATGTTTTAGGCACTAGTTTATTCTTTAAAAAATCATGTATCCAATTCCCTATATTGGATTCTATTTGTTTTGGTGTGATTTTTATCATAAAAATATTTCATATTGTTATAAATTGGTAGTGGATTTTTATTGTACATTGTGTCTTACCTATTTAATGTATTGATATTTTTCAATGCTTTACAGATCTCTCTCCTAAGTTAAGCTTGCCTGCTCGGTGCCTACTACCAAGGTTTGAGCAAGGGAATAATTTATAGAGACCTCGATTTGAGCTTATATTGAGATGGTGGCCTTATTGGTAGTGGTAGGTGCATACTTACCTCTACTGAAGATCCACTTTCCAACATAAGCCCATTGTGCCATTGCATTTGATTTAAGATTGTGCTGTGTGTGGTGCAGAATGTCACACATGCAACATCATTTTTTAGAAGAAAATTAGCATCCATCTTCAAGGCATCTCAGAAAAAATATTCCGAATTGTTTTATCCTAAGTGCAGTGCCAGTAGCAGAAATACCACTACAGACAGCATTGCCTAAGCCAGCTTCTTCTCATTTATTTCTATTTTTCATGTGAGAGTTATGGTGGGCATAGTGCCATTGGCTTCCTCTGCACTGGCACCCTGATAAGTATTTCTGGGCACATCACCAGTGCTTGTTGCAAAATGCTTAGTCAGATATTAATGTGGAATAGCTCCTCTGATCCTGGATGTGGTCAGCAAGTTAAAACAAGACAAGATAAGCTTCACATTTATCAGACCTTTAAAGTGACGTAGAACTGCAACAAAAAAACTAATGTCAGAGGCCTCATGGCATTTTTTATTGGATGAACCAGAAAGTCAGTGCACATGTTTATTTTTCACCCATAATTCATTCATTCACTGTCATTGAAGTATCTGTGGCACAGAAAATACATAAAACTGTTTTTGAAAATAATGTCATGCTGATTCTCCTCAGAGAACAATCCTTATCTCAGAGACCTGTATTCTTGTATGACTATGGAAACTGAATGGCCCTCGCATGAGATATGGATGCCTTGGCTGCACTTGCTCCTGAGGATATGAAAGCTTTTCTGAAGATGTGTTGATCTTCAGAGGAGGTCAAAGAATCCCAGAGGTTGTCTATTTGGTAGGAGAACAATGTTCAGCAATTTAGTGACTATCAGAGCAAGTCAGAATGGTACTAAATAAATTTGGAGGTTAAGAAAACGCAGTTTATTCTGTGAATGCCCTTATGGTTTTAGAGACTTTGTGATCATTGCATGCTGTCTTAACCTTACAGTTTCTAAGGAAGGTATATAAAAGACAGAGCACAGCTAGAGCACCAGAGAGATGTGCCATTGGCCTTTTAATGAGTGCGTGCAGAATGTGACATATAAAGTTTGGATTCGTATTTCTTCTTTGATTGTGTTTTTTTCTTTGATTGTACTTTTCTCTTTTGTGCTTCTTTTTCTAATTGTGGCTTTCTCTTGGTTGTGCTTAATTTTGTTATGCCTTGCTCTTTCATTGTGCTTTTCTCTATTGTGCTATTCTCTCTGATTGGGCTTATATTTTTGTGCGTTCCCAATCGCTGCTGCCCTCCCATTTTTCTCGCCTCCTGCCAAGCTCCTCCTTTCCCGATTGTTGCTGATAGTTCTCCTGCCTCCCACCATGCCCTGCTCACTTCTTCCTAGCGCCCCTCCCAGGACCTACTTAATGGAGGCCGCAGCATGGCCGTGAAGGGGATGTGTGCAGTGGGCATGCCAGAGGCAAGCCGTCTTTACCTGTCCATGCCTGAACCACGACCATCGCCATGACCACTGGCTTCCAGCTCACCCATAGGTACGATGCCACTGTCCTCCATGGCCTGAACACCGGATGCCCCAGCAAACACTTCTGCCATGCCACACTGCACTCTATGGTAAGGCTGTTTTCCTGCACCAGCTGCATCTTCTCCTGCATCATCACAACCACCGTTGTCTCAGGGCACCACACTGACTTCTCCCCACACCACACCAGAAGCGTCCCACAGACTCCACTGCCTACCCCTCAAGACGTGCTATATTTATAAGCACTCTACCAAGTTATGGGCCCTCATTGTCACCATCGTACCAGACATAATCTTCCTCACTGAGACCTGACTCAACCCTTCATCTGCCCCTGACATCTCCACAGCCATTCCAGATAAATATGACATAATTCACCAGGACTGCATCAACAACCCGTGAGGAGGATCAGCCATCCTCCACAAAGAGACCGTACAGTGCATCACAACCACAGATATTACGACCACCCCCATTGAACACCTCAACTGCAAGCTCCACACAGATGATAATCAAATCATCAGAGGCACCCTTACATACTGACTCCAGTTTCCGCACTCCAGCTTCTGCAGCACTATTGCAGAGTTCATGCACCACTCGCTCTGGACTTCAAAGACTACATCTTTCTCAGCGACCTCAACTTCCACCTTGACCACCCTAATAACAATTCGGACTGACTCAAATCATTTGTGACCCCAAGCACATCACAGGACACATGCTGGGCCCCATTTTCACCTCCAGCATTTGCTTCAATAAACAGACACATAACAGAACTCACATAGACTGATCACCTCATCATCCAATTCAGCATCACCATCCCCCACACCATCATCACCAAGATGGCTAGTACCCCCCACCACAGCTGGAGCAAAATTGCACAGACCGGCTTGATGGTTGTCCTCAACACATCCAACCCAGCTGTTGCCCCCAACCTGGTACAGGGAATTCAGAACTTCAACACCTGGATCACCAACTGTGCCAACAGGATCACGCCTATCAAGAGCAACAATCACAGAAGATCCTCCAAAAATTCAAGTTGATACACCCAAGAACTCAGAACATCTAAACATGATAGCAAACAGCTAAAGAAATGGTGTGCCAGGGGAGATACCCCGACAGGGCAGCAACAGCCTTCAAGACCTCCCTCACCCATTACCAACACATTATGAGGGCAACAAAGAAGACAGCCCTAGTCAGAGGCATCAAAACCAGGTAAGGGGTTCACTAACCCAATGCCAGAGAAAGCAACATCAAACCCTCACAAGATCACTGAGACAAATTTGCCAACTTCTTCCATACAGGAACCTCAAACCCCAACCCACAGCCACAGACTTCCGCAACTGATTCGCCCTCATCGCAGCCGACACAAACCTCAGACTGACCACCTGGAACCTGCTCTCCATTCAGGACACTACCTTCATCATGAAATCTATCCACTCTAGAGCTCCCATTGACCCATACCCACACCACATTTTCAACCTCAGAAATCAAAGTATCGGCCATGATATCACCACCCTTCTCAACACCTCAATCACCACTGCAACATTTCCTGGTGCCTGGAAACATGCCAAAGTCAGACCACTACTCAGAAAACCCTCCAGAAATCCAAGCAAACTCAAAAACTACCAGCCTATCTCTTTACCTCTACTCCCAGTAAAGTACTGGAAAAGACTAGGACCTGGCAACTCATTAGACGACTGGAGTAGAACTAGCTAATCAATTCCTCCCAATCAGGTTTCTGCAGCAATCACAGCACCAAGACCGCCCTGATCTTAGACAACAACGACATTTAAACCCTCCTTGACTGAGGAGAAACAACAACTCTGATTCTCCTTGGTTTCTCCACATATTTCAACACTGTATCCCACCACATGCTGATCAAAATACTCCACCACATCGGCATCTAAGAGTACATGCTCAGATGGATCACCTCCTTCTTCAATGGAAGGACACAGAGAATCTGCCTACCACCTTTTACCTCTGAACCTAAGAATGTAAACTGTAGTGTCTCTCAGTGCTCATCCCTCAGCCCTATTCTCTTCAACGCTTACATGACCCTACTGGACAACATTGTCAGACCTCACAGTCTCAGCATAATATCTACGCAGATGATACCTAACTCATTATCTCCCTCACCAGTGACCCTATCACCACTAGGACTAACGTTGCCACCTACATGAAGAACAACTGTCTGAAGCTGAACATAGAGAAGATTGAAGTACTGATCTTTGTCAACAACAGCAACCCCTGGAATGACTCTCAGACCAGCCTACCATGCCAGCAACCTCACAATAATCATTGATAACAAGCTCACCATGAAGTCAAAGATCAACATTATCATCTCTGCCTGCTTCCTCACTCTGTGCATGCTACGAATGATCTTCAAATGGCTACCCCTGTACACAGGACGCACCATGACACATGCCCTCATCACCAGCAGAAAGGCCTCTGGCAATGCTCTCTACATAGGAATCACCACACACCTCCATTGAAGAATTCAAACCATACAGAATGTCACATCAATACTCACCCTTGACCTCCCCAGATGAACCCACATCACACCCCACCTGAGGCTACTCCACTGGCTCAACGTATAGAAGAGATACCAATTTGAGCTGCTGAACCACACACAAGGATCTACACACCCAAGGCCTCGCCTACATTAACCACTACCTGAACTTCCAACTACAGTTGAGAAGATTTCACTCCACCTCCCTATTACTCATCCACCAAAAAAGCAGAAGTGGAGGATGGTACTTCTCCTACATCAAAGCTTAAGCCTGCAACAGCCACCCCATGCAGCTCTGTACCATCACCTCTCTTCTGGAATTTGGAAGGGGTCTCTAGACCTGGCTGTTTGACTAGGCCTCCAGGATCTGCAAGTGTCTCGATACCCTATTGGGTGATTAGCAGTGCTATAGAAATACTGAGTGATTGATTGATTGATATTCCAGTCAAATGAATGACGAAGCTATGGTAGCTGTGATACAGTGAGCAACAGACATAAAAAGTCCTAAAAAATAATTTGGGACGGACATAAAAGAGCCTTGGAAAATACTTTTGGACAATATTGGAGATTTGCTGTTGTAGAGATGAAAGTGTTAATTGTTTATGACTTTGGGTGCAGCCCGGCAGATCTCAAGCCCCATTTGCCAGGCAATATAGTCTGTAAAATGAGGAACTTTTTGATGGCAAGACAGGAGGCTAGACAGGAGGCTAGCATTATGAATAGTGCTTTTATTTACCACTTCTGAGCAGCAAAAACTTCAAAGAGTCCTCAGGATAAACTTAAACATCAAACAATAGAAAGAGTACTTTAAGGTCCCATATAATCCTGTCATCCACCATTTTCTCCCTCTTTTGTTTGTGTCTTCTGAGTAGATACGTATTCTATGTGATTTGTGTAATTTTAGTTAGAGAGTATAGAGAGTTTGTTTCTCCTAAAGGAGCAAATGTATGGGCCAAGTGTGTTGTTGATAAAGAGGATTATCTGTATGTAAATATACTTGAATGTTTCTTAATTTAGGATATTATTTGAGTAGCCAGTTAAAACTTAAGTGGGTAGTAAATGGGTTTCTTATTAGGGAGATGTGAAGAATGGAGCCAGGAAACCCTTGTAGGTAATTATGGGAGTTTATTAAGATAAGAGACACGGCTGCGTGTCTCAACTAAATGGGGCCAGAGAGCAACTGCCTGTCATGGAATCTGCTCCGTCACTCTAAGACGCGTCACCACAGGAGAGACCACATTTCTATTGCTTTTTCGTGGTAAAGATGAGTATTCTGTTATGTGTTGGCAGATTTAATATGTTTTTAAGGAGACACGAGAAGGCAGACCTGCTTACCGTAAATTGCGTGTGACTTCTCTGCAGTAAGGTGTGCAAGGCTTTACTGCAAGGCCTCTCCATAGCAGGGATTGCGAGGGTTTGGCTACCGTCTAGCGGCCATCTTCTATCTGGGCGTCATCTGGATTAGTGCGTAATTTGCATAAAGCGAGCTGGGAGCCTCGTAGTTCAGAAGTGGCTGGAGGCAGCTCTCATCTGGTGTGCAGATAAGCGCTTTCTGTAATATTTTTTAAATATGGTCAAAATGAAAAGAAAATCTTCTTTGGGAGTTTTTTAAATAAGTGAGACTACGACGGCAAGCATCATTTTAGATTGGGCCTCCTTTTAATGTGATGTTCTCGATTTTTTTTCTACAGGCAATTGGGCATGTTGCTTAACCTCTATTACGTTCACAGTTATCGGAGTGTGTATCATGTTATCGGAGTGCTTGTCTTTTGTGAGGAATTTCTTAGGTCTTTGGGTAGTAGAAAGTGTTTTTTTAGAAAGAAGTGTAGGAGTCGTTTAAGTTTGTGATGGACTTACATTCAGCCATGACTGAAAAGGAGAACAGTACTGAGGCACCGGAGACCATTATTAAAAAATATATATATTTAGTAAAATAGGAGTTTATTCCAAGAATCTGTGAGATCAGCCATGTCCATCAGGAAAAGGAATCATGCTGATGAGGAAGATGAGTATTTTACGATATCAGAGGGCGAGGAAAGAGCTGACAGAGGACCGGGGGCAATTGCTCTTGGAAAAGAAAGCATCTGGAACACAGTGCTGAAGGAAGAGGAGTCCTAAGTGACTCGCTAAGAGTGGTTGTTCGTGGCAACACTTTTGATGGGCAGAATATCCCTGTGGATGGATTGAATTTTTTTTATTTAAATGAGTACATATTTGATTTGAATTATAAAATTGATTTGGAGGAGGATTTTGGCTGAAGTGAGAATAGCAGGAGCAAAGGTAACAAAACTGTGGTAGATCCACTTGGTCAAAAGTTGCTTGACCCTAAATAGGTACGTCACCCTAGGGGATCTTACTAGTGGCTTATGAGTCATATGGCACACTACATTAGGCATTGGATTCAGAGACCTCTGGACACAGGGGAACGTAATGTAATGTGATGAGAGCAATGTGCTCACACCCTGTTATCAGGGATTATGATTCGTTTGTCTCTGAATCCAGACCAGGAGTTAATTATTTACATGTTTCCGCTAGGTAGAGATCAAAGGAAAGGTCCAATCTCTTCAGCAATTTGAAGACAAATTCCTCGACACACTGAGGTCTCTTGCAAGAATGTTTAACATGGTGGAATTGCAAATGCAATGCAAATGAGGGGCTGATTGCTGAAAGGCATAATGTAATTTTGCTTTGCATAATCCTGAAACTGGGGGAATTTGCTTGCAAAGAGTCCAGTGAGAATCCCAAAGGCATGCTTTTTGGTGAAGGTTTAAGCAAAGCCTTGGACAAGTATGTGCATAAATTTAGGGAAATATGTAGGTGGTCCATTACCGGTCGGTAACGGCCAAAATTAGCGAATTTCAGCCGTTACTGACCGATTACCGATTTCTTAAATACCGATTCGGTAAATTACCGAATTCCTAATGTAAGGAGCACTTAAATGAGTGCTTATCCCATGTTAGGATTTGTTATTTACCACCAACTACCAAGTTGGTGGTAAATAACGAGAAAAAAAAACAAAAAGCAATTTAGGGCATGTATGTCTGCAACATGTGCACCCATAAACAATTGAGGGGTGCAACAGGGTGTCAAAGTGACACCCTGCCACCCTTCAATGTTTTCCCCCTTTTACCGAATCGGTATTTACAGATTCTGTAATTGTCATTCATTCCTATGGGCCACGAGGCCCATAGGAATGAATGTCAATTACGGAATCGGTAAATACCGATTCGGTAAATACCGATTCAGTAATTTTTACCGAATTTTTATCTACATAGCATTTACCGATTCGTAAATACCGAATCGGTAAAATTCCGTATTTACAAATCTGTAAATACTATTTACCTACATCTAGGCTTACTGTGTTGGACAAAGCTCACTTTAATATGTGCAAGGTGTTTGGTGGAGATAGTAGTTTTTATGGCAGGCTGGCAGAAGAGGGCAACCTCCTGGATGTAGCTACCATAAGACCCAAGGAAATAACAGGACATTCTACAGAGGAACCCAAAGTCAGTATAGAATCTATCCTCAAAGAGTAAGGGGGTTCAGATGTAGAGGTGCACATGCCAGAGGACAATCATGTGCAGCAAGGTTGTGACATTTTGTAGAAGTATAGAAAGGAATTACAAAAGATCCATGGGTTTTGTAGACTGTTCCGGTTTACGCAAAATAGTTCAATACTATGCCTGTGCAAAGACAAGAACCAAGAGAGCTTTGCTTCAACAAAGATCAGCTAAACATAGTGATGGAAGAAGAGTGTGTTACAAAAAGGAGCAACTATAGAGGTAGACGAAAATCAGATTGTTTTTATGAGTGCAGCATTTCTTATTGATAAGAGTGACAAGGGATGGTGACCTGCTATCAATTTTGAGGGATCTAAGTTATTATGTGACATACAGACATTTCAAGATGGAGGATATTCATCTGTTGAGAGATGATCTACAGGATTCAGATTGGTTGGTAAAGATGGATCTGAAAGATGTGTAATTTACAATTCCAGTGTCAGAGGAGAGTCAGAAGTATCTTCAGTTCAGTTGGAAAGGTCATTTTTGCCAGTTTATTTGTCTACCATTTGGATTGTTGTCAGCCCTGTTGTGTTTCACGAAGGTGATGAGATTGGTAGTTGTTTTTTTGAGAGTGAGAGGAAATGGTATGATTGTGCACCGATCTTCTAATAGTGAATCAGGGTGTGTCTTTGTTAAAGTCGCAATGGGAAACAGTGAAAGTCCTGTTGGAATCTTTGAGTTTACTCATAAACATGGGGAAGTCAGTTGTAGAACCTTCTCAATGTTCGCGGTTTTTAGGCTTTGTGGTGAACACGGTCCAAGAACATTTATTGTTACCAAAAAATAAAATAAGGAAATTAAGACAGGAAATGAAGTCTCTGCTGAGGCACCAGGTGGTGAAGTTGAGAAATTTGGCAAGGATAATAGGTCTTGTATTTTCTTCTATACAGGCAGTATTTCCAGGGCCTTTGTACTACAGGGCTTTGCAATGGTTAAAGAACTCAATCAATCAATCAATCAATTAGGGTTTTTATAAAGAGCGCTACTCACCCGTGATGGTCTCAAAGGGGCGGAAGGGGGGAGTGCAGCTCCGGTTTAGTCGAAGAGCCAGGTTTTGAGGTTCTTCCTGAAGGTGTGTAGGGTGGGGAACCACCTGATATTAAATGGGACCTCGTTCCATGTCTTGGCCGCGACATAGGAGAAGGCTCTTCCACCCACTCTGTTTCTATGGATGCGCGGGTCTCTGCTAGGGCGAGGGCGGCGGAGCGGAGGTTCCTTTTGGGTATGTGGAAGGAGACGATCTTGTTGAAGTATTTGGTTACGATGTTGCAGAGGGATTTGTAGGCATGGGTGAGCAGTTTGAAGGTTACCCTCTTCTCGACCGGGAGCCAGGGAAGGTCTCGTAGGTGCTGGGTCATGTGTTTGTGCCGTGGGGTCCCGAGGACGAGTCTGGCTGCAGTGTTCTGGATGGTTTGGAGCTTGTGTAGGAGAGTTCTATTGATTCTGGCATAGAGGGCGTTGCCGCAGTCCAGTCTGCTAGTTAGTCGTGCCTGGGTGATGGTCTTTCTGTATTCAGGGGGTATCCATTTGAAAGTCTTGCGGAGGATGCAAAGGCAGTTGAAACTGGTGGAGGCGACGGAGTTGATCTGTCGGGTCATGGAGAGGGAGGAGTCAAGGATGATGCTGAGGTTCCAAGCATGGTCTATAGGGCCTAGTGGACTCCCGAGGGCTGGAGGGCCACCAGGAGTTGTCCCAGGCAGAGGTGGAGGGTCCGAGGTTGAGGACCTCAGTCTTCTCTGAGTTGAGCTTCAGATGGCTATTGTCTTTGTGAGGGAGAGGATGAGCTGGGTGTCATCTGCATATGATACTATGCTGAGCCCATGCTGTCTGCCGATGGCGGTGAGGGGGGCCATGTAGATGTTGAAGAGGGTGGAGCGTGGAGCTGTGCGATTATCCTTGGGTATGCTGCAGTTGATCTCTGTGGGTTTGGAGAGGAAGGGAGGGAATCTAATCTTCTGGGTTCTGCCAGAGCGAAAGGATTTTATCCTGTTGAGGGCAGTTCCCCGTATCCCGGCGTCGTGAAGTCTGGCTGCGAGAGTGTGATGTGAGACGGTGTTGAAGGCTGCAGAGAGGTCTAGTAGGATGAGTGCCGCAGTGTGGCCCTGGTCGAGTAGCATACATAAACAACAGGGGTATACCCAAATCACCCTTTAACACCTGGGTATGGGACGCAGTTTTATACAATAGAAAAATTTTATAAAGGAAACAATGCTAAACACTTTTCCGAGTCGAGCACATTTAATTACCCTCTCAGCAATAATCATTATTCATAGCGAACATATCAAAATCAGTATAACACACATACAGGCAGTGACGCCTATTCAAGGCGAAACAATTGACATCAATTACAATAGGTTTTAGATTACAATAAAAAACAAACATGATACAAATAACAATAACCCTAACAAAATTATGCACACAAGTGTCCCCCTATACTTCCTATAGTGCCCTATTGCCTACAGTATTAGGGCACTATAGGTGCAAAATTTGTGCGGCATGCCCCCAGATAAAAGATTTTAAATTTGATGAGATACACAATAAACAGCATAAACAACTTTGTTTAGCAAATTGCAACCCAAAAGATGTAGTGTATTTTGTGACCTGCCCGTGTGAGAAAACATACATCGGCAGACGACACAGGCAGCTAAAATGCGAATATTACAGCACAAGTCGTGCATACGATGCAAGACCATAGGGGCCCCTATAGTCCAACATTTCATTAAAAAGGGTCATGGGAAGGATGAATTGGAATGGTCTATCCTGGCGCTGGTGAAGGCGCCGAATAAAACAGTCCTACAAAGCAATCTGATGGAAATGGTAAAAAACAGGGAGGTATAGATGGTGTACTATAATGAGTCACTGTCTACAGGGTCGACATGTTTCAGAAGCCAACCCCTGCTTTCTTCTTCAGGACCAAAAAGAACGATCCCTACGTCACCTAAGTCGGTTATATGATAATATTGTTGAACATATGCCTGACGATCAAAAGTACTGTTCTCTGTATGCCTCACTAGGCCGATCAAAAATATATAACAATTGTATTTGTTAGCAAATCTCTGCAAGAGAAAACCACAAGGAATAAACAAAATAGCTCATTATTTATCAAACTTTGTATTCACCATCATGTGGAAATATCGTGGTGACTACCAAAGTGATTTATTTCTCTTGTCAGACATAACATTTTTCATGCCACAAGTGGGTATTGTGCAGCCCAAAAGTGAATCTCACTCCCTTGCTGGAATCAAAAAGAATGATAAGAAAAGGCAGTAGAATCTTTGTGTTGTATAACAGTATTAAGAGGAGGACGATTCTACCTCTTCCCTCTTCACTCCCCCATTTGATTTCTTGAATATGGAGGAGTTTGAAGTAAGCCTGGGTGGTAAACTCTTCTCTGCACACGGAGTTTGCAGTTTTTAACACTCCACTCCATGTCTTGGAGCAGAGTTATTTTCTCGCTCGCGCTTGTCAATATCAAGTTGGTTAGTGCTAGTGAGGAAAATACACCTCCCAGTGAGATTTCTCAACGCAGGTGATCAGATTTCTGAATGTGAGTAGTTGCTTATGCTCACGACCGTTCAGGTTGAGAAACCGTCCGTTCGCGTTGAGGAAGCTGCTGCCCGAGTAGAAAATCTACTTGTCTGGCAGAAAGGAAGCAGCGCCCGCTAGAGCTGTGCATGGTGCTGTTCGCAATAATTTCACAGCACGGACAAACACCCGGCACGGAAAATTACAGTGAAGATCATTTTTCGAGCACATTCCGCCACTTGCGGAGCTGTGCGTAGCGAGGCAGAGGTTTTTTTTCACTCGTCAACTCTGCTCAGGCTTAGTTTGGAGTAAGAATTGACAGATAAAACAAATATGTTATTTTGAGATGAGAGTAGGGGGTTTTGCTGTGCAAAGTTTCAAGTCTCTGTTCCAAGGTTGTTCAGTTCTTCTCAAAATGGATAATTAATATCAGTCAAATAAATAAACAAGCTGGCTGGAAGCAGATCAAGAAATTTGCCAGAGGTAACCAAAGACATTTGGGAGGTTTGCCTGAAACACAGAATTGCTTTGCAAGCTTAGTCTTTGCCAGGAGAGCAGAATGTTGTAGCTGCTTGGAATTCAATGAATTTAGTAGACTTCAGCGACTGGATACAGGAACCATGGTCACTGATGCATTTATTTAGAACTGCAAGGAAGTGAGGGAATTTGTGTCTCCTCCATTTGCTATGATTCAGAGAGTAATGATACAGGTGTAGTGGCAGGTCTGTCAGATAGTGTTGGTGACTCCTTTTTGGAGCTCTCAGGCGTGGTTCCTTTCAGTCTTGGAGCTGGTGATGGAAAAGCCTTTTTTTAGGCAGAGCTTACAGTGGAATGTTGGTAAGAGAAGAGGTGATAGAATTTGAATGTATTACATTTGCATAGTTACTTAAAGCCATTGCAATACGAGTTTCAGATAATACAATAAAATCATGATAAGATAAAATTACACATTTCCAAAAACTCATAGGTCCTTAAAAGGTTAAAACCGTTAAATTGCTGTCAGGTAAAAATTGCTTTGTTCTTCATACACAAAGTTCTCAATGTAATTTATGCGTTCTGCCCGGCTACATACTCTGTCTGGGCGGTACTACTATCCAAAAGGAGACGTTATTGAGAACCCTGTCCAAGTGCGCATATGGAGATTTCCCAGGTCCTTCTTAATGGTGGCAGTCTCGTATCATATTTAGGAGTGCGCACAGTATCGCAGCTTCCCCTTGGCCTAGGTGGAATTTAAGCTTTCAGTGGCATTTTTGAATCTAGGAATCTCACTAGTCTGCAGTTTATTTGAGGCGTTGATGGGTCAAAGCATGCCAAGACTGCTTGTCTCCTTGAGCGAATATTCCTTTGGTTTAAGGGGACTCTTAGCAGCTGTCTCCTTTCCTGTGTCAGCTCCTTGCAGGAGCATAGTAAATGGGTAATATCATCCTGGCTAGTATTGCACAGACTACAAGATATTTGAGATGGCTCCCTCTTCCATGGCGGAAGGTTCTGAGTGCACGGGATCAGGCCAAGGCAAAATTTTAAGAATCTTAGTTTCTGTGGTTTCGAGTAGCCCAGATTGAAATATTTATGAGGGGCCAAGGCTTTGTAGTTGTTCAAAGTCATCCAGGCATGCGATCTTACTGAAAAAGCTGCTTTGTCTTACACCAAAGCCAGCTTTTTCAAGGATTTCCACACTAATTTCTTGAAAGCTGAATGGTGGATCTACATGTTCCAAATGGCCAAGAGTCCAGTGCATGCTAGAGCCTCCTGAAGATAGCATCTTGCAGGTGAATCCTCCCTCTGCTGAAGATCTTGCCATAGAAGGTTATTTAGAGTTTTGAGAGCCGATAGTCTAATTTTGTTCCAGCAGTTGATATATGCGCCATATCTGGCCCATGATTGCTTCAGCAGGCCAAATCCCAGTCTAATTTGCGCCAGGGAAGTGTAGTTTGGGAGGTTAAAGGTGGTTCTGTATGCTTTTACTAAGGTTATGTCCAGCAGTTTTGCATCTTTCTCTCTTAAGGCTTCACTACCATAAGTAATTGTGGGAAGAATTTTGGCCTGTGCTACTTTTAGTAGGGGGCTTAATGTTGGGCCCAGTAGTTTAGATGTTAAAGCTTTTCATGGTTAATGCTAGCACCAGCCCCATTCTTTTAATCTCCTCTAGGTGTCGGACAAATGATCCTTCCTTATCAATGTAAAGACCTAGGTACTTATAGACTCCTGCTGAGTCTATACGTGTGCTGCCCAACCTCCAGCTTCTCTTTGGCTTCCTTTTATTGTTAATTGACATAGTTCTGGTTTTCTTTAAGTTGATTGACAACTTATTTCCTTCAGCGTAGTCCTGCATGCTTGTGAGAAGATGTTGCAAGCCTACTTCTGTATGGCTGAGCAAGATTACGTTGTCTGCATAAAGGAGATTGGACAGAGTTGTGCCCCCCCATCCTGGGTGCGTGAGAGTTGCTGGTGTTGAGTAATTGCGGGAGGTCTGCCATAAATAAATTGAACAACATTGGTGCCAGCACGCAACCTTATTTGAGGCCCTTCGTTGTATTTACTTTCCTTGTCAAATGCATCCCTATGCCAAGTTTTACCTGTACCCAGGTATCAGTGTGGAGGAGCATTAGCATTTTTAAGAGAGCATTTGGGATCCCCCAGTTTGCCATCTTCGCCCATAGCCTTGATCTGTCCACATTATCGAAGGCGGCACTAAAATCGATAAAACAAAGGTGCAGCTGCATTTTTTCGAGATTGTGGCATCTATGAGCAGAGATAATGTTAAGATGTTAGTTGTGCCAGTTTCCTTACGAAAGCCTGTCTGATTTAATGGAATTATGTTGTTCATGTCCGCCCAGGCTGTAAGCTCTTCCAGCAGCGTGCCCGCAAAGTATTTAGCCTCATTATCAGTTAGTGCCACCAGCCGATAATTGCCAGGCGAGGCCTTCTCGCCACTTTTGTGGATAGGAACGATTGTGGAGCCTTACCATGAATCAGGGATGACGCCCTGTTGTCTGACTTCCAGGAATATTGGATGAAGTATTCTTGCCCCCTCTGATGCTCTCTGTTTAAACAGAGAGGGTGGGATTCCATTCGGGCCTGGTGCCCCTTCCCTTCTTCCCTTTATGATCTGCTGCTTGATTGACAGGTATGCAGCTTCATCTGTCGCTTCCTCTGGAAGTTGATTTACAATAGAGGATGAATATGAGACTCTGGCGTTTGATACATTCTCTGCATTAGGGTCAGTTGGAGATGCCCTGTTCTGGTCCTGGAGAAGGGAGCCTGCTGTAAGGTTGTTGAAGTGAGTGTGCAGATAATTGGCCCAAGTTTCCTCTAATATGTGTGATAGAATTCCCCCACGTTGATGATTACATTCACCATTTTCCAGAAGCAAGCGCTGTAATTTTGTTTTATATTTTGAAGAAGTTTGGCCCAGATTTCATCTTCATGGTTTTTGTTAATGCCGCATTTCAGCTTCTTTAGGTTAGTTCTTTGTTGACGCAGAGAGGAGAGTATCAAGAGGTTTCCAGGATCATTGTGCAAGGTTCTTATTGAGCTGTTTATGGTTCTTTTGAGACTTTTAATTTGCATGCCTTGTGATGCAGTACGCCTTTTCACTTGGTCAAATGGCAGAGTGTGCTTCATTTTTATTTGCGACGCATGTAGTTTGCTGAGCGTCTTTGTGAAGCGTTCCCAGATTTGAATGTAATCCATATTTGTCGGATATGAAAGTATGAGATTCAATGCCAATTCTGACAGGGATTCAATGTTATTTGCTGTGAATTTAATTCTCTTGTAGTCTGTCGTATAGATGGTGCCCAAGACTGAAGCAAACTGGATACCAGAGGGAGCAGTTGCGGCTAAAATGATTTCTTGCGGGCGATGATCACTATCTCCCTTGTCCCCCATTCTGAAAATAATGATAGATGAAAACAACGAGAGACTAGTAAAGGTATAGTCCAGTATCGAGGAAGTTGTTGCAGTATAATAACTGGCTACAGGAGGAGTGTCGCCTGCAAATCTTCCATTAAGAGCCCCAAGATTGGAGTGTTCCAGGTCCTCAAGAAGGCTTCTGTTTGTTTTATTGATTTTCCCGTGGGCGAAGACACCTTGTGTCGGTATATTACAGTGTGAAGTTTGGAATCTTGCTTCGTATTCGTCTGATGATCCCAGTAAGTATTGATTCAAGTCCCCCGGCTAAGATGATATTTGATGTATCAGTGCTGCCTATATAAGTGATTTTTTGTCCAAATAGCTTCGCCGTGTCTGTTGCTAGAAGTTTAGGGTAGATATATGCGTTGATAATCGTTACTTCTTTTTGTTCACTTGCCAGAGAGAGAGTAAGTTTGGTTGCCAAGGCAACCTCTGTTCCTGGTTAGATTATGGCTGCTGTAGGTATGGCAGTTGTTGATATATAAGTTGCCAGCCCACCAAAACAATGACCGGTTTTTCCGCCTTTTGTGGCTGGTATGGTGAAACAGTAATACCCGTGTATTGGTAACGATTCAGTCAACCATGTTTCCTGCAACAAGATTGCGTTGAACGTTTTAAAATATTGCAGAAAGTCAGGTTCAGAAGCTTTTGAGACTAGGCCATTGATGTTCCATGAGCAAAGGCGGAACACGCTTCGTTTTTTTTGGTTGTTGCCACTGTCCATTTGGCTATGATGTCATTGAATTGCTGGAAAGAGGTTTAGAGTTATTGTAATTGTTTCCACAAGGTAAAGACCCTCTCCAGGTGCGGCTATTTCACCATAAGATGCACGGATGGAACCCCGGAAGAGAGGCCTTAATTGAGGAGAGGGGCCGAGTGCCCCTCTAAGGATGGAGATTGTGGGTTTTGGGCAGTGACTGAGGCCAGGCCTTGGGTTGGCGTTTGGAAGAGGTGCTGGGTAGGCTCGATTTTGGTAAGAGGTGACCTTGATTCCCCAGACTTCAAAAGTGTGGTGCTCGTTAAAACTCTTTGGGCGATAGCAGCTGTTTTCCATGACCCCCTGGTTGCCTCAGTCATTGCTGTATTTTCTGGTGCAAGAAACTCTATTGCAAGAAGATCAGTTGTATTCAGATCTGCTAGATTGGGAATGGCCCTTAGTAGTTTCAAGACGTTGCCCCTGTTTAGTATATCTTGGTGCCATTTTGATGTATAACGGGTCTTTTTGAGGCCTGCACTTGATTTGTAGATTGGCTAGCGTATAGTGGGCGCTATTGCTGATTGGTGCTGATAGAGTGTCTTTTGGTGGAGGGCAGTTCACTCAACCTACTGGTTTGGAAAGTCAGTGGATCCAATAGATTCTTAGAACGTTTGGGAACAGCTTCAGTATTACTCAGTGACTCATGGGAACCTTGGACTTGAAAGACTTGAAAGAGATTTAGGGGTGCATGGTCTGTTTGGTTACTTTGTCAAACATTGAGTTTTTAATAATGTGGTACCATAATGTTGCAAAATAATGATACCTCCAATATTTAAGAGATACAAACATAATGGTAAGTATAGATCCGTGTACACCTACACTATGCTATATATTGTTGACTCAATAGTCTCGTATCATCCTGTTTTGATTTGAGGCATTACTCCGTCTGATCAATAAAATCAAACGGCTTTCTTGATGAATGTGGGAATTATTAATTGCTCTTATTAATTACTGCCACTGAGAAGAAGGGCAGCTTGATTAGAGATTTTAAATAAGGGCGTAAGTTTTTTTTGCAAATACATGAATATTCACTATGGGAATAGTTCTGACCTGAAACCTGGGTTTAAACCTCTTCGAACGAGAAGTCGGAAGCCATGATCTCTTAATATGGTAGAAAGACCAGAAACAAGATGGGTGAAGTGGGATTAATGAATAGAGCAGGAGGCAGGTTTGAGGGATGGCAAAGGCTATTATTTTGGCTTTGAGGAATGAGTAGCAGTTGTTATAGAGTTATACACTTTTGGGGTATAGAACATTTATTCTCACCTATATAATGTCCTAATAGCGATTTGCTCTTCTGATCTGGCAGCTCCTCTTTCTTAAATGTCCCCTTTCATAGTATCCAAATATGAGGTTCTCTTATACGTATTAAAGGCAACTGAGTTACTTTAATCATTTTGCTTGTATGTCATGTTTCATTACATTCTGTTTCTCCTCATTATCTATTCACCCACACAATAGAGGCTGCAGATAGAAGGAAGCTGCCAGAAAATGGAGAGCCCAATAGAAACCAGTCTTTCAGATATCATACCATCTTAAGGAAGTGCTAGGAGCTGCTGGGATCCAGAACCCTGCTTTCAGGGATGGCGGTAGTGGGTATAGCGTATTTTCCCAGTGGGCTAGAAGGGTGGGGGTTGGTTTTGGAGTGGTGGGGGCCGTTTTTTTTGTTACTGGGGGCTGGTTTTGCAGCAGTGCTGCAATATCGTCCCCCTGTAACAAAAACAGCAGTTAGCGCTTTACACTAGCATCTTCTCTACCTCCCACCTTCCACGGGCCAAGGGGGCTGAATTGGCTGGTTGTGTTCCCAGTCCGGCCCTGCCTGCTTTGTAAGCATTCTCCTTTACAAAATCTAATAACTCAAAAACCATTAGACTTCCAAGACAAACCATATGCTAATATCAAGAAATATAATCATCGTACATTAATTTAGAAGCTGTGCTCATCCTCATTTCCTTGCCTGTGATGGATCTGCTTCAAAGGCAGCTGATAGCCTATATGGGCTCAGGACAGATCATGAACTAAGCTATAACGTTAAATCTTCAGTAAAACATTCACTCACCTTTACATGAAGCACTCCAGCAAGAAGTGGTGCCAGTGGCGGCTGCTTCTCGATGGCATTAGTTTGGTGGTAGAGGAAGGGGTGTTTTAAAAAAAAGAAACACTTACCTGCTGGGTGGCCTGCTGGCCGGCTGCCACCTCTCCTTGGTCCGTTGTGACCTTTCTTCCTTCTTTCTGGTAACAGCAGGCAGGATCAGGAAGCCCCCTACCCAGTCTCCCTTGACTATTGCAGTCTTGTGATTGGTCTGAGCACCGTTTATCGGCACTCTGACGGGGAATGGAAGCCACCCAGGCTGTTATGCAGTTTGGATGGAGAACATGCAAAGTGCGCATGAGTGTTTGGTCGGCCCAAGAGGGCTGGCCAAACATTTATGCTCACTTGGAGTGGGCAAAAAAATCCTTCCCTACTCAGGGTAGCCCTGCCTTGGCCACAAAGCTGCTTGAGCACTGAAAAATAAAATGATAATAACATTTCGTTATTATCATTTTATTTTTCCTTTTTATGCAGTGCTGCAGGCAATGGGGCAACGCTCCTCCGCCTTAGCGGAGGAGCTGCCACTGAGTGGTGCAAAATCTTACAGCCAGATAATAAATGATTTAGCCATCTCAGCTTACGATGCATTCATGTTGCAAGGCACATTTCTCCAAGACCATGTGAGGCTCAGATAAGAAATGCATAATTAATATCAACATCTCTCTCAGGCTTACTAAGTCGAAAAAAAGAACTGCAACCATGTTGTTTTAACAAGTGATCAGTAATTTTGAGAAACCTGCATGGTCTAAACGGGATCGCCATTGAATGCCAGTGCAATCTCTCAAACTCCAAGCACTTGTCCTGTAACGTCATGCACCGTCAACCTTACTCTACTGATCCTCCTGTCATACCTCATGCAAACTTACATGCATTTGCACAAACGCAATAGTAAACCTCACAGCCTGCAGCCAATGTCCAAAAGATGTCAGGATCCTTAAAATAGTAGCAATTCTCTTAGGTTACTGATGGGTGTTTTCACAACCTAAGGTCAAATTGTGAATCAGTGCTGCACAGCAAGTCACCTCTTGTGCACTGCCTGACAGGGAAATGGCATGAATTTGCAGTATTTAAGCCACAGTTCTGTCCTTTCCCTTGCTCTGGTGCCCGTTCTACTATAGTGCAGGGTGCCTGAGTTGCTTGCAGGATTGTTTTTGTACAGGAAGGGGCACGTTCCTGCACAATATGCAATCCTAGGACGCTTAATCCTCATGCTGAAGAATGCAGCACACATGGAAAGAGGACTAAACTTGGAGAAATGGAGATTTTTCTCCTTGTTATGTTTCTCCTGGGAAGGTGTAAGATTTTGACGCATCTTCAGGTTTACAAGTTCTTGTAAATCTGGGAATGCGTCAAAGTCCACGGGAGTTGCATGGAAACACCCACATAATACCTACGGAACTCCTTCCCAAGACAGGGTAATGCAAAGCAACAATTTGTGCTGTGCTGCTTTACTGCAGATTTTAAGCCACTCAGAGCCATGCAAAGTGGCTATGCATGGCTTCAAATATCTAACTTAGAGATTTGTGTCACACATGTCCCACATTGCGTGTTGCAAATGTAATGCAACCCTCTCATAAATAATCCTTAATTAATTGCTTTTAGTAAGATTGGCCCTAGTTTCAGGTGTGACAGGGATCCAGTAAAAGCAATGAAACAAGTAAAGTTTGAAATAACATGCACCACTCCCTACCAGGGGCAGCTCCTCCATGTGGGCGGAGGAGCGTCGTCTCATCACTTTCTCGCAATGCGAGAAGCAGCATTATAAAATGGTATTAAAAATACTTTTTTATGCTTCTACTTCTCACACTATAAGAAAGCAGAAGGGTTTAGTTGGGGACGGTTGGGTGGGTACATCTGCTGGAAGGCAGGGGAGGAGCGGCTTGCCCATTCTGAGGGTGCTGACTGTTTGATCGGCCCCAGGGCATGCAGCATACATGAAGAAAATGGCCTCCCCATAGATGCCTGTGTGGTCAGAATCCCAGCCGATGGCAAAGCTGCCGTTGCAGCATTGTGATTGGCTTAGGGGCTTAGGGGAGGTGCGGGATGCTGATTCCTGTTGTACTAGAGAGGAGGACACAGACCGATGATGCGGGATTGGGCCGGCAAACGTAAGTTACATTTTTTTTAAATTAAACCAAACGGGCGAACCCCTCCCCACGTATCCCCATGCACTTTCACCCATGAGTCACACTGGATGTGACTGCTCCCTTCATGGGGAGACAGAAATAATTACAGCTGCTGGCCTATCTAGAACTAACCTATTGGAGGGCCACCACATTTGAAGAATGCAACAGGGGTAAAACTCAAGTTTGAAATGGAGGGGCATATTTACTAGTCCCTTTGCATTGCACCGTGCAAGAGCTACGCAAATTAAAAATGAGATTTTTGAAGCCATGCAAGGCCACCTTGCATGGGCCTGAGTGGCTTCATAGATCTCAAGAAATGCAACACAGTGCAAATCGCTGTGTTGTATTACTCTACGCCATTTAAGCGTTTCTATGGATGTTACGTGGGTGCCCCCATACAACATCCATGAATTGTGATGCATTTCCACATTTACCAGAAGTGGTACACCTGAGAAAGCACCAAAAACCTATGCCTCCCCAGGTGAGGCGTAGCAAGGAGAAATATGTTTATATCTCCTCATTTTTTCCTCTTTCTGCAGCACACACAAAAAAAGGAAAACGCCTCAGGGGATTGTTTTTATACAAAGAGGTGTGCCTTCCTGCACAATAACTATCCTTCATACAATGCAGGGTTGGCGCTAGGTAGCCAAAAGGGCACCAGTGCATGATACGGTGGCACCAGTATTTTTGCATACCGTTTTGGGTAGGTTTTATAGATGAACTCTAAGTAAAAGGAACCCCACAATCAGAGTTAGCTGAGAAAACCAAGTGGATCTGTGCTTTTAGAATTATATTTTTATCAATTTGGAAGAAAAGGCTTCATTCAGCGACAAGTAAGTGGGGAAGGGGTAGGTTGTGCTCTGGAAGAGCCCTTAACCAGGCGGTGGTGTGCCAGGAGAACTCACTGCAACAAGCCACAAAAAAAAAACAATCCTGTCTGTGTTCAGCTTAAGATATTTATCATCCATTCAGTAGTCAGAATATAAATGAACTCAACTGAATTCATTCAATCATAAATATTCATTATCCCAGTGATTAAGGATTTGGAAATTATCAGGACAGATGTAAAACTATAAGCCAAATTAAGAGATGAGAGTATGTAAGGGACTTAGGAGACCACTTCCTTCTCAAAAGTAGTAACTGGCAGAGGTCTGCATCAGGAAATATTATTACTTCTAGTGCAGCCATATTTACTTTTTCATTCTATTTGAATTTCATTTATTCGTGTTGCCTGTTTAATGATCTACTATACATTATGGTGGTGGCTTCATTGTCGTTGTGGACTAGTTTTTCACAACCATAATGTTTTACGTTGTGTACCCTGCAAAATTAAATCCTTGGTACCCATTTAAAATTTTCTATGTTTCTAAGTCTGACCTTGGAGACAGCGTTAGCTGTCTCGACAGAAACACCTAATTTACATACATACATGAGCTATTTGTTAAGGGGGCTTCATTCTGTGTTCTGTTAAATTGTAATTCACATTTTTACTTCCATTAACCTGGTAGCCTATGGGAGCCTTTTTTGCTCGATACCTGGCCATACTCTACATGGATCATCTAGAGAAGATGAGAATCCTCACTCCTTGCAACCCTTTGCATACAGGTATCTCTCAATAGAAACGGTATATCGACTATATCTTCCTCATTTGGCATGACACAGAAGAGACCCTCACACACTTCTTACACTGGCTTAACAATAACTGTAAGGGCTTAAACTTCACCCTCTCACATAGCAGAAATGAGATCTCCTTTCTTGACCTCAACATTCAACGCAAAATTGGAGAAATCCTCACAAGTCTATTCAGAAAACCTACTGAGCGCACTACTCTACTAAGATATGAGAGCCACCACCCTTGATCCCTGTGTGACTTGCTCCCCTACTCACAATTTATCCGTATAAGGACGAATTGCTCTCTCAAGGAAGACTACTTCCATGAAGCGGCCGTTCTATCCAATAAGCTCACAGCAAGGGGCTACCAATGGAGACTAATAAGCACATCATTGAAAAGGGCATGGCACTGCTCACAGGAATGTCTCCTCTCCCCCAAGCCTAGCCACTTGCAGTGCTTAATTTGTAAAATATTAAGTGCCAGGGCTCTGACCAGGAGGCCACTGCAGCTTGCACCACCTATTGCCTATGTCATCGCTACCAAAACAACTACTAACCATTTCTCTTGCATGTAAATGCGACAGTTCCGATTATTCCAGGTCCCCCAAGCTAAAGGATTGGCTGGGGAGGATGGCATTAGTAATTTCTTAAATGTATATTGTTTTCCTAAATAACTGTTATACTGATCATCTCAAAATTACATGAGCAGCGCTACCTTGTGGCAGACTGTCCTAACTGTGGTGTTGACAATTAGGTGCCGGTGCCAAGCACCGGAAACCAATTAAATGCCGGTGCTCAGCACTGGAAAGCTCCGGCTCAAATTAGGCACTCTTAGCCAGAATAGTTTGGTCTGTGTAACCACATTCTCATCAGTGACCAACACAGTGAGGAAAAGTATTCTGAAACATTGGGTGGTCCTCAAAGCAGGTACTCTTAACCTTGAAGGCCCTCTTTTCGCATTCCGTAAGAGTAAGAACATGAAGGATCATTTGGTTGGGGCAGCAATGCCCGTTCCCAAACCTGCTGTAACATTGGATGAGCACTGGGGCCTTGAGTCCCTTTCTGGACATGCCAAATGTGGTAATTGTATAATTTGCAGGTTCCCAATTGAATGTAAAGAATTCACATTTGGTAACTGTAGTATCTTCATGTTATGTTTAGAATGTTCCCTTTCACTTTGTTCCTTGCTGCTCAGTCAGTGTGAGTGTTCTGTGTGGAATGTTGGCGTGATGGACATGAGTGCAATGGGTGCCTGGTCAGAGTGTTGACAGTTGGAAGATGGGCTGGCAGGCGGCTCCTAGTGTGGCTATTACCACAAATCTTACGGACTTAATAAATAACCTTCAAAGACACTACCTGGCTACGTCTACCTTGTCACCTCTACGGATGGGACAACACACTACAATAACATCAAGGGACAGTTGTAACAATTCTCAAATTGTAATACCTCTATTGTGTACGCTATCCTATGCCCATGTGACATGACCTACATTGGGCAGACTACTGAGAAAGTGAAGATCAGGATCAGCCAACATCGCAGCCGGCTTCGCTGCAAAACACCCAATTCCCCTTTTAACGAACATTTCACGAGCAAAGTACACAATGAGAACAGTCATTAGTGTGGTAAAACCACCACCGAGAGTCGCAGACATTGGACAACTCCTCAATAAAGAAGAAATAAAATGTATCCTCCGTACTGGTAGTATATGTACTGGACTCACCCGGCTCGAGGATTGGACCACCCTGTTGTAGCCGTCAAATCAACAGTTGCATTTTTGTGGAGTCTCGTTATCCTGGTTCCCCTTACCCTGCCGAACCTTAATCTGACACCATTCCAACATGGCCACCACTCCCTGGGCCTACTCAGTGTGTACTTCTTTGCCGATCAATGACTCATCACATGATCGTGATCTCCCATATTGGGCTTAGCCACAATGAGACCATTAGCAACCTGGTTCTCGCTTGGACATGCCGCCACAGCCCACACTAAGGCATTTTCATTGATATGCCATGCACCACCTACGGTAAGCCTAACACTGCAGCACGCTTTAGACTTTAATCGGTTTTTAGAACACTCGGTATCCCTTATTAATGCTTGCCTATATTTTGTCATAGATTCATCAAACCTTTTTTCAGCAGCCAACCCATTGCAGTTGCCCAACTTCCAAGGGACTCACCTTCAGCGAGCCCTTTAAGTTTATTGGCTCCCACTTGGACACTCCGCAGCGGTCCAAATTTAGACACTTCTATTGGTATGCCTGGCACAATTCACTGTAAGCATCCCACTAGAGCACTTTTGGGACAATAATCGGCTCTCTGGCACACGTGACAAACCCTTCTAAACGATTGCCGTTACTTCACTACAGGTTCTTCATAACCACTATTTGAAGCAGGCAACCCACTCCAGTTGCCCCACACCTATCGGGTAAGCCACCCTTCCGCACTCCTATTCACGCGATACTGGCTCCGGTTAATCTCCGGCTTCACTTCTACTTAGATATCAGTATTCCCGCTTGCAGCTCCCCACAGTTGCTACTTCCTCACTGGATTGACACGCTGGCTAGCCCATTCTCCTTACATCCCCTTATTCATAAGTCTAGCAGATGGTAAGTCTACATGGTTACTTCCTATAGAACTATGCGCTCTGCATACGCAGGCTCCTCATTCTAGTCAAAGATTAAACCACACGGCAACATCAGTCTGCTTCTTGTGTCTGGCCATTCTATGACCCTCGCTCCTCTCTTCCAACTGCATGGCCCATGGTGCTCCGCCGTTCTCAAACCTTATTGCGAATTGACCCTTTCCTTGTACCTTTTTCTTTTTCCCCTTTCCTTTATTGTTTTCCAGGCATTCACTCAGGCATGTAATGTAATGTCCTGATGATGAATTAAACAATTGCTTTCATGGGATTGAAAAGTAGTGGACTCTTTTGACACCGCAAACGCAATTATACTTATCATTGCTCATGTGTAACTGTGTCTCCTTACATCGATGCTTGCTTAAATTATTGTATTATGCACAATCATTCAGTTCTGCCTGAGCCTTTTGTTTTGTATTGTTATATGTACACCTTGCTGGATGCAGGATTGCATCCCCACTTTATTTGTTGTTAAGTATTTGAAATATTAAAATTGATTCTGTACGGCTGGACAGCACAATATAGAACTGATTCTAAGTCTATATTTATTTTAACCGCTCCAATTGTCCTTGTTCAGGACAACTGTGTTTATAACTCCACCAACCTCAGCATACAGTACGGGTCAATAGATCGGACCTTTTAAAGTACTGGCTCCTTCCACTTGGAGTGAGTGCACACTCCTGTGCACAATGTTTGCATCCACCTAAAATAGTTATTTTCTATTCACTGTGAAACCTGTTTTATAGTGTGGATTTTATTTATACCCAGTTTAAAAAAGAAAACTGGGAATGCTTGGCTGGTTGGTGTCTTATTATTGTCTACTAATAATACAATAGAAGGTGAAACTGAAAGATTGTTAGTTAAAACAAAATCACTGACAGTTGTGAATGTTTTGTAATAGTTTATTATTGCAAGCACATAGCAACCACGTTTAGATGGCAGTCTTTGTTGTTCTATTTAATTAGAAATAAAATAATGTTACCATCACACCAGCCTGAGTCAAGTCCAGATCTATTGGCTATGCCAGGCCTTGCTGTTTTATTTCATTGGACAAAAAATTCATATAATTTATATACTTGTATATGTGTAAGTAGTGTAGTCCTTATTTGGCCACAGAAAAAGTTTTAAAATATTTTTATGTAAAGTTCTATCCTCTGTTATATAATTTTTCTGTTGGTAGACAGTGCCATAATTGATATTTTTGGATTCCGTGAGATATTCTTTGATAGAGCATTTCCTAGAAGACTAAAATCAATCTGGTCAAATCCACAAACTTGACAAAATATGAATACATGAATGATATTTTTTTCCACTTTTTGGCATACAAGAATTTGTGAGTTTTCTCAAATATAGTTTTTTTATTTCTACTGCCCTCATTATGGGTCAGGCGGAGCAGAAATACTTGTGGAATTCCGTTCTGTCTGAATCCAAGTGAGCCGGTATACAACGGCCAGTTTTTCTGGTGTGAAAACTGGGTGTGGGAGAAACAAATCCAATTTTACCATATGACAATCCCGCACAGTAAAATCACATGAAATTTAGAATGCAGCAGAGGCCAAACATCATTTCCCATTTTTTAGGTCGAGCCTACCATGCAGCGCAATCTGTCTGGTTGCATAAGACATACTGTGGGTTAATAAAGAACATAAAGGGGCTTGCAGCCCACCTATGCTTACCATTGGGTGTCTTTAGTGTTTCTCTCATTTGCCTGCTTCTTTGATTGGAATGTTTCTATGCTTCAACGGCTTGCTTTTCGGGAACTACTTGTTTTCTCTTTGTTTAGGTACTCAAAGAGAGTGCATGTGTTTCCCAGTTGTCTTGCCTGTGTTCTATCTACTAAGCATGGGCGTGAAATCCGTTCCGTTTACGGAATTTGCGGATTTTCTGCAATTTCGTGGTCCTCGAATCTCGCGAAATTGCAGAAAAATCAGCGAAATCGCGTGCGGGGCGGAGTTTCAAAAACTGAAGTACATGAAGAACTTACAGGGTTACAGCAGGTTCCCAAGTTGAAGCTAATTTCTTTGTAACCATTTACAAAATGGTTACAAAGAAATTAACTTACTTAAACTTGGGCACCTGCTGTAACACTGTAAGTGCTTACTGAGCGGCGCCTCCAGAGTTGTTGCCTACTTGCAACTATTCTCTGACCCTGCTTCAAACGTCAGAGCAGGGTCAGAGAATAGTTACAAGTATGGCACAATGCTCCAGGCTGTCACAAAAATTAAACCACAACAGGAAGCACTTACAGATAAGGAAGCAGGTGCCAGACTTGAAGCTCAAATTCAGTAACACATTTACCAGCCCCCGGTTGAGGCTGGGCAGGTGTGCTTTCTCCCCATAATCAACAGTGGTGAACCAGAGGGTGCTGTGATGAACCAGAAGGTGCAGTTGTGAACCAGAGGGTGTTATGATGAACCAGAGGGTGGCAGTGTTGAACCAGAGGGTGGCAGTGGTGAACCAGAGGGTGGCATTGGGGAACCAGAGGGTGGCAGTGGTGAACCAGAGGGTTCTGTAATGAACCAGAGGGTGGCAGTGATGAACCAGAGGGTGGCAGTGATGAACCATAGGGTGACAATGATGAACCAGAGGGTGGCAGTACTGAACCAGAGGGTGGCAGTGATGAACCAGAGGGTGGCAGTGGTGAACCAGAGGGTGTCAGTGGTGAAATAGAGGGTGACAGTGGTGCACCAGAGGGTGCTGTGATGATCCAGAGGGTGGCAGTGGTGAACCAGAGGGTAGCAGTGGTGAACCAGAGGGTGACAGTGATGAACCAGAGGGTGGCAGTGGTGAACCAGAGGGTGGCAGTGATGAACCAGAGGGTGGCCGTGGTGAACCAGAGGGTGGCAGTGATGAACCAGATGGTGGCAGGGGGGAACCAGAGGGTGGCAGTAGTGAACCAGAGGGTGGCAGTGATGAACCAGATGGTGGCTGGGGTGAATCAGAGGGTGGCAGTAGTAAACCAGAGGGTGGTAGTGATGAACCAGAGGTTGGCAGTGATGAACCAGAGGGTGACAGTGGTGAACCAGAGACTGACAGTGGTGAGCTAGAGGGTGCTGTGATGAACCAGATGGTGGCAGGGGTGAACCAGAGGGTGGCAGTGGTGACCAGAAGGTAGCAGTGGTAAACCAGAGGGTGCTGTGATGAACCAGAGTGTGGTAGTGTTGAACCAGGGGGTGTCAGTGGTGAACCAGAAGGTGGCAGTGGTGAGCCAGAGGGTGGCAGTGATGAACCAGAGGGTGGCAGTGATGAACCAGAGGGTGGCAGGGGTGAACCAGAGGGTGCTGTGATGAACCAGAGGGTGGCTGTGATGAACCAGAGGGTGGCAGTGGTGATCCAGAAGGTGCCAGTGATGAACCAGAGGGTGACAGTGATGATCCAGAGGGTGGTAGTGGTGAGCCAGAGGGTAGCAGTGATGAACCAGAGGGTCGCAGTGATAAACCAGAGGGTGGCAGTGGTAAACCAGAGGGTACTGTGATGAACCAAAGGGTAATAGTGATGAACCAGAGGGTGGCAGTGGTGAACCAGAGGGAGCTGTGATGAACCAGAGGGTGACAGTGATGAACCAGAGGGTGGCAGTGGTGAACCAGCGGGTGCTGTGATGAACCAGAGGATGGCAGTGATCAACTAGAGGGTGGCAGTGGTGAACCAGAGGGTGCTGTAATGAACCAGAGGGTGGCAGTGATGGAACAGAGGGTGACAGTGATGAACCAGAGGGGGGCAGTGGTGAATCAGAGGGTGCTGTGATGAACCAGAGGGTGGCAGTGATAAACCAGAGGGTGACAGTGATAAACCAGAGGGTGACAGTGGTGAACCAGAGGGTGGTAGTGGTGAACCAGAGGGTGGCAGTGATGAACCAGAGGGTGGCAGTGGTGTACCAGAGGGTGGCAGTGATGAACCAGAGGGTGACAGTGATGACCCAGAGGATGACAGTGATGAATCAGAGGGTGGCAGTGATAAACCAGAGGCCACATACTTGGGTATAAAAATCAGAGCCCAAATGCTGAATAGTAGATATCAACTGGGAAGAAACAATAAATCAAACTAAGCAATCTTTGGAAAGATGGGGGCGTCTGCAAGTTTCTATCATAGGGAGAGGGAATATTATCAAAATGAATATTCTACCAAAAGTATTATATTTATTTCGGAGTATCCCACTGGAATTCCCAGTAAAATACTTACATCAGCTTGTGACTGTTTGTCTGAAATTTTTCTGGTTCCCGGGTAAAACTCGGCGTGCCATGAAATGGCTAACGCTTCCGGAAGAAAGGGGTGGGTGTGGCTTACCCGATTTTCTGTTTTATTATTATGTTTGTTTTTTGCAAAGGATGTGCTTTATGCTGACAGGAGAACCTACAGAGGATGTAGCAGATTCACCCTCAATATTTTATCTGTTATTAGGAGAACAAGCGAAAGGGAGTTTATTAAAAGAACTAGAGGGTAACTATTACAAGCATACTCGCTTTAAAGTGCTAGTTTCAGCCTTTAAAGTTTGGAGAAGTGTCCGGAAATTAGTTAATTTAGGAAGAATCTCTTATTACACCCCTTTCACAGCGGACAAAATATTACCTTCTCTTTTCTGGGATAATGTTACAAAGGGATGGTCAAATAAAGGGTTAAGAAAAATCGGAGATTTATAAGATGATAACTCTACATTTGTTACTTTTGGAATATTGGTAAAAAAATATGATTTGTCTCAGGCATCTTTTTTTAAATATTTACAAATTTGCGGTTTTTGTTTAAAAAAGCAAATTAAACCAGCACCAAATGCACTAGTTGAAGGGATTCGTCGCAAGAAAAAGATTGGATCATTATATTCGCTAATGCTTGAGGGCAGAGATGATGATATGTATAAATTTAATAATTATTGACAAAATCAGTTAGCCATCCCAGAAGTCGACATTCATGATACTCTATGCATGGCCAAAGAGATTTGCATGGCAGGTAACCTAAAAGCTCAAGTATACAAAACGGTATTTAGGCTATATTATACCCCTAAGCGAATGGCCACCTGGGGCAGTAAATATGATGGGAAGTGTTTTCGTTGTGGAGATCCCGATGCTGATATGTCGCAAATATTTTATTATTGCATTAAGTTGTCCCCATTTATGAACAGTTTGGAGAAATTCATTTCTATTGTATTGCATAATCCGATGAAGATATTTTCAATGCTTATGTTACTGGGAACTGATCCAAATGTGGATGATGATTCAGTATTAAGCAAACACACATTTTTCTTATTCTTAGCCATGACTGTCGCCAGGCTATGCATCGCTACGGAATGGCTAAAGCCAGAGGCCCCAACGTTCGAATTCTGGAGGGCTAAACTTTATAATATTTATGAATTAGAATGGAGTTTATATGCAGTGAAGGGGGTAAGAAAAAAACGTATAGGCTCATCAATTTGGGAAGCGTTAACAGATTATTTAGAGTCTGGTTGAGCCATATCGCAAATATTATCAGATAAATTAGATCAGTGTGTCTTTTTTATTTTTTATTTATTTTTTTTATTTGGTATTGCTCTGTGCTGGAAGCAAATGTTTTAAAGGTCGAAGAAAAGAATGAAGGAAAGGGAAAAAAATAAGAGGTTAGCAATAATGTTATTTATGTTATTTTATGTATTGATTATGCCAAATGTTTGAATCTAATTTGTTGTGTCATCTGAAAACAACCCTGGAAATTTTTTTTTTTTTAAAAAGATGAACCAGGGGGTGGCAGTGGTGAACCAGAGGGTGCAGTGGTGAACCAGAGGGTGCTGTGATGAACCAGAGGGTGGCAGTGGTGTACCAGATGGTGGCAGTGATGAACCAGAGGGTGGCAGTGATGAACCAGAGGGTGATGCTGCTAAACTGCCCGGGAGCCCTGTGGGTGTGAGCCCCGTGCTGCTGAGCTGCCCAGGGTTTTTGAGCCAATGCGCTACTGAACTGCCCCAGGCCCAGTGGGTGTGAGCCCCCATGCTGCTGAACTGCCCCGGAGCCCTCTCAGTGTAAAAATCATGTGTTCTCAGTTGCCTGGGACCCTCTGGGTGTGAGCACACATTGTGCTAAGTGCCTCCCTGCCCCCAGTACATATATACCCATACCGCACAGCACCATTATGCTCTTGCACCATGAAGTCTGGTGCCTGGATGCTCCTGATCCGTGTAGGTGGGACCACCGTCTGGTGCAGTCAAAATGTAAAGTCATAACTTGCTACACAGCACCAATAAACACGTGTCCCCCCTGGCACCGGTATGCGCATGTACCAGGCGTGGAGCACCCGCATGCCACTGCACCCTACTGCCCAGGGCCAGCATATGCCTGTATGGGGCCGTTTAGTATGAGATGGGATATTGTCCAGCAGCAGCAGCTGCATGCGCCTGAACCGACTGAGCAGGATCAGAATGGCTATGTACCAACACGTGCAGCAGAGCTATCTTGGACATCTGAAGGATTCTGGGGTCCTGTGCCAAACTTATTTTTGCATCCTTGAGTTTCCCGAGCGCCATCCCCGTGTAGCTCCTGTGACCAGGAGGCTGCTTTCTACTCATCTGCTGCTCTGCTCGGTCTCTGACCCTTTATCAACAAGATGCATGTGAACTTGCATAGAAGCCCCGCCCGTTTGGCCCCGTCCACCACACACTAGCGGTATGAAACGTCTTCCCGCCCGTCCCCACTTTAATGGCCAGCGCAATCAAGGGAACTTAGTGTCTTTTGGCGCGCTGGCAAAGTTGCAGGCACACGTGGTCACATATTTGTGCAAATGGCACAAAAATCCGCGAGTTCTTGGGAAAATTCGCAAACTTGCGGATTTTTGTTTGCCATTTTGCACGAATTTGCGGACCGCGAATTCGCAAATTTCGCCTATTATTACTTTCTACCCACCTCCATGTTATTCTCTCTAGCTCATGTACTTCTCTACCCCAGCCAGTACTATTGTGGAGCTTCTCAGACATATATCATAATTTGCTTGGGGCAGACTCAGAAACAAGTAGCATCCTGTCAGAAAATGCATGCCACCTTGTCCAGTAGGAATAATCATTGCATCACAAAAGGTGACACCATGGAAGTTGTTACTAACTCCCACAGTG
Organism: Lissotriton vulgaris; assembly: GCF_964263255.1. Classification (NCBI taxonomy): domain Eukaryota; kingdom Metazoa; phylum Chordata; class Amphibia; order Caudata; family Salamandridae; genus Lissotriton; species Lissotriton vulgaris. The sequence goes on from NC_141689.1 coordinate 383,408,654, forward strand.
AATAAAATTACTAGTAACACCTCAGTTACTAAAAATGCTCCTCATTGCCTCAGAATCCAATATCACTCCTCCAAGACACTGTTGTTTTCTTAAGTGTGCAATAGAAGTGCACAAAACATACATTCACTCTGTCATTCCCAATATTTCCAATTAGTACCTAAGTACCATTGGTTGGCAATGGACTGCCACCATAAATATATAGACATCACACTATTGAGCCACCTAGATATGTATGGTAAATAGGAGAGGAAGTTAACATTATGGTGTACTGTCTGCTCTGAACTGACAAACTTTGGAAATACATAATTGTTATGGGGAATGTGAATATTGTAACTCCGTGGAATACTGTACTTTGTGTGGTATGTGGCTCTGCTATGGAATGTTGGGGATTAGAATAGTGTGTATGTAATGGTGTAGAATGTGTGGAGGAATATTATTATCTTAAGACTTAGGTTAGTTGGAGAATTAGTGCAGTAGCAGCTACAACACTTCTGTAGTGGTGCCTGGTGTTCTTTCCACATGGAATGAGTCACTCTGTTTCATATTTTCTCCTTCCATATTGTATACCTGCACTACACTGACAATGAGTGGTCACAGAAATGCATTTCAGGAGCAGCTTCCAATTTTGCATTCACCCCTCATCCATTCTTCTTCATCACTAGTCCTAACCAATTGAGTGTCACACCATTGAGACAGCTATTCTCTGTTCACTAACATTGCCCTATCTTCTCTAAATGTAACTCTTCCTCTGCTATTCAAGCATGTCTATTTTTTTACTGTCCTATGCAGAAGGCTACTTTCGAATATGGCATGTGATACAAAGTTCCTATTGTTTCTATCTTGTCTTTATACTGGAGCAACTTTGCTAAAACAGGATTCAGGGACACACAGTCTGCTTTACCGAAAGCCCACCTTTCTGCTGTAGTTTTGAGTGTGGCTTTACAAGCAGGGAGACCAAGGATAGCAGGGAGACTCAGGAAGTTTTTGGGCGGGCGATAAAAATGTATAATATTAAATGCTCCTGGTGGTGGGACTCTGAATTGTCCCCTTTATATTTAAGAGTCCAGCTGTAGCCAGTTTCTCTTGTTTACACTGTATGGTTATATCTTCACCCCTGATGATTTTAAACAGCTGATTGATATTGTGATTTCTTCTGCTCAAAAAAAAAAGTCAGGGTACCCAGCTGTCAGAAGCAGCAAGTTATATCAAAGGGAGATTGGACTTTCAGGTTACAAAACATGATGCTGCCCAGATTAACTGATCCAAACATATATCCCAAGTATCCTGGATACTTTACCTCTGCAAAATGTGGCTAAGAATATACTTTTGAAAGAATGGATGGCGATTTTTTAGTTGCAGTTACTCACTCATAGGTTTTAGCAGTCAGTTGGTACTGTCAGTAAAAGTCAAATTCTTATTTACCAGTGAGTTCTCCTCACTGGTAACTGAAGATTATCTTACATCCATGAGAGTTGATTATAAATCAGAAGTGTTATTAAAGAAAGCGTATGTATCATCTAATTTTACAGTTCACACAGTGACATATGTTGCTTTATGATCACAAGTTTTATCTATAAATTACATTTCTTTTATAAAAGAGTAGAAAAGAGAGAGGATTGTGTGAGTCTCCTAGGATTCATGAATGTAATTGTTCACTTCTCATATGATACACCTGCTGATAGTCTGTGTGTAGCTGTAACTACTGCGGGTCCAATATACCCGGCTGATGACATATGTGGTGGAGAGCATAGAAGCTAGATAAGGAAATAAAATCCCTCATACGTCATTTACCATTCCTCGGCCTGAAACACTATGGTCTCCATTTAGGCGCAATAATTGAACAAGATGCAGAGAAGAAAAATCTATTGCAACCATTCAAACCTCATCTTCAGAAACCAATGTAATTTATCTTTCTAAGTAATCAACAGTAATAACAAAGATGATCCTTTTTTGGGTTACCCCTTTGCCTGGTGTCACACAAGCAGATAAATCCCAACTTGCCTCCATTCATTTGCTTCCTTAGTAACTTAGCATGACTATGCCAATTTAGATGTGCTTGCAGTAGGAGGCCATTTACTCCAGTTTGCAGATGATTGGAAAGAATGAATATGGGCAATAATGGTGTTTTCAAAAGGTTACCCGACAGAATTTCAGTATGTGGCTCCAAAATCAATCTAGCCCCTTCTGAATGATCTTCCCAAAGCATAAGCTCTTCTAGGTTATACGATCACAGAAGTACTTCACACAGAAAGGAAATGAGGAATGTTTCTAGTTTGTTTGCAAGAGGGAAGTCACAAGAGGAAATGAGAGCTGCTCGGTACCTGAAAGAAGTCAGTCAGCATATCTTTTCATACACCTTCAAGATGTTATTTCTACAAACAATCATCCCTCTAACACCAGGGGACTAATTAATAGCCCTTGACTTACGAGGTGGCTCTTTTCAAATGGAAGTTCCACTTACCTTCTGAAAAGCATCTGCACTTTGCAGTAGACAATCATTCAAGTTCAAGGCCTTGCCCCAAGGCTTATCATCGGCCTCAATAGTCCTCACTAAAGTATTATGATTTCTTCTAAACTGGAAAAAACCTCAGTGGTATCTAGCACAAGATCACATTTTCATAGTAGCTTATTTTCACATAGACATACAGAAATTATTTTGGCTGAATGAAAGAATGATGCCTTTTCAAAGTCATTTAAATGCACTATTGAGCAGGGAAAATGCACCAGTGGAGCCGTCTCTGAGTCCAAGGGTACATGTCCTCAATCACAGCTAAAGCTTCAGAAGATAAGTAAATCTGACCCTTTTAATTCAACATCTACTGAATTACTGGAATTCGTCCACTCATGACCTGAAGATTTAGATTCCTATATTAGCTGATCTCAGAGAGAAGATAATCTGCTGGTTGGTAGAGGATCAATTACGGTAATGAAAGGGATTCTCTTAGTGTTGTCGCAGCCATTAGTAATAGCAACGGATGCCAGAAATGTAGATTGTAGAGCAACTCTGAATGCAATCAAAATACAATGCAGATAGTCTCCAATGGAAGAAATAAGTTGTCGAATTAGAGATACCTGTTGGTAATATTCCTTGTAATACAATGGGTCTGTGGGCAGAACATAATCCTTTAGCCACAACAGCAACACACTGGGAGAAGAGAACTTGGTAGTGGATCATTCCCTTCCTCAACTGATCTGCAATTCAATTCCAGAATTTCAAACGGTAACTGATAGAATTTCAGTAATTTAACCTTTTTGCAACAAGGGAGTAGCGAAATCCCGCCTTTATCAAGTGGGCCCTGAAGCAGCTTAGCCTTGAGTGGGTTGTATTTGGGAGTCTAGGTGGCCACCCTGACAGGAATCGAGGGTGTGCCACAGATGCAAGTGCTTGTATAACTGTGTGGCGGAAAGTGAGAACTGTGATTGTAAACTTTGGAATTTCAGAATGGACGTTACACTCCATACGTCACCTAGGTAAGTAATACAGATTCCACCCCAGGGTGTTTCACATGGTAACAGATGGGATTGCAGTGTTGTTTACCTTTTTATAACAAAGGAGAATGCTCTATTACTAAGCTTCTGCTTAGAGAGTACATGTGCAAGGACTTGGGTAGTGGATGCATGGTGAATTCAGTGGTTCCTAGGGCCTTCATGCATTCCTTCCAATTTCGCTTCTCTTGAGACTACTGTGAAGACAATCATATACTCTTATGTTTTTGAGCCTTTTTGTATTTTTAATAACCATATTTTTTAATCTTTTTATAGTGACAGATAAATCAAACAATTGTACCCCAGCTCGATTCACACACTCAACTCCAAAAACAGATAATGAGTACAGAAATTACCCCAACACCCAACCAAGGCAGAACTGCTGAGTTCAGAGCAAGTCCAGCAACACCCCCATATCTTGGCATGCTTACGTGGGCAGCCTCTGGCTCGGTAAATGAGCTTTTTCAGTTTGGAACACCAATATGAAGCCAAGTGCCAATCTGCGATCCCAGGGGTGTATGCGGCACTCCAGATGGGTGCCATGTCTCGCCCCACATGATAAAAAAACAGCGTCTGTGGCTGCACATCAGTTACACTGTGAGGTCAGACTTGTCTACCAGACCAGCATCAAGGTGAGGTATGTAGCATGCAGATAATGGAGGAGGATGAGCCTTAGGCGAGGAGAGATGGCAATCGTTTTGGGCTCCATTCATGCCTCTAGTGGGTCTACCCAGGTCTCCCATTTTTGCTTGAGGAGGACAAATCTATCAGGGGAATTAATGATATGTGATTTATAGAGTTGCAAAATCCCACCTTTACCTACAGGGTCCAAAGCCGTTTCACCTCAAGCAGGTTGTATTCGGGGGGTCCAGGAGGCCCTGCAGAGGGGAATAGAGGGCATGTCACAGCTGCAAATGCTTGTGAAACTGTGTGGAGGGAAGTGAGAACTATGCTTGCAAATCTTGTAATGTCCAAATTGGCGTTCCCCTCCACATATCACCCAGGTAAGTAATGCAGATTCTATCCCATTTCTGGAAACCCTCTACGCTGGATGCATGTGCAGTCTTCTACCCCTCCACAGCGAAGTCCGTTGGGTGATTGTCTTCTTCCAATCCAGCTGTTTCATCACCATGCGCCATGTGGAGAACACCATCCTGGTGGGTTGAGGGAGGGAGCGGGGAAGCGGTCCCCCATAGACTAGATGCTGCACATTGTCCATTGTTGAGACCCAGCAGGGAAAGTTCCAGTTTATAAGCCAGGTCTCCCAAGCCCCAATTCATCTAAACTTTGATAACCAAAAGTTGCGAGACCCAGTAATAAAGGCAGATGTCAGTCATGCCCATACCCCCATCTACTGTTGATTGGCACCATATATCCCAGGCGATGCGAGGGTGAGACCCTCCTCAGAGGAAGGATTTAATAGTAGTAGTCATATCTCAGAAGTTAGAACCATGCCACTGAGATAGAATGTGGGATATTATGCAAAGTATACAAAAATCCCTACAATACAATCATTTTAAATAGGGCCACACTACCCCAAACCATTAATTTGGATCATAAGAGGGGAAATGCTGAGAGACCAGAGACCAGGTCCGGGCGAGTACCACTGAGAGAGAGGAAGCTAAGACGTTTGACTAGTATGTGTGTTTGCCAATTCATGGTTTTAGCCCCTCATAAGTAGGACTTAGAGTGACTTGTCCCAGTTAGTGTGTAATCCTGAGCCTTCCATAGAGAGACAAGATTCTCATCACTTATGGACTTGTAGCCTTTCGGTCCATCATGTAAAGGAGGCTGTCTTCCACATATAGTGCAATTCTACCTTCCTCCCCCAGTCTCCAGTTCCAGCCCGCACCTGTGCGTCATATCTAACAAGTGTCGCTAGGGCTCCATCACCAGGACAAAGAGCAACAGTGAGAAAAGGAAGCCCTAATGAGTTTCTCTGTGTATGGGTAAAGGATCTGAAAGAGTCTTATTGGCTCGCACCGTTGTTGAGGGTGAGGAATATAGGAGTTTCATGTAGCACCTCAACCTTGGGTTAAAGCCCATGAATTGCAGTACTTGGTGTTAGCATGCCCAGCCAACCGATTTGAAGGCCTTCTCAAAATCAATAAGCAAGAGGTTGTGTGATTCTTGAATCTCGGTTTGTCGGGCCAATACCATGTGCAGCCATCTAATACAGTGCCTTGTGATACGGTGTGGCATAAAGCCACACTGATCAGGAGGAATCAGGCCTAATGACTCTCTGAAGTCTGTGGGCAAGCACTTTTGCAAATATTTTAAGTTCATTATTAATGAGCGATATCGGCCTATATGAGGCACAGCGTTCTGGAGGGCACACAGGTTTATGTAATACCAATATGGTGTTGAAATCCAGTTCCTGGGGGAACCGTCCCTTGCTCTCTGCCTCCAAGTTGTGATCTAGTAACCAGGTCAGGAGGACCACTTGATAGTTGCATTCAAATTCCACCAGGAAGCTGTCGGACAAGGGGTCATGCCCGAGTTCAGCTCACCCAGGGCTTCTATCACTTTCCCCAGTACCAGGGTGCATCGAGATATGCTCACTGGGGCAGAAAAATCCATGGCATGGGATTATCTACCAACATCGAGTCAGCAGGTGCAGGATAGAACTGATGGGGGAAGCACTCAAGGTTTGATAATAATTCACAAAAGCCTCAGCAGTGGCTGCAACTATCTGGTGCATTAACCCCTTCGAGGCTGATGACGAGCTGGGCTCGTCATGGTGTAGCCTCCTCAAACACTGATGACGAGCCCAGCTCGTCATGAACAATGGGTTTTTTAAAAAGTCAGCATGACAGCAGAAGAACAGCAGCGCGCATGTGGTTAAACATCCACTGTCCATGACCTCAGGCACTATCCTTGTGGGCCTATCATGATTAACAAGCCAATACATTTATTTAGTGGATTTATCTCCAAACATATAGACACGGTGGAGGGATGCTCTCCAACATTGGTGTGCCTCTCTCAAAAAGAGGTGTCAAAGGGAAGATATGGCCACATCCAACTTTTAAAAGTAAGAGGTTTGGGGGCTTACCATGCACTGTTTCTAAAGTTGTAGGATCTTCAGTTCTAGTACTGTTTTCTGTTGCCGTTTTTCCCATTACCGGCTATGGATCAGAGCTTTTGTCCATCCTTCCATCGTGGTTCTGCCCGCTGCACATAGCATTCCTCTAGATGGGACTGAACCCTGATTGGCTTCAAAATATTCCATGACCATCTCCCCAAGGCACTCAGAGTCCTAGTCAACAGTTAGGAACCAGGCATTAAGCCAACAAATCGGTCTTCGAGTTACTGGTGGAGCACCTAAGTGAAGATAGACCAGGGAATGATCAGAGATACCTCGCGAGGGAATCTCCACCAATGTGGTAGTAGGACATCAGCAACTCGGATGCAGAATTGGATAGATACAGACGAGGAATTTGTGTGCTGCTGACATATGTGTACATTTTCCCTCACTTGGATGCCACACCCTCCACACTTCATAGAGGCCTAATGGGGCCATCCAGGACTCCAGCAATTTTGAGGCACATCTTCGGTGCGCTGCTGACCTGGTGGTGGAATCCTTCTAAGGATGAGAATAGCATTAAAGTCATCCCTGATGATTGCCACTTCGAGGGAAAATTGCAGGAACAGGGCACAGAAGTCACCCAAAGACCCCTGTGAGATTGTGGCGTGATATACACACTGCAGAGATTATACTGGGATCCCTCCAAACTTCCTTCCAGTCCCAAGAATCTCTTCTGCGGGTCGCTATATAGTTTTGGTGTGAATCGTAGGAAAGGATCTGTGCAAAAGTATGGCCACCTACCTTGAACTTCCATTTACTTAATATTCACTTCTACTGCACTGCAAGATTCAACAGCTGCAATCCACATCGTGCTGTATGCGCCAGCAGCAGGGCGAGCACAACACATTATGATACGCTGTGGAATTCCTACTCCTAAATTGGTTGTCATTTATCTAGTGGGAAAAAACAAACAGCTATCTAGCTGTCACGCACTCCCTGCTTCTCCCTCAGCATGACTGCATTATGTATTGTTTTTATTGATTACAAGTGTTCCCAGAGCTGCTGCCCTTGCATCCAAGTGGATAATGGCATCACTGGATTGGGTCTATGTGGAGTATGCTGGATAATCTAGTGCATGGGTGCCTACAATTCGTCACCTGTTCCATATGATGATCCTACTTACAGGAGACCCAGCTATTGCCATTCATCTCAATACACAAGGTCTACCCATGAATGACACTGTCAGCAAAAGCAATTTAAGTGTGGACGCATGCTGGGGAGTTTGAGTGTCTTTGGGTTTGGTGCACTCGGACTGGTGTCTACTAATCCACCAGGGAGAGTGGGTGCTAGGGATAGCTGCAAATCTGATAATGTGAGGTTGAAGGCAGAATCCTAGACCAGAGCAAGTCTGCAAGCACAGAGGAGGCTGGCAGGAGGGTCTGAGACTCTTCACTAGTTCTATTGTTATTTAGTGATCAGTGGTGGCAGGCAGGGACAGGGGTGGTGGGATGGGGTATGAAAAATAAAAAAGCAACAAAAAAAACACTTATCTTTCTGTGGCTGCCATCTCTCCATTAATCCCTCTCTTCCTGGCAAGTCCAGATCCCCTACGCCAATCACAACACTTCAATGCTGCGTTATGATTCGTTCCTCTAAGCCAATCACAATGCTACAATGCAGAGTTGCGATTGAGCTGAGTGGTATAGCTCTTCCCTCCTCTCCACTCCTCGCCCCGTCCCTCCCCTGGATCTGGCTCATTGACAGAGTGGGCGCCTTGGGATAACATAGAGGCCTGCCTCCTGGTCCTTTTTTCCGCTCCCCAAGAAATCCAAATTGCTTCGTCGCTTTGCAGGGCTAGCCCTGATGATTGCAAAGCCAACGCCGAAAATCCCGTACACCATACCGAGTGGGTAAATGGAGGGAGGAAATCCCCGTTGGGCCACGGCAGAGAGGGAGGCGCTGCAGCAGGAAGAATATAGGGGGCTAAGGAAACGTCTAATATCCTTAGAATGGGCGCCCCTAGTAGAGCTTTTTCGGGCAGACACAGATGAGGCCTCGGAGGGCTCTCAAAGTATACACGTTGTAGGTATCATAGCTCTATGATCCTCCCTGCACAGTGTCTCGTCTTCTGGCGAATGCCTTTTAAGAGGGTTGCTTTTCCCCCTTTCTTTTTCTCTTCTCCCTTACCCCTCATTCCCCTTTGGTCTCCTCTCGCATGTTCTCCTATATATAATATATAATATAATAACAGATGTAATTTTCACCTGGCACTTTAAACCAGGCTTTATTTGTCGTTTAATTGTGGCGGCATTTGTTTTTATTGTTGTGGGGTTGGTTTGGGTGGTTTTCCGGGTATTAAGCATTCTACACCTCAAACATATGACATGGGTTGTTATTGCACAACGGAAATATGCATAAATTCTTGATATGTCGAGGTTCAAAAATTGTATAGGGTCTGTGCACATAGCAGCTATGATTATATATCAATATAGGGCGTCATTTTGGCCTCAACTAAAACGTATTATTAACAACAAAATGTTTGATGGACTGTACAATTGCATTATATTTGCTGAACAACCCAATTAAGTTAGTGTTAAAAAAAACGCACACAACAATGTACCGAATACACTTTAGATACCTTGGTAATGATATAGCTGTTTGAAGGCGGTTCCTGTTAAAAACTCTGGCCACTTTCTTTAAAAAGAAGTTAAATATTAGATGCTGCCGTGCACGTGATAGTAACATAGATATACAATTTTCGGACGCTTTTCCATTGACTGGTTATTTAATAGCGGAAAGTATGAGGTGTTTACTAAGCACCAAAGGCCCGGAAACAAGGTGAAGGCGAGAGACCTACAAACGTAAAACGAGCAAAAAGAATTCGAGTTACAAAACCGATTCTCATCTGTGAACAGTTTAGCACTATCAACACATCTGGCAGCCAGGACTCTTTCCCATGCATTTTACAGGATATGTTGTGTGCGAGAAGCCTGAAGACCTTACTTGCCGATTATGGAATAACTCCTTAGATTGGAACACATACAGTTCCTTATTAACAGTGGAATTCACATTGAATCAAATGTTGTTTATTCCAATGCATTCTGGGGCGGAATGTCGGACCAGTCTCTGCTAAAACTAACAGATGACAATTATAGATATCTACGCTGAAAGCAATGATAATTCATACACCACCACGACAGTTTCGCCCCAAAGGAAATGCAATATTACTAAGACAAAAATACTTAAATTCTTACATTTTCTACGAATTTGTTACAGTAAATATACAACCAAGTGTTTGATTTGCTGAGGGCGTAATGCTTATTGTTGTTCTTATAAATGCAGGACATATTTATATACAGGTTAAACAGATTGTGTGTGGCGCTACTTTGTGTATTTCTTTTCTTCCATCTTTCAGGCCCAACATGTCACAAAGGCCTCTGCTATGAATAGCCTTCTTAAAAACTTCCAAGAATACTTTTCCCTGACCCTGGATATAGTTGCTCCCCTCAAACTCAACCGCCGTAACTCCACTAAACGCCATTCTCCATGGTTCTCAGAAGAACTAACACAGGATAAAACTACCTGCAGGAAACTGAAGAGTAGGTGGCGCACGTACGAAGCGCTCATTAACAAAACCACCAATAAATTAGCATTAAACTACAACAAATTACTATTTAATGTCCTAAATGAGTTCATGAGGCCTGCCAGGAACTGTGTGACGTTCTTCCAGATGATTTTGCAGAAAAAGTTGAGAATCTCTCTCACCACCCCTCGCTATCTGTGCCCCTCTCTGCCACTCTCCTAGTCACAAATCTCTCCATCCCCCTCCAACCCCTCCGCAAATCATGGTGACATTTGCCAACACTCTACTTCCACACATTGCAACACTATTTAACCTGACTTTATACACTGTGACCATACCTCAGGCTTGGAAAACAGCCCAAGTTACGCCCAATGCGGACCCACCAAAACCTATGAATTATAGACCTTCTTTCCTAAGCAAAAACTTGGAAAGCTTGGTAAACCACCAGGTTTCCTGGTAATTTGGAATCATATCCCATTTTAGAGCCTCCCCAATCAGGTTTCAAAGCCTCCCACAGTACAGAAATCGCACTGATGGCAGTGCTGGATACCAACAGACTCTTCCCTGATGATAGTTATCCTATCTGTAGCCTTCAACAACATCTCACATTCCATCATGCTCCAGAGACTTTCAGAGATTGGTGTCAATGACAGAGCTCTAGGGTGATTTTATAACTTTCTTAGCAATTGCACTTAAATGATAAACCTAGAATCTTTTAAATACTGTGTCATGCCACTAGACAAAGGGGTACCACAAGGCTCTTCATTGAGCCCCACGCTCTTTAACTTACATGTTGCCCCATTAGCAAAGGTAGTAAGATCTTGTGGTCTAGATTTGATCTCATACACAGATGACATGCAGTTGATCATTTCTATGTTCCGAAATTCTGAATCCATAAACCTCAAATTCGGAGAATGCATGAAAAAAATCGTATACTGGATGTCCCAGAAACGCCTGTAGCGTAACAGCGGCAAAACAGAGATTCTGTTGCTCAGCAAAGCCCACCCATACCAGTCGGATGGCTGATGGTCATCCGAATTGGGCACCACACCATAACTTAAACAGGTGGTAAAGAATTTAGGCATCTTAATTTATGATGGCCTTACATTTAAGGAGCAGGTAGGCTCCACATGCAGCTCCTGTTTCAGAATAATATGCATGCTACAGTGGTTACTTCTCCACACAATAAGAACACTTATGCAGGCTCTTGTGGTTAGGCCCCTAGTTTACAGAAATGCCTTACTGGTCACACCAAATGAATCAGTGATATTAAAACTTCATGTAGTGCAGAACACTGCTGCAAGCCTTATCTTCAAACTTCCTCCCTGAACACCCACATAGCCTACTCTGATGTCTCTTCATTGGCTTTCAATCAGGAAACATGCCATACTTGGTACACAGCGCCCTATTAGGCAAGGGCCCTACGTGCCTCCAAGACAAAGTTCATTCCTATCTTCCCACTAGAATCTTAGATCAAAAGACCAGCTGCTGCTCTGTTCCCTCCGTGTTGGCACAGCAAAATACAGAGGCTCATCTTTTTTCCTATCATAACCCACATCACTGGAATAAACTACCTCTGCATATCCGCTCATGTTTTGACTTTACTTGTTTCAAAAAGCTTCTTATAACTTGGCTTTTCTGACTCCAACTATCCTCCAATCGCGCCCTTAACTGGGTTTGCACTTCAGCGCTGAGATACTCCTTTGGAAGTGGTTTGCCACTCTATGTTAAGTATATATAACATAACATAACAGTACAACATGGTGGTTATGCTATCTAGTAGAACCTGAACAGGGCTGTCCCTGATGAAAGGCAGGTAGGCCTTGAGGGCCAGCCAGATGGCATGCAGCTCCATCTGAGACCAGAGGCGTCTAATCTCCATCTCGTTCAAGTGACCTCCCACTTAGAAGCGGATGAGTCTATCACCACTGTGTACACTGAACAGGGCAGGGAGAACGGTCTACCACAAAGTAGACTGGCATCCTTTATCCACAGAGAAATCGTCCACGAGGCACCCCCAGTTTTGATGTCAATGAATTTGCAATTTCCACTGGTTGCACAAGGCCAAGATGCCTCATAACCAGCTGGAACGCCAGAACGATCCTGAAATATCAGAATCAGTCCCAGAATATCCAAATTTGATTCAAGGGCAGAAAGGCTTTGAAGGGGGGAACAGCGTTTACAACACAACTTTTACAACGCAGTACCTTTACGATGCAACTATTACAACGCAAGTCATTACAACGACTTGCGCTGGGGGGCGCTCTAGGATAGGGAATAGTTTTAATTTACTATCCAACACCTTCCCTACTATCCACGGACACTGGAGTTAGAATAGTAAATTAAACTATTCACTTCCCAGCGCCCCCCACCGCAAGTGTAAAAGTTACTTCGTAAAGGCATGCGTTGTAAAAGCATGCGTTGTAACGACGTTCATCGCTTTGAAGGCCACTGTTTCTAGACTGACAAAGGGTATCCTCTACATTGTCTGGAGGAGGACTTTTGGCTCACTGATGTGGAACCTCAGGAAAGACAGCACTGAGATCATCATCTGCAGATGGCCTGTGACTGACTATGACTACACCACTTTCAACAGTAAGGTATGAGAATGTGTTAACTTCCTGGCAGCGAAAATGGGCCGCAAACTTAGTGAACACCCAGGAGCATTAGGTGAGAGGGAAGGGCAGGACGATGAGCAGAGGAAATGCCTTTGGGACTGCAGGATGGGTACACAGAAGTAGGCCTCTTGCCAGCTAAAGGACACCATTGAGCCCCTGAGCTAAAGCAGAGAGGACCAGGACTATATCAGAATTTCGAATTGATTCTTCTGAATAAAGCTATTAATAAGCGGAACATCTAGGATCTGGGGTCCATCACAGTCCCCTGTCCTTCTTGGGCACCTTGAAAGTATCTAAAGTAGTATCCCATGCCCTTCTCCACCTCAGGAACTCTCTCAATTGCCCCTTTGGGAAGCAATGTCTTCACTTCTTGTGAAAGAATCATTCACGATCCACCAAAATTAACAAAAACAAGAATAGGCAGCAGTAAACTGAAATGGATGAATGTTAGCCATCTTAGTAACCTCTAAGCCCCACTGGTCTGCAGTATTTGCATGCGAGCCAGATAAACAAAAGTACATTCTGCCTCCTATTGGCTACAGATGACCAATGGCGACAACATTAGAGGGGCTTGATGGAGGTCATAAGAGGCTACAAGGAGGAGGGTGACTTTTGCCCTTGCTGATGGCTATAGCCTCTGCTACTGACTATGGAGCCACAAAAAGACTGAGCAACTTATTGGGCAGACTGTGAGGGCTGCCTCTGTTGATAGGCATGGCCCCTCAAGTTGCTCTAGAATTTCAGGTATACTTTTGGTTACATTTGTGGGCCACGGACATGGCTCAACTGACCGAACCGGCTTTCTTTGAAGTGCTTCAAGTTTGAGTCTACTTTTTCTTGGAAAAGCATGGAACCATCGAAAGGCATATCCATCAAGAATGCATGCACAATATTAGAAAACCCTTTGCCTTCTTTCCAGACATGCCTGTAAAATGTACTTGGCCATCAACGTTATGAGTGAGCAAGTTTTCTGACACCTCCTGAAGTTGTATCACCCCAACAATCAAACCACATTAAGAGACCTCAGAGCCAGTCTGCCAGAGATGAATACCGTCTTCCCCAGTATGCCAATGTACTCAGAATCTTTATTTGGGAGAGCATTGGAGGAAGGCATTAGGGTTCACCTTACTGGCAGATATCTGTGCAGTTATGGTTTCTAGTGACAGCTGCTGTGTCCGAAAGGCTGGGTCTTCAAGGGCAGGATTATGGTGTCTGGCAATAAGACGACTTACTGGTGGCATGGAGCACTTCCTGGACCCAGCCGTCATCAAGATCTCCCTCACTGAAAAACAGCAATAGTTCAGACGTTGAAGGTCCAGGCTGAAAGGTTTCAGTGAGCAAATTAGCCATAGTCACCACAGTGGGTATTTGCAACTCTAGCACCTCAGGGGTACTATAGACTACCACTATCAAAGAGGTGCTGATTTTAGTAGGACGACTCAATGGCGAGTCCAACTCAGTCTTTGGGGTGCTCTCAAGCCACAAGGGTTGTCTAGGTTCAAATACAACCCAACATCTCTGTAGTATGGGTGAGTCAAACTGTGTGCCTCCTCCTTGTCATCTTTATCATAGGGAATATGATCAATTCTATGTATGACTTTCAAATCAGAACCGAATATAGCCTTAAATCGTATGTAATACTGAAGCTGGAATGAGAAATGTACTAGTTTGGCCATGTTCTTAGGGTTTCATTAACCAAGCAATGCTGCACCCAAGTATTGTAATGTTGGGCCCTAGGCCCGCATTATAGTAATGAAGGAACACACGGACACCAGGATAGTGGGCTGGTAAATGGGCCAAGAGCACATGTGCTCTGCCCCCTTTATTGACTGGGTCACCTGACTCGTGACACCAGTGGTGGGTGGGTGTACAGTGTAGGGTTACAGAGTAAAACAACTAGAACGTGTCCAGCAGGACACTACATTCCTCCCAAACTTTAATATAAATTGAGGAAAGGCAAAGTCTGAACCTGTGGGAGGAAAAACATAAATATGCAATATCGTAAACTTAGAAGAAGGCTCTTCAGCTGCCTGCTAGATGACGATGGTGGAAACTTGCAGCTGAAACGTTCGTTCTCTTAGGCTCGGCGTCCTGGTTCTCGGTGGGCGTGCTCTTCTGGACTTACGCCATGGCAGTATGTTCTTCAGTCCATTGAGATTTTGCTTTCGGGGTGACGCCGAACAGGATGACCAGATGGTAGCCTTGATGGATGTTGTTATCTTCTACTAGTCCGTCTGGATTCTTCACTGTAGGCAGCTTGGCTTCACATTGCAAAGGAGGGAGTGGTTGAAGGACATCCCTCTCACTGGGACGCCCGTCTCGCGGGTGTTCTCTGCAGCGTTGCTCCAACTCCACAGTCTGGGTGTGAATGGAGGAGGCGATGAGATTACTTCCTCCCAGTCCGTGGCTCCACCTGGAGGGTGGCTGTTGACTCTTGCCTTTGCGCACAAGTTCCTCTTTTTCCCATGACGTGCAGGATAGACAACGGTGGATAGATCTCTCTTGTCGGGACCCTCTGCCACTGGTGTCCCTGAGGCCTTTGCCCTTTGGATAGCCACAGGCTGGTGTGGGGTAGTCAGTTCTCCTTCTGCCAGACGTCTGAGCGCTCTCCCTATCAAATCTTCCGCTCAATCCCAAAGGTAGGTGTCACCAATGGTCCAGCCTGTACTCTCCTGTAGTCGACCGGTCGTCGGGGAACTTGTAAGTAGATGCCTGTTCTGTTCCCAGTGCCATCAATGTTCTCCTGGATATGTGGGTCATTGTACGCGGTGTTCTGGTGCGTGTCACCTCTTCTTCTGGTGGGTGTGTAGACTTGTCACACCTCTCCTCATCTTTCTGGATGTTGTTGTTCTTGATGGCATCGTGCCACATGACTCCTTTCTTCTTCTCCTTCCTTCATGGCATCGTGCCCTTCTTCTCCGTTTTCCTTTTCACTAAATGGTCTGGTCATCTCGCTGTCCTTGTCTTCCTGACTAGGCTTCTCCAGGCAGTGTGCACTCCGCCTGTTTCCCTCTGGTCTTGTCCTGGCTTTGGGACACTGTCTTCTTATCTTCTGTGACTGGACCGGTTGTTGCGATCTTTCTTCCTTCCTGTTACTTCTGGTTCTTGTAGGTGTTGCGTCCGTCTCTTCGGGTCCTCTTCATGACACTCTCTTGGGCATGTGGTTTATGGACGTCTTCTGTCTTCGGAGCAGACCTCCTGCCAGGTCTCTCTGCGCTGTCGACCATCTGACTGGTCGTTCCACTTGTCTTTCCAGGCGATTCTCAGGCTTCGTCTTCCTTGTGATCAGGCTGGGTGGTCATCCTTTTTCCTTGCGACTTCATTTTCGCTGGCGACCAGACAGGGGTCGGCTTTACCTTCTTCTTTGTGACCAGACTGGGCAGTCGTCTTTCTCCTACTTGCGACCAGACTGGGTGGTCGGCTTTCTTCTCATTGCGACCAGGCTGGTGGTCGGCTTTCTTCTCCTTGCGACCAGGCTGGGTGCCCGGCTTTCTCTTCTTTGCGACCAGGCTGGGTGGCCGGCTTTCTCCTGGTGAGTCTTCATGCCTCCAGTGATTTCTGTGATCACAGTTCTTTTCCATTGCAGTGCTTTTTGCGTTGGCGCACTTTTGTTAGCGCTCTACTTGTGCTTCACTGTATCCGGAGGGTTACGCCACCGCTCCTGTGACTTTCGGTGGCGTTCCTGTGTGGGGGTACATGCTTTGGTGTCTGTGTAGTACTTTCGGAGGGTTGCGTCTCCGCTCCGTTGACCTTTTGTCTGGTCTTTTCTTTTCGTGCCCTGATGGCTGTGCTTCTTGCTTTTCTTGGGCACACTTGCTGCGCGTCCTCTTAAGTGTTCTGTGTGGAGTTGCTTCACCCCTGGCACATTCCTTGCGTTTCTGGCGCGTTCGTGCACCATCCCTCTTTGT
Source organism: Lissotriton vulgaris (assembly GCF_964263255.1). Classification (NCBI taxonomy): domain Eukaryota; kingdom Metazoa; phylum Chordata; class Amphibia; order Caudata; family Salamandridae; genus Lissotriton; species Lissotriton vulgaris. The sequence goes on from NC_141689.1 coordinate 383,425,274, forward strand.
CCTTAAGGGCTGGATGGTGAGTTGGCGCCATTCGGGCGTGGCAGTGTTTTCTTGGATGTGGCAGGCTGTACAGTCTCTGTGTTGCTGTGCACGTTGCTGCGTAGTGCCTTTTTGTCCTCAACACTGGGTGGCCTGGCACTGTTCTGGCATATCTGTATGCCTCACGTTGTCTTGGGGGAAAAGTGTAATGCTTCTCTTGGTCCGCTTTAGCACTGTTCTGTGGCAGGCTGCAGTGATCTCTCACTTTTTCCGATGTGTGAGAGCGCAGTGGCGCTAGGTGGCTACTAGATGGCACTGCTGCTGTATTTCTGCTCCAGCTCACCGGCAGCTTTCTGTATGCTGCGGTCTTCGTGTATACAAAGGCATGGCCTGGATTTGCTCTGTCTGGCTCTGGAGGGTTACGTCACCGCTCCTTGGACCTTCTCCGGTGGGCATGCTCTTGTGCGTGCTGCCGGTGGCGCTCTTGTCTTCTTGGGGCGTTAACTGTGCCTGGTTGCTTTGCCTTCTCTGGTTGCGTAGTGATCTCGTTGCTTTTCTGGGAACAATGGCAGTCTGTATTGTCCCTGTGCACCTTCCTTGTTCTCATGGCACTGCTCAGTACCTCTGGTGTTGCCTTGGGCTTGTTTGTATTTCACATTGCTGCAGTACCACTCGGTGGCAGAGGGATCTCCTCGGCAGGCACCGGCAGTCTTTCACTTCATTGTGTGCCTTCCTTTTTATGGCCGGTGCTGGGTCTTCATGCTGTTGGGGGAATGGGGCACCAGGATCAGAGTAAATGCCTTTCCCTGCACTCTGCTCATCCTGCAGGCACGGGTGCACTCACGCTCACACCCGGGGCTCTTCAACCTTCCAGGCTGGTTCCTCACTCTCCCTGGCTGCGCGGTGAGGGAGGGATGTCGGTGCTGTTCCCGGTCTTAGCCACGCACGCACGGATCCGTGGTGGGGCGAGGCAGGCGGTCAGCAAGGCAAACGGTCACTGCTGGATGGCTTCCCTTTTGCGGTGAGTTTTCTATTTAGCTGGGCTGCGCAGGAGGGGCTGACACTGCTTTTTACCAGCTGCGAGCTGGGCACTGGTTTCTCGCTCCCTAACCCCACCGGCGCGTCCACACGCTTCGCAGGGGTGGGGAGGGGTTGGCACTTTACTGCGGGTGGGCTCCGCTGACGTGTTGGTTTATCGCAAGTGGGCTCCGCTTTCTTTACTCGGGGCCCAGCAGCTTTCCTGACGCTGCGGGCTTATTCACCCCACCGCTGCAGCAGCTTTAGTCACACGCTGCACGGCGGGGCAGGGGTTGCTGCAGGCAAGCCGCGGGTGGGTTCCGCTGGCCCTGCTTCATTGTGTAATGTTTATTGTGGGCCGCATTGCGCTCGGCAGGGCGCCATGGCCATGCGGGTGGGCTCCGTTTAATGGACAGTCAGGAGGGGGGTCGCTTCTGGCTTGCGTGGCCCCCCAGGCATTCCCCAGCGTCTTGGCTCACCTCCGGCCGACGGGCACCTGCCAGGCGGGTGGGCTCCGCGTGGTTCGCTGCATTGGCGGGCGACTCGGGCGGGGTCCGGTCGATCCGTGTCTTCACCGGCACAGTTGTGGCCAGTCAGGTGGGCTCTGGCCGGTTCGCTTCTTCCGGTGGGGTCACCTGGATGCGGCCCGGTTGTGGCCGATGCGGGTGGGCTCCACTCGGCTCATACTCATTCCTGCCGGGGATTATTCCATCGCGGCCGGCGCAGGTGGGCTCTGGTCGGTCCGCTCTGCTCCCGGAAGAGCCATGCTGTTGTGGCCGACACGGGTGGGCTCCGGTCAGTCCGCTTGCCTTTTCTCCCTCAAGGCACTCCACGCAGGGGCAGTTCAGTGCAGGCCCGTGAAGTGCGGTGTAGGTTCCCGGTCACCTCGCCATTTGCATATGGGCCCAGGGCACAGCACTCGCCACCCGGGCCTCTCGGCGGCCAGCGCCGATCGTTGTAGGGGGTGCCCCTAGGCGGGCAGTATTCTCTCCCCCTTCATCATTGGCTGTTGCATGCCGGGGTACAACCACCTCATTGCCAGTGTAATGTTGGGCCCTAGGCCAGCATTATAGTAATGAAGGGAGACACGGACACCAGGATAGTGGGCTGGTATGGGCCAAGAGCACGTGCGCTCCACCCCCTTTATTGACTGGGTCACCTGACTCGTGACACCAGTGGTGAGTGGGTGTACAGTGTAGGGTTACAGAGTAAAACAGCTAGAACGTGTCCAGCAGGACACTACAAGTATAAGGACTGATGAATGTTTACCCTCAGAAAAAGGAATTTACAAATAAACACATTCCACAAGAATGACGTCATTTCTTTGTTCACTGGTTTAAGTTGAGTTTTAGATTTGTAATCATTGCAGGGAGATGAGCACCCAACATGCTAATTTGCACCTGTCAATGACTGGAATCATTGCGTTTTTACAGGCTGGGAATGAGGAGATAAGGGTCCTTATTTTAATGTGAGTGTAAGTGGTTGTATGTGTAGATATTCCTTCAAGTTAATTTATGTTATGTTATAACATAGGGCATTGGAGTGGAGTTTTTCCAAACTATTAGCTGGACTTTGGCAATCATGTAGCATGACATCAGACAAGATCTAGCCAAACTTGACTTCAGGTCAAAAACTGGCTTCTTGGTCAGATCTAGAACTTGTGCCTCTGGAGACGAGGATAGCACCAAACCAGCTGGAACTGGTATGGCTTTCAGCAAAGGTGTGAAGTTTCAGCCTGGGACCAACAAATGACTGGGTCAGTCGACACGGGAAAGGGCCCCACTACGGATCTCCAGCTGGAGGCCCCAGTGGATCCATGGGGCCCGAAGATGTTCCAGGGGGGACACAGAAGCATCAGAATGTGGAACCCACGTGCTAGTGATTAAGGTCTGCACATGTCACCAGCATTTGAAAAATATGGGATTCACGTTGTCTCAATTTGAAAATTGAATAAAGTGATACATTTGTGGAACAGAACATGGATAAACAAAGGAATAAACTATAAGGAATATTTAAAGAACAGAGGTTTCTCTGCACTTTCTTTGCTGTGTGACATGTGTGTGGAACATATTCATGCTCCACATATTTCAAATTTATTAGAAAAAGTGGCACCATCATCTCCCTGCAAGACTCAACCTGCTGAGATGTCGATGATGGCCTGGGATTTTCAGAATGTTTCAGCTCCAACTGAGAAATGGATTTGATCTGGAAAATAGCAGCGGAATCACATCCTTATAATGCTAAAGGTGAAGTGGGAGAGGTGTAAAAGAGTGGACATTTGTAGTTCCTGCCTTGACACTTGCCTTTCAACTTTGTCTTGGACTCATCCAAGGAAGGTGAACTTGACCATTACCGGGACCTTGAAGAGGAGAATGTCCGGGATTTGCGACATGACTTTGGGACGTGGACCATTTCTTGTGGTCAGCATTAACCTGAGTCAGGCTTGAAGCCCAGGCACTAATGACAGACACTGTTGTGGATGTGACTGACATCTCGTTTCCGCAGGTACATCACAGGTTCAAATGTGAAGTCTTTGTAGGGAACATTTTCCCTTTGCAAATTGTCCGAGAGTATTTTGTGGAGGTCCATTAGAATTCATGAAAATTTCAGGAGTGGCGCACTATACCCCCGTTAAAGAGCATGGTAAGAAATGCACTGACGTCAGTACGCACATCCATGGGGCCTATGGGCGGACCTGCGTTGTCTCTTCTGAAAGCAGGATGAGCCGCCATGGTGTCAGATGGGCAGACCTGCCAGCATGCAGGAGCGAAAAGTGATCTGGAAACTTCCAGTGTAATTAAGAAACGATGTACAAATAATGTAAAAACTTCTAAATTATCATACCTCAAAACCAAAATAGACATAGACAGCAAAATGCTTAAAGCCACTCAAAATCATGAAGCACATAACAAACAAACTGTTCACTAAGATACCCTACTCGTGGGAGAAATCTGGTTGACATCTTTCAAAATAAAATCAAAATTATCCAACTCTAAATTACTCTGACCTCTATAACTGCAGCCTCCTGCAACATTCATAAAAAAGTCTATTTGGATGGATTTTACCCATCTAACGAGGATGAACTGGAAAAAACATAACCCCCTTCTGAAGAACAAGCTATTTTGATAGTGTTCCACTGTAACACTGAACTGTTAGAATTGGGGGTCGCTTCTTGGCACCGGTAGGTATTTGTGACAAGCAGGGACCCTCTCCTCTAGTCATAGCAAGGGAATTACTCTCTCAAAATAACCCCTGCTCACCCTCTAGGCGGCGTGGCGCAAGCAGTCAAGGCTTATTTCAGAGGCGATGTAAGTTAAGTAGTTGTGACCACATATAGTAACCCAGTGACAACAATACAAACGGACACCACACAGATTTTATATCAAAAATAAGTATACTTTATATAGAGTTATCACAAGACCAATAAACATCAAAAAGAATCCACAGTACTAATAAGTTTCAAGAGTTCAGCTTAATTCAAGGTTCTGTGCGAGTCGGTAGCCTTGTCCGGCTACAGCGTTGATGAAAAGAACTCAGAGTACAACAAAACCAGCGGACCGCAGCGGTCCGGGCCCACCCAAATGTCGACAGACTCAGTCACAGTACCTTTTCCTTGAGGCAGCCGGCACAGATGTGCGAGCCGGTTCCGGGGTTCACCGCGGTGTAGGAAAAGAAAGGGTTGCAGGTCACGCTGTCCTTCCAGTCGCTTGCAAGCTACTGCTCGTTGACGGCGTCAGTGAGCGCAGAGCTTGCGTTGTGCGAGGCGGACGTTGCTCGTTGAAGTGCTTCCAGCTTTATGGTGCAGCGACAGAGCTGGAGTTCGGGAGCTGTCAATGCAACAAACAATTGGTTCAAGAGAAACAGCACTTTAAACTTCGTAACCCGTTCAAGATCAGCGTGCAGAATCCACAGTTCTGCTCGCTGATCTTGAACGGGTTACGAAGTATTGGCAGTAGAGTTCTCTCTGTCCCGCCAATTAAATGGGCGATTGTGAGAGAGGATTTTTGACCTTTTGGAGTTTATGAAGGATTACCTATATAAGTTTCTGAATTAAGAGACTTTTATACCTTTACGGAATTTTCTCCCATGAATTATTAAGAATGACCTGCAATCAAAAATTGGTCTTCTTGTCTCGTTTTTATTCAGATTATTATTGCTCAAGGAATTTCCCAGTCCTGAGGACGCAATAATCAGTGGTCGTAACTCTGTCGACGCCTGTGTGGCCCTAAAAAATATACAAGGACACATACATTTTAGTTTATGTTGTTCCTTTTTGTGCAACATGTATTATTGTTTGTAGCCACTTGTCTGGTTTTGTAATTTGTTGTTTTGTATATCAGCACCTTATCTTGAGGATCTATGTCTTTTTTCTTTTATACTGGAAGTAATAAATTTCAATGAATTTTTGATAAATTTGTATGTACTTAAGGCTTCTTGTGCAACTTTATTCTTCTCTCTTTACTTCCTTCCCCTTCGCCTTTCCCATCCCTGGTTTTCAATTTTCCTTATTTAGTAAACTCAGCAAGTTTTTGTTTGCTGAGTATATTAATCTTAAAGTGCTGTTTCTCTTGAACCAATTGTTTGTTGCAATGACAGATTGACCATGGTTTAGGTTTGCTGGACTGCCCTTGTGGTGTTTAAGGAGTTCGGGAGCTGGCGTCAGTCAGTCCGGACAGCAGTGCGAGTCGGACGTTGTTTGGTGCGGTGCCTACAGGACACCGGGCTGGTCGTGAGAGTCGGTCACAGCTCCCTGACTCTGTAGCTACTTGTTTCCAGCAGCAATTCACAAAGGCTGGTGAAGTCCACAGGTCCAGGGACTTCAGTCAGGGGGCAAACTCTCTTCCAAGCCCTTGGAGATCTTTGCACAAGTTAAAAGAAAAGTCCACAAAGTTCTTTCTCCTCTCTTTGGCAGTCAGGCAACCACTGCTGGCCAATCCCCCAAGCAGCACTTCAGCTTGGGAATAGTCTCTCCTCAGTTTCTTCAGGTTCTTTCTCCGCAGCAGAGGTTTCGTCTTGTTAGTCCAGAAGTGATCTAATTTCATTGGATCAGGGTCCCAATACTTATACCCCTAAATCCTTTGTTCTCTGAGCGGTGAGAGGCCTGTGTCCAGTTCAAGCCAGTTTACCAGACCTCTCCTGTCCTCTCACCACGCAGGGCAGGCACATCAGACGACCCACAGGAGGTGAAGCCAGCATTGTAGAGGGCAAGTACAGTCCTGGAGCACTTTGTTGACAGTCTTCCTTCTCTTCTTTCAGTGTGCAGGGCAGAGACATCAGACACACCACAGGGGGTGGAGCCAGCATTGTAGAGGGAAGGCCCAGCCCTATTCAGGTCCCAGGTGCAACTCCTCCCTCCCATCTAGATGCACATCGCTCTATTCACCACCGGGGTGCCCCAGCCTGACTCCTGGAGTTCCCCAGTCCTGTCACACATAAACCCAGACAAGGAATACACAACCTCACAGAGGCAGGCTCAAATGATTAGGCAAGCAAATACCTACTTTCTAAAAGTGGTATTTGCAAACACAGAATATTAAAATAAACTTCACTAAAAGATGTATTTTATTATTCTCCAGGCATACTAAACTTGAATGTCTACCATGTTCTCTGAGTCTGCTAGGATTATAAAGTGTAATAATTCTAACAGCCCATTCTGCCCTATGGAGAACAGGTAGCCTTGCAATAATGAAAAACGAAAATGGCTGTAATTCACTATTAGGATATGCCACACACATCAGGGCTTGTCCTACCTTGTACTTACAATGCACCCTGCCCGTGGGCCTACCACAGGGGTGACTAATATGACGTCAAGGGAAGGTTTAGGGACTGGCAAGTGGGTGCACTTGCCCATTCAGCATGACAGTACCAGACTGCATGCAGGCTCTGCAATGGCAGACCTTAGACACATTTTAGAAGGCCGCTGTGGGTGGCACAATCCGTGCTGCAAGCCCATTAGCAGCATTTGGAATTACATGCCCTGGGCACACTCTGTGCACTGTACTAGGGTCTGACAAGTAAACCAAATATCCAATCAGGGAACCACTAATCTATACATCAATTTACAGTAGGGAGCACTCGATCTGTGGCACTGGACAGCAGTGGCACAGTGCCCAAAGCATCAAACACCATCGAAAACACATGAGACAACAGCAAAAAATGGAAGGGAAACCCACGCCACTGGTGCCAGGTCTAACATGAACCATTCGGACTTTGAGCAATTAATGAATCGCAGATATACATTGTATTTTCCCTAAACTGGAGTCATCCATAACTAGATTTCAATGCACCCCTTGCTTTCTGATTTACACCTGTAATTTTATGCTTTGAATAATGCAGTATGTTTCTATTATACAAAACTCATATGCATAAAGTAGCCTAGTCTGTATTCAACAAATAAGAAAACAAAAATAAATGTTCAAATAAATAAATAAATTGTGAATAAATGAATCAATAATTAAAGATATAAATTGATATATATCGTTTTAGTACCAAAAGGCACCAAATTAGAGTTTGGCAATCACCACAGTGTAGAAAATGACCTCATTGTAAATGATAGTGACCTAGAAATGGATAGAATAATCTGGAACAATTTGAGGCAACTGCTGGAGCAGCCTACAAAATAATTTAGCTGTACTTCCATATAAAGGTACCCAAAGGAAAAAAAATCAAAGGAATGCCGGCTGTCAATAGATTCTGGTAGTCGACTAGTCATTTTAACACCTCTATTTTCACTATATTCAAGCCTTTCTAATCCTGTTTTTTTTAATACAATTCCAAAGCTTTCTTATTGACAGAACTACTCCACAGAATCGACTACCGACATATAGTCAAGGTAGGTAGCTGTGCTGTTAAGAATGGTAAATCTGTACTTCCTTATGGATGCTTATTTTGCAAAAACACTGGTAGGTCATACATGTAAATCAATTATTCAAATATTTGTAGAGCGTGCTAAGCACCAGTCAGGGTCTCAAGGCGCTGAGTGTGTGGGGGTGCAACTACTGCTCGAACAGCCAGGTCTTGAAAGTCTCCTGAAGGTTAGCAGGCCCTGGGTCTGTCGCAGCTGTATGAGGAGGGTGGTCCACATCGTGGCTGCGTGGTAGGAGAAGGATCTGCCACCGGTGGAGGACCTGTGAATGCGTGGGACGGCGGCAAGCGCGAGGTCGGTGGAGCGCAGCTGGCGATTCGGTGAGTGCAAGGTGAGACGCTTGTTGAGGTATGCTGGTCCGGTGTTATGAAGTGCTTTGTGAGCGTGGGTGAGGAGCTCGAAGGAGATCCTCTTGTTGACGGGGAGCCAGTGTAGGTCTCTCAAGTGGGCAGTGATGTGGCTGTGGCGGGGTATGGCGAGGATGAGGCATGCAAAGGCATTCTGTATGCATTGGAATCTCTTCTGAAGTTTGGCCGTGGTTCCCGCGTAGAGGGCGTTGCTGTAGTCCAGCCTGCTGCTGACCAGGGCCTGGGTGATCGTCCTCCTGGTTTCAGTGGGGATCAATCTGTAGAACTTGCGGAGCATGCAAAGGGTGTTGAAGAAGGAGGAGGAGGTGGCGTTGACTTGCAGGGTCATTGAGAGCGATGAGTCCCGGATGACTCCCAGGATGCGTGCGCAGGTCAATGGGTGTGGGTGCAGGCCCCAGTGCAGCTGGCCACCTAGAGTCGTCCCAGGCAGAGGGGGTGGATCCAAGGATGAGGACTTCTGTCTTATCCGAGTTAAGTTTCAGGCAGTTGGTCTGCATCCAGGTGGCGACTGCCTTCATACCTTCGTGGAGGTTGGTTTTGGCAGTGACAGGGTTATTGGTGAGAGAGAGGATCAGTTGAGTGTCGGTATAGTAGGAGATGATGTTGATGTTGTGCAAGCAGATGATGTTGGTGAGTAGAGCCACGTAGACGTTACAGAGGGTGGGGCTGAGGGATGATCCTTGGGATACGGCGCAGATGATATTGGTGGTTTCCGAGCAGAAGGTTGGGAGGCGCACCCTCTGGGTTCTTTTGGTGAGGAAGGAGGATATCCAGTCCAGGGTTTTGTCATGTAATCCGGCGTCATGTAGGCGTGTGCGTAGGGTGTGGTGGCAAGCGGTGTTGAAGGCGGCTGAGAGGTCCAGGGGGATGAGGGCCGTGGTTTCACAGTATGGTCCTCATGTCATCTGTGGCAGCAATGAGGGCGGTTTCGGTGCTGTGGTTTCTGCAGAAGTCAGATTGGGACTGGTCTAGGATGTTGTTCTCCTCAAAAAAGTGGGTTAGTTGCTTGTTGACGATCTTTTCAATGACTTTTGCCGAGAACAGCAGGAGGGAGATGGGCCGGATGTTCTTGAGGTCCTTTGGGTCAGCTGTGGATTTCTTGAGTAGGGCATTGATCTCGTCGTGCATCCAGCTTTCGGGGAAGGTGGCAGTATCGAAGGATCTGTTGATGATGTTCCAAAGTTGGAGGGCGATGATGCGGCTTGCTTTGTTGAAGATGTGGTGAGGGCAGCGGTCGGTAGGTGAGCCGGAGTGGATGGTGTTTATGATCTTGATAGTATCTTTGACGTGGGTCCAGGAGAGCAGGTGGTTGGTGAGGCTGGGGGGCGTTCGTTCTCCAGTGTTGGCTGTTGGGGAGATCTGGGTGTTGAAGCTGTCATGGATGTCTGCGATCTTGCGGTGAAAGAAGGTGGTTAGGGAGTCGCAGAGGTCTTGAGATGGCAGGATGTTGTTGGAGTTGGAGCTGGGGTTGGAGAGCTGCTTCACGATGTTGAAGAGCTCTTTGCGGTTGTGTGCATTGTTCTTGATGCGTTCCTTGAAGGCGGTCTGTTTGGTGGCTTGGATAAGTTGGTGGTGCTTGCGGATGGCATTCTTAAGGGCTGTGTGGTTTTCCGGTGTCTTTTCGTGGTGCCATCTTTTCTCGAGTCTTCGGCAAGTCCGCTTAGTTTCCTGGAGGTCGGTGGTGAACCAGCTTGCCTTTTTGTTGGTGCGCCTGTTGGAGGGTTTTTTGATCGGGCGAGAGTGTTGGCGCAGTTGTCGATCCATAGTCTGAGGTTGCTGGTGACTTTATCTGTGTCGGAAGTGTTTGTCGGTGGGTCCCGAGCGAGGGGGGTGATGAGCTGTCCGTCTGTGACCTTGTTCCAGCTGCGGTAGGGTATCCTTGGCAGGTGGTGGTGGGCAGCGGGTTTCTTAAAGGTTAAGTGGATGCAGAGGTGGTCGGTCCAGTGGAGTTTGGTGGTGTGGCTGAAGGTGATGTGGTTTCTGGCTGAGAGGATAGAGGCGAGGGTGTGGCGGCGGTGTGTGTAGGGGTCATGACGAATTGTTTAAGTCCAAGGTTGGCGAGGTTCTCAAGCAGAGCGGAGGAGTTGCGGTCTTCGGCGTTCTCAAGGTGGAAATTCAGATCACCAAGGAGGATGTAGTCTGCGGACGCGAGGGCGTGAGTGCTGACGATGTCGGAGATGGCGTCAATAAGCTGTGTCTGGGGGCCGGGGGGGCTGTAGACAAGTGTTCCTTCCGAGGGTGGTGTTGGGATCAGTGTGGATTTGAAAGTGTAGTTGTTGGGCGGTGCTGGAGGTGTCTGTTGTGCAGGTCGAGACTTTTAGGGTATACTTCTGTAGACAATGCGATTCCTCCTCCTGGTTTGTTGGTGTGGTCCCTTCTGGTGATCTTGTATCCATTTCGGATGGCTATGGCGATGTCGGGTGCCCAGGCGGGGCTCATCCAGGTCTCTGTTAGGAAGGCGACGTCCTGGGAGGCTGAGTCGAGTAGGTCCCAGAGACGATGGCGTGCTTGTGGATGGAGCGGATGTTGAGTAGTATGCATCTGAGGTGGTTGCGCTCTTTTCTGACCGGTGGGGTGGGGTGGGGCATGCAGGTGTTCGGCGGCTAGTGAAGCTGCAGTCACAGCAGGTGAAGGGTCCGTGGGTGAGTGACAGGCTGGCCTGGAAGCAGTTTGATGATCGGCCGGTGTCAAGTCCATGGAGGAAGTTGGCGTTGTAGCATCTTCGGGAGTTGTGGCACTCGCAGGGGCCAGGGGTTCTGGCACTGGGTGCCGTCAAGGCGTGGCGGGCGCAGACGGGCTTGTCTTAGGTGTGCCTTCGGGTTGCCAGCAGCGCGCCCGCTGCGCGACCGCCCAGTGGTGTGCATTATGTAGGGGTGGGAGGCTCGGCTGGGAGGCAGGAGAAGGGAGAACAGGCCTAGTAACATGGGCAGGGCCGGGGCAGCAGTGGTGGGAACAGGGGAAGTGCTGGAGGTAGCAAGAGACGGAGAGCAGGAGCAACGGGCGAGTCCAGACCTCTGACTGGAGTCAAATAGTGTCTCTTTAGATTCACAGATCTACCAAAGCTCTTTCCACATTCACTGCAAATATAAGGTTTATCCCCTGTGTGCATAAGCTGATATTTCTTTAAAGATGATAAAAAAGCAAAGCTCTTTCTACATTCACTGCAAGAGTATGGTTTTTATCCTGTATGTTTTAAGTGGTGGCTCTTTAAATTGGAGGAGGTACTAAAGCTCTTTCCACATTCTTGGCAGGTGTATGGAATTTCTCCTGTATGATGGCGCAGATGGATGGTTAGGTCTGATGCTTGAGTGAAGCCTTTGCCACATTCACTGCATATGTATGGATTTTCCCCTGTGTGTTTTCACTGATGGACCTTTAGTTTTGATAAATTTGTAAATTATTTGTTACATTCACTGCAATGATAGGTTTGTTCCCCGGTGTGTGTTCGCTGACGGATCTTTAGTTTTCCTGAGAAAGTAAAGCGCTTCCCACATTCACTGCAGTTGTATGGTTTTTCTGTGTATATTGGTTGATGGATCTTGAGGTTTGCTGGGAGAGTAAAGCTCTTCCCATTTTCACTGCTTGTGACTGTGGTTTCTGCTGTATGTGTTTTATATTTGCCCCTTAGAGCTGATGACTCATTAAAAGTCATCTTACATTCATTACACCTAAATAGGCTTACTGTTGAGTTGTTACTGGTGGCAGTGTAGGGGTGATGAGTGATGAAAACTCTTATCGCAAACACAGAGCCTTTATGTTATGTCTTTTGTTTGTTAATTAATTATTTTTTTGTGATGGTTGTTGAACACTATTGCCACATTTGCTCTGTCTCATGGGTTTCCCTGTGCATTGTTGGTCGTGCTACTTCAGTACTGAGGAGAAACCAAAGCTCGTCTTACTTTGTGTGAATATTTTTTCTTTGGGATTTAGAGTCTAAGCGTTGGGTATATTTTGCCGTAAATCATGTTTATCTGTTTGCTGGCCGACCATGGTGGTTCCTGAATCACTAACTATAACTTAATACTCACTAGGTATTTGCAGTGTATCTGCTTTAATAATAATGTTGAATGGTTACTGGTATTCTTGCAAGACTATACATATGTATATATGTATAGTCTTTCATCAGGAACTGTCTTCAATCTTATTAAAGAACTTTCTAGGATGTGTGCAAAAAATAAAACTCAAAGCTTATCTAAATAGTCGATTTCTTGGACAATATTTATGAAATATGCACATGAAGAACAAAACCCATTATCAAGTCGTTCTGTTCTATAATAATGTTGTGCATTGCGAGTAGCCAAACACTTCTTTCTTTGGACTTTCAGATGTCTGCTTCTCAACTCAAGTTTGTATACCTATGGTCTCTTTCTATGGATTGTAAGGTCCAGCCAAAATAGCGTTTATGAGGGATTAACACCACAGCATCAATATTATTATGTTAGAGAGGGGAGCACTGTTTAAATACCTTATAATTATCTATGATAAAGGGTGATATCTAACAGTTTTAAATATTGGATTCGTTCTACCAGTGTAATTTTTGTGAATTTAATTTATTTGAGTGTTTTAGGACTGGCGGCATGGATGTCCTCAGCCTCTTGAAGTCGTCGGATTGAACCTGATACGTCTGTTCATGTACTGAGTATTTCTATTTTGCGAGCTCAAAGTTTGATCTGCCCTGTTCCCATGATGCACTGGGCCAGGGACAGACTAATTTGCATGTAGCCAGGTTCTGAGCTGGGATGGTGCAGTGAGCTAAAAAACGGTGATGGATCAAGCCCTGATCTGTTGACTGGGTATGAGTGTTCTGCTTAATTCAGATACTCTGTCCATCACCACCCCCTTTTCTGAAACAATCAAAACGACATCATTTATTTACAAATTTTAAATCAAAATAACTAACAATTCATCCATCCCTCGCCACGTTCTTCCACCGTAAGATCACAGACATATACGGCAGCTTCGGACCCCAATCTCCACCCCCGGATACCAGCCCAACGACCCCCACCATCAACTCATGGACCCCCATCAACAGTAAAGACACCATCCACATCATGAACACCATCCTCTCCGGCTCCCCCGCAGACCCGTGCCCTCATCACATCTTTAACAAGGCCGACACCACCATCGCACCCCACCTACGGAAAGTCATTAACAGCTCCTTCATGTCAGCCACCTTCCCAGAAAGCTGGGAGCACGCTGAGATCAATGCCCTGCGAAGAGCAAATCACAGCACAGAGACCGCCCTCATCGCAGCCACTGACGACATCAGAATCTTGATGGACAACGTAGAAACAGCCGCCCTCATCCTCCTGGATCTCTCTGCAGCCTTCGACACCATATGCCACCGCACCCTAGTACACCGCCTCAACAACACAGGCAGCCAGCGGAAGGCTCTGGAATGGATCACCTCGTTCCTTACCGGCAGAACCCAGAGAGTCCACCTTCCCCCCTTTCGATCCTCCGCAACCGAAATCATCTGCGGCGTACCCCAAGGATCCTCTCCCATCTACATGAGCCCCCTCGCCACCATCGCAAGAAAACACAACATCAACATCATCTCCTACACTGACGACACCCAGCTGATACTCTCCCTTACCGAGGACTCAGCCATCACCAAATCAAACTTCCAGGAAGGAATGAAGGAGGTAGCTGACTGGATGAAGCACAGCCGCCTCAAATTCAACTCAAGCAAGACTGAGGTCCTCATCCTCGGACAATCCCCCTCAGCATGGGACAACTCCTGGTGGCCCTCGGCACTGGGCACCACACTGACACCCAAAGACCATGCACGCAACCTGGGGTTCAGACTGGATTCGTCGCTCACAATGACCAAACAAGCCAACGCCGTCTCTTCCTCATGCTTCAACACCCTGCGCATGCTCCGGAAGATCTTCCAATAGATCCCCACCGAAACCAGAAGAACAGTCACCCAGGCCCTCGTCACCAGCCGACTGGACTACGGGAACGCCCTCTAAGCTGGAAAAACCACCAAACTCCAGAACCGTCTCCAGCGAATACAAAATGCCTCAGCACGACTCATCCTTAACATCCCCCGCCACAGCCACATCTCAAACCACCTGAGAGATCTCCACTGGCTCCCCGTCAGAAAAAGGATCACGTTCAGAATGCTCACCCACGCACACAAAGCACTCCACAACCTGGGCCCAGAATACCTCAACAGCCGACTCACGATCTACACCCCCACCCGCCAGCTCCGCTCAGCCAACCTCGCTCTCGCCACCATTCCACGGATCCGCAGAACCACTATCGGAGGAAGATCATTCTTCTACCTGGCAGCAAAGACCTGGAATTCCCTCCCCACCCACCTACAACTGACCCAGGACCACCTCAGCTTCAGGAGGCGCCTCAAGACCTCGCTCTTCGAGCATTAGCAGCACCCATCACCCCCAGCGCCTTGAGACCCTAACGGGTGAGTAGCGTGCTTTATAAATGTTATGATTGATTGATTGATTGATTGATCCTTCATCAAAACCACGATCACAACACTAAAGCACCGGACTGGAAACTAAAATGAGCCCTGGCTAAAATGTCCATTCTACTCCCAAACTGCAGAATGACTTGAAAACAATGGTTTCGGTTATGCTTTGTTCATGGAAGCCCATCCTGCTCTGAAACCAACCCCTAGCCTACAGTGTATTAGGAAAATGCCACAGTGGTATAATGGCCAGTCTGGGCTGGCAGATAATGGAATCCTGACACGTTTCAGTATTTTTATCACTGTTGCTTCCGGCAGAAGGCCTTTTGGAACACTGTGAAGTATGTCATTTTATTATAATATAGTCATACATTTTGTCACACATATTTAACAGGTGTAGAGGCGTTAGCCCTTATGGGCTTTGTACTTACCTATCTAACATTTATTTAATTCAGCAGAAATGTGGAAATAGACGAGCAGTAGGCATGAAAAAACCTCCTATTCCAATTGGTTATGCTTTGTTTTGTATTAGGAACACATTTATTTTTCAAAAACACATTCAAGGGCTCCGATTTAAAAGCCCTTGCATTGCCATTGCATTATGCAAAACAAATCAAGGCAACGCAAGGGCTTAAGTGGTATTTACTAAGGCACCATTGAAAGGTGTTCCATTGGTGTGGCGCGTTTTCGTTCCCATACATCCACCCATGAATTTTGTGTGGACTGTTTGCATTCCCACGCATCCAGATTCCACACATGGATTTTGATGCATTCTCAAATTTACTAAGGGTAGTAAACCTGGGAATGCATCAAAGTGTTATGCCATCCCAAAAGATGCATAATGAGGAGAAATATATTTATTTCTCCTTGTTATTTCCTTTCTCCATTTTCTTACTCCATTCTGCAGCACACGTTAAAAGAGGAAAATGCCTCTGAGGCTTGTTTTTGTGCAGTATGGGTACCCAAAAGCAATTCTTCCTGTAACACAGGCACCCTTTTATTGGCGCTAGTCAGCACTCCATGGGCCAGCACAGAGAGAGAGCAGCAATGAGCCATATCTTAAAGATCTGGCGCGTTCCTGCTCTCTAGATTTGATGGAACGCAATAAGTTGTCTTGCTGCACTGCTTGAAATGTAAGTAAATCTGGGCCATAGTTTCTTGTTACAGGGACATATTGTGCTGAATCAGATAATAGTGGAATATTTCTTTAGTACCCCTTCCGAAGTGCAGGACAACAAATTAATGTGGCCATTGTTATTTAAAATAGTTATTTTTTCCTAGGTTTTCTTGGGGAAAGAATCACCACCAACTCCCCTTTCTGAAAGACAGACTCGCTTGATGCAGTTAAGGGTTTGATACGGAAATGTTTCCCAACAATGCTTTTAGTTCCAAGTCCAGCTCTGGTAGAGAACAGCAGCCTGTGGAACTGTGCCGTTGGATTTCATGCACTGCCGGGGATATTACCTATTGTTTTTAATAGATTCCACTGTATTTATTTATTTATTGATGTAGTTTATTATTTATTCATTATTTAAATATTCATTTTTTTATTTCTATATAAATCACAGGTTCATAAGCATTGTGGCCTCACAGCTGTTTTGCCGTGTTCGTGAAGCAACCTTTAGTGCTAGGAAACACAACTGTCCTTCTCAAACGCATTTTTGCCTTGGATATTTCAACCCTCTAATCCTGAGGAGAGGTCTTCCAATTGGATTGCAGACTGCTGATTTTGATTATGGTATGCATTAGGACACAAAAATGAGCAAAGTGAAGGGGATTCCATAGATTGTTTAAAGAGGGGTATGGGAGTCCAAGGAGTTTCTAAAGTACTAAGATATCAGGTTCTACATAAACAATTTTAAGAACATTTATGTGAAGCATATTCTGAATGCAAACTAAAGAATGGCGCAATGAGAACATGATTCCACTGTCCACCCAGATTCTATCAACGGATTTAAAACTAAATGAAGCCAGATTATGGTTGAGCAATACTGTGGCACGATGGATGGAATCAGGAAGAACAAAGTTATTTCAAAATATTATCTGCTTGTCGATTTACATTATGTTTGCAAACTCTACCAAAAAAGTACAATTAGAAAAGTAATAGTAAATAGTTCCTTACTTTCTCTATTGATCGCAGACCATCAAGATAGTGTAGTACATATTCAGTCTTGGTAAGGTTTGCACTGCTACTAACCACTGCATACGATGTAAAAGGCACAGGTTTGATTCATTGAAGCCTTTAATTAAACCAGTCATTTTATTATGGGTATGTAATATGAGTTAAATCTATAAATTGTGGCACTCACAGGTAGATAAAACTTGATTCTGATACCTTGAGGGTAAACCTCGTGTGGGGTGCTGGTGGGTATAGTCTGCTGATCAGGGGCATAAACATAAAGAAATGCTCTGTCAACAACTAGATCAGCGTCTCCACTTAGCACACCTAGAAAGACGTCAATTATTTAAACTCTTTCGTAGCTTTTGAATGCTTGTATATGGGGGCAGATTTATGTTGCCTGGCGCATCTCTGCAAATCGGCAGAGATGCGCTAGGAAAGATACGGCACGCAAGTTTATCCTTGCGCCACCCATGATGCGCCGCATTTACAATGCGCAGCACCATCGCGCAGGAATGAACAGATGCGTGTCGCATCTAGGGGGTGAAGTTGGCGCAGTGCTGAAGTTGTGTTGCATGCGGCACGCAACTCCAGCACTATTCCAACTTGCCCTATCTCTAAAGTGGTGCGTCAAGCCTTATGCCTGCTTCAAGCAGGCGCAGGGTTTTGACGCATCAGCGTTGGGTAAGTGACTCAGTGAAATCTTGTAGATTTCACTGAGTCAGTTTTCAGGGGCGTTCCTGCGACGGAACGCCACCCCTGCGTAGAAACGCCCACATGAAACCTGAAGCAGGTTTCATGTGGCGCAGGGGCTTACACCGTGACGCATCTCCATAGATGCGTCACGATGTAAGTATGTCGCAATGTGGCGCAGGGTTTACGCCACCGCTGCGTCCCAGAAGTGACGCAACGGCGGCGCAAAAGTGCCGCAAGTCCGACATAATTCTGCCCCAAAGTATTTTATTATCTCATTGTGTTCATATCACGTTCATCGTGTTCAATAGTCACACTTCAAGATGTAAATCATGATTCCACTGGTTTAATCAATCCCAATGCATTTCGGGACGCAGTCCTTCATCAGGGTAAATTGTCCGTCATATTTATTGCATCTGTACACAGTGGCATGCTATGTAATGTAAGTACCATTGCGTTTGGTAGTAGGTCAACCTATTATCAGAGTCTCAAAACTCCATTCACTTTGTGTTGCTTTACAAAAATGGGTATTAGGATTGTGCAGAATACAGGTAGACCTATGATTATTATGTGCAGATCTTGATATAGCAAAAAGGCAGGGTATACTTTTATTTTTCTTTAGTAGGTTGATAAATCTGAAGGAAAACATGGCAATGTCCAACTGTGCTGTCTTTGCTTTTGACACCTGCTCTCAGCCAAGACCCAGGTCAGACAAAATAAACCAATATTTGTCCTTAAAAACATCGCCAGTCCCCCTTGTCACCCTGATTGATGATGCAGCATGCAGCACAACCCATACTAAATGGTGCTGTTGACCACTATGTCTCCTAGTGTTAGCACATTGCACTAGGCCATAGATATGATGATTCTATGAAGTTCAGCAACCCTTTAAATACTTAGCTCAAAACCTATTCCTAATGGGTCACAGGTTTTGTTTGAACATTGGACGTTGCTCCAAATCTGTGCAATAAACAGAACTGCAGCTTACATCTTCTGCCTGAGGAAATACGTTTTAGAACTGTGATGTTTACATGCTGACAGCATGTTTATTTGCTGAAAGGAGCGTGGCACAAATATTTGGAAGGGTGAGCTGAAAACAGATATAATTGTTTTCAATTTGCTTTTACTAAGTGTTGAAACATGTGCCACTCAAAATGGCGTCCCGCCATTAATTGGAAGTTGCTTATGGTGCATATTCATTGAACTGAAATGGCAAAATGCACAATCTCATTAGGTTTTTTGACAGCGCTTGTCTCGATTCGTTTTCCTTTGTTGTATAGTATTATTTTTTTCCTTGAATTGAATTTTCAAGTAATTAAGAAATACAGAAAAGAAGGAAATATTGCTTGACAGGAAAAGCACTAGCCTCTGCACGGAGAGAACATACTTACTCCTGTCATGTGGAGTGTATGAGTTTCTAAATGCTTATGCCAGTTGTCTTCAAACTTTTTAATGCTGCGCCCCCCAGTGGAACACAAATCAACAGGGACCCCCTCAAAGGCTTTCACAACTATTCTATTAAACCTGCACTGTGTATGACTATACTTATTTTAACATTGCACTTAAGTTCTGTTACCGTTTCAAAAATGCAATCAAATACATGATTGCCAAACATACTATTCTGGTCAGGCAGGCCTTCCTAACTGTAAAAGTATCATCAGTGTGATTATTAGAAATGGGGTGGGGTTTTGAAGAATATTTGGAGGCCCTTTCTTTTTGACACCTTCTTCGAGCCAGGATATGAATGAGAAAAGAGGCTAATGATGGCCCATTTCAGAGCAGCTTAGTACCGCTCATTTTTTTCTGCTGAAAACAAAGCAATGTTATAAGCATGATTCCTCCTTTGACTAGAGCATGGCGGCCCCCTCCCTCCCCCCATCACTTGAGTCCCCCCCCCAGGGGTCCCACCATCTAGTTCTAAGACCACTGGATTATACAATACACCTTTATGTTAGGTAGTTCATTGTGGGGCTAGCAGTGAAATCTATTACGTTGCTTTGTCCCTCGACAACGTGACGAGCTGTGAGCAGACGATACATAATCATAAAAAGGTACATCTTACAGTTCATGAAGCCTATGATTCACTACACTCTGGGTCAGCGATGGCAGCGGAATGTTACATGTAGATGTCTCTCATTTCCAGTTATGTCTTATAATGTGACCATATAGTAATTGTTTAGATCGTGGTGGTATCAATAAGCTATGGTTCTCCGACACTACACTGACAAATGCGTCTCAGTTCTCCTACAGCCTATCATGGCTATACCTCTTTTAGCCAGGAGTAAGGCTTTTTTAATATACCTGACATCTAGAACAGTCAGAATTTTCCTTGGTCCATAGTGACGTAGCCTATGTGGCTTGTAGTAGTGTGGTGGTTTGAAGTGTATTACTCTACGTCTACCATTTAGTGAGATGGTTTTAGTGGTAAAGCGGCAATATTTACGTGAAAGAGGTATGCTGTTACTCTAGGAAGAATAGAAGGAGAAAGAAAGGATGTAAAGCTGTCAGTCCGATCTAAGGATCTGATCAGAGGGAATGACGGGCGGGATCTGAGTGATCAAAAGTGATTGCCTTCACACACGCATATGGGTGTCAGGTTTCATCATTGGGCTACACCTCGTTGGGCCAGCACTGCAATGCCCAGCGGCCCCTCAAATGGGCTCTTTATCGTTGATATTATGATTTTAGCCGTATGGTGAGTGCAGGTAAGGAAGTAAGTATAGAGTGGTATACTAGTGATTTAAAATAGTCTAAGGGGTACTGAGAACTGCTTTAATAAGGTGGTTCCCTTGACCAGGATAAAAACAAACGAGCTGTCACAGGAGAAAGTGTGTGCATTTCTTCAGGACCAGATGTTAATGCCTATCCTACAACTGATTGAGAGCAAGGTGTGAGAAGTTAATGTGCCCAACCAGTGGGTCAATTGTACTCACTGCGGTACAGGACAAACAAGTTCTGACCCTAATTGAGTGGTAACAGTGCCCATTAGGGAGGGTAGAGGACCGTGCTTAGCTACGGAAACAAAGTGGATATATGCGGTTACTAACTGGTGGACCGATCCTTCTCTGCTGGCATCAATAAATCAACCAAACCGTAATTGTATAGCGTGGCTAATCACTTATAGGGGTATCCAAGAACTGAAGTCTCGCAGGTCCTTAGTCGAAGAGCCAAGTCTTGGGTCCCTTTCTGAAGTCAGTGAGTGAAGGTGAGGTTTGCAGGTTGTGGTCGTTCTAGGACTTCGTTTTGAGGTAGGAGAGGAAACGACCTCTGCTGAGGCTATGGCGGACTCAGGGGATGTGAGCGGTTGTCTGGCAGGTTGGTGTAAAGTCATGCGGTGGTTGATGTAGGTAGGTCCCAGATTGTGGAGGGCTTTGTAGGCATGGGTCAGCATCTTGAACTGGCGTCTCTTCATGACGGGGAAGCTTCTGCGGTGGGGGATGATTCTGGTCCATTTGGGGAAGTTGAGGATGAGTCTGGCTGCCGTAGTCTGTATAGTCTAGAATCACTTGAAGAGTTGGATGGTGATTCTGGCGTAGAGTGTTTTTCCATAGTCCAGTAGACTGGCGATGAGGGCTTGTGTGATTGTTTTCCTGATGTCAATAGGGACCCATCTGAAGGTTTTTTGAAGCAGAAGACGGATACTGCATTGAGCTGGCGCTTCATAGTAAGTTTGCTGTCCGGGATGAAGTCGTGCTTGTGGTTTTAGTCAGTGGATGTCAGTGGGATTCCAGGTTCAGTGGGCCACCAGCTGTTGTTCCACTGTGAGGTGTTCCACCCAAAGAGAAGGACTTCTGTCTTTTCCGTGTTTAGCTTCAGGCAGTTGGACCTCAACCAGTCGGTGACGTTAGTAATAGCATTTTGGAATTTGAATCAGGTGGTGCTGGGGAGTCCACCATGAGAGAGAGAGGATGTGTTGAGTGTCATCTGCGTAGGAGATGAGGTTTAGTCCATGGGTGCGGACAATATCAGCCATCAGGGTCATGTAGGCGTTGGAAAATGTGTGGCTGAGGGAAGCACTTTGGGGGCACTGCAAACAATGCTCTTGGGCTCAGAGGTGATGGGCAGTAGGCAGAGTATGTTCTGTGAGGAAAAAGAGAATCCACTTGAGGGCAACTCCCTGGATGCTGATGTGGTGAAGTCTTATGTTTAGGGTGTTTCTGGTCCTTTCTACTCTCAGTCACCTTCGAGCCTCTCATCCACAATGTACCCTTTTTCACACAGCCTTACCCCACCAACAACCTGGTATGAGGGG
Source organism: Lissotriton vulgaris (assembly GCF_964263255.1). NCBI lineage: Eukaryota > Metazoa > Chordata > Amphibia > Caudata > Salamandridae > Lissotriton > Lissotriton vulgaris. The sequence continues at coordinate 383,447,003 of NC_141689.1, forward strand.
CACTGAGGCTAGCACACAAGCAGCATCAGCCTGGAGCTGGAGCAGCAGTATTGCCAGTGCTCATCAGTGATGAGTGAGCGAGTTGTAGGCCTGTTATAGGTCTGTTTGCCAGTTTTGATGGCTTTTGACACCTTCTGTGGCTAGTAGTGTGTATAGCCGAGATATGGTGTGCCTATATTTTACATTTAAAATTGTATATGTGAACAGGTCCAAGGAAGGAGGTTTCTCCAGGGTACCTCTGAGAGCATACCACAATCTGTAGTATATGATCAGGTCCCCGTTACTGAAACTAAGTCTCTGCCATGAAAGTACTGTCTTGAAACAGATCGCCCCATTAATTCAGGGTTGTTTACCTGCCCATGTAAGTCTGAGAAGTAACTGCTGTAGAGTGTGAAAGAATGTCTTAGGCAGTGGAATGGGTATGTTGAGGAACAGAAAAAGGAAACGTGGAAGGACTACTATCTTCATAATGGCAATACTGTCAATCGTTGACATTGACATTTTATTATGTTGTCAACTAGCCTACTTATCGCTAGCCCGTAGTTTTGTTGGGTGATCTGGGCTGGAACACCAAATACGTTGATATCCAAATATCGAAATGGTTTATTTGTCCATCTGAATACAAAATCTAATGGGCACTATGTCATAGCTGTGGTGAGGGGGAATATTATGGACCTGTCCCAGTTAATTTTTAGATTGGAATGTCTCCCAAATCTCACAATTTTTGCCCACAATTGGTTGTCGGTTTGTATCAGGGTTCCTGAAATACAGTAGAATATTGTCTGAATATGCAGATATTAACAGCTTATACCCTAGAAACATTCAGCTCTAACAGAGTGGTGTTCTTGAAGGGCACATACAAATGGCTCTGCCACTCACTGAATATAGCAGTGGTGATAAGGGACACCCCTGTGGAGTCACTCTGCCTATATGTATAGGCTCTTGCTTGACTCCGTTGACCCTTACTCATGTCATAGGGGCTGTGCACAATACTAGGACCAGTCTGAGAAATATGTTGCACACACCTAATTTTTCAAGTATTGCAAACTCCCACTCCACTGAATCAAATGCTTTTTCAGTGTCTAAAAAAACAGCATTTTTTTGACTGCATTAGCATTGAAGTTCAGTTGTATGATCGCACCAAATAACGTTCTGAGATGGAGCTCTATTGCTCTCCCTGGTAGGAACCCAGCCTGCTCAGGTAAGACTATTCCCTGCATCATTGGGCTTAGGCAGCTAGCCAGTATTTTTGCAAGTATTTTTGAGTGAGTGTGGAGGAGTGAGAGAGGACAATAGGACGAACACTGATCTGATGGCTTGCCAGTGTTTTTTATCATGAATATCAGAGCCTCTAGCGTTGTGAGTGGGAGCCTCACGGTCTTTACTACTGTTTCAAACAGGGTTATCATGCCTGGGGTGAGGTTTGCAAAGTGTTCCTTATAAACATTGACATTCCAGCCATCTGATCCATGTGCTCTCCCACCCGTCATGTTTTTTATAGCTCTCAGAATGTATGATGGCACAAGGGGGGCTTGTAGAACCACTCTGTGCTCATTTGTGAGGCGTGCCATTGTGAGATCATTGAAGTAGCTCTGAACATTGTGTATTTCTCTTTATACTATTGTCTGAATCTGCCAGCGACGTCTTGCATGTCATACATAGAATCCTCGTAGGCTGGTATGCTGGATATAGTTCCTCCGCTGCACTTGAGGGGGGAGCAAGGAAGCAAATGCAGCTCCAGATCTCACTCTCTCTCTGTATATTCGTGCTACCATACACGTTCTTCTGTATTTGACCTTCCTATCTGCAATCTCCTGGGACTCATTAAATGTTGTGTGTTTTTCAGCTTGTAGTGATTTGCTTGCAGTAACTGTGCACTCTTTCCAATTGAGCTATTTTGCCCTCAACTCGGTCTATTGTGCTGCACAGTGATCTCAAGACACCAGCATGTTTGGCTATGGCTTCTCCCCTAATAAAGATCTTGAAGGTCTCCCATACCATTTCGAAGCATCCATGAAGACTATGCTGTGTTTAATATACTCTTTGATGGCAGTAGCCATTTTGGAACAAAAGACTGGGTCTAACAATGATTCTGAGGGGACAGCCAGCTGAATGCATAGGTCCATGTGTCTATGAGTGGTCCTAGTATGCTCAAAGGAGGTGCACGCTGGAACAAACCTTAGGACTAATGCCCTATTAAAACAACCCTTAATCTACATGTGAATGACTTGCACAGTAGAAAAAATGTGTATTATTTATTGGAGGGGTTTCTGCATGTCCAGACATCCAGCAGACTCCCTATTTATGATAGCGCATAGCATTCATGCCGTTGCAGACTGTCATCTAGTAGGGCCTGATGATCTCACTAGTACTGTTCCAGGACACAGTTCAGATCTCCCCCAGATTTGCATGTCACATTTTAAATGCAATACAACTTATACGTTTAGATACAATTGTGGGTTATGGCAGTTGGGCACATATATGTAGACCATAGTTGTGTTCCCAACTAGGCACCTAGCCAAAATATACCTGCCTTCTGTGTCAGTCATTGTCTCTAAGACCAAGCTACCTTCTCTGATCTAAAGGATGATGCCTCTGACATGCGAGCTGAATGAAGCAGCATTGTACCTCCCATGCAGCCATGGTGTGAGGTGTGTGTCAGGTAGAACGCAACATCTATTGAATGCCTTCTCAAGTACGCTGAGAGGTTCCTCACCTTTCTGTGATCATTCAGGCCCTGAACATGCCATACAACCTTGCAAAATGTAGGCCTGTTAAAATCTCTTGTGCTGCCCATTTAATGTTAAAGCCTCCATTGTGTGTTTACTGGTGCTTCGATGTAGAACTTTAATTGAGTGGCATTTATTCCTTCTGTTTATATTCCTGAATGCCTCTGCAGTGTGCCCCCCTCCCACCACCCACACCATATCCCCAGCTTGTAGTGTTTTTGATCTTCCACCAACTCCCGCTCTCCGCAACTACTTTAAGTTGATAACTCTGTATATGATTAAGCATGCCCTGAAGCGAGGCGTGCAAGGGTCCACTACCAGTCGCTCATTGTGGTGGTGGTGGCAGCACATTTGGTTGTAGTGTCAGTGGCCCACCAACTGAGCCCTACATTGTGTTGAAAGAAATATGCCAGAGGTGACATGTTGTCCCCTACTTAATTCCTCATGTTTTTCAGTGATTAAACCCAAAACCCAAGGATGCCCACCAGGCAGCAAAAAGTATATTATCCTACATTGGTAGTAGCTCTGCCGTAGGAACATCTCCGTCCCCACATCGTAAAAGAAACATGCAGCAAGGCCTATTGACCAATGAAGAAAAAGAAAGAGAGGAAATGTCTCAGTGTGCTTAGTCATTGACATCACAGCCCAGTTGTCTTGAATCTGCTCCTTTTGCATTGACGCTCCAGTTTGCAGGTCTGTAGGATTTTTCAATTCCTTAAGCGCCTGGTCAGGTGTGGTTTAGTGAAAATGCAAGATTTGCCATTGAACAGCACCCCTAGATGAATGGTTTATAGCAGGCTGTATTCCAGTTTAATTGATCAAAGATTTTAAAGTACTTCTTCCAAGCCTCCTGTACCTAAAGTGTGAAGTCAAGGTAAAGAGAAATATCAGTGCCAAAGCATTGCAATGTCTTTATTTCTCTTGCTACGCTTAGAGTGGCATCGCAATCCCTATAGTTTAATAATCTTGCTATTATTGGGCACGGTCTTGCCCTGGGGACTGGTTTGGGTGGTAACAACTGGTACGCTCTTTTAACAATAAACGAGTCCAAGAAGATGTTGCTCCCATATGAGTCCTTCAGCAATTTTCTACAAATGTTTTCATATGTTTTCATATACCCTTGATCTGTGGCTTCTGGGATTACCCTTATTCTGATTTTGTAATGCCTGGAGCACGCTTCCAAGTCCTCATTTTTGAGTTGCACTGCAGATAGGAGATTGTTCATTTTTTACAGGTTCTTTCCTTGCGTGTTTGTTCATCCTCAATACAAATCCTCATGTCTCAGCCATGTCCAGCCATTCTGTTGGTTTATCTATGCCCATTCTATATGTCACAGCATCTATTTTGCCATCAATAGTTTGTAGTCTTTAGCACATTTCTTGTGGGCTTTTTTGTATGTCTGATGCATGCATTTTTTAGGGTTAAGTGTGAGTTTAGGTTGTGCTTTATCTGTTTTCCCCATGGTTTTTCCACTCTCTGTCTTTCTGCTGCAGCAAGCAGCACTGGTGCAGCTGCAGGTACCCCCGCTAATGTATCACTGCCCAGCAGCGTCACACCACAGGAATAATCCCAGAACAAATGACCTAGACAGCAATGAGTGATGGATTGGAGGTGTCTCGGACCAGGGCCATCAGTCTCATGTGGCTCTAGGCCTATAATGCTGCAGCCTCAGCCCGGTGGCCTTGGTAGGCGCTGTAGAATTTCTTGGGTGCAGAGACTTTTACCCTCCTTGCTGTAGAACCTGTTGATAGACATGGACAAACCCAGGTGAGGATGTCAGGGGAATGGCAGGTGTTCATTCCCTCCATGACAGAGTCAATTACTGATCTTCACCACTCCCCAGCTGGCTATCCCAGAGGGGTGCTGTCCAACATTAGTGTATGGCTGCACTGTTGTGCCGTGCTGCACTCTTTATTATTAAAGCTAGCGCATCGTGCCACGGGAGTCTGCAGGGGTGTGAGGAGATTCCAGTTCATTACATTCATCCCTCCATAGTTTGCAACAACTGCCTCTCCCCGAGGTCTGTGTAGCCGCACTTCTTTTTTCAGCCTGGGGTAGTTAGCGCTGAGCTGATTGCATCATTTTGCCTCCTCACCACCCAGTCAGCTCCCTTGATTTAAACAGGTCGCGCCACAGCAACAGTGGTGATTGGGCGAGACTACGGCAGCTGCAGTGTGTGGGCCAGCATGTCAATTTCAGAAAATTAAGAAACAATCTTTGGTGCGACTGGAAGAGCCACTCAATTAGGCAGCCATCTTTGGTCCAGGCAAGATCTTCTCCCCAGGTTTTCAACTTGGGCTCCTTATTTCAACAATGTCTTTTTTCCCTTGAACCTTTGTGCATCAAGAAACTAGCCATACTACAGAAACTACCATTTCCAGGTCATTATAGCACAAGATGTAACTTACTTACATTTCAGATATTAATACTTTGTAAGTGAAAGCAACTGAAGGTTCCAGTGGGCCATTTTACTCATTCAAACTCTCCCAGAACTGGCCCTAATAAGCATCTGAAAAGAACATTTGTCAAACGTGTATGCATATTAAAGACATTTGACATACACTTTAGAGTTTTCCCCCAAAAAATATTTGAAGAAAATGTGTGGCAAAATATAAATTTTGGGGACATATATTGAAATCAATATAATCAAAGTCAAAGGTACTTATTGAGAGCACAAATCACCTAAAAGGTCTCATGGAGCTTGCGGGACTCCGTAAGGCTAGCGATCTAGTCAAGAGCCACGTTTTTTGTTCCCTCTGAAAAAGCTTGTTAACAGAGATGGAAAGAAGATGAGACGGAAGCTTGTTCCAGAGGTAGGGGCTAGAAAGAAAAAAGATCGTCCCCCGCTTCTTGGAGTGCGAATTCGTAGAGGGGTCAAGGCAAGGAGATGTTTTGTGCTAGATCTTAAGAGTCTTCTTGGCTGATAATAGTTTAGATTTTCGCTAGATAACTAGGTCCGGTTCCGTATATGCTCTTGTAGGTGAGGCATATAATTTTAAAACAGCCTCTCTTTTTTACAGGAAGTCACTGGAGAATCCTCAGACTGGGTGCTGATGGAGATCTTGGTGGAAGACTTAAAATGAGTCTAGCAGCTGTTTTCTGCAGGATCTGAAGTTTCGAAAATAGGTCTTCATTTAGGGAGGCTAATAATGCGTTCCCATTGTCCAGACAGCTTACAATAAGACCCGGCACAAATGGTTTCCTGGATTCAATAGGGATCCATTTAAAGATTTTAAGTCATTTCTGCAGGATCCCATAGCAGGTGCCTATTACAAGATTAACATGGTTTTTCATAGACAACTTGTTGTCAATTGTTATTTCGAGTTTGCGGACTGCTTGTTTGGGGGATGGTCATGGGCCCAGTGCCCATGCCCATTTGACCAACAGTCTTCAGCCCTGCCAAACAGAATTATCTCTGTCTTGCTGCCATTGAGCTATAGTTTGCTAATGCCCATCCAGTTGTTAATATGGATCATGCAATTTTTAAACCGGGTCATTGTGTCTGCGGGGTCCGAACCAAACGTGATCCACAGCTGAGTGTCATCTGCTTATGACACTACCTCAAAACCATAGCACCTGATTACCCTGGCCAAAGGTGTTACTTAAAGATTGAAAAGCATAAGGCTAAGGATAGAACCTTGAGGGACTGCTATACTTACAGACCTGCTACAAGAGGTCAGGGTACCTATATGTGCTGTGGTTGTATGGATCATTAGATCGTTTTTTTGCAAGTCCAAGGCTTTTCCCTGACTCCCACCTTCCAGTGCCATTGTTCTAAAATAGTATGGGAGATGGTGTCGAAGGCGGCTGACAATTCCAAAAGGACCAGCATGGCTGATTCTCTGTTATCCAGGGCCAACCTGATGTTATCAACATCCTCTACCACTGCTGTTTCGGTACTATGTGCCGACCGAAACCCTGATTGCGATGGGTCTAGAAAACTGTGGTTTTCCAAATGGGAAGTGAGTTGTTCATTGACCAGGGATTCAAGCACCTTCCCGAAAAAAGGCAGCATCGAGATAGGATGATAGTTGCCTGGTACCCTCGGATCTGAAGCTAACTTTTTCAGAATTGGCTTGACTTGAGCTGTTTTTCATCAAGTCGGGACCATGGCTTGGTCTAGTGACATGTTGAATATCTCTGTGAGTTTGATTATTAAAAGAGGTGCTATGTTTTGTAAACTATAGTTAAAACAGAACGGAGGTAAGTAGAGTGATTATGGTTTAGAACTATGTTGTGTGGCTTCCAATTTATCAATAGGAACTGTGCATTTGTAGGACAACATAAACGATGGGATGGTGCCAGACTGATTCTTTACACCCCCTCAGGATAGGTTGGCCTATAGTTCTGCCAGCTCACAGTGCCTCCATAAGTACCCCTAAACCTACAAGGGTACCAAATGGAAGTGGCAACCAGTCACGGCCGGCACAGGCAAGAACGGTGGGGTGGGGTGGGGTTCAGGGAAGTCGACATACAATGGCTAGCAGCTTTGCTGACTCTGCAATGCATCAAGCACAAGGTAAGTGGTTTTACTTTTTTTAATTTAATTTCACTTATCCTGTTGTATGTAGACTTCCCCGACCACCACCCTGTCTCCTCCCCACTGGCGCACCACTCTTACCTTTGCCGGCCGCCACTGGTGGCAGCCTCAGAACATGACAACTCTGACTCTCCAATGAATCATGGTAGCAGATCTAAAAAAAAATTGCTTAGTCACTCGTGCATACTTAGAGAGAAAAACGCAAGAAATACACAAAGGGGCATTTCAATATTTATTTAACCATTGTTATTCTTGAGTACGATATATGTGCAGAAATGATGAATAGACTTAAGCAGATAAAAGTGATTAGCAGTATGAGAACAGTAAAATGGATAAACTATTCCACCATTGTGCTAAAGGAGTATGTATATGCTGGCATGTAAGTACTGGGTATAGTATATTCCCTAACCTACTTCCCTAGGTTGGGTGATCTGAAAATCCTCTACTGGATGATCTAACTCCCTATTACCTGTGGGTAAATGTGTTCAGATCCCTGTCATGGTCACAAGTTGGGCATCCCTCCTCACAGAGGAAAAACAGGAGTCCAACAAACAGCGACCTCCAAAGTGACAGCAGAGTACTCCTCTGAACTGGACACAGAAATGCGTATGTATATCTAATCACATCCATGCGTTTGTACCTTGGCCTCAGACAGGCTGTCATTGCTTATCCTCTTGTGATAGCTGTGTCACCACACGGGTGCACAATAAACAACAACATTTGCACAATGGACTTTTTTAGACCTTCTACTAAATTGATAGTCTGCCTACGAAGTGGAAATGTAAGCAATGTGGTTTCAGAGAAACTAATCCTGCACTGTCAAGCAAGCAACTGTGTGTCAAATGTCATTCTGTCGAAAAGAAGGCAGCTTAAGAAATGTCTGCACATAAAAATGTCAGTGTTTCTTCCCGGCATAACCAATCCACATGACAGCATGTGATGCTCACTTTTATTTGCCATTCCTCTGTGGCACATCTGCACATTAATCATAAAGAAAACTGTAGCAATGCCACTTGCCCATATTATTCTTGAGGCACTCAAATAATGTAAAACTGTCAGTTAATTACTTGAAGAGTTATTTAATCACATCCTTTATTAAGGAACTATTCCAAACTGTAAGAAAATGTATTATTAATTGAGGTGGTAGAGAATCCACCACCAGGAATAAGGCTGCTAACATGCTAAGGGAAAATACAATTTCAATAATCTAAACCTGGGCTCAACCCCGGGAAGCTATGGCACAGAGCAGACAAGAGTAGCTTAGGAAAATGCAAAGCATTTAGCAGTAACCAAACAGTTTATAAGTCAAAACACAACACAATACAAATATGCCTGTTAACTTAGAACAATAAAAACAAATTAAATGAGCAACATGACATAAAATGACAACAATCCAATAAGGAGAACCAGAGATATAAATTTCTAAAGAATTAAGGGCCAGATGTAGGACGGCTATTACTGGTCGGTAACGGCCGACCGGTAATAGGCTTTTGTTATGTAGGGGGCCAATTTACAGATTCGGTAAATACCGAATCGGTATTTACCGATTCGGTATTTACAGAATCATCATTTACCGATTTGGTATTTACCGAATCGGTAAATGACATGTAGGAAGCACTTTGAAGAGTGCTTCTGTGCTTTAAGGATTTGTTATTTACCAGCAACTATTAGTTGGTGGTAAATAACGAATACCTCTGTAAATGCAAATCTGTGCATTTACACCAGTGCCATGTGCCAGACATACATGCCCTTATGGTATGTACATGTGCCACATGTGCACACAAGCACTATTCAGGAGTGCAACAGGGTGTCAATGTGACACCCTGCCACCCTTGACTCTTTCCATATTTTAGCGAATCGGTATTTCCCGATTTGGTAATTGAATTCATTCCATGGGCCTTGAGACCCATATAAATAAATGGCAATTACCGAATCGGTAACTAAATACCGATTCGGTAAATAGCGAATCTTAACGATTCGGTAATTTTTACTGAATTTTTAGCTACATAGCATTTACCGATTCGAAAATACTGAATCGGTAAAATTCGGTATTTTCGAATCGGTAAATACTATTTACCTACATCTAGCCCTAAGTCTTCAAATGGCTCCCCCTAGCACTCGGAGAATCGTCACCCAAGTCCTCATCACCAGCACCTGGAGTACAGCAACATACTCTTGGCCGGGATCTTCAGTTAACTCACCAGAAGACTCTAGCCCATAGACAATTCAGTGGCCAGGTTCACTCTTAGACTCCCACCTGCACTCTCATCACACCATTCCTGAAAGAACTCCACTGGCTTCCAATCCACAAATGAGCATGCTTCAAATGCTTCACACATACAAAAACTTACACAATATTGGCATCACATACCTCAACAACTGCATACACTTCTACAAACCTATCAGACTCCTGGATTGAGCCGTACTCCTACATGCACACACACCTTCATTCACAGAACCTGATCATGCCTTTTCCTACCTCGTTCCTAAAAGCTAAACTGACCTCCCCCTGCACGTAAGAGCCACTTCCTCAGTTCTTGAATTCTGCAATAATACTGAAGACCTGAATCTTTACATAGTCCTGGGCCGGGCTTTGCCCATATAGCTCCTGCTTCAGCACCAGGACACCCTTGAGTTAGTTGTTTATTATACAAATGTACATAACATAAGTCAAAAAGTGACAAGAAAAAGTAAAGCACCAATCAGTAATTACTTTCTATGGTTGACCTGGACCTAGGCACAATGTCAGACCAACTTTTTCTGATTCACCAAGCCAATTTTTTGGAGTCACTTTTTTACCTTCCCGCTATGGGCTCGATTACCAGTCTGGCGGTTCACGGACCACGAGACTCATGGAAGCGTGGTGGTAGCAGTCTTCTGACCACCCCATTACCATTAGGGCAGTTGGACCGCCATCAGCCTGCCACCTTTCCTTGGTGGTGGTGCAGTGGTCTAGAGGCAGCAATATGCTTGGCAGGACCACTGCAATCCCCTCAAGCATAATGCAAGTTTCCTCTCCACCACGGTCTTCATGGCAATCCCTCCTCCATAAAAACCGTGGTGGAAATTAAACAAAGAGGGCCCTACTGTAGTGTAGTTCCTATATCCCTGATAGGCTTTGCGCAATGGAATAATATACACTATAGTTTTGATTTAGGACTGAGGTCAGTATGTCTCTATCAAGTACATTAACTTAATTAGTGAGTGTGCCAGCTAGCACCGAGGTCACTAGAAACTTCTTGAATGAACAAGAAGGGATTTGTATCTGACAACCGCATAAACATGACAACTTTGTTTCCCTTTAGAATCGGAACAATCTCAGAATCGTGGAAACAATAGATTACAGTTTCACTCAGTAAATCGTACATACTTCATTTCTACAGAGTTGCACAGAAATAGAGAGATGGGCGTTTCAATAAAAGGGTTTATTGAACAGTCTTATTTCATATGCAAGAGATATGAACTGTTACAATCATAGGACAGAATGCGAAGTATAATATGTACAGTGTTAGCAGTAAGATAAAGTAATACTGCAATAGCATGGTCTGTAGCTATGACATATATAAAAATACATACATAAATAACGCAGGCTAAAATACTCAACTGGTGCTTCTAAAATATTCCTACCCCAGTGTACCTAACCTAAGTGCAGTACGAGGGAAGAATTAGGTGCTGTTTAGCTATAGTTTAGTTGAAGTTTAGGTTTGCCAAGATTTGCCAAATGTTTCTCTAAGGTTCTAGTATGCTCCATACCTTAGAATGGGACAGGTTGGAATCTCTTTTTCGATCTCTAACACCCCGCAAGGGGAGTCAGAAACACTGGAGCTGGATTCTCGGCAAGGGGGAGGACAGAGTCTGTTCAGCGCGTCAGTTGGGGACTTGACTTCCCGACCAAACTTGCTGTGGCGAGCCGCATCGTGCAAGTAAGTAACCGAAATGCACCGTGGTTTGCCATGGCAAGTGAAGGTATATTTATACCTTGAAGGTGTTTAGGAATGCCGGTATTGCTGTATAAGTCAGGCATAAGAACATCATGAATGAACGCATAAGGAATAGATGGTCATGCATAATAAATGACTTCTTGGAAAAATCAATATCCAGGCAAAGGAAAGTCCTAAAGGCTTAAGAGTCTGGTTTTCCAAGTACTCGGGTTGACGAAGATGAATGGATGTAGTTGACCATGCCTGTATTTGGTTAGCACGAGCAATGCCTAAGTAAGGGCTGGCCTTGTATACCTAAATAAGGGCAATGTGAATTGTGCCTATATAAGGGGATGAATCGGGAAATCTATATATGGTATCTAAATCGACACATAACACTACAGGCCCCCGTGTTGATTTTTGGACAATGGCGTGCATGCAGTATGCAGGCACCACTGTTTCTTATGCATGCACCCCACCTCATGCACAGCTTACAGTCCATGCCGTGCAGGAACTCTTTTTGGCGTTCGCATTGCAGTGCCCATTTCTGAGGCACCACCATGGGAACATCAAAAAAAGCCAGCCAGACATAGGAAACACTCCTAATGTGTCAGGAGGCTCGACCATGGGTTTGGCGGTGCATCGGAGGGGCGGACCTGCCACTGCACTGCTATGAACTCCTAATTAAGATCTTAGTGTGGAACTGGATGTCAAATTCCTCAAATGGTGAAAGGTTGTAGGCTATACCTGCTAAATTTCCACGAAGTCCAGTAATTGCTGGTTGAGGTGCAACTGAAACTGTTGGTTTTGGTGGGAAAAACTCAGAGTGAGAGAAATTCTAATTTCACAGATACCTTAGTCCTTATGTTGGGTGGATACTTTAGCGCTTTTCCCCAGTTAAAGTTTATCTTTTATGATTTAGTATTTTTCATGAAGCTAAAAATCTTCCACAGAGGCAAGTCTGAAGCTTTATCGAACAAAGTCCCTCCAAAATCAGACATATTTGCCACAAGGTCCTGGTGATGCTCCAGCGGTCTAGTAAATCCAAAGGTTTCCTAAGTCCCACCTTTTCAGTTTCTGGAGCAGCTTCTCTTGATCATTTCTAAGTCTCCTAGGACCTCAGGGATAGCAAAAAGAAACTGAGTCTCACTCCAGCAGAATTCACTGGCAGGGTCTATTTGCTACTGCTCAGCTGGGCATTTTAGGAAAATGGAGGCCTCTTGCAGCTTGTTGCAACCCTCTAGCCGCACAGGAGGTCAGTCAATTGACCCTTTGAGTATGTTTCTCAGTCCTCAGTACAAGTGGGAGCAGGTGGATCCCTACAGGTCTCCACACAATTCTCAAACAGCAGGTGTAGTTCTCATCTGTTCTTCTGCAGGTTTATAAAGTGTTTGACTTAGCTGTGGGTGAGGTACCATTTTTTTCAGGTTTCCTTAGACAGCCAGTGGGTGAAACTCCTGGATACTCCCTAAACAACGAGAAAAAAGTTTCACTTTTACAGCACATCCTCTTTGCTTTACTGCAAACTATCCCCCAGTGCACTGTTCTGAGGGAAAACCAACATAACATAATTATTCTGCTCCTGAAGGGAGCTTGTGTGTCAGCCAGGGGTTTGTTTAGGGAAATAAACAGTCCACTTCCTCTCAGCTACACCAAACAGTTCTGGGACTAGCTTCCCCTACCACTTGGTTCATAGGACTTAAGCAGCCAAACTGGCTACTGAAGACCTATGAATAAAAGGTCTCTCTTCCCTAGATCTCCTTTTACACTTAACTATGAATGGAATGGCCTCACTCAGGTCTTTTTCAAACCCACAACGTATGTTGCATTACCTGAAGATCACATCATATGGTGTGATCTTCTGTCAATGCGAGAATTGATAGTGGGCGACCCAGTATACCCTTGAGGGTTTGGGCAAAGAGTATGATGGGGTAAAGATACCTTCAAGGGATTTTAATGAACACAGAAATTTTGAAATCACTTACAGGATGAAATCATGTGGGCTTTAGTGATTTGAACCCACTAATGCTGGTTATGCAACAACAAAAATGACATATATTCAAAGCTGTTACTTGTAAGTAATCAGTCAGGAGAGAGAGCAAAAAGAGATTGAAAAACGAGTGTATATAAACAAAGAGTATTTAATTTTTTCTTTTTTTCAAATCAAGTTAAAAAGTTGGGTACAAGATAAACAGCAAAGATGTAAAGGGGTAACACCATTAATCCACACAGCCCTTGTTACATCAATTGCTCAAGCTTTTCTACCTAACACAAAATTAATTAAATATTCAATGGTAGATAAAGCCACAGTCGACGTTTCGGTCTCTATTCTTTCGTGTAGGAGACCATCCTCAGGACATGGATTTCATATCTTGAGTACCCTAAAAATGATAACAGATAAAAAAATGTTATTTTTTTTAAATACTGTCTCAACCCAATGAAGTATGATCTACTTGATATATATAACTTGTTAAAATACTGTCTCAACCCAATGAAGTATGATCTACTTGATATATATAACTTGTTATATATATCAAGTAGATCATACTTCATTGGGTTGAGACAGTATTTTAAAAAAAAATAATAATAATTTTAATCTGTTATAATTTTTAGGGTACTCAAGATATGAAATCCATGTCCTGAGGATGGTCTCCTACACGAAAGAATAGAGACCGAAACGTCGACTGTGGCTTTATCTACCGTTGAATATTTAATTAATTTTGTGTTGGGTAGAAAAGCTTGAGCAATTGATGTAACAAGGAATGTGTGGATTAATGGTGTTACCCCTTTACATCTTTGCTGTTTATCTTGTACCCAACTTTTTAACTTGATTTGAAAAAAAGAAAAAATTAAATACTCTTTGTTTATATACACCCGTTTTTCAATCTCTTTTTGCTCTCTCTCCTGACTGATTACTTACAAGTAACAGCTTTGAATATATGTCATTTTTGTTGTTGCATAACCAGCATTAGTGGGTTCAAATCACTAAAGCCCACATGATTTCATCCTGTAAGTGATTTCAAAATTTCTCTGTTCATTAAAATCCCTTGAAGGTATCTTTACCCCATCATACTTCTGTCAATGCAGCACAGATTTGTTGGTTATATTATGGGCCATCAAGTATCATACCACAGAATGCACTATTCAAATGATGGTAACCTGACATATCACATCACATAATATCATAACATAACAAACACATATATATTTAATATTCTGTTTATATCAAAGTATTCCCATTATTTGAATTGTTCATCTATTTGCTGCTAATTAACTGGTATAATTGATTTCAAAACATAAATATATATGAATTCATGCTTTGCAACACCCTTTGAAACGACCACACATCCTTTGTTCAAATAACACAGATCATATTCCTGTAATTCTGCATGTATTTCCTGATAATTAAGTAGATTTTCACACTGCTAATTTTAAATGTAGATCGAGCCCTGTACACCAGCCTCACTTTCTAATGAAACAGACACAGACTATTCAACCCCTTTGAATAACGCTGGGCCACCCATACATGCTGGATGCAGAATACTTTAACTCATTGGAATCTTTCTGATCCCAGCTCCCGCCCTCACACTCACATGGATTGATTGGATTGAAACTTTGTTTATCTATGTACCTAGACTCGATTGTTAAATACCACTATACACATGAGCTTAGGTACTTTTGGATTGATGGAAGCAACAATTGAGTTTATCTTGTCACACCTTTATGCCTGAGAACTGAAGTCAAAATCAATTTTCTTTTTGTTCTATTTTTATTTTGTTCCCACATTATTGTGTAATATCCGTGCTGAATAAAACAATCTTGAATAGTCCATTGGACAACATATAGGCTTCGTAGTATTCATATTTACATTCTAAATCTAGATACGCTTTACAAGAGGGACCCCTGTTCCTTTGAAGAAAATTTTGCCCAGTCCTGATGACAGTGAAAGTCAGCAAAACTACAGATTATATAAAAAAAAATCCCTCTGTTGCGTCGATGTCGGGAATCCTGTCAGTGAGGGCTTGTGATGCAGAGTCCAAAGTCGGGGATTTGGCGCACAGTTGGGGCGATGCATTAGTTCTGAAGTGCTGCGAGGCTGCAACGTGGCCCTGAGGTAGCTGACCCCTTGTGCTGGGAGTTTAGGAGTACCTTCTGGGCAATTTTTGTAAACAAATGATTTTGTCCCTGCACAAACTGAAACTATTACATTTTGTAATATGAAAATCTATGTCAAAGCCAATAGGTTTTGTAGCATGAATGACCAAAGTTGTTTATGCAGTGGTAAAACCAATAGGTAAATATTTTAGTATGCTTTTTACTATTATTCGGTTTACATGCATAATGTACTACAATATTTTGGATGTAAATATTTATAACGTGTACGCTTATAGAATATTCTTCATTTATTTTTCAATGTGTGCCATGCCAGTGACCTTGAGTGCACATATTAGACCAGAAATCATTAGGTTTTTATTCCCCAACATTTTTGCATTCACTCCCTGATTTTTGCTGAACTCATTTTTGTTGGCTTTAGGACTCTGGGCACTTTACCCTTGCTATTCCGTGCTAGAGTACTCTCTTCTTAAAACATGGCAAAATTGGACTACACTTCATTGAAATATTTCATTTACTTGTAAGTCCCTATTAGTTCTACAGGTACCCGGGATCTGTAAATTAAATGCTAGTAGTAGGCTGCAGCACTAGTGCAAACCCACTAAAATAGCCGTTAAAACAAGTCTCAGGCCTGCCACTGCAGGATTGTTTAGTTTAAATGGCTATTTATACCTGTCAAAATGAACCTTGTGTTTGTTTTGATTTATTTAAACAACTTTTGCTCAGCATAAAACTTCCTTTTTGAAACTTATAAGTCACCCCTAAGATAGGCCCTAACCACCCCTAGGGCAGGGTGCATGGTATTTTAAAAGTAGGACAGGTGTGTTTGATTTATACATGTCCTGGTAGTGCAAAACTCCTACAGACATTTTTCACTGTTGTAAGTCCTGTCTCTCCCATAAACTATCACTGGGTACCTTATTACATTTAATACATACTAACTTCAGATTGGGAGCACATAGACATGTGGTGTTTACACTCAAATACATTCCAATTTAAAATTATCTTTAATGGTGAAGTTGTATATTAAGTTACAATTTTTAAAATGCTACTTTTAGAAAGTTGTCATTTTCTTGTCTAAACAATAGTGCCTTCCTACCAGAAATGGCTCTGCTATTGGAGTTTGTGGTCTGCTTCCAGACAATGATACAATTGAAGCCTAGGTATGAGGGTAGAGGGGCTTCAAGACAGGATGGCTAGGGAGGAGCTGTCCCCTGCTCTGGTCACATTTCAACAGGCTCTGACTGCAGCCCAAAAAAAGGAACCTGACAGCAGGCCTGCTCTGCCTTTCATCACCCTTGACAAATGGAGTCAGGGGAAGAACTGACCAGAACCATCTGTAGACATAGGTCAGAGAGTTCTCCCACACAAAGGCTGGCACAGGTATAACAATAGGACCTTCAGAACACTCCTGGACATGTGGAAAATGCAGAAGAAGGACTGCCCTGCTTCCAGAAGGACTGCCTTGCTGTTGAAGAAGGAACATTAAATCTGCCAGCCTTGATCCCAGACTGCACAGAATGAGCCCCACTTGCCAGTTCACTGACCTGACGTGTGATCTACAGAGATACAACAAGCACAAAGAGGCCTCTCTAAAAGTGCTGATCTGATCAGCAGCAACTGGACCTGCCTGGACCTGACTAAACCTGGCTACTGACCTTTGCTGGAATGAGTACAGATCCCCAAGAGTTACCTTCCAAGTCCTGGACCCTAGGTTGCCATCAGAGAGAGCTCCTCCTCAAGAAAAAGGTAACACACCTTATGTTTGGGCTCCTCGTCACCACAAAGCAACCTCTTCCTGACAAAAAGCGACTGTCCACAACAACCGTCAACCGTGATCATCTCCAATGACCAGCAACACGAGACCTGCATTTCACACCAACAGCAGTTTTATACGATCATCCAGCAACTTGAAGCTCCAGCAATGACTGGCTCTTCGCACTACAGCGACAACTATTTGTGAAGACCAACCTGCTCTTTGTGTCGTAAGCTTCCTCCTTCAGGTGTCCCCCAATGCGAACGGAACTCTTTGTGCTGGACTTGAAAAGGCAACTCTTCAATGGGACTAACCTGAAACCTGTATCCAACTCTTGATCAATCGCGGTGGTCCTAAACTTGTGACTTTCCCCCTATGGAGCGCGATTAAAAACCACGAGTGGGGCTTTATGCTTCTTGGTGCTATTTTCACTAAAAACATTAAAAATCAGTGTCTCTGGTTCTACTGAATGAATTTGTGTCATTCTGGTATTATTTTATTTATAAAAATTTACTCTACTTTCTATATTAGTTTGTGTTTTTTTGTGTTGTGTTTTTAATGGGTCTTACACTAGAATAGTTTTTATAGTTCATGGGCAAAATGTATCGCCTCTTACACTCTCGTAACATCATATGTTTATAGTTAATGAGTGGAGGTTTATTGGTTTTTACACTTTTTTAAGAATCTGTTATGCTAATTAAGAAATGTTTTGGTTCTGACACTTTTCTAAGAATTGGTATTGAATAATTGAGCAGAAGTTATTGCCATTTATATCACTATCAGAGTTTTTCAATTCATAGGCCAAGATTTTCTGGTAAAACCATCCATAATGGTCATGATTTGTGTAAATAAAGGAAAAAGACAGAGAAGACAGAGAGAGAGACTAATAATAAGAGACACCACATTCTATCCAGAAGGCGTCTAATTAAAAAGATATGCCATTCCGTAGTGCAATGTTAGGTAACAGTGCAGGGGTTGTATATTTTTCAGAGTTTTCTTGGGTCATACTTTATATACAGTCACCCCAGAAGCAAGAGGTTCCCTTCAATGGCTGTAGTGCTAATGCACAGAAAGTACAATAAGGAGAAACAGAGCCACATTGGGTATATTCATCTGCTTTCTGCACCCCTGGTACACTTCAATATTACAGAAGAGGCCATAGATGTTTGTGTGGCCCCTTCTGTAATACGAAATCATTTAAGAGGAGAAGCTCTATTAGCATTTCGCCCTACCCATGGACTTTGTCTGGTCTCTTCCCAGTTGAAAGCACTTCTGATGTTAGTGCATGTAGCAATATACTTTGTCTGTGTTCACAAATGGAGAGAAGGCCACAACATGCAAGCAAGCCATTTTTCAAAAATGGCAAAGTAAAGTGCTACACACATTAACACCGGGCAAGAATGTAATATCCCCTTACAAGCAAAGTGCTGGAATAAATGCCAAAAGACCAGTGTGAGCAATTAGCAATGGAAGCCACAAAGCACCTGGGGTTAACATTGCAACAGAAGTCATTTTACTGTGAAGAGCCGCGATGAAGTCCTTGTTTAGGACTAAATGTTTTGTCTGCACTGGCATTTCCTTTTTTAAAGATTTTGATATCAAATAAAGGAGTCTTAGATTTGAGGATTGGCAGTGGATCCTTTGAGATTTTGGACTCTATTTGTTGTATGAAGTTGCTCTCCAGAAGGAATGATAGTGATAAAAACTGAAGTTTCAGAAACCACATTGAACTCATGAACTATTACTTAAACACATTGCTGGGAGAAATTGGGTTACCGGTTAACTGAGGGGTGAGGCCTGGTCAATCGGCAACCACTATCCTTGTCAGGCTAAGACACCAGCCATCCCCAAATTAACCTGTGCTCGCTGCCTGGTGGCTTGACACAGTGGAGTCAGGCTTAACCTAGAGACAATGTGCAAGGTATTTGTGCTATACTTCAAATGGTAAAACTGTGAAAACAACAGGCAAACAGATCCTACATAAGGTTAGAAAAATAGACCAAAATGCAATGAATAAAGAAAGATCAAAACAGTAAACACAGAGGGGCATATTACCAACAACTAGCGATAATTTTTGTCTCTAACTTGTTTAGAGACAAAAATTATCGCCGCACATCAGCGATTTTTATCGCAGATAAACCTTGCTATTAGCAAGGTTTATCGCAAATGCGATAAAAAACGGCCGAAATGCATGAATATCGCTGAAAAGTCAGCGATATTCATGCATTACCGAGCTAATGCTCTTAGCCATGTTATCCACCTCCCATTGGATAACATGGCTAAGAACTGCTCAGGGCAGGTGTTAGCTTTTGGAGATATTCCCGCTTAGCGCGAATATCTCCAAAAGTTGATAATAGGAGATAGCGATGTTAGAGACTGTTTTCAGTTGCTAACATCTTGGCACGCCCACTTTGCATCTCATTAGTGATAAATATCACTGACATGCAAAGTGGGGCCCAAGATGGTCGCTATCTCCTACTAGCTGTCGCTAACTGGTGTTAGCGGCAGCTAGGTAATAGGGAGATAATTTTATCTCCGCCTTCTTGGCTTTTAAAGCCAAAAAAGCGGAGATAAACCCCCTTGATAATATGCCCCCCAATTAGTAGAATCGAAGATATTGCATTTTAAAGTTTTTGCAAAAATAGCACCAAAAAGGGGTAAAGCTTCAACTGTGGCTATGAGTTGCACTGGACTGTGAGAAAGCCGCAGGTTTAGGCTGACCATGATTGAGCCCGGGCCAGCTACAGGGGGGACTCAGTTAGGCCGTTGAGCAGAGTATCTTAAATCCTAGCTTGCAGAGCATTGTGTAGAGCCGATGCGTTGCACAGCTGAACTGATGTGTCGATTCCGAGATGTGCCGAGGTCCTGTTGCCTCAATGTCGGGGGAACCAGTCAATAAGGGCTTGTGATGCGGAGTCCAAAACTAGGGATTCGGCGCACAGTTGGGGCGATGCATCGGTTCTGAAGTGCTCTGAGGCTGCAATGTGGCCCTGAGGTAGCTGACCTCTTGTGCTGGGAGTTCAGGTGTACTTTCTGGGCAATCTTTGTAAACAAATGATTTGTTCCCTGCACAAACTTAAACTATAATATTTTGCAATGTGAAAACCTATGTCAAAGCCAATCGGGTTTGTAGCATGAACCACCAAAGTTGGTAATGCAGTTGTAAAACCCGTAGGTTAATGTTTTTATGAATGTCACATGTATTTCCAAAGGCTGTAGACCTATGGTTTAAATCGTGAATACGACTGACAAAGTCAATAGGCATCACTTTAATAGTTAAAAACTATGGGGCAGATTTATGTCGGACTTGCGGCACTTTTGCGCCGCCGTTGTGTCACTTCTGTGACGCAGCGGCGGCGTAAACCCTTCGCCATGTTGCAACATACTTACATTGTGACGCATCTATGGAGATGCGTCAAGGTGTAAGGCCCTGCGCCACATGAATCCTGCATCAGGTTTCATGTTGGTGTTTCCACGCAGGGGGGGGGCGTTCCGTCGCAGGAACGCCCCTGAAAAGTGACTCCATGAAATCTACAAGATTTCACTGAGTCACTTTCCCAATGCTGATGCATCAAAAACCTGCACCTGCTTGCAGCAGGCATAAGGCTTGACTCACTACGTTAGAGATAGGGCAAGTTGGAATAGTGCTGGAGTTGCGTGCCGCACGCAACACAACTTCAGAACTGCACCAACTTCACCCCTAGATGCGACATGCATCTGTTTTTCCTGCGCCATGGTGCGCCGCATTGTAAATGTGGTGCATCATGGGTTGCGCAAGGATAAACTTGCGTGCCGTATCTTTACTGGCACATCTCTGCTGGTTTGCAGAGATGCGTCAGGTAACATAAATCTGCCCCAATATATCTTTGCTGTAGTAGGCAAATATATGAGTATAGGGGTACTACTGCTGCACAAATTATCACATGATACCTTGCAGATAATCCGAACAAACTTGATTTAGGAGGTTTCCTATTGTGATATTTCTTTAGGGTACATGATCTGCAAGACCCTTGTACAAGGGTTTCCAATTTGTTATTCCAACTACAAACTTCTAGTGCTTAGCTGTGTGTGTGTTAAAGTCCTTTCCCTTTTTTTGAAAGGAAAAGCACTGACTAAAAAGTGATTTATAGACTGATATTTGGTGTTTTACTGAGTTCTGAGATTCTAGCCCATAGCACCTCTCTTATCCAGACATGGATTGTAAGACAGGTGTTGATGAAGGTAGAAGGGTACCTTGGTCCCATGTACAGAGGTCCGCTGTACAGAGGTCTTAGTACATAAGAGGTAAAAAACCCATATTAACACAATTTGGGGTCAGGAATTGCTGAGTGTCACACTATCTCCTGAACTAGCTTTTTTGCATGCAGAAACAATCCAGAGGACTAGCTAAACTCACTAGCTGGCTCTCAACGTCGGAGTAGAAGTTGTGCAATTTATTTCTAAACAGTCTAATTACCTGGACACTAACCAGACTGAGCTATTATTCCTGCTGTACCACCCACTGACTACATGAAATTAATAGGTTTAGCCTCAAAAGAACTTTATATAAGTAAGAATCAATTCATGCCACATTTGGTCCAACCACATTAATACACATACATTACCTGCAATGCCCGGCAAAACCACCATGGCTTGCCCTAACCCAGAAGTCAAGTATACCGCAGAGGTGAACCTCCATAAACCATGAGTGGAGACACTAATGCTAGGGGCCCTTTGATTTGATTGATGGTGGATGGCAGGGTTTTGTGTCGGTTTTCTCCATTGACCAAACGTCCAGTGATAATACAGCGTACTGCCACCCAATTCAGACACAATGCTTGGCTTCGACCATTATTGGAGAACACTTAATCCAGAATCCAGAATCTTTGAAGGAGAGTTAGAACTTCCTGCATAGGCACGGGAGGCCCTTCTAAACCTTGATCCAGGATTTTTTAGGGAAGTCTGAAATGAAAGACGAAATAAAGGTTACTGTTGTTGTGCGCATGTCACAGATTGAGAGATAACTTTAGTGTTCAGTGAAAGCCCTTAGAATCCAAAAATCAACAAGTGAGAAAAGAGTTTGCCAGCTTTCAGAAAAATCAAGAAAACAGCTAACTGTGAATGAAGTAAGGTGTGAAGAAAAAGCTTGTTGTTTAGAAATGAAGATTCCCAAAAGGACACAAGACGATTTCTGTGTAGACATACAAATATGTGCGGTTTGAGAAACAGGCAAAGTACAGGAAAATCTCTAGTGTAGGAAACATTAAAGTTAACAAGAGAAAGGAATATCTAAAGAAACAAAAAAGGTAGATGCAAAATTAGCAGAAACTAGTTAACCTATTGCAGTTTCTTACTACAGTGCAGCCACCGGGGGAAGTTAAGGTCACAGACCAGTCTTCCCCCGGGGTATTCGCGCAATAGCAGAAAAACAAGGGGTGAGGCGGGTCTTGAGGGGTTAAAGGAAGGGATGGGATTGGGAGGGCATATAAGGTATCAGTAGAGGAAGATCCAGCCTCTTCCTGACACCTGAGCACCACCGGGAGAATTTAGAAAGTTTATTAGGAAAGTTTGTAGGTTGGAGGGTGGCTGGGTTCAGAAGGCCGATTTGTCGATCCACAGGTGGTCGGGGGGTTAACAATATGTCGTGGCTGGGCTAGGGAGAGTGTCTCTGTTTGAGGGGCTCCAATGGAGACTTACGGCGCGGCGGCTGGGTTTGCCGCACTGTGCGTACGAGCCCGAGCAGGCCGGGTGGAGCGGTTGCGGTGGGCGTGTCCAGCAGACAGGCCTGGATGGGTTTCGCACGGACATTTGTGCAGGTGAGACAGATGGGTGCTGCTGCGGTGGTTTGTGAGGAGGAGCCGCCACCGGAACCGTCGGGTGTGGCAGGTAGGGAGGGGGCACACTGTTCTGGGAGCGGGCGTTGGAGCCGCATGCGCGCCCGCCTGCTATTCCGTTATCGGCTGTTGTGTTGAATACTGCCTTCGCCCGCGGGGTTGGGGGAGGGGGCTGGAGCCAGTGTGGGTGGCTGCTAGGGGCCCTGTAGCGAGGGTGGGGGTGTTTCTTCGCACTCACTCGCTTGGGTGGAGGGGGGGCTTGAGTCGGGGTGCCATGGGGGAAGGCGTGACCGAGCCCAGATTAAGCACCGGGGTGAGTTTTTGCGGCAGCTGTTCCCCGCCTTTCAGTGGCATGCCATTACTTAATTCAGATAGGGGCACCTTCAATTTGTAGTGGGCATTTTTTAAATTTGGTTATGTAGAGGGCCTGTGAGCATCTTTTAATGAAGATGCTCGGGCCCGGCAGTGGAGCATCCAGGCATCTATCTTTTATAGCATCGAGGTGGAGGTATGGGCCCACCGATTCTTGGAACCTGCGCCATTTATTTGGTCATGGTGCACTGGAGACAGTGGGGGGTTTACGGCATGGGAGGGAGGGTGGGGGGTCTGGGCCCGGGTTGCTGTCGGAGTTTGTAGGTGGCGCTGTGAGGGGTAGCTGGGTCAGGGGTGAGGGACTGCCTGCACAGCACGAGGCCCGGTGGTGCTTGTGCCCACCTGGTTGTGGCGAACCGGTGGGGGGGTGCCAAGGCCGGTGGCCGAGCCCGGCTGTAGGGGTGATGCCAGTGGGGTGCACAACGGCCTCCGAGCGCTGGCCAGAAGCAGTAGGGGGGTCCTTGGTGCTCTGCCCTCCGTTGGGGGATCGCGCAGCGACCAATACAGCTTTCTTAGTCGGACAATGTTACGAATATAATGCGTGAGAGAGGGCATGGATGTTGAGGAGAAAGTGTGGGGTCGGCTGGCCTGGTTGTGAAGGACGAAGTGGGCTCTGGGATGGGTGTGATGGGGGATGACGTGTGGAATGGAAGTTGTAGTGCGAAGGGCTGTGGGCGAGTGGATTGCTGCAGGGGAAGGGGGGTGCATGGTAACCGGACTGTTTTGTTATTGTTGCAGGAGTCAAGTGCGGCCACGGAATGACTTGCGGGCACGGCTACTGTGAGCACTGCAGCTACGAACAGATGGAAGATGTACTGGTTTAACCCTCAGGTATGCGATTAAGGCTGAAGCCTGGGGAAGCAGAAAGCTTTTGCGGGGCCACTGGCAGTTCAGCTGGCAGGTGCTATGAGTGTGGGGGGTGTTGCGGGGATACAAGTGCTGCTGCGGCAGGAGGCATGATGGGAACCCAATGTTGGGTGGCATGAGTCAGAGAGGACAATATGGCAACCAAGGGTGACCGGTCAGCTCACAAGCGGTCATTTGGTGGCAAGGCATTGGGATTTATATGATGGTGGGGAGCAGGGGTTGGACACTTACCCGGGCGGCTGGGGGGTGTTTACGCAAGATGCAGACACTACCACGGCCTGGCGTGATGGCGAGTTTGGCAGCATTACGTGGGCTCAATGCAGTAGCAGAGAAGCGGACAGGGCAGATAGGGGGGTGTGTAAGTTTATGCTGAATAGTCCCCCGGGGTCAAAGGGGACGGATTTCAATGACGTGACACAAGCGGGGGGATGTTGGGACCCTGGGGGGTCCTACCTGGAGCCATGGGATTGTGGCGCTAGATGTCTCCTGGGAGGAAGCCAGCATGCAGGATGCAGGATGTAGGAGGCAGCATGCATCCCATCAGGGCTCATTGGATGTGCAGGGTAGGGGCTTGTCAGATGGGCTGTCCACACCAGGGTGGGGGCCGGTTGTGACCGGCTATAAACGATGGTAAAAGGTTTTAGTATCCAGGATTTGCTGCATTGCAGTTGCCTGGGGACGGGGGGGGGATCACTTGAGCCGAGTGCAGGATGGAAGGCACAGTCTCCGACAGCAAACGTGAGTATGACGTTACTACGCTGGGAGTTCGTGGGGTGCAAGTATTAAGGTGACGGGCGACTGACGCATTGGGATGGGGCAGGGTCTGTGACGGTATTGAAGGGGGAAGTGTGTTTTTTGGCAGGGGGACTAGGAGATTCTGAAGGCCCGGGGCATGTGTGCAGGGGTGCAGGTGGAGGCTCGGGGTGGCCATTGTTTGGACAAGTACGCATGATCTGACAAGGGCATGTAACGTGGGGGTTTTGTTCAGGGGTGGCTGAGGTGGGGCAGGAAGATGGGACGCTGTGGTAGAGGAATAGAGCCGCTGTGTTATATTGTATATGAGTTTTTTCGTTGAACTGGGGGTTTGGAACTGCACAACCTGGAGGCGGGAGTTTATTGTTCAGAGGGAGCTGCAGATAAAGGAGGCTGCAGGGAGGGGCAGGTTGGGTACCTCTGGGCTGTTGGTGGTGCCAAAATGGTGCACAGGCATTTCGAGCAGAGCAGGGCGGTGCGGTACTGATGTGACAGAGGTGTGCCCGGACGTTGGGCAGTTGGGCTCGGGTGTAGCAGCATTATTGGTGACGGTTTGTTTTAGGGGCAAGGGGTGTGTGTGTCAAAATAACAGGGCATTGAGAGTGAAGGACGTTGGGGGGACGCTGCATTTTCCAAAGGAGAGAGGCATTTCTACTGGTCTTTATTGGCCTTTTGCGTAGGCAGGCTGTTTTGTGGCAGGGCGACAGGAGTACAGTACGGTGTCTGAGGTGACATAGGTACTGGGGGCATGGGTTTTTTGGCGGATGTGTTTATGACGACTGCCATAAGAGGGCTGGGGACCACGATGCATTTCTTGCAGGACTAACTATTTCTTTTTCTACCATAGGACCTAGAAGTCGAGCAGGAGCCAGGGCAGTTGCCAGAATGGGGTGGCCTTTATCCTGGCGTTTGGACAGCACAGGAGGCACACTAGCGGGTGTGCAGACATCACTGGGCAGGGAACACAATCATCGGGCTGTGTGAGGATGGGGGAATCAGTCGAATGAAATTTAGGGGGGTGTTTTTTGTTGCCAGTACGGCAGACATTAGGTCGTAGGAAATACGAGGTTGCCCTGATCTCAGGATTCATGCGGGGGAAAAAGTTTACTGGGATATGTCAGGACTGGCGTTAACCTGGGGATGCTTGGCCGGGGATGTGTTTTCAAGTGAACGGAGCATCGGGCAACCTGGTCATGCGCATGGATTGTGCTTTGTAGAGGACGGGTTGGGGGGTTATGGATTTGGTGGTCCAGACCATGGCACACTGGTGAGGAGACTGTTTTGAGGTGAAATTGAAGGGGGGGTCTTGTTCAAGGGGGCACCTGTTACGGTCCAAGAATGGTCAGGGACTGTTCCTCACTTACATTAGGACACAGGTGCAGGTGGTGGATGGTCATCCACGGGGGGCCCCTCTCATGGACGAGGTTTGGCCTGAGAATGTTTTGCGTACAAGATGCAGGCCCAGGTGGTGGATGGTCGTTCAATGCGTAGAGTGGGATCCAAAGGAAAATATCCAAAGCACAATGATATAAGAGACGAATTAAAGATTGAGGTGCAGAAGTTTGATTCTTAACAAAGGCCAAAATTTGTTCACATTGAAATCCTACGATCATCTGAGGATCGCGACACTCTCTAGAATACAACTGTGTCATCAAGAACTTCTAAGGTTATACATTCCTTCAAGATGCAATGAATTTAAATATAGAAGGGAAACAAACGTACATACTACGTAACATTGGGGGGAAACCTTTTTATGGACAAGGAGGGGTCTAACATCTTATTGTTTAACAAGGCACACAAGGGAAGCAAGTACAGGAGGTGAATGGTCATTCACCTTGAATAGGGGGGAGGCGCGTTGGGTGACCAATAGATTGGCCTGGAAAGGTTGCTTGTTTTGCTGGGGACACGGGACCGATGGCGGCATTGCATTGGGGGGCACCGTTGGGGTGGACCGGGATCGGCCCGCAGAGGTGCTTGCTTCCATGGGACACAGGTACAAGTGGTGGACAGTCGTTCGCCGCGAGGGGAGCAATTGAACCCTGGGTCGAGGATTGGGCCTGTCAAAGGTTGCATTTACATGGGACCCTTGTCCAGGTGTTGACTGGTTGTTCACGGCGAGGGAGGCGTCTTTTCGCGGATAGGGATTGGCCCTGCAAGGTTATCGGTTCCACGGGATGCAGGCCAGGTGGTGGATGGCCATTCACCGTGTGAAGGGGCACCTTTTTTTGGTTGAATGGTTTGGGCCTGGACATGTTGCTGGTTTATAAGGGCATTGGACCAGGTGGTGGATGGTCGTTCACCGTGTTGGGGGGCGCCGTTTATGGCAGGGAGTGGCCCCATGGGATGTTATTTGCTTACTCGGCACACAGGTACAGGTGGGTGATGGACTATCACCGCGTTGAGAGCAGTGTTTCTTGTTGGAGGTTTGTACCGGGAGCGTTCCTGACTTGCAGGGTATTCATGTTTAGGTGGATGGTCATTCACCAGGTGCTGTAGAGTGGGGCAGATTTTAGGCACACAGGACTGAAGCGCACGTGGGCCCGTTTTGCATGGGCACCTTTTGAAATTCAAGTTTGTCCTAAGAATGGTACTTTTGTTGCAGGACACAGGGTGAGGTGGTGGATGGTCGTTCACTGGGAGGCCGCAGGGTCGGCTGGCAGGAGGCTAAAGGTGCACAAGACAATAGGAGGGGGTGGGGCAGGTAACCGCCCTACAGGGGTTTCTTGGTTCGCGGTACTTAAGAGGGGTGGGGAGTCACATACGGGTGGATCCACCCCTCGGGTGGGTGGAGAATGGTACACAGGTGACTGATAGCGGGGCACGGGAGGCAATGAGCAATGACGGCAAAGTCAACAGAGGATGGTTGGAGGGCAAGTGAAGGTGAGAATGGGGAAAAGGAAGGAGGTTATCGAGTGATTGGGGAAGAGTCAAACAGGTGAGATGGTTTTGAAAAGGCAGAATAGAGAATGCGTCGGTATGGGATGGGAACGTATATTTCTTGCATTGATGTACTGTTAATAAGTCTAAATGATTGCAACCTTGTCCTAATAAAATGGCCTTTTACACTTCAAGTAGCAGCGTGGAGTGTAGTTATTGCGCGATGCGGCCCGCGGGGGAAGTGAAGGTCACAGACCAGTCTTCCCCCAGGGTATTCGTGCAAAAACGGAAGGACAAGGTGGGGGGCGGGTCTAGAGGAGTTAAAGGAAGGGGTGGGATTGGGAGGGCATATAAGGTGTCAGAAGAGGAAGATCCGGCCTCTTCCTGAAACCTGAGCACCACAGGGAGAATTTAGAAAGTTTGTCCACCCACCCTACAGGTTTTTTAGCGAAGGGCTAGGGGTCTTTTTTTAGGTCTGGGGTACCAGTTAAGGGCAGGTTGCGGAGCAGAGGGGTTACAGTACTTTGGAGGGGTGGGGAGTCCTATACGGGCAGATGCACCCCTCGGGTGGGGGGAGAATGGCAAACAGGTGACTGATAGCTGAGCACAGGAGGCAATGAGCAATGAAGGCAAAGTCAACAGAGGATGCTTGGAGGGAAGTGAAGGTGAGAATGGGGAAAAGGAAGGAGGTTATCGAGTGAATGGGGAAGAGTCAAACAGGTGAGATGGTTTTGAAAAGGCAGAATGGAGAATGCGTGGGTATGGGATGGGAACGTATATTTCTTGCATTGATGTACTGTTGATAAGTCTAAATGATTGCAACCATGTCCTAATAAAATGGCCTTTTACGCTTCAAGTAACAGCGTGGAGTGTAGTTATTGCGCGAAGTCCTTTGTGTTGGAACCTCTGGGGCAGAGGAATGAAAGCCGCATGAGGAAGAAGGGGACAGTAAAGTCAAACCCGTCCTCTCCTTCACAACTAAAATCATCTCCTAACTCCTTCGGTCTTCTGCCGTGCATATTCTTACCAGTGGTCACCAGACGACGAGCCAGGGGTCTTGAGGACTTCACGTCATCCCTGCAACAATGAAAACGTTCAGGTCGGTATATTCAAGAAGTTGGGTAGCTATGGGTAATTTTCCTTTCTTCTTTTTACTTTTGCTTGGGACCAGCAAATGTTTAGCTTCACTCGCAGGTGCTGTTCATAGGTTTTTGTGTTTATCCACAAACTCTACATACATGAACGCCCTGCCCACTTAAGCACCCACTCTGTAGCGTTGGACGAGAAATCTGTCTGATTTCACTCTCTCTACATGCAACTTTTCACTGGGTCATGGGGAGCTAGAAGCAATCCTGGGGCCCCCGGGGCTAGCTTACACAAGAGCCCTGCCGGATCCTGATGGCGTCTCACAATTGTGGATGTAAGTCTTCAGTGCTGCTCATGGGCAGGTGGCGGTTCTTCTGCTTCCCCATAAATGGTGAGTGCTTCTAATGGGCCCCCACCGTTAATTCCAAAGCACAGGTTAGCTGAAATACAGGCAAACTGAGAAATTTGGACAACAGCAGAAGAGATGCTACTCACAACTTCAACAGAGGTTTAATAAAGCACACAGACACACCATAGGAATTATTCTAGTCTCCAGCAAATGGAAAATCAAGGTATTAAAGATGCGATTTGGGTCCTTGAATCGTACTATTGAAGTGCTTTTACTTTCCCCTACTATGTTCTTTCACGGCCTGCTTTACATTGTGCAATATCAAACTGGATCAGATGACACATAATGATCTGCACCAAGGTGTCCAACACTCATACGACCCGTGACCATGGTGGGGGCTTAAGTGGGGGACGTTTGGTATACTTTTTCTCTTGCGATCCCCAGCAGCGAGTGCGAAATCTAATGTGCGTGTGTTACATTTTCTTATTTTGAGATTACTGCTGCTTATAAATTATTTTTTTCTGGGAAAATACATACCACTGTAAGTGTGAATATTCATGTGGACAGCTGTGCCAGCTTCATCCAGTGGAATCCAACTCCTGAGTCATCCATTCTTCTCTGAAGCACGGCAGAAAGGCAAATCACAAAGGCCTCAATACTTGGACCCGATTTACTAAAGGGTCAAAGGAACACTCTTGCAACCCATAGCAGTATCGGTCAACTATCGACTGCTAAATAATGTAATCGTGAAAAGTTGGCCTTCGCACAGCACCAAAGGCTCTTTGCACTATTAGGGGGTAACCACATAGAAATATGTGAAAAAAGGAGCGCTTCTGAGGTGGTTCTGTACATCTATCCATAGATCAGATGAACTAATGTGGAGTGCCCAGACTTTGTATCAAAATGCACTGCCAGGTGAAATGACGGGCAAGCACTCATGCACAGTAGGACCATAACATATAGAGTGTGTACTTGACCCATCCAGTTCCACAGCCATCGATTTCCATGGGTATATGAGTCATATAGGGAATTGGATGACAGACAATTGTCTGAAACTGAATTCCTCCAAAATGGAGGTCTTGGTTTTGTGCAATAATCCTGTCATCTGCACTAACAGCTGGTGGCTTGTCCAGCTCGGCCCATTACCCTCGCCAATGCTAAAAGCTAAAAACTTGTGAGTCATTATGGAGTCTAAGCTGTCATTTGAAGCTCAGATCAACTCCTCTACCTATGGCTACTTCTTTGTCCTTAACATTCTTAGGAAAATATTACCTTCAATCCCACCAGAATTAAGGAAATCAGTGATATCTGTTTTGAAATCTTCAAGACCGGACTACTGTAAATGCTCCGCTCACTAGCGCAAAAAAACGCAGCATTCAAATATTGCAGACATTGCAGAATGCTGCAGCCAGGCTATTCCTGTGAATCCTCAAATCTGACTCTGTAACCACCGTTCTGTCTGTGCTCCACTAGTTACCTGTAGCAAAGCACATTTCTCTGCATTGCTTTTAAATCCCTGCATAATCTAGGCCCAACTCAGCTAGCAAATCATCTAAAACGTTATATCCCTGCAAGGCCCCTTAGGTCACTCGAGCTTGGGAACTTGAATTTCCCTAGAGCAAAAATGCCAGATGAGATGGTAAGAGTTTTACCACCACAACAGCAAAGATGTGGAACTCTCTACCAACCTCTCTTAAGAAAGAGACAAATCTACTGAAGTTCAGAAAGGGAAAAAAACCCGGCTATTTAAGGCATAACTTCTACCCCACCTAAGTTAATTATGCATGTACTACAGGGTAGCGCCTAGACACCTCACGTTATTGCTGCGCTTTACAAATTAATAATCATCATCTACATCCTATATGTTTGACTCTTCTGCTGGTATCTATGCGTAGGGTTTCATATTTGAGTGTATTCCTCTGGCACAAAGATGACCAGAGATGGTGCAGATGTTTGGACCTTGGCACAAGGACGTGTTTTGTGCAAAGCTGCCATTTTTAGCATGACATGAAGGGCAGGTGACTTTCTGTTCATTTGGGGATGGGCTGTTTGTTATTGTTGATGCAAAGCAGCTCAGCTATATTTCACGTTGCGCTCCATTCCATACAGGGTAGTAAAACTAGATTTTAGTTTTAGAAAAGGCGATCCTTGAAAAGTGCACCGTGAAAGCAAGCGTCCTTCCCATTAATGTGCCAGCTTGGTACGGAGCACTTGGAAACAGGGATTTGGTAACTGCCCGAAGTGAATGAATGCAGTTTTAATGCACCAATAGCCCTTCTCTCTGCAGAGGTGTCAACCCCTGGGTCGCTTGTCATTTGCTGGCAGCCTCTGTCCTAACTGATGTTAAACATCTGACGTAAGCGATAGACTAACACAAATGGTCTTCAGTTACTTTGACGTTTCCACTTCTATGTCCAGACTACTTTGATTCAAGGATAGCAAACATGAGTGATTTCTCATAAGTGTGCATTTACATCGGCTGTGTCCAATGTCAAATGCTGAATATTCGTGGGCAGTGACATATGTGCCTATGGACATCTATGTGCAGTGGCATCATACTGACTGCACGTTTTTACACAACAATGTGAAAAGGAACCGCAGTTCAGCCTCAAAGCTCGGGCCTAAATCTTTAATTCTAGAGATTCAGAATCGTCAATACTTTCCCGTGCAACATAAATCAAAACGTCTGATTCATATTCGTGCCCATTCTCTGAACAAGATCAGCTCAGCTCCAACAAGATACTGGGAATGTCTATCGAGAAAATTGCAAACCCATTTTCAATTCCTAAAATAGCAATGCAAGTCCTTAGGTCCCGCCGTCTACTTCCATTAGTGTGTTCCTGCTCGGAGTACACCAAGCTTAAAACAGAAATGACTGAAAGCTTTGTACTCACTCTTTGCCAAGTCTTGCATTAGTTTTGGGATTATTTTGGGATTACTAATTGTATAGATCATTTGATTTTGAAATATGCAGGTTCCGTCCTTTCTTCTGTCTTGTGTTTGAATTTGGTCACTTTGGTCAGTTGTGCCACTTGCTTGTACTGCAATAGCCTGGGGGTCTACATTAACTTTACTAGTCAGAAGGCGCCTAGCAGCTGTATATAATGGTTAACTCTCTAAGGATTCCTGCTGCTCTTTGTTCAGGGATGATGTCTTTTTAACCCATACTACTTATGTTTTGTAAGGATTTAAGCAATGGACTTTGAAATGGGTAAAAGGAAGGGGGCAGCATTTTTAATTTCTCGCTAGGGCGGCAAAACACCTAGAAACGGCCCTGCTAAGGAAGTAGCCTTAACATTGGGTGCAAACTCTCAATGTCTGATATGGTACAGCGCTAAATATGGTATAATGGCCAACACTCCCTACAGGTCAATAGAGTCTTCAACATGCCTAGCATTGAGATTGGAAACGCAAAGAAGCTAATAGAATTCGCATGGTTCAAGAGCTGAATTGCTTTATTTGGACCCTCCCAACTGGGTTCAAATCTGACTCATGGAACTTAGCCAAACCAGTGGCATGACAATAGCCCCTGTGGCCCTCGAGGTGCGGCGGGGGGGGTGGGGTGTGCCTGAGCTCCAGGGGGTCAGGACCCCTCTGGCACTATACACGAGCGGCTGCGCCCAAGCCTGAGAGCTCCTGACTCGGTCCGGGGTGGGCGGGACCATCTCTGAGCACTTTGCAGGGGGGTCTCTCAAGTTTTGGTACGCCACGGGCCCAAACATTGTATACATATGTGCAAATCACTTAATTTCCATGTTATTTGCATTGTAAATATAGTCTTAATGTGAAAATGAAATTGAATGGCTAAGTAGGCTGCCTCGTGGTCTGGTCTCAACGACACATGCCTGACAGGCAGTTCCATGCATTGCACCCCCAGTTTGTTGTGCTGCAATATGTTTTCTATGAAATGCTGTGATGGTTACTGGAGATTGGGGCCTGATTTAGAGTTTGGTGGACTGGTTTCTCCATCACAAAGGCTATACATATCCTGTCTGCCCGATTACAAGTGCCATAGAATATAGTGCCTTTGTAATAGGAGGGACGATATACCAGTCATGCTTGTGATGATTCTCATTTAGACAGAGAACCCTATCTGGCAAACTCTAAATCAGGATCTAAGGGCAATATTAGCAAGGACTTGCGATAATCATCGCAAAGAGTGCTTAGCACTGCATTTTTTATCGCCGGCTATCGCTGGTTTAGATCGCGGAGATAACACGTTATTATCAACATTTATATCCAAGGCGATAATAAACCAGCGATAGCGGCGATTCTCTATCAATAACGCGGGAATTCCATCAAGGAATTCCCATTGCTAAGGAAAAAGTTGCTAATAGGCAGGTGAGGATTCAGCCGTAGAATCCACCTCCCATAGAAAACAATGGCTAAGTCAGGATTTTAGCAGGTGTTAAAATCCAGCGCTGATCGCGGTTAGCGCAAGTTTTTTTATCGCTTTGCCTGAGTTGCTAATAGGGGGAAGTTGTGTCAGCGACTGTTGGGAATGCCTACCTTGCATGTCATTAGTGATAATTATCGCTGGCATGCGAGGCAACAGGAGAACCGTCCGCTATCGCCAGAAAGCTGTCGCTAACGCCTGTTAGCGAAAGCTTGCTGATAGGGTGATAAAAAAGTTGCTGCTTTAGTGGCAAAAAGTGCCGCTAAAGCGGCGATAAAGGCCTTGCTAATATGCCCCTAGGTTTGGTAGTTTATGAAACCCAGAAAGAAAAGGTGACTGCAAATGCCACCAAACTTGTCATCTTCGGTAAATCAATACCATACTTCATTTGTTGCTGCTTACTTAACTTCCAAAATCCCTCTTGTGAATATTAGAAAAAAAAAATTCCCCAATTATAAAAATTAGGGAAATGTATTATAAAATCAAATGTAAACCATGTAAAGTGTTCAAAGAATTTTAATGAGGAAAAAATGTCAACCAAATGGTAGCCATTTAATACCACTTTTTGAAAAAGTAACAGAGCAATAGAGTATGTGTCAAGCATAGTCTCATTTTTCAAAATTGAAAAAAGGCAATAGTATTTTCTAGACTTCATATGATGAAAATCAATCAAAGAGTGACTGATGTTTGCTTCAATGGAATACCATTTTCTGTGCCTCCTGTTACCAAAGCAGCAAAAATAAAAATAGTAATAATGGGTTGTCTCTGATTTTTTACATAACTGCAAATATTAAAGGTCTGTGAAAGATTTGAGTTGCAAACATTATTAGGTGACCAGTGGTAATGACCATTGTAAAATCATTAATGAATATTGTAATTCAGTCCTCGATTAACATTTTTACATGAATGAAGTTGTCTCTCTTCTATGAATGTCTGTATGGTGGCAATAAAAAACTATGGATCAAATGGCATGATTGCAATGTACTGTATTGTAAGATTTTAAGTATTTAAAAGTGAAATATCCTATTAGTCCAGCCTTTCAGCTTCTGCCCTAGGTACACAACTGGTGCATAAGAGAGGTAGTACCAGAATTTTAAGGGGGGGGGGCAGCAAATTGCGAGCAAGTCAGCACCAGTTCTTCCATTGTCTTCTGGTAGATGCAGTATATAATGTTTCCGAATTACAAGCCAAAGAGTGTTTGGTACAAGTTTTGGCGCAGCCAGTTCTTGCAATTCTGGGCATGTGTTTGTGGACTCTTGCCCTCTTCAGCAAAAAGTAGCAAGTAGCTATGATGATGCTTTAAATGCTGCTTAAAGTATATCTGGTGAAATACCACTTCATACGCACCAAAGCACACCAAAGAACTGTCACTTTTATCCTCATTTAGTAGTACATTGAGAGGCACCCCCCACGTCTAGGGGAGGGGTGCCTTTAGTGGCATTTTCGTGCTAGAGGCAAGCTGGATCAGCTTACAGCTGGCCAAGGGGAGTGGGAGGGGTCTCAAGGAAATGTGAGGCTTCAATGAGGCACTTAGCGCGTCATTAAGGGGCGCAGGCAACCCCTCCTCCATAAAGAGATTAAAAACACCAGACACGAGGGAGAAGCCCTCTTTGTCCTCTCGCCTCGGGTGCCCTGCGGGTGCAGTTGTAAACGAGCTGTGCAGCTGGGCTATCCAGGTGAGGGGGCCTCACGCGTAGTTTGGAAGCTCTGTTCACGGGTAATTATCGGCATTCTCAAATCGTTTTAAACAAATGGGTTATTATTTTTTCAGCTTCATAGTGGGGAATTAGAGTGGGTAAAGGAGCGACCTGTCTGCCCTTAAGAGAGAGAAGGTGAGGCTCGCAGCGCTACAGTGCTGCGAGCTCCGTCGCATAGCAAAGGTTTCGTACATCAAAGGGGACAGATGGCTTGGTAAACGCACATTTGCTAAAATGATAGTGCGGTCAGTTTTTAAAATAAATAAATAAAATAAAGAATAAGATTAGCATCGAGGCCGCTGCTGGCTTTTCCGAGCTAGGATCGTGCCCGGAAGCGCAGTAATATAATGCTGTGGGTGCGTTGGTAGACTCTTAAACAAATTGCTTATTAATTTTTCAGCTTTATAGAGGTGAATTAGAGTGGGAAAGGAGCGACGGGCTTTTTCGGAATGGCGCGCAACAGTTTGCTAACAATTTAGGGTAGATCCCTATCAGTTCAGGAGGCCACCCCGTATGCTAGGTGCTTGGGAGGGAGTGGTGGGGGCTGAAGAAGACCACAGACGACTTCTAGGTGTGAAAAAGGCCGCTTTATTCGGAACAGGTGCACATTACGATAAATAAACCTCGGCAATGCCTTACAAAACTAAACCTCACTAACTTTAACGTACTAACCCCGCCCCCTCCTCCCCCGCCTCTAACTGGTCTTTTGAGCCCCGCCCCCGCCCAGCATTACAACATTAATAACATACAATATCATATTCAACACAATACATATGCTTATAAAACGAACATCTTTATTAACGCAAACAACCCTGCCTGCCTTTTAATCATTTACTAACCCCCAAATACTGTAAAAGCCCCAACCATAAACCGCTCAACAATCCCTGTCAAAGACCCCCTGATAACCATCCCATCAAAAACTCTGCCAACCCTGGCCAAACTTCCGCCAAACCCCGCCACCCAGAAAGACGGGGGGGGGGGGAACTAACCCCCTCTTTCTGCCCCCCAAAACCGGAAACAAGCTCTTAAAAGAGGGCAACCCGGAACCGTCCCCCACCTCAGGCCACCCTGTGGTGATCCCATACCACCAAGCACCGTGACAGCACCTCTCTCAATTCGAGCAAGTAAAGCTCTATCCCCAACCGGGACAGATGAACCCCATCGCCCCTGAAGAATTCCACCCCCTCAAACTTGATGTCCCTGTGACAAACCCTACCAAAACCCAGCTCCCTGAAACAACGAGAAACCTCCAGGTTGACCTTCTTGTGCGCCCGATCAATCGCTCTAGGGTTGCACGCCCCATTCCAAACTCTCCGGGGCACCAATTCCGTCCACAAGACATGGCAACCCGCCCACTCCTCCTTCAACATTGCCAGGTCCCACTTAATAGCTCTCAGTAACACCACCCCCTTCACCCCACACAGGTCATTCTCGCCCTGGTGTAATAGCAAGACATCCGGACATTGCCCCCCAACGAACCAGGAATTCAAGGACTGAACCAAGTCCCTCCACAACATGCCCTCTTTTCCTCTCCACACAATGTTAAAAAAGCGAGCATTGAAACCCAGCATCTGTCCGAAATAGCACTCCTGAGCTTGCACCTGAGCCCACTTCACAAAGGAATGCCCAACGATCCAGATGTTCAAAGCCGGGGAAAGGGGGTCCACAACCGAACCTGAAACAAGAAAAACAATATGAACATCATGGAGAGGAGGAAGTCGCAAGCGCGTCATCTGCGTTGCTCCGAACGTAGCGCTGGAAACAGTTAGAAGACCATCGCCCCAGCCGCATGATCTCACCCCTGGACCACCCTCGGTTACTGGCTTCCGTCGCCACCCCAATCCTGAAAGAATGAGTCCCCAACTGATCCCCATCCAAACCCAACTCCCTTAATGCCTTCCGCATCACCATCCGAAGCTGATAATCCGACACCCTGCTCCCATCCGCGTGCAAAAATACCCGCACACTCGCCATACCACCAAATACACTCTTCCAACGCCTCGCTCACCATAAAGGGCACGTGACTCCCGCTGAAACTGCCTCCAACCAAATCCCTTTGCCCCGACACCTCTGATCGGTTTTTGCACCTGTCAGCCAAATGTGAACCCCCTGCTCCACTAAGAAAACATCCTGCCACAACAAACCCGCCTTGTCTCTGGCACCCAACAACTCCGACACCCTGAACGCCCCAAAAAACATCCAAACCATAAGTGTGGAAAACATGCAAACCTCAAAACCGTCCTTGACCACCGCCGGAAGAACCGCAAGCAACCGTGCCAACAACTGCCACGACACCGGCCTGCGCACCAGAGCCGACCTGCCCTGTTCCCTGTCCCAACCTTCCAACATCCTTCTTCCCAGTTCTCCCGCCGATGGGGCATAACCCCACAACAACTTACCCATGAAGGCAATACCCGCTAACTTCCCCGAAATTGTCACCTTCGAAAGGCCCTTGTCCATCAATGCCAGCAAAAACTGCACCACATCCTCCGAGCGTCTCCACTCCTCCACCCTCCTACGCGCACCTGATGCCAAAAAGTCCTCCCACGCCAAAGAGTATGCCTCGCGAGTAGAAATAGACAACAAACCTACCACCAGTTGTACAACCCTACGTTGCCTACATACCACAGATGTTCCGGCATTGGTGTTGGTGCCTTGTCCACCTCCTTGGCCAGCCCACGGAATCTCTCCCACTGCGAACGAGACAAAGCATCCGCAATGTCATTGTCCACACCAGGAATATGCAGGGCCTTAAAAGCAACGTTATGCCTCAAACAACCAAGCACAAACACCCGCAGCAGCTTCAACACTTGTTCGTCCCTGGCCGACTGCCTGTTGATAATCTGCACCACCGCCATGTTATCAATCCGAAACAACACTCTCTTATGTGTCAGTTCCTTGCCCCACAAAGTCAACGCCACCAAAACTGGAAACAACTCCAAAAAGGCGATGCTCCGACCACCATTCCTCCATTGCTCCGGCCAGCTCTGCGCACACCACTTCCCCTGCCAATAGACTCCAAAACCATCGCCGCCTGCCGCATCCGAGAAAATCTGAACATCCCATGGCAACTCCTCCTCCCTGACCAGTGGAATATCATTGAACGAGCGCAAAAATGTGCTCCACATTCGCATGCCCTCCTTCACACCCACCGACAAACGCACATGGTGGTGAGGCAACTGGTGACCTGACAGCGCCCTCCCCAGACGTCTGCAGAAAGTCCTCCCTACTCTAACCACCCGGCAAGCAAAATTGAGATGTCCTAGCAAGACCTGGATATCCCTCACCGTCACCTTGTCCTCAGACAGCATGACCCTCATCAACAGCAGCATGGCCTCTTTCTTTTCTGGCGGCAAGCGTGCGTGCATCCTGACAGAATCAAGCTCAATGCCCAGGAATGACATTGTAGTAAAAGGCCCCATCGTCTTCTCCGGACCTAAAGGCACCCCCAACTCCTTCATCAACGCCTGAAATTTGTCCAAGGCCCAATGACATTCCACCGTGCCCGGTGAACCCACAAAAAAGAAGTCGTCCAAGTAGTGTGTAATCAGCCCCAAACCAGTCTCATGTGTAAAATGCCACTGTAAAAAGGTACTAAAACACTCAAACAACGCACAAGACATTGAACAGCCCATCGGTAAAGCCTTATCCACGTACCATTGACCATCAAACTGTATGCCCAACAGACTCCAGTCGTCCGGATGTACGGGAAGCAAGCGAAATGCGGATTTAATGTCACATTTCGCCATCTCCACAGTTGCGCCCGCGGTCACCACTAGTGACATTGCAACATCAACTGAGGAATAAGACACTGAGGCTGCTTCCCCATCAATAAAATCATGGACAGACAACCCCTCAGGCCACGATAGGTGCTGAATGAGCCTGTACTGACCGACCTCCTTCTTGGGCACCACCCCAATTGGCGAGACAATCAAGTCCTGCAACGGCCAATCCTGGAATGGGCCCGCCATCCTGCCTTCACGAACTTCTTTATCCAACTTGTCCTGTACCACTGTCTTGTGCTCAAATGCTGACTTCAAATTTTTGGCCCATCTCCTCTCCCAAGGCCCCTCATACCCCAAATGGAAACCTTCTGCAAACCCCTCTAACAATACCTGCTTCGCTTCCAGATCATCATAGTCCCGCAAAGCAGCCCTCAAGGTTGCCAGATTAACTGGCGTAGGAGCCTTTTGGCCCAGCCCCTTGTGGTCCCTTACCCCCCCCTGTTTCCCTGTGCCTGCTGAGGGGGTCCTTCTGCATTACCACCTGCCTGGTGCCACTGCTGGCCTCCCTGTGGCCCGAGTCCCCAACATCTGACCAGAAGGTGCTTTCTCCCGCACTGCGAGCATTCGTGCCTGAATCTACAATACTCTTGCGTGCACACTCCCTTATTGAACTCCCAGAAATGACCTGATCCCCCCGGCGTGGCAGCTCCAGACCCCACCCCTCCCCTGGTGGGCTTCCCTGGAAAGGGCCGATAGACTAAGGGCAAACTACTGGCTGTGAATAACGTCTTACCCCCAGCAGACGCCCCCATGGTATGCTGCCACAAATCCGCATCCAGCTCATCCCACTTTGCTTCCTCGTCCCAAGCCATCCTGGCTCTAAACTCCTCATTATACTGGGCCCAGGCATACCCCCCCTGTGATATGCGCTTTCCTGATTACGTCCATATATTTAAATATGGACACACTGCGCTCGGGAAACTTCTCGCAATATACACTAGCATATATTAAAAATGCTGCCGTCCAGTTCTCAATAGTAAGCGGCACTTTTGGTCTTTATGTCAGTTCTTACTCTTCCTCCTTTGACCCTTCCTTGGACCTTAGCTCCCTGTGCAACAACTTCAAGATCTCCACATACTCCCCCTTCCAAATCCTCTCCTTCGTGGCCAGCATCAGGTGAGCCCCCAGCGGTTTGGTCACCCCCATATACGGAAGCCTTTTAAACTTCAGCTCCTTACTCGGCACCGGCTCTTTACCTGTCACCTCCGGATCCGTATTCACCCCCATTTCCACTTTCGAACCCGGCAATGTCTGACCCCCCGTCCCCACTGCCTGGTCCTTGACATACTTCCCCTTATGGAGCTACCACCCAGCTCATCCCCAACAACACAATCACCTCCAAATCCCACCGACACCATCATTGGTCCACCCGTGGGATCGCCTGCTCACCTGCCTCGCGCACCCCTTGTCCCCAGTGGAGCCTACCACCCAGCTCTTCCCCGGCACAGTCCCCTCCAGACCCCTTTGACACCATCTTTGGCCTGGCCTTTGTAACAACACGCTCACCTGGCTCAAGTACAGTTGCTCACCCTGGCGCCATTCTCCAAGCTGACCGTCCGGGTGGGTCCGCTGTACGAGGAGCCCCTGCTGCGGGGCCGTACTCTCTCCTGGAGTCCAACGCCGCCGCCGGCTGACCAACCTGCGTGGCCTGTAACACATTAGAAGACATATGAGAAGTCCTACCCCCTCCTCATCCCCCCTCCATTCCCCTTCCTCGGGGCTGCCCTCATCGTAATCCAACACCACCACTTCCTCCAACTCTAGAGGCTCCTGCACATAATTAACATTCCGGGCCTTATTCAACCCAACATTGCTACAACCAGCAGAAAACCCTGCCACTGGGGGAGCCAGCTGTTCCCGCTGATACTCCCCCTTGCGCTGCCTGAAGGGAAGAGAAACATCCCCGTCGGGCGGTGCCGGTTGTTAGGGCGAGTGAAGTCGCGCCAGACTTTCATGCACTGGCCGCGTTGGGATCCCCGTCGGTACGGGCCGTGCCGCGCCAGGCTCCGCCCTCCCTTCACCTCGGCGCCATTGGGCCGTACACCGCCCTACCGAGTCTGCCGACGCACCACGGACCCTATCCTGAAAGGAAAAACATTGGAATGGAGTGCTGGGAGTACGACCACCGCTAGCTGACCTGCTGCCCCTAACACCCCACAACCCACCCCATCCCCGCCCCTCCTGGCCCTCATCTGCCCCCCCAAAATGCACCACACGCCCCTGCGCTGGGAATGGAGGGAGGGGGACCCCTCCCTGCTCATCCTCATCGCCTTCCTTGCCTACCTGCCCTAGGAGGACCGCAAACCGGCCCCCCTCCTACCTCCCCCGCCTCCTCCACACCCCGCCCATCTCCAGGCCCCCTCCCGTGACCAGGCACACCCCCATCCCCCCAACTCGGAGCCGGGCCCCACGCACCCTCTGTCTGCCCTCCCCGCCACCTCCCCCTCACCGCCGCACCCCCTCCACCCACGCTGGGAACACATCCAAGCCCTCACAGGCCTGCCCACCCCCGCCGGATCCAGCTCCCCCTCAGGCAAAACGCACACACCCTGGCCCTGTACCCTCACTGTGGACTGAAACCCCCCCATTCCCCCATCTGTGCCCACTCCCCCTCCCCCAGAGAACTGCCCCCCAAGGACCCCCACTGCTGCCTGTGCGGGGATGGCGAGGAAAACAACAGGGGGCTAACCGACCCCCCCTCCCCTCCAAGGCCTCCTCAACCAGCCTGTCCGCTCTTGCCCCCCTCCGCCTGGTCCAACGACCTCCGCCCCTCCAGAAAAGCACCGACATCCCCCGCGCACTCTTCTACCCCCCCCTACCAAGTCCACTTCTTGTGCCTCCAGGGCCCCACTCGCCCGCCTGCCAACTTGCCGGATCGCCTCCATGTCCTCCTCCGTGATTACAGCGCCCGGCCCCTCCCCCCTCCCTGCCAGCCCATGCCCTCCAAAGCTGCTGCCTCTGTCACCAAAACGGGACCCCCCATGCGCATCGCTCAGCACTTGATCTGCCACTGCGCAAGGCCTCTCCTCCCCCTGTCGCTCCTGCCAACCATCCGCCTCACACTCCGGGGCCCCTGACAGCAGCCCAGGCCCTCCCCCCCGCTCCCCGCCCTGAACTCCCGAAGCCGATGCCAGCGCCGCGGGAGCCAATCGCTTCCCTCCCCGGGCCCGCCCGCCTTCCCCACCTCCCCCGGCGCTGAAACTGCTTGCCGCTCACCAGGCCCGGAGTCCGCCCGCCGCTCGCCAGGCACAAAGTCCGCCGCCTCAACCAACCACCCGCCCCCCCTTCCAACGCTCAACATCCCTTTCCCCCCGACTCACCTCGACAAAAGTCAGCGATGGGAACGCCGCACCACGACTCGCTGCACCACGCCACAGGGGGGCCGTCTTCTGCCCACGCGGACGGCCCCGCTCCACAGCCGACACCAGCTTTGGTCGCTTCGGCGACAGACAAGCCGCCACTGCAGCGGCTACTCCGGCCGATGCTTGCCGCGCCGGGCGCGATGGCCCAGGCAAGTCCCCCAGCACCAGGTCTAGCCTGCCCGTCTTGCTGAGCAGGCGAATCGCCTCAAGGACCCTCACGTCGTCCTCCGACATTATCCCCATGCACGACACACGCCGCTATAACAACCCTGAACACCTGCACAACCCTACAGAAGTACCGCGTCAAAACACCTGCCCTGACACTACCAAAGTGCTGCCTAACTGACAAACTGCCAAACTACCTGACAAAAACTAACTCCGCTACCACTCCCAGCCACCAGGTCACCAATGACAAAATGGTGGCCGGCAGAGGGCGCCCAGGGCATTTAAGCGCTGGGCTGCCTTTGGGCTACTTTTGGGCTATACCGCGTTCCAGACCAATCCCTAAAATGGCCGCCGTGGTCCAGGGAGGCAGTCAATGGGGCTCCGGGCTGGTGGGAGAGGGGGCCCTCCTGCTGGTGGTCCTGGACTCTCCGGCCCTACCCGAGATGCCGACGCCTGGTAGATACCTCAAATTGGAAGCAATGGAGATGGGTTGTGGCCTGCTGGTACAACCCGCAACAAGTGTGGCGTTGTGGCCTGCTGGTACGACCCGCATCAAGTGTGGCTCTGGAGATCGAGATTTGTAAATACAATTGTAACTGTAAACTGTGACTGAAATGAATACTGTGCAACCCTATGCTGATCCTTATCAATGTGTGTCGGTTTGAATGAAAGTTGGTATAATGACGACAGTTCATCAGCAAATAAAGATGGCATTATCTGAGAATTAATAAAGACTACGCAGTAAAGACCAACCACTTGTATGGTGCTTTTGTGGTGGGAAGAAGGGAGGCAAAGAGTTAGGGGCGAATAGCACGTGATATGCCTACTATGAAAAGGACACAACCAATTATAGAAGTTCCATTAATGATTCTCCTATAAGTGATCCACAGCAGTCAGTGCATCAGGTAATTTTGATTTATTCCATTAACAACAAAAAATGGCCTCCTCAACTTTCTCAAAGTTTCTCTCGAGATTATGAATAATCTGTTTCAATTTCGAGCACGAGTTGTTCACGTTTGAAAGTTACACTCTGAATCATTATGTTGTTTACTCATATTAAATACAGCACATCAGAGACCCTCAGGAGTTCCTTCAGAAACACAACAGAAATAATTGCACTACATTTAACGAGACAGCTTTTTCAAATGTTAACTCTTCTTCGGCGGCTTTCAAATTTGATTGCTGGCATCTGCATAGTCCACTTTCAATTGTTTGCTTCTGCGGCTGCAGATCTAGTGGACTTATACCCTAGTTGGGTGGGTATTGCAGCACCATGGGAGCACCCTTATAAATCGAAAAGTTGTGAAATGTATTTAAAGAATATAAATTACTGACTTATAGATGTGTAGATCTGGAAGCATATCCACCGGAGGTACACTTATAATAAAACTT
Source organism: Lissotriton vulgaris (assembly GCF_964263255.1). NCBI lineage: Eukaryota > Metazoa > Chordata > Amphibia > Caudata > Salamandridae > Lissotriton > Lissotriton vulgaris. Next base: position 383,490,975 of record NC_141689.1, read on the forward strand.
CATACCTTGCAGGTGCAACCAGGAGTAGCTTGTCGACCATATGACTCTAGAAGGAGTCTAACAATCAAGGAAAAGGGCACACCATGCCAGCAAGTCAGCATCATGTCTTCCATTGCATTCTGCTATGTGGAGATCAAAGTGTGTTTTGAATTATTCACAAATAGAGTTCCTGCCTGTTTTGCCCATTGTCATTAGAAGGCAGAATATAGATTTGGGAGTATTTGCAGTATGTCAGGTAGCGTGCACCTCCAAAGCTTGCAAGTACATCCTGTAGTGGCTTGTTAACCTCATGACTCACAAAGTGTTCTAAATATAATTTTGTAGCAGTTAGATTTACTTAAGCCTACTGATGAAGGGTGAATTTAGGATTCAGGTGCTCACTTAACAGTACACACTCAGGGCTCTATTATGAGTCTGTGGTCCAGGGACCACCAGTTTCGCGAGTGTGCGGTAGTGGCGGTCTTCCGACAGCCCTATTACAATTAGAGTGGTCAGACCGCCATTGCCCAGCCACACCCACCAGGGAACCACCATTCCCTGATGGTTTTACAGCAGTCTTGAGGCCTCAATATGATCTGCGGGACTGCCGCGGTCCCACCAAGCATATTATGAGCTTCCTCTCTGACATGGTTTTCATGGCGGTTACCACGCCATAAAAACAGTGGCAGAGAGGAAACAAAGAGCACCCTACAGGGTATCCTTGTGCCTCTGCTCCATGGGGTGCATGCAGGGAGGGCGCAACATGTGCCACCCTGTTTGCATGTACCCCAGTTCCTGCGCGGCCTGGACTTTACTGTCCATGCCATGCAGGAAGTGTTTTTAGCGGTTTCATTGTGGTGCTCATTTTCATGGCACCATCGTTGGAACGTAAAAATCAGCCTGCCAGGCACAAGAGAAATACTCGAATCTGGTAGGCAGCCTGACCACAGGTTTGGCAGTGCAGCGGGGGGAGGCGGATCCGGCACTGTGCCGCCAAATTCGTCATCAAGTCCTATATATTTTAGACCAGCCACATACTGCGCTGCTTTGGGAGCAGGGATGCCCACCCAGCATCCTCTAGTAAACTGTAGGGTTGAATAAACAAATACACAGCCTTGAGCACATGCAAGCTTATATACACAATTATGCAATTAATCTTCAGTCTTGTAAATATTGAATCTTTATTATTCTTAGCCAACAAGTGTTTCATTATATTGGGTATCTCTTCCCAAGGCTTCATCAGGGCTAATAATCAAACAAAAAAACCTTAATTTTACACAGGCCAAGCAAACATATTTACTGAGTGAAAATTCATCAGCCTTTGACAAGAGCTGTGTATTTCTTTTTACAGAAAAGCCGTGGCCATATCGTGGAAACCCATGCGATATATATTCAAATATTTCTAGTCTCCTAAAGATAAGGAAAACAAAAGACACAGGGAATTGATGGACGGAATGCAGAACAAATCAAAACATTCACGCCCAGTCAAGAGATCTGGGTTAAATCCATTATTCTTTTGCTCACTGTGCCACCCCAGTGTAGACATGGCCATATGCAAATCAGTCTTGACCCTGTGCCTCATGGGAACAGTCCAGCCTGAACTGCCAAGCCAGGTCCTCCCTGGACCGGAAAAAGCATCATAGGACCGGAGTCGGGGTTTCACCCCATATCAGCCAGGATAGCTTGATTCCAGTGGCACTGTGAGCCCAGAACCCACGTCTGGGCATACCTGGCGCACTTAGGGCGAGAAAGCAAAAGACACACAATTGATGGACGGAATGCAGAACAGATCAAATCATTTACCCCCAGTCAAGAGATAAGGGTTAAATCCATTATTCTTTTGCTCACCGTGACACCCCAGTTTATACCTGGCCATATGCAAAGTCTTGACCTTGTGCCTCACGGGAACAGTCCAGCCCAACTGCCAAGCCAGGTCGTCCCTGGACCAAAAAACAAGCATCCTAGAACCGGTTTTGGGGTATTGACCCATCTCAAACTCCCAATTACAACATTAGAGGACCTATAAAATTCTGCACACCAAAAGTATAATGATGGTGTGGCAAAGATGCAGATGCCACATTACATATACTAACATAGAGCATTTAGGGCCCAATGTAGGTAGGCCGTTACCGATCGGTAACGGCCGAAAATACAGATTTTGGGCCCTTACCGATCGGTATACTGCCATCGAGATGTAGGGCAAAGAAAAAAGTCCAATTCGGACCGAAAACCGATTCGGAATGAGTACCAAATGGAAAATAATCCGACACTTACATACCAAAAATCGGATATTTAACGATTCGGTAACACACCGAATCGGATGAAAATACCGATTCGGTCCATGTACCGAATCGGTAGTGACACCGAATCGGAAAATAACCGAATCGGTCCATGTACCGAATCGGTAGTGACACCGAATCGGAAATTATCCGATTCGGTCCATGTACCGATTCGGTAGTGACACCGATTCGGAAATTATCCGATTCGGTCCATGTACCGAATCGGTAGTGACACCGATTCGGAAATAAGCCGAATCGGTCCATGTACCGAATCGGTAGAGACACCGATTCGGACATAAGCCGAATCGGAGAACCTACCGATTCGGTAGAATCACCGATCGGGAAAGTCCCCGATTCGGACAGATGGGGAGATGTAGGGAAGCACAGAAACACCGATTTCGGCTCAAAATCGGTAGTATTCACTCGGTATTTACCATGGATTACAATCAGGTGGTAACCAACTCCAACCCATAAAAACAGCCCCAAAATGCATTGCAACTTGCAGGATGGCAGCTTTTTATGTCATTGCGAGGCGGCTACGGCTACAGCAGGAAGGACAGAGGGAATGGCAAAGAGATGAACAGGTCTACAGACAGAGGATAACCCTGTTCATGCTCACAGAGGCAGAGATCCTACAGAGATACAGGCTGGACTCTGACACCATTCTTGAGCTCATCAGGGACCTCAAACCATTGTTGGACCACCCCACCCCAAGGGCACACGCCATCCCAGCACACGTCCAGGTGCTATGCAGCCTACACCTGCTTGCGTCTGGCAGCTATCAAAGTGGAGTTGCAGCGGTAGGAGGGGTGACCCAGAGCAGCCTGTCAAGGTTCTTCCACACATTCCTTGACGCCATGATACACAGGATGGACCAATACATCTCTTTCCCTGCAACCCACGCAGAACTGCTACAAACTAAAGCTGACTTCTACCAGATGGCACAATTTCCCCAAATCATTGGCTGCATAGATGGCACGCACATTCCGATTTGCCCCCCAGCTGACACAGAATACATATACCGCAATCGGAAGTCTACGCACACCATCAACGTGCAGGTGATCTGCAATGCGAAGTGCACCATCACAGACCTGGTAGCAAAATTCCCAGGGAGTACCCACGACTCCTACATTTTCCAACAGAGCGGCATCTATGCACGGCTGATGGCTGGCGAATTTGGTGAAGGATACCTCCTAGGTGAGACACATCATCAGACCCCCATAACACAAAGTAGCTAGGTGTAATACATGTATGCATGTGTGTAATGTTACCCCTTTTCCTTCCAGGCGACAGTGCATATGCCCTCCCCTCTTTCATACTCACCCCCTACCTCAACCCCTCCACACCCAGCCAAAGGAGGTATAACCGGGCCCACAAAAGCACAAGGAATGTCGTCGAACGGACCTTTGGCATCTGGAAAAGTAGATTCAGATGCCTGCACAAGAGTGGAGGTGCAAGGCAGTATACCCCCATCACCTGCTGCAAGATCATAGCTGTCTGTGCAATGTTACACAACCTTGCGGTGAAGAAGGGCACTGAGGTGGAGTTGTCTGACTACGAGGACCATGACGACGACGATGCTGTGCCACTAACACAGCCAGCTGGGGTGTCTACGCCAAGTGATGGCAGATACAGACGTGAGGAGATTACAGAAAACTATTTCTGAGTGAGTACAGATGCACAGACAGGTAAATGGTTGTGGGGAAAAGCACATTTTAATACTGTTGCAACACCGTTACTGCACTGATGTGCAACAAAATAAAATGTAAAAGCTAAGAAAACAAAATCCTACTTCTTGGAGCGCTTGGCAGCCCCACTGGGGTGTCCCTCACCCCCTTCAGAATGTCCTGCGGCTTCTGCGGAGCGACTGGTGCTCCTGCGCGGCTCTGACGCAGCGCTGGCCGGGCTGCTGCGGCTGCTGCTGTCCCCAGCATCCCCCAGGTCCAGGGCTGGATTGGCGGCAGTGTTGGAGATTATCATAGCCTCCATTGCTGTAGTGATGCGGGCCATTCCCCTGGTTATCTTGGCGGTGTTTTGGGTTAAACTTGCCTCCATATTGGCACCGCGCTGACACAGTTGCGCCGTTGCAGCAGCAAGGCGGCTAATGGAGCGGTTTTGCACGCGGGCATCCCGCCTGCGCGAGAGCTCATGCTCCTCAAGTCTGCCGCATAACTGTGTTATGGCTGTGGTCAGCCTGCCAAGACCTGCAGCTACCTCCTTGTTAGTGTCTACAAAAGCCTTGAAACCTTTCACCATCTCGCCCATCTGCAGGTTGTGCTGGCGGAGCTGGCGCTGGCAGGCTATGATGGACTTCGCCTGCTGCCGTTGGATTTTCACCATGCTCCCTTCAAGGCCCTGGAAGACACTGCCCTCCGGTGCCGGCGCTGCAGTGCTGGGAATGGCACGCCTCCGGGTACTGCTGCTGCCGCCCTGCTGTGTGGGCTGGGGTGCCACTGGTGTGGGTGTGGTGGTGGCCGGGGCCTGACCCCCTGCTCCCAGGATAGGTTTTACTGGAGCCACAGCCATAATCGTGGCAGGAGGTGGTGTAGGTGCAGGGTGGGCCCTTGTCGGAGAGTTCTCTGGGGAGAACAGCAAGGGGGGTGTGCCTGGCATTTGTGGGGAGTGAAGTAAGTCATAGTCAATTGCCAGGTCTCCCTCAATACCCAGCCCAATGGTGTTGTCCTCCTCCTCCTCGGCAGCCTGACTCGTGCTAGGCCCTGCGACTGCACTGGTAGTTGGTGCTGCTGCCTCTGTTGCCTGTGGTCCTCCGCCTGATGGTGCCCATAGGTATAAAGAAGCATTTGTAAATTGAGTGCCGATGTATTACAGTCAGTACAATTAAAGCATTGCACATGTCCTTGCATCTCCTTTGAATGTGTTCCACTGTTTCCTATCTTGTGATTCTGCACTGCCATATTTTGCTAACTTCTGCTGACTACATATACCATGATGCTTTTCTCTTGTATGTTGGTTACAGTACTGGGCTGGGGTTTGGCTGTGCATTGTGTCTAAAGGGGAGGTGTCTGGTAGGGTGTGTCATGATGCGCATGCTTCTTACCTGTAGCTGTGGCTCTGGCTGAGCTGTCCAGGGTCCCGATTCCTGTCACGCTCTCCCTCTCGATGGTGCTGGACACCAGTTCCTCCAGCTCAGTGAGGGGTGGCGCCGGGTTCCTGCCTCCACCTGTCACTCCAGCTTGCCTCTGGATCTCAGCCATCTTTCGTTTGGTCAGGCTGCGGATATCGTAGAAGCGTTTTTTAAGGTCATCAAGGGACCTGGGGGTGACACCTACAGCGTTGACCTTTTCTGCTATCTCACTCCAGAGCCTCCTCTTAGTGCTGTCCGGCACAGTGAGGGACAGCCTCCCGAATAGCTGCCTGTGCACCCTCACCACCTCCTCCACCAACACCTGCAGCTCCATGCTACTGAACTTTGGCTTTCTCTTCTGGCCAGCCTTCTGGCTCTCACTGGTGTTTGCCATCTTGCTCTCAACAGTTCTCTGCCTCCTGCTCCCACTGCTGCTCACTGTGAGTGTTCAGCTCAGGCTGGCTCTCCAGAAAGTTCTTAATTAGCTGCACCTGCCAGGGTTGCCACTCCCTGCTTGGGTGGGGGAGGGGGGATCCACCTCATTGGCTGTATCGGCTTTTACCGATTCGGATTTTACCGATTCGGATTTTACCGAATCGGATTTTACCGAATCGGATTTTACCGATTCGGTTTGTTCAATGCATTCCTATGGGCTTTTTGGCCATGGGTGTGTTTTCAAACCTCCGAATCGGTAATTGCCGAATCGGATTTTACCGATTCGGCTATTTCCGATTCGGTGGTAGCCGATTCGGTACTTTCCGATTCGGTCCGTGCCGATTCGGTACGTAGCGATTCACAATACCGATGCCTACCGATTCGGTATTATTTCGCTGTTTTTTTCCTACATCTCGTTTTCCGATTTCAGAATACCGATTCGGCCCGCCTCGGTATTTTGAAATCGGAAAATCCCTTTTACCTACATCGGGCCCTTAATCTCCTAGAAAATACTGTAGTTTGTGGTCAATGTTTAAATCTTCTTCAACTGCTCGTAGTTTCATTATTCACAAATCTTCTCTTTGCCTGAGACACAATTCTCTGTCCCCCCCCTCAGCGGTCCCTGATCACATGATCAATTACAAAGAATTAAAACTCATGTATTGTTCCTGGGCTGTCCACTCTATGGCATGAACGCTATTGGGTACCTCACATTGAGTGATTTAGGTGCCCTTGTGTGTTCAACAACACTCTCCCTGAAAGCTCACTACATAGAAGTGATTGCAGTTGCATACAATAATCTACACTACAATTTTGGTATTACAATTAATGTTTGATCTTATCTCATATTACTCTGTATCTTCATTCTTGAATCTTTTGATCTATGCCCACATACACATTCACAATGCCCAATCTAATAAAAAACCTAATGTGTACTGTGTTATCCAATTGGTCTGAAACTATTGTTTTAAAAACGTTGTACTGTATTTGCTGCTTGCACAATCGAGAGCTGTGTTAAAGCTCGGTGGGGTTGGAAACTTCACTTTTTAACCTAGACGTAGGTCACTATCCCAGGCCTTGACGCTGATGCTCATGCCCGATTTGAAAAGGGGCAGATGATGCGACCGAGCAGCGGACACATGCAGCTGGCACGCCGCTGGCAAACCGAAGGCGCGCCTGAGGTGAGCCCGTCTGCGGCCGTCCGCCCCCGACCCGTACCAGTGGCCAGAAGCCCGGTAGGTGCCACTAGGGAAACATATTCTTACTCCACGGAGCAGCTTAATCAATACAGAAGGATAATTCAGAGTAAGTGTGCTCATTTAATTACGCCTGGCACGAATGTCAGTAACTGCCCTTACTGCCGCTTTAAATTGTATCCTGTTATCAACACCCCTACAGCTACACTCTCTCACCCTGTTCTTAAAATGTTTTTACTTAATTGCCGCTTGCTTCCCAAGCATTCCATAGAAATCTGGCTATTGCTGGAAGAAGAGAGCCCTGATGTGCTGTATTTAACAGAAACTCAGCTAAATTTGTGAGGCTATTGCCCAAGCTCTTCCTTCTGGCTACGCTATTCAGAGACTCGACCAGGAATTAGGCAGGGGTGGCTGCAGAGCAGATATTCACAAAACTGATTTTAACAGTGCATTTCTGCAAGTCCCCCACCTGATTGCGAAAGTTGTTCCTTCGCAATAGGTCTATCACATGTTTGGACTCTCTCTGGGATGTTAATTTATCGCCCCCCGACCACCTCAGCCAATTTTGCAAAGAGCTCCCTGAGACAGCAGCCAATTTTGCCAGTCTCCTCCCCAATTTCAAACTATTAGTGGATTTTAATTTAATTTACATTTTGAGGATACCTCACATTCAGCGGCATGTGTGTTTATTGATAGTCTGGGAGCATTTCAATTCAATCAAAAGGTTGGCATCTCTACTCACTGTGAAGGCCATTTGCTTGACCCAATTTTTTCTAATCTTGAGAATCTCCTGGTCGGGGACCCCATCCAGGTGCCTTGGTCCGACCACTCTCTAATTCAATTTACCTGGGCCTCTCAGGTTGTCATTACCTTGGCTGCAGGAACCAAAAGACTGGCCCACACATGGTCTACACTCTCATCAGAGTCCTGGGTGACAACTCTTGAAAATCCCAAACCGGCACCTGATCTAAACCCCATTACCGCAAATGATAAATTTAATGAGTGGCTTGAGGTATCACTGGATAGTGTTCGCCCCAAAAAATTGATTTGCAATAAGGTAGAAGCTAAGCGTAATCCTTGGTACTCCCACAAACTTCATGAGTTTAAGCAATCTTGTAAAAGATTTGAAAACGATGGCTGAAGGATTTTTTCAGCAATTAATAAAGATATCTATAGAGAGGGTATAAAAACGTATAAAGCCGAAATAAATCTGCTCTGAAGAGAGAATCTTAGCGGCCTCCAACTCTCCACGCGAACTTTTTCGCATTGCAAAAGCACTTCTTACACGCTCTTTTACCAATGGTATCTGTTGATAATCCATCTCGCTGCAACCAAATGACAGAGTATTTTTTCAACAAAATACAGACATATACATCTTTTTCCCCCAGGTTACAGCTCAACAAAATGCATTATCAATGCATAATAGGCCACAAGACAGAGAATGCCTAATGGAGGAAATTCCCCCTCTGAATTCGACCTCTCTGCGAGGTATTCTAAGTCAATTAAAATCTGCCTCCCCATAGACCCGCTCCCCCACCATTTTAAATCTAGCCATGGAGACTCTGTCCCCAGTTATATTTGACTTTCTTAATGCCTCACTTTTGTCAGGACATGTCCCTTCTCACTGGAAACGGGCTATGGTGAAAGCATTCCTAAAAAAAACTAATCTGGACCCTGAAGTGCGGGGGAACTACCGTCCCATCTCGCTATTGCCAGGAATTAGCAAGATTGCTTTTTTGAAAAATAACAACTGACTCCACCCCTCACAGATAGGTTTCAGATCTCAACAGGGTACGGAGACTGCTCTTTTGGCAGTAGTTGAGGAATCCAGAAAAATCTTAGACGGCAGAGGTTGCGCTGCTATTATTCATTTAGATCTCAGTGCAGCCTTCGACACAGTTAATCATCAGCTGCTGACCCAGAGACATGGGGACATGGGAGTGGGTGGGACAGTTTTTAAGTGGCTGCAGCCCTTGCGCCGTTACTATCCTTCACAAGCACTTGTGCACAGTATCTTATAGGTTACATCCCATTCAACGTAACGACGTACTATCTTCCCATGTGCCTGTGCATATGAAGTGTAATACGTCGAATATGTATATTTACTAAAATACAATTTATTTCACAAAAGAATGTCACCCTGGTTTTCTCCCATTATGATTTAATTCTCAGCAATTAATTGTGCTACATGAATTTGACCTTTAAATAGCACCCTTTATGAGACATTGTTGTATGTTACACATCTTCATTGGAAGGCAGAATATAAATTTGGGAGTATTTGCAGTACATCAAGTAGTGTCCCACTCCAAAGCTTGCAATTACATCCTGTAGTGGCTTGTTAACCTCATGACTCATGGAGCGTTCTATTATCATTTTGTAGTAGTTGGATTCATTTGAGCCTTTTGGTTGACATGGTGAGCAATTGGAAGGTTTGTGTGATGGGTATTCTTTAGAATGTGATGTGTTGAACTAAGGGGGATGGTCGGTAGTTGAAAGAGCTGACTGGGAGCCTGTCCACTGCGGGTGGTTGTTAGCTATCACCTACAAATAAACATATGCATTTAAAGCTTTTCTGCATGTGTTTCTGGATTCCTACATAAGAAAATTGGCGACTAGAGTTTTCAACCACCCCTCAATAGAAAGAACCTACAAGTTCTTACAAGGGAAATTGAACACCCAAATCAAGGTTATAGTCTTCAGAATAACGAGGGACGTGTCGTAGGAGTGGTATCAGCATCTCTCTACCACATCGCTGGCATCAGTCTCCTGCTCTTTCCATCAGTTCGTCAGCTGCCGGTCTGGTGTTAAACCCAGCCTCTTCCACATCGCTCGTATGCGCTGTGAAGTTCGCTGTGTGGTCTCTCATCTATTTCCAATTTACCCTGGAACAACAAATGAGCATCCCTATTTACGCCAGTTCTTTCTACTAAGACTAAACGGACGTCACAGTAACTTTGTTCTTGCTGCTGTGATCCATGAGTACTGTTTGACTTATATGTTCTATGCAGATTTGAACTCACACAGTGGTGCCACACCTATTCCGCCAATGACAGCCATGTCTAAAGTGTACTAAAGTCAGTGTGGTGATGTGTACACCTCATTCCAAACTGTTGGTCCGCACAGTGAGGCGTGCAGCTCATGTCACTATGCACACTACATAACCAGAATCTATGACATGCACACCTCATGAATATTGGCCAGTGCTGTGATGCACAGACCTCATATAACTATGCACATTGCATAACAAATATCGGTCAGCGTGGTGACGTGCATACCTCAAAGCATTACTTATTACAGTGAAACACCTCAGAGCGTTATTCGTTAAAGTGAATGTTTGGTTAGCGAAGTGACACACAGCCATATAATGATAGTTGTATACTATAATGCTACATTAACACCAAAGTTTTGACAGATAATGATGTTTGCTTTCAACATAAATATTTTTTAATTGATGTTTTTTTTTTCTATTTTCAAGAATTCACAGTGTGGTGACCCACACACCTGTAAAGTGGCCCTGTGTCTACTTCATTAGAGTACAATGTTATTAATATGCAATCTGTGAATAGTCCACCTCCATTTCTTTCACTTGTGGTGAACTACCTGTTCTATGGAAGTAATGGCTTAATGCCTTTGAAACTTACTTAGGAGCAATTGGGGCATCATGATGTAGACGTGTGTGGAAAAAATATCCATTGCTCCATTCACTTGGTTTTGAAGGAATATCAACATTTAAGCATCTTCTAAAAGTGGTATTGGTGGAAGGTGAAGAACTGGATGAATTTCAGGATGCTATTAAGAAATTTGCAATTAGATTTAATGTTCAGCCCAGTTTGGTCATTTTAAGATACAAGTTCTTTAAAAGAGGTCTAAACAAGAGGAGAAGACATGGATACCGATGTTTCTGTTTTACGGAAACTGGAAATTTCAGTGACTAACTATTGCATGACCAATTTATTAGCCATTGTACCAATAGAAGCATTTGACAAAAGCTACTTTCATTAGGTAATCTCTCATCGGAGGAAACTATTAGAATAGCTAATAGTATTGAGACCTCACAAAAATCAGCGAAATGGATGATAGGGTATGTAAATCTGGTGTGACTAAATACCTACTACAACAAAAGTAAAAGGGAAGGTCACACGAGTTATTTCTTCACGCAAATAACTGTGTGTTTCAAATGTGGAAATCAGAGTCACACTAAGGGGGGGGGGGGTAATTCTTGTACAGCCAAAAATATGAAGTGTAGAATATGCAACAAGTTAGGTCATTTTGCAAAGGTGTGTCAAAGCATGAAACATGCAGGAGGAAAAGTAGCATGTGTCATGGATAACAAAGGAAGTGACTCAGAAGATCTTATTGGTGACATGCACAACATGGTGTTGGAGGTTGGTGATGGTAGAGTCAGAAAAGGTGATCGATCTGAATGTGTTGATTAAATTGTGGACATCATAGTGGGAAATAAGATTTTGCATTTTTTGGTGTATTCTTGTGCACATATCACCATGATCACTCAAAAACTGTTCATGTACACCTGGAAGAACAAACAATGCAGATCAGGATCCAGTGTCCTATGAAGGCTGCAAAAAATAGAGTTGGTTGGTTATTTTGAGGTAATTTCGGAGTCTAAGGGAAGACGCATCCAAAGGACTCAAAATTCTGGATTGATTTCATCAGGGTTTGTTTGATATGATTCTACAGACATGTGTAAAAGAACAAGTTATAGTTATTAGGAGTAGTAGCTTTGTGGGAGAGATTTTCATCCAGTTTCCCAGATTTCTTTCTGGGGAGTTCGATAAAATTAAAGGTGTTAGGCATAGGATCAAAATAAAGGATGATGCCATACCTGTCTACACACATTAAGAGGTGTACCTTTTAGTGTTAGAGATATTTTGGAGAAGGAACTTTTTACTTTATGTAATAAAGGGATCATATAACCTGTTGAATCCTCTCTTTGGCTTTCTCCATTAGTAGTTGCGCAGAAAAAGAACTGGGACTTGAGAGTATGTGTTGATTCTGGCAGCCTCAACAAAGAGATCAGACTGGACTCCCCTTCTCTTCCATGAATTACAGAAATGTTGGCAACATTTGCTGGTACAAGATTTTTCACAAAACTTGATTTGGCCACTCCGAACCACAATATTTAATTGGATAATGAATCCAGACATTTAACATATCTCCGTTGGGAACATATCAGAATTGTTGAGTGCCATTCGCTTAGCTTCAGCTGCTTCTGTTTCCCAATGGGTGATGTTTATTTTGCCAAGAAGTATGAAAAATGTAGCTATTTTTAAAGATGATTATCTGATTTGTGGTCAATATCGGGAAATTCATGATGCTGTCTTGTAAAAGGTGCATGTGATATTTCAGAAGCAAGGAGTTGTTTTGAAATGCTAAAGGTGAGAATTTTGGAAGAATCTGTAGAAATGCCAGGATGCACTATATACAGTGATGGTGTCATGGAGATAGGCTTTGCCTTCACACTGTGTTAAGTTAGCATGAGCCTATTAGAAGTATAAACGCCATTTTTCCTTTCTGCTGCTTCTGCACACAGCACATATTGTTGTTAATGCCTTGAGCCTAGTAGAACATTTTGCTTCACACGAGAATAATATGTTTTCCTATAGTATCAGCTTTCCTTGTTAAGCTATGTCTGAACAGTGAGTGCCGAGGCTTTCAAGGTTATTTCAACACAGTGGTCGTTGTTCGGTCTGATCAGGGCACGTCCTAGACATAACACATAGGCAGCGTGGCCAACTCTGGTTTTGGTGCATTTAATAATGCACTGCGCAGAGCATGCAAACACACTTGATGAGCATTTGCATGCAGAGAACTGGTGTAGAAGATGCTGTGATCCCTTTCTACTAAGACCAGAGGTATGGGGCTACCCTTCTAAAACCCAAAGAGACCTTCTGTAGATATAATATAATATACTAGCAAGGGAGAGTCAAACTGAGGTGTAATTTAGCCTTCTTCCCTTGAGCATTTTAACATGCTTTCTCCGTTTGTATTTTATGGAATAGTAACTATGCTGATAACCTTGTTGCTTATAATATGTTTGCTTGTATTAGCTAAGATACTGCGCCTGAGAACACAGCATTAGAAATAAATATTTCAAACTTGCATGTGTCTTCATTTACTCCTCGTTTTGAACTAGTATGATAGTATAACGAAAGAGTGTTCAGGTGTTCCACGTTACCTGAGGTGTTCTAAGTTCATGTTCTGGGTTGTCTAATCATTGGGGGTATGAAAGAACCAATGAGACACTGATTGCTAGTCTGGTAGGGGATTTTGGCTACTAAGGTGAATTTTGGCAGACCTTAATTCACTGAGGTTCCAAGTCTCTATGCACAGTTCTGTGTAGGAGCAGAATCCCTGCGACATGGCGCCCAATCGTTGGTGGTCTTATTATATGACACTCGAGTAGTGCTTCATTCAGTCCTTAACCCTTTCGCTATTGTTTCCGGAAGACAGTGGTGTCGGACAAAACCTACCTTAGTTACATAGGTCTTTTCAAGCTTGAATCTTTTCAAACGGTTTCCTTTTGAATTGCTACCCAGTTGTGCTACGTAGGTTTTTATTGTACCTCTTTCTTACTGTGTCGTTATGGCTGACGCTGACATACCGCAGCATAGGCGTATTGCGATTCACAATCATTTGCAGGCTTATAACGTCGGATTAGAGGGCATGGCAGTTATTATGGTAGTGAGTGCAGAAGTAGCTTACCCTTTCAAGATTTTCTACTCGTGGGTGACCTTCCCTGCTGTGAACGCAAATACTGGTGTGTTCGACACTTATACACCCACTGCCGTCCCACAGGAATATGTTCCGTATAGGACACAGGAAGTTCCGATTAACGCTTGTCAGCACTGAGTTTGGTTTAATGGCGCCGTACCCCACACTTTGTTAGCAACACGGTTAGGTCCTTTGTCCATTCCAGGCGCTACTTGGCCTGTTTTGGCTGGATTTACACCGCATCCTTGACATGGTGCGGTTCCCCTTGCAGATATTCGGCAGCTACATACTGTTGCGATTAGTGTAATTAGGTAGTTAGTGCAGTACATTACCAGCAATCTCCCGGGCGGGGCCCCAGGTGTTGCGGCGCTTCCAGCTGGACCGAGCGGAATGAAGCTTAGTCCAGTCATGGTTAATGCAGTGATGGGCAAGCGCCCCCAGGTTAAGGACTATATGCCTTTCTGGCTTGCCGTAAAATTCGACCAGTTGGAAGCGGTATTTCCTAACACGACTCCTGTTGAGAAACACAGGATTCTGACAATTAGTTTGCTGAAAGACTTGATACCAGAGGCTGGTGACTGTGAGTCTTGGGGTAAGATTTCGGAGCACCTGCGAAAGATTTCGTGAAGAGTTGAGAAGATTAAGAATAATTCCCGAGGCAGACTCATCCAAACATCTGAGCTTAGATGGAGGGAGAGGGTCAAGTGGAGAGCCGGACTTGATGGTTCCCAGAAAGCATTGCAGAAAGATCAAATCAAGTGGGAACCAGGCCTCATGTTTTTTTCCGCCTCTGGGTTCGGATGAAAGTTTTCCGCTCCGGCTAGAAAAGACTTTTTCAGCAACTTCGAAGCGTGAAACTTTATATAAACATTTTCGACATGGCTAGTGAAGTTACAGAGTATGATAACATCATTTATTTGGGCGTCAAAGGCCTCTCGAATCTCATGGAAGAAAATAAGGAGGAGAGTAAATAAAGGAGGGTTGGCAGCTCCAGATATACAAATTTATGCATGGGCTTTTTGTTTAAAAAACTGCAGGATGTTGTTGGGTACCCTTTTTAGTTCTCAGATCGGCGGACTATTTGGGATAATGCTGAAGAGATCAGGATATCACGAGTTTGGTTTTTATATAAGTTTGCAGACCCCAATTTTTTTAAAAAGGTGAGACTCAAGACTTTGAGAGACTTGGCCGAGATATGGTACAAAATCAGGAAAATAGCTAAGCTCCCCTATTTTAGCCATATGGCTCCAATATGGGAGTCTCCCGGAGCTCCTTCATGGACAAGAGATGCGCTAGCATTAAATCTGAAAAAGGAACCTGCTTTGCAAAGGTGGAAAGATTTGTTTCAAGACGGCAATTTAATTTCTTGGGGTTTTTGTCAGCAAATGTGGGGCCCAGTTTTTTCAAAATACAAATATTTACAGATTCAAAGCTGGGCAAATCATTTGGAATCGGAGATCGGAATGGAAAATGACTTTGAGTTAAAGTTGGAGACAGGGGCTTTCAAGAAGGAAGTAGCTTTCTGGTATTGGCAAATACTAGAAATGGAGGATGGATCATTCGACCTACCAGAGACCCTGTGGAAGGATAGCTTGCCAAGGATCGCGACAGAAGACCAATGGCAAGTAACTATGTGCATGCTATATAGAATTGTTAAACCTGCAAACCTAAGGCGAAACCTTTTATTTACCATTCACAGGGCATACTGGTCTCCGTATAGACTCTCAACATTTAAGGATGGAGGGATTGTCGGATGTCCAAAATGTAAAGCTCCAAATGTTGATGACTTACACATGTTTGTATCTTGCCCAAATATCAAGCAATTCTGGATTGACGTGAGTAATTCTCTCTCCAAATCTTTGAACCAATGCATTGAGGTAAGCCCTGAATTAATTATTACTGGGAGATATGATTTACAAAACAGACTTTTGAATAATAATGTTAGACTTATTTTTTATGCTATGTTGCTAGCACGTCGAGAGATATGTAAATTATGGGTCTCACCACTTAGTCCCATCTTAATGGATTGGATTTTAGCCATGAGGTACATGGCTAAGCTTGACATGTTAGACCGCTCTAAAAGAAATAGAGGTTTTTGGATACCCTTCCTGTTAAATTTTGGTTAAGTTATATTTATGTTAAAGTCCGATGATTAAGCCCGTGCCTGTCTCGCTGATATATGGACTATCCTAGGACGATAAATAGAGATGGTGGAAGACACACATGTTGGGTCAGGTGGTCAAGAAGGATAGTTTAGAGAAAGGCCAGACTCAAGAATATGTGTTGTCTATGCCCCATTACTCTAATTCAGCCTAAGAGACAAAAACAGCCCAGTGGTGGATTAGAAAGAAGTTATGGGCGGCAAGACGGCAAATGAGGATAAAAAAAAAAAAAAAAAAAAAGACTGTGGGCCGTAATAGTTTGGGTGTCAAGCCTTTCTCTACGAAAGAGAAAAAAAACCCCCAAGGGCAGAAGTCGGAAACAGACGACCAGCCCAAGGCTGAAAAGCAAAATTGGCAGAAAAAAATAAAACAGGGTAAACAACAGCAACAGAAACAGGGGTCACATCCTGCATCACCAGTGCCTGCACCTACAGAACGTGTTTATGACTTGCGTGATCGCGTGACTATAAAATCACCTGATTGTTTTCAGGTTTTTGAACAACGCTTTCCTCGTTCTTTTCAGGACTCATCGACCGGTGGTGGAGGAGGCGGCAGAGGTCGGGGTGGCAGCAGGGACGTGACCAGCCCCACCCAAAAACACAGTAAAAGCAAGCAGGGCTATTCGACACCGAAAATACCCCAGTTTCAGAAGAAGAAAGTTGCCGCTTTAACAGAGGGATATGCACAGATAGTGAGAACGCAGCTTCGAAATCAGACATGGGTGCTGACATTGTTGGACAGCGCAGCGGAGATTACCATTGTGCGGGAGGCACTGCGTCCACTACTGAAGGTGACAGCGACTGACCAATATGTTGTTGTTGAGACAGCTGACACCAGAGTAGCTCCCCCTGATAGATTTCATAAAATAGTCCTTTTAATTGAAGTTGACATACAGCATACCATAAAAGGGGTATTTTGGGAAAATCTTACAACTACCTATGACATTTTGTTAGCGGAGGCTGACTGGCCCTCACCTTTTGTTCTCGCAGCTCCGAGAGGGGAGGATGAAATCCTCCCTAGTTTCGCGCACACAGTCTCGAAGGAGCATGCGCTGAATTTTGCAGAAGAGTGGGCTAAGGCCCTTGCGCCGGCTTTGTACGTACACATTGTGGTTGGGATACGTTTTCCCCACACCACGAGATTCCTTTACAGTCTCTGCCACAGCCTCAACATCAATATCCCATCCGACGTGAAGCTAAGGCTTCTGTCGCGGAAATCCTTGAACAATTGGAATATCAAGGTGTTATTGAAACTTGTGTGTCACCGATGAATAACCCAGTTTTTACTGTGACCAAGCCAGACGGCTCGTACCGTTTGGTATTGGATTACCGGCGTTTGAACTCGCATTGCCGTACCTGTGCAGTACAGAATACCCACGGCTCTGCTTTGGTGGATGGTCTTGTGCAAAAACGGTTTAAAACCACACTTGACATTTCCAACGTTTTTTTTTGCCCACAATTTGGATGGTCTTGTAGTGTAGTTCCTATATTCCCAATAGGCTCTGCGCATTGCAATAACATAAACGACAGTGTAGATGTAGGACTGAGGTCGACTAGGTCTCTATTGAATATGTTAGTCTTAATTATGAAATGCCAGCTAGCTAGAGGTCACTAGAAACTTTCTCGAGTAAACAAGAAGGTGCTAACTTTCCTGAATAGACAAGAAGGGATTAGTTTCTGACAACCGCATAAACTTGACAACTTTGCTCCCCAGAATAAGGAGTATATCTCCAGAATCACAGAAACAATAGATAGCTATTTCACTCAGTTAAGCGTGCATGCTTCGTTTCACCAGAAGTGCAGAAGTGCAGAGAAATAGAGAGACGGGCGTTTTCAATAAAAGTGGGTATTTATTGAGCAGTCTACTTTCTCATGCAAGGGAAGTGAATTGCCACAATTGCAATTCTTGTCATAAAGTAAAGTGTGTACAGTAAAACGAATATTATGAAATAATACTGTAAAAGCATTTATTAGGTTTTTAAGCCATAAGATACTTAAAATGGATAAAATACATACAATGATAAAATAATGACTAAACATACTCAACTGGTGTTTCTAAGATACGCCTACCCCAGTGTACCTAACCTAAGCCTAGTACAGGGAAGGAGAAGATGAGTTACAGTTTTGCCAAGAATCTGAATCAAGAATTCTCTAAGGGTCTAATCAGCTCCGTACCTTGGTTATAGAATGAAGGAGGTCTTGTATCTCTTTCTCAGGACTCGATCTCCCAGCAATCCGCAAGGGTGACAGGGAAACACTGGAGCTGGATTTCTCGGCAGGAGAAAAGACAGCGTCTCTCTCAGTGTGTCAGCAGGAGGGTCGGCTTCCTTCGGCACTCACATCAGCAGGGCGTCGGGCAAGTAGATAGCCGATCTGCTCCAAACCACCGTGTGTTGCTTAAGGCAGATGCTGGTATATGTATACCTGGAAGGTGCCGAGTTTGACGTAAGGTTGGACATTAGACGTCACTAAGAACTCGCAGTTCTTTCAGGACTCCAGGAGTACTAGGACAAATCAATACTGAAGCAGGGGGAATTCCCGGGCTGCTGGAGGCTTGGTTTGTTTAAGAACGCATTGTGCTTTCTAGGAGTCTATGGAAGTAGCCTTGCCGTATTTGGACTGCATTGGCTATGTCCTAATATGGGTTTGATTCTTATGCCTATATAAGGATATGATTTGGTATAACCACATAAGGGCATGAAATCGGGAATATTTACTAGAGTCCTAGAATCATCTACAACAGTCTAAGTTCCCAATGGACCAGTTTTACCTGTGGCGGCAAACAATGCCTATTTAAACACTTAGTGATGGGCTATAAGAATAGTCCAGGTGTGTTTGCTGCCCGTATAGTCTCTCTCTTGGAAAGAGTCGACACTGATGCGTCGTCGTATGTGGATGACATATATCTCACGGACGACGAACTTTGGGCGCATCTGTGTCGCGTTGACCGCATAATGTGTAACTTTGCTGACTTTGGTTACAAATTCAACTTTGCAAAGTCTCACATTGCGGAGTATACAGTGTTGTTCCTGGGCTACGAGCTCAACAATGAAGGTCGAGGATTGGCTCCTCACTTCTTGAAGAAATGCCCACAGCTGCGCGCGCCTACAACACTGAAGACATTACAGTCCTTGCTGGGATTTTTGAATTTCGGGCGTACTTATATTCCCGAATATGCCCAGCGTATCAAGCCTTTGTATGCTTTGATACAACCTACTTTTACCAAATCTTGCTGGCTGCCAGAACATTCAGCCATTTTGCAATCTTTGCAGGCTGATCTCCTTGAATCTAAATTCTTACTGACTCGTGATAACCACACCAACCTGGTGATAAGGATCATCCCTGGGGCGGTGGGTTTCACTTACCTTACTTTTAATGAAGGAGACACAGTACCTATTGCTTACAAGTCACACTTGTACACTTCAGCAGAAGTGCGGTTTTCCACTGTGGAAAAAGTTTTGACTGCAGTGCAAATGGCGATTTTTAAGGTACGTGCACTGTCGCAGGGAAAATACATGTTGGTTGTTACCCGGTATCCTGCACTAGAGGCAGTGACGAAGGCCAATTTACCAAATTCTAAAGCTTTGCAACCACGGTGGATACAATGGGCTGCTTCATTGACGTCTCGGGATGTCACATTTGTTTTTCATGCCTCCTTACAGTCGCAGGAGTTTTTTCAGTATGAGTTTGTACATCCTGCGCCACTGACTATAAGGCCTTTGGAGAATTTCCATTGTATCATTTACACTGATGGTTCAGCGCAAGTTGCGCATGGGTCTAAGCACGCATACGTCTCAGCTTGCGCCGTTGTGGTGGTTACCATGGTGAATGGTGAATTCAATTCCAGAGTCGTGCACACGCAGACTTTAGGGGACTGTACCGCACAATTGCAGAGCTTCGTGCTCTGATGCTTGCATTGGAGTACGCTGATCCTAGTGTGACGACTCTTACTGTGAGTGATTCCTACTACTGTGTCCAGTCTTACAACGAAAATCTGTTCTTTTGGATTCAGAATGATTTTCGTGATTCCAAGAGTAGCAGCCATTGTGGTGGTTACCATGGTGAATGATGAATTCAATTCCAGAGTCGTGCACACGCAGACTTTAGGGGACTGTACCGCACAATTGCAGAGCTTCGTGCTCTGATGCTTGCATTGGAGTACGCTGATCCTAGTGTGACGACTCTTATTGTGAGTGATTCCTACTACTGTGTCCAGTCTTACAATTAAAATCTGTTCTTTTGGATTCAGAATGATTTTCGTAATTCCAAGGGTAGCACAATAAAACATAAAATGATCTGGGTCCGAGAGGCTGTGCTTAAGGAGCAGTTGCCATTTGTGTATGTAATTCACACTCTTGTTCATCAGCGTGTAGGAGTTCACGCTGTTGGCAATTCGTTTGCCGATAAGGCCGCGAAATCAGCAGTATCGACATATTTGTTTGCATCAGTTACACGTTCCAAAAGTAAGATCGATGATGACATCTTGACAGCCGTTGCTGCCACTGAGAAGGGAAGTAAATATCCTAAGGGATTCCCTTTGAAGTTTACATAACACTTAAGTCCTGATAAAGTTACTTATGTGAAAATACCTGATGTTGGTGAACGGTTAATTCCCAATGCGGATCGCAGGCCAACGCTGATTACTGCAGCCCATGAGTGTGTTGCCTCTGCACATGCGGGCTTTTCGGCTTCTGTATCTCAGTTACAACAACATTTCTGGTGGCGCGGACTCTATAAACAGACGTGTGATTATGTCCTTCAATGTGACATTTGCCAGCAGATTAGGCCTTCAACTACTACGTGTCCGCCCCAGACACAGTTGTACATTTCTAATAAATCACTTGGTTGTGTTTACTTAGATCACTGTGGTCCTTTTTCCTCTGATACTGCTTATAAGTACATCTTAGTGGCAGTTGATTCATGCACACGCTTTGTGTGGGTGTGGCCACACCACAGCGCTGATTCATAAGAGACTTGCGTGTCTTTGTAACGATTTTTGCCTGTGGTATCTTCCATACGGATCAGGGTCCTGCTTTCAACTCTAAGGCGTACAAGGATGACATGGCTTCGTTGGGGGTCCAAGTCAAGTTTTCGTCTCCATACAGACCTGAGGGTAATAGTGTTGTGGAACAAATGAACCATGATTTAAAGCAGTCTTTCACAGCAAGAGTTATAGGCACTGGCAGGAACTGGCTGGCCCACCTCAATAGCGTGCAGCGTGCCCTTAATAATCTCCCTAGAAGGTCTCTGGGTGGGCGGACCCCTTACGAAATGCTCTTTGGTATCAAGATGTTCGTACCGGACCTTGGCAGTCTAGACCAGGCGGCTGTTGCTGCCTCCTTTGACGTAGATGAACATTGCAATATTTTACAGGATATACAAAAGACAAGAGACAGTCTTGCAAAGGAACATTTGCCATCCACCTCGGATGATGCGTTGCAGATCCCGGTAGTTGGCTGGCTACCCCAAGTTGGAGAACTGGTTCGAGAGAAGATCGAAAACAAGAAGGAATTTGGTCCCTCTTATAGAGCTCCTGTTCCGGTGCTTGGCGTGAAGGGCACAAGAACAGTCATTTTACCTCCACTTCCAGGTCGTAAGGAAAACAGGTATATCTCCATAGACAATGTCAAAATACACAGAGTGGCCGATTCTTCTTAGTATGACTCCGGCAGTCTCATGTCCTTCGATTTTGAGAAATTTTGTTCTGGCCCCGGCGTCTAATCCAAGGCCTGATGTTGCCTTCGAGATGCCTGCAATTTCTAGTCCTACTTGATGAAACAGACTATACTTACCCAACTGACTTCTCGATGCCTGATTCGCAAACTTGCTTGGCTACAAAATCCAGTTTTTCATTTGACACTGATTCACACACATCGAAGAAACCTTCAAATATTTCTGTTTTGACAAGACTGCTTAAAAAACATTTTTTGATTCCCCCTTGGACCTACATTTGGCTGGTGCTTTTTTCAATTTACCTTTTCATGTCAATTGGTTTTGTGGTGTATTTCTTTAGACTTGTCAAAGGACACTATGTTGAAGAGAGAACATGCATTCGACATATCAATGGAATATTGGGTCCCCATTCCTCATCACACAGATTAAAGAGGAACCTGGCTTTCGTTAATATTACTGCTTGGCCTGTCTTAGATGGGATTGTATGGGATGATGTTCGATTTCAGATCCATGGGCCCACTGAGGTTATAAATGTCCCTAATGTGCTTAGAGTTTCTATGGGGGATGTGATTAAACAAAATATACGTTCTGATGATTGGGATGTTCAGGCCGTAGAAGCCTTGTTTTCTGATTTGAAATATTATGCTGCCTTTGATGCTGAAGATTTGTATTTAGAATCTGCTAATTACGGTGATTTATATTGTTACCAACATTTTGGGAATCATTACCTCTATAAAGCTAATACCAGGAGGAACACTGTCAATTATGCACAATGGGAACATTGTCCAGCTCCTATACAAGGCAGTTCTGCTTCCTTTTTGAAAAGGTTTACTAAACCCAATGCTTTTTATTTTCGAATGACTGAAAAGTCCACATCCAAAGTTAGACTTACCAATACTAAATTATTGTATTCGAAGTCTTTTCTTGACCAGTTAGCTGTTGGGGGCTACGAGTTGTGGAAGGATACCATTGACCTTAAATCAGTTTGGCGTTCTAAAAGCTGGCAAGTGCAAGGCACTGAGGCTATGCACCGTGCATGCCTCATCCCGAACCATTTGTTGTTTTTGAATTCTACAATTTCACAGACAACTTGCTTTGCATTGGCTACTACTAAAAAATGTTATGCTCCTTCTTTTCCTGAGTTAGAAGAATATTCCGGTTGGAGTAATGCCACTAAATTTTCCATCAGAGAATTACAAACTCTTTCGTTAAATTCTTCTTTTAACATATCCAGTTTGGATCCCAAAGGCTGGCTGCTCTGGCACAGAAGTGCTGACTCTTGCCAGCATCATTTTCTGGGTTTGGCTCATGGCTTTACACTGGTCAGGGTAGATCCCTGTTTTGAAAGTGGCCATTCTGTGACTACCTATTCCGTAGGCAAATTATGTCAGAATTGGCTCAAACATTCTACCTTGGCGTCAGTTAAACTGCATTTGTCTAAACTGATTTTATAAAGGGCCCGGCTAACGGTAGATCTAAAAGATGGATATTTGCTATTTACAACGAAGTCTGGAAAACGTCCCAGATTGAGGCGGCTACCCGCATTAGAGCTATAGATCAGGCTAATTTAGAGAAGGTGCTAGCAGTTGTAAGTAATAGCATAAACACGCTTTCTTCCCGAATTTAAACGTTAGATAATATTGTATCATCTGTTGTTGATATTGTGCAAGATGAAGTGTCTGTTTTGTACCATGGTCAAAATCAATTGCGTTCTATTATGCAGTTTGCGTGGACACTGCAGACCTTGAAAGCGGAAAAGTGCCTTGGCATTGCATGAACACGCCATCCTTGTTTGCCCCATTTAATTTGACCAACAAGCAGTGTTTACTGTTAATGAGGATGCTTCTTTTTCTATGTTGCACATTGAAAGGTTGGAACCTTTACCATTTCAGTAGCTGAAGCCAATACAGGTACGTGGCTTATCCATAGGTTAATAACTCTCCCGTTTCCTTTATTCAAGTTTGAGGCGTGTATGAAGTACTTTGCCATTGGTAGATATGAACCTCTGGGGAGTGCTTATCTCCATGAAGCTTGGTCGCTTCCATTTACCTATAGATGCCTTAGGGAGGCTAAGGAAGTTTATTTGAATGGTGAAGATTGAACTGAAACACTAGATCACTCATTAATGTGTAGACATATCCAGCTACATGGCTCCTGTAATCAGAATGAGCCAAATTTTGAAAGGTTCACCTGTGCCTGCTATCGTACCCACATTCACATTACTGGCAAACGGGAGTTATTTACTTTTGGATAAAGAAGATTGTTGTGGGTTAGTAGCAGGAATTGCTTATGTCATTACCGTCAGTGAGCGTGTGGTTTGCTGTAAAAATGGAATGTATCCTCCTCCGCATGGGAAGTTTGATGTTTCCATCTGGCCCAAGATTCCGACCTTGAAAGCAGAGTTAAACAAGATGAGTCACATAAGAGCTCTATTGTCCCAGAAAGAAGTTGCCCTCACATCTGCCCGGGAAACTTTTGTCCTTCACGTGGCTAACACCCGCACAGAAGTGCATGCCTTATTGAACACTGATTTGCCCTTGCATTTCGGTGAATTAATTCACACTATCTTTACTGCATCCTCCACCACAGGGCTGGCTCACTTTTTTAAAGTTGTAAGCAGTGGCCTTGGGACTTCTTTTCAAACTAGTTTTGGTGTGTTGCCAGCATTTTTTCATTCTATTTTTTCCAGCCTGTTCGGTGTATTTCCCTTACTGCTGGTTTTGACTGCAGGTGTGCTATTACTGTTTTGTTTGTTTCAAAATGGATGCACAACCTGTGTTACAAGAATAGCTGTCCCGGCTGGGGCTGCTACGCACCTGAATGCTTGAGTACTATGGAGCGCTGCCTCTTGTTATATTGAGTGCAGCTTATGGATTATCATTTCGATTTTCCTACTTTACATGCGTCCAGCCTGTCTTTCATTCCCTGAGTTGCGACTTCGCATGGGCCCTGGATTTGTGTCTCTGCAATACGGTGTCCCCCGATGCGGATTATAATCAATTTATGAGCCCCTTAGTTGCTCATGAATTGCTTTGTTCTGATGGAGGGATTATGGCCATTGCAGCGATGCATGGAGTACTGGGTCGTTGGAATGTGTTCACAGCGGCGCAACATTTATTGGCACGCAGCTTCATTGAAAACCCGCTGAGTTGTCCTTTGATGGTGCTAGAAGGTCCGGTGATTGAGGAACATGTATGTTCTTTCCCTTTGTTAAATTGAATGGCTGAATTATTTTCAGATGAGAACATTGACTACCTGTTGGAGGCTGTTGCTGCATATTTTGCATATTCATTGTTAGAAAGAGATGTGTCTTTTTCATCAAAAAAAAATTTGGGACAGACCTTTGGGCCAGACCTATTGACTTCACTATGTCCAAAGGTTACAATTTTTTTTACAATTGAACTATTAACGGATTATGAGGTTTTTTCTTCAAAACAATTTCTCTACTCCTTGTGCAAATTGTAGACTTGTTCTGACTATTGTTCTTGAACTCTGCATTCCTAAATTTGCCCCTTATCATATCTTATCTTATCCGTGCTTGGATCAAGGGAGGGTGTCATGGAGATAGACTTTGCCTTCACACTGTGTTAAGTTAGCATGAGCTTATTAGAAGTTTAAGTGCCATTTTTCCTTCCTGCTACTTCTGCACATGGCACATATTGTTATTAATGCTTTGAGCCTAGTAGAATATTTTGCTTCACACAAGAATAATATGTTTTCCTATAGTATCAGCTTTGCTTGGTAAGCTATGTCTGAACAGTGAGTGTCGAGGCCTTCAAGGTTATTTCAACACAGTGGTTGTTGTTCGGTCTGATCAGCGCACGTCCTAGACAGAACACATAGGCAGCTGTGGCCATATCTGGTTTTGGCGTGTTTAATAATGCACTGCGCAGAGCATGGAAATACACTTGATGAGCATTTGCATGCAGAGAACTGGTGTAGAAGATGATGTGATCCCTTTCTACTAAGACCAGAGGTATAGGGCCGCCCTTCTAAAACCCAAAGAGACCTTCTGTAGATATAATATAATATACTAACAAGGAAGGGTAAGACTGAGGTGTAATTTAGCCTTCTTCCCTTTAGCATTTTAACATGCTTTCTCCCTTTGTATTTAATGGAATAGTAACTATGCTGATAACCTTGTTGCTTATAATATGTGTGCTTGTATTAGCTAAGATACTGCACCTGAGAACACGGCATTAGAAATAAATATTTCAAACTTGCACGTGTCTTCATTTACTCCTCGTTTTGGACTAGTATGATAGTATAACGAAAGAGTGTTCATGTGTTCCACGTTACCTAAGGTGTTTTAAGTTCATGTTCTGGTTTGTCTAATCATTCGGGGTAATGAAGAACCAATGAGACACTGATTGCTAGTCTGGTAGCGGATTTTGGCTACTAAGGTGAGTTTTGGCGCACCCTAATTCACTGAGGTTCCAAGTCTCTATGCACAGTTCTGTGTAGGAGCAGAATCCCTGCGACACTGGAATTCAGCCCCGACTAGGTTTGGTAAGTGCCTTCATAAAGGCACCATCTTACAATAGGCAAGCTAGTAACCCCACAGGAGACTGGGTATCTATATCAATATACAAAAAACTTGCCTGAAGGAAAATGCTTTTCAAAATGGCAGTAACATATGTAAATCAGTGTTGCATATGATCTATTATATCAAAATACATAACAAAATATTAATGTAAATGTAAATGTAAGGTGTTTTGTAGCGCGCTCAATTACTACCGGAGTATCCTGGCGTGAATGACCGCTGGGGAACCCGTCCTGGCTTTCCCTGTGAGATGGTCCCTTGCTGGGTATCTCCAAGGTGAAGCCAGGCATCCCCGGCGTCTGTGGGGGGCCGTTGTAGAGATGAGGCAAGCTTAATGCCCAGAGTTACCGAGTGTGATCACTGCCCAAAGTGGGCACCGAGGCGAGAATTATCAGTCCGCTGACCCTGGTCCGCGACCCTGCCGCGTCGGGAATCGAACCCTGGTCCCGGGCCGTTCTCAGCCTCCGGGTCTGCCGCCTCTAACCAGTGAGCCACACCTCTCTACAATAACACAAGGTTCAAGATACATTCAAATTGAATCACACTTGTCCACGGTAAAAGTCGAATATTTACAATACATATAAAGGACAATCCAAGGTTACACGGAATTAACCCAATTGTGCCTTATTCCTAAAAATTGTTCGAATGGCAAATTCTCTGTCAGATTACGGGAGTGATGGTTATCATATTTTGGTATTTCTCGCTGTTGGCTTTGCATATAGTCCTACAGTCAGTACATCATTATCCACTTTAATTAGTAGATGCAAAGAGTTGATTTGTATATCATTGTGATCCATTGTGAATGTTAAATGTCTACTTTAGTTATTCAGGCAATTATAAAAAGCATGTTATTTCTTCCACTGAGCCACAACATGTGAAAAAAACATTTTTAATATATCTTAACTTTAACAAATATGTATTGCAAAATGAAAAGAATTGGGATGGATTGTCAAATCTTAATGGTACTTTATATGTTCGGCTGCAAGTTTCTAAAACTTTTTGGATGGCATCTAAAGCCTTTGTTGAGGAATAATAGTATGGAGGCTTTCTATATCCAACTTGCTAATGACGGCCCACTGTATTTAATATATGATCTTGTTAGTGGGACAAAAGGGACAAAAGGTTTTATAAAAAATTCACGTATTGTGACCAAGGCTGACGAATAGAATTATAACTTGTTACTATTGGATATCCTTGTGGCTTAGCAATGCTCTTATGTATAGGGCTGTAATGGAGTAGTCTTGTCTATTTAGATGGACTATATGGTTTTAGGTGCATTACATATCAGTGACGCTGAGATTAAGGCCCCATTTAGGATTACGTCCAGTTTTTTTGAAGTCCATTGTGGGTAAACATTGGGGCTAAATAGTTTTTTTTAGTATTTGTGGGCACTTTGGTTGTGTTCACTTAGGCCCACATGGATCAAGCGTTTTTGCATTCGCAAACGGCATGAATCGCAAAAATCGGCCGTTTGCGAATGCAAAAACCTTTTGTTGGGATGCATCATTTTTTTTTCATTTATCGCAATTTAAGAAATCACAATTTTTTGCGATTTCTCAAATTGTGATAGCATTTAAGAAATCGCAAATTTTGTGATTTCTTAAATGTTATGCATGATTTAATTTAGTTTGCGAATTCGCAATTAGGAAGGGGAAAATTACCATGAAGTACACCTTCATGGTAATTTTCGAAAAGTTTCAAAAATGCAAAAAAATGCATTTTTGAAACTTACATGTTACACACACACATGTATACTCAATACAGAACACCCTGGGTCTTATACAAAAGAGTGAGAGAGGAGTGAGTCAACCGGACGAAGCACACACTAGAGTACCAGTCTTCCGAGTGGGAGCGAGACGTCCTTCTACCAAGACCCATCAATCACCCAATGTGATGTCTCATCATCTGGGTTTAGGTATCATCCCATCAAGGAAAGCCGATCTGAAATTGATCGGAAAAACCTTGACAAAGAGGAAGACTATGGGTTGACTGGTCACCCTACATAGTACTTGCTCACATCCAGAGACTCACTTAAGGAGGTGAGAGGATCAGGAGGGTATAGGTAGAGAATGTGAAATGTGCAGCGCAAAAATAAAGTGAAAAGGTGGTGTTCTAAAAATGACTAAGGAGTACTTATAACCATTTTATTCATCAAGCCCCCTTGCCATTATTAAAAAGCAGAGTGCTGACGCTTGTTGTTTCCAAGACGTCAAACAGTGTAAAAGGTCGACATGTTTCTGCCCTCGCTAAGATCTAACTGTATCGGGGCATTCTTCAGGACCAAGCAATAAACAAGTACAGCTGCTGCTACAAAAAAGGTGAAAAGTATAATAGTGCAAAATAATGTTCAAATACTCCACCGGTAATGTCCAAATTAAGTGGTTAGGGATACATTAACCGGAACCTGCAATAGATAAAAAACATCATGTATGTGTCAAACAATGCTCCATGAATTGCGCTCACTCTTACTCACTCTGTACTAGCGTCCAAGAACGCTTGCGCATTTCTAATTATGTGGTGACACTCAAAAATGGTTTATCACTTACCCATAACAATTGGTTGTCGCCCTCACCTCTACCTGGCACACTACTCAGGGAAGGGGGCCCGCTCTAAAATAAGGACAGAAAAACATAGAGTCAGTGATGTATCTACATCACGACCACAACGTCTTATAATTTACTGCACTCGCCCCTGGCTAGGGCCAACAGATGGTACAGCGCATCAGATCCAGTCCACATGGGGTACCCATCATTAATCTATGCCACCAATGGTGAAGGGGTGTCCCGTGGTGTTCGCTCCATACAAACATGTGTTTACCCACGTCACCCCTTATCAGTGTTACATCATCCTCTCAGTCTGAGGCTGTTATTGATTAAAAAGGCAGATAAACACAGTCAGCTATAGACAAAGAGCAAGTAATCATAGTTTAAAGCAGTGAGAAGTATATGTTAAATCCTGGATAGATCTCTAATGGGGCATCCAGCCCCACTAATAATCCAGCGTTTTCCCACTCAAATAACAAAGTCTAGGTATCTCTAGTATAGCGTTCGCCTGCTCAAATGCTAGAATCTAGGTATCTCTTGTACAGGAGACTCACCTATCCGTCGGTACCCCGGGCCGTAAGGAGTAGTGCCCTTGGGACATGTGTGTGAGTAAAATGTACTTATGTGACATTCCAGGGGTGCAGGGGGGGTCCTTTGGACCCCCCCTGCATCCTTGAAATTGCATTCTCATTTTGCGATTCCTTAATTGCGAATTCGCAAAATGAGAATGCCTTCCATTGATTCCTAGGCCCATAGGAATCAATGTAAAGCAATTCCTTATTTGCGATTCGCAATTAAGGAATCGCAAATAAGGAAAATTAAGAAATCGCAAAAAAAAATTGAATTTTTAATGCATAGGAATTTGCGATTCCTAAATTGCGATTCCTTAATTTTCGCAATTTAGGAATCGCAATTTCCTACAATGATGCATATGGGCCTTGGTCACAGATTTTATAGCTGTGACCCTCTCACTGATCCTTTCACTGATCACATTGATCCACATTTTTGGATATCTTGGTGCTGTACTTTCCTATTAACTTTTGGATGAGAAGGTCAAAGGCCCATATAAGTATGTTGAATTTTGACACTTCGTTCTGAAGATGGCCCCATGTACTTGGTGACAACAGGTGACAAATCATTGATGCTATTATCAAAACAACTTTGATATTTATATGATTTACCTTGCTGAGTTATTACAGTGCCACCTTGGATTGTCATCTATAAGTATTGTAAATATCTAAGTGTTACCAAGACGAATTGCGATTAATTTTGAAAATATCTCTTAACCCTTTGGTATTATTATTTTTTGTGTATTTGAATATACTACATCATATGTAACTTTATTTTACAAAAAAGTATGCCTTAATAGTCCAACTAAATTGTCAATTGCACATAATTAAGTTAGCAGATACATGTGCTACTGCCATTTTCATAGAGGCAGCACCACCAACCAATAAGGTTGGTATAATCCAAATTTTGTAATCCACATTTGTAAAGCGTGACCATATCACCCTTTAAGGCAGTGGCCTTCAAACTTTTTTACACGGCCCCCCTGAGCAGAAAGGTTTTGGAATCAGGCCCCCTACAAACCTTGAAAGTGGTATATTGAGACAAGGGTAGGTACGCTACAAAACACAGATGGATTTATAGTTTGTGTGAGATGAGGAACCGTCATTGACTGGACCCAGCTGAGCTTACTCAAGTTGAGTTGAAGTGAGGAACTGTTACTATGAGACCACAGCTGAGCATCCTATGGCAGCGCTAAGTCAAGGATCACTCAACCGTGGCGTTTTGAGTAGCAGAAGTCCCGTCCATCATCCAAGGGAAGGATACAAAGTTCTTCAGGGTTGTTTGTGTATGATAGAGCCATAGGCTCCTCCCACACCCACCACTATCACCTAACAGAGCTGTAAACAGTAAAACCAGCATTTCCAGGGGGTAAAACACTAATCCCATGGATAGGCTGGTCTCTAGGATAGTGGGAGAGCTTGGTAGAATGTCACCCACTGCAGAGTGGATTGAAAAGATGGGGATGGAGCTGTGGCATAACGGGGAAAGGAGAAAACAGGAGGATGGGTGTGCTGCTGCTTTTTTGCTTCTTTGCCTCACAGTGCCCTGCCCCACCTACCTGTGTAGGAGGTATTTGAAGGGCATGAATACCATTGGCCAGTGTTAAGAAGATAAAGGACAGAACATTGTAGGGCCAGGGCGATGAAGAATAAATGAAGCAGAGGCAAGGCCAGGGTGCGGTGGTGTCAGGTAAAGTTAGGATGGCACAATAAGATGAACAAGAGGCACATGACTGAAAGCAAACATTTTTAGGTGTGGGGTTTGCATTACTTGCCAGTAAGTAAACCACTTGTTTGTCTTATAGATATTGCCCTACTCTACAGTTTGTTCTAGTCAGCGCTTTAAAAAATCATATTAAATTGCATTTCCATATAAGAGGAACTCTTGAAAGAATATCTGAAAATGCCCCTAAAACAATTGCTGTAATGATGCATGTTCTATTCTAAAAATCTAAAAAAACAATCCATTAAAATTTGTGAAAAAGAAACCATTTAGAACATCTTGAGAATCTGAGTTCTCTTGACTGCCCCCACCAGTCTGTATGCCCAGGTTTCTTTTGAGCAGGGGACTCTTGCAATAGCCCCATGACCCTGGGCCTTGTTGCTTATTTATTCTATTGGGCATTTTCTTGCCCCTGAGGGAAGGGGGTTCCATGGGAGCCATTGCGGGCAGATTTTGTAGGCCAATGGCCATAGCCTATGCATCCAGCTCCCAGGTTTAAGGCAGCATGCATAGAGGGAACAAAACAAGAAGGATAGACATTGGAAAGAGACAGAAAGGTAACAGGAGCTGGTTTCAACATTTGGCCCGGGCTGCTTTCAGATCTCAGTCTGGCCCTGCTTACTGAGTTTCCAGTTTTCCTGCAATGAGGTTTAGTACTAAAACGGGCATCTCCAGTAGAAGGCAAACTGTCTTAAAGAATAAGGCCACAAAATGTAAAATGAGTGGAATAGGCTACAAAATGTCATGGAGAAAACTGCAAGTGAGTTTCTTGTGGGACTCGTTCACAGCTGTGGGCGTTGAGCTGCACCCCTTAACAACACTTCACACCCCCCCTAGGTGGGCATGCCCCACAGTTTGAAGACCGCTGCCTTAAGATTTCAAGGCGCTTGGGGCCGTCTGGGAGATTAAGTGAGCTATTGTCCAGAGTCACATGATGCAGAGCTGATCTGCCGCTAGGGATTGAACTGTGAGCCCCGCGGTCCCAGAGTCAGCCACTCTGGTCTCTCTGTGTAAAGCCATTTCTTGGTCTAACTGAATTTTACTCACAATTTATACCAGATTATGTATCCAGAATTAGGCCAATCTCTAACTTGTTTAAAAAAATGGAAATTGCAATTGCCATGGGAGGAAAACTGTCAAGAAGCTTTTGAATGGGTAAAAAACCCTTAGTGGATGTCAAGTCTATGAAACCTTATGATGCATAACTCCCATGCTTTATGATGGTTGATGTTAGTTATCATGGTTTGGGTGCGTTTCTTACTCGAATACTTGATAAAGTAACTGAGCTTATAAAGTGCCTGATTACACTAGCCAGTGTGTCCCCGCGCTGTACCGCTGAGGAATCCATCCTGGCCTGTTCCTATGAGGCGCCCACTCCTGGTCACCCCTAGGTGAAGCCAGGCATCCTTAGAACATACTATTGGTTTTGCATCAAGAATACTTCGCAACGCAGTTTCACTATTCAGTAATTAAAACAAAACCTTTTGACATATTGTCGGCGATTGAAAAGTTTCTAAGCTATTTATGGAGTAAGAAAATGTACTTTACAAACAGCCCATAAGCTGTTAGTGTATATTCTTAGAGACACAGGTAACAAGAACAATACACCATGGATAACTAGGTTGTTCACAAAACTTTTGCAATTTCAGTTTAATCTGGAATACATTCCCGGTGGTATAAATACCAGGGTTGATTATTTACCTATTTTGCCTATAAGTGAGGATAGATAGGCAGGTGTGTCAAAATGATATATGAAACAACAAGAGAGAAAGGGTTTTGTTAGGACCACTCTTTTACCCCTTCCAACTAAATGTATTGCAATCAACATAAGAGTGTCAAAATAAAAAGAAGAATTAAACAACAGAGGATGAAACACAAAACCAGTTTGTGTCAATAGACAGAATAGGAATTACCACCGTCTAAGAGTACTGAGATATAGTAAAGAGATAGGGTGCACGTGCTCAGTATAGAAAAAGGACCCTCAGGCACCAACTGTAAAGGTCGGTAGCCAGTTGTCTTCATTGGGTCCACAAGGATTGAAAAAGAATGGAAATGGTGATTGGGAAGTGCCTTAAAAAGAGTATGGGCTACTCATCAAATAATAATTTTATTGAGAAGGTAGCTCTAACTCTAGTAAAAACAGTGAAAAACAATGGACTGGTGATTGGTTGAGTTAGTTTGAACCAATAAGTCCTCACTGAAGTGACAAGAAAACAAAGATGGTCAACATGTTTCTGCTAAGGAGCCCAGAGTCGGCTCAGCATTCGTCAGGACCAAAACACTCATTCATACTCCTTGGTGGGCACTCACTAAGGTGTCCATGCCTAAGGTGTAGAGAAGAAAAATTCTTTTGGAAACTAATACAACCTGATTAGTGTAGACTTCCTATAATGGATGAATCTCCCAAAAGTCTCGCCTCATGAAGGGAGACAAAAAGTCTGAAAAATAAGAAGGACAAACAAATCTGTTTTAAATGTGACTGTTCTATAAATTGTCAAAATTCATTTTATCTCAGCAAACATGCACCTATATTATAAGTCAGAGTAGTTACTCCAGAAAATTATACTATTGAAAATGCAGGGTGCAAAGCCCAGGGGAAGGCTGTCTCAGTATATGAGTTCTCAAACAAATGCTCATTGTCTATGAAGCCTAAATCAGATACCACGCAAAACATATTTTGTCTGCGTGTTTAAAGGGTAGATATTTAATTTGTAAAAGTGCTCGTCAAATTGAAGGACCAACCCGAGGTTGGAATTATTAAAAATACAAAAACGACCTTTGAATGGGGCGCACACAAGTAGAATGTTGTGTCAGAGAGGGTAAACTCACATTAAAAAGTCTGTTGTGGGACATCATGGGCTGACGGTGGGGGGAAACCTTCACGCTCGGTCCATCTATTAACATAACACAGTACGATTATTATGTTAGAAGACCTCCGCTAGCGTGTGAATTCAGTTACAAAACTGCTGGCGGTAATTAGATCAAGAAACGTGCACCTACTTGCTCCGATGCGACTCCCCGCCTGTGAACCTGCTTGGACCACAACCGCCGCCCGCAACAACCTAGCGGCAATGTGGGCGCGGGTTTGTTTTATGAGAAAAAACGCGGAAGTGCTGAGAGGGCGCGGCTCGCGTTGTTTGTGGTCACGTGCTCCTGCAAGATCTCTTTTTACTTAAAGGGGCCTCACTAGATCGTTGTTAGCTATGCCGCGTTCATCAACTATCGGTATGGTGGACCGAAAGGAACCCGTTATTTTACTAAAAAAGGTTGATGTATTGTTGGTGATAACAATAGCAGAAAGAGGCTTATATCGCCAGTATATTTACGGGATCCAAGGATGTCAGAATGCATCCCAGGAAGAATTCATTAAGTAAGCAGGCAGTCGGTCGCTCTATCAACCTAACCCCAACAGTGTATACAATTACATAATTCTGCATTTTAGTTATTTTGGAAAAAATGTAAAACGTAAAGCAGAAGGTGGCTTATGGAGAAAGAAAGGGGGGGATTTAAGTAACTCATATATCAATTGCCTCAGACAAAAAGCCACTGACAGACAGACCTGCAATGTCAAGGAGAATAATGATACAATTATCTCCGCATTACCGTACCCCACGGAATATCATCGTTGAGGCCATATAGGTGCGTGGAAAGGCGATATATCCACCTTTGCTCCTTTTCAAAAAGAGTGCCCTCATTGTTTGAATTGATTTGTTCTATTACCACCCATTTCACATCACTGGGGCTATGACCATTTTCCAAGAAATGGGTAGTTAGTTTGGTAGTATTCCTGCCACATCTAACATTGCTGCGATGTTCCCCAATGCGTGTCTTTATCCTCCTGGTGGTCATTCCCACATACCTCAAATGGCAAGGGCAAGTAATCAAGTAGATGACATTACTTGAATTACAATTGGTATGACTTCTCAAATGCCATTCTTTCCCTTCTTCCAAATGTAAGACCTTGGTAGTGGTGGTCAGGTGGCACACACTGCATCCCCCACATGGGAAATGGCCCATAACAGGTTGTAAGCCCCAGACATTGAGGACAGATTGGTGATGAAGAGTCTGATTAGTTCTGGGACGGGTATGTACAAGGGCGTCATGTAAAACTTCTTTCTCTTTTATAGGAGAATAAAGGTTTTTGCCAATTGCGACCATTACTTGTTAGTATTCTCCAATGTTTGCCGATACAGCGGCTGACAGAATTGGAGATATTACTATAGGTAGTCACACACGTCAGTGTCAAAATGATAAACAGAGAGTGAATGACGATAATGATTTGGAAAATTGCGTAGTGGCAGAGATGGAGGTAGAAAAGACATGCCCATTTGGGAAGCAGAATAGAAAGGTGCTATTAGTCAAGACAGCATTTTGAAATTGATATCTCAATATATAACTGAGGGGTGGCCCAAAGAGAAGAATGTTGACCTCACTCTTCAACTTTTTATTAAGGTTTCTGATGAAATATCATTAGAGGATGGTTTAAATATGAGATTTGACAAGTTAATACCATCTGAAAAAATAAGAGAAGTTCTCCTAAAGAGTGCCTTTAATTGACATTGGGAGCTGCTCTCACCAAAGCAGAACACACACAGCATTTTGGTGGCTGCAGATGATATTGAATTCATGATCAGAGAATGTGTAATTTGTTAAACAGTGACAAGGTGTTGAAATTGTCCACTCCTCCAACTAACTCCTATTGAAATACCTTCAGGCCCATGGGTAAAACTGGGAATCGATCTCATGGGACCATTTAATTCAGTACCACATCTTTCTCTTTTTGTTCTGGTTTTAGTTGATTATTATTCCAGAGGTCAGGTTTGTTTTTGAGCGACATTCTAAAACAGTGTTAGATTTTTTGAGAGATGTGTTCATGAAGGAAGAGTTTCCAGAAGCCCTAGTATCTGACAATGGTATTCAATTTGTATCATCTGAGGTGAAAGAGTTTCTAGGGTGAGTGGTATAAGTAATCTTAAAAACTCCCTTTATCATCCTTAAACCAATGGGCTTGTAGAACACTTAAACAGAGTAGTGTGGTAATTTATAATTTGGGCTTTGTTGCAGAGATGTGTTCTGTCTATTGTCATCAGGACCATGCTATGGTTTTATAGAACAACACATTCCTCTACCAATGTTTCTCAGTTTCAACTACCGCTTGGATGTTAAAATGGCTGAAACTAAATGTTTCTGTTCAAGGTCCTGATTTGTTTGTGAGGAGCAATGTCAAACTTGGTCAAAATAAACAAAAAAAATTTTATGATAAGAAGAAGACATTTTCTATAGAGCCTTTTGCTATGGGAGATTTAGTTCATATAAAGAAATATTCACATGTAAAGAAGGGAGCAATAACATTTTCTAATCCAGTAAGGGTTTACAGAATATGTGCTAGTGCTGTGCTTGTGAATGTTCATCATTGCTGCAATGTAGCCCTGCTGGTCAAGGTTGACACTAATGTGGATTCCAAGACTGTTCATTCCCCAGGGGTCAATGACGGTGGACCACCAATAAACAAATCTTGTAAAGATTCCATAAATGTCAAGTTTAATGATAAGATTAATATTCTGCAGGGTGTTTGAAAGAGTTCCAGACAGCACAAAGTGCCTATTAGGTACAGATAATCTGTTTTTACCTTACAAAGTAATGACAGTTACCTTTCCTCATGAATTATTTTGTTTTGTTTTGTGTTTGGGTATAGGTTTTTACGTCTTCTGGTGTTTTGTTTGTTTCTTTGGTGGAAAAAATATTATTAAGTCACATATTCATTCTGTTAATGATGTATAGGAAACGAGGTATATTTCAGTTAGCTTCCTAGAAACTCTGCTGAAATCCTAGGTGTGCTTTTTGATAACACTCTGAGATTTGATCTCCAGGTCAAGAGGGCAGTGAGCCCCTGTTTTTGGATCATCAAGTGACTGAAAAAGATCTTTCCCTTCCTCCCCAAGGAGCTAAGAGCATCAGTGGTCATTGTGCCTATAACATCTCTCCTTGGCTACTGTATTGCTCTCAATTTGAACGCCAACCAGTATTCCCTGAATAAACTTCAGGTTTTTCAGAATGCTGCAGCATTACTGTTTTTGGGAGTTCCTAAACATCAATCGGTGAGAGAGGGGCTGAGGGCTCTTCATTGGCTTCCAGTGAGGAAGAGACTGTCATTCAAAGCCCCGTGCTTTGTCTTCAAGACCCTAAATCATCAGGGCTCTCACTATTTAAGAACCGCTTTTAACTGGTATCGTCCCAGTAGACAGTTAAGATCGGCTGGTCAGAGGAAAGTTATGGTGCCCACTTTAGGAAGGTGAGATGGGGTGAGTGTGCATTCTCAGTGGCAGCTGATAGGTTATGGAACACTCTCCGGTACATATTGCTAGTATTATGTCATACTCTGCATTTCGCAAGAATGTGAAAATTTGACTTTTTCACTATTTATAATTGCTTGCTAGTCTCCCTTGTATGTTCTTACTGGTTGCAGTGCTTTGATGCCTATGGTTTAATGTGCTTTATAAATGCACATTCACATTCATATGGTATTTCATTGCTTGCAAGCAACATTGGAAATTGTTTTAATGTTGTATAGGAAAAGAGATATGTTGTAGCTAGATTCACTTGCGCCTTTTAGTTGACATGGTGACCAATTGGAAAGTTTGTGTAATAGGGATTCTTTAGAATGTGATATTTTGAAATGAGGGGAACGGTTGGTTGGAAGTCGTGAGAGCCAACTGGGAGCCTGTCCAATTCGGAGTGGTTGGTGGCTTTCACCCTCAAATAAATTTATTAATTTGAAACCTCTGAGTGTGTGTTAATGAATTGCTACACATTTACAAAAATATTGCCTCTCTGAAGTTAATAACAGAAAATATACTCAAAATGGGCTGTTTCTGTAAGCTATGTACACACAAAAAAGCTACTCTTTATAAATATCTGATTCTGTAACCAGGCACACTACGCTTCCTTATGTGGGGTGCTAGGCATCTAAAAAATGTGAAGGACTGTCCTCACACACCACTAGGAGTCATGCTTCATCATTGGCAGTCCTCACTCTCTAGAAACTGCGGTTGATAGAGAGTGGGCATTCACCTGAAGACAGGAAGGCACTTATAAGAGCTAAGTGGGGGAAGCCGTGAAAAAGTGAGAGTTTAAAAATTAATGCAAAGACCAGATGTTATTTATTTGTTAGGTGTTGGCTTAATATTAAAACTAGAGTGTAGGGGCCAGGGAGTTTAGTACCCCATCCATGTTGTCAACATGTTTTTGCAGTGTCAGCCCAATGGGTCCATGGCATTCATCTGAACGAAATATAAGAGCTCCTTACTTGTCTCTTGGGACTAAGATGTATCCAACCTGTAGGCTGACCTATGTCAGTCTCTACTCAAATATAGGGTTTTTCTTGAAAACTGTAAAAGAAAGGTTAACAGAGTGTCAAAAAGGAATATTCGAGTGGTTAGTAAATAATCAGACTGATATCATGCAAAACAACTGTGAAGACCCATAGTGTCTGGCGCCGGTTCCGTATTAGAAAGAACCCCTTTCACAATTTTGTGATTGGTTCCTGAAACCTATTGTGTAGACATCAGCATTGTATCTGAAAGACACCAAGGATGTTTTATGTCAACTTAGCGATATCAACACTACTGAAGACTGTTTCATCACAATTGACATTGAGGCTCTATATACAAGTATTCCGCAGAGACGGACCCTATCGGTGGTTGAGCACATCCTACAAGAGAGGGATTGCAGGTTCCTAACTCCACATAATTTCATCTTGAATTGTGCAGAAATGGCACTAACAGAGAACTTCTTTGAATATGATAACACCATTTACCATCAAATCAGGGGCAGGTCTATGCATAGCACCTTTGCTCCTAGCATGGCATTCCTCTATGTGCATCAGTTTGAGGTTGATCACATATACAATCAGGCAAACCCCTACAGGCAAAAGCTGAAGCTATGTCGCAGATACATCAACATTGTTCTGATTATCTGGCACGGGAACTGATAACAAGCAAGAGAATTTGTGAAATGGGAGAATACTAAGGATGAACACCTCAAGTTCACATATACTATAAACAAAAACAAAGCAGTGTTTTTGGACCTTGTAATAACCATGGATGATGATGGAATTTAAACAAAAGTCCATAACACATATGTATGAAAGCTTAAACCCCAAACCACTCAGACAGAACCTTCCTGTAGGTCAGTTCCTACACTTCAGGAGAAATTGCTCCTCTTTTGAGGCCTATGACAGCCAAGCACAAGCATTGGAGATCAAACCTATTCAACGCCACTACCCAAAAAAATTGGTCACAAGAGCAATGAAGAGAGCAAGGAATAATAATTGAGAAGCTCTCTTGGAAAATCATGAGAAACAGAAGAATGAGAGGACAGTGTGTGTCACAACCTACACCCCCATTTCCAACACAGTCCAAACCATTGTACAAAATATTGGAACATCTTGAATGGAGCAGCAAAACAATGGCCCCCACCATTATTCATGTTCAAGAGAAACTCGAACATTCGCGATGAGTTAGTCCACGCAAAAACCCTGTCACCACCCATCCAGAACCAGCAAACGCTATGGGAGCACCAACCTCAATGAGCCCCTATGAGTGAGGCAATTGTGGGGCATGTCAATACACCTATCACACCAAGGAAGTCGATATAAAACAGGGAGACTCTGGATCCTTAAGAATTTCACAAACTGTAATAGTGAAATCGTCATCTACCTTATCACATGTCCCTGCAACCTTTTCGATGTGGGAATGATAACGAGAAAAATCAAATTGAGAATCAACGAGCATTGGAGCACCATCATATGTAAAAGGAACAATACCAAACTGACACGCCATTATCTTGAAAAAGGCCACAGGGATGGGGATCTGAAATGGGTGGTTTTAAAGAAAATGAACTCAAACGTCCCTAATATATTAAATAAACTCCACACTCAGGAACAATGCTGGGTATATTGCTTCAAATCTAGGGAAACAGGCCTTAATGATGATATTCCGTGGCTTCAAATTGGATAAATGTATCAACTTTTAAACTGTACTACAAATCCATACAACAACATCTACCTACAGTTGAGATGTATACAGCTAACAGTGATGTGTGCTGTACCACTAAAAACCTCCCCTTTTTACACTCTTGTCTGAGGATATGCAGGATACCTGAAATACAACATGACGCTTGTTCTCCCTATACGGGTGCTAACAAGCAACACCAGTATATATCTCTCTGGCCTTTTAAATTAAAGGAACAATGTCATAATTACCAATGGGACACTTACAGCTATGACCCTTAGTTTTACTCGCCACATGAATCATTCATGACTTTTGGGGTCTTTTCAATTTTGATATGCCCGTTATATAAATGTAATATCAGGTGCTTCATTTGACAGTCACCGATATCTCTCTGGTCTTGTAAGTTATTGTAAGAATGTCATAAATCACCAACCTGGCATTCACAACCATGGCTCCTAGTTCGTCTTGCCACATGAATCATTCATGATTATTGGGTTTTTAAAACATTTTTTTTATATCCCTCTATATAAATTCAGAATCAGGTGTTACATTTCACAGTCACCCATTATTTAACCTTTGAGCAAAGCTTTCCCTACAACAACCCAAATTTGGTGAATCTGCCCACTCTGAATAAAGCGCTAACACCGTTTCACCTTGGAAACAACTTTCTCTCATTTCAAGTACCACTCGCCAGCCCGTACTTGAAACTTGCCCCTAGACTCTTAGGGGATATTTTGAACGCGTCTCACAGACGCGACACATCATTCTAACATGATCATCCTGTATTACGTCAAAAGAAACAGTTGACTTGAATCAATGCCAAGTCCAGGCAGTTTTGCAGACACGGGATGCTGAGCAACGTAATTAGGTACAAAAGGGGGTGGTGATGGACGGAGCATCTGAATCAAACAAACACTCACACCCAGTCAAAAGATATGGGTTTAATCCATCACCGTTTTTTAGCCCACTCTGCCACCCCAGTTCAGACATGGCTATATGCAAATCAGTCTGACCCTGTGCCTAATGGGAACAGTCCAGCCCAAACTGCCAAGCCATGTCTTCCCTAGACCAGAAACAAGCTTCCGAAGACCGGTTTCTGGCATTCCAGCCGTCTTCAGCCCAGCTTGCTTGAATCCAGTGGCAAAGTGAGCAAGGGACTCACGTCTGAGCAAACCCCGCCGCACTTATGGCAGCCAAAAGCGGTACAAAAGGGGGTGGTGATGGACGGAGCATCTGAATCAATCAAACACTCACACCCAGTCAAAAGATCTGGGTTTAATCCATCACCGTTCTTTAGCCCACTCTGCCACCCCAGTTCAGACATGGCTATATGCAAATCAGTCTGACCCTGTGCCTCATGGGAACAGTCCAGCCCGAACTGCCAAGCCATGTCTTCCCTGGACCAGAAACAAGCTTCCGAAGACCGGTTTCTGGCATTCCAGCCGTCTTCAGCCCGGCTTGCTTGAATCCAGCGGCAAAGTGAGCAAGGGACTCGCGTCTGAGCATGCCCTGCCACACTTATGGCGGCCAAAAGCGGTACAAAAGGGTGTGGTGATGGACGGAGCATCTGAATCAATCAAACACTCACACCCAGTCAAAAGATCTGGGTTTAATCCATCCCCGTTCTTTAGCCCACTCTGCCACCCCAGTTCAGACATGGCTATATGCAAATCTGTCTGACCCTGTGCCTCATGGAAACAGTCCAGCCCGAACTGCCAAGCCATGTCTTCCCTGGACCAGAAACAAGCTTCCGAAGACCGGTTTCTGGCATTCCAGCCGTCTTCAGCCCGGCTTGCTTGAATCCAGTGGCAAAGTGAGCAAGGGACTCACGTCTGAGCATACCCTGCCATACTTATCTGCCTACTATCTACATACTGTCTTCAGGTGAAGGCCCACGAAGACTGCCAAATATGAAGCATGACACCTGATGGAGTGTGAGGACAGTCCTTCACATTTTTTGAGATGCCTAGCACCCCACATAAGGAAGCATAGTGTGCCTGGTTACATATTCAGATATTTATTCAGGGCAAGCTTTCTAAATAAGTTTTTGTCAATGTTTGTTGAAGGGCTAGCTCACTATGTTATGACCCTGTTAATGTATCAAATAGACTAAATCACTTGCCGTGGAAGAGAGTGTGCTATTTAGTTACCTTATATGCTATCTCTTATTATAGATACGTTCATCTTCCACGGGGCTTTTCATCATTGCCTTCTTTTTAGCAAGAAACATAGGCGCCCTTCTATTTCCACAATAGCAGGCTTTTGGAAATGATGGAATTTGAATTAAACAATACTATTTCCATGTTTAATGAAGATTATTACACATTTCTGGGTGGTAATGTG
This sequence comes from Lissotriton vulgaris, assembly GCF_964263255.1. Taxonomy (NCBI): domain Eukaryota; kingdom Metazoa; phylum Chordata; class Amphibia; order Caudata; family Salamandridae; genus Lissotriton; species Lissotriton vulgaris. The sequence continues at coordinate 383,533,247 of NC_141689.1, forward strand.
AGTATGTATAGCTCCTGTTTATGGTAATATTATGATGAAATTATGGGGAAGAAATAATGCATGTTCTGCTGGATATGAAAAATGGCACAGCCCTGTGATAATATGGTACATAGATGACCTCCTCCCTATGTTGGATGAATGTTTCGATAACAACAAAAATTATAGCATGTTTCTCAATGAAAATGATTTCAGCTTACACATTTCCTACAGGTATAGCTATGATAATAAATTAAATTTTTTAGATCTTTAAAGTTTATGCGCAGGAGAATAAATTATTGACAAAGTTGTTCTGCAAATCCACATCCCTCAATGCGGTTTTAAGTGCACATTGTTATCATTCTGCTAAACTAGTAATAAGCATTCCACATGGTGAGATGTTAAGGGTGTGCCAAATTGCTCTGCTCTAATATTTTAAATGAAACAGACAAGATGGAACAGCTCTTTAAGGTAAAAGGATGTACACAAAAGAAGCTAAAGTTGGAAGCTGTAGAAGGGATGACATTTTAGTACCTGAGGGAAAAATAAAAAGGTCTTTCTAAATTTTGGTTCATCACTAAATTGCATTGATACTGGATCTATCTGAGATCCGATTCTGATTTGGGGGACTGTACTTTACACATGTCAGGATCAGTTACAGGATTGTTCAATCCAATTGAGAGATACCTACTCTGAGCCATTTTGACATCAAAACGGGAGATAACTGGTTAAGCTCTAGTGTTAGGAGTTTTTACATAGACACTAAATGTAAGATATGTGACTTTGAATTCAGACTAAAGCAAGAGATTAAATTGTGCATTGTAATCAGTCCTTTAAAAATAAGGTAATGATTAATTTCCTAGCCTACTCTAAATAAAGGAGGTGGAGGATAAGGAGCTAGATGAAAGTCCAGTGCCCGTAATAAATAAACCAATGGTTCACTGTTTCTAAGAGAAGTCATGAGGTGTTGTATTAGAAAAATGAGATGGAAAGTCAAAGTGACTTTTATTTGGTGCCCTCACACATCCCAAAGATGTCATGATTTATCATAGGGCAGTGCTCCTCGTTGGGCCAGCGCTGCAATGCCCTAAGGATCCCCCAAAGGGTCACTTTAGTGGAGATCTTTTGTTTGTATGCCATATGATGAGTGCGAGGTAGTGCTCGTGAGGTGGGGAGTGAGTTTAAAAAAGACGAGAGGATATCTATGCTAGTCAAATTTAATGAAAATATTTCTCTCTCATACATAATAAACAAGCAGGTTATGGCTGCTGAAGGGTTATTCATTCCACGAGCAGGTTTCAGGTAGCTGCAACGAAGAGAAACAACTTCACAATATATTTGATCCCAATAAACAAGCAGAATAACAATAAAAGATTACACCAATTCCAATTGCATATTTATTTATTTAAAAGACTTAAGAAGTGCACAGCTACCCATCAGGCTTTCCCAGCACTAAGCAGGGCAAGCAAGGCTAAAGTTTGTTGGGGGGCGAGGAATTAAACCTGACTAAAAAGAATGGTCCTCAGCTTTTTACGAAAGGCTGAGAGAGACCAACAGATCCTGAGTTCCAGTGGAAGGGAATTCCACAATTTAGGTCCAAGGTAGGAGAACGAGCAGCCTCCCATATGGGTCTGCTGCACTCTAGGAACTGAGGAAAGAGAAAAGCTGGCCAATCTCAGTTTGCGAGTGGGTTGGTAACGCTTGACAAGACTTTGTATGTACAAGGGGGCCAAGCCATGCTGAGCTCAAAACATATAGCAAAGGGCCTTGAATTCAATACGTTTGATTACCTTGATCCAGTGGCGCAAAGGGGAAACAGAGGCTTGACAAGGCAACAAAAAAAGCACGTGGTCCGCAGCTTTTTGACTAAGCTTGAGACGGCAGACGGCGGCCTTGTCCGTGCCAAAATAGAGTACATTACCATAGTGAAGTTTGGAGATCACCAAGGCCTGCAATACGGTTATTTGGGCTGCAGATGGAATTAGCCAGAGGATTTTCTTTAGCCACTTGAGAACTGCAAAGCAAGCCGAGGTGAAACCAGACATTTCGGCTCCAAGAGAAAGCTTGCTATCAATGGTGAAACCCAAGTTCTTAACCTTCGAGATCAGAGGTCCTAATGTGGCAGAGCAATGGCTAGCTCTCCAAAGCTCGGGATTGTTCCCCAGGATGAGGGCCTCAGTCTTAGAGCCGTTCAGCTTTAAAGCATTTCTGGATATTCTCAAGGAAATGTTACGCAGTCCAAGCTGAAGTAGTGAAGGGTCCTGATGCTAAGCAGATGAAAGAGAGAAAATGATCTGCTTATCATCTGCGTAAGAGAGTTGGTGTTCAGTCAACCCAGATTTTTCTGCAATGTCTGCCAAAGGGCTAACATAAAGTTTAAAAAGTAGAGCAGTGAGAATCGAGTCCTGCGGAACTCCTGATCTTAAGGCTACTAAGTTTGATTTATTGGTGTGTGAGAAGACTTGAAAAGAGTGATCCTCTAAAAAAGAGATCAGCCAATGCAAAGCTACGCCTACAATTCCTGAGGCTTCATGGTGATCCACCAGAATGGAATGAGAGACTGTGTCGGAGGCTGTGCTCAAATCCAAGATGATTAGCGTTGCCGTACCACCACAGACAAGCTGCTGCCTGAGGGCCTCCATGACCCCAAGCAGATCCGATTCACATGTGCTGAGAGTTGAGAATTAATGTGTCTTTCCAGTATTTTGGAAAAGGTAGACAGAAGAGATATGGGCCAGTAATTTGACCAGCAGAGGGTATCTAGACCAGTCTTTTTCAACAAAGGGAGCATGAAAGAGTGCTTCCAATTTCGGAGCACCTGCGAAAGATTTCGTGAAGAGTTGAGAAGATTAAGAATAATTCCCGAGGCAGACTCATCCAAACATCTGAGCTTAGATGGAGGGAGAGGGTCAAGTGGAGAGCCGGACTTGATGGTTCCCAGAAAGCATTGCAGAAAGATCAAATCAAGTGGGAACCAGGCCTCATGTTTTTTTCCGCCTCTGGGTTCGGATGAAAGTTTTCCGCTCCGGCTAGAAAAGACTTTTTCAGTAACTTCGAAGCGTGAAACTTTATATAAACATTTTCGACATCGAATAGACTTTTCGACATCACCAGATACATTCCGGTGCATTGACGCGGGCCGTTGAGCCTCTCGGCGCCGTACGGTCTACGCGTCATGGACAGATCTCCATTCAAGAGATGCCCGGTATGTCGGGCAAAATTCTCTCATAGCGACCAACATGAGGTTTGCAACCTCTGTCTATCGCCGGAACACGACGAGACGACCTGCACAGCCTGTGCATCCTTCCGATCGAAGAAGACCATTCAGGATTGGAGGGCCCTTCGACACTAATTGAGGAGATCAGGGTCAGCACCGGAGGCCATCTTTGAGGAGGAGATTGTCGGAGAGGACGTCTCCGGGGACGAAGATCCACTCGAAGATATCTCATAGGATAAGGCTCCACTTGTCTCCGAGGAAGACTCGTCTGATCTCCAGATCATATTGGGGGCAAAGGTCTCAGATGACTCGATTCCATCTCGGCAGCCCGTGAGTACTCTTGCCCCTGCACAACATACACTACCCAAGCCAAAGGCAGCAGTCGGCACTCCGCCCATGGGGCCCAGTCGAGACCGAAATCTACCCTCAAACGCCCCGCCTTTGGGCTTGGCTCTGAGAAAAAAGGCTACGCCTTCCGGTGCCTCAGCACTGACGAAACCACATGTGCCAATTCCACCTCCTCCATTGGCACGGAAACATCCTTCGACACCGAAGGACTCTTCGACACCGAAGCCAAAACGCCCTTCGGTGCCCAAAGACAATGATCCTTCGGCACCCAAACCAAAAGACACATCGGTGCCGAAGCCAAAAACTGTTCTGGACCCGAAAGTTTCGACTCCGAAACCTTCCGGTTCCAAAAATAAAGATGGAAAGCCAGAGTCCGGCGCCGCAGGGCCAATGAGAACTGTCTCCATGCCGAAATCTCCAACATCGGTACCAAAGACTCCAAGGCCTGATACAGAGACACCTAAACCCTCTAACAAGCCTACCAAGCCGAAACCACCTACGGCACCGAAAAAATTTGCCACAGGACTGGATAACTCCTCCTAAAGCAAAAACACAAAACAACCCCTATCGGCACCGAAAAAATCGACGCCGAAGAAGATTGTAGAGGAGGAAGAATTGTTTAGACCAGATCCTAAACAAAGAAAGGTCCATATCAATCCAAAAACTGGACATGTGGAAGCAATTCCTTACAAGAAGAGACCAGCAGGCACACCACTTCTACCTGTGGTTCCTGCTAAGAAGAAGGATTGTGCAACTTCTCCAATGCACCCTTATTCTCCTTCACCTTCTTCCTATTCTATCCCTCCCTATATTGAACCTATAGCTTCTCCTGTTCAATCTCCTGCATCATCACACCACACTGATGAGGAGTATGATCTAGGTGCGGGGAATGACATACCATAGCCACATGCATACCCTTTAGATGAAGATGTCAATCCAGAATATCCTAAGGATGACGACATATATGGTTTTCCACCACACAATGTGCCAGACATTCCTCTGATCCTCAGTACTACCCAACAAAACCTTCCCCTCCAGAAGATAATATTGGGTTTAAACATCTATTAAATAGAGCTGCCCTTTACCATGAGGTTCCAATGCACTCTGATGCCATTGATGAGGATTTTTTACTGGATACATTTGAGCAGTCACAAAGGTCTACGCAAATACTACCCATGATCAAAGGAGTCATTAAACATGCTCCAGACATACTTAAAGACCTGGTACGATGTAGGGTGTTAAATCCAAGAATAGAAAAGAAATATAGACCAGCACCAACTGATCCAGTCTATATTAAGGGACATCTGACACTACACTCTTTGGTAGTGTCTAATGCACATAAAAGAGCCAATTCCCAGACTTCTGGTGACACCAACATCTCTGGTAGCAAGCTTTCGCAACCTGGGCATAAGGAGTGCACCTGTTTTGTCAAATGGCAGCAGTCAAACTGTTAGCATTTATTATACAATGGTGGGCGTAGGCGCAGCAAGCTCTTATCAGAGTATGTAATCAAAGGGGTAATATCTAGATCGCGAGGATCAGGGGTTCCGGCCCTGGGCCCGGCGCGTACGGGAGCAGACGGGCTGGCCTTTGGCGCGCCCGCTGCGCGCGTCCACTGCGCGGCCGTTCCAGCATGGCCTTATGCACAGGTAAGGTCAGCAACTAGAGTGCTGACCGCCGGAAGTGAGTGAGCCTAGATGTGAAACTAATGAGGTCCTTCCCTCCGTACAAGCGGTATCGACCATGACGGACGGGGAAGCCTCCAACAAGACTGTCGGTAAAGTGCCCTCAAAGCTTTAAATATAAACAAGATTAAAAATAAAAATGTTAGGAACAGGATTAAAAGCAAGTTCATTTAAAATGTGCAACTATGCAAAATGTAAACATACAGAATAGCAGCAAATATAAAATTTTAAGTCAGCAAGGAAGCCCCAGATTATCGTGGCAGCAGTTACGAGGAGAGACAATAGCAGCAATTAGATCATTAGTGTATAGACACTTATGTATCTGCTCAGACACCCATACAACCAGTCATGCACCCTCTGATTCAACATTTATAATCACTGGTACATCAATTCAGTCAACTATACAGATGCTCACACATCTACTCACTTACTCATACATGCACAGACCCATCCACTCCCTTACCTATACAAAAACTCACACAAAAACTCACACATCCACCATCTCATGTATACGGTCTCTTATATACCCAGTCCCTCTTCTATACACCACTTACATACCCACTCACTTACCCCTACAGGTACTTCCACAATGAGCTATCTTAGAATATATGCTTGACACTCACAATCACTAGATGATGACATTGACAGTGATGTCGTTGACCATGTCATGAGTGATGTGATATGTGAGGTCATAAGCAGTGCATTGCAGGGGCATGAGTTATAGTTAGATCAGGTAAGTATTACTGCTGAAGTTCTCTGGTTTTACACGAGTAAAATGTCAGCCTAAGTATAAAGTCCCTGTAATCTTTGCTTTTTCAGTGTATATGTATATTAACACTGGGCGAAGACGCAAAAAAACTCTGTGAGCTACGTGGAGTTCCGCAAGCACACAGAGTTGCTTGTTCCACCCATTTGCAATGCGTTTTCCTGTTCGAGAACATGTATTGGGGGATGCTTTTTGCGTGCTCGGGGGAATATCGCACAAACTTCCCCACATGGTCGCCAATGGGCGCAGCCATCTTGTTTTTCACTTTTTGCTATGAATATTTTATTTATTATCTATCCCTTTCTATTCCTGATTGTATATTTTGAGTTTTTTCTTACTTTTTGTGTGTTATTTACTGTGGTTTTTACTCATTTTCTATTTTACTTGCTTTTTTCATTTCTTTTACTTGACCTGCTTGCAGACTAGGTCACCCCCTCCTGCCGAACATTTAACAACAAGGGGTGGTGATGGACAGAGTTTCTGAATTAAGCAGAATACTCTCACCCAGTCAAGAGATCAGGGCTAGATCCAACACCGTTTTTTAGCTCATTGCACCATCCCAGTTCAGAACCTGGCTATATGCAAATTAGTCTGTTCCTGTCCCAGTGCATGATGGGAACAGGGCAAACCAAACTACCAAGCCAATTCTAACACTGGGAAGGAAACAAGCTTCCGGGGACCGGTTTCTAGCATTTCAGCCGTCGTCGGCCCGGCTTGCTTGAATCCTGATGGTGCAATGAGCAAGGGACTCACATCTGAGTATACCCTTCCACGCTTAGGGTGGACAAAATATTTAACAACAAGGGGTGTTGATGGACTGAGTTTCTGAATTAAGCAGAATACTCTCACCCAGTCAAGAGATCAGGGCTAGATTCAACACCGTTTTTTAGCTCACTGCACCATCCCAGTTCAGAACCTGGCTATATGCAAATTAGTCTGTTCCTGTCCCAGTGCATGATGGGAACAGGGCAAACCAAACTACCAAGCCAATTCTTACACTGGGAAGGAAACAAGCTTCCGGGGACCGGTTTCTGGCATTTCAGCCGTCGTCGGCCCGGCTTGCTTGAATCCTGATGGTGCAATGAGCAAGGGACTCACATCTGAGTATACCCTTCCACGCTTAGGATGGACAAAATATTTAACAACAAGGGGTGGTGATGGACAGAGTTTCTGAATTAAGCAGAATACTCTCATCCAGTCAAGAGATCAGGGCTAGATCCAACACCGTTTTTTAGCTCACTGCACCATCCCAGTTCAGAACCTGGCTATATGCAAATTAGTCTGTTCCTGTCCCAGTGCATGATGGGAACAGGGCAAACCAAACTACCAAGCCAATTCTTACACTGGGAAGGAAACAAGCTTCCGGGGACCGGTTTCTGGCATTTCAGCCGTCGTCGGCCCGGCTTGCTTGAATCCTGATGATGCAATGAGCAAGGGACTCACATCTGAGTATACCCTTCCACGCTTAAGGTGGACAAAATATTTAACAACAAGGGGTGGTGATGGACAGAGTTTCTGAATTAAGCAGAATACTCTCACCCAGTCAAAAGATCAGGGCTAGATCCAACACCGTTTTTTAGCTCACTGCACCATCCCAGTTCAGAACCTGGCTATATGCAAATTAGTCTGTTCCTGTCCCAGTGCATGATGGGAACAGGGCAAACCAAACTACCAAGCCAATTCTTACACTGGGAAGGAAACAAGCTTCCGAGGACCGGTTTCTGGCATTTTAGCCGTCGTCGGCCCGGCTTGCTTGAATCCTGATGGTGCAATGAGCAAGGGACTCACATCTGAGTATACACTTCCACGCTTAGGGTGGACAAAATATTTAACAACAAGGGGTGGTGATAGACAGAGTTTCTGAATTAAGCAGAATACTCTCACCCAGTCAAGAGATCAGGGCGAGATCCAACACCGTTTTTTAGCTCACTGCACCATCCCAGTTCAGAACCTGGCTATATGCAAATTAGTCTGTTCCTGTCCCAGTGCATGATGGGAACAGGGCAAACCAAACTACCAAGCCAATTCTTACACTGGGAAGGAAACAAGCTTCCGTTGACCGGTTTCTGGCATTTCAGCCTTCGTCGGCCCGGCTTGCTTGAATCCTGATGGTGCAATGAGCAAGGGACTCACATCTGAGTATACCCTTCCACGCTTAGGGTGGACAAAATATTTAACAACAAGGGGTGGTGATGGACAGAGTTTCTGAATTAAGCAGAATACTTTCACCCAGTCAAGAGATCAGGGCTAGATCCAACACCGTTTTTTAGCTCACTGCACCATCCCAGTTCAGAACCTGGCTATATGCAAATTAGTCTGTTCCTGTCCCAGTGCATGATGGGAACAGGGCAAACCAAACTACCAAGCCAATTCTTACACTGGGAAGGAAACAAGCTTCCGGGGACCGGTTTCTGTCATTTCAGCCGTCGTCGGCCCGGCTTGCTTGAATCCTGATGGTGCAATGAGCAAGGGACTCACATCTGAGTATACCCTTCCACGCTTAGGGTGGACAAAATATTTAACAACAAGGGGTGGTGATGGACAGAGTTTCTGAATTAAGCAGAATACTCTCACCCAGTCAAGAGATCAGGGCTAGATCCAACACCGTTTTTTAGCTCACTGCACCATCCCAGTTCAGAACCTGGCTATATGCAAATTAGTCTGTTCCTGTCCCAGTGCATGATGGGAACAGGGCAAACCAAACTACCAAGCCAATTCTTACACTGGGAAGGAAACAAGCTTCCGGCTTGGTAGTTTAGTCTGCCCTGTCCCCATGATGCACTGGGCCAGGGACAGACTGATTTGCATATAGCCAGGTTCTGAACTGGGATGGTGCAGTGAGATAAATAACGGTGATGGATCAAGCCCTGTTTTTTGGACTGGGTAAGAGTGGTCTGCTTAATTCAGACACTCTGTTCATCACCACCCCTTTTTCTGAATCGTTTTTGGCCACTATAGGTGTGGCAGGGTATACTCAGACATGAGTCCCTTTCTCACTGCACCATCAGGATTCAAGCAAGCCGGGCCGACGACGGCTGAAATGCCAGAAACCGGTCCCCGGTAGCTTGTCTCCTTTCTGGTGAAGAATTGGCTTGGTAGTTTAGTCTACCCTGTTCCCATGATGCATTGGGCCAGGGACAGACTGATTTGCATATAGCCAGGTTCTGAACTGGGATGGTGCAGTGAGATAAATAACGGTGATGGATCAAGCCCTGATCTTTGGACTGGGTAAGAGTGGTCTGCTTAATTCAGACACTCTGTTCATCACCACCCCTTTTTCTGAATCGTTTTTTGGCCACTATAGGTGTGGCAGGGTATACTCAGACATGCCCCCGGACTGCTGCAGTGTATTTGGTTTGCTTTTAAAACTTGTTTTCTCCTGCTTGTTTTCTGCATGTCCACTTGCTCTGTATATTGTATTTTTGCTGCTGTAGCCCAGTTCTCTCCCCCCACACGCCTTTTAGTCTTCTGTGTAGCCATTTTTTCCCCTGCTGCTGACCCCTGTGGCCATTCCCCCTTGCTGCCCCACTCCCGCCTCCCAGCTGCTCCTCCCTCCCTCCCTCCCTCCCTGCCTTATATGGTGGCCGCTGCCCGGCAGCAGGAGTGACCCCAGACCTGCTTTGAGGCCAGGTCACCCCCCTCCTGCCGAACAGCACAACCTGTGTTACTCGCTCCTCTACTGCTGCTTATTACGCGTGTGTTTACCTCCCCTGTTCCCCGCACTGCCGCCGTGTACTTGGTTTGATTTTAAAACTTGTTTTCTTCTGCTTGTTTTCCGCGTGTCCACTTCCTCTGTATATTGTATTTTTGCTGCTGTAGCCCAGTTCTCTCCCCCCACCCACCATTTAGTCTTCTGTATAGCCGTTTTTGACCCCTGCGGTCACGACCCCTCACCGCCCCGCCTCCCAGCTGCTCCTCCCTCCCTCCCCACCTTAAATATCGGCCGCTGCCCAGACGCGCAGCGGACGCGCGGCTGGCGGGCCAAAGGTGTGCCAAAGGCAAGCCCGTCTGCGCCTGGACCGCGCCCAGCACCACAATGCCAGGACCTCATGCTTGCCACAATGCCAGACTTTGATACAGTGCCAACACCCTCCACGCTCTCAATGGCGGCTGAGACCACCGCTGTTTCCAGGCCACCTGAAACGCACCCACAGACCTTTCTCCTGCCACACCTGCAACTTCACCTGCAACAGAACCACCAAACCTCCAAGGACCGGACCCAACCACCTCCGCTGCATACTCCTCAACACCCGCTCCACACGCAAACACACCGTCAAGCTCTGGGACCTGCTCGACACCTCCGCCCCAGACGTCGCCTTCCTGACCGACACCTGGTGGAATGACTCCTTGGCAACTGACATCGCCATAGCCATCCCGGATGGCTACAAGATCTCCCACAGAGACTGCACAAACGGAATCGGAGGAGGAATAGCCATCATCCACAAGTCCACCGTCCAGGTCCACACCATCGCAGACGACTCCATCAACTCCACCGAACACCTCCACTTCCGGATCCACACCTACCCCAACACCACCCTCAGAGGAACACTCGTATACAGACCTCCCGGACCCCGAGCCCTCTTCAGCGACTCCATCGCCGACCTCGCCAGCACCCACGCCCTTGCCTCCACGGACTACATCTTCCTCGGGGACCTGAACTTCCACCTCGAGAACAACAACAACGCCATCTCCGCCACCCTGATCAACAACCTCGCCAACCTTGAACTCCAACAACTCATCACCGAACCTACCCAAGTCGCTGGCCACACGCTCGACCCCGTCTTCTCCACTAACACCCACATCGCCTTCAACCACACCACCGAACTCCACTGGACCGACCACCCCTGCATCCACTTCACCTTCAAGAAACCAACCGCGCACCACCGCACCCAACAGCTGACTCGCCGCTGCTGGGGCAAAGTCACCGAAGACCAGCTGACCTCCACCCTCGACCAGAACCCACCCGCCGACCCCACCGACACAGACGCCACTGCCCGAAATTTCAGACAGTGTATCCCCAACTGCGCCAACACCCTCAGCCCACTCAATAAACTCCCAGCAACCACTCCCGCAAGAAAGCTGCCTGGTTCACCGAAGAACTCCAAACCTCCAAACGCACATGCCGGAAGCTGGAGAAGAAATGAATCCACAACCGCACACCAGACAACCACACAGCCCACAAGGAGGCCATCTGCAGACATCACCACCTCATCAGAACAGCCAAGAGATCATCCTTCAAAACCCGACTAGACAACAATGAACACGACAGCAAAGAGCTCTTCAACATAATAAAGGAACTTTTCAACCCCAGTGCCAACACCAACGACATCCCGCCCTTGCAAGATCTGTGCGACTCACTGGCCACTTTCTTCCATCGCAAGATCGCCGACTTCTAAGACAGCCTCAACACCTCATCCACCTGACCGCGACAAACCCCACCCCGAACGCCACCTGCACCAACCAACAGACTTCCTGGTCCCACGTCAACGAGGACGAGACAGGCAAGGTTATGAACTCCATCAATCAGAATCTCCGTCAGACCCCTGCCCATACCACGTTTTCAAGAAAGCAGACGCAACCATCAACATCTCCTTCGACACAGCGACATTCCCAGGAAAGATGGAAACACGCTGAAATCAACGCCCTCCTCAAAAAGCCCAAGGCAGATCCCAAAGACCTCAAGAACTTCCGGCCCATCTCCCTACTCCCCTTCCCGGCAAAGGTCATCGAGCAAATCGCCAACATACAGCTGACTCGCCACCTTGAGGACAAAAACATCCTTGACCCTTCCCAGTCCGGATTCAGATGAAACCACAGCACCGAAACAGCCCTCATCGCCGCCACAGATGATATCAGGCGCCAACTAGACAACAGCAAAACTTCAGCCCTCATCCTCCTGGACCTGTCAGCCACCTTTGACATGGTCTGCCACCGCACACTAAGAAGCCGGAATCCAGAAGAAGGCCCTGGACTGGACCACGTCCTTCCTCTCCGGCAGAACCCAATGAGTCCACCTCCCACCCTACAGCTCCGAAGCCACTGACATCATCTTGCGGCGTACCCCAGGTCTCATCCCTCAGCCTGACCCCGTTCAACATCTACATGGCTCCCCTCGCACAAGTAGCCCGCCAACACGACCTGAACATCATCTCCTACAATGACGACACCCAGCTAATTTTTGCCCTCACCAAGGACCCACACATCGCCAAAACCAACCTCCACGAGGGAATGAAGGCCGTCGCCGAGTGGATGAGGAAATGCCGCCTGAAGCTGAACTCGGACAAAATGGAAGTCCTCATCTTCGGCCCCAACCCCTCTGCGTGGCACGACTCCTGGTGGCCAACCACACTGGGAACAGCTCAGACACTCACGGACCACGAACGCAACATAGGATTCATCCTCGACTCCTCCCTCTCGATGTCAAAGCAGGTCAACGCCATCTCCTCCTCCTGCTACAACACCCTCCACATGCTACACAGGATCTACAAGTGGATCCCGACCGAAACCAGAAGAACGGTGACCTAAGCCCTTGTCAGCAGTAGGCCGGACTACGGCATCGCACTCTACGTAGGAATCCCGGCCAAACACATGCGACGACTACAACGCATCCAAAATGCCTCCGCCCGACTGATCCTCAACGTCCCTCGCCACAGCCACATCACCTCCCACCTAAGAGACCTGCACTGGCTCCCCTTCAACAAGAGGATCACCTTCAAACTCCTCACCCACGCACACAAATCACTCCATAACATCGGACCAGCTTACCTGAACAACAGACTCAACTTCTACACCCCTGCCCGCCAGCTCCGCTCCACCAGCCTCGCCCTTGCCGCCTTCCCACGCATCCAACGAACAACCTCCGGTGGCAGATCTTTCTCCTTCCTCGCCGCCAGGACCTGGAACACCCTCCCCACCCATCTGAGGAAGACCCAAGACCTGCTCACCTTCAGACGGCTCCTCAAGACCTGGCTCTTCAAGAAGTAGCAGCACCCCCCCCCCCCCCCCCCCCCACAGCGCCTTGAGAACCTCACGGGTAAGTAGTGCACTTTACAAGTTTATTAATTGATTGATTGATTGATTACTTCCTTTCTTAGTTCCTACCTTTTTTTTCCACCCCCCCCCCTACCCAGAACCATGGCAAAGGGCCAAGTGAAGACGAAGAGGAGGGCTCAAAATGATAGCCTCGGAATGAGGCACCCACAAGCGATGCAGGCACGGGCCTTATTTAGTGAGGCGGAAGTGGCCGCACTGTTTTTTTTTTATCCAGCGCCACCTCCCCTTAACCCTGGCAGTCAGCGGCAGGCCGGGGACAGGTAAGAGCTCCTGGAGCATCACCAGCGGTGAGCAAGTGTTTCGCTGCTCTGGGGTCCAGCGCACCCATAACCAATCGATGCATCGATGCACCGGTGGACAGATATCCTGGACCTGGAGCGTGACCTGCAGGACCTGCTAGGTGTTGAGGTCCCAGGGCTAGGTGAATAGCTATTTATATTACTATTTTGTGTTCTTCTGTTCTGTGTTATTGCAAATGTTATTTTTTGTTGTATATAGCTAACATGCTGTTGCTGCTTACATGCAGGTACCCTATGTTTAAAAACTTATATTATGTGATTGTTACTTCCAGACAGGTGCTCGACGCTACTAACTAATTGTACTTGTTTGCAATTTTGCGCTCACTTGGGCTGGTTATGTAGGAGAGGTTAGAGAATTCAAATAGGAAAGACTCCAGTTCTTTCCTTTGTCCTGTGAGGCTGTCCTGTCTCCTGTCTCTAAGATAGTGGTAGTAGTTAGTTAGTTAGTATTATTTGGTAATTTAGCGGCCTGCGTCATGACGTGTCCTCTCACAGGACTTCAGTCCTAGCAGAACCTTTTGTAGTTCTTAAAGTGAGTGAATAGCAACCAACCAATTTGGTGTATGCAATATGCATGCATCCATTTATGCATTAAGAAGAATAAATGCGGACTTAGTAATTGGCCCGTAAAGGGGGTTGTTGGAGTTGAGGCTAAGAAATGATTGGGAATAAGATCGGAACATAGAAGCAAATGTAATTTATTTGCAATTCATCCCATAGCCAGGAATAGGTGTGCTAGGTATGTTTAGGATTCAGGAATCGGAATTGAACATTTGATTAATAACGATTGGATGGTACTCGACTGTGATACATACTAGTCGACTACTACTATTTGAATAAGTCAATCTGATTGATTTAGTGTAGGTCAATATTATTACAATTGATGTTTCCAGTCTAAAAATATTTTTAGAGCAATTATATTTATATATTTAACACAAATGATTTCTTTGTCTCTTTATATGATCTGCATCAAGAGGCAAGAAGAGTGCAGTTGGCAGTGTGGCGGGTGCGGGAGCTGGAGGGGTTTTTCCAGGAGCCACAGGAAGTGGCCTTAGGTGCGGATGGCTCTACTGCTGGCCCAAGTAAGTCCTCCTGGTGTTGTAATATAATCAAACCAAATCAAATTGATACTTGTATAGCGCACTACTCACCCGCAAGGGTCTCAAGGCGCTTGTACGAATACCGCTGTGGAACCCATCCTGGCTTTCCCTGTGAGGCGTCCACTCCTGGGCACCCCCAAGGTGGAGGCCAGGCATCCTTAGCGTTGTGGGGGCCGTTGTGGGGATTAAGCAGGCTATTGCCCAGAGTTGCAGAGTGGGACTCCATGATTGGAATAGGCACCGAGGCGAGAATTATCAGGTCTGTGGAATTTTGAGCCCAAGACCTGCCGAGGCGGGAAATTGAACCCTGGTCCCGGGCTAGACCTCTGCATCAGGGTCTGCCTCTCTAATATATTAATATTTCCCTAACTTTTACCGCTCTATTATTTCCATTTCATAATTTTAACTTTTCCACAATCCGCTTCATCTATCTGTTTCTAAATTCTTCTTTTTGCTCCATTACCTACTACTAAGTACTAGTACTAATTACTAACATTGTTTCTTTTAGTGTCTAGTTTTTGTTTTTACATCAAATCAAACTTAATCTGACTAACCTCCGCTCTGACTCTGTATTAAGCATACTGTCTGTAGTTGCTTTCTTATGGGTTTCACTGAGCTTTCTCTCTCCCCTTATGTTGATTGCCTAGTAGGGGTACTGTAAGACTCAGAGAACCCATTGGTCCTAGGCTACTACTATTACTAGTAAGGACTCCTTACTACTACTAGAAGCACTAATGTGTTGTGCCTTTTGATAGCTCAACTAAGGTATATCTGGAGGTTTGTGAATTGTGAGATGAGAAGGCTTTAGTCTATTTTACTGTCTCATCATGCTCAATCAGTAATGGTGGTCACTCACGTTGGACAGGACATCCCAAAGTGGTGTATTTTACTTTTCTAATCCAGGCCTAGTACTCTTTTTAGTAGCAGCAATTGATGGTGAACACTGAACAACTGTTACTGTGCACCATGTCTAGTGTTGTGTTGAACCACTCACCTGAAATCCAGGTACTTGGCAGGGGCGCTGATGAGAAAAATCCCTAACCCGTCCAGACCATGTCCCAGACTCACTGGCTATAACAGTGGTTCTGGTAGATAGTCTGAAATGGAAAGGGTTTTGGAACAACGAACAACACAAAAGATAAAGAAGACACTGCAACTTCACTTCTGGACCAGCCGGGTTCTTTTTGCTTTATGTCAATTGGTTACTGTCTTTCTGTTGCAGGAAAAGAAATGAGCTTACTATGGAAACTGTATTTTACTATACAATATAAATACTACTCAAAATAGTATAGTAACAATCACCTTTAACTATAAACTTTAAGTTCAATCTTTTTCTTTCTCTTTTGCGTTAGTGTTGCATACAAGAATTTTACTGCTAGAACACACTGGAAGAAAGAAAGACACAGATTAATTCATACAAATATGTTCCTTATATATATATATATTACGCTATTTTAAATATCCTGACTGATTTCCATTGGGATTTATTCAAACAACGTGTGCATCAGGCAGCTGAGCGGAGTATCATCTTTCTGACAGCAAAATTAGTATTTTCTCACAAACAACTCTTACCTGCACGTGATGATGCACCCTGGGAGATGCAGGCTATCATCAGTCACATGATCAGAGACGTTACAAAAACGCAAGCACAGAGGCACTTGGTGAAACTTTCTGCCCGTGATCAAGGCTGTAGTGCCGAAACTAGTTGGACTGCAGAAAGCGCTGTGCACGCAATCTTGAATTAAAAGCTCTGTCTCCTGAAATGGGCCTCTTGTGTGTTTTTCATGGAGTGTGAAATTGGCGGGCATCTCCGTTTTGAAGAGGCCACCCAGCAGGGTTGGTGGCTCCCTATTCGGAGGTTTGTGTGTGATATTTGTCAAGGGAGCATGACCCACACGCTGCTGTTAAACCTACTTTGGAGATGCCAAATGGTGAAAATAACGGCAGCCCTGGAAGGGATTTGGCTGGGGATGATTTCCCTTTCCAATCGTTCTGGAGACAGGAGCCTGCAAATCAAGATGTCTCAACATCCAGCTTTACGCTATTTTAAATATCCTGACTGATTTCCATTGGGATTTATTCAAACAACATGTTCATCAGGCAGCTGAGCAGAGTATCATCTTTCTGACAGCAAAATGAGTATTTTCTCAAAAACAACACTTACCTGCACGTAATGATGCACCCTGGGAGATACAGGCTATCATCAGTCACATGATCAGAGAAGTTGCAAAAACGCAAGCACAGAGGCACTTGGTGAAACTTTCTGCCCGTGATCAAGGCTGTAGTGCCGAAACTAGTTGGACTGCAGAAAGCGCTGTGCACGCAATCCTGAAATGGGCCTCTTGTGTGTTTTTCATGGAGTGTGAAATTGGCGGGCGTCTCCGTGCCTGTTTTGAAGAGGTCGCCCTGCAGGGTTGGTGGCTCCCTATTCGGAGGTTTGTGTGTGATATTTGACAAGGGAGCATGACCCACATTGCTACTATATAGTTAGTTGTACTAACTATATTCCGCGCACCCACAATTCACTGCTGATGATGTCACATATTACATCATTCATGACATGGTCAGTGACATCACTGATGACATCACTGATGACATCACTGATGCGATAATATGATGCACCTCCTTACACTCTAATATAACCTTTGATACACCCAGTGTTAAATCCAGACTACCATTCTTGTGTACCCCGCGATTTACCGAAAAAAATAATATTTTATTTTGGGCCTGGGGGGGCCTTGTGGGACCTTCTGAGCAGGCCTAGGGGGTCAGGGTGCTTCTACCCTGCCCCCTTTTTGAGTTCTACATGTTTGTTTTTCTGCTTTCCTGTGCCTCAGTCTACCGAGGCACAAGATGGCTGCCAACAGTTTCTGTTTTGGAGTGATGACAGACAGTGGCAGCCAATCAACATGCAGCTCATACTCGGTAAGGTATAGAGTACAGTAAGCTTACAGTGCACTCACTGTGTCCCGCCCATAGATATATAATTTGGGAAAATTCAATTTTCTCAACAACTACTGGAGCGATTTTCACCAAATATAAAAAGGCACTACTGCATACTAGTCGCTACCATTTTGCCAAGTTTGGTGTAATTCCATTCAGCCGTTCGGGTTGTAGCCGTGTCTAAACTTTCCTATTGTAATTAACATGGAAAAAACACATTTTGGGAACCCCTTTTTTATTCGGCCCCCGCTTGCCGAATCCCCCCGAAACTTTCAAGGAAGGAGCGGAGAGGAGGGAGGCACTTTTAAGGAAAATTACACACAGATTCCTCAATCTGCGCCAAAGTTATTCCCAATAGAATGTTGGGGATTTCCTGTGGTAACTAGGTCCTAGCTATATATACCTACTGGCTATCGCCAGTAGGTAATATATATATATATATATATATATATATATTACCTACTGGCGGTCGCAAGTAGGTAGTTATAGTTAGAATTATTTTCAATGCAATAACTTTGGCGCCGGTTGAGGAATCTGCCTGAAAATTTCCTGAAATTTGCCTCGCGGCGCTCCGGTCCTTCCCTGAAAGTTTGGGGGAGATTCGTCAGGCGGGGCCCGAGATAAAAGGGGGGTCCCAAAACATGTTTTCCCCATGTTAATTTCTATAGGGCGGTCAACCTCACTTTTAGCCCGAACGGCTGAATGGATTTCCACCAAACTTGGCAAAATAGTAGGGACTGGTAGCCCGATGTGCCTTTGCTATGTCTCAAGATATGTGCTCTAGTGGATTTTGAGTAATTTAGGTTAAAAAAAAATATATATATCTATAAGCGCTCCCCGGTACGCGCACCTGGGCGCTACGCAAGTTTGCGCGCGGAAAGCTGATTGGCTCTCGGGTGTCTGTCAACATTCCAAACAGTCTGGAGCGGCCGCCATCTTGTGTCTCGGTAGGATCGAGACACAAGTAGGTTTTTTTTATTCGCGGGGGGGAGGGAGGGGGGGAGCGCCCGGTACGCGCACCACGGAGCGTACCAGGAAGCGTTCCATGGGGAAAAAAGAAGGATAGACTTTTTAAAAAATTTAGCCTTTTTTTATAAATTGGAGGTAGTTCTAAAAAGAACTGTTTTTTTTCTTCTTTTTGTTGTTTTATATTTTTTTATTGTTTTTTGAACATTTTGTACTTTTTTTGGATTTTATGAAGTATTTTATATTTTTTTGTTATTTTTATGGGGAGAAACAAAAAACAGGGAATTGAAAATGGCTCAACTGGAGCATAAAAAAATCAGGAAAAAATTAGGGCTTTTTGGGGTGATTGTGGTTGTCACCAGCAAGGAGGATGAGCTTTATGCTCTGCTCACCATAGGAGATGGTCTTACCACCAAAAATACATGTGATCCTGTATTCACCAAACCGTGGTTGTATGCAAGGGATTGCCTCCCTTGTCTCTGGTCCCGATGGAGTGGGTTGTTTTCGTTTGGAGGTGCTGGGTGTAGATTGGGGAGGGTTGCTGGCCAGTTCTCTCACCTCTGTGGCAGCATAGTTGTTTGGATGTTTGCGCTGCATGTGCCTAATCGTGGTATTATTACCAAAAGAATATTTTTTATTAGGGTTCCCCCTTGACAGTTCAATGCCAGCGATTTGGCAAGTCACCTTGGGCGCATTGACTTTCTTCTTGCCCTCTGGGATAGAAAAAAACTCCCATACAATGTGCTGCCTTGGCCTGTATGGGGTATTGTCTTCTGGCAGCCACCTCCTCCCCTCCTCCTTCTCCTCCTCCTCCTCTTCTTCTTGACCACCAATGTGATGTTGTGGTGGTCCTCTTGGTGGTGGTGGTGCAGATGCTCCAGCTGCTGCTGCTACTGTAGCCATTTTAAAGTACAATTTTTTTTTTCAAAGATCTTCAAACAGGTCTTCCTCAGTCAAAGGACAAAGTCAGAATAAGGGAAAAAGGTGGGGTCTTTCATCATTTGGAAAAAAAAACTGTCCTGAACCAATGAAAAGTGTTATTTTCAGGTCACATGACCCGGGCTTTCATCATTTGGAAACCAAAACTGTTCTGCACCAATAAAAAGTGTTATTTTCAGGTCACATGACCCGACGCGCTTACGCGATGTGCCCCCGGGTGCGCGCCACGGGGCGGCCCATGGGGGGCGTCGCGTAAGCGCGTCTGATGCTTACATTGCGCGATCGTATTCGCTCGAGTACTTCCGGGTACGCTTACGCCGTGCGTATCACGCGGACTCGGCTATGCGATACGTCACGATGTTTTCGTTCGCGGCAATAGCGCTAACGGGACGCTCACCGGTGCGCGACCCGGGGCACTCCAAAAAAACTGCGCTTTCCAGTGCGCACACCGGGGCACGCACCGGGAGAGCACCAGGGCAAAAAAAAAAAAAATAAATAAAATTAAAAAAGTATTATATAAATATACAATATAGGATTCATTATAAAAAATATTACATTACATAGGTTTGAGGCCTTATATATAGTTAGGAATTAGCATTTAAAAACCTAGGAAATTCACTGAAAAAACTATAGGTTTCACACCAGTTATGGTTAGGAATTAGCATTTAAAAAACCTATTAAATTCACTGGAAAAACCATAGGTTTCGCACCAGTTATAGTTAGCTGGAAATTTTACTGACATAAAACCATAGAAATTCCAACGTTATAGTTAGTTGGACTCACTATAACAAGCGCGCCTGCAATGCATTGCTGATGACGTCACATATTACATCACTCATGACATCGTCAGTGACATCACTCGTGACATCACTGATGACACCAGCCAGTGAATGTGTGTCTTTCTTTAAAATTAATATGTTTAATATTTGTATTTGTAAAGGTTGATGGAAGAAACCTCTTGCAGGAGAACTAACAGTTTCAAAACCATTGTTACAAATGTAAGTCCCAGGTGGTGCAGATGTTGCCACCATTTGTGAACTGGTACGTGATTATGCTGAAGCTTTCCCAGCACTTCATGAAATGTATGTATCTAGGCTGGTTATAGGGGTTTCAGCCGCAGCCTGTGAGAGCTCCTTTTCAAACCTATCCCGCGTCCTCACACCTTTCCGACACACAATGAATTGTGATTGGAAACAGGATTTGTCTATTTTAGCACATGAGAAAGAGCTCACGGCAAACCTATGTATGGATGAGTTTGTAAGGGAGTTTTCAAAGAACAATAGAAGATTACCTCTGACTGGAACTGGCAGTTTTGAAATGATCGGTGTGAATACTGCTGGCAGTTTTCAAAAATACTCCTTTCTCTTTTTTCAAATGTGTTACTGTTTTTCAAGAATTTTTATCTATGAAAGTTATTTGCAAAAAAATGATAAGAAAATAAAATGTATAAAGTAACATTTGTGCAGAGAAATAAGTGTTGGGCAAATTGCAACGAGTAAATTGCCAGCCTTTCTAGTGCAATGGTGTCAAGGCGTTTATGTAGTAATAGGGACTTCCTTAATCTTGAATGCTTCATAATATGCTTAGCATTCAAGTACTTGTGTTGAAGCCAGGGAGCTCGAATTTGAGGGTTTGCAGTTAGGTCCAGACATTGCTCTTACTGCCTGGCCAGCTGGAATTCGAGGGTTTCAGTTAGGTCCAGACATTGGTCTTACTTTCAAATAACTCTCCACATGCGCTGGGTACACACAGAAGCAATCCGTTGTCTCATGCTGCCTGTTTGCAAGTACATATGTTGTAATCTAGGGCTTGTAGGCTACCTCCAGAAGTGACAAATTGGGCCCGCAGTGGCCCACCCATATGCGCCCTTGGCCCACCCAAATAAAAATTCCTGGAGCCGAGCCTGCTGTCTCTCAGACGAAAAACAATCTGCTTTCCTACTTCAAAGAGAACTGTCGCCCAACCATAGCAAACAGCAGACTCCCACGAATAGGCACCGTATAACACTATAGGAGCCCACCCTCGGAGACGGTGCTCCCCAGGGCCATCAAAGGCTCAACAAAGACCATCAAAGATTTTGAACTTGGACATCATTGTAAATCCCCCTAAGCAGTCCTACGGGATCAGGAAGTCCTATAGCAAATAGCAAACTTTTCCGATCAAACTACACCCTCAATCTACACACATATACAAATAAATAAAGAATCATATTTATTCCCACATTAAATTCTAAACGAAACACATTTATATTGCTTGAACTTTTGCACCCTCTCCAATTGACAAAACTTTCAATCCTTCCTGCATTCCACAATCTGCCAGTTACCATAGAAACACTTCAGGGAACACCTAACTCAGCACACAGGTGAAAAATTCATCATACATTGTTGCAAATTCAAAACAGCAAGTATGCTTCACTTGAGAATATACCAGCTTATTTTATGTAACGTTCTTTGCTAACACTTATTCTTAACCAATAAAAATCAGCCTTTTAAAACACAGAAACATTCATCGTAGCTTAGTTCAGAATGTTCTCGAACAACTAATTAATCCTTTTCTTTTTTCAAAGCTGCATGTTGTCCACCATTTTAGAAAAAATCTCACTTTTCAAACTGCCACTTCATTTACAGATGCAAACACAACAGGTGATGGACCGAATGTGGATCAATGTCACACACTCACCCCAGTCCAAAGATCTGGGCCCAAATCCATCGTTTTTTTGCACTCCACACCACCCTGGGTTAGACAATGGCGATATGCAAATCAGCTCTGACCCTGTGCCCCATGGGAACAGTCCAGTCCAAACTACCAAAGCCATGTCCTTCCCAGAACGGAATCAAGCATCCGAGGACCGGACCGGTTTCGAGGTAACACCTCTCATCAGCCCTGCTAGCTTGACTCCAGTGGTGTGGAGTGTCTGGGACCCACGTCTGGGCATCCCCAGCGCACTTAGGGCGGAATATGCAAACACAACAGGTGATGGACCGAATGTGGATCAATGTCACACACTCACCCCAGTCCAAAGATCTGGGCCCAAATCCATCGTTTTTTTGCACTCCACACCACCCTGGGTTAGACAATGGCAATATGCAAATCAGCTCTGACCCTGTGCCCCATGGGAACAGTCCAGTCCGAACTACAAAAGCCATGTCCTTCCCAGGACGGAATCAAGCATCCGAGGACCGGACCGGTTTCAAGGTAACACCTCTCATCAGCCCGGCTAGCTTGACTCCAGTGGTGTGGAGTGCCTGGGACCCACGTCTGGGCATCCCCAGCGCACTTAGGGCGGAATATTCAAACACAACAGGTGATGGACCGAATGTGGATCAATGTCACACACTCACCCCAGTCCAAAGATCTGGGCCCAAATCCATCGTTTTTTTGCACTCCACACCACCCTGGGTTAGACAATGGCGATATGCAAATCAGCTCTG
Source organism: Lissotriton vulgaris (assembly GCF_964263255.1). Classification (NCBI taxonomy): domain Eukaryota; kingdom Metazoa; phylum Chordata; class Amphibia; order Caudata; family Salamandridae; genus Lissotriton; species Lissotriton vulgaris. The sequence goes on from NC_141689.1 coordinate 383,555,970, forward strand.
ACCCTGTGCCCCATGGGAACAGTCCAGTCCGAACTACAAAAGCCATGTCCTTCCCAGAACGGAATCAAGCATCCGAGGACCGGATCGGTTTCGAGGTAACACCTCTCATCAGCCCAGCTAGCTTTTTTTTTTTTTTTTTTTTTTTTGGGGTTCAAATCTGCTTTATTGAGATAAAAGTAGTAGGATACACAGCTTGGAACGCCTACAACCCGGAGGCCGGCAGCAATGGATGAGCAACAATACACAGCCTGGAAGCCGGCATCCCGGGGGCCCGGCGGCAAAGTATAGAGCGACACTGCATCGCATCAGTATCCGGTGGAGCAGGCCAAGCGAGGATGAGCAGCAGTCGAACAGATTTTTTGAGCGAGAGAATAGTCTCACTATTGTTTTGTTGTCTGTGAAACAAGAACCACTAAACATCCCAACGAGTTAACAAACTAAGAGGTGTCGCATGACTGTTTTGCGTTAGAGTATGGTGATGGTGCATCGCGGCTATCTTGGTGGGTGGCGCTGCGCGGGGAGATTGACTGTCCTAGTCTCGACTGCTAGTGTGAGTGGAAGTTCGCGAGGCGTAATCTCAGGATCAGTAGGGTATGGAGGACATAGTTTACCAGAGGTGGGACCGTCCGTCTAAGTGGCAGGGAGGACGCTTGGGCACAGAAAGGGGTAAGAAGGCAGTGCTATTTATCCAGGGTTACAGTCAATGTCTAGAAATGTGTCACTGTACCTGGGGAGTGTCGGGTTCATCGCTTGACTGCGCATCGTCCGGTGAGCGTTTAAGCAGATAGTGTACCAGTGGGCCCCAGATGTTCCCAGGCCGGCAAGAGAGAGGCAATAGCTCAGCAAAGGTGGTGTGCTGTTCTTGGCAGTATGTCAAGTCAGTTAACCAGTCCTTGAACTTGGGAGCCCTGCCCCTGCTCCAGCGGCAAGCAACACGTCTCTTGGCCAAGAGCAATGCTATGTCAATGAATTTTCTGCATTCCCTAGGTAATTGCTTGGTATATCCAAGGATGGCTACCAGAGGGTCCGCAGGAACCTCCTCATCTACCATTTCCGCGACGGCTTCGATGACCTGCCGCCAGTAGTCAGCAACCTGGGGGCAGGACCATGCCAGGTGGAGAAAATCAGCATGTTCAGCACGGCATCGTTCGCAGCGATCATTATCGGCCAGTCCAAACCTGAATTTCCGGACAGGCGTATAATACATCCTCTGAAGGAATTTATAGTGTATTATTTTCAATCTGCAGCTGGCCGAGATGCGGGAAGTTAATACGCAGCAGTATTTCCATTGGTCATCCGAGACATCAGTTCCTAGTTCCGCCGACCAGTGCAATCGGGCAGCAGAGGCCTGTAAAGGAGCAGCTCCGCGAAACTGGCGGTAGAGCCCAGAGACCAAATGTGTCCCATCCTGTGACTCTAAAAGATAGTGTAGTGGTGGCAGGGTCGCAGGCTCATCAGGATAGTCGGGTAGGATGTCACGCATCCCAGCACGTATTCGGATATAGTAAAATAGGTCAAGGGGCGAATAGGTATGCGTTCCAAAAAATTGATCGGCTGATTTGAAAAGTCCGTCGTGGAACAGGTCTCCCCAGCAGACGATAAGAAGCTTGCCACAGAGCTGTCGAAATCCCACTTCCGATAGCAAGGCCAGACGTGGATGATAAGTAAGGGGAAGTTTGGGGGAGTAGGGCAGCGTGCAGAGCAGCCGCCGAGCAATGCGGCGCCATGCATCCAGTGTGCAAGAAACCGAGGTATTCGAAGTGGTGATGGAAGTCTCGGGACAGTGCAGCAGGCCATTCAGCGGGAGGGGGTGTACTATCCAGTCCTCCACCGCTAGATGTGGCATGAAGGGAGTAGGGGCCATCCAATGATAGGCGTAATGAGCCTGTGCGCATAAATAGTACGTTTCGAAGTCGGGGACATCAAAGCCCCCTTGGTCATAGGGTAGGGTCAACGTCGACCATTTCAAACGGGGAGACTTACCGCCCCAAAAAAGTCTGCGCAGCTCCGTGCGAAGTGTCTTGAAGAAAAAGGCACCAGGGTAGTAGGGAATATTGAGGAAAAGGTACAGGAATCGGGGCAATAATATCATTTTTATAAGGGAAGCTCTACCAGCCATGGAGAGAGGCAACATGATCCACCTATCAACGGAGGCAGTAAGTTTGGTCACGGCTACGCCATAATTGGAGCGGAGTGTCTCGTCCTTGGTGCGCGCGATACGAATAGACCTAAGGGAAGGGGAGGTGGCATTGCCATAATCTATAGAGTGAATATGACTTGCTCCCTCGAACCAGCTAATATAACAGATAGCGAAACTGGAGCTTTCTCCATCGGTATCGACAAAAATACGGTCATTAAAGGCCTACTAATCTATAGACCCCCAGGAGGCAGCAGAAACTTCGCGGAAAGTCTCATCCAGAACGCTACCCCATCGGCTATGAGATACAGGAAGTTCCTTGTATTAGGGGATCTCAATCTCCACTTCGAAGACCTCAACAACTCAGCTGCTCAAGAATTGCGCCAAGAGCTGCTAACCTTACAATTAGAAACAGCCTCCCTCCTCCCGACCCATCGTCAGGGGCACCTACTTGACCCCATTTTTAATAATTTGGAGGATCTGAAGCAGGACCCTCCCATTCCTTTGCTGTGGACCGATCACTTCCTAGTCCCCTTTCACTTCCTAGTCAGGACTCACCATAAAAAAAACCACCATAGCGCCAATAAACAACAAAGGAAATGGGCCAGTTTCTCCATGGACTCTTTTGAACATCACTTCCTACTAAACGGTTCCCCCACAGACTTAGGAGTGGATGTTGACAGGGCTTGCATGGCCCTGGACGGACACATCACTAAAGCCCTGAACATCACTGCCCCTTGGGCCAATAAGGGCCCGGAGCGACAAACTAAAACTGCACCTTGGTTCAGCACAGCTCTTAGAGAAACCAAGGCAGCCTGTAAGAGGCTCGAACGCGCCTGGAGAAAGAACTACTCACCAGAGGCAAGAGATGTGTACAAAGCTAGCATAAAAGAATACCACGTCCAAATTAGGAAAACCAAAGCGACCTTCTACGCTGATCGAATAGATAGTGCTAACTGCTCATCCAAGGAACTCTTTAGGATCTATAAAGAGACCACCACACCTCCCCCCTCTTTAGAGCAGGCCGACACCTCAGCACAATCGTGCAACGCCATCGCGGAATTTTTTCACAAAAAAGTATGCGACATTTACACCAGTTTCCCTGATGATGCCAGAACTGGCTCTAACCTTCTTCCTCCTCAGGAAGAAGCAACTTGGGAGGCAAAGATCGAAGACTGCCTCACAGTATACCAGGTTCCGACGGAGGACCTTCTGATAGCCACTGCTAAAGGAATCAAATCAGGCTCCCCTCACGATCCTGCCCCTGCTAAATTCCTGGCCAGTGCCATGAGTCTTCTGGCACCTTATGTTGGCCATATATTGTCTACTTCTTTTAACACTGGCAAGGTCCCTCACGGGTGGAAACAGGCAGTCGTACTGCCTCTCAAGAAAAAACCTCACATCAGTGCGTCCCAGCTTAGCAACCTACGCCCCATTTCACTTTTACCCTTCTTCTCTAAACTGGCGGAAAAGCTGGTCAACCAACAACTCTCAGCACACATAGAGTCCAGAGGCCTCCTGCATACCAACCAATCGGGCTTCCGGGCCCGCCATTCCACAGAATCAGCCCTCCTTTTTTCGACTGAGGCACTGAGGAAGCACGTGGACGCCGGGCATGTGGCGGCACTAGTGCTCCTGGACCTCAGCGCAGCCTTCGACACTGTAGCGCATCATACGTTGCTACAGTGTCTGAAGAAAGGAGGGGTGACAGGCATGGCCTGGTCATGGCTGGAATCTTTTCTTACCAACCGTAGCTTCTCGGTAGAGCAAGGAGGAGCACGCTCCGACACCTTTAACCTCGGTCAAGGAGTACCGCAGGGATCAAGCCTCAGTCCAACCCTTTTTAATTTATATGTCACCCCCGTGGCCACTACTGCGGAACGCTATGGGGTGGAAGTAGTGACATACGCAGACGACACACAGTTGGTGGTCGCTCTGACCCAACCTGCTGAACAAGCCGCTGCGAACTTCTTAGCATGCCTCCAGGAGCTGGCTGGATGGATGGCGAAGAACTGCCTCCGTCATAACGGTGACAAGACTGAGGTGCTGATTGTTGGAAAACCCCCCTCAGTCTGGTCATCTGCCTGGTGGCCGCAGACCTTGGGGCCCCTCCCTACCCCCAGTGATCAGGTCAAGAATCTTGGAGTATGGGTGGACTCAAAGTTGGACTACGACTACCACACCAGACGGGTAGCTGGTACGTGCTTTTCGATTCTACGGAAACTCCGCAAAACCATCGACCTGCTCCCAGAATCCTCAAGGAAGACCCTGGTCCACGCCCTTGTCACGTCAAGACTGGACTACAGCAATTCCCTGTACCTAGGCGCCAACGCCACCAGTCGGCGGCGACTGCAGACAATTCAGAATGCTGCCGCTCGCCTGGTCCTCCGGCTGCCCAGAAGAGCCGCCTCAAAAAAATCCCTACAAACATTACATTGGCTTCCGATCAATGAAAGAATCGACTTCAAGGTCCTATGTATTGGTCATAGGATCGTACATGGCAAGGGCCCGGCCTTCCTTCGGAACCTTCTCTGCCCCTATACGCCCACCCGACAACTCCGCTCATTAGGAGCAGGCCTTCTCGCTGTCCCCAGACACAAGAAAGCCAGAATGGGAGGTAGATCCTTTCGTACTTTGGCGGCACACAAATGGAACTCTCTCCCCCTGAGCTTAAGAGTGGAAACATCGGAGCTCATCTTCCGCAGGAAACTTAAAACATTCCTCTTTCCTAAAGATTAGCCCATCTTGTTCTGACTGACGGAGTAACTGGCTCTTCTGACAGCGCGGGGACACACTGACAGTGTAACCAGGCGCTTTACAAATTCAGAAATAAATAAATAAATAAATCCCAAGATATCTGAGATCATCACGGCACCACACCAATGGGTAATCTAGGGGGAAGTCGTGCACAGCATCAGTGAGAGGAAAGAATTGCGATTTAGACCAGTTGATGTGAACGCCCGACTGACCTCCGAAAAGGACAAACTCACGAAGCAGGGGATTAAGGTGTTGATCCGGGTATTTGACGTACAGCGTTATGTCATCCGCATAGAGGGATACATCAATTTGCCGCTGCAGACACTGTACCGCTCCTGCTCGGTGTAATTGGCGCAGACGGCAAGCCAAGGGTTCCACTGCAATAGCGAACAATAGAGGCGAGAGCGGACACCCCTGACGGGTGCCTCTTGTAAGGTTAATGGGTGGCGACAATTTTCCATTTATCAGCACTTTTGCCGTGGGGTCTGTGTATAGGAGGCGCACCCAGGCCAAGAACATTTTAGGGAAACCCATGCTGGCCAAGACCGAGAAGAGGTAGGGCCATTCGACCGAGTCGAACGCCTTGGAGGCGTCCAGGAACACAGCTGCCACAGGGATATCAGGGTGGACTGTGCGGAGCAGGGAGAAAAGGGTGCGGAGATTATGAGACGTAGACCTGCCCGCCACAAATCCAGACTGATCAGGTAGGACAAGTCTGGTCATGAGTAGTGAAAGTCGCGTGGCCAGGACCTTAGCAAGGATCTTGACGTCACAATTCAGAAGGGAGAGTGGGCGGTAAGAGTCGCAGGAGGCGGGATCCTTGTCCGGTTTCAGAAGCGAGGTGATAACCACCTCCCGCATAGAGCAGGGCAGTATCCCATCAGCCAACGATTCGGCAAACACCTCACTCAGCACGGGAGCCATGATTTCAATATAGGCCTTGTAGAATTCGGCCGGGATGCCATCGAGCCCCGGGGCTTTACCGTTCTTGAGGGACATGATGGCTTCACGAATCTCATCGAGCTCGAAGGGCGCCGCAAGGAATTCCCTATCTCCATCACTAAGCCAGCAGAGGGCCACGTCGCTCAAGTATTCAGCATATGGAGCGTCCTCCTCCGCCGTGGACGTATATAGTGTCGAGTAGTGTGTCGTGAAGGTAGTCAGGATCGCATCTGTTTCCCTAATGGCGGCGCCAGTTGCATCCGTAAGCTCTAAGACAGTGTTGTGTGCGCGTGGCGTGCGTGTGAGTGAAGCCAGCACTCTCCCAGGTCTCTCCCCCTCGCAATATCTCCGGGCCACCCAGTGTTTACCCCGGTATTTCGCCTCCCTGGCAGCCTCCTCCTCATATTTGGACAGCGTGTCCCTAAAGGTCACCTGCAGGCGTGGATCATCATCTACCGCCATTTGGAGCTCCAGTGCGCGCAGCTCTGTCTCTAGTGTGGTGATAGTGCGCAGGATAGCACGTAGGACCCCGTGACATTTGGAAATGCAGAACCCCCTAATGGTGACCTTGAAAGCCTCCCATATGTGCTCTACCGACTCCACTGAGCCCTTGTTTCTAGGGAAGAAATCTCTAATTTCCTCACCCAGCTCTGTGCGAAAGAGCTCGTCAAGGAGCACGTCGGGGCTTAGCCTCCACTGTGGTTTCGGACTGTCCCAACCAGGGGTCCTGAACTGCAACTTCACAGGGCTGTGATCTGAAAAAGTTCTGGGCAAGTGGTCAACCCCTATCAGCTCCTTAGTAATGTCTCGGGTAACCAAGAAATAGTCCAGGCGGGCCCATGTCCCGGTGTGAGGTGTGAAGTGTGTGCCCTCCCGCCCGTGGGGATACAGGTGTCTCCAGGCATCAAACAGACCACCCTCCTCCACCACTCCCTCCAAAATCTCTCTGGCTCGGGGCTTGTAGGAGCTAACACCATCCGCCCTGTCAAGGGGGGGCGCCAGCGCCAGATTAAAATCACCACCCCAGATGACATGTCGTGCCCCTATCGAAACAATCCTACCCCACAGTGTGGAAAAAAAGGCAGGCGAGTCAACATTCGGTGCATACATAGAGACAAATAAATAGATGTCATGTCCTACCCTGCCCCACAGCAAGACATACCGCCCCTCCCTGTCCACCTCCTCCCCGAAGCGATGGAAAGGCACACCACGGGCAATGAGAATCACCACGCCCCTCGCATATGTCGAATAGGAGGAGAAGGCACGGGTACCTGCCCATTTGAGTCCAAAGGTGTTGTCCCTGCGTATGGGCATGTGCGTCTCCTGCAGCATGGCAACCTGTACATGATGCCTATTCAAGTAAGCAATAACATTCCTGCATTTTTTAGCATCGTTCAACCCCCAGACATTCCACGATAGACACGTCAGTCGCGCAGCAGTGTTCACAGCAGCCATGGATATAGCGACAGCAAAGGCGAAAGAGCCCAAGAGGGCCAAACAGAGGATCCACCGCCAACCCCAAAGGACCGAGTCATACACCAAGCGGAGTAATATATACACAGCGCATTCAATGCTAACCTCTCAGAAACTAGCCCCCCCCCACCCACCCCAGCATCCCAAACATGCCAGTAGCCTTGGATCCCCTCAACATGAACCCCCCTCTTCACCCTCCCCCCCAACGTCAGAGAGGCAAACGGCCAAACAAACAATAAGTCAGTGGGGAACACCCAATTGGGGTACATCAGAAAGTGCGCGCTGCCACTATCCGGCCCATAGCTCCAAACTGTACCGTCCCTGGTGGAGTCTAGGGCCGAGAGAGTGGTCCTTGGTATACGTTACCACTGGGGTGCAGTGTCCAGTTGATCGCCGCTCACACATCTCCCCAGTTCTCAAGTGGTGAGTCAATGCCAGCTAGTGGTCCGGTATGATGCAAATGTGAGTCAGAGTATGGAAGATCCGTTAGTCTGCATGGTGCTCAGGAGGCAGGTCATCATTCTCTTGTTCGTCTGCAGGGGCCTGTTCATCTCTGCGTGCTCTTCGGACCGTCTTGAGGAAATCCTCAGCTTTCTGCGGGTTGGTGAAAAAGCGTTGCTTGCCCTGATGGGTGACTCTAAGCTTCGCTGGGTACAAGAGGGCGTAGTCTATTTGGGCCTCCCGCAGTTTTTTCTTCACTGGGAGGAATTTGCGCCGCTCGTCCTGGACCATCGGGGTGAAATCAGGATAAATGGAGAATGTAATGCCCTCAAACCTCAGTGATCCTTGTGTCCGGGCAGCCCTGAGGGCCGTGTCGCGGTCCCGATAATTCAAAAGACGAGCAATGATAGGTCTCGGTGGCAGGCCTGGTTGGGGCATAGGCGCCAAGGATCGGTGGGCCCTCTCCACAATGAATTGGGATGAGAAAGCTTCATCTCCGATCGAACCCTTGAGCAGTTTCTCCACATAGAGCTCCATCCTGCCCGTAGCAGTGGATTCCGGCACATTCGTAATGCGGATGTTATTCCGGCGGCTACGCGCCTCCAAATCCTCATTCTTTGCTGCTATGATGCGGAGGAGATTGTCCATTCTCGCTAGTTGCGTCGTATGGGACGCGGCGGCATCAGTGTTGTCGGAGATTCTCTGTTCCGCAGATGTAAGGCGCTCCTCATGGCGATCTACCTTATGGACTAGGGCGTCCAGTCTGGCGGTGACGCCGTCCACCTTCTCTACGACGGTGGCAAAGCCTTGACGCATCTCCTGTATCAGGTTGGTAAGGTCCGCAGCAGGAGCGATGGGTGGGGCAGGCTGTGGTGGCGGTACGCTGGGCCCCGGGTTCATCTGCGCCGACGTGTTGCTTTTGCGTGTGTTATCGAAGCTCAGCTTAGGCTGGCGAGTCTCAGGTCGTCCCATGGTCGTGACCGGAGGCAAGTTAGAGGCCAAAAGGGAAGAAATAAGGCGACAGAGCACTGTGGGTAGGAGACAGCCAGGAGTAGGTAATAGGGTTTCAGGCGCAGTGTACTGTAGTACACCGCAATGCAGCCGGCGCCACCAGTAGTGCTAAATGGTCGCCAACCGTCCAGTGGCAGTGGTTGCTAGTCCTGCCCTGGGCACCCGGTTGCAGTAGCAGGCACCCGCCGTGTGCTAGCCAGGTAGTGCAGAGGCCAGAGCGTCGCCCCCCCTCCGATGGGCTGTAGGGTCAGATCCAGGGAGGCAGGCCAGTGACCAGGCGTAGCGCGGCATACAGATTAGTGCCTCTCAGTATGGCAGCTGCGTGATACGTTTACAGCCCCCAGCGCATTCAGTGCTCGAAATAGTCTATAACCCAGCCATGCGGTGTAATGTCAGGGGAGCTCCGCTCGATGGTACAACCCCTTCACCCGATCCAGGATGTCAGGCGGGCATCGCCGCGCAGGTACGGGGCTGTGGCGCCGGGGGAGACAGGCACGGCGACCAGGTAGCGCTGCGTTTGCAGGCGTCGCAGCAGGAGCAGCCCGCCGTCCGCGGCAGCTCGGTGACGGCCGGGGGGGAGACCCAAGGAGAGCAGGCAGCAGTCTCCTACCTTCACCGTCCCCTCCGCACGCCGGCACAGCAGGATCGGGCAGACGAGGGTCCGTTGCGGCCTGGGAGCCTCGTGGCAGGCACCGAGGTCGCGTAGTTGTGGCAGCCAAGCGTCCGCCACAGGCAGCTCCAGAGCAGGCACCGGGCAGGTTTCAGAAGCCCGTATCTTCGGCTCTGGGAATCGCAGCCACTCCAGACTTGACACGATTGTAGATGGCACCCCCCGGATGCGGAATCCGGTCTCCTGGGGGCACCGCGGCACCCCGTGGCGAAGGATCACGGCAGGATAAGTGATCAAGGAGCGGGAGCTGCAGGTCTAGGCAGCCATTCCGCAAGCGCGCCCTCTAGCGCCCCCATCAGCCCGGCTAGCTTGACTCCAGTGGTGTGGAGTGCCTGGGACCCACGTCTGGGCATCCCCAGCGCACTTAGGGCGGAATATGCAAACACAACAGGTGATGGACCGAATGTGGATCAATGTCACACACTCACCCCAGTCCAAAGATCTGGGCCCAAATCCATCGTTTTTTTGCACTCCACACCACCCTGGGTTAGACAATGGCGATATGCAAATCAGCTCTGACCCTGTGCCCCATGGGAACAGTCCAGTCCGAACTACAAAAGCCATGTCCTTCCCAGAACGGAATCAAGCATCCGAGGACCGGGCCGGTTTTGAGGTAACACCTCTCATCAGCCCGGCTAGCTTGACTCCAGTGGTGTGGAGTGCCTGGGACCCACGTCTGGGCATCCCCAGCGCACTTAGGGCGGAATACGCAAACACAACAGGTGATGGACCGAATGTGGATCAATGTCACACACTCACCCCAGTCCAAAGATCTGGGCCCAAATCCATCGTTTTTTTGCACTCCACACCACCCTGGGTTAGACAATGGCGATATGCTAATCAGCTCTGACCCTGTGCCCCATGGGAACAGTCCAGTCCGAACTACAAAAGCCATGTCCTTCCCAGAACGGAATCAAGCATCCGAGGACCGGACCAGTTTCGAGGTAACAACTCTCATCAGCCCAGCTAGCTTGACTCCAGTGGTGTGGAGTGCCTGGGACCCACGTCTGGGCATCCCCAGCGCACTTAGGGCGGAATATGCAAACACAACAGGTGATGGACCGAATGTGGATCAATGTCACACACTCACCCCAGTCCAAAGATCTGGGCCCAAATCCATCGTTTTTTTTCACTCCACACCACCCTGGGTTAGACAATGGCGATATGCAAATCAGCTCTGACCCTGTGCCCCATGGGAACAGTCCAGTTCGAACTACAAAAGACATGTCCTTCCCAGAACGGAATCAAGCATCCAAGGACCGGACCGGTTTCGAGGTAACACCTCTCATCAGCCCAGCTAGCTTGACTCCAGTGGTGTGGAGTGCCTGGGACCCACGTCTTAGCATCCCCAGCGCACTTAGGGCGGAATATGCAAACACAACAGGTGATGGACCGAATATGGATCAATGTCACACACTCACCCCAGTTCAAAGATCTGGGCCCAAATCCATTGTTTTTTTGCACTCCACACCACCCTGGGTTAGACAATGGCGATATGCAAATCAGCTCTGACCCTGTGCCCCATGGGAACAGTCCAGTCCGAACTACAAAAGCCATGTCCTTCCCAGAACGGAATCAAGCATCCGAGGACCGGACTGGTTTCGAGGTAACACCTCTCATCAGCCCGGCTAGCTTGACTCCAGTGGTGTGGAGTGCCTGGGACCCATTACTGGGCATCCCCAGCGCACTTAGGGCGGAATATGCAAACACAACAGGTGATGGACCGAATGTGGATCAATGTCACACACTCACCCCAGTCCAAAGATCTGGGCCCAAATCCATCGTTTTTTTGCACTCCACACCACCCTGGGTTAGACAATGGCGATATGCAAATCAGCTCATGCCTGTGCCCCATGGGAACAGTCCAGTCCGAACTACAAAAGCCATGTTCTTCCCAGAACGGAATCAAGCATCCGAGGACCGGACCGGTTTCGAGGTAACACCTCTCATCAGCCCGGCTAGCTTGACTCCAGTGGTGTGGAGTGCCTGGGACCCACGTCTGGGCATCTCCAGTGCACTTAGGGCGGAATATGCAAACACAACAGGTGATGGACCGAATGTGGATCAATGTCACACACTCACCCCAGTCCAAAGATCTGGGCCCAAATCCATCGTTTTTTTGCACTCCACACCACCCTGGGTTAGACAGTGGCGATATGCAAATCAGCTCTGACCCTGTGCCCCATGGGAACAGTCCAGTCCGAACTACCAAAGCCATGTCCTTCCCAGAACGGAATCAAGCATCCGAGGACCGGACCGGTTTCGAGGTAACACCTCTCATCAGCCCGGCTAGCTTGACTCCAGTGGTGTGGAGTGCCTGGGACCCACGTCTGGGCATCCCCAGCGCACTTAGGGCGGAATATGCAAACACAACAGGTGATGGACCGAATGTGGATCAATGTCACACACTCACCCCAGTCCAACGATCTGGGCCCAAATCCATCGTTTATTTGCACTCCACACCACCCTAGGTTAGACAATGGCGATATGCAAATCAGCTCTGACCCTGTGCCCCATGGGAACAGTCCAGTCCGAACTACAAAAGCCATGTCCTTCCCAGAACGGAATCAAGCATCCGAGGACCGGACCGGTTTCGAGGTAACACCTCTCATCAGCCCGGCTAGCTTGACTCCAGTGGTGTGGAGTGCCTGGGACCCACGTCTGGGCATCCCCAGCGCACTTAGGGCGGAATATGCAAACACAACAGGTGATGGACCGAATGTGGATCAATGTCACACACTCACGCCAGTCCAAAGATCTGGGCCCAAATCCATCGTTTTTTTGCACTCCACACCACCCTGGGTTAGACAATGGCGATATGCAAATCAGCTCTGACCCTGTGCCCCATGGGAACAGTCCAGTCCGAACTACAAAAGCCATGTCCTTCCCAGAACGGAATCAAGCATCCGAGGACCGGACCGGTTTCGAGGTAACACCTCTCATCAGCCCGGCTAGCTTGACTCCAGTGGTGTGGAGTGCCTGGGACCCACGTCTCGGCATCCCCAGCGCACTTAGGGCGCAATATGCAAACACAACAGGTGATGGACCGAATGTGGATCAATGTCACACACTCACCCCAGTCCAAAGATCTGGGCCCAAATCCATCGTTTTTTTGCACTCCACACTACCCTGGGTTAGACAATGGCGATATGCAAATCAGCTCTGACCCTGTGCCCCATGGGAACAGTCCAGTCCGAACTACAAAAGCCATGTCCTTCCCAGAACGGAATCAAGCATCCGAGGACCGGACCGGTTTCAAGGTAACACCTCTCATCAGCCCGGCTAGCTTGACTCCAGTGGTGTGGAGTGCCTGGGACCCACGTCTGGGCATCCCCAGCGCACTTAGGGCGGAATATGCAAACACAACAGGTGATGGACCGAATGTGGATCAATGTCACACACTCACCCCAGTCCAAAGATCTGGGCCCAAATCCATCGTTTTTTTGCACTCCACACCACCCTGGGTTAGACAATGGCGATATGCAAATCAGCTCTGACCCTGTGCCCCATGGGAACAGTCCAGTCCGAACTACAAAAGCCATGTCCTTCCCAGAACGGAATCAAGCATCCGAGGACCGGACCGGTTTTGAGGTAACACCTCTCATCAGCCCGGCTAGCTTGACTCCAGTGGTGTGGAGTGCCTGGGACCCACGTCTGGGCATCCCCAGCGCACTTAGGGCGGAATATGCAAACACAACAGGTGATGGACCGAATGTGGATCAATGTCACACACTCACCCCAGTCCAAAGATCTGGGCCCAAATCCATCGTTTTTTTGCACTCCACACCACCCTGGGTTAGACAATGGCGATATGCAAATCAGCTCTGACCCTGTGCCCCATGGGAACAGTCCAGTCCGAACTACAAAAGCCATGTCCTTCCCAGAACGGAATCAAGCATCCGAGGACAGGTCCGGTTTCGAGGTAACACCTCTCATCAGCCCGGCTAGCTTGACTCCAGTGGTGTGGAGTGCCTGGGACCCACGTCTGGGCATCCCCAGCGCACTTAGGGCGGAATATGCAAACACAACAGGTGATGGACCGAATGTGGATCAATGTCACACACTCACCCCAGTCCAAAGATCTGGGCCCAAATCCATCGTTTTTTTGCACTCCGCACCACCCTGGGTTAGACAATGGCGATATGCAAACAGCTCTGACCCTGTGCCCCATGGGAACAGTCCAGTCCGAACTACAAAAGCCATGTCCTTCCCAGAACGGAATCAAGCATCCGAGGACCGGACCGGTTTTGAGGTAACACCTCTCATCAGCCCAGGTAGCTTGATTCCAGTGGTGTGGAGAGCCTGGGACCCACGTCTGGGCATCCCCAGCGCACTTAGGGCGGAATATGCAAACACAACAGGTGATGGACCGAATGTGGATCAATGTCACACACTCACCCCAGTCCAAAGATCTGGGCCCAAATCCATCGTTTTTTTGCACTCCACACCAGCCTGGGTTAGACAATGGCGATATGCAAATCAGCTCTGACCCTGTGCCGCATGGGAACAGTCCAGTCCGAACTACAAAAGCCATGTCCTTCCCAGAACGGAATCAAGCATCCGAGGACCGGACCGGTTTCGAGGTAACACCTCTCATCAGCCCGGCTAGCTTGACTCCAGTGGGGTGGAGTGCCTGGGACCCACGTCTGGGCATCCCCAGCGCACTTAGGGTGGAATACGCAAACACAACAGGTGATGGACCGAATGTGGATCAATGTCACACACTCACCCCAGTCCAAAGATCTGGGCCCAAATCCATCGTTTTTTTGCACTCCACACCACCCTGGGTTAGACAATGGCGATATGCAAATCAGCTCTGACCCTGTGCCCCATGGGAACAGTCCAGTCCGAACTACAAAAGCCATGTCCTTCCCAGAACGGAATCAAGCATCCGAGGACCGGACCGGTTTCGAGGTAACAACTCTCATCAGCCCGGCTAGCTTGACTCCAGTGGTGTCGAGTGCCTGGGACCCACGTCTGGGCATCCCCAGCGCACTTAGGGCGGAATATGCAAACACAACAGGTGATGGACCGAATGTGGATCAATGTCACACACTCACCCCAGTCCAAAGATCTGGGCCCAAATCCATCGTTTTTTTGCACTCCACACCACCCTGGGTTAGACAATGGCGATATGCAAATCAGCTCTGACCCTGTTCCCCATGGGAACAGTCCAGTCCGAACTACAAAAGCCATGTCCTTCCCAGAACGGAATCAAGCATCAAAGGACCGGACCGGTTTCGAGGTAACACCTCTCATCAGCCCGGCTAGCTTGACTCCAGTGGTGTGGAGTGCCTGGGACCCACGTCTGGGCATCCCCAGCGCACTTAGGGCGGAATATGCAAACACAACAGATATGGACCGAATATGGATCAATGTCACACACTCACCCCAGTCCAAAGATCTGGGCCCAAATCCATTGTTTTTTTGCACTCCACACCACCCTGGGCTAGACAATGGCGATATGCAAATCAGCTCTGACCCTGTGCCCCATGGGAACAGTCCAGTCCGAACTACAAAAGCCATGTCCTTCCCAGAACGGAATCAAGCATCCGAGGACCGGACCGGTTTCGAGGTAACACCTCTCATCAGCCCAGCTAGCTTGACTCCAGTGGTGTGGAGTGCCTGGGACCCACGTCTGGGCATCCCCAGCGCACTTAGGGCGGAATATGCAAACACAACAGGTGATGGACCGAATGTGGATCAATGTCACACACTCACCCCAGTCCAAAGATCTGGGCCCAAATCCATCGTTTTTTTGCACTCCGCACCACCCTGGGTTAGACAATGGCGATATGCAAACAGCTCTGACCCTGTGCCCCATGGGAACAGTCCAGTCCGAACTACAAAAGCCATGTCCTTCCCAGAACGGAATCAAGCATCCGAGGACCGGACCGGTTTTGAGGTAACACCTCTCATCAGCCCAGGTAGCTTGATTCCAGTGGTGTGGAGAGCCTGGGACCCACGTCTGGGCATCCCCAGCGCACTTAGGGCGGAATATGCAAACACAACAGGTGATGGACCGAATGTGGATCAATGTCACACACTCACCCCAGTCCAAAGATCTGGGCCCAAATCCATCGTTTTTTTGCACTCCACACCACCCTGGGTTAGACAATGGCGATATGCAAATCAGCTCTGACCCTGTGCCGCATGGGAACAGTCCAGTCCGAACTACAAAAGCCATGTCCTTCCCAGAACGGAATCAAGCATCCGAGGACCGGACCGGTTTCGAGGTAACACCTCTCATCAGCCCGGCTAGCTTGACTCCAGTGGGGTGGAGTGCCTGGGACCCACGTCTGGGCATCCCCAGCGCACTTAGGGCGGAATACGCAAACACAACAGGTGATGGACCGAATGTGGATCAATGTCACACACTCACCCCAGTCCAAAGATCTGGGCCCAAATCCATCGTTTTTTTGCACTCCACACCACCCTGGGTTAGACAATGGCGATATGCAAATCAGCTCTGACCCTGTGCCCCATGGGAACAGTCCAGTCCGAACTACAAAAGCCATGTCCTTCCCAGAACGGAATCAAGCATCCGAGGACCGGACCGGTTTCGAGGTAACAACTCTCATCAGCCCGGCTAGCTTGACTCCAGTGGTGTCGAGTGCCTGGGACCCACGTCTGGGCATCCCCAGCGCACTTAGGGCGGAATATGCAAACACAACAGGTGATGGACCGAATGTGGATCAATGTCACACACTCACCCCAGTCCAAAGATCTGGGCCCAAATCCATCGTTTTTTTGCACTTCACACCACCCTGGGTTAGACAATGGCGATATGCAAATCAGCTCTGACCCTGTTCCCCATGGGAACAGTCCAGTCCGAACTACAAAAGCCATGTCCTTCCCAGAACGGATTCAAGCATCAAAGGACCGGACCGGTTTCGAGGTAACACCTCTCATCAGCCCGGCTAGCTTGACTCCAGTGGTGTGGAGTGCCTGGGACCCACGTCTGGGCATCCCCAGCGCACTTAGGGCGGAATATGCAAACACAACAGATATGGACCGAATATGGATCAATGTCACACACTCACCCCAGTCCAAAGATCTGGGCCCAAATCCATTGTTTTTTTGTACTCCACACCACCCTGGGCTAGACAATGGCGATATGCAAATCAGCTCTGACCCTGTGCCCCATGGGAACAGTCCAGTCCGAACTACAAAAGCCATGTCCTTCCCAGAATGGAATCAAGCATCCGAGGACCGGACCGGTTTCGAGGTAACACCTCTCATCAGCCCAGCTAGCTTGACTCCAGTGGTGTGGAGTGCCTGGGACCCATTACTGGGCATCCCCAGCGCACTTAGGGCGGAATATGCAAACACAACAGGTGATGGACCGAATGTGGATCAATGTCACACACTCACCCCAGTCCAAAGATCTGGGCCCAAATCCATCTTTTTTTTGCACTCCACACCTCCCTGGGTTAGACAATGGCGATATGAAAATCAGCTCTGACCCTGTGCCCCATGGGAACAGTCCAGTCCGAACTACAAAAGCCATGTCCTTCCCAGAACGGAATCAAGCATCCGAGGACCGGACCGGTTTCGAGGTAACACCTCTCATCAGCCCGGCTAGCTTGACTCCAGTGGTGTGGAGTGCCTGGGACCCACGTCTGGGCATCCCCAGCGCACTTAGGGCGGAATATGCAAACACAACAGGTGATGGACCGAATGTGGATCAATGTCACACACTCACCCCAGTCCAAAGATCTGGGCCCAAATCCATCGTTTTTTTGCACTCCACACCACCCTGGGTTAGACAATGGCGATATGCAAATCAGCTCTGACCCTGTGCCCCATGGGAACAGTCCAGTCCGAACTACAAAAGCCATGTCCTTCCCAGAACGGAATCAAGCATCTGAGGACAGGTCCGGTTTCGAGGTAACACCTCTCATCAGCCCGGCTAGCTTGACTCCAGTGGTGTGGAGTGCCTGGGACCCACGTCTGGGTATCCCCAGCGCACTTAGGGCGGAATATGCAAACACAACAGGTGATGGACCGAATGTGGATCAATGTCACACACTCACCCCAGTCCAAAGATCTGGGCCCAAATCCATCGTTTTTTTGCACTCCGCACCACCCTGGGTTAGACAATGGCGATATGCAAACAGCTCTGACCCTGTGCCCCATGGGAACAGTCCAGTCCGAACTACAAAAGCCATGTCCTTCCCAGAACGGAATCAAGCATCCGAGGACCGGACCGGTTTTGAGGTAACACCTCTCATCAGCCCAGGTAGCTTGATTCCAGTGGTGTGGAGAGCCTGGGACCCACGTCTGGGCATCCCCAGCGCACTTAGGGCGGAATATGCAAACACAACAGGTGATGGACCGAATGTGGATCAATGTCACCCACTCACCCCAGTCCAAAGATCTGGGCCCAAATCCATCGTTTTTTTGCACTCCACACCATCCTGGGTTAGACAATGGCGATATGCAAATCAGCTCTGACCCTGTGCCGCATGGGAACAATCCAGTCCGAACTACAAAAGCCATGTCCTTCCCAGAACGGAATCAAGCATCCGAGGACCGGACCGGTTTCGAGGTAACACCTCTCATCAGCCCGGCTAGCTTGACTCCAGTGGGGTGGAGTGCCTGGGACCCACGTCTGGGCATCCACAGCGCACTTAGGGCGGAATATGCAAACACAACAGATGATGGACCGAATATGGATCAATGTCACACACTCACCCCAGTCCAAAGATCTGGGCCCAAATCCATTGTTTTTTTGCACTCCACACCACCCTGGGCTAGACAATGGCGATATGCAAATCAGCTCTGACCCTGTGCCCCATGGGAACAATCCAGTCCGAACTACAAAAGCCATGTCCTTCCCAGAACGGAATCAAGCATCCGAGGACCGGACCGGTTTCGAGGTAACACCTCTCATCAGCCCAGCTAGCTTGACTCCAGTGGTGTGGAGTGCCTGGGACCCATTACTGGGCATCCCCAGCGCACTTAGGGCGGAATATGCAAGCACAACAGGTGATGGACCGAATGTGGATCAATGTTACACACTCACCCCAGTCCAAAGATCTGGGCCCAAATCCATCGTTTTTTTGCACTCCACACCACCCTGGGTTAGACAATGGCGATATGAAAACAGCTCTGACCCTGTGCCCCATGGGAACAGTCCAGTCTGAACTACAAAAGCCATGTCCTTCCCAGAACGGAATCAAGCATCCGAGGACCGGAC
Source organism: Lissotriton vulgaris (assembly GCF_964263255.1). NCBI lineage: Eukaryota > Metazoa > Chordata > Amphibia > Caudata > Salamandridae > Lissotriton > Lissotriton vulgaris. The sequence continues at coordinate 383,574,603 of NC_141689.1, forward strand.
CGGTTTTGAGGTAACACCTCTCATGAGCCCAGGTAGCTTGATTCCAGTGGTGTGGAGAGCCTGGGACCCACGTCTGGGCATCCCCAGCGCACTTGGGGCGGAATATGCAAACACAACAGGTGATGGACCGAATGTGGATCAATGTCACACACTCACCCCAGTCCAAAGATCTGGGCCCAAATCCATCGTTTTTTTGCACTCCACACCACCCTGGGTTAGACAATGGCGATATGCAAATCAGCTCTGACCCTGTGCCGCATGGGAACAGTCCAGTCCGAACTACAAAAGCCATGTCCTTCCTAGAACGGAATCAAGCATCCGAGGACCGGACCGGTTTCGAGGTAACACCTCTCATCAGCCCGGCTAGCTTGACTCCAGTGGGGTGGAGTGCCTGGGACCCACGTCTGGGCATCCCCAGCGCACTTAGGGCGGAATATGCAAACACAACAGATGATGGACCGAATATGGATCAATGTCACACACTCACCCAAGTCCAAAGATCTGGGCCCAAATCCATTGTTTTTTTGCACTCCACACCACCCTGGGCTAGACAATGGCGATATGCAAATCAGCTCTGACCCTGTGCCCCATGGGAACAGTCCAGTCCGAACTACAAAAGCCATGTCCTTCCCAGAACGGAATCAAGCATCCGAGGACCGGACCGGTTTCGAGGTAACCCCTCTCATCAGCCCGGCTAGCTTGACTCCAGTGGTGTGGAGTGCCTGGGACCCACGTCTGGGCATCCCCAGCGCACTTAGGGCGGAATATGCAAACACAACAGGTGATGGACCGAATGTGGATCAATGTCACACACTCACCCCAGTCCAAAGATCTGGGCCCAAATCCATTGTTTTTTTGCACTCCACACCACCCTGGGCTAGACAATGGCGATATGCAAATCAGCTCTGACCCTTTGCCCCATGTCCAGTCCAGTCCGAACTACAAAAGCCATGTCCTTTCCAGAACGGAATCAAGCATCCGAGGACCGGACCGGTTTCGAGGTAACACCTCTCATCAGCCCAGCTAGCTTGACTCCAGTGGTGTGGAGTGCCTGGGACCCATTACTGGGCATCCCCAGCGCACTTAGGGCAGAATATGCAAACACAACAGGTGATGGACCGAATGTGGATCAATGTTACACACTCACCCCAGTCCAAAGATCTGGGCCCAAATCCATCGTTTTTTTGCACTCCACACCACCCTGGGTTAGACAATGGCGATATGCAAATCAGCTCTGACCCTGTGCCGCATGGGAACAGTCCAGTCCGAACTACAAAAGCCATGTCCTTCCCAGAACGGAATCAAGCATCCGAGGACCGGACCGGTTTCGAGGTAACACCTCTCATCAGCCCGGCTAGCTTGACTCCAGTGGGGTGGAGTGCCTGGGACCCACGTCTGGGCATCCCCAGCGCACTTAGGGCGGAATATGCAAACACAACAGATGATAGACCGAATATGGATCAATGTCACACACTCACCCCAGTCCAAAGATCTGGGCCCAAATCCATTGTTTTTTTGCACTCCACACCACCCTGGGCTAGACAATGGCGATATGCAAATCAGCTCTGACCCTGTGCCCCATGGGAACAGTCCAGTCCGAACTACAAAAGCCATGTCCTTCCCAGAACGGAATCAAGCATCCGAGGACCGGACCGGTTTCGAGGTAACCCCTCTCATCAGCCCGGCTAGCTTGACTCCAGTGGTGTGGAGTGCCTGGGACCCACGTCTGAGCATCCCCAGCGCACTTATGGCGGAATTGCAAACAAAACAGGTGATGGACCGAATGTGGATCAATGTCACACATTCATCCCAGTCAAAAGATCTGGGCCCAAATCCATCGTTTTTTTGCACTCCACACCACCCTGGGTTAGACAATGGTGATATGGAAATCAGCTCTGACCCTGTGCCCCATGGGATCAGTCCAGTCCGAACTACAAAAGCCATGTCCTTCCCAGAACGGAATCAAGCATCCGAGGACCGGACCGGTTTCGAGGTAACACCTCTCATCAGCCCGGCTAGCATGACTCCAGTGGTGTGGAGTGCCTGGGACCCACGTCTGGGCATCCCCAGCGCACTTAGGGCGGAATATGCAAACACAACAGGTAATGGACCGAATGTAGATCAATGTCACACACTCACCCCAGTCCAAAGATCTGGGCCAAAATCCATCGTTTTTTTGCACTCCACACCACCCTGGGTTAGACAATGGCGATATGCAAATCAGCTCTGACCCTGTGCCGCATGGGAACAGTCCAGTCCGAACTACAAAAGCCATGTCCTTCCCAGAACGGAATCAAGCATCCGAGGACCGGACCGGTTTCGAGGTAACACCTCTCATCAGCCCGGCTAGCTTGACTCAAGTGGGGTGGAGTGCCTGGGACCCACGTCTGGGCATCCCCAGCGCACTTAGGGCGGAATATGCAAACACAACAGATGATAGACCGAATATGGATCAATGTCACACACTCACCCCAGTCCAAAGATCTGGGCCCAAATCCATTGTTTTTTTGCACTCCACACCACCCTGGGCTAGACAATGGCGATATGCAAATCAGCTCTGACCCTGTGCCCCATGGGAACAGTCCAGTCCGAACTACAAAAGCCATGTCCTTCCCAGAACGGAATCAAGCATCCGAGGACCGGACCGGTTTCGAGGTAACCCCTCTCATCAGCCCGGCTAGCTTGACTCCAGTGGTGTGGAGTACCTGGGACCCACGTCTGGGCATCCCCAGCGCACTTAGGGCGGAATATGCAAACACAACAGGTGATGGACCGAATGTGGATCAATGTCACACACTCACCCCAGTCCAAAGATCTGGGCCCAAATCCATCGTTTTTTTGCACTCCACACCACCCTGGGTTAGACAATGGCGATATGCAAATCAGCTCTGTCCCTGTGCCCCATGGGAACAGTCCAGTCCGAACTACAAAAGCCATGTCCTTCCCAGAACGGAATCAAGCATCCGAGGACCGGACCGGTTTCGAGGTAACACCTCTCATCAGCCCGGCTAGCTTGACTCCAGTGGTGTGGAGTGCCTGGGACCCACGTCTGGGCATCCCCAGCGCACTTAGGGCGGAATATGCAAACACAACAGGTGATGGACCGAATGTGGATCAATGTCACACACTCACCCCAGTCCAAAGATCTGGGCCCAAATCCATTGTTTTTTTGCACTCCACACCACCCTGGGCTAGACAATGGCGATATGCAAATCAGCTCTGACCCTGTGCCGCATGGGAACAGTCCAGTCCGAACTACAAAAGCCATGTCCTTCCCAGAACGGAATCAAGCATCCGAGGACTGGACCGGTTTCGAGGTAACACCTCTCATCAGCCCGGCTAGCTTGACTCCAGTGGGGTGGAGTGCCTGGGACCCACGTCTGGGCATCCCCAGTGCACTTAGGGCGGAATATGCAAACACAACAGATGATAGACCGAATATGGATCAATGTCACACACTCACCCCAGTCCAAAGATCTGGGCCCAAATCCATTGTTTTTTTGCACTCCACACCACCCTGGGCTAGACAATGGCGATATGCAAATCAGCTCTGACCCTGTGCCCCATGGGAACAGTCCAGTCCGAACTACAAAAGCCATGTCCTTCCCAGAACGGAATCAAGCATCCGAGGACCGGACCGGTTTCGAGGTAACCCCTCTCATCAGCCCGGCTAGCTTGACTCCAGTGGTGTGGAGTACCTGGGACCCACGTCTGGGCATCCCCAGCGCACTTAGGGCGGAATATGCAAACACAACAGGTGATGGACCGAATGTGGATCAATGTCACACACTCACCCCAGTCCAAAGATCTGGGCCCAAATCCATTGTTTTTTTGCACTCCACACCACCCTGGGTTAGACAATGGCGATATGCAAATCAGCTCTGCCCCTGTGCCCCATGGGAACAGTCCAGTCCGAACTACAAAAGCCATGTCCTTCCCAGAACGGAATCAAGCATCCGAGGACCGGACCTGTTTCGAGGTAAAACCTCTCATCAGCCCGGCTAGCTTGACTCCAGTGGTGTGGAGTGCCTGTGACCCATTACTGGGCATCCCCAGCGCACTTAGGGCGGAATATGCAAACACAACAGTTGATGGACCGAATGTGGATCAATGTTACACACTCACCCCAGTCCAAAGATCTGGGCCCAAATCCATCGTTTTTTTGCACTCCACACCACCCTGGGTTAGACAATGGCGATATGCAAACAGCTCTGACCCTGTGCCCCATGGGAACAGTCCAGTCCGAACTACAAAAGCCATGTCCTTCCCAGAACGGAATCAAGCCTCCGAGGACCGGACCGGTTTTGAGGTAACACCTCTCATCAGCCCAGGTAGCTTGATTCCAGTGGTGTGGAGAGCCTGGGACCCACGTCTGGGCATCCCCAGCGCACTTAGGGCGGAATATGCAAACACAACAGGTGATGGACCGAATGTGGATCAATGTCACACACTCACCCCAGTCCAAAGATCTGGGCACAAATCCATCGTTTTTTTGCACTCCACACCACCCTGGGTTAGACAATGGCGATATGCCAATCAGCTCTGACCCTGTGCCACATGGGAACAGTCCAGTCCGAACTACAAAAGCCATGTCCTTCCCAGAATGGAATCAAGCATCCGAGGACCGGACCGGTTTCGAGGTAACACCTCTCATCAGCCTGGCTAGCTTGACTCCAGTGGGGTGGAGTGCCTGGGACCCACGTCTGGGCATCCCCAGCGCACTTAGGGCGGAATATGCAAACACAACAGATGATAGACCGAATATGGATCAATGTCACACACTCACCCCAGTCCAAAGATCTGGGCCCAAATCCATTGTTTTTTTGCACTCCACACCACCCTGGGCTAGACAATGGCGATATGCAAATCAGCTCTGACCCTGTGCCCCATGGGAACAGTCCAGTCCGAACTACAAAAGCCATGTCCTTCCCAGAACGGAATCAAGCATCCGAGGACCGGACCGGTTTCGAGGTAACCCCTCTCATCAGCCCGGCTAGCTTGACTCCAGTGGTGTGGAGTGCCTGGGACCCACGTCTGGGCATCCCCAGCGCACTTAGGGCGGAATATGCAAACACAACAGGTGATGGACCGAATGTGGATCAATGTCACACACTCACCCCAGTCCAAAGATCTGGGCCCAAATCCATCGTTTTTTTGCACTCCACACCACCCTGGGTTAGACAATGGCGATATGCAAATCAGCTCTGCCCCTGTGCCCCATGGGAACAGTCCAGTCCGAACTACAAAAGCCATGTCCTTCCCAGAACGGAATCAAGCATCCGAGGACCGGACCGGTTACGAGGTAACACCTCTCATCAGCCCGGCTAGCTTGACTCCAGTGGTGTGGAGTGCCTGGGACCCACGTCTGGGCATCCCCAGCGCACTTAGGGCGGAATATGCAAACACAACAGGTGATGGACCGAATGTGGATCAATGTCACACACTCACCCCAGTCCAAAGATCTGGGCCCAAATCCATCGTTTCTTTGCACTCCACACCACCCTGGGTTAGACAATGGCGATATGCAAATCAGCTCTGACCCTGTGCCCCATGGGAACAGTCCAGTCCGAACTACAAAAGCCATGTCCTTCCCAGAACGGAATCAAGCATCCGAGGACCGGACCGGTTTCGAGGTAACACCTCTCATCAGCCCGGCTAGCTTGACTCCAGTGGTGTGGAGTGCCTGGGACCCACGTCTGGGCATCCCCAGCGCACTTAGGGCGGAATATGCAAACACAACAGGTGATGGACCGAATGTGGATCAATGTCACACACTCACTCCAGTCCAAAGATCTGGGCCCAAATCCATCGTTTTTTTGCACTCCACACCACCCTGGGTTAGACAATGGTGATATGGAAATCAGCTCTGACCCTGTGCCCCATGGGATCAGTCCAGTCCGAACTACAAAAGCCATGTCCTTCCCAGAACGGAATCAAGCATCCGAGGACCGGACCGGTTTCGAGGTAACACCTCTCATCAGCCCGGCTAGCATGACTCCAGTGGTGTGGAGTGCCTGGGACCCACGTCTGGGCATCCCCAGCGCACTTAGGGCGGAATATGCAAACACAACAGGTAATGGACCGAATGTAGATCAATGTCACACACTCACCCCAGTCCAAAGATCTGGGCCAAAATCCATCGTTTTTTTGCACTCCACACCACCCTGGGTTAGACAATGGCGATATGCAAATCAGCTCTGACCCTGTGCCCCATGGGAACAGTCCAGTCCGAACTACAAAAGTCATGTCCTTCCCAGAACGGAATCAAGCATCCGAGGACCGGACCGGTTTCGAGGTAACACCTCTCATCAGCCCGGCTAGCTTGACTCCAGTGGTGTGGAGTGCCTGGGACCCACGTCTGGGCATCCCCAGCACACTTAGGGCGGAATATGCAAACACAACAGGTGATGGACCGAATGTGGATCAATGTCACACACTCACCCCAGTCCAACGATCTGGGCCCAATTCCATCGTTTTTTTGCACTCCACACCACCCTGGGTTAGACAATGGCGATATGCAAATCAGCTCTGACCCTGTGCCCCATGGGAACAGTCCAGTCCGAACTACAAAAGCCATGTCCTTCCCAGAACGGAATCAAGCATCCGAGGACCGGACCGGTTTTGAGGTAACACCTCTCATCAGCCCGGCTAGCTTGACTCCAGTGGTGTGGAGTGCCTGGGACCCACGTCTGGGCATCCCCAGCGCACTTAGGGCGGAATATGCAAACACAACAGGTGATGGACCGAATGTGGATCAATGTCACACACTCACCCCAGTCCAAAGATCTGGGCCCAAATCCATCGTTTTTTTGCACTCCACACCACCCTGGGTTAGACAATGGCGATATGCAAATCAGCTCTGACCCTGTGCCCCATGGGAACAGTCCAGTCCGAACTACAAAAGCCATGTCCTTCCCAGAACGGAATCAAGCATCCGAGGACCGGACCGGTTTCGAGGTAACACCTCTCATCAGCCCGGCTAGCTTGACTCCAGTGGTGTGGAGTGCCTGGGACCCACGTCTGGGCATCCCCAGCGCACTTAGGGCGGAATATGCAAACACAACAGGTGATGGACCGAATGTGGATCAATGTCACACACTCACCCCAGTCCAAAGATCTGGGCCCAAATCCATCGTTTTTTTGCACTCCACACCACCCTGGGTTAGACAATGGCGATATGCAAATCAGCTCTGCCCCTGTGCCCCATGGGAACAGTCCAGTCCGAACTACAAAAGCCATGTCCTTCCCAGAACGGAATCAAGCATCCGAGGACCGGACCGGTTACGAGGTAACACCTCTCATCAGCCCGGCTAGCTTGACTCCAGTGGTGTGGAGTGCCTGGGACCCACGTCTGGGCATCCCCAGCGCACTTAGGGCGGAATATGCAAACACAACAGGTGATGGACCGAATGTGGATCAATGTCACACACTCACCCCAGTCCAAAGATCTGGGCCCAAATCCATCGTTTCTTTGCACTCCACACCACCCTGGGTTAGACAATGGCGATATGCAAATCAGCTCTGACCCTGTGCCCCATGGGAACAGTCCAGTCCGAACTACAAAAGCCATGTCCTTCCCAGAACGGAATCAAGCATCCGAGGACCGGACCGGTTTCGAGGTAACACCTCTCATCAGCCCGGCTAGCTTGACTCCAGTGGTGTGGAGTGCCTGGGACCCACGTCTGGGCATCCCCAGCGCACTTAGGGCGGAATATGCAAACACAACAGGTGATGGACCGAATGTGGATCAATGTCACACACTCACTCCAGTCCAAAGATCTGGGCCCAAATCCATCGTTTTTTTGCACTCCACACCACCCTGGGTTAGACAATGGTGATATGGAAATCAGCTCTGACCCTGTGCCCCATGGGATCAGTCCAATCCGAACTACAAAAGCCATGTCCTTCCCAGAACGGAATCAAGCATCCGAGGACCGGACCGGTTTCGAGGTAACACCTCTCATCAGCCCGGCTAGCATGACTCCAGTGGTGTGGAGTGCCTGGGACCCACGTCTGGGCATCCCCAGCGCACTTAGGGCGGAATATGCAAACACAACAGGTAATGGACCGAATGTAGATCAATGTCACACACTCACCCCAGTCCAAAGATCTGGGCCAAAATCCATCGTTTTTTTGCACTCCACACCACCCTGGGTTAGACAATGGCGATATGCAAATCAGCTCTGACCCTGTGCCCCATGGGAACAGTCCAGTCCAAACTACAAAAGTCATGTCCTTCCCAGAACGGAATCAAGCATCCGAGGACCGGACCGGTTTCGAGGTAACACCTCTCATCAGCCCGGCTAGCTTGACTCCAGTGGTGTGGAGTGCCTGGGACCCACGTCTGGGCATCCCCAGCACACTTAGGGCGGAATATGCAAACACAACAGGTGATGGACCGAATGTGGATCAATGTCACACACTCACCCCAGTCCAACGATCTGGGCCCAATTCCATCGTTTTTTTGCACTCCACACCACCCTGGGTTAGACAATGGCGATATGCAAATCAGCTCTGACCCTGTGCCCCATGGGAACAGTCCAGTCCGAACTACAAAAGCCATGTCCTTCCCAGAACGGAATCAAGCATCCGAGGACCGGACCGGTTTTGAGGTAACACCTCTCATCAGCCCGGCTAGCTTGACTCCAGTGGTGTGGAGTGCCTGGGACCCACGTCTGGGCATCCCCAGCGCACTTAGGGCGGAATATGCAAACACAACAGGTGATGGACCGAATGTGGATCAATGTCACACACTCACCCCAGTCCAAAGATCTGGGCCCAAATCCATCGTTTTTTTGCACTCCACACCACCCTGGGTTAGACAATGGCGATATGCAAATCAGCTCTGACCCTGTGCCCCATGGGAACAGTCCAGTCCGAACTACAAAAGCCATGTCCTTCCCAGAACGGAATCAAGCATCCGAGGACCGGACCGGTTTCGAGGTAACACCTCTCATCAGCCCGGCTAGCTTGACTCCAGTGGTGTGGAGTGCCTGGGACCCACGTCTGGGCATCCCCAGCGCACTTAGGGCGGAATATGCAAACACAACAGGTGATGGACCGAATGTGGATCAATGTCACACACTCACCCCAGTCCAACGATCTGGGCCCAATTCCATCGTTTTTTTGCACTCCACACCACCCTGGGTTATACAATGGCGATATGCACATCAGCTCTGACCTTGTGCCCCATGGGAACAGTCCAGTCCGAACTACAAAAGCCATGTCCTTCCCAGAACGGAATCAAGCATCCGAGGACCGGACCGGTTTCGAGGTAACACCTCTCATCAGCCCGACTAGCTTGACTCCAGTGGTGTGGAGTGCCTGGGACCCACGTCTGGGCATCCCCAGCGCACTTAGGGTGGAATATGCAAACACAACAGGTGATGGACCGAATGTAGATCAATGTCACACACTCACCCCAGTCCAAAGATCTGGGCCCAAATCCATTGTTTTTTTGCACTCCACACCACCCTGGGTTAGACAATGGCGATATGCAAATCAGCTCTGACCCTGTGCCCCATGGGAACAGTCCAGTCCAAACTACAAAAGCCATGTCCTTCCCAGAACGGAATCAAGCATCCGAGGACCAGACCGGTTTCGAGGTAACACCTCTCATCAGCCCGGCTAGCTTGACTCCAGTGGTGTGGAGTGCCTGGGACCCACGTCTGGGCATCCCCAGCGCACTTAGGGCGGAATATGCAAACACAACAGGTGATGGACCGAATGTGGATCAATGTCACACACTCACCCCAGTCCAAAGATCTGGGCCCAAATCCATTGTTTTTTTGCACTCCACACCACCCTGGGTTAGACAATGGCGATATGCAAATCAGCTCTGACCCTGTGCCCCATGGGAACAGTCCAGTCCGAACTACAAAAGCCATGTCCTTCCCAGAACGGAAACAAGCATCCGAGGACCGGACCGGTTTCAAGGTAACACCTCTCATCAGCCCGGCTAGCTTGACTCCAGTGGTGTGGAGTGCCTGGGACCCACGTCTGGGCATCCCCAGCGCACTTAGGGCGGAATATGCAAACACAACAGGTGATGGACCGAATGTGGATCAATGTCACACACTCACCCCAGTCCAAAGATCTGGGCCCAAATCCATCGTTTTTTTGCACTCCACACCACTTATGGTCTCTGAGGTAAGCAGAAATACATTTTATTAACATGCTTTGTAGTTTTGTTAATCTGTTGACAGAATTGATTTGAGCACTTCCATTTCTGCCTTTGGCATATATTAGAGTATACAAAAACAGTGTGAGGGAAAAACAACATCAGCTGTGCAAAGGTATCTTTAATTAGGATTTCCAATCCTACCCCAATCAATATGCCTAGGTCATTGCCACCACAGTACACTATCATGAGGTAAGGGGGTTGGAGATGCTAAAAGGTTTTAACCAAAGGCATCAGTTAGTGCCACTTTGATCCTCTCTGCGCAAACCATTTAATATTCACATTTTGCAAATCTAGGCCTTTGTCAATACCTGTGTTCAGCATACCTTTTGCCCCAGAAAACATAGCTATGTCCTACAATCCATACTGTAAGCATTTTGAAGGGATGTATGGAAGGCATCAAAAGACGCCTGTAGCTGAGTAAGTCAGTTGGTAGAATGAGAGGTATCTAAAATTGTGGAGAAGATGCAGTTTTAGAAAAAGCACATAACTGATTGGTTGTTCATAAACATTATGTTTTCAAAAATAGGATGCATGTTACTTTGCAGAACACGCATCTCTCTGATTGGGTATAGAAAATGGTTCCAAAGGTACAGTAGACAGGATAAGCTAATATTTTGCAAAAGTCAACTACACCTGCTATTTGCATTTGTGAGCTAGTGTGCTGAATCTAAAAATATAGTGAACTTGTGACCTGCTGGAACAGTTGAATGTTGCAGAAACTGTTACTCTGGAAACTAGGATTAAACAGAATGGGGATGGGTTGGAAGTAAATTGTGGTTTTAAAATATAAAATGGTAGGTTATATATACGTAATATGCTTCTAAAGCAAGTTTTCCCGAATCTGTACTATGTTTAGAAGTCGCGTGTTCCTAAACAATAATACCAGTATTGTTGTAAATAGGATTTTGAACTCCTGTCAGGGTTTGCGAATCCTTCGCAACACCACATTGCGGCACTGCGGTAAAGCTGCGACTCCAGTAGGTTATAGAACCAGATTGGGGACTTTTAGAAGAGAATAATAAGGGGTTTATATGTGTATCCAATAGAAATGGGTTTTAGAATTTGAAAAAAATTAAGTGAGCATTTTGATTTGTTACTTACATTCATTTGTGTTAAAAAAGGAAGGGGACTTTTGCCATTACTGGTTTTACCTTGTTGAGAGTGGTGCATCATATTTATTGTGTGGGAAAGAAAATCTTTCAGGAGTTCCTGATATTTTCATATTTTGCAACAGTATTTCATAGGTGAGCTACAAATGTGTAAGGTGTGTTATGTATCATGTGCTTCAGTGTTTGCTAAGCATTAGTGAACCATCAGAGAAATGTGATGTTTGAAATATGTTACCAAATGTAGGAACCTGGATTCTATTCTGTTTTATTGTACTAAAATGAAGATTGAAAAAGGCTGTGCATACTAATATGTGTGCATCTTGAGTCTGTAATGAAAGTAGTATAGAAAACTGAGCTACAAAACATGTTGGCAGATGTATTAACCGGTATCCCAGTCCATAAAACTCTCTGTGTGCAAAAGCATCCCTTACATCGCAGGCATTACAATGGTACACCTGTTGTAACGGATTGTATTGTAATAGAATGCATTGTAATGAAAGATGCATTGTAAAAATCACGTTGTAAAAGTATGGGTTGTAATAGTTTGCTTTGTAACATCATATCTACATGAAATACGTTAAAAAGTATGGGAACTACAATAGTGACATGAGAAGAGTTGGTCTTTCATATTTGCCTAGGCCTAAGTTTGTGAGGTGTCAGTCAGTAAGGAAGATGCAAGAGAAATGTGAGCTTTAAAACATGATGGTAGATGGATTAGTGTTTCCACAGGTTCATATGAGTCTCTGGAAAGGTACATTTGAAGTAGGCTGTATACATTTTGGTGTCTGGTTTAAAAGGAGAGTGCACTCTGTCAAGTTTGAATATCTGCGTGCTATCATGACTGAGGTATGTGTCTACTTCTACATTTATTCTGATACGTGTTGTGCATCTGATGTCTCTATCCTAAAAACTATGTAGCTTATCATACAAGTACAAAAATCTTATCAGTCCTACTAGAGCATTCAGTCGCAGAAGCAGACATCTGTTACCGATGTATGCGTCAGAGATGTCCTCGAATAGAGAGTTCAATACCCATCTGCTCTGTATGATGAGGAGAAAGTAATACGTACACCTTCTTCTACACACATTTAGAAAGCATGTAGTGTGAAACAGAGGTATTCTGGCATTTGTTGGCTTGTTTTGATGTATCATGTCACCGAAAAGAGGCACAGACACACACATTGACGGCTTGAGAAATATGTTATTTGCCTAGGTCTAGCTTTGTGAGCTGTCAGTGAATAATGAAGCTGCAAGTGAGGTTTAAAACATGATGGCAGATGAATTAGTGTTTATGATAATTCATATGAGTCTCTGGAAAGGTACACTTGAAGTAGGCCGTATAAAGTTAGGTGTCAACTCTAAATAGAAGTGCACTCTTTCAAGTTTGAATATCTGTGTGCTATCATGAATGAGGTATACGTCTACATCTACATGTATTCTAATATGTGTTGTGCATCTGATGGCCCTAACTTAAATACTAGGAAGCTTATCATACATGTGCACAAATCTTATCAGTCCTACTAGAGCATTCACTCGCAGAAGTAGACATCTGTTACCTACATAGGTGTCACAGAAGCCTTCAAATTAAGAGTTCATACCCACTGATCTGTATTATGAGGAGAAAGTAATACATACACTTTCTTGTACACAACTTTAGAGAGCATGTGCTGTGAAAAAAAGGTATTCTGGTATGTGTAAGCTTTTTTTGAGGTATCATGACACTACAAAGAGGCACAGGCACACACATTGTCCCTTGAGAAACATGGTGAGACTTACAACAGTGACATGAGTAGAGTTGGTCTTTCATATTTGCCTTGGCCTATGTTTTTGAGGTATCAGTAAATACTGAATCTGCAGGACAAAATTGAGGTTTAAAACAGGATGGCAGATGGATTAGTGTTTATGCTAGTTTATATGAGTCTCTGTAAGGGCACACTTGGAGTAGATACCATCAATGCAGGTGTCTGCTTTAAATGGAAAGTGTACTCAGTCAAGTTTGAATATATGCATGCTATCATGACTTAGGTATGTGTCTACTTTTACATGTATTCTGACATATGTTGTACATCTGATGACTCTAACTTAAAAACTATTTAGCTTATAATACAGGTGCACAAACCTTATCAGTCCTATTAGAGCATTCATTTGCAAAAGCAGACTTCTATTACCTATGTAGGTGTCACAGAAGCCCTCAAATAAGGAGTTCAATACCAACCTATCTTTATATAAGGATCAGAAAGCTATACATACACCTTCTTCTATTCAAATTTAGAGAGCATGTGGTGTGAAACAGAGGTATTCTGGTATTTGTTTTGTTCTTTTGATATATCATGTCACCATAAAGAGGCACAGATGCACACATTGATGTCTTGAGAAAGAGGGTGAGACTTACAACAGAGACATTGGAAAAGTTTGTCTTTCATATTAGTCCATGTCTAACTTCGTGAGCTGTCAGTGAATAATTAAGCTGCAAGAGACAAGTGAGGCTTAAAAAATCTTAGCAGACGGATTAGTGTTTATGCTAGTTCATTTCAGTCTCTGGAAAGGTACACAGGAAGAAGGCCGCTTAAATTTAGGTGTCTGCTTTAACTGGAAACTGCACTCTGTCAAGTTTGAATGTCTGTGTACTATCATGATTGAGGTATCTTTCTCAATCTACATGTATTCTGACACGTGTTGTGCATCTGATGACTGAGGTATGTGTCCACTACTACATCTATTCTGGCACGTGTTGTGCATCTGAGGACCCTATCTTAAAAACGATGTTGCTTATCATACAGGTGCACAGATCTGATCAGTCCTACTAGTGCATTCAGTCACAGAAGCAGACATCTGTTACCTATGTGGGTGTCACAGAAGGCTTCAAATTCTGAAGTTCAATGCCCAACTGCCTGCATAATGAGGAGAACGTTATACATACACCTTCTTCTATACAAATTTACAGAGCATGTGGTGTGAAATAGACGTATTCTGGCATTTGTAGTCTCTATTATGTCACCATAAAGAGGCACAGATGCACACATTGACGATTGGAGAAACATTGTGAGACTTATAATAGTGACATTAGAAGAGTTCGTCTTTTATATTTGCCTAGGTCTAACTTTGTGAGCTGGCAGTGAATTATAAAGCTAGAAGAGACAAGTGAGGTTTAAAACATGTTAGCAGGCGGATTAGTGTTTATGCTAGTTCATTGCAGCCTCTGGAAAGGTACATAGGAAGTAAGCCACATACATTTAGGTGTCTGCTTTAAATGGAAAGTGTACTCTGTCAAGTTTGAATGTCTGTGTGCTATCATGACTGAGGTATCTGTCTCAATCTACATGTATTCTGGCATGTGTTGTGCATCTGATGACGCTAGCTTCAAAACTATGTAGGTTAACTACAGCTTGAAAAAATGTTCTTAGTCCAACTACAGCGTTTAGTCGCTAAAAGTCTAGATCATTTACCTAGATAGGGATCATAGAAGCACTGCATGTATTTTGTATGTATTTTATTCTTTGGTTATTTAAAATCTTACAATATTAAACAAGTATAAGAATTCCCATTATAGCAATACACTTAGTGATAAAAATCGAACTTGAGGATAAAAACACCCATATTAAATTAATCAAAATCATCTATATTATAGAATATGATAACAATTAATAACATAAACTTCGTAATACAGATTAATCATTAATTAATAACCTATGTTATCTTTTCCGATCAGTCTAATGGATCTAATTTCTTTCTTGTCATTAATAGAAACTTTGCAAAAGCCAAATTCAAAGCTATGTCATTGATTTGTAGACATCTTATAAGTGCTTGTCCACAAGTCCATCTTTTGCGTATGTTAAAATGCCACTTAGGTGCAGTTTTTCTTTCAAATTTGGTCATATGCAAAGCAAATGGATAATATTCTATTCTCCCATTTTACATAAACGGCAATGCATCAGCTCTGTTGTTCGGAGCCATGGCATTACATGACTAGATCCCGAGAAAAGGCCAAAACGTGCTTTAATAAAAATAAATTGAGCTTTCAGACCAAGGGGTTTCTCAATATGACTGAACTTTCATTAATGAATAGCCCTTCATTAGTGACCATGCATTTTTCTTTTTGCGAGAGTATCTCGGTCTTTATACACCAGTAGGTGATTTGTTAGTTTACTAATAGTATTTTACATGGTTCCGTGGTTATAGGCATTTCCCAGATCTAATGCAATGAATATTTATGCAAGGCAGCTGGTAAATATTTCCAAAATTGAGATTTCCGATTTGTTTGTATTTCCTGCCACAACCAATTGGACATTTGATTGAAATGATCTGTTTGTATTCTTTTCCACACTTTTATGAATTGGCCTTTCCTTGCAATTAGCTAATTAGTTAGTCCAAATTCTAATCCAATTTCAACATGCAATGCATTGTGTGGAAGGTGAAAAAGTAATTTGAAGGTTTTTGTTACAGCATTATTAATAGTTATGGAGACTTTTCCACGCAGAGCTTCACTACCATATATTAGTGTTGATAATAGTGTTGCCAATATTACTTTTACAAACGTGGGGTAACTCTGTTCCCCTAAGGTCGTCTGCAAAGTTCTAAAAGCTGTCAATAGAGTGCTAGTTTTCCTTTGCATATCAGCCTTGTGTGAATGGAATGATCCTTTGTCATTGAAAAAACTCCAAGGCATTTATACGATCTAACTTGCTCTACCTGCAAATTCTCAAGGTACCATTTGTGCTTACTCTTTGTATATGGGTTTTTGTTAACTTCCATTATTTTGTCTTGTTGTCATTTATGACTATGTCATTTGCTTACAAATAACTTGATATTCTATTTATCAGCTGTTGTAATCCTACCTTAGTTTGAATTAAGAGAATGACACCATCTGCTTATAATAGGTTTGATATGTGGGTACTGGCTAATTTTGTTGGATAGGTATTCACCTCATCCATGGCTTGAGTTAGGTCTGATAAAAATATATTGAAAAGCAATGGGGCAAAAATGCGCCCTTGCTTTAGACCAATGAAGTTGAGAATTTATTTGAAACACAGGAACCATCACCTAATCAGACTCTAACCCAGGTATCTGAATAGAACAGTTGGATCGATTTCAGAATTGAAGATGGTATTCCTTGCCCTTTCAACTTTTATCCAGAGTAGCTGTCTATGCACACAATCAAAGGCTGATTTAAAGTCAACAAAACACAGATATAATGGTTGCTTCTTTGCTGTATATGTATCTAATAACACTGATCGATCTAGGCTCTTTGTGTCAGTTCCCAGTCCTTACAATTGCCAGGCTGAGCCCAATCTGCTTTTTTAATATAGGTGCAATCAACAACCAATTCCCATGTTTCTGGTATAGACGATGATTCAACAGCTTTCTTGAATACTTTTGCGAGGTATTCTGACAAAAGAACAGGATTTTCCATGTATAAAGTGAATGCTATTTCGTTAGGGAACCGGGCACCGTCTTTTTGTTTTTGGATTCAATTAGATACTTAATTTTCCATTATATGGATTTCGTATTCCAAATTCTTAATTTCCATCCTTATGTAGTTAGGAATAATGACCTTTTGTATAATCTCCCGGCTACTAATTAAGTGCGTTGTTTAGAATCCTATCCAGGCAGCTTCGTTTAATGTAGATGACGCCGTTATTTTGGTCGATCGTGATAGTCCATTTATCATTTTCCAGAAATCTGTTGAGTTATTCTTTTTACTTACATATAGTGCCTTATCCCAGAGTTTTTATTTTGTTTGATTTTTTTCTTCTCAAATTACCTTCTGTAAGTCATGATTAATACTTGTTGATTTTGATCGTATGACCATATCTTCCGATACTTTTTTAAGTGTCTCCATAGCCTGTTGCAAGTTCTTTTTAGGATACGAGTTGCGTATGATAACTTGATTTTGTTTCTTGCTTCTTCTTGATTCCTAAAATGATATGGTTGTGAGGCATATGTGGTGACTAATTCTTTTATAAAGTACTCCCAACTTTCAATTGCAGCCAGAGATTCCTCTTCAAAGTTTTCCTTCACTAGTTTTTTTGTCAAAAGTGTTTTTATTGGCATTTTAGAACAAAAACATGTGACAGTCCCGCACAACTTCTCACACAGGGGGCAGATATGAAATCAAAGCAATACGGAGCCCATGACCCCAGGGCGGTACCGTGGATCCAGGCCTTAAGCAGGCCTTGAGCGAAGAGGAAGCATTGGAAGCTCAGCACAGGCATTCCCCCAATAGGGTAAGCAACAGAGTCCATGCCACGAGCAGAAGCGGGTACCGTTGCTAAGCAATGAGTCAATGGGACGAGCTCCATCCTACACCCCACGGTAGCACTATCGCCACCTCATCAAAGTGACCGGACGCCACAGGAACAAGAACTAGAAACCCCTCCCCCAACCCCCAGTGGTGGTAGCAAAGCCCCGCAAGCAAGGTCTGGTCTGGAGTAAGCAACAATCACAGCTGAAATAAATGGAGAGCTCGCACACTGGGCGGTCAAACTGCAGACGGAACCCCTTGGAGAGAAACCGAACCAGGGGACCCAGCGAAATTCGAAGTTCTTACAGTCATCTAGGAAGATGTCGGCCATTCTCTCCACACTCAACAACCTCCACAACCTTGCATGCCAAAGGGAAATCGCAGGGGCCTCCTTCTTCTTCCAAGCCGCAGCTAGGGTTACTTTGGCCGCTCCCACACAGAGCCACAGTATCTTCTTATCTGCCCTGGTTTGGTGTTCAATATCCAGGTCCCGAAGGCCCAGCAAGATATGGGCCATCGAGTCTGAGATCGGGTAACCCAGCACCTCTTTAATGTGGGCTAGAATCTCCTCCCAGTATGGGCGGATGATAGGGCAGTCCCACCAAATGTGACGAAAGTCCCCCGGTAGCCCGCAACCCCTCCAACACCTATCAGAAGAGCCAGGAAAAATCTGCTGCAGCTTGGCCGGATAAAGGTACCAGTCCATCATTGTTTTGAGATGTGCCTCCCGGTGCTCCACCGAATGGGCTTCCACACCAAGTCCCCGATCGTCCTCCCAGCTATACTTCTGTCCATGTGTAACCAATGTTTTTCCGATGCAGGCTGGGTCCATTCAACCAACACTCGGAGTTGCACCGCTTTATAGTATAGGTGCATGTCGGGTAGGTCTACCCCCCCTCCTTTCTCGGACGGCGCAGAGTGGCATAGGAGAACCGAGCCCGACCCCCTTGCCAAATGAAGCAAAGCAACAGCGTTTTAATGCGCTGAAAGAATTCTCCCTCAAGGGCAATGGGTAAAGCCTAAAAAAGGTACAGGAGCTTAGGGAGAAGGGACATTTTGATCACGTGAATCCTCCCTAACCAAGATATGAACATCGGTTTCCACCGGGCCAAGTCCCCCTGAATCTTTGCAAGCAGTGGGGGGAAATTGGCAGAGTAGAGCTTCCCAATCGTGGGGCTCAGGAGAATCCCCAGGTACTGTATAGAGGAGAGGGTCCATGGCAAAGGCGTGAGCGGCTGGAGGCGAACGATGTCAGCCGGATGAAGAGTAAGATTGAGGACATAAGATTTCTCGTAATTGATCTTAAACCCTGCAACTCCTTCGAAGTGCACTAAGGCCTCCTGTACGTGAGGAAGAGAGTGGGCGGGGTCTGAGAGGGAGAGTAGGATGTCATCCGCGAACAAGGTGATCTTGTGCGACTCCCCAGTGAAGGAAAGACCTCGAATACCCAGGTTCTCCCTCACGATAACTGTAGTGGCTCTATGCTCAGGGCAAAAAGCAAGGGGGGAAAGGGGGCAGCCCTGCAGAGTGCCCCAGGAATGCGGAAAGGATGCCGACAGGTGCCCGTTAACCGCTACTCTAGACTGGGGGAGCTGTAGTTGGCCCTGAGCATCGTCCAGAATTTAGCCGAGAAGCCGAATGCTGTCAAGGTCTGGAACAAGAATCCCCAGTCCACCCTGCAAATGCCTTTTCGGCATCAAGGCCAACTAGAACAGCTGGAATCTTGAACTTATTGGCCTTCTCGATCAGATGCACTACTCTCCTGGTGTTGTCATGGATCTGGCGCCCCTTAATGAAACCGGACTGGTCCGGATGAATAAGTGCCGGCATTAAATTATTGAGCCTGCCGGCAAGGATGGACAAATATATTTTAGCATCCAGATTAAGTAGGGCAATTGGCCTGTAGGAGGAGCACTTAGACAGGCCCTTCCCGGGCTCGGGAATGACCGATATTATCGCCTCCGCCATGGAACCCGAAGTCACCCCCTCCTCTGCCATGCTAATTGTACAAGAGAGCCACCGAGTTCAGAGGCAAAGGTTTTATAAAAAATAGCCGTAAACCCATCCGCTCCTGGGGCCTTTGAGGTTTCAGGGCCTTGATAGCAGCTAGAACCTCTTCCCTAGTGAAGGGAGCAGTGAGCATCTCGTTCCATTCCGCCTATACTTGGGGCAGCGGTAGCGCTTTCAAGTAATCCCTTTGCGCTCCGACGTCCAGGGCATCCCCCGCATACAGCGCCTCGTAGAAGTCACCAAAGAGACCAGCCTTGGCACCATCTTGGTGCGTCAGGACCCCAGCTGGGTCCCGTATACCCCCAATATACTCCCTCTCTCTCTTATCCCGGAGTTGTCGGGCCACATGTTTCCCTACCTTATTCCCCTGGGAGTAAGAGAGGCGCCGTAGCTTCAGCAGCGTGTATTCCGCTCTGTTATTATAGTGAGCCCTGAGTTTGCCCCTAACCGCCGTAGGCTGCCACATGGTCTGCCTGGAGGGGTTCTGCTTGTGTGCTTGTTCAAGAGCAGAAAGTTCCTCCGTAACTCATTTTTGAGATAGTGAGTTGGTAGATACTTTGGTATCTTCCTTCCAGTACAGCACTGGAATATAGAGTTAAAAATCTGACTGCCCTTAATAATGAAAAACAAATACATCTTCTTGTACACAAATTTTGAAAATAAAAGTGTACTGTAATTTATAAATGTTTTCTGCCACAGTTGCAACCATTAACAGCTTTGCTAATGTGCATAGTTAGGTATCCTAGATATATGTTTGTTATGGAGAGAATACCAATGTAATTGTAAGCAACTGATTATTGAATAATAATATATCATTAATTTAAAATTCTTAATTGATGTAACAAACTATTGAAACTGTTCTTTGTTTTTCATATATTTATTTTAATTTTGAACATAAATTGAAGATGCCAAGAAAAGATGAAAAGAGAGGAGAAGAGAACAAATAAAACATCACTACTTAAAGAAGAAGGAAAGGAAGAAATTGGATGGTTATACAAGAAAAAAATCTTCTGGCAAGAGAACTAAACCATTTCTTAAAATAGTTTTACAGAGACTGAGAAATGTGAAAAATGTGAAAAGAAAAAGACAAATTTTACAACAAACCAGAAGAAAAACAAATATTGTCATGCTAAAACAACATAAAATTATGGAAAAACTATGCATATCAGAAGAAGGCGGAAAGAGCATTAGGATATAAGAAGAAGAATGTTTAGAAGTAAAGTAATTCAAAATGTATTACAAAATGTAAAAAAAATAAAAGAAGATCAGCAGCTTATAAGAAAAAGCAACAGATTGAGAGTGTAGTAGATAGAGCTTTTGAATTGAAACAAAAATTATTTACATTAATATTGAAGAGAATGAGAACATGGGATAAAACAATGGTGTTTGTGAAGGAGAAATGCAAAAGAAAAAGCATAGTTAATAGGAGTTACTTTTGTAAAACTTTTAGTGGGGAGTGGAAGCACACTTCCAGTACTGTGCTGTTCTTTAATGAAGAAATGTATTTTCAAGAGAACACAATAGTACATGCAGTTGATACTAGTGATTGGTGTTATTAGGTGAAATATGGCTCTACCATTCCAAAGAAAAAAATGGTTACTAGGAATGTAGAAGAAGAAATAGCTGAAGAATATCAAGGAAAGCTTAAACAAGCTATATATAAGTGGGATTGTAGCAGTATTTGCAGTATTTCACAGTCTATTGACATATAACAATTGATTTTAATAGAATATGCAATAATGGTGTTACACAGAATATTAAGTATGTTACAAGGACTAGATCCATGTAAAATAGGAAAATATGCTAAATTGCAGGGTCATTCTCTGGCTTATCTTTCAAGAAAATGTTCATCATTTAAGAATGTTAGTTGTACACCACTCTGAAATGCAGAGGTTAATAAGGAGACTTTACTTTGTAAAAACTCTGGCATTATGTTTAAGTGAAATGAATACAGCTCTTTTGCACAGTTCTGTATCAGATGTACAGAAACTTTATGATGATGTACAATTTTGATTTTTTGGTTCTGAAGAGGAGTGTTGAGAGACTGAGAGTTTGATAACTGTAGTTGTTGAAGATCAGGAGAAAGCGATTATTATAGATCATTTTGCAGAAGAAATTACTACGTTTAACCCAGTTTTGTATGAAAAATCTAACTATCTGTTTGTTGTGGACATACTCACTATAGAAGTCATACTAGGAATCTTGATTTACATTTAAAAAGTGAAAAAGAAAACGATTATAAGTGGCAGCAATTTGGTATTTATTTTTTTATAGAAGATCAGTTTGAGTTGGCCAGTGATCAAGGTTTTTGTAAGTACTGTTATAACCAACAGGGAGTTGGTTGTATTCCTCAGCAACTGGCAGATTGAAATGTAAATGTATCTATTCTTATTCAATCTGTGTACCCATTTCAGGCCATAGTTTGTATAGAGCCTGAAACAGGTAAGCTGTCACCAACAGATTTACACTAAGGTCTCAAATGAAGAATTGTACTAGACATCGAATGATATATTGAGAATGACAAACTGCATAGCTGTGTTTACAGAAAAAATGCCTCCTGTAATTCGGTTCTTCATGCAGGTAGCAGCCATCCTGCACACCAGATCAGGTCAATACCCTTTAGTGAATACATGAGGGCGAGACGCAACTGCAATGATGACCAAGAATTCCACAAATGTGTAAAAAACATGGAGCAAATATTCCACAAAAGAGGTTACTGTTAGGACACTCTGAACAAGGCAGCCAAGAAAATCAGTAAAGTCACAAGAGAAGCCACTCTCAAAACTAAACCTCCCAAGTCAGAGGTTGAGACACCTACACGCATGATCACAGAGTTCAATGGACTCAATCATGTGTTAAGAAAAAGCATGACCAAACACTGGGGTATATTGCGGGCAGATAGTGTATTAGCACGCAACATACCGGTACGTCCTTTGATAACATTCAGACAAGGTAGAACTCTATGCACCAGATTGAGTCCCTCTCTGCCCAAAGCAGTACAGTCCAGCACGTGGCTGACACCACACACAACTGGATTCCATAAATGTGGGTTTTGTGGGGTATGTAAGTGGGCGCAACACAAAGTCAAGACTTTCACCAGCCCCATCAATCAATAATTTACAATCAGACACAATATCAATTGCACTTCTAGATTTGTTGTCTATGTTATTGTGTGCAAATGTGACAAAAAGTACATAGGTAGTACAATCAGACCTCTAAAAGAAAGAATTGCGGAACATATGAGAACTTTAAAGCAAGGCGATGTCAGATATCCAGTCGCTATGCATGCAGCTCTTTGTCCTGCATAAGGTGTGCATAAGGAGTTTTCCTTTTTTGGTATTGAGAGAATAGATCAACACCCCAGAAGAGGCAACAGGGAACTCCGCTTGCGCAGAACTGAAGCAAAGTGGATCATGCATCTGCAGTCGGTCCAATATGGGTTGAACTGCGATTCAGAAATGCAATACTTTCTAGGCCAGTAAAACAGTCATTCATAATACTCTGTATCCACGGATGTGATGTACGTTTTAATGTATGAAATTGTGCAGCATATTTGTTGTTATGTCTTAAAATCAAATGAGGAAATGGTTCTAACTTAACCAATACTATTTTCTGTGTGTGCTTTTGACGTAAGGAATGAATAAGACTTGACGACATTCTATGTGTTCAAATTCTATTATGTATCTTGTAATGTCAATCAAAGAATTTTGCAAATTTGTGGTCACACTACACAGGATGTAAATGTTTGATGTGGTAACATGCAATATCATTCGGCACACTAGTATTGGTCAATGATGTGACTAAGTCTGAATAATTCACTGGTGGGGGTTTCTTCTCTCATCAGGCCGCGATCCTTAGCATGAATATTCATGCTCCTGTATTTCATGCAACTACATAGGGTTCTTTATTACGTACCCAAGCTTCGTAATGTACGATACTATTATTGATTATCCCAACCCTGGACACTGCTTTCTTTTTGCTTCCATGACCATTGTGTGGTGCAACCAGACCGGGTTTTTCAATTGCTCCAATTTTGAAAATCCTTTCTCCTTTTCTCTTTCAGTACACTTACTTTGCCTGCCACTCTAAGCAATTAATATTTATTCCCCTCTTCTATAATTCTCTTTAGTAATTTTGATTACCGGTTTTATCATATTGTATACAATCATGCTAGGACTTCAGGTGCTTTTGATACTTATTGGTCTACACATCTGTGGATCTCCCGGTCACACACCGGAACAGCTCCGGGGTTGTGGCACTTCCGGTTCGAGAGTTCACATATGCCAGGAAACACTAGACACGGTCTAGTGTTTCCCTCGACTTCTTCCTCTTTAAAATTACGCATGCGTGATTCTGGCGATGCCGAGTCACGCTCCATTCGGACAGCGCTAGGAACTCCGAGACGCGGGGTGACTCTTACTTTCAGGTATTCATCTTGTGGACACTTTGATGTGCGCAATCTAGGTTCACTATCAGATGTATCCGTTCTCATATTCAATATTATCTGATTCAAGCTCTCTTTGATACAGGTCTTACCTTTTGGTGATATATACTCTGGATTGTCACGTGTTGGAACTCTTACGTGAGTGATACTGTTTTTACCCTGTCACTGTGGACATAGTGGTCACGTGCACCACTGTTCCTAATAGTCTAATCTCCAATTTTTACCCTCACAGACGCACATTAGGACGTACCCGGCATCTGTAGACCCGGTGTTCGGCCATATACGTGCCCAGTGTTTATCATACTTGTGGGTCCATCAATGGGAAATTACAAGAGTTCCCTTGAGTCCAAATGAATACAGATTTACATAAACATACCTCAAAATACAAAAAGGACAATCACATTATACAGACCCCCCAGGATATTGCGGCATAGATTTGCAAATTTACCGGCACAAAAATGGATATTTAGCAGCACAAAAATGGAAATTCAGCGGCATTTTTGCGGCCCTTCATTTTACTTGAAATCATTCCTTTTCAGACTTAAATCAGTGCCGACTGACTTAGCAGAGTTTTCCACTGTGAAATAGGCATGTTTAAAATCTTTGTTGCTCTACAGAAGCACAGCTCCAATCTGCACCTTGTGTGAAAGAGGTCCCTATTTCTCCCTGGGGTGTTCTAGCACCCTTGTATTCACCCCTGCCGAGGCACCGCTGCCTCCTGGACCCTTCCAGAATGTGCTACACCTGTGGGCCAAGAGGAGTGTTTGCCTCAGGGACAGAGTGAGTTTTCTTCTATACCAATCTGTACGTCTCCATCTGCACATGACTTAGGTTTGGAATGAAGTACACAATTAAGTTACAGCAGAGGGGTATGTGCAGGGTTTTAAGTAGGATGAAAAAACTGGGGTTCTCCCACAGGGGCGTGGCCGATGTAATTAAGGGCCTGGCTTAAAACACTTATGCTAAAAATCTGAACTTAGTATAGTGTGCTGCCCCAAATGGTATTTTTCTGCTTCTGTCCATTCATCCAGATATATAACACAAAGTGGCCATGTAATTGATGACCTGCATATGTCTGCACTCCAGCGCTTCCTTCTGATAGTTATTCTGCCGCAGAAGGCTCCCATGGCTGGAAACTGACTTGCTCTCTCATTAATCGAAATGGGAATTTGTAAGACAAACGTCGCTTAACCAGAAGGAAGCAGAAATTGGATGGCAGCAAGTAGTGACGTGTGCATGCACAGCCAATTAAAAAGGCATTGTTTGTTTTGCTGTCTCCTGGTAGACACTTTTTTGTAAATATCGCAGCCAAAATTGTATATATTGCGGCCATTGTGCTAGTCAGATGATTTCGCGATTTTTGCCTGAATCGTGTAATGTTGGAGGGTCTGATAAATATATGAGAGAAAGAGGCAACCCGACCATGTGAGCTGTGGTATGCATCCCTGACACCCAGCTCTACCCATGCTGCTGAAAAGTATTCAAGTCGCTCACCACAACTATGATGGGAAAGGGAGAACCCCTCACCTGTTCCACTTACAGTGCCAACATCGTCCCCAAAGCAAGGGTTTACATGGGGGTGGGAGAGAGGTATTTCTCCCTGTGCCTAAAAATGAATGTGTCTTTATGTAATGCAACATGTGCTCATGTAAAGGGCTTGGATACCTTCGTGTTGAGTTTGCGCTATATAAAACAGCAACAACAAAAAAAAGACAGTCAATGAAATTCAAACGAAACAGGAAAAAAATGTTTTGTTTTTATTGATATCCTAGTAATCTAGCTTGCAAGATGCCAATTAATTTTTATGAACATACAAAAATCCCCCCTCGGCCAGTTCCTACTTTCATAACTAGTTACATCAAGCAAGTTTATTTACCTTCTTAATAGCATAGGTGAGACAACAACAAGAATTTCATTTTATATATTTTGTTTATTTTCTTTTTTTGAAGTGTATCAAAAGATATATATATATATTTTTACTTTTTGCTTGCATATCTTAAAGAGGGAGTTATACCATCTGGCCTTAGGGTTCGCAATGCCCCCGCTCTATTTATTGAGGTTCGCACGTTTCTGGAGCGGTGGTCACTGATTTCAAACCGCTGCTCCAGAGACTGGATGATGTTAATCATAGAGACTGCGAAAGACTTATTAATAGCCCTCAGTAAAGAAATGCAAGAGTTAGAAGATAAACTACAGACCTCTAGTGCTGTAGATGATGCCAAAAACAAACTTGAAAAGATACAATCGGAAATGAAAGATTTTGATACCTATCTAACCAATAAGAAAACTGAAAAACTGAAAAAAGATGTACGCTGGTTTGCAAAAGAAAAAATCTACCCCTATCTGAACCCCAACTACTACCAAGGAGGCAATCAGGCAGGTTATAATCCCAACTTTGATAACGCCTATAGAAGAAATTATACAAACTTCTCAGATACTGGTTCCTCTGACTCTGAGAATGATAATTACCAAGACTCAGGGAGGGGACACTACAACACCAGACCTTCTTATAGAGGTAGACAAGGATTCCAAAATACTCAGACCTGGGGTTTTTTGTCGAGAGGCCCATACAGGGGGAAAAATGTGCACTGGCAACAAGACAGGGGAGGACACCAAATGATGAGCCCTCAACCTCAGCAACAATATTTAAAGACACGAAACTAGCAATACTGGTGGTAGCCCCAACTGACAAGACGAATGCAGACAAATTAACGAACACAATACCTATATACAACTTATCGTCCGTCCATCTCAATAAGGAAGAAACAACACTTCTTAGTAGGGGGCTGTCTTTTGTACCCTGTACCCCCCTTAATAAGTTTAAACTCCATGAGGACTTGTTTGCATTCTTCAGAAAAGTCAGACTCAAGAAATACTTTGAGGGTAGAGTAGAAGAAGAAGAAAATCTCAATCTATCGGGTTGCAAACCACCCTCTATTTTTACACCCACCCTTGATATGGTAGGACCCGAAGTGCAAATATTTGAGCGTAAGGTACTACAAGACATTACACGTCTTCTAACAGGTGTGAATAAATCTAGCTTTAACTTATCTAAACAGGAAAACCTTGCCCTCAAGAACATCGAGAGAAATACAAATTTGATAATAAAACCATGTGACAAGGGCGGTGGTATCACTATTTTTGATAAAGAGGAATACAATAAAAAAATGCTAGACATGCTGATGGTTGAGGAGCATTACAGGTTGGCCCATCCTAGGGAGTTACAACGGCTCAGTGCTACGATAAAAGAAGTTACCCAGACTGCCTTTGTAGATGGATTCATCTGTGAAGATGAATTAATCTTCCTTAATAAAACTTGTCCGGTAATCCCAGCACTGTATGGTCTACCTAAGACCCATAAAAATGAAATCAGTCCACCCATGCGACCAATTATCTCTACGATTGGGTCCAAAACAGAGCCACTATCCAAATACGTGGACAAGTTCTTGTGCCCTTTAACACAAAAATACGAATCATTCATCCGTGATACAGGAGATATGATTACCAAGATAGAGGAGATGGCCTTCGACACAACTACAGACATCCTAGTGACGCTTGACATTGAGGCATTGTATACCAACATTCCTCAATGTCAAGCGTTACAGGCAGTGTCATCCTTGCTACGTAGGTATCCTGGAAATAGACCAGATGGGTTCATCTTGCAGTGCCTGGAAATTGTATTATTAAATAACTTCTTTGACTATGATGGTGCCCTTTACAAACAAGTGAAGGGCACCAGCATGGGAGCTTCTTGCGCTCCCAGCATAGCGAATGCCTATATGGGCGAATGGGAAATAAGAAATATATACAATGAGGTCGCCCCCTTTTTTGAAAATGTCCATCTATGGCGTCGATTTATTGACGATATTTTCTTTGTTTGGCATGGGACGGAGGTCCTATTGCAGGAATATATAAGATGGTTAAATTCAAGTGACCCAAATCTGAGATTTACTTCTAACTACCACATAGATAAGGTAGAATTCTTAGATATAGAGATTGAGGCAAACAATGGAGCACCGGAGGTAAGCCTCTTTCGAAAACCAACTGCAAAAAATACAATCCTTCAATTCGGCAGTTTCCACCCACACTGCCAGAAGGATTCAATATCGTTCGGCGAATTCCTACGAATACGCCGAAACTGCACGAATCTAATGGAATATCATCGTCATGGAGAAGCATTAAAATCTAGACTAATCAGCAGAGGTTACCCCCATCGACTGGTTAGGCAAGCTTTTAAAAGAGCGAAGTACTACGACCGTGACTCTTTACTGAGTGGTACCAAACGGAAACCCACAGAGAGATTAACTTGTGTTATTAATCACTCATCGCTAAACTATAAGATCAAAAATATAATTAATAGAAATTGGGGCATACTGGAAACAGAAGAGAGTGAGACCTTTACCTCGAAACCACTAGTGGCTTACAGAAGAAATAAAAACCTAAAGGACCACTTAGTCCATACTAGGAACAAACAGAGGATGGGTAACACACAGACATCTATAACAGGACAAAATCCAATATTGGGTAATCACAGATGTGGATCGTGTCATGCCTGTGACACCGCAATTACAACTGATTCCATAAATTATAACAACTATAAAGTAACTCTAAGATCACTGACAAATTGCAGGAGCAGCAATGTCATTTACGCTATCCTGTGCCCATGTGATCTTGCCTATATTGGTGAGACAGGGAGAGAATTCTGTATTAGATTCAGTGAGCATAAGTCAGCAGTGAGACTGAAGAAAATTTCGGCACCTTTAGTGCAACACTGCATAGACCTGAATCATAACGAGACAGAATTGCGGTGGTGTATCTTAGAAAAGGTACAACATAAAACAGGTCAGCCTATGGAATATACCCGCAGAAAACGGGAGAGTTTCTGGATATTCCAATTTGATAGTGTACGTCGAGGACTCAATGAGAAAATAGCGTGGTTTGTCACGAAACACTCATAAATTGGTTAACCTCAGCTAGACAACATTAAGGTATCTGTTCTACTACACAGACATGCAAATCTTCAATTTTCTGTGTCCTCCTTGACAAGATTTTGCTTTCTCTAGAAAATACTTCCTTATTGGATGATACACGCTGACTCAAAAGAATCCAGTTTCCCCTTGATCTTGTTTCTTAATTATTGACTCTTCAGGCAATAACAGAATCGGACTCCACTTACAAATGGCGTCTATATACAAATACACTAGTAGTGTGGGAGTCTGTGGTCTAATATGGAGATACATACGTGTCAGACTTTAAACTCAGATACAAGCTAATTAATACATTATAATACAATGAACATCATGTTCTGACCCAAGACAACATTTGTTATATTTCACTCTTAATAATATCTTCATTTCTGTCAGTAAAAACATACTCGCTATGTGGGAATACTAAGAAGTTCCCATTCAAAGATGGCGACCGCACTTCGGGACCGATAGTTGCTGTTTGCCTCAATCACTTCCGGGTTACAGAACGCCAGACTCACAAAATTAGAGCGTATTTATGCCTATATAATGCATGGGTTGTAGGTACCCTGGTCTGCATCTGTTTGTACGAGCGGCATGAGGCAAGACGACCTAATGGAGTAGAAATGACTACACGGCAAGGTACGTTGAACGAGCAGCGAACATCGTAGGAGGCGCGTGCTGCCCTTGTAAAGTAATTGTATCTCTCGGGGCTCAGCACTGGTAGCCAGCAGCTAAAACAATTTCAAACAATAGTTTAGTATTAGTGGGGAACTGCAGAGTGTTTGACTTGGAGTTGGCTTTCACTGGGTAGGATACGTGTCTGTGATTACATCAGGCTGGCACTGGGTCCGGGCCATTTAATAAATGCTTAATGCGGTAGATTTGGCAAAGTGCGCTCACCAGCTGGGGATTGATTACAATATACTCATATCTTGAGTGTTGGCTACCATGTAACGTCCTTACATATGTGTCAGAAAATATGGCCACAACTGGAGATAGAGGACTCATAGGAAAGGGATTGTAGGTAGGGGATCGTAAAATAATTATCTAGGTAGAACATGAGACGACTGATCATCGACACATAGTTTTTTTATATAGATTGCTGCCACTAAGGAAGAAAGGAACTAAATCAGCTTGAAAAAGGCATCATCTACATTAAAAAGGATTGAGAAGCACGTCCTCCCGTTTTAAACAGCATTTCAGTTTACAAATGTAATTTCAGGCAGTATATATGTAAACAACAGGTATTCAGGGCAATATGACTTAGTCTGAATTTACACTGTTTAGGAGGTCTCTTCAAGAAAGCTAAACCATGAAATGTTCGCCTCCCCTCTACAACTGAAGATAAGGAATTTTCCCTGAGTGAGGTACTCATGATATAACTCGGGGGTAAGAATGCTTTCTATGTTATTACTTGCGCCCATTAGCTAAATGAAGTCATATATAGAGGCTTCAACTCTTATCATTTCTTTCTCCCTTTTAGGTTTTGTCTTCCCATTGAATTGATTATGAAGATAAGCTTAAACTTATTTATATAAGAACCCAGATAGTTCAGGCTACCATCTGAATTCAAGGTGAGATTAGAACTGCAAATAACCTCTGTATTGTGTGATATGCCCGCAGTCACCTTAATAGTATTAATGCCATGCCCTTTGATGACTAGTGTCCCTGACTGCAGACAACGAAGTCTAAGTACCTGGTTCACTTTTGTTTAAATTCACCAGGAGCCTCATAAACCTGGATAACACCTTTCCACACTCAGCCACCCTAGGTGCAATGTGGTGTTTCACAGCCTATGTAATAATGTAATGATTGTATTAAGTGTTGGTGATTAAATCACATGTCCTTCTTGTCTAGTGCAAGGCATGGGTATATTATATTTTGTTTGTAATTTCAGGTACCCTGCACACACTTACGGAAAAGAGAGTAGATACTCTTTCTTGACTGGTCCTGAGGAAGGTGGTTTTAACCCACCGAAACGCGCGTAGACCTGGCGTGGACAAGACACAAATTACATCTGTGTCACTAAAACCTTAGAATCAGCCTCTTTGTTGTGATTGGAATAAATGTGGAAAATGTATGAATGTGTTAGTGTGACTGTTGGTTGATGTGTGGATGGCAGGGTTGTACTGTTTTTGCTTTATATTAAGGATTGAAATTCTAATAACACTGTGACGATCAAGGCACTTTGCACTTTGATTTTAATTGAACTGAATTTAAAATGATATTTATGAAATTGATGTATATACAAGAAATGATTCAAAAAAAGTAAAAATATATATATATCTTTTGATACACTTCAAAAAAAGAAAATAAACAAAATATATAAAATGAAATTCTTGTTGTTGTCTCACCTATGCTATTAAGAAGGTAAATAAACTTGCTTGATGTAACTAGTTATGAAAGTAGGAACTGGCCGAGGGGGGATTTTTGTATGTTCATATCGCTTTTTTTCTCTCTTTCCCCTGGTCATTAATCTAAATATAGAGAGGGTCCCATTTTTTCATGTTACGCCAATTAATTTTTAAACACATGGATAATATCCACCTTTTGTTACATAGCCTTTGATAGGGGCATGAATATACAAGGGCATTTATTAGCAGGTTTGAGAAGTCACATCAAACGAACTTATGAACTGCCAAGCATGGAACCAGCAAGCTGCCACAGACAAGTATGGCAGACTGACCCGAGCCTTGTGAATGGGAACGTTGCTTTGACCCTTGTGCCTTTTTAATTTTGAAATAAAATTATTTAAGTGGTTTCCTGTGGTGTAGAAAAGAAAATGTATGTGCATACAGTAAGTATGCTGTCGAGGTAATGCGGACGGCCGCAGCTAATCCGGTAAACTGCAGGAAGCTTGAACACAACTAAATCATGCCAATCAGTCCAGGCTCAAAAGCCTTCCTTATACATATATGAATATAAAACTACAAATCATAAAGGTTGGTTTGTGTTCTTGACACTACCGCAATTCGGCCTAATTAGGTAGATTTTCTTATGGTTTTCTGCCAAATGGTCATCCTAATGAGCTATGGAAGCAAAATTCGGTAATGGCAAAAGATGGCGAATAGCACCACATAGCAGTTTGTGTTTGAAGCGTAACTATTTAGCATTCATCTTTTTTAGCTCTACTTATTTATTTGGTTCGACTTGAAACATAAGTTTTTGTGCACGTGAAAAAGTGCAGCTGCCAAAATATTAACCAGCTGAGGAATAGTATCAGCGGTAATTTCACTCTAATAAACGACTCCCCGATGCTCTTTAGAAGTCTGTAATCTAGAAAGGAAGCTGGTGACCTATGACGGATAGAACAGGATTGTGTTTGCAAGCATTGACTATAACTGTCAAATTAATTTTCTGCAGGTCAGATGACAGGATTAGTTAAAGACCGCAATGTGGGAGAGAATCGAGACAGGGGAGTGACAGCTTAGAGCGGTTTCTAAGAACTCCAGTGGGCTACGTAGGTGGATCAGCAGGATGGCTGCCCCTGCGCCCCCATTACCCCCGCAGTTCAAGAGGTTACAACATCACCTACGGACAGCGCAGGAACACGAGAAACGCGACCCGGTGGTAGTCTATTACTGTCGTCTATATGCCATGCAAACCGGGAGGAAGATTAACAGCAAAACAGCAAATCCCCAGAGTGCCGCACATTTTTGTCAAAATTGATGGATCAATTAGAATCTTTGAGGAAACAGCTTGGGGACAGTGAGTCCATCACCAACGATCTTGAGAGAGTTAAGATCTTTACATACTTGGGAGTGACTCTGACAGAACAATTCATATGGGACCAGCAAGTCTCTAAATCCTCCCTGAGATTAGCACAGATAGTGGGTGGCATAGGCAGATTTTGCAGTGCCTCATCCTTTAAACCGGTTACCCCTGCCCTAGAAATATATAAAATACAGGTCAGGTCTGCAGCCTTATATGCAGCCGAACTTTGGGGACACACTAACACATGTAACCTGATGAAAGCAGAACATTCATTCATGCGGCATCTGTTTGATCTCCCTCAAAGTACACCTTTGCTCCCACTACGTTTGGACCTGGGTCTGGAACCTATTACTGAGCTGGCGGCAGCCCGACCTCTGCTCTATTGGAGAAGGCTCTGGTCTGTCCTGGAGCTGGAACCGTTCAGAGCAGAATTTAAAATCATTTGGGGGCAGTTGAAGACCAAGAACATACCATGGCTAACACATGTTAAATCCCTTTTCTACCAAATCGGCCTTCCCCAACTTTGGGACACACCGGAGGATAGCTGTTTGAGGACCCAAAGGTCTGTCCTGGTGACAGCTGTTAAAGCGTATAACCTCAAAATGCTACATTCCTCTAATTCCCTGGGCAGACTATCCAATGAGTTTCTTACAACCAAAGATGAATTCAGGATGGAGGTGTTTTTGGACTTGGTGCAACCTCCACTGGCAAGAAAGCTTTACATTCAACTGAGACATGGCTCCCTACCAGTCGGAGAATTCACTTCAAGATAGGCTAAAGCGACGAAACCTAACTGCCCTGCCTGCAATCATGACAGGGAAGACATTACACACATCCTCTTTTTCTGCCCAGCATATGGCGAAATTCGGAAGTACTGGATCATCCCACTTTGCAAGAACTTGGGCTTTAGGCACTGTGCTCTCGCCTGTAGAGTCTTAACTTATGATACTACCCCCCCCCCATTGTCTTCGCTGTTTCCAGGTTTCTTCTCGGTATGTGGAGGAGAAGATCCGTAATAATCCACAAGGACTAAGGGACGACCACTTCCATTCATAAATATTACTTTGATATCCACTGTTTAATAACTTTTTAACTCGATGTATTTATATTTTAACACTGTGCTTGTACATATTTTATTGCACTTTTATGGTCTATGACCGAAATAAAGGTATCAAAGTAAAGTAAAGGTAGTCTATTACTGTCGTCTATATGCCATGCAAACCGGGATGAAGATTAACAGCAAATCCCCAGAGTGCCGCACATTTTTGTCAAAATTGATGGATCAATTAGAATCTTTGAGGAAACAGCTTGGGGACAGTGAGTCCATCACCAATGAAGTAGTTGGCAGTGCCCATGTGGAAAACTATGCATTAAAAATGTTCTTGTACGCTGATAATGAAGACAGAGCTGGACGATTTCACAAGAATATGGTAAAGTCTTTCTATACATCAAGCCTGCTGCTTGAAACGCTGGCGGTGTTTGGAGCTCTCACTGAAGAAAATCTTCATTACAGAAAGTATGCAAGGTGGAAGGCAACATATATTCACAATTGCCTAAAGAAAGGAGAGACGCCCCAGGCTGGACCTGTTGCAATGGAAGGCTACGAGGATGAAGATGAAGAAAGTGGCTTTGCTTTTCATCCTCCGCCTGCAGCTCATCCATCGTCTTCCACATATGTACCTGTCGACATGCCATCAAGCAATTACACCGGAATACAGATCCCACCTGGTGCCCATCTCCAGCCAACACTCCAGCTGAGGTGCCACATAATACAGGTGTTGCAATTAGTACTGTTGTCCAGCCCACTCCACAGTTCTAAAGGAGATGTCTGACAGACCCCAGAAGACTTCACCCGAGCGTAGAAGTATTGCAAGTATGCCGGCAGTGCACTGCAGTACGAAGAAGTCAACACCGCCATACAGAACCTGCAAAAGGCCCTCAAGTTACTCACCACAGTGAGAGAGTGAAACATTTTTCAAATGAATGTGTGTCCGGCCCAAAAGAAAGAGAAGCCCGTCTATTATGCCTTCAGTTTGTAAGACGAAAACTTTTAATAGGGAGCATCTTGTCCCAAAACAGCCTCCCTCCATGCCAAACGGTCCCCGAAGCACTGATCAAAGCCCCCCCTGCTTCTCCTTTCCCTACCGTTTCTGGTACTGTGCACCAGTACCACAGGGATGACCTGGGGTTGTCAAATAAAGTTGCGGATAACCTCCGAAGCAGAGATCGAAAAAGTAAATTTCTTTCATGTTGGCAACATTATTTACATGTGTAAAGAATTGTTAATATCCCCTTTCAGCACTGACAAAATAAAATGAATAATTCTGTTAAAAAAAAAAGCCTGCAATGTGGTTTCAATAAAAATAGCTTCAGAAGGGCCCACTGACAAGACTGTATTTTCTGCGTATTCCCTAATGCCGGCCGCAGTTAGAAGCAGGCAAGTATTGCAGTGTAGGAGCCACGTAGTGACGTATGCGCTATGCGCGTACAGCCAATAAGATGTTATCATTTCTTTTGCTGTCTGCCGGAGACCTTTTTCACGGCCAAAAGGGTACATATTGCGGGAATCGCGCTCCTCTGCTGATTTTGCGACTATTTTGCAAATCGCAAAATCGCGAAATGCTGGAGGGTCTGATTATACATCAAAGATGAAAGTTAAAAGATCATTTATTATGTATACACAGAAGTAAAAAGAATAATGTAGGGCTAACTAATCTAATGCCCTAATCTAAAATACTTAAAACAAAACAAAACAATCAATTATGGCCTGCATAATTGAGACTAGAGACAGAAGAGGTAAAACATAAAAATTGTTAAAGGCAAGTTGTACATTCGGACTCCATTATATTTCCACCGATATTTTGCTACTACAGAATCTGTGCATCAACATCAATGTCGGAGTCTTGAATTATACCAGGAGTAGCGTCGACGAGTTTTGGTGGATTCTAGTGATAATTGCCACCTTTATCAAAACTTTCTGTTTTTCTGTCACACCAAGGGGGTCAATCAGATCTCCCCTTGTTTAACGGGTAGCTTGTATTCTAAATATCAGTTTCTGCAACCCTTATTACCAAGTGGTCTGGTGAGAGTCGTTGAATCTGTGAAATCAGTTTTCTGTCCTGTTTTAGGACTGTGGAAAAATATTTATTGCGCTGTTCCCAGTTAAAACCAGTTTTCGTTTAAAAAGAGTTTTTCATGATACGACTAGTATTCATGTCCCTGTTGACCTGCGGCGGTATCTGTTTGGGATCAGCTTCTCCCGTTTACCGAATATGGCTGTGGGTAAATGCCGTCTGAAATCGGACAAGACGGAGGTCCTCAACCTAGGGCCCGCCCCCTCGGCCTGGAACAACTCCTGGTGGCCGACCGCACTGGGAGCAGCTCAGACACCCATGGACCACGCACGCAACCTAGGATTCATCCTCGACTCCTTCCTCTCCATTTTGAAGCAGGTCAATGCCATCTCCTCCTCCTGCTACAACACCCTCCGCATGCTCTGCAGGATCTACAAGTGGATTCCAAATGAAACAAGAAGAACAGTTACCCAGGCCCTCATCAGCAGCAGGCTGGACTACGGCAACGCACTCTACGCAGGAATCCCAGCCAAATACCTGCAACGACTACAACGCATCCAGAACGCCTCAGCCCGACTGATCCTCAACGTCCCCCGAGCAGCAACATCTATTCCCACCTGAGAGACCTGCACTGGCTCC
Organism: Lissotriton vulgaris; assembly: GCF_964263255.1. Lineage (NCBI taxonomy): Eukaryota > Metazoa > Chordata > Amphibia > Caudata > Salamandridae > Lissotriton > Lissotriton vulgaris. The sequence goes on from NC_141689.1 coordinate 383,610,984, forward strand.
CCGTCAACAAAAGGATCACCTTCAAACTCCTCACCCACGCACACAAAGCACTTCACAACACCGGGCCAGCATACCTGAAGAACAGACTCAACTTCTACACCCCACCCGCCAGCTCCGCTCCGCCGGCCTTGCCCTCGCCGCCGTCCCGCGCATCCAACGAACCACATCCTGCGGCAGAGCCTTCTCCTACCTCGCCGCCAAGACCTGGAACACCCTCCCAACCCATATTCGGCAGACCTCAAGACCTGGCTCTTCCAGCAGTAGCATCTCACCACCCACCCCACCCTCAGTGCCTTGAGACCCTCACGGGTAAGTAGAGCGCTTTACAAATTCCTTATTGATTGATTGATTGATTGATTGAGGAGAAAAGAGCTTGATACAACATGTGTTACACTTTCAATGTCATGTATGTGGGAAATACTGCAGACGGATATATAAATGTAAAGGAAAATCTTATACAAAATGTCGTTTTGGATTCCCACATCCTATAATTTCTAAAGGAAGAGCAGTAAGACATACAGTAACTAAAAAATCTCTCAAGAATACATACAACTTAAAAAGTACAGAAGCTTCAAAGTACATTATTGACAACCAACCAGTTATTTTGCAAATGTGGAATGCAAACATATTTATTTATTTATTTTTATTCATTTAAAAGTTTTTATATAGTGCTACTGGACCCAAGAGTATCAGATCGCTTTACAGGATACTTAACACATCATGAAAAGGAAAATCAATAAACAACACAGTTTTAACATATACTAGGTGATAGAGTCCTCCCAGTGTAAAAGGAAAAGAAGGAGTAGCTTTTAGAGAGCTAGTAAAGGAGAAGAGAGCTGTTGAGAAAGTAAATAGGGGGGTAAAGTATTTAGTTAGAGGGAGAAAGAAGGAGAGCGAGAGTAGGAAGAGTAGAAGCAAGAGAGAATGGAGAGGGATGCCACGAGTAAGTGGGCAGATAGTTCATTAGGAAGTAGGGACCCCAATATTTGTTATGAAGCAGCAGCTTGAGGTAGTTCTTGAAAAGCGAGAGTAGGAAACGTAGTGTAAGGGAGAGTGTATAGGACAGCAAAGAGTAAATGGACCGATAGTTCAATAAGAATTAAGGATCCCAATATTTGTTGAGAAGCAGCAGCTTGAGCTTTTTCTTGAAAAGTGGGTAGGAAGGGTTGCAGCGAAGGTCTTTGGGAAGAGAATTCCAAATTGATGGGGCATTACCTGAGAAAGAACATGATTGAGTCTTTTTCTTTTTGGTCTGAGGGGGATTAGGAAAAGGGCGTTGGTGCTCCTCAAAGATCGAGTACATCCTGCTTTTTGGAGTTTGTCAGAAAGGTACGAGTGGGTGTTTTGGTGAAGGGCTCTGTGAGTGATACACACAATCTTGTAGGTGGATCTGCCTTCGATTGGTAGCCAATTTAGGTTTTTGAGGACCGGGGAGATGTGATCATAACGCTTACTGTCAGAGAGAAGCTTGGCCGCCAGGTTGAGGACAGACTTAATCGGGGCAAGATGGACTTCGGGGGTGCCAGCAAGAGAGGCGTTGCCATAGTCGTTTCTGGAAAGGACAAGTGATTGAACAATGTTTTTTAAATTGTCCATTGGAATAAAGGTGATGTACAATAAAAAGGGCACCTTTGGCAGCGTTTTTAATATGTGGGATAAGATTGAGATTCTGGTCGACGCTGATGCCAAGGGATTTGACAGAGTTGGAAGTAGTGAGAGGGCAATTAAGTGCTTTGATATCGGCAATCTAGTGTTGGATAGGCAGAGGGTTGTTTTGGGAGCAAAAATGATGATTTCAGTTTTTTTGGGATTAAGTTTGAGATGGTTAAGATAGAACCAGGTTTGAATTTTGGTCAAGGCATCATTAAGATGTAAGATGTGTGATTTGATCTTGTAGTATAATTGCGTGTCATTGGCATAGAGGTTGTAGCTGATTTTGGCTTGTTTGAGAATAGTAGTGAGGGGTTCCATGAAGAGGTTAAAAAGAGTAGGAGAGAGGATAGAGCCTTGTGGGACGCCCAGAGAGACAGGTTGTGGTTTGGAGAGGCAACTATTCAGATTCATTTGTTGGGTTCTATTGTGGAGATAGGAGGTGAACCATTTGAGGACAATGCCATTTAAACCGAAGCGGTCTTTGAGAGTTTTCTGAAGGGTGGGATGATTAACAGTATCAAAGGCCGCAGAGAGGTCAAGGAGGATGAGGAGGGAGGATTCATTTCTATCAAGGGAGCGGTGAATGTCATCAGTAATGTTGAGCATTGCAGTTTCCGTGCTGCATCCCGTTCTAAAACCAGATTGGAAAGCGTCAAGGAGATTGAAAGTGTCGATGTGATTATCCAATTGTGACAGGACTCATTTTTCAAGGGCTTTAGAAAGGAAGGGAAGGTTTGAGATCGGGCGTAAATTGTTTAAGTCATTAGGGTCCACTGTTGTGTTTTTGAGGATAGGGGTGATTTGAACAAGTTGGAGGGAAGCAGGACACTGCCAGTAACTAGGGAGGAGTTGATAATGTTGGTCCATATAGGGGCAATGATGTGCTTAAGTTCCTGAACCAAGTGAGCAGGAGGAGGATCTTTGGCATGGGAGGAGGGTTTGAGTTTGGAGATGATGTAGAGAACATCGTATTTAGAGATATGGCACGATTCATTCAAAGAAGCATTGTTTTTAGGTATGAGGACAACGGAATTGGTGTCAAGCTGGAGGATAGAGAGGGAGGATTAAGGGGGGTTAGGCGAGGGAAGGGAAGTAGGCAGAGGTACCGTTTGAGTGCTAGGGGTGGTGTGATGGCTGAGGGAAGGTGGGGTATGGGGGGGTGTTGGGTAAATGGTGGGGGGATGGAGAAAGATAGGTCGATCAGGTTGACTTTATTTGAGAAGCTAGCAATCTCTTCACATCTCTCAAAGGTAGCTAATAGTTTTGGCGGGCCGGAGGAGGTTTGTTTTTTGACAATGTTAAACAAATCTCTGGGACAGTTTCTAGCCTTGTCAAGTTGAGAACGCAGGAAGGAGGTTTTCTCATTGAAGATGTGCTTTTTGTAGTTGGCTCTGGCATTTCTGAGGAGTATCAAGTTGGAAGAGGAAGGTTTATTCCTCCATGCACGTTCAGACTGCCTGAGGGCACGTCTTTTGTTATTTAGTTCAGAGTTGAACCAGGATTTGGGTGGGATGTTTTTTAGTAGTTTCTGTTTAGATGGGCAATTTGGTCAAGTGCTTCAAGGATGGAATTGTTGTAATGATCAGTTAGATCAGTGGTGCTGTGGGAGAGAGGGAGGAGTGATAATCGAGATTTAATTATAGAATCTACCTCGCCTGGAGGGATGAGGTGAAGATTACGTGTTTGTTTCATTTGTAAACTGCAGCTATGGGTTGGACGAGTGGTAGAGCTGTTTATGGTGAAGAAGATTTTGTGATGATCAGACCAGTCAACAGGAATGATCTTTGAGAGGGAGGCCAGATCTTTGCAGGAGATAATGGCATCCAGGGTGGCACCCTTTAAGTGAGTAGGAGATTGGCAGAGTTTAGTCAGGTCACTGATATCCATGGTCTCATTAAGGAGGCTAGTAGCAGGTTCTTCGGTTTTATTCCGTGAATATTAAAGTACCCAAGGAAGAGATTCCTGGATTTGGAGAGCGATGCTTGGATAATGAGGTCAGATAGCTCCTCTACGAAGGGAAGAGGATTACCAGGGGGGTGGCAGATAGTATGTAGGCGAATAGTAGGGGAACCGGGAGTGGTAAGATCAGCACAGAGGTATTCGAAGGAGGCTGGGTCTTGAAGATGAACCTGAGCAAGTTTTAGGTCATCTTTAAAGATTATGGCAAGGCCACCACCAACTTGATCAATACTATCTTTCTTAAGGATGGAATAACCAGGAGGGGTGAGCATATCATGGATAGAGGTGGAGTGGGGGTTGAGCCATGTTTGTGTTAAGAAAGCAATGTCGATATTATCGCTGAGAATGGTATCCGCTATTTCCGTAGCGTGACATGAGGCAGATCTGCAGTTTATCAGCATGCAGCTGAGGGGTAAGATGTTGGTGTGTAAAATTGAGGGACATAGGTGGATAGACGTTAGTTGTTGTGGGGGCCTAGGTGATGAAGGGAATCGGGGTATCTGTTCATTCCCAGAAGAACTGGGATGGCAGAGTGGGGGGGGGGGTGGGGATCAAAAAAGAGGTAGGGGGAGGTGGGGTATTAAGGTGATCAGAGGGGTCATGGGGGTCACGTGGGGAAGGATGGATAGGGGAAGGGGGGAGGTCCAAGTGTGCTGAGATCATCAGTCAAGGGAGAAACAGGGGAGGTTGTGGTCAGGTTTCATTCCCAGGGACACTGGGCAGAATGTATGATGAGAGGGGGGAGGTCGACGTAGTGGTGTATGGGGGGAAGACATTGGTGAGTTTTAGGGGGTCTGGTGAGGGTTGGTTGTTCTGATGGAGGGGTGGTATGGGCAGAAAATTAGTGTTAGGAACAACAGAAGGAGAGGTGAATGGAGGGGAAGTGAGAGGCACTGTGAAATCTGGTGTATTAAAATGATGTGAGGGGACAGTGGGATTGGTGAGATCCAGAGATCTAGAGAGTAGTTCCTGGAGAGTAAAGAGACATCATTTCTGAGGGAGGCGAGATCTAAGACAAGGGTCGGGGTCTCTTTACTCTCCAGGAACTACTCTCTGGATCTCTGGATCTCACCAACCCCACTGTCCCCTCACATCATTTTAATACACCAGATTTCAAGGGTCGGGAGGTGTAGTTCAATATTAAGGAGTGAATGAGTAAGGAGTGAGGAATGTAGTTGGTCAATTGAGTTCAGGAGGTGGGAAGTATCAAATTTTATTGGGAGAGGGTGATAGACAGAAGGGAGTGGGGAAACCTGGGGGGGGTTAGGAGGGGATATAAAAAGGGGGAGAGTAGTAGAGAGAAAGTAAAATTGGTGATTATAAAATGTGACCAGATGAATGCGGTAAAACAGATTGGATGTTGTGTTGTAGCTTTTTTGCTTGTTTGCTTGTAAAAGACTAGTATGTTCGTAGACAACAGTTTCCTCTGTCTGAAGCATATGCAGTAACTATTCATAAATCTCAAGGTTTAAGTATAGACAGAGCTTTTGTAAATATTAGAAGTACTGTGTTCAAAGAGGGAATGGCATACGTTGCATTGTCTCTAGTAAGAACATTGGTTTGTATTTGATAGATGTTGATGAGAAAAAGCTTTGTGCTGATGCAAATTGTGTAAGAGAGTAAAATCGTTTAAGAAGAGTTTATACTCCTAATTTCGATGACAATCTAATTTACGAGAAACGTATAATCATTCCAAAACAGAAATATATCAAACATTCAAGTCAGGTAGAAAATAAGAAAACCATTGAAGAGAAAGTTAAAGGCATAAAGAAAAAAAAAGTGGAAAGTGATGAAGACACTGTTGTAAATCAATGCCGATTAGGTTAAGCATTAGCAGAAGACATGCTTCATTTTGACTGTTATCGTAACAAATGTGCCGACTTCATTTTGTATTTGCAGCGGCCATTTTGTATGCCATACATTGCCATGTGCTCGTCATGTGCTTAGTCCTACCTTCTTGTTCTTGTTTACCAGTTATTGAAGACTGTTAACTCCACCCACTCATCGATTGTGCCTTCCAATATGTCCTTGTATGGTCATGAAACTGCTCTTGTCTTTTTGTACCGCCTTCTCTTGAGCCTCTTCATTGTGTATAAAAGGGGCCATGTGCTTTAGTTCGGTGTGCTACTCGATACAATACCGTGGGGACTGTAGTACTACCTTTAAAGGTTTAATAAACTTTGCTTTTGTATTTTCCAGTTTCATTGCCAACTTCTTCCTAAGGTCTGAGGACTGCAGAGAAGGGCGAACCCTTGCACTAAGTAGGCCTAGCTGAGGTTTGCTTACAACAACACTTTCAGATAGTAAACAGTTCAGGTATCAATAGTTATGCTAATGTGATTCTGAATGTTGTGCTTCATTTACCACATATTCTTCATGAACTCATTTAAATCATTAAAAAAATGAAAAACGATTCTGTTCTGCAGTACATCATTTATTTCAGCAGTTGGTAAGTGACAGAAGTAAAATACATACTGCTTCTGGCATTCAACATCTTTTAGATATCTGTACTGGTTCATTGACTTTTACTCTAAACATAGAACAAGATGCACAAGAATTTCTAATGCTCATTCTTGGAGTATTAGAACATGAAGGAATACACTAACCCCGGGCGAAACTGGCATAGTACCACTATGCAGAGTTCCATGGAGTTGGGAAAAAACTCTGCGGAACTCCGCTCTGCTCCCCTGCTTCCACCCCTACTAAAAAATCTAAATAAAAAAACTCAAAAATAAAAACCACTTACCTCTGCTGTGGCGTCTCTGGGCTGCCCTCCTCCTCAAGGTGATCTCTCTGCCACAAACCCCTACATCGGACGTACGTCTTGCAAAAAGTAAGCTTGTGAACATGTTGAAAGGAAGCGCAGTACTACCAAGACGTGCATCTGGCAGGGATGGAGGCAGGGAGCAAATTTTTGTCAGGCGGGCAGGCTAACTCCACTCCCCTGCGGGGTTGGGGTTTTTGCTTAACTCCGCTTTCTCCGCCGCTATGATAAGGGCATCATTGTGAAAGCAAAAAAGAGAGAGCAGCTAATTTTGCCAAGTGCGAGACTCTGAAGACCAAAAATTACAAGCTACCATCCTTTGGCACATAAGATATATGGTATACTCAAACGCTACTGCCATCTACTCACATCAGATGCAACTTTACAGCCACACATATTAAATCATCCGAAGGGAATACAATACCCAATGTTCTGAGTCCTAGTTAACCTAGATTGGGGGAATGGTGGGGACACATGGCTACATAATCGAAATATAGGATCATACAGATGTGGTAACTGTAGCGTATGTAGACTTGCAATTCATGATATTCATTACTTTCAATAGAATGCGTCTAGGAAATTTGATATAAACCCACACATTGACTGTACAACCACATTTGTGATTTATACTATTATCTGCAAATGTGACTCGATCTACATAGGGAGTACTATTAGATGCCTTAAAGAATGTATCTCCGAACACTTCAGGACTTTGAAGAATTTGGATATCATATTCCCTATTGCAGTTCATGCCTTGGAATGTGGGGCACAAAGCAAGCAGTTGTTGTTTAAGTTTCATGGCATTGAAGTGGTACAACTAGATGTGAGAGTTGGCAACCATGAATTTAGACTAAGGCAGAGGGAGGCCTGATGGATCATGGTATTATGGGTTGCAGACAACGGCCTTAACATCGTTAATGAACTGCAGTATTTTCTGGGGACTTAATGTATGTTACCTGGACTACAATATTACTGTTAAAAATCTATATTACTGTAAAAATCAACTGTTAAAATTCATCTGTATATCTGGATACATTGTCATACTGAAAATGGTTTTAGTACTTTGTGCCATCCTTATAAAAAATTTCCAATGATGGGTCTATGTTGGATGTATTAGCATAATGTGTTATGTGCACTACATTCTAAGGATCCATGCTGGCTACTTTGGGACTTTTGGGGTCTCTCACTCCCTCTGATAGGACAAACCTTTTTCTCTTCTCCATTTCTCTTTCTCTTTTTTCTTAATATTTTTACTTATTGCTTTTTCTTATTTCCTTTTACTTAGCCTCTATATACTTTAGGTAAAGTCTACTCAGATTTTAAATTGACAGTTGTGGCCTTGCTACATCAAAGTCAAGTCAAAAGTCAAAGTCAAATTTTTTTATTTGTTTTGGTACTCAACAGAGGACCACAAAAGTATACATCACAAATTAATATAAAAGCAACATAGTTTTAAAAAATGTATACAAATTATAACAGAAAAATTCGTTCTGAGGCATTTTGCCCACTGCTAATAGTTCTTTTTCCTTTGTTAGCCTGCAGGTTCGGTAAATAGGGTCAATATATGAAGCACGAGCTACTACAACTTTAGAGTTTGGGCAGACAAATAATAAATGCTCCACAGTCTGCTCGCCTCCTTGACATAACGAGCAAAGATGGTTAGTTTCCCCAGCCGACCATTTAGATGTATGAGATTGGACAGGTAGGATCCCTAATCGTAACATCGAGATCACCCTCCTTACACTATGAGTTAGGGAAAACAAAATATAAGGCTGGATATGTTTATATTCTATGAGTTCAGTATATGGTTTAAAAGTTTTTAGATTTCTGATATGCGCGTAGTCCAGGTCAAAACTCAACCTTGGTGTAAAACATTTAAGAAAAAGTTTTAGTTGTGATACAGACCAGGTAAGTAATATTTCTGTAGTAATTTCAGCCATTTGAAATGCAGCTGACATATTCCCTGAGAAAGTTTGTTTAGTTGCTTCTGTATCAAAGGTTTCCTTTTGTAGTAAAAACCTGAGTGTCCCCTCCTTTGCATGGAGGAGATTGTAGGCCCACCTAATAATGTTGGCCACAGCCGTGGCGTAAGCACTTGTTATTCCAAATTCTAACCTTCCAATGATGGGTCTATGTTGGATGTATTAGCATAATGTGTTATGTGCACTACATTCTAAGGATCCATGCTGGCTACTTTGGGACTTTTGGGGTCTCTCACTCCCTCTGATAGGACAAACCTTTTTCTCTTCTCCATTTCTCTTTCTCTTTTTTCTTAATATTTTTACTTATTGCTTTTTCTTATTTCCTTTTACTTAGCCTCTATATACTTTAGGTAAAGTCTACTCGGATTTTAAATTGACAGTTGTGGCCTTGCTACATCAAAGTCAAGTCAAAAGTCAAAGTCAAATTTTTTTATTTGTTTTGGTACTCAACAGAGGACCACAAAAGTATACATCACAAATTAATATAAAAGCAACATAGTTTTAAAAAATTATACAAATTATAACAGACAAATTCGTTCGGAGGCATTTTGCCCACTGCTAATAGTTCTTTTTCCTTTGTTAGCCTGCAGGTTCGGTAAATAGGGTCAATATATGAAGCACGAGCTACTACAACTTTAGAGTTTGGGCAGACAAATAATAAATGCTCCACAGTCTGCTCGCCTCCTTGACATAACGAGCAAAGATGGTTAGTTTCCCCAGCCGACCATTTAGATGTATGAGATTGGACAGGTAGGATCCCTAATCGTAACATCGAGATCACCCTCCTTACACTATGAGTTAGGGAAAACAAAATATAAGGCTGGATATGTTTATATTCTATGAGTTCAGTATATGGTTTAAAAGTTTTTAGATTTCTGATATGCGCGTAGTCCAGGTCAAAACTCAACCTTGGTGTAAAACATTTAAGAAAAAGTTTTAGTTGTGATACAGACCAGGTAAGTAATATTTCTGTAGTAATTTCAGCCATTTGAAATGCAGCTGACATATTCCCTGGGAAAGTTTGTTTAGTTGCTTCTGTATCAAAGGTTTCCTTTTGTAGTAAAAACCTGAGTGTCCCCTCCTTTGCATGGAGGAGATTGTAGGCCCACCTAATAATGTTGGCCACAGCCGTGGCGTAAGCACTTGTTATTCCAAATTCTAACCTTAGAACCTGTACTGGTGTAGCAGCTGGGACCTTCATCATTCTTTTCAGTATTTTCCCCTCTTGTCGATCCATGAAGCCCCATTGCTTTAAAGGTATATATTCTGTAGCATAAGAGAGGACCGCAGGGATTTTCACTTTATATATTTTCAGTAATGAGGAAAAGTGCCTGCTCCCCGTGGCACTATAGAGTCGTGAGAGTGCTCCGGCGTGTAGATCAGATTTCTTTGTTAATTTATCTATATGCTTTGTGTTTGTTAGATTCTTTGAAAGAATCCTGCCGAGATATGTATATTCTGTTTCTTCATCGATCTTTTCATCTCCCAGCCTCCAATTATATTTGACGTTTTTTTTCCTTCCAGAAAATGCTACAATTTTTGTTTTCTTTACATTAGGAAGTAAGAAATTTTTATTTGAATATAGATACAAAGTGTCAAGAGAATTTTGGAAACCGAATGGTGTGAGATCGAACATAACTATGTCGTCTGCATAGAGCAACAAATGGATACTTTGATTGTTTATTTTTGGAGGCAGGTTTGAGCCCTGCTCTAGCTGCTTTGGCAGGTCACTGAGGTAAAGCGAAAATAACATAGGGGCTAGTAAACATCCCTGTTTAAGACCGTTCTCTGTATTTATTACTTTCGTTAAACCTTTTTCGCCCCCCATTTGGACTTGACACCACGTTGTTGTGTGGAGGCTTATTATTACCTGTAGCAGATGTTCATTGATTCCAAAACCCCTCAGTTTATTCCATAAAGTAGGTCGATCGACACGATCGAATGCGGTCGAATAATCTATAAAAGCCATATAGACCGTCTGTTTTCTTCGTGTCACATATTTATCGAGAATAACCTGAATAATTGCAATGTTGTCCGTAACAGAGTGCTTCGGCCTGAATCCAGCCTGGAACATTGGTATAAGTCCCAGCGAAAAAGCCCAGTTTTTTAATTGCAATAAAACTTCAGCTGCAAAAAATTTTCCGGACGCATCCATCAGAGCTATTTGACGGTAATTTCCTGCTACCGTTTTACAACCTTTTTTATGAATGGGGATAATAATGCTCCCCTGCCACGATTTTGGTACTGTTCCAGTGGTCAAGATATAATTGAATAGTGGGGTTAACAAAAGACTCCATTCCTTTGGGTTCATCTGCAAGACCTTGATAGGAATTTGGTCAGGGCCAAAGGCACCTGTGCTTCTTGCCCTTCGAATGTGAGTTTCTACCATTATATTTGTTGTTTTAGGAATTAATGGTTTTTGTTTCTCCTTTGCATTATCTGTATAGTTTTCTTCAAATTTGACCATATTTGATTTATAGAGATCTGTCAGATAGATTTCCCACTCTTTTGGAGGAACCGGTACTGCTAGTAATTTCTTTTTTGTTCCTGTTAGTTTAGCTATTAGTGACCAATAAGTTCTCTGGTTTGGTTCTTTTGCAGCAATTTGTAAATCGACCCAGTTTCGATCTTGAATAGTTTTTTTCTTACTTATTTTTTCTCTTCTCAGCTGGTTTTTCAGTTTGTTTATTTCTTTCTTTTTAGTAGGAGAAGAATGTAAATATTGAGCACGTATCAGTTTATTTAGTTTTTTCCTTGTCTGAGAGTTCCAGATTTTTTTGGAGTTTTTCTTCATCTTATTACCAGCATTTCCTTGGAGATTCATTTTTATTAGTGCCTCTTTTAATTCGGTAAGCATACTCTCAAAATTTTCTATAGGGTCTTCTGAGTGCTGTTTCTTTAAGAAGTGTTTTTGCTGAACCAGTGTTGCTATTTTGCCCATAAAAGATGAATTCCAGAAGATACGTCTCTGGTTGCTGTTTACCAGAGTTTCATTTCTACAAAGAATCATCTGTCCTTTTGCTGCAGACTGAGCCAACCAGTTGGTTCGTAATTGCATCATGGCGTGATCGCTGTCTGATGAGAAGTTGGAGTGAAGATGGGAAATGGTTTCATATAGATCTTTGTCACAGATGATATAATCTATTATCGATGGACTCCCGTTTCCCTGTCTTGTATATGATGCCGGGATGTCTCCTTCAATGTTCCCATTCAAAATTACCCCATTTATATTAAATAGTGCAGATAACATTATTTTCCCTCTTTTATTTGAGCGGATGTCTCTGGGGAATTGGGGAGTATGAGGTTCCAGGCTTTCCTCTTCGAAAATTCTTCCCCACTTTTTTATTTCTGAATTAGAAATTTTCCCATTGAAATCGCCCATAATCATAAAAAGAGGAAACATATGGGCTTCTATTGTTTGTTTAATGATTTCAAAGATGTCTTCACATAGCATGTCATACTTTTTTCCTGGAGGGGCATATATGTTGAAAAGCAACATTGCTCTTTGGGGACTCATGTTATCGGTTTTTAGAAAAAATTTGATGCATTGCAAATTATCGCTGTTGGTCTCAACTATCTCTTGTTCCCAAGTACAATCCTCTCTCATTAGAATAGCCAAACCTCCTTTGGCATGGCCCCGATTAGTAGCTTTTGCAGGTATGTTGTAGACGTAGTACCCTTTTTGTGAAAAGGGTTCTGTTGCCCAAGTTTCTTGTAAGGTTAAAATTTCAGGTTGGTTTTTTAGAACTTCCTTCATTTTATTAGTTGTTCTCCCTGCAACATTCCACGATATAAGCTTTAGACCTTGGTTAAACAGAAATCTTCAGTTGGTTAGCACTTTTGCTGCAGTTCAGCATCCCCGGCAGCCATGTCCACGACTTCTCGGATTCAATATCGGTAACTTTGTTCTCGTTTGTATCCAGGTACCAAACTTCCCTTTCTCCTTTGTTTAAACGAATTTTCAGGATCGCTTCTCCCTGTCCCTGGCCTTGCTACATCTATTTTTACACTGTGTACTCAGAAATTCAGGAGTCAATATGGACTATGCTGGAAGCAGTTAAAAGAGCACTGGAGAGAAACAACAATTATGTAGACAATCTATTTATCCTTGAATGCCTCAGTTCAGTTCTCCAAGAAAATTACTTTGAATTCAATAAGTCCATCTACAAATAAATTCAGAGTGTAAGTATGGGCGCAGCTTGCGCCCCAAATGTAGCAATGGCTACATTTGGGGTGCAATCTGCGCCTATACTTACACCCTGACTTTGTTTGTAGATGGACTTATTGAATTCAACGTAATTTTCTTGGAGAATTTGAGGATTATTTTATGTTTAATGAGATCGCTCCTTTTTTCGAGAATATCTGTCATTGGCATCATTTCATCGACGATAGTTTCTTCATTTGGAGTGGACCGGAAGAACAGCTTACTGAATTCACCCTTTGGCTGAATCTATGTGATCCCCATCTAAAGTTCAGTACAAACACGAGTAAGAACCAGATTGAATTCTTAGACATCTGGATTCAGGCTACTGAGGGGGTTATTGAAGTATCGCTATATACCAAGCCAACCGCGCGAAACACCTTACTTCAATACCAAAGTTTTCACCCACGGAGCCAGAAAGATGATATCCCATTTAGCCAATTTTTAAGGCTAAGAAGAAACTCTACGAGTATCAGCAACTTTGAGATTCACGCTGAACAACTTAAAAGTAAACTTCTTGAACCAGGATATTCACCTAGACTTATCAAAGAGTCCTACAAGAGGGCCAAATACTATAACAGAGATGCTCTGCTGTAGAACAAAATTGATAGCAGTGATCCCAAATTAGTATGTGTGACCAGTCATTCTAACATCAATAACCAGCTACGCCAAATCATATGCTCGCAATGGCACATTCTCAACTCTGGCACCCAGGATTTGCCAATGCCCAAACCAGTGTTTGCTTTTCGCCGTAATAAAAATCTCCGCAATCATCTGGTTCACCCTAAGTTTGATGCCATCCGGGTTAAGCTCCAGAAGTCCGTCTCTGGTAGCCAGCCCATCTGTGGCACTCACAGATGTGGCAACTGCCATGCATGCAGTTCTGCAATAGTATCAGCTGAACTGGTATGGGGCAGAAGAAAGTTTTTCTTTAATGAAATGACCAATTGTAGATCCGCCAACGTAATTTATCTTATCTTATGCCCATGCACCAAGGGGCATGTGGGTGAGACAAGCAGAGAGTTCTGAGTAAGACTCAGTGAACATAAATCTGCCATCAGGAATAACAAGAGAGGGGCTCCTCTAGTGGCACACTGGTTAGAAAAACAACATTTGGTAACAGATATCAAATGTACTATTTTGGAAAAAGTCCATAACCCCAAGAATACTAACATCAATGGCCTGAGGGGAAAAAGAGAGATCTATGGGATTTACACCCTCCAGACTGCAACTACAGGCCTGAATGAATCCATACCCTGGCAGAATGCTCTGCTATGATCCTCTGACTTCCTACTTTTGTTCCAGCTGAACCAGCGTTCTTATTGTGATATCTGTCATTCTCCTTGACTTTTGGCTTCACTCACTATGCAGCATCAGTTCCCTCCCCTTCTCAGCCTTGTGGATGCCAACTATTGTAGCTTTCTACGATTCACAGCCCTCTTTCACTCCAGGGTATCTAGGTCCCTTGGACACCTCTTACATTGGGGTGAGTGATCTTACTTTTTTATATATTCTTTTGTATTGTACAAATATTTTTCACCCACCATTGACCGAGAGCTCTCTCCGTGGCTGCTCCTCTATTGCTGTGGATGACTGCGTCCGATCGGTTGACGGTTCTGAACTGGGGTTTGGACTTTGCGCTGGGCTCTGGGTCTGCGATTTAATGTAGGGCTCGTGGTGTGCCCCGGGTCGATCCTGGCCCAGATGCACATAATGGCATCCACAATTCGGGCAGTTTGACTGAGTATGCCGGCAGACTTGGCACCCTTGGTGATTCCCAATATGTGGACAGCTTAATCTATATTTAGTCAAGTCAAGTCAAGTCAATAAATTTGTATAGCGCGCTACATACCCAGAGGGTCTCAAGGCGCTTGAAGAAGGGTGGGGAATTACTTGTCAAATAGCCATGTTTTAAGTTGCTTTCTGAATGTTAGGTGGTTCTGAGTGAGGCGAAGGTGAGTGGGAAGTGAGTTCCAGGTTTTAGCTGCCAGGTAGGAGAAGGATCTACCTCCCATGGTGGATTTGTTGATGCGAGGTACAGTGGCAAGGGCTTGGTTGGAGGATCGTAGCTGGCGGGAGGGTGTGTAGAAGGACAGTCGTGTGTTGAGGCATTCGGGTCCGATTTCGTAGAGTGCTTTGTGTGCGTGGGTTAGGAGCCGGAAAGTGATCCTCTTATTGACGGGAAGCCAGTGGAGGTTTTTCAGGTGGCCAGAGATGTGTTCTTTACGCGGGATGTCTAAAATGAGCCTGGCTGAAGCGTTCTGGATGCGTTGAAGTTTTTTCTGGATTTTTGCGGTGGTACCGGCGTAGAGGGTGTTTCCGTAGTCAAGTCGGCTCGTGACCAGAGCGTAAGTGACTGTTTTTCTAGTTTCGGTGGGGATCCAGCGAAATGTTTTTTTGAGCATGCGAAGAATGTCGAAGCAAGATGAAGAAACGGCGTTGACTTGTCTGTTCATCGAGAGTGAGGAATCCAGGATGACGCCCAGGTTCCGTGCGTGGTCCGTCGGGATAGGTGCTTTTCCAAGGGCCTCTGGCCACCAAGAGTCATCCCAGGCGGAGGGGGAGGTGCCTAGGATGAGGACTTCTGTTTTGTCTGAGTTCAGTTTCAGACGGCTGTGCTTCATCCATTCGGCTACTTCTTTCATTCCTTCATGCAGGTTGGTTTTGGCAGTGTTAGGGTCTCTGGTGAGTGAAAGGATCAGTTGAGTGTCGTCGGCGTAGGAGATGATGTTGAGGTTGTGTTGGCGTGCGATGACCGCGAGGGGGCTCATGTATACGTTGAAGAGGGTGGGGCTGAGTGAAGATCCTTGTGGTACGCCGCAGATGACTTCAGTGGCCTCTGACTTGAATGGTGGGAGGCGGACTCTCTGGGTTCTTCCGGTGAGGAACGAGGTGATCCAATCCAGTGCTTTTCCATGGATTCTGACATTTCTGAGGCGTTGTAAAAGGGTGCTATGACAGACCGTGTCGAAGGCTGCGGAGAGGTCGAGGAGGATGAGGGCGACTGTGTCTCCATTGTCCAGTAGAGTTCGAATGTCTTAACTTATTAGCAGATTTTTAGCGATGTTTTTGTATGAGTTACCTCATTAATTGTTTGTTTTGACGTTGATTTTTACCCCCAATATGGTGCCCGTTCTTCCGACCGCACTTTGTTCCAGGTCTATTGTCCATGTTTTTGTCATCACCGCAGTTCAGGTGAAAGCAGTTACGATTAATGCACATATATATACCCCCAGGCGGACACGCCACCCCTTAGTGACTCGCAATACCTGCAGACGTTTTTTGAGGATCGAGGACGTGTCCCACCCGTTTTTCAGGTAAGAGTACCTAGGATTAGGTAGAATAGGCGTTGAAATCCTGCTGCAATCTCTGGGGCCCACCAGTCAGTCTGGTAACTTTAGAATTATTCATTTTATCTCCGTAGTAATTATGAAGGTTCACGGAGCTCCCCCGACTTGACCGTTAGAAGCCTAACTCAACGCACTGTATCTCCACATCTTTGCTGTTTGCCTCCCAGTAAGTATTGGGGAGGACGGGCTCCGCTACGGATACTCATTCGAATACACTAGTAGGGTTGCCTCATACTCTGCGCCTCTTTGTATGTGCAGTATATTGGGACTTTACCGCACAACGCACGGCTGATCTGTTTGAATGCCTTAAGATATCCTGGGACTGTTGACTTTACATCTGTTACTGCAATGATCTGTTAAGGGTAAGCAGGATCCGTTTGGTGACTAAGGAGGTACACTCCCTGTATTACTCCCTTTATATCCCGTAGCATAAATATTATGCACTATTTAGTCTTTCTATCTCGTGTCAGATAGGCAGTTTGTACATACAGTCCAGGCTTGGTCGTTGGGTATGGGTCCTTTGTCCTGGGTCCACATGATAATACGTACCCTCAGTTTAGTTAGACTCCTATGTAGAACCCTGATGGATTCTTCCATATACTGGATTACCTTTTTAAAAGTTTTCCTTCTGTTCAAAGATCGGGACATTTATTGATGCTGGTGACCTCTGTGCATTGTGGACGCTCTACAAGAGGCCTTATCCCTATCAGGCTATTTGCCCTGTATTTCTGAAACACATGTGGAGTACGTGGTATGTTTTAATTATAGTTTTTCTCTATATCTACTGTATTTCACACAGGGTATTCACCTAAGTCTTCGTTTCTCACGGACCTATGGTACTTCCTATCTTCATCACTTCATCACAAGTCTTTCTGATTCTATTCTCTTCAATATATATTTTATTCTTGACTTTCCAAGCACCTTCTATTCAGGATCTATTTTGCACACTGGTGTTGGGTCTGTCCACGGCCAATTATTACAGTTTTGAATATTATATTAAGAACATATGTAATCATATATGTCTCATTGTCCCCCACAGATGATTTACTCACTTTCATTGATTTTTGAGATTGAGCCCCCTGTTTTGCTGTACCATTTTGAATGATTCATATCATTGAGGAAAAATCTGCCTCATTAGAATTGTATCTACTCCGCCCTGACAAAGGAACTGTGGACCCGGGTCCTACTTCGAAACGCGCGTTGGCGCCTCATTTTGATGTCATGTTGTTAGTGTAATGCTTTGTAGTACTATTGTTGTCTTGTTATATTTGGTTTATTGTGGTTTGCTGTGTATGGTATGCTTGTGAGGATGTGTGGTGCTTTAGAGGTTTGGATGAAATCTATGGATAACTCTTTTTTGGTGCTCCTTTGTATATATGAAATATGTAAATTAACAGATTGTACATTAAGAATAACAATTGGATGACACCAGTGTGGAATAAATATATATTTTTTGTTTTATAATAAAAGATAATTAGGTTTATCAAATAATTTTGGTTTGGGACAATGTTGATACACATCAAATGAAGGATATATTTACCTATGTACTATTGCGTTACATAGGAGAGGTTTTGTTCATGTTCCCAATGATAGATATTGACATTGATGTGTTCTGCTGTCTATGTCCCCTCTTTTTCTATCCAGAATAAACTCTAGTGGTTTCCACAGTTTGTTACCTTTAAGCTGATTTTTGAGGATGGACAATAAATTGAATAGTACTGGCTGACTTAGTCTAGGCTTTTACCTCAATATACTTGTACTTACATCATGTCATGTTCGCGGGCTTGTCAATAATTATATGGTCGCTAGGATTTGTGTCTGACTGATTTTCCTTGTAGTTACACTTTAGTATTGATAGATTTATGTATGATGTTAACCAGACTTGGTGATAAGTAATACTTAATATTTGGATAATATAGATTACTTATACCTCCTTTCGATCTTAATAATATTGTATTCGTGGCCTGGTTTGAGATTATCGCCGTTGACATGGGACCATTCCAAGATGGAGCTCGATAACTAATTTTGGACATATAGTGAATTATTAGCATGTTTTATCATGAGAACACTCACCATTAGTTCCTCTTCTGTTGTGTCTATACAGGATATTTAAGGTGATTTTAAAATGGCGCCCTTGCGAGATGCCATCCCATCGACAGGAGCACTCTCCTCTCAGGACAGGAGCCACGTGTCTGGTGTGTCCAGATTACCTTATGGGGCTTATGATTCGGCTAATGCTATTTATTGATATTAGGGAGACTGGTATACTGGGTTGAGCGGGACTATAACTGAAACAACACAATTCTTGTGATTTCCTTAAGTCTTTGAGAAAAGGTATGATCGGCCACATAGCAGATAATTTCTACTATATTTAGCTTGCCCACACATGTTTCATGAATGTCTTGATGTTTAAGTTATGATTTGAGACATGAGACTATTATGAAATAAGAGTTCATTTAGTATCTTACCTGATCTTGAGGACCTTTGCCTTGATATCGTGTTGGTCTAGCATGACAGATCAATTGATATCTTATATCATTCATCATCATTTCTGTCTTTATTTCGATCACTTGGATCCTAAAAGATGTACATCAAGGATTAAAAAACACTCAGGAGTAATCCATATTCATAAAACAAGAATTAAAAAAGTCATTACGATTATCATCTTATTATACAGATTCAAAGTGCTATTGCAAGATAGGAATCAGACTGCTAATTACTATTGAAAATCGCATTTGTTATACTTAGTCAAATCAATTGCAGTCCCTTCCAATTTAAGATTATCTGTGCATTGAATTTTTATAGTGCCTGTATCATATCCGTATCAGAGTTCAGGATAAAACGGGTGCGCTTATGCCAAATCGCTGTTAGGAATTTAGCTATTGCAAACACAGTCGGAGGTGATAAGTCCATCTTAAGTATTCTGTAGGCTGGAATTCAATGCCTAAAACCTAAGTTTTTGAGAAGAGGAACAAGCCAATACTTCCTAGATTTTTGATAGGCATTGCAGAAGAATAAAACATGTAAATCATTTTCCAACTGGTATGAACATGCGGGGCATTGCTTGGTGGAGGAGGGCTGAGATCATTTACTTGTAAGTGCTCTGAGAGGAAGGGTGGGTGCCATACCTCCACTGTAAAAATAACTTCCTGGTCATGACAGGGCAAATTCCATCGAGGACCTGTTCCAAGTGGTAGGAGTCTTTAAATTGTATAAATGAGTTTGTTAAAGTCCCCAACCGTGTGTTCCCTAGTAAAGTGTTTAATTTTAAATCATAGTAATCCTTTGATAAACGTTTGCGTGAGACCTTACTGCAAGCGTTTTCAGGGTCTAGCCATAGTGCCGCCCTCGATTTTTACAGTTTTACAAAATAGCAGGTTAAGACGGAAAGTCTTGTCCATTGTTGAGGTTTTCTTTCTGAATCCTGCCTGGTAGGGGCTCAGAATGGAAAACTCTTCAATCCAATCTTGGAGGCGATCTAGTACCAGTCTCCCGAATAGCTTTTGTGACACATCGAAGAGGCTGATGGGCCTGTAGTTGGCTGGTAGCAGAGGTGAAACCTTCTTAAATATAGGGACAATCTCTGCGTCCAGCCAAGTACAGGGCACCTCCATGCCCCTTAGGACAGCGTTGAAAATCGTCAGCAGGTAAGGAACCCATACGTCTGGTTCTTGTTTAAAGAGGTCACCCGGGTGCCCATCCAGGCCAGGAGCTTTGCCAGGTGCCAGCCTAGAGATTGCAGCTCGCACCTCTTCCTCAGTGAAAAGATCCCCCTCTAGCTGTGGGCCAATGGTTGGCAATGGGTCAGCTGAGGGCCCATCTGTGTCCCGTGTAAAGAGCTTGAAAGTGTTCTTCCCAGACCTTGGCTGGGATATTGGTTTCAACAGCCGAAAGCGGCTCATCGGACCCCGTATTTACAATTCGCCAGAATTTACGGGAATCTCTAACTGCTAGTGTGATGGTGAGATTCTCCCATTTCTCCTGATCCCATTCCACCTTAGCATGGGTGATCATCTGCTTGTAGTCCCTTCTCCTTGCCTGAATTACAGATCTATTATTACCGTGCTTTAGAGAAATTAGTAGATCTGATTTAGCTTTTCTGCAGGCAGTGTTGTACTACGAAGGGCGGTGACTCGTGCTACCCCAGTCTTTCCTGGGGAAAAAAGAACTTCAGCCATGATCTTAATAAAGTCCTTATGAGCGGACCAGAGTTTTTTATGCATGTCATTGGCGTTGGGTTGCTCCACTAGTATGCTCACCTTTTCGTTTAAGAAGAGTTTATACTCCTAATTTCGATGACAATCTAATTTACGAGAAACGTATAATCATTCCAAAACAGAAATATATCAAACATTCAAGTCAGGTAGAAAATAAGAAAACCATTGAAGAGAAAGTTAAAGGCATAAAGAAAAAAAAAAGTGGAAAGTGATGAAGACACTGTTGTAAATCAATGCCGATTAGGTTAAGCATTAGCAGAAGACATGCTTCATTTTGACTGTTATCGTAACAAATGTGCCGACTTCATTTATTATTTGCAGCGGCCATTTTGTATGCCATACATTGCCATGTGCTCGTCATGTTCTTAGTCCTACCTTCTTGTTCTTGTTTACCAGTTATTGAAGACTGTTAACTCCACCCACTCATCGATTGTGCCTTCCAATATGTCCTTGTATGGTCATGAAACTGCTCTTGTCTTTTTGTACCGCCTTCTCTTGAGCCTCTTCATTGTGTATAAAAGGGGCCATGTGCTTTAGTTCGGTGTGCTACTCGATACAATACCGTGGGGACTGTAGTACTACCTTTAAAGGTTTAATAAACTTTGCTTTTGTATTTTCCAGTTTCATTGCCAACTTCTTCCTAAGGTCTGAGGACTGCAGAGAAGGGCGAACCCTTGCACTAAGTAGGCCTAGCCGAGGTTTGCTTACAACAACACTTCCAGATAGTAAACAGTTCAGGTATCAATAGTTATGCTAATGTGATTCTGAATTTTGTGCTTCATTTACCACATATTCTTCATGAACTCATTTAAATCATTAAAAAAATGAAAAACGATTCTGTTCTGCAGTACATCATTTATTTCAGCAGTTGGTAAGTGACAGAAGTAAAATACATACTGCTTCTGGCATTCAACATCTTTTAGATATCTGTACTGGTTCATTGACTTTTACTCTAAACATAGAACAAGATGCACAAGAATTTCTAATGCTCATGCTTGGAGTATTAGAACATGAAGGAATACACTAACCCCGGGCGAAACTGGCATAGTACCACTATGCAGAGTTCCATGGAGTTGGGAAAAAACTCTGCGGAACTCCGCTCTGCTCCCCTGCTTCCACCCCTAATAAAAAATCTAAATAAAAAAACTCAAAAATAAAAACCACTTACCTCTGCTGTGGCGTCTCTGGGCTGCCCTCCTCCTCAAGGTGATCTCTCTGCCACAAACCCCTACATCGGACGTACGTCTTGCAAAAAGTAAGCTTGTGAACATGTTGAAAGGAAGCGCAGTACTACCAAGACGTGCATCTGGCAGGGATGGAGGCAGGGAGCAAATTTTTGTCAGACGGGCAGGCTAACTCCACTCCCCTGCGGGGTTGGGGTTTTTCCTTAACTCCGCTTTCTCCGCCGCTATGATAAGGGCATCATTGTGAAAGCAAAAAAGAGAGCAGCTAATTTTGCCAAGTGCGAGACTCTGAAGACCAAAAATTACAAGCTACCATCCTTTGGCACATAAGATATATGGTATACTCAAACGCTACTGCCATCTACTCACATCAGATGCAACTTTACAGCCACACATATTAAATCATCCGAAGGGAATACAATACCCAATGTTCTGAGTCCTAGTTAACCTAGATTGGGGGAATGGTGGGGACACATGGCTACATAATCGAAATATAGGATCATACAGATGTGGTAACTGTAGCGTATGTAGACTTGCAATTCATGATATTCATTACTTTCAATATAATGTGTCTAGGAAATTTGATATAAACCCACACATTGACTGTACAACCACATTTGTGATTTATACTATTATCTGCAAATGTGACTCGATCTACATAGGGAGTACTATTAGATGCCTTAAAGAATGTATCTCCGAACACTTCAGGACTTTGAAGAATTTGGATATCATATTCCCTATTGCAGTTCATGCCTTGGAATGTGGGGCACAAAGCAAGCAGTTGTTGTTTAAGTTTCATGGCATTGAAGTGGTACAACTAGATGTGAGAGTTGGCAACCATGAATTTAGACTAAGGCAGAGGGAGGCCTGATGGATCATGGTATTATGGGTTGCAGACAACGGCCTTAACATCGTTAATGAACTGCAGTATTTTCTGGGGACTTAATGTATGTTACCTTGACTACAATATTACTGTTAAAAATCTATATTACTGTAAAAATCAATTGTTAAAATTCATCTGTATATCTGGATACATTGTCATACTGAACATGTTTTTAGTACGTAGTGCCATCCTTATAAAAAATTTCCAATGATGGGTCTATGTTGGATGTATTAGCATAATGTGTTATGTGCACTACATTCTAAGGATCCATGCTGGCTACTTTGGGACTTTTGGGGTCTCTCACTCCCTCTGATAGGAGAAACCTTTTTCTCTTCTCCATTTCTCTTTCTCTTTTTTCTTAATATTTTTTCTTATTGCTTTTTCTTATTTCTTTTTACTTAGCCTCTATATACTTTAGGTAAAGTCTACTCGGATTTTAAATTGACAGTTGTGGCCTTGCTACATCTATTTTTACACTGTGTACTCAGAAATTCAGGAGTCAATATGGACTATGCTGGAAGCAGTTAAAAGAGCACTGGAGAGAAACAACAATTATGTAGACAATCTATTTATCCTTGAATGCCTCAGTTCAGTTCTCCAAGAAAATTACTTTGAATTCAATAAGTCCATCTACAAATAAATTCAGAGTGTAAGTATGGGCGCAGCTTGCGCCCCAAATGTAGCAATGGCTACATTTGGGGTGCAATCTGCGCCTATACTTACACCCTGACTTTGTTTGTAGATGGACTTATTGAATTCAACGTAATTTTCTTGGAGAATTTGAGGATTATTTTATGTTTAATGAGATCGCTCCTTTTTTCGAGAATATCTGTCATTGGCATCGTTTCATCGACGATAGTTTCTTCATTTGGAGTGGACCGGAAGAACAGCTTACTGAATTCACCCTTTGGCTGAATCTATGTGATCCCCATCTAAAGTTCAGTACAAACACGAGTAAGAACCAGATTGAATTCTTAGACATCTGGATTCAGGCTACTGAGGGGGTTATTGAAGTATCGCTATATACCAAGCCAACCGCGCGAAACACCTTACTTCAATACCAAAGTTTTCACCCACGGAGCCAGAAAGATGATATCCCATTTAGCCAATTTTTAAGGCTAAGAAGAAACTCTACGAGTATCATCAACTTTGAGATTCACGCTGAACAACTTAAAAGTAAACTTCTTGAACCAGGATATTCACCTAGACTTATCAAAGAGTCCTACAAGAGGGCCAAATACTATAACAGAGATGCTCTGCTGCAGAACAAAATTGATAGCAGTGATCCCAAATTAGTATGTGTGACCAGTCATTCTAACATCAATAACCAGCTACGCCAAATCATATGCTCGCAATGGCACATTCTCAACTCTGGCACCCAGGATTTGCCAATGCCCAAACCAGTGTTTGCTTTTCGCCGTAATAAAAATCTCCGCAATCATCTGGTTCACCCTAAGTTTGATGCCATCCGGGTTAAGCTCCAGAAGTCCGTCTCTGGCAGCCAGCCCATCTGTGGCACTCACAGATGTGGCAACTGCCATGCATGCAGTTCTGCAATAGTATCAGCTGAACTGGTATGGGGCAGAAGAAAGTTTTTCTTTAATGAAATGACCAATTGTAGATCCGCCAACGTCATTTATCTTATCTTATGCCCATGCACCAAGGGGCATGTGGGTGAGACAAGCAGAGAGTTCTGAGTAAGACTCAGTGAACATAAATCTGCCATCAGGAATAACAAGAGAGGGGCTCCTCTAGTGGCACACTGGTTAGAAAAACAACATTTGGTAACAGATATCAAATGTACTATTTTGGAAAAAGTCCATAACCCCAAGAATACTAACATCAATGGCCTGAGGGGAAAAAGAGAGATCTATGGGATTTACACCCTCCAGACTGCAACTACAGGCCTGAATGAATCCATACCCTGGCAGAATGCTCTGCTATGATCCTCTGACTTCCTACTTTTGTTCCAGCTGAACCAGCGTTCTTATTGTGATATCTGTCATTCTCCTTGACTTTTGGCTTCACTCACTATGCAGCATCAGTTCCCTCCCCTTCTCAGCCTTGTGGATGCCAACTATTGTAGCTTTCTACGATTCACAGCCCTCTTTCACTCCAGGGTATCTAGGTCCCTTGGACACCTCTTACATTGGGGTGAGTGATCTTACTTTTTTATATATTCTTTTGTATTGTACAAATATTTTTCACCCACCATTGACCGAGAGCTCTCTCCGTGGCTGCTCCTCTATTGCTGTGGATGACTGCGTCCGATCGGTTGACGGTTCTGAACTGGGGTTTGGACTTTGCGCTGGGCTCTGGGTCTGCGATTCAATGTAGGGCTCGTGGTGTGCCCCGGGTCGATCCTGGCCCAGATGCACATAATGGCATCCACAATTCGGGCAGTTTGACTGAGTATGCCGGCAGACTTGGCACCCTTGGTGATTCCCAATATGTGGACAGCTTAATCTATATTTAGTCAAGTCAAGTCAAGTCAATAAATTTGTTTAGCGCGCTACATACCCAGAGGGTCTCAAGGCGCTTGAAGAAGGGTGGGGAATTACTTGTCAAATAGCCACGTTTTAAGTTGCTTTCTGAATGTTAGGTGGTTCTGAGTGAGGCGAAGGTGAGTGGGAAGTGAGTTCCAGGTTTTAGCTGCCAGGTAGGAGAAGGATCTACCTCCCATGGTGGATTTGTTGATGCGAGGTACAGTGGCAAGGGCTTGGTTGGAGGATCGTAGCTGGCGGGAGGGTGTGTAGAAGGACAGTCGTGTGTTGAGGCATTCGGGTCCGATTTCGTAGAGTGCTTTGTGTGCGTGGGTTAGGAGCCGGAAAGGGATCCTCTTATTGACGGGAAGCCAGTGGAGGTTTTTCAGGTGGCCAGAGATGTGTTCTTTACGCGGGATGTCTAAAATGAGCCTGGCTGAAGCGTTCTGGATGCGTTGAAGTTTTTTCTGGATTTTTGCGGTGGTACCGGCGTAGAGGGTGTTTCCGTAGTCAAGTCGGCTCGTGACCAGATCGTGAGTGACTGTTTTTCTAGTTTCGGTGGGGATCCAGCGAAATGTTTTTTTGAGCATGCGAAGAATGTTGAAGCAAGATGAAGAAACGGAGTTGACTTGTCTGTTCATCGAGAGTGAGGAATCCAGGATGACGCCCAGGTTCCGTGCGTGGTCCGTCGGGATAGGTGCTTTTCCAAGGGCCTCTGGCCACCAAGAGTCATCCCAGGCGGAGGGGGAGGTGCCTAGGATGAGTACTTCTGTTTTGTCTGAGTTCAGTTTCAGACGGCTGTGCTTCATCCATTCGGCTACTTCTTTCATTCCTTCATGCAGGTTGGTTTTGGCAGTGTTAGGGTCTCTGGTGAGTGAAAGGATCAGTTGAGTGTCGTCGGTGTAGGAGATGATGTTGAGGTTGTGTTGGCGTGCGATGACCGCGAGGGGGCTCATGTATACGTTGAAGAGGGTGGGGCTGAGTGAAGATCCTTGTGGTACGCCGCAGATGACTTCAGTGGCCTCTGACTTGAATGGTGGGAGGCGGACTCTCTGGGCTCTTCCGGTGAGGAACGAGGTGATCCAATCCAGTGCTTTTCCATGGATTCCGACATTTCTGAGGCGTTGTAAAAGGGTGCTATGACAGACCGTGTCGAAGGCTGCGGAGAGGTCGAGGAGGATGAGGGCGACTGTGTCTCCATTGTCCAGTAGAGTTCGAATGTCTTAACTTATTAGCAGATTTTTAGCGATGTTTTTGTATGAGTTACCTCATTAATTGTTTGTTTTGACGTTGATTTTTACCCCCAATATGGTGCCCGTTCTTCCGACCGCACTTTGTTCCAGGTCTATTGTCCATGTTTTTGTCATCACCGCAGTTCAGGTGAAAGCAGTTACGATTAATGCACATATATATACCCCCAGGCGGACACGCCACCCCTTAGTCACTCGCAATACCTGCAGACGTTTTTTGAGGATCGAGGACGTGTCCCACCCGTTTTTCAGGTAAGAGTACCTAGGATTAGGTAGAATAGGCGTTGAAATCCTGCTGCAATCTCTGGGGCCCATCAGTCAGTCTGGTAACTTTAGAATTATTCATTTTATCTCCGTAGTAATTATGAAGGTTCACGGAGCTCCCCCGACTTGACCGTTAGAAGCCTAACTCAACGCACTGTATCTCCACATCTTTGCTGTTTGCCTCCCAGTAAGTATTGGGGAGGACGGGCTCCGCTACGGATACTCATTCGAACACACTAGTAGGGTTGCCTTATACTCTGCGCCTCTTTGTATGTGCAGTATATTGGGACTTTACCGCACAACGCACGGCTGATCTGTTTGAATGCCTTAAGATATCCTGGGACTGTTGACTTTACATCTGTTACTGCAATGATCTGTTAAGGGTAAGCAGGATCCGTTTGGTGACTAAGGAGGTACACTCCCTGTATTACTCCCTTTATATCCCGTAGCATAAATATTATGCACTATTTAGTCTTTATATCTCGTGTCAGATAGGCAGTTTGTACATACAGTCCAGGCTTGGTCGTTGGGTATGGGTCCTTTGTCCTGGGTCCACATGATAATACGTACCCTCAGTTTAGTTAGACTCCTATGTAGAACCCTGATGGATTCTTCCATATACTGGATTACCTTTTTAAAAGTTTTCCTTCTGTTCAAAGATCGGGACATTTATTGATGCTGGTGACCTCTGTGCATTGTGGACGCTCTACAAGAGGCCTTATCCCTATCAGGCTATTTGCCCTGTATTTCTGAAACACATGTAGAGTACTTGGTATGTTTTAATTATAGTTTTTCTCTATATCTACTGTATTTCACACAGGGTATTCACCTAAGTCTTCGTTTCTCACGGACCTATGGTACTTCCTATCTTCATCACTTCATCACAAGTCTTTCTGATTCTATTCTCTTCAATATATATTTTATTCTTGACTTTCCAAGCACCTTCTATTCAGGATCTATTTTGCACACTGGTGTTGGGTCTGTCCACGGCCAATTATTACAGTTTTGAATATTATATTAAGAACATATGTAATCATATATGTCTCATTGTCCCCCACAGATGATTTACTCACTTTCATTGATTTTTGAGATTGAGCCCCCTGTTTTGCTGTACCATTTTGAATGATTCATATCATTGAGGAAAAATCTGCCTCATTAGAATTGTATCTACTCCGCCCTGACAAAGGAACTGTGGACCCGGGTCCTACTTCGAAACGCGCGTCGGCGGCTCATTTTGATGTCATGTTGTTAGTGTAATGCTTTGTAGTACTATTGTTGTCTTGTTATATTTGGTTTATTGTGGTTTGCTGTGTATGGTATGCTTGTGAGGATGTGTGGTGCTTTAGAGGTTTGGATGAAGTCTATGGATAACTCTTTTTTGGTGCTCCTTTGTATATATGAAATATGTAAATTAACAAATTGTACATTAAGAATAACAATTGGATGACACCAGTGTGGAATAAATATATATTTTTTGTTTTATAATAAAAGATAATTAGGTTTATCAAATAATTTTGGTTTGGGACAATGTTGATACACATCAAATGAAGGATATATTTACCTATGTACTATTGCGTTACATAGGAGAGGTTTTGTTCATGTTCCCAATGATAGATATTGACATTGATGTGTTCTGCTGTCTATGTCCCCTCTTTTTCTATCCAGAATAAACTCTAGTGGTTTCCAGAGTTTGTTACCTTTAAGCTGATTTTTGAGGATGGACAATAAATTGAATAGTACTGGCTGACTTAGTCTAGGCTTTTATCTCAATATACTTGCACTTACATCATGTCATGTTCGCGGGCTTGTCAATAATTTTATGGCCGCTAGGATTTGTGTCTGACTGATTTTCCTTGTAGTTACACTTTAGTATTGATAGATTTATGTATGATGTTAACCAGACTTGGTGATAAGTAATACTTAATATTTGGATAATATAGATTACTTATACCTCCTTTCGATCTTAATAATATTGTATTCGTGGCCTGGTTTGAGATTATCGCCGTTGACATGGGACCATTCCAAGATGGAGCTCGATAACTAATTTTGGACATATAGTGAATTATTAGCATGTTTTATCATGAGAACACTCACCATTAGTTCCTCTTCTGTTGTGTCTATACAGGATATTTAAGGTGATTTTAAAATGGCGCCCTTGCGAGATGCCATCCCATCGACAGGAGCATTCTCCTCTCAGGACAGGAGCCACGTGTCTGGTGTGTCCAGATTACCTTATGGGGCTTATGATTCGGCTAATGCTATTTATTGATATTAGGGAGACTGGTATACTGGGTTGAGCGGGACTATAACTGAAACAACACAATTCTTGTGATTTCCTTAAGTCTTTGAGAAAAGGTATGATCGGCCACATAGCAGATAATTTCTACTATATTTAGCTTGCCCACACATGTTTCATGAATGTCTTAATGTTTAAGTTACGATTTGAGACATGAGACTATTATGAAATAAGAGTTCATTTAGTATCTTACCTGATCTTGAGGACCTTTGCCTTGATATCGTGTTGGTCTAGCATGACAGATCAATTGATATCTTATATCATTCATCATCATTTCTGTCTTTATTTCAATCACTTGGATCCTAAAAGATGTACATCAAGGATTAAAAAACACTCAGGAGTAATCCATATTCATAAAACAAGAATTAAAAAAGTCATTACGATTATCATCTTATTATACAGATTCAAAGTGCTATTGCAAGATAGGAATCAGACTGCTAATTACTATTAAAAATCGCATTTGTTATACTTAGTCAAATCAATTGCAGTCCCTTCCAATTTAAGATTATCTGTGCATTGAATTTTTATAGTGCCTGTATCAAATCCGTATCAGAGTTCAGGATAAAACGGGTGCGCTTATGCCAAATCGCTGCTAGGAATTTAGCTATTGCAAACACAGTCGGAGGTGATAAGTCCATCTTAGGTATTCTGTAGGCTGGAATTCAATGCCTAAAACCTAAGTTTTTGAGAAGAGGAACAAGCCAATACTTCCTAGATTTTTGATAGGCATTGCAGAAGAATAAAACATGTAAATCATTTTCCAACTGGTATGAACATGCGGGGCATTGCTTGGTGGAGGAGGGCTGAGATCATTTACTTGTAAGTGCTCTGAGAGGAAGGGTGTGTGCCATACCTCCACTGTAAAAATAACTTCCTGGTCATGACAGGGCAAATTCCATCGAGGACCTGTTCCAAGTGGTAGGAGTCTTTAAATTGTATAAATGAGTTTGTTAAAGTCCCCAACCGTGTGTTCCCTAGTAAAGTGTTTAATTTTAAATCATAGTAATCCTTTGATAAACGTTTGCGTGAGACCTTACTGCAAGCGTTTTCAGGGTCTAACCATAGTGCCGCCCTCGATTTTTACAGTTTTACAAAATAGCAGGTTAAGACGGAAAATCTTGTCCATTGTTGAGGTTTTCTTTCTGAATCCTGCCTGGTAGGGGCTCAGAATGGAAAACTCTTCAATCCAATCTTGGAGGCGATCTAGTACCAGTCTCCCGAATAGCTTTTGTGACACATCGAAGAGGCTGATGGGCCTGTAGTTGGCTGGTAGCAGAGGTGAAACCTTCTTAAATATAGGGACAATCTCTGCGTCCAGCCAAGTACAGGGCACCTCCATGCCCCTCAGGACAGCGTTGAAAATCGTCAGCAGGTAAGGAACCCATACGTCTGGTTCTTGTTTAAAGAGGTCACCCGGGTGCCCATCCAGGCCAGGAGCTTTGCCAGGTGCCAGCCTAGAGATTGCAGCTCGCACCTCTTCCTCAGTGAAAAGATCCCCCTCTAGCTGTGGGCCAATGGTTGGCAATGGGTCAGCTGAGGGCCCATCTGTGTCCCGTGTAAAGAGCTTGAAAGTGTTCTTCCCAGACCTTGGCTGGGATATTGGTTTCAACAGCCGAAAGCGGCTCATCGGACCCCGTATTTACAATTCGCCAGAATTTACGGGAATCTCTAACTGCTAGTGTGATGGTGAGATTCTCCCATTTCTCCTGATCCCATTCCACCTTAGCATGGGTGATCATCTGCTTGTAGTCCCTTCTCCTTGCCTGAATTACAGATCTATTATTACCGTGCTTTAGAGAAATTAGTAGATCTGATTTAGCCTTTCTGCAGGCAGTGTTGTACTACGAAGGGCGGTGACTCGTGCTACCCCGGTCTTTCCTGGGGAAAAAAGAACTTCAGCCATGATCTTAATAAAGTCCTTATGAGCGGACCAGAGTTTTTTATGCATGTCATTGGCGTTGGGTTGCTCCACTAGTATGCTCACCTTTTTGAGTGTGGGAATAACACAGCCATACAACTCAGAAACCTTTTCTGGATTAGTGGCTAGTTTTTCCCACCTCACTCTGCGTCTATTGTTCGCCAGGGTCAACCCTGTGGCGGGCACGTCTACACCATCCCGATTTTCATTATATATACCAGGGAGAGAGTATTCTAATTCTAGCGCATTATGGTCGCTATCGTCCCTGACTATCACCCTGAAGTCCTTAATTTTAGACCAGGAGGACAATTGAACTAAAATATAGTCCAGTCTTGATTCCCTCCCCACTTTATTAAATTTGCATTTAGGGGGAATGTCAGAATTTGTGCGCCCATTACAGGACCTAATTGCGTGTTTAAGAGTTAAAGCGGTGATCTGTACTGCTAAAGGTGTCCAGGCTCTAGGGGGAGGGGCCACCGTAGGAGGGACTGACCACAGCGCTTCCTCCTCCATTGATGTTCCATCTCGTAGTCCTGTTGGTGGCTCAAAATGGCAGTTCAAATCCCCTCCAAACACGAAGGGTGTACCCTTGGCAATATCATTGAGGAAGATGGAAAGTTCCTCAATGGTACTCGATTCCCGGTTATATTCACCGGCCTGGAGTAAACATTTACCACTGCCAATTTGATCGAATTGGGCCATTCCATTAGGACGCATTGAACGTCCTCGGATGCTGTGAAGTGAGATGTAGCCTTGCAACCCAAGTGGGTTGCCACCCAAATAGCAAGGCCACCAGAGGGACGCCCCTTGCCCCCCCATCGAGCAGGAATAGAAATACAGCAAAGCCTGGGCAAGTGTATTTCTCTCTCGCCCAAGTTTCTTGGAACATACAAACATCTTTAGAGTCTATGAATGTGTTCCAGTCTGGGCAATCCAGCTTATTTCCTAAACCAGACAGATTCCAGGACAGTATCTTTAATGAAGCAGGTTTGGAATTGGAGATAGTACTTGGGGTAGCCTCCTGTCCTATTAACCTGTCCGGCGATGTTACATTTTGATTCGAATCCCCATGTCTGGTTGTAGGTTGTATATTTCTAGATGGTAACCCGACTATGGACTGTTGGCGTTCCTTGTCATAGTGTTGTTCTACGTGGGACTTAATCCCTGGGATGCCAGCAGTGCCTCGACCGGTAGAGATGGTATTTTCTACCTGCTCACCCCAGGGTCGATAATTAACCACCCCCCTCCTCAGCGGGTAGTGTCAATCATTCATGTCCAGGCAGCTAAACCTATTATGTGTTGTGAGATAGGCAGGCTGCTGAACTATGGGACGGTGGAATTCCCCTCTCTCCCTGTTTCCCCAGCCACTCCCTCTCATGGGGACTGTATCCCATCCCTCCTCCTCCCATACGTTGCACCAGGGCGGATAGAAAAAGGATAGGGGTAGGGACTGAATAGATGTCCCTTGGTCACGGTATGGCCACCCACATATGTGAGAAACAGTCCTAGGATCCCTGAAGTTAATCAGGACACAGTCACCAATAGATTTCCTTGTGTTACCTAGCCAGGGAACTCTTCTTACCATAAGTACCTCAATCGCTATTCCTAGGGGGTGGGGTCTGTTTAGGGTAAGCCAATTGACCACCTTGTTTTTTAATGAGGAGGCAGATTCTTTAATCTCTGGATTTAACTCTGGAATACCCGTTAGGATAACTACGTATGGGCGAGCCTCAGGGGGGAGGTCCATGGACATGATCTTGTTTGTTTTGTCTCCCACCCCCTGGTTGGGTTTAATAGTGGACTCAGTGTGATTAGTTGTAGTTACACCTTGATTGGATTGGGGAATTACAGGGTAGGTGGTAGACGTCTGCAGTGGTGGAGTGTTTGAAACTATTCTGACATCGTTGATAGAGGGTGCTGTTGCACCCCTCTTGTTCTTGGATAGAGCCCCACCCCTGTTGCCCTTGTTATCCACTTTAAGACCATCAGCTATTATCGCCGATGATTTTTCTATAATTGTCAGTCTAGCTTAAATCGTGGTTAAGCGTGCTTTTAAGGGGCTAAGCAGTGACCTCAGGAGGGCGCCAATGTTGGCGATAGTGATGGCACTTCCTTCCGATGATATGGGACTGGAGTTCGCCTGCTCTGTGACTTGCGCAGGAGAAGTGACTAGGGATATTATTGCAGAATCATCAGGGGGTGTGGGTACGGATTTACAGTTTACCAAGATGTTAGCCTCCACTGGGATATTATGCTCGGCAATTTTTGCCTTACGTCCCCCAGGGTTTTGAGCCCCTCTTTTCCTTTTAGGTGCTGCACCTTCCCTGTCTCCCCGTTTTTGGCGGCTATCTCTGATGCTAGGGGTTTCATTATTTAAAGTAGTTACTAGTGGAGAAGAGGAGCTAGGTTGTATTTGGACGGGGGGTGAGGTCAGTTGCCGTATTTCCTCAGCACCTACGGATTCATTGTCCCTATGTTGTGAAGACAAATTAGATACATTAGGCAAACCCATCGCCCCATCATCCCGTGTTTCCAACTCCGTAGGGTCAAGTCATTCTCAGGAGTTCTGGCATGCTCAATAGTGCCCATAGAAGACCTTTTTACCCATGCAATTTCCTGGGATATGCTCCTCTCCAATGTGGAAATTTTGTCAATTAGAAGGGAGCCAGCTTTAACTAAGTAATTGTCCAAAGTACCTGTTGGGTGTCCTCCAGCCGGCATAGTTTTACCTCTCGTTTCTCTAGCGGCCCTAGTTCTTTAAACGAGGTCACCTTCAGCAGTACAAACGAGGTCGGATTGCTGGGTAGGAATAAGAGTGAAAAGCCAAGGGGGGTGGCCCGGTCCGGTCTCACCCGTGCTCGAACGGGCTCAAACGGGCCCGCCCTTGGCCCGGGCTTTGCCCGGCGTGCGCCTGCACGGGTTCCGCAGAGCGTGAGGGGGCCGTGAATAAGTACCACAGGTAGGCGGGGAGAGAACGGGAAGAGGCACCAACTGCAGGTGATTAGGGAATGCTGGTCCTCGCAGTCCCGACCTCCCGCTCTGTAGGCCACCACGATATCAAGGCACCAATGTTACAAAGTTCCTCAGTAGTGTAGTGTAGTTCCTAGTTTCCCACTAGGCCCTGCGCATTGGAATAACATAAACAGTAGTATCGACGTGGAACTGCGGATATTCCAGGCCTCCACTGACTATGCTAAACTTAATTGGGTTGTGTTACCAACTAGCTCAGAGGTCACTGGAAACTTTCTTCTCTGCATAGGAAGTGATCAGCTTCCTTGGCACAGACAAGAAGGGATTCAGCTTTCCAACAACCGTGCAACATGACAACTTTGCTCCTCAGATCAAGAGTCAATCTCTAGGGTCGTGTGAAACAATAGACATGTGTTTCACTCAGTCAGTCTAGTGCAGTTTACTTTCACGAGATGTAGAGAATAGAGAGACGGTCGTTTGTCAATAAAGGGTTAACATTTATTGAACAGTCTTTCTTCTCGTACAAGAGAAATGTATTGCCACAATTGCAATAATTGTTATCATAAAAAGTACGTACAGTAAGATAAGTATTGCGAAATAGAACTGTAAAAGCATTGATATGGTTTCTTAGCCATACAGTGGTTTAAAAGTAATAAAACATATATACAGTCATATATACATTAGGCTAACATACTCAACTGGTGCTTCTAACTAAGCCTACCCCAGTGTGCCTGACCTAAGCCTAACACTTGGAAGGGGAGTAAGTAAGTAGCTTTAAGTTAAGTTGGTTTTGCCAAGGTTTGCTTTCAAGAATTCTCGTCTAAGGGTTTAGTCAACACCATACCTCTGAATAGAATGATGGAGGATTGGTATCTCCTTCAGGGGTCTCTCTCGATATCCCAGTCACCTGCGAGGGTAGACCGGAAACGCCGGAGCTGGATTTCTCTGCACGAGAAAGGCAGCGGGTCTCTTCAGCGCGTCGAGGAAGGAGGGGGGACAGCGTCCGCGGGCAGCTGGAATCTGCTTGATGTCTTCGCAGAGGGACGGCTGTTCAGCTCCTTAAGCGTACTGCACCATAGTTCGCGCTCTAGCAGCGATAATGGTATCAGCAGCTTCACCACCACAGGGACAGCAGGCTGCAGCGACAGAGTGCTAGATTTACCAACACGGGGTCTTGCAGGCAGCTGGCATCAGCAACAGTAGCTCGCATTGCTTAAGGCAACGTTGGTAATATTTATACCTACAGGTGCCGGGTTTGACGCAAGTTTGCTGGACATAAGACGTCAATTAAAGATGTCACTAGGAAGTGATAGTTATCAGTTGCTCATTAGAGTTCCATTACTAGTCAAAACACAGCAAGCGGGGATTTCCAGGTTTGCTGAGTTTTTATCTTGTTGAAGAACTCGGAGTGTTATCTAGGAATATCAGATAGTGACTACTGCTCTGTCATTGCACTAATTGGTCGCAAAGGAAGTGGCAAAGGGAACTATGCTGGAATGTGGCTCTGTTCGTGTGAGGCCAGAGATGACTTTTCAGAAAATCGCACTTGAACGGTTATGCCAATATAGGGAATAAATGGATTTATAGCCGAATAGGGGCATAAGGTCACAGTATCGATCAGGAACCTAGATAAACACGCAACACCCACTCCACGGGTTAATGTCCATCAAAATTACTAAAACTAAAGCAATTAGATGCATGTGTAACATTGCCCACCCCAAAATACATAAATGCATTCGAAATAGGCATACTTGTAATACATGAATTTAGGTACTGTACGTTTTTTAAAGCATAGTAATCATTCAAAAAATTATTGCATATGAAATCATTGAACGATTATGCAAAAGGAATTACACATGAAGTATCTCTGACAGAAGAAGGGCGAGATAAATCATCACATAAAAATGCATTGTAATAACATGTGTGCTAGAGGCTGGTGTAATGTTGTTATGTCTCTAGATGTGTTTAGAAATAGAAGTGTGAAGCTTCTGTTCTCTAAGAATAGTTTTTACGTTAAGCAAAGAATTGTTCGTGCCAAAAAGGGTCAATATTAGAAAAAATTGTCCAATTCAAAGAAAATAGATTTCCAAAGCTCTTGGCAGTTTTTGTTGATCAAAACTGAAGGCCGAATTCAGAGTTCATGGGAACGCTGTGTGCCGGAAAGCTTCTAAAAAGTTATTGTTTCTGTACGGGTGAGAACATCGTATCAGACAGGCTCTCAAAGAATTGGTCTACAAAATCAGGTGATAGTTCAACCAAATTAGATAGCGCTGTAACTTGGCAGGTGTGAGAATGATTGCTGTCATCACAGTCGGGACCAGCAATGCTCACAGAACGTTGTACCTGGATGATGTTGCTTTTGTCACTCGCTCCACTGTTACCACTTGGCTGTAGCACAGGAGTCTCCACGAATGCCGTCATCAGGATTGGTAGCCGCTGGGGACAACACAATGCGTGAGCCGTTATTGGACTGAGCAAAGTATCGACGTCCATTGGTACTGCTGATGGAAGTGAAAGACAGATGTCCAACACGCATTCATCGCCGCAAAGCATACACCGTAGCACAGGTAAAATGCAATTTTGCCATATCGGTCTGAATGAAAGGAACCAGGTCATGTTTAGATCTCTCAGCCTGGCCAATCCAAGGACGTTAGTTATCCTGTCCCGGTAGCGCATTGCTAGGATTGTCTCTTCCATTCCCATGGGAGCTATGTCTGAGCCGAGGCTTGCCATAACGTAGCAGGAGGGTCAAAAATAGAATCCCTGCGACGAGTCCCAAAAATAATGGTATGCCGCCAAAAATGGAGTGCACAAAATTAGGAAAGATTCCCAAAATTGCCTGGAAGGGTGTTAGCAGTCCCGTAAAGACTGTCTTAAATATGCCTGGGATGCTTGTTGCACTAGACATGTTAAGGAGTTGGCTGAACATTTCTACGAAATGCACGGGGCAATTTGTTGATAAAAGATCATGAACTTCAGTAGCTGTCCTTGCAACTAGAAGATCATACGTCTCTTTAGATGACGTTATAGGCACTGTTGTCTGTAAAAGTACAGATTTCATTTTGCTTAATGTATCAATTCGTATAGAATAGAGATTCAGACGAGGCCAGATGGGAGTCACTATGTCTGCAGGCCCACTCGGAAACAATGCTTGCATACAGCATTTGACCATGGATGTTACTTCTACTAGATAACTTTTCCCTGGCACGAGGCCACAACATCTGTGATCCGTTCTAAGAATGTAACTCCCGTTCGAAAGTTGCATAAAGAAGGGCTCTATCTGAGTTGCAGGTGTGACTAGCTGGTGGCATGAAAGGTTGTTTGAATTTCCATCACATGCTCCGTGTAAATTAATACCCTGACACAAAAGTATACCGCTTAGTGAATGTTTACAATTTTCACCACTAAGAAATACATTTTTGTCACCGTCACTATAGCAAGAATGAGTGTATGGTAATTTCCATTCAGATTTTACATATCCTTTACCCAATTGTTCATATTGGCTAGCAGGTATGTACTCAAGGCACTTTTTAAATCGGAAAGTTGTTATCGGAATTGTGATAATTCCGTGTATTATCCATTCAATGACAGGACTCTCTGACATTGTCAATGATAATCTCTCAAGTTTTTCGATGCTCAGGATTGTATAGTCTGCTCCTTTCTGTGCCAAACTGATCTGTTTATCAGTAAGGTTAAAACTGGAAAATAATGACGTCGTGTTGATTAAACGCCAAGGCACATAGCCTGAACGAAGATTTTGCAGCGTCCAGCCTAATTCTATAATAGAGCGTAATTGAGACTGGCCATGTTGTAACATTAGCAAATCTCTGTCTATCACATCAAAGGCAGAGGATACAATATTGTCCAACGAATATATTCTGGAATACAGAGTCATTAACCCATTGTCTACCACAGAAAGTGATTTCTCCAAATTAATACGATCAATTTCTCGTATTTTTTCAGCAGTTTCAATTTGCTTTACTTTCCAAGCCTCGTTGTAAGCAGCATAGATACTGGTCGCTATGAAACGCTTTTGACGCTGTTTGCGTGGTCCAAGAATGAAATCGCGCAAATCAGCACCATCTTTTAGTAAAGATAAGTGTTGCTTAATTTCAGCCAGTGTGGATGTTTTTAGCCATTCAAGGCAGAGTTTCGCTACACTGTATGTTGTTATAATCCCTGGATGTTGTCTCTGGGAATATCTCGAGTCTAATCTGGTCATTTTTAACCCCTGTGTTTTATTCAGGAATCTATCTTGACAGCTATTTGTGTCTGTAGGCCAGATTAACCACTTTTTCCAATCAGGATTTGTTCTGTTGAAATGTAAAATTTGTGACACGTCTAACTCAATATCAGCAGTTGCATTTTCTGGTATTGGCTTCGGAATAGACGGTGTTTTAAGGTCTTTGATCTTAGCTAGACCAAGACAAGATGTTTGGTGTATTGTGTCATTTAAAAATAACATTTGTTCTGGTATCATGCAGGTTCTAAATAGTGCTTCTATGCCTTGCACCTGCCAATCTTTTGTACCCCAAATTGTTTTCGTTTCAATATTATTTTTCCAATAATCAAAACCAAATGTCATCATTTTGTCATAAAATGCTTCTGAATATATCAATTTAGAATTTGTCAGCATTGTTTTCATTCCTGTTTTATCTAACAGTTTGTAATAAAACGTTTCTGCATCACTGGTGTTAAACCCTGAGAAGTATTTGAATTTCTCAAAAAATGCTTTAGAACTGCTTTTAGGTGGTGTAGAACAATGTTCCCATTGATTATAGATAAAAACATTTCTAGGCTGTGCAGATTTATGCAAGTAATGATCCCCATAGTGGGTGTAACAGAAAAACTGCTCATAACTAGATGAACCTTGTAAATAATCATGATCTGTGAATCTAGCTGACATTACTAAATCAGACATCATGTCATTAATACTGTTAAAGTCCCAATCATCAGAGAATGTACTAGGTGTCACAAAGTCACTTAAGGAAACCTTTAGTTGATGAGGATACTTCAGGATTTCGACCGGACCATATATCTCATAGTCTGTTTTCTCCCATACTACCCCACCAGGTATTGGAATTGCTGTGACATTTACTGTTGACAGTTCTCTTTTCTTCACGTGGGATGATCTGTGTGGTTTCAGGACTAGGTTGATGTTCTGACTTGCTGTGTCCATTGTAATATATTTTCCTTCAATGAATTTTCCCAAACACAGTACCATGATGAGCCAAAGCAGGAGGAAAAATACACGTAGACCGAACCAGAACTCTAGCCAAGGGGAAATAAGGTAGATTTCCTTCAGTTGATGAAAGAGTTCCGTTGCTTTTTCTTTAAAAGTCTTTTTTGTTTCTGGCATCACTTCGGGGTCGTTTAAATCTTCAGAGAAGTTGTCGAAGTTGATGAAATAACCAGAGGCAGTTCTGTCAATTGATGGGATTGTTTTTTCAATCTGTCTCTCGGTAGCACTTTCTGATGCCACATCATTGTAGACTGGTGTTGTTTCTTGACGAACTGTTTCAATCTGTGTTTCAAGAGGCACAAGTTCCATGGCATTATTGCATAGTCCTTCATTGTGCACTGCAGGCTGATCGAATGTGATAAGTCTTTCAGTTTGAACCTCTTGGATTGTTGCAAGTTTGGGTATTCTGTTGTTTCTTGGGAGTCCACTGGGCCTACTGTTGATTATAGGCCACATGCTTGTGGTTTTACCAGATCGATAGACACGACTCTGTTCTCCTTTTTATCAGCAAGGGGCGGTAGCACAACTGATCTTGTTCCGGTGACTGCTAAGACAGGTACTGCTTTTCTGTAAGAAGGCCCAAATTCCTTCTTAACCGCGATCTTTTCTCTGACTAGATCCCCAATCTTTGGAATCCAGACAGGCCTTGCTGGGGCTGTTGCGGGTGGTGCCTCGTCAGTGGTACTTGGCTGTTGCTTTAACTTTATGTTGCTTAAGGATTTTCTTGTTTCATTCAGTTCCTGTAAAACAGCCAAACGATCTTTGATGTCAAAGTCTGTTGTTTTTTCTTGTACCACTGAGATCTGACTATCGAGGTCCTGAACTCGCATTCTAATTCCGAACAATAGTTCGTATGGGCTGAAACCTTTTAGAGAATTTCTTGGCATGTTGTTAAGACTAGTCTGGACACTTATTAAATGTTTGACCCACCTAGCGCCTGAACCTAATACCTTCGCTGTTATAGATTGCTTTATGTCACGTTTTTTTC
The DNA here is from genome assembly GCF_964263255.1 of Lissotriton vulgaris. NCBI lineage: Eukaryota > Metazoa > Chordata > Amphibia > Caudata > Salamandridae > Lissotriton > Lissotriton vulgaris. Next base: position 383,650,588 of record NC_141689.1, read on the forward strand.
TTTCTACCACACTGTTCCCTTCCGGGGTATGACGGACAAGAATACCGCAACCCAATTCCCATGCTGGCCATGGCCTCCTTATAGGCTCGAGAGCTGAAAGCAGGACCCTGATCAGAATGGAACGTGGTAATTGCGTATATGCCGATATTGACTCGCAAATCTTTTATAACCGTTCTAGCGTCAGCCGAGCGCTGGAGGCCTCATTTTTTAAGTGCTGTTCGTCTAAACTGTTAATAGGACGCAGGATGGGGTGTAGGCAGCGTTACGCTCTTTCTGACTGGTAGCCGGTAGCAAGGTTCGCTACTGCGATCCCTATTACAGTTTTCACAGTTGTTTGCATATATTTGGTGTTCTACACTCATTCCCGGCCACCAGAATACTGATTGTAATTCAGTCAGTGATTCCTTGATCTCTCTGTGCCTTAGACCCAAACCCATGTGTGCGTCTGCTATTAAAAATATTCTCCTGTTCATGTTTGGAATTACTCTGTCCCCCACTCCAGGGATTCGAGCAAAAGGAACGGAGTTTGCATCGATTATGTATGCATAATTGAGTGGATAGTTTACGGGTAGTGCTGCACAGTCGCCTTTTACGGTCGTTTTTACTGCCAGCATGGTTTCCCCGTCTATGTATTTATCTGTACGCTTTTTTGTGGCTACGGAAGCCGGTTTAGTTGCTTCCGCTTTGGCTGTATTAGCCAATGAATTTCCTGCAACGTGAACGCCATCACGTTGAAGACTCTGTGCGTGAATCACGTGAGTCTTTTGTAGTTCTTTGTATAAAAGAGCTACCTCGTTCCAGAGCAATTTATGCTTTATTGTGGCACCTGTGTCATCTTTGTAGTCGTTTTCGATCCAACTCTGCAGTTTATTGTTGTAAGAGTTGACGCAAAAATGAGAATCGCACACTATAAGTGTCGGGAATTCACGTTCTGCATTTTCGAGCGCCATCTTTAAAGATCTGATTTCAGTTCTCTGAACCGAACAGTTTCTTACAGATTCAGTTTTTGTTACTTTCGGTCTGAATTTACCGCACAGCCAACGACCTTTAATGATCGCACATGCTGCATCGTAGGATTTTCTCTCTACGTTGAAATGCTGTACAAAGCTATCTGTATAGATTATACAGGCATATTGTGGGAGAGGCAGAATTTCGATTGGCAGAGGATATTCTTCTTCATATTCTAAATCATTCAGTTCTTCAAATTGCGGGGCGAAATAGTATTTCACGTCTTCCGCTCCTAGAGAATCTACGCACTGTATCCACTTCGGATCCAGTGACACTGTAGGCAAGTTTACTGGGCTGAATAGCGCCTCGAACGCGGATTCCGCTGTAAGGATATTAATCCGTTTGCCGTGTGCTAGTTCTCTTTCATTTGCCAATGCGATTTGCACTGCTTTCACAGTTCTTTCTGTGTGACTGAATGTTTTTTCTGCTTGTGTGTACAAGTGAGATTTAATTGAAATTGGTACCTTTTCTCCCTCATTAGAGGTTAGGTATGTGAATCCGCATCTTCCTGGGATGACTCGGATTACAAGATCACGTGTGTTGTCACGTGTATCTAATTTTGTTTTTGCTAACATGTCTGTTTGCAGTGATCTCAACATTTCTGTGTGTTTTTGAGTCCAATTGATTTGTTTAAAATCAGGCTTAATTAGTTCGTAGAGAGGTTTAACCCTCTCTGCGTAATTTAGTATGTAAGTTCTTCCGAAATTCAGAAAACCTAGAATGGATTGTAAATTCTTCAGCGTTTTTGGAGCTTGGAGTACAGCGCACTTCTCTAAGAAGTTGTCCGCTAGGCTTTTCCCTTCACTTGATAATTCGTACCCTAAAAATAGTACTGTCAGATGGGCAATTCGGGACTGTTTAAAGTTGAATTTGTAACCCTCTGCTGCGAACCCAAGTATAATGGTGTTCACTCTTTTCAAGTGAGTATCCAAGTCGTCGTCTGTGAGATAAATATCATCTACGTAAGATAATGCTTCATCATCATAGATTTGTAGTAACTCTGTTACCCTAGCTGAGAATAGTCCTGGGCTGTTCTTGAACCCCTGTGGGAGTCGACAGAATTTTTTCTGTGACCCAAATGCAGAGAAAGCGGTCAAATATCTGCTTTCTGGTGCAATGTTTTGACAAAAGAAACCATTAGAAATGTCTAATGTCGTTTTGTATTTTTTCCTAACTATGTTATTCATTAGGGCTGCACTATGCGAGTTTTGTACTGCAAAGGTTTTGCAACATGTATTAAGGTGTCTGTAGTCCAAAACTAGACGATATGAATTGTCTGGCTTGGAGACAGGAAACAAAGGATTGTTCATTTGAGAGGTGCATGTTTCAATCACCCCCTGGTATTCAAGTTGATCTAAGATCTCCCTGACTTGTTTTTTAGCTTCTTGCTTTATGGGATACTGCCGTTGGGCAGTTGGTTCACTTTTTAGTTGGATTTTATGAGGAGGTGAATCCTCATCCCATCCTACATGATTTTTATATAATGCAGGTGCCTGGGCCACTGCCCATTTCCTTGCATATGTATATTTTTTGTGAATCGGAATGTGATTCGAGAAGGCAGGCATAATCACTTCTTCGCCACGAGGGCACTCCCTGACAAACTCTGGGGGCCAATCTTTTTCAGCTAACAGAATATCATAGCCTTTTGAGAGCTTTTCCCAAAATAGACCTTTTATTTTCCTAGTCTTATCACCCTCTATACGCAATGTTATTTCGTATATTTTATGGGGCTCGCTAAGTCTGGCGTCGGCAGTTTCAACCTGAATGTATTCATTCGTGTCCACTGTCTCCAGATGACTCATCAAGATCTTGCGCGCTATACTGATTTCTGCTGCACTGTCCAACATTGTCAATGCCCACTCCCCGTTTTTCAACTGTGTCCTCAGTATTCTCGGCATGGTTGATTACTCTAATACTGGCTACCTTCTTTTTCTGAAATTGAGATTTCTTTTTTTGAGCAGGTTCCTTGTCTTTGGACTTGGTGTGCTCTCCTGGGTCTGACCGTCCTCTTCTTTCCGAATTCTGTGGAAGAGATCGAGAGGGACGTGTATCAATACTTTGATATCTATCAGGTTTTTTCAGATTATCCTTATTTCTAAGGTTATATCTTTTCTCAGAGGGCTCCCTCTGGGGAGACTGGCGTTCTCGAGTCGGAGTTCTTTTCCTCCGTCGAGGAGACCTTCCTCTGGACTGGAAAACTTTTTCCTTGGGAGTGGATTGTTTATTTCCATCCCAGCTCTTTTTAGGAGTGTTTGAATTATTTTTAATAAATAATTTTTCAGGATTTTCGAGCAGTTGGGGCTTAACTGGTTTTCCACCCAAGCTGTCTCTACCTAATTCTTCATAGCATTTTTCTATGATTTTTGCAAGCTCAACAGGATCATTTATATCTGTTTCCTTCAACTTCTGGCGGATCGCCACAGATGCTGCTTCTCCCTTTATGTTGGCTAATAATATAGCCGTGACCTGCTTGAAGTCTTTCAGTAATTTCATACCTAGATTTAAAGCGGGCTCTGGACCGAATTCATTTTGAATCTGTTTTAGCACTTCTGGTATTACCGCCATAGACGGAACACCGTGTGTTTTTGTGTAAATGGAAGCAAAGACTGTACCCCAAGTGTCACAGTCCTCCACGTGTGGTGCGATTCCCATAGGAAGGCAGATGGTCAAGATTCTGTGTTTCTCAATAGGGGTAGTATCAGGAAATACTGCCTCTATTTGAGTGATTTTCTGTGCTAACCAGAAAGGAATTTGTTCCCGTTTTACGGGTGTTTTACCAAGACATGACTGTATGTTCTGTGGTGTAATTTTATTAGTGTTCCCCTGATGAGGGGTCAGCTGTGGTGTATTAACAGCTGGCTGGACTGTTGCAGTCCGCATTACATATTGGACTAATTGCCTATGTATTTTAATTAATGTGTTTAGCTGTACTAACAGCTCTTCTCTAGACATTTTTACAATGTCAGGATGTGGTGTGTAGCTGGCTAGAACCGGCCACGTTGCTCCTGGTCTACCTAGTGGACCGAGCCTGGTAATGTGATCATTGTGTTTTAGGGCGCCATTAAACCAGAGCAGGTGCTCTTGAAATTTAAGTGGAATTTCAATCTCATCGAAAGGAGCGTACTCTTCCGGAGGTTTCTCTATTTTGTAATAGTGAAACTCTTTTGTTCTAGCGTTTACCGCTGGAAAGTTTATCCATGAATAGAATACCTCTGTTTGCCGATACTCGTGAGCCTCTATCACGAACATTACTGTACCACCTTGAGGTGTCAGTCCGTTTTCTATAAGTTTTAAAGTTATAGATCTTCTTAAGTGGACCGGGATGTCGATAGCATCTGGGTCAATCTGTAGGAGACTCGAGTCTTCCTCTATTAGTTGGGCTGCCAGTCTAACTGCTTCCCTTTCTTCTTCACTGTCTGTCATTTTTTTAGAAATGCAGGCTTTGCAGAGTAGGTCTCCAAGGAGACAAAGATTAGGTGCACAATATTTTGGAACACTGTATCCTTCAACGTTGAATAAACCAGAGCTTTACATAGGAATCTCTTCCTACTGAGTTCGGGCGGATTTTAACCTTTCACCCACTCCAGACGTCTATTGGAGTATTTACGGGAGAAAGGGGTCTGTGTGAAATATGCACGACTGAGTTACTCTAACTGCCTTGCGTTAGTTTATCGCCTTACCAAACATTGGGCGCCATGTAGTGTAGTTCCTAGTTTCCCACTAGGCCCTGCGCATTGGAATAACATAAACAGTAGTATCGACGTGGAACTGCGGATATTCCAGGTCTCCACTGACTATGCTAAACTTAATTGGGTTGTGTTACCAACTAGCTCAGAGGTCACTGGAAACTTTCTTCTCTGCATAGGAAGTGATCAGCTTCCTTGGCACAGACAAGAAGGGATTCAGCTTTCCAACAACCGTGCAACATGACAACTTTGCTCCTCAGATCAAGAGTCAATCTCTAGGGTCGTGTGAAACAATAGACATGTATTTCACTCAGTCAGTCTAGTGCAGTTTACTTTCACGAGATGTAGAGAATAGAGAGACGGGCGTTTGTCAATAAAGGGTTAACATTTATTGAACAGTCTTTCTTCTCGTACAAGAGAAATGTATTGCCACAATTGCAATAATTGTTATCATAAAAAGTACGTACAGTAAGATAAGTATTGCGAAATAGAACTGTAAAAGCATTGATATGGTTTCTTAGCCATACAATGGTTTAAAAGTAATAAAACATATATACAGTCATGTATACATTAGGCTAACATACTCAACTGGTGCTTCTAACTAAGCCTACCCCAGTGTGCCTGACCTAAGCCTAACACTTGGAAGGGGAGTAAGTAAGTAGCTTTAAGTTAAGTTGGTTTTGCCAAGGTTTGCTTTCAAGAATTCTCGTCTAAGGGTTTAGTCAACACCATACCTCTGAATAGAATGATGGAGGATTGGTATCTCCTTCAGGGGTCTCTCTTGATATCCCAGTCACCTGCGAGGGTAGACCGGAAACGCCGGAGCTGGATTTCTCTGCACGAGAAAGGCAGCGGGTCTCTTCAGCGCGTCGAGGAAGGAGGGGGGACAGCGTCCGCGGGCAGCTGGAATCTGCTGGATGTCTTCGCAGAGGGACGGCTGTTCAGCTCCTTAAGCGTACTGCACCATAGTTCGCGCTCTAGCAGCGATAATGGTATCAGCAGCTTCACCACCACAGGGACAGCAGGCTGCAGCGACAGAGTGCTAGATTTACCAACACGGGGTCTTGCAGGCAGCTGGCATCAGCAACAGTAGCTCGCATTGCTTAAGGCAACGTTGGTAATATTTATACCTACAGGTGCCGGGTTTGACGCAAGTTTGCTGGACATAAGACGTCAATTAAAGATGTCACTAGGAAGTGATAGTTATCAGTTGCTCATTAGAGTTCCATTACTAATCAAAACACAGCAAGCGGGGATTTCCAGGTTTGCTGAGTTTTTATCTTGTTGAAGAACTCGGAGTGTTATCTAGGAATATCAGATAGTGACTACTGCTCTGTCATTGCACTAATTGGTCGCAAAGGAAGTGGCAGAGGGAACTATGCTGGAATGTGGCTCTGTTCGTGTGAGGCCAGAGATGACTTTTCAGAAAATCGCACTTGAACGGTTATGCCAATATAGGGAATAAATGGATTTATAGCCGAATAGGGGCATAAGGTCACAGTATCGATCAGGAACCTAGATAAACACGCAACAGTAGCACCAAGGGTCCGGGTAAGAGAATGAAAGCTGCGGGCAATCCAAGTGCAGAAACTGCTGCGAGCGGCTCCTGCAAAGCCGGGGCCGGGAGCAATTAAGAGCCGGCAGGTACAGGTAGGCGGGGAAAGAACGGGAAGAGGTACCAGCTGCAGGTGATTAGGGAATGCTGGTCCTCGCAGTCCTGACCTCCTGCTCTGTAGGCCACCACGATATCAAGGCACCAATGTTCCAAAGTTCCTCAGTGGCACCAAGGATCAGGGTAAGAGAATGAAAGCTGCGGGCAATCCAAGAGCAGAAACTGTTGCGAGCGGCACCCCTATCTTATATGCGCAACACACTTTTAAGTTGGTATAACCTTAGGCATATCATTGAGTATTTAAAAAAAAAACAATTCTTCTAGGATTACGCCTATGTATAAGGCAACATCCAAATACTAATGACGTACCTTCTACTTGTGTTCCTACGTGATTTCCAGACGCCGTGGTCTCTTCACTTCAGCGGACGAATACACAAATTGAGTAATATGCGAGGAGTTGTGTCTATATTCACAACTCAATAGCTAAATGCCCACTGTTCTATCTCCTGTACTTTACTTGAGGATGAGTTATGATAGTATTCCTCACAGGATTGCACTTTGTTTTCATCACATTGCACTATAGGACTTTACCTTGAATGAAGACATTACATCTTTGGGAACACAATTGGATCATGAGCCCATGCCTCAATCAATTTGATAACAGGAATACAAGATACATGTTCTGGTGAGTCCGTAGGGCTATACCGCGTCCCCTATTAGGTGTGTTTGTGTCTCCCTTCCTCATTTTTTCCCTTTCTTTCATTCACTGTAATTTAATATGGAACGCATCCTATATCTTTTAAATCATCTTCGTGTTCTAATAATTAGCACAGTATGATTTCCTTTCTTCTTGGGCTACACGTTTGCTGATATAATCTCATACTCTGGGATTTCAATGAATATATCTTTAACTCACCCAAATAAGGCCTTTTAAATGAGGGTTGGACTTCTGCTTTTCGGGTTTGGTGTTACATCCTTTTGTCCATTATGATCTTTATAATCTGGAGATAAAACCTTAGCGGTTACAGATATAAGGTATAATTTTGATTTTTATGTTTAATTCCTAGCCTTTTAGAAGTCTGTAGATAATTCCATACAGATGAAACACATGTTGGCTAGAAGTTTGTCTCACCAATTGTGTATTACAATGTTGATGTTCTGGATTTAAAACATGTGAAAATTCTGAAACGAATAAAGAATGGAAGAAGAATTTTATGAAGAACACTTTGTGGACTTGAATGTATTAGATTTTTTTTGCTCAGATTAAAAATCAAACTGTACACGATGATAACTTATTTGGACTAAGTTACAATTGGGACCATTACTGTTGGGGAGAGGATGTAGCCTTACGGTTAGAGAGGTCGACCTCAAAGCAGGGCAACCAGGTTTAAGTTTCAGCGACGACGCTCAACATCCTGTGATTCTGGGAAAATCCCTTCATTTCCCTGTGTCTAACAAAAATGAATTAGTCCATCTGTAACAAAACCGGTGCTCATGTAAAGCGCTCTGATACCTGATACCAGTGGGTCTAGTTCGGGCTGTATAAAACTGTAAAAAGAAAAAATTTGGAGAGTGTTCATTTACTTTTACCAGTCAAATACAAACAGAACAATTACTATACTAACAATACCAGACTGCAAATCAGTGCCTTTTAACAAATTAATTAAAACAGCAAATCAGGATATGATATGTTAACAATGTAGATCAGAGATGCTGTCTACATTACATATAAAAAGATTTGGAAAATATGTCCTTTTAATGTTACAACGTTGTAGAGCAAATGGAAGACGATTGGAAAGAAAAAGGACATATTTTGAGGAAAGTGATATATCTTTTTCAGGAAGAACTTACACAACAGTCACTATTATTTTGCATGATGGACCTATTACAACATCTGGACACTATGCTGTTTATTTAAAGTGTAACAAAGGATGGACTCATTGCAATGATGCCCACCTGAAATTCAAACCTATATTTCCTTTTCAATTACCAAATTCTTATATGTTATTTCTCTAGCCAAAATTTTGAGAACATCATTCGGCCTAGAGGGGAAGATGCCAACAAAAATATAAAGCACGTCAATCTGTGTTTATAATTGGTGTTTTAATTATTATTTTGCCCAATAGATATAATATTTTGTAAATTGTATTTAAAAACAAATAGTTCATGTATGTGTTGTCAATACTGAACCAGATGAAAATGAGATTGTACATGTTTTCAAAAGTATATGTGAGAAAACATAGAGTTGATGTAGATGAAAGAAGTGATTAACAAAGTGTAGATAGGAAAACCCATAGTTACACATAATGATAATGATTTACTTAGCTAATTTGGAGTTTGTTTGTACAATCAATTTGATTGTTTTTCCCCACTGTTCAATGATGATGCTACATTGAAATCACTGTGTATGGTGAAGTTGTTTGCAAACTGAGAACAGCAAAAATGTTATGTTCTCAAAAATTTATATCACAATTTCTCTAATATATTATAATTAAATAATAGTTTTTCTTTTTCTTCTTTATAGTAAGTACTATTCAAGATTGAAAACTGTTTTAAAGCTTTTTGGGGTAATACTACTACTATAAAACAGATTTACTGAATGATGTATCTAAATTATTTGAAAGGTAAGAGTACATAATGCAATATTCATGATAAACTGGAAAAAAATGTAAAATGTATTTATATGTTATTTGTTTCCAGTATAAATCCTCTACAACCATTAGACTATTTGAAAAGTATCATCCTATTCCTGAGGAGCAGTATCACACTCACGTTCTGTAAATGTGCACACACCAACAAAAGTGCTATAATAATAGTTGGCCTTTTATTTTGAGTTACAGTTTCTGTAGCAAACTGCTTCTACTTTAAAAAAAAGTAGTATTCTTATGTGACTTTAAAACACGTTCAAAACTGTATTTATCTGTATTGTAAATTATATTATTCTTCACATAGGTATATTTAAAGTAGTGTATATATATATATATATATATATATATATATATATATATATATATATATATATATATATATATATATATATATATATATATATATTCACTGAAAAAACTATAGGTTATAGACCATATATAGTTAGGGATTAGCATTTACAAAACCTTATTTTACTCGCACAAAACCATTGAAATTCGCATATATAGTTAGTTCCACTAACTATATATCGCGCACCCGCAATCCACTGCTAATGATGTCACATATTACATCATTCATGACATGGTCAGTGACATCACTGATGACATCACTGATGTCATCAGTGATTCCAACCGCCCTAAGGAAATATGAATGGGAAAAACGCGTTTTGGGACCCCCCTTTTTTCTCGGCCCCCTCTTGACGAAACCCCCCCAAATTTTCAGGGGCTGCTCAGAAACACAATGTGCCATATTCCTGAGAATTTCAGCCAATTCCGTCCACAAACGCCAAAGTTATTCGACATAGAATTTTCAGAAATCCCATAGGAAAAAAATCCTTACTGTATATACATACTGGCGACCGCCAGTAGGTAGTATATATATATATATATATATTCACAGAAAAAACCATGGGTTTTAGGCCATATATAGTTAGGAATTTGCATTTACAAAACCTTGAAAATTCACCAAAAAAACCATTGGTTATAGACCATATATAGTTAGGGATTAGCCTTTTCAAAACCTTATTTTACTCACACAAAACCATTGAAATTTCATATATAGTTAGTTGCACTAACTATATATCGCGCACCCGCAATCCACTGCTGATGATGTCACATATTACATCATTCATGACATGGTTAGTGACATCACTGATGACATCACTGATGACATCTTAAATGGCATCACTGATGACATCTCAAATGACATCACTGATGACATCACTGATGACATCTCAAATGACATCACTGATGACATCACTGATGACAACATCCAGTGACTGTATGTTTCTGTAAAGTTAAAATATGTCTTACATATTGAAGAATGAGTGGATGTATAAGTGTCTGGATGAAGGATTTAGTAGGTGCATGACTGACTGTATGAGAGAGTGATTAAATGTGTCTCACTGAGTGCATGGGTTAGTGACTAAACTGTCTTAATTTGTGCATCATTATGTCTGTAGTTCTGTAAACTGTTGCATGTGTTGATCAGTAGCTATATGAGTAACTATATGGGTTATTGATTGGTTGCCCAAGTATTTGTATGGGAGACTGAGTGTGTGTGTATGGGTGGCTGGGAGGTGTGTGACTCTGTACATAGATGTGTGAGTAGTTGATTCACTATATGTATGGGTTCAAAAGTGCATGTGGAAACAGCTGTATGGGCGGTTGACTGTGCATGAGTGTATTGGTGAGTAAATGGATATCTCAGTGCTACATGTCAAAGTAAGTACATATGTAAAACACAGTACATGTGAGAGTTGACATATATAAATAACTGTGCATAAGAGCCAGTGAATGTGTGAGTGGCTGTATGGATCATTGTGAACATGTATCAGGGATTGTATAAGAGAGTAAATATGTGTTAGTATATGTTTGAATAAGTAAGGTGTGTATAACTGTATAGTTGAGAAAATGGAGGTGTGATTGATTTTTTGCATAACTGACTAGGTGTGTGAGTAACTCCATGGATGAGTGACAGTCTGTGACTGTCTGTTTACACTGATTGTATCTAAGGTTATATTAGAGTCTGAAGAGGTTCATGGTATTATCACATGAATGATATCATCAGTGATGTAATCAGTAATGTCAAATGAGATGTTATCAGTGATTTTATCAGTGATGTCATTTGAGATGTCATCAGTGATGTCATCAGTGATGTCATTTGAGATGTCATCAGTGATGTCATTTGAGATGTCATCAGTGATGTCTTCAGTGATGTCACTAACCATGTCATGAATGATGTAATATGTGACATCATCAGCAGTGGATTGCGGGTGCGCGATATATAGTTAGTGCAACTAACTATATATGAAATTTCAATGGTTTTGTGTGAGTAAAATAAGGTTTTGAAAAGGCTAATCCCTAACTATATATGGTCTATAACCAATGGTTTTTTCAGTGAATTTTCAAGGTTTTGTAAATGCAAATTCCTAACTATATATGGCCTAAAACCTATGGTTTTTTCTGTGAATTTCAATGGTTTTTTAATAGCAAATATCAAAAGCTGTCAAATGTCAAGTACGTGATAGGTAAAAACTTTTTCGTGTTGATGCACGCTGATGTGCTTTGAACGCTGCCCCCCCCTCCCCTCTTTTCTCTTAGTAGTACTCTCTCTTTGCAGATAGTGAAGGGTAGTTAACGCAGGCCTTTACCCCCGTTGTAATCCGTCGTGCCTGCTTGTCTCTCCATTTGATTGATTGTTATCCAAGCATTTACTGTTTTACAATTGATTCTCTTTGGTTCATTCTCTATTTACAAACAAGCACAAAGTCGCAATACTCTGTTTAGTCTTTGCAGATAGTGAAAAATCGTGTAAAAAAATAAAAGTAATCGAGCAAAATCAGTAGGCCACTAATTGGATCTCTTTTTGACCTCGCTAAAATAGAAATATTAGGAACAACCCTTCATGAGAAATACGAAAATAGTGAGATGAACTGAGCTCCACACCATGAGGGCTGCAAGACAGCTCGGCTCCGTCACCCACCCCGCCCAAAATAACGACAAACCCTATGCAAATATTAAAAATATATACAACACACCAGCAAAGTAACAGGGTAAAACATTTTATTAAATAACTATTTACATAACTATTTTATACTTTTTGTTGCCCGATCCGGCTAGCTCAATCGATCGAGCATGAAACTCATGCACTCTGATAGCAAGCGTTGCTACTGATGCTATGCAGACCAAAACTGGTTTTCAGTTTGTAAATTTTTCTAGATTTTTCCATCCGAGGTTGGTTGAGTTTGTAGAACGATGGCTTCAGATTTTCCACATACGGTGTGGTGGCGCGGACTGGGAGGGGGCGCTTCACTCCTGCCCCCTCCCCAAGTAAGATTTTCATACGTGAAAGTACGTTAATGGTTTTGGTCCCTGAGTTGCTTCGATGCCACTGCCATTCTCAAATGGCATAAGTTCTGGATGTTGGGTGCCATAGTTCAGAGTTCTGAGCAGCGCTTGTAACACTGTCTGAAGCTTATTTCCACCTACTGCAGCTTCACTATTCTCAAAGTAAGTGAGGGTCGTTTGTGGACCTGACTGCATTTGAAAACAATGTGATATGGTACCTCCCTAAACTGCTTGACGGAGGCCCCCGAGGGGCGATGTGATGGCACGGACTCGGAGAAGACGCTTGGCTCCGACCCCCTCCCCAAGTCTTATAGCACTGGTGTAGCCTGAGATCGCCCCCGACATAGGCGGCCGGCTCCCGGGGTCCGGCGGAACTTTTTGCCTTTTGATGACTCTTCTATTCTGGACCTTGTCCCACAATCCGTTTGACCTGAAGACACGCTGTAGTGGGGCGCCCCTTTACCGTTTTAGTTGCCATTCCGCCCGCTTTTGCTACACTGTGCCTCTTCCGCCATTCAGCTGTTTACCGCCCGCTCTTGCGACTACAGCGTCTCGCTCACCATGTAGTTGAGTTGCTCCCGCTCTTGCGATGCAATGATAAGCGACTGCCACAGGACTCTCAAAATGGCGGCCGGCTCTTCAGATTTGGGCGTGGTCCATTAAAATGGCCCTGGGACACCTTGGAACTCGGACGCTTCCCTGATAGGGCTTGGGTCCCATTCTCGAAAGCGTCCCCTCAGCCGTGAAGATTCTACAAAAGTCTTGGGGGCCCCCGACTCCTGCAGGCTTCTGGTGGGGAGCGGCTGCCATGTTTGCTCGTGGAATGGCCACGACGGAGCTACGAGATGGTGGTGCTCTCATGCTGACGCCAGCTTTAGTCTGAAACATCCAGAAACACTGTAGACTACCAATTCGATCAGTTCCGGTAGCGCCCCAACATGACCCGGTAGAGAAGAACTTGCCCTCCCCTCTTTGACTGATGGTTCTTGTTGCCTGTCCCCTCTGTTTCAATTTAACAGAACTTTTTGGACTGCTGAAAGGGGTTGTGTTCCGAACGCTGGTTGGTGGAGACATTTTGACTATATTCTTGACCTACGTTGTCGCGTAATGCGTTATATGACACGCCGCGTTAGCGCACCCGGAAGTGATCCGGGGCGCGGCGCGCAGCGCGTAACGTAAGCATAACAGGTCATGTGACTTGTTAATAAAACTTTTTATTGGTTCATTTTACTTTTGTTATTTTAATAATGAAAAGCTTGGTCATATGACCTAAAAAATAAGCTTTTTATTGATTTCGAACATTTTTTTTTTTTAAACATATATGTTATAATGTTCCAGGCTAATGTACTTTCCCGGAAAATTTACAACTGTCCTGCAAGTAAAATATATTCCTTTTTCGAGAAAAAGGGCGTTTCTTCGTCCCATGACGGGGCCGTTGAGTAAAAGAGGCTCGGCCTGCTGTCTTACTCGCCGATACGCCTGATTATCAGATTCTTATCGATCACTTTATGTTGCAGGAGTAAAAAACACAACAGCCCTTGACCATTTATCTTTACTGCGTTCCTACGTATTATACCTTTTATCCGTCATGTAATTGGACTGCTTTATTTCACTTGCCTTTTACTGATTCGAAAACAGTGACTAAAAGTAAAAACTTTACCAATGTAAATACTACTACCATGTTTTGTTTTAAAAACCTTTATTGTGAAAATGTCAGTATACAAATACGGGCCTATAACCACATGGGCCGGCCACGGAGCAAACTGGAAACGTATATAATGAGGAGACATTTACACTGTAGAGGAACGTAACGAGCGGGCCATTAGGTTGCAAGAACTAAGGTGTCTAACAGTTGCGGAATCGGTGGACGTACATTTTGTAATTAAAATACGACAAAGCCACTTACAAAAAAATCATCTAGATATACATTTGCGGGCAAGTACCATGGGTGACGTTAATTCGAACTTTCAATAGTACAGTAATCAATAACACATCAGAACTTAATATCAATAGGGATGTCGAAATATTCAATCAATTCTCGTCCCCGCCCGCCATGAGCATCAAAACTGCATTCATATCTCGTGATATCAAGGTTGTTCAACCAGTACACAACAAGGAGTTACGAGTCCCATTTATACCGGCGCCATTTTGGGCGAGGCCGGGCAGGTCCAAGATATAGTCAAAATGTCTCCACCAACCATCGGCCAGACCAGAACCCCTTTCGGCCCTTTATGCTACAAGATGGTGTCTTCCATTCAGAAAATATTGTTGGCAGCATTTTGAAAGGAAAGATAAACAGCCGTTCTCCTAGTGAGTCTCACATTGTTACATTTAGGAAGAATGTTGAAGAGTAGTATGTTGAAAATCTGAAGCCATTTTTCTACAAACTCTCAATCAGCCTTGGATGGAAAAAAAAATCCTGAAGAATGTACAAACTGAAAACCAATTTTTGTCTGTATAGCATCAACAGCAACGCTTGAGTCAGCTTTGTGTGAAGCCGCCATTTTGATTCAATCAATAACGTCCCCCTGCACACATTCAGGGACCTGGTCGTGTCTTCAGGTCAAACGGATTGTGGGACAAGATGCAGAAAGGAAAAGGAAAAAAGTTCCGCCGGACCTCGGGAGCCGGCCGCCTATGTCATGGGCGATCTTTGGCCACACCAGGGCAATAGTGAAGCTGCAGCAGGTGCAAATAAGCTTCAGACAGTCTTACAAGCACTGCTCAGAACTCTCAACTATGGCACTCAACATCCAGGACTTGCCATCCGGATCTTGGCGCCTTGTGCTGGTTCCGACCTATTCACACATCGGTCCACTACTAACATCACCTCATAAGCAAACGGGGCACCCCACGCCGACTTTTGGCGCAGCATTGTAGGATGGCCACACCAGTGCGGCAACTTGCTGGACACCACCTCGGTGCCATCCGGATCTCGGCGCGTTCGAGTCACTGTACCGCAAGAGTGACCGGAACTCAGCTGGACACGCCGTCTTTCGGCGCAGCATTGTAGGATGGCCACACCAGTGCGGCAATTTGCTGGACACCACCTCGGTGCCATCCAGATCTCGGCGCGTTCGAGTCACTGTACCGCAAGAGTGACCGGAACTCAGCTGGACACGCCGTCTTTCGGCGCAGCATTGTAGGATGGCCACACCAGTGCGGCAACTTGCTGGACACCACCTCGGTGCCATCCGGATCTCGGCGCGCTGTGCTGCCTTCGGCCTACTGTAGCCGCAAGTGCGGACGCAACTCAGTTGGACGGCGAGTGAAAAGATAAGGGGCGCCGCACTGCAGCCGAGGAGCCTCCATCTTGGGGGAGACGCACAGCCCCCACTGACTGACACAACCTTACTGGCCAACGGGGCGCCCCACGCCGACTTTCGGCGCAGCATTGTAGGATAGCCACACCAGTGCAGCAACTTGCTGGACAACAACTCGGTGCCATCCGGATCTCGGCGCGTTGTGCTGCCTTCGGCCTATTCGCACATCGGTCCGCTACTGACGCCGCCTCACGTGCCAACGGATTTTCTACGCTTTTTGTAGCCCTATGCCGCATAACAGGTCATGTGACTTGTTTATAAAACTTTTCATTGGTTTATTTTACTTTTGGTTTCCTAATGATGGAAGGCTTGGTCATATGACCTAAAAATAACACTTTTCATTGGTTTAGAACATTTTTTTTTCCCAAACGATGAAAGCCCCACCTTGTTTCTGGATGTTTCAGACTGAAGCTGACGTCAGCATGAGAGCACCACCATCTCGTGGCTCCGTCGTGGTCATTCCGCGAGCAATCATGGCAGCCGCTCCCCACCGGAAGCCTGCAGGAGTCGAGGGCCCCCAAGACTTTTGTAGAATCTTCACGGCTGAGGGGACGCTTTCGAGAATGGAGCCCAAGCCCTAGCAGGCAAGCGTCCGAGTTCCAAGGTGTCCCAGGGCCATTTTAGTGGACCAGGCCCAAATCCGAAGAGCAGTCTGCCATTTTAAGAATCCAATGGCAGCCGCCTATCGCTGCACCGCAAGAGTGGGCGCAACTCAACTACATGGTGAGCGAGACGCTGTAGCCGCAAGAGCGGGCGATAAACAGCTGAATGGAGGATGAGGCACAGTGTAGCAAAAGCGGGCGGAATGGCAACTGAAACGGTAAAGGGGCGCCCCAGTACAGCAGACGAGCCTCCACCTGGGGAGGCCCGTTCATGCCGCCTCCCCCACGCCCCCCCCCCGGGGCGCCCCACGCCGTTTTTCGGAGCAGCATTGTAGGATACCAAAACCAGTGCGGCAAGTTACTGGACATCACCTGGGTGCCATCCACATCTCAGCGCGTTCTGCTGCCTTGGGACTATTCGCACAACAGACCGCTACTGACAAGGCCTCCCCCCGCACCACCCGGGACGCCCCACGCTGTTTTTCTGAGCTGCATTGTAGGAAACCAAAAACCAGTGCGGCACCCAGGTAACATCACCTGGGTGCCGTCCAGAACTCAGCACGTTGTGCTGCCTTGGGACTATTCGCACAAAAGACAGCTACTGACCATTGTTGCTTCTTTTTGCCAAAAAATTTTTAAATGTATTTACAGTTTTTGTTGCGTTCGATATATTTATAAAGTTAATAAAGTTTTATAATCCTAATTTGTTGGAGTACTATATATATTTAAAAAATCGGGTGAATGGGGCCTTGAATCGGGTTATTGTCATGTGTGGGCTTTGGAAGTGTGCTGCTACAGGATCGGACATTTCAAACTCAAATGCACGTTCTTTTTCTTACCTTTCCGAAGCATGGAGCGCAATAGCAGGCAGAGAAAGGGTGATGCAAGTGTTGAACACTGCCTGGCCTGGCAAGTTGCTGGCAGTGCCCCCCTCGCCCCCCACACCGCCGCCCCGAGTACTTCACATATCTTTAAAAGACCATGCGCTTGTTAATGAGCCTTAAATGGTTTATCACCCCTTCTAGAGCCCCTGCATCGGCACTCTGACGTTTCCTGGAAGAATTAGCACGTAACACAATACCAAGCCCTGTCAGCTGAAACCCCCGAGGAATCGGGTTTTTGCTTGCAGGAATCGGGAGGTGGGAGACTAGCACTGAAATCGATAGTCTCACGCCTGAATCGGGAGGGTTGGCATGTCTGGATTCTCTGCAGCTGGGGCCATAAACTACATCCGCAGGGCTAGGTGATAGCCTGGGACCGGCCTGGACAATCGGACACAGAGGAAGAGGAGTGTCAGAGGGTGCGGTAGTGAATAGGGTGAAAGGGAGGTGTCGGGCGGGCACAGGGTGTGATTCTCAGAGAAGAACAGCGCAGATGGGGGGAGGTTTATGGCCCATGCATGAGAGAGAGAGCGGGGGTGACCAGTGCGTGGGGGAGATGCTTGCGAGGGTGGGGAGCCGTGCTGAGAATCGACGGCGTGCAGAGAGTGGGTCTGGTCAAGGCATCTAAAATGGCTGCCGTGCACGACAAAATTGTGCCATTGGAAAAAAGGCAAGATGGCGCATACAATGTTTATCAATAAGGATTCATTTATAACAAAATATTTTATCGCAGTGACAAATTGGCGGTCAACACTTCCTGATTTCCATCGAATCGAACGTTAACAGACGTCACGCAGCAAAAAAAAAAAAAACGCTCACGCACAGCCGCTGGAAGACATGTATCAACATATATGAGCCTCCTCAGCCACCCTCAGAAAACATAAGGGATCAGGATACGTCTCCCGCACCCCCTTATACCTAGTAATTTAATTAAAACGAAACACAAAATGGCGAATTCCCGTTTCGCTACCAGTTTGCGGCCCAGTTCGCGGCCCGAGAAGCACTTCTACCGTGAAAAATCAATTTTTTTTTATTTTCCCCACGGGACCCTTTAATAACCCCAACATCATTCCTAGGGGGTCAAGAGGGGACTACCTTGCCCCCTTTCATTAAATTCCCCCTTCGTTTTTCACCTCTTCTTCTCTCTCGATCCTACCGAGAGATAAGATGGCGCACGCACAGCCGCTGGAAGACATATATCAACATATATGAGCCTCCTCAGCCACCCTCAGAAAACATAAGGGATCAGGATACGTCTCCCGCACCCCCTTATACCTAGTAATTTAATTAAAACGAAACACAAAATGGCGAATTCCCGTTTCGCTACCAGTTTGCGGCCCAGTTCGCGGCCCGAGAAGCGCTTCTACCGTGAAAAATCAATTTTTTTTTATTTTCCCCACGGGACCCTTTAATAACCCCAACATCATTCCCAGGGGGTCAAGAAGGGTCTACCTTGCCCCCTTTCATTAAATTCCCCCTTTGTTTTTCACCTCTTCTTCTCTCTCGATCCTACCGAGAGATAAGATGGCGGCCGCTCCGGACTGTTTAGAATGTTGACAGACACCGGAAAGCCAATCAGCTTCGCATCGCAAAGTTCCGTTTCGCGAAAAGTAAGCGGACCGGAGCGCAGCCCGGAGCGCTGTTACAGATATATATCTTGTTTTGAACGTTAATTTCTCAAAATCCACTGGAGCACATATATTGAGACCTAGCAAAGGCACATCGGGCTAACAGTCCCTACAATTTTGCCAAGTTTCGTACAAATCCATTCAGCCGTTCGAGCTAAAAGTGAGGCCAACCGCCTTATGGAAATTAACATGGGAAAAATGCGTTTTGGGACCCCTCTTTTTTCTCGGCCCCCCCTTGACGAAACCCCCCCAAATTTTCAAAGGCTGCTCAGAAACAAAATGTGCCATTTTCCTGAAAATTTCAGCCGATTCCGTCCACAAACGCCAAAGTTATTAGACATAGAATTTTCAAAAATCCCATAGGGAAAAAATCCTAACTATATATACCTACTGGCGACAGCCAGTAGGTAATATATATATATATATATATATATATATATATATATATATATATATATATATATATATTCACTGAAAAAAACATAGGTTTCACAGCAGTTATAGTTACCAGGAAGTTTTACTCGCATAAAACCATTGAAATTCCCACGTTATAGTTAGTTGAACTCACTATAACTTGCGCGTGCAATGCACTGCTGATGACGTCACATATTACATCAGTCATGACATGGCCAGTGACATCACTTATGACATCACTGATGACACCATCCTTGTGACAGAGTGACAGACCTCCTTTCACTGTAATGTAACCCGTGAAACACATATTGAAAAATATAAATACATTTTTTTTAAAAAAATGGAGATACCCATACCAGTTACAACAACAAATTCAATAATTCCACCATCTATATACACATCCAGTCATTAACCAACAGTTCTATATAGTCAATCATACATATACTCACTCATCATATGTAGTGATTCACCTATACATCCTGTTACACACCGACAGTCATCCAAAAGTTACTCTCACACATACTCACACATGCAAGTAAACTATTGAACATCCATTTATTTGCATATACAGCTATACACGCACTACCACCTTACTTCTAAGGAAACTTACACATACTTACTCTCTTAAACAATCACTTATAGAAACACATAATTATTTAAACAGGAAGTCTTTCAATATCTCACTCTCACATATACTCACTTATATACATCAATACTCACATATACTAGATTAAAACATATGTAGTTACTGATAAAGACACTAGTGAGACAGTCATTCACTCACTAACACACACATATACACACTCATCCACCCATACAGTCCTGCACATATGCTGTCTTTAAAACACATACAAAGAGAGAGTTACTCATTCATGCATCTATGTGATAAGTAATACCCCCACGAAAGCATACAAACACTCATACTGATACTAAAAAAAAATCTAATAACCCATATACCTACACATGTACCTACTCACCAACCCATGCAGCCACTTAGACACAAAGTGAAACACTAATATATATATATAAATATTTAAACTTTACTCACTAATATATGTATTCACTAAGAAACACTAATAAGCCAGTTAACTAATCAATTTTTATTTTAAAAAAAACATCCATTTAGACACTTTTTTAAACATTTATTCTTCCATCAACTTTTACATATACATATATAAAACAAATTTATTTTTCAAAAAGACACACATTTACTGGATAGTGTCATCAGTGATGTCATGAGTGATGTCACTGACCATGTCATGAGTGATGTAATATGTGACGCCATCAGCAGTGCATTGCACGTGCAAGTTATAGTGAGTCCAACTAACTATAACGTGGGAATTTCAATGGTTTTATGCGAGTAAAACTTCCTGGTAACTATAACTGCTGTGAAACCTATGGTTTTTTCAGTGAATTTAATAGGTTTTTTAAATGCTAATTCCTAACTATAACTGGTGTGAAACCTATGTTTTTTTCAGTGAATTTCATAGGTTTTTTAAATGCTAATTCCTAACTATATACAGGGCCTCAAACCTATGAAATGTAATATTTTTTATAATGAATCCTATATTGTATATTTATATATATATATATTTTTTTGCCCTGGTGCGCTCCCGGTGCGCGCCCCGGTGTGCGCACTGGAAAGCGCATGTTTTTCGGAGCGCCCCGGTTCGCGCACAGGTGAGCGTCCCGTTAGCGCTATTGCCGTTAACGAAAACATCATGAAGTATCGCGTAGCCGCGTCTGCGTAATACGCACGGAGTAATCACACCCGGAAATACTCGAGCGAATACGATCGCGCAACATAATCATGTGACGCGCTTACGCGACACGCCCTGTGGCGCGCCCCGTGGCGCGCGCCAGGGGGGCGCGTCGGGTCATGTGACGTAAACATAACACTTTTCATTGCTGCAGAACAGTTTTGGTTTCTAAATGATTAAAGTCCGGGTAATGTGACCTGAAAATAACATTTTTCATTGGTTCAGGACAGTTTTTTTTTTCCAAATGATGAAAGACCCCACCTTTTTACCTCATTCTGACTTTGTCCTTTGACTAAGGAAGACCTGTTTGGACATCTTTGTGCCAAATTTTGTACTTTAAAATGGCTACAGTAGCAGCAGCAGCTGGAGCATCTGCATCACCACCACCACCACCACCAAGAGGGCCACCACAACATTACATTGGTGGTCAAGAAGAGGAGGAGGAGGAGGAGGAGGAGGAGGAGGAGGAGGAAGGGAGAAGTTGACTGCCAGAAGACAATACCCCATACAAGCCAAGGCCACACATTGTATGGGAGTTTTTTTCTATCCCAGAGGGCAAGAAGAAAGTCAATGCGCCCAAGGTGACTTGCCTAATCTGTAACATGGAACTTTCAAGGGGGAACCCGAACAAAAAATATTCTTTTGGTAATAATACCATGATTAGGCACATGCAGTGCAAGCATCCAAACAACTATTCTGCTGCAGTGATGAGAGAACTGGCCAGTAACCCTCCCCAATCTTCAACCACCACCTCCAAAAGAAAGCAACCCACTCCATCGGGACCAGAGACAAGGGAGACAATCCCTTGCATACAACCACGGTTTGGGGAATACAGAATTACATGTATTTTTTGTGGTAAGAACATCTCCTATGGTGAACAGAGCATCAAGCTCATCCTCCTTGCTGGTGACAACCACAATTGCCCCAAAAAACCCTAATTTTTTCCTTTTTTTTTTTTTGCTCCAGTTGAGCCATTTTCAATTCCCTGTTTTTTGTTTCTCCCCATAAAAATAACAAAAAAAATATAAAATAGTTCATAAAAGCTAAAAAAAAGTACAAAATGTTCAAAAAACATTAAAAAAATATAAAACAACAAAAAGAAGAAAAAAAACAGTTTTTTTTAGAACTACCTCCAATTTATAAAAAAAGGCTAAACTTTTTAAAAACTCTATCATTCTTTTTTCCCCATTGTACGCTCCCCGGTATGCTTCGCGGTGCCTGTTGACTGGGTACGAGTGTTCTGTTTAATTCAGATACTCTGTCCATCACCACCCCCCTTTTCTGAATCGTTTTGTCCACCATAAGCGTGGAAGGGTATACTCAGATGTGAGTCCCTTGCTCACTGCACCATCAGGATTCAAGCAAGCCGGGCCGAAGATGGCTGTAATGCCAGAAACCGGTCCCCGGAAGCTTGTTTCCTTTCCAGTATAAGAATTGGCTTTTTATTTCTAACATTCCAACAGCCAGCCAATCAGAGAGCTCGCAGGACGTGTAGGAGCCTCTCACTCCTGCGACCGCGTGAAGACTCACAGGAAAAATGGGTCTCTCAACCAATCACTAGGTTCTATTTTTGATTTTGCGCACTTGTTCAAGGCTCGCGGAACTCTCGAAAGCCCAACTGCAAATATATACAATTATTTTTCACCCTTAATTTTTCAAAAACTACTGAACGGATTTACACTAATTCATAAAAAGCACAAGCTGCGGTTCAAGATCTAGCTTCTTGCCGAATTTGATGTAATTCCGTTCAGCAGTTTTTTCTGTTTTTTGATAAAGATAAGCACTTATAATAACAAATCCCCAGCAGTAAAATGTTTAATAGGTTGTGAGAAGTTGGCCTGGTATATGATGTTCACTATTCTAGTGAGCACCTTGCACCAGTCCAAACAACCTTTATGGTGATGGTTGTAAAGTCACCCTTATAGACCAGGGGCCTCATTTATGACTTTTTGCCGTAGGGAAGCGCAGCAGGCCTTCCTGCTGCTCTTCCCTACGGCAAAAGAAAAGGGCAGAAATGCGCCGTATCTATAAGATACGGCGCATTCCTGTCCTTTTCCCCTCCGCCGGCGCACAATGGGCTGCCTGCGCTAGCGCAGGCACCCTTGCACAATGGTGCAAGGGTGCCTGCGTTGCAGGGAAGATTATTTTTGTACAGGAAGGGAAACCTTTCTGTACAAAAATAATCACAAGAGGCTTTTCCTCTTTCTATGTGTGCTGTAGAATGCAGCACACATAGAAAAAGGAAATACGAGGAGAAATAAAGACATTTCTCCCTGTTGCGCCTCCCTTACGCCTCGCCTGGGGAGGCGTAAGCTTTTGGCACTGCTTCAGAGTTACGATTTCTCGTAAATCTGGGGCAGTGTCAAAAGGCCATGGATGTTGCTGGGAACGCCCCCAGCATCACCCATTGCACGCCCGTTTAACGCAGTACACTGCGTTAAAGGGACTGATATTTATCAGGCAGCAGTACGCCACAAAAACTGGCGTACTGCTGCCTGATAAATACCACGCAGGCTTCTGCGCCACGGAACTTCATGAAAAGTGAAGTTCCGATGGCGCAAGGGGCCTCATAAATGAGGCCCCAGCTATCCTAGTGGTAGCATGGACAAAGCAGTATTAGGCTAATCTCAGGAGGGCATGTGAAGCCAGCTGTTTTATCATATGTAACCCCTTTAATACCAAATGAAACGACACCACACAGGATATATATATAAAATATATATGGATTTATTTCTAAACAACCCCTCTGAACTCTTTATGGGGTCAGAGGCACAAGCACATAACAAGATACTTAATTAAAATACAATTAGTTGCACAAAATACAGTAGGGCCCTAGGGGCACGCTAAACCATATACTAAAATAGTGGTATAAGAACCACTGCTTGGAAAATGAATAGGTCTAGGGCCTAGGGAATCGCTGGGGCTACACTGTACTACCAAAGGATAGGAAGTAGGAGACCCACGGGAGGCGTGTGCAGAGTCTTTACTCACACGTAAGTTACCATAGAGTTAGAATGGGAACGAAAGAATTAGAAAGTAGTTCTATTAGGGCACTTCTGACTGGACTCGATGAAACCTACTTGAAACCTAGACACTAGGATAGTCAATTCCCACAGGAGCAAAGTGTGTCGGGTTTCGTAGCTGAATCCTATGGAGCCGTGAAGAAAGATGCTGCAGGCGACCAGGAGAGAAGTGTCCGGTTGGATCCAAGGGCGGATCGAGGATGAAGAGTATCTGAAAGCAGAGGGGACAGAGTCTGGGTCAGTAGCCAGTGACCAGAAAGGAACCAGGAAGGAACCAGGCGATGTTGTGCAGCAATCAGGTGATGTTGGGAAGCTTGTCTCTGCAGCCACGTGGACCAGGAGGCATCCACGATGGCCAGGAGTCAGGCATGGACTGTCCTACAAAGGCTCTCGCTGTCGGCGGTGTCTGCTTCCGGATTGGAGTCTACAAGCCTTGGCAAAGGCAACCCATGCAGGAATCGAAGTTGGCTTCTCAGACCAGCAAGGTCTGATGGGCTGCTTCTTTTCAGGGAAGCAAGGGCCCGTCTGAAGCAACCAGACCAGTGGTGTAAATTCAAGGTTTCGTTGTCAAGATGGCCACAATGGGCAAGTGACCGGACAGACGCGTTGAGCAGGAAAATGCAGAAGGGCCCCACGCAGAACTCGTGGAGTGTGCAGGGCTGATCTTTGGTGCAGATGATTCTCGGGGCTAAGGCTTCTCAATCCCCAATGCACAGCTTTGAGGATGCCTCAGAAGCTGCAAGTAAAGCAAGTCACTGACTTTTCAAGATGGCCGGTTCCACATCTCGCGTTGCCTCCATGGGTCTGAGCTTTGCTGGGACTGTAGATCGGGCTGAAGGAAGTCTGGAAGTTCTGTTCTTGTCAGGCTCTGTGCTCGGGCTCCAGCGGGAGTGTCGACAAAGCAAGCCTTTGATCGCTGGATGGTGCCTGCTTGAGCAGGGTAGTCACTCCTTGACCACAAGGGGGATTCTTCAGTCTTCTATCTTCAGGTAGAATGTTGAAGGTCCAGAGTTTTGTTTCAAGTTTCAGTCAGGATAAATCTCAAGTCTTGGGACTCAGCTCCTACCTATATACCAAATCTAGCGGCTGGATTACCTGCTAGGTCCCTCCTATGGGTGAGACCAGTGAAGGGGGTGGTTACACTCCTTTCCCTTTGTCCAGTTTTACACCAGAGCTGGGGCAGGAGTGCCCCAGCACCGGTTTGAACTGGGCTATGCACGGGACACCTTGTGTGCCCCAGGCAGTGTCTCATTTCTTTCAGCCCTCCCTGCCCCAATACACTATAGCCTGTCTGGGGTGGTGCTAGCACCTCCCAAGACAGTAAACCTTTTGTCCAAGCCTCCCTCGCTGGAAGGACTCCCAGCAGCAGAAGGTCAGACTTGTGTCTGTGGCAACAGTATCCATTTTGTGATGCTGAGGCTCTGGTTAACTTTAACCGGGATTAGTAGGAACACCATGTCTTCTCCCTCTAGAAGGGTGGAATGCTACCCCCGTCACCAGAACTGGTGAGGGGGTGGTATTCCAAAACCTATGACATCTTACTCAACATGTTTTGATAAAGCCAAACCAGAGTTAGCATTTAACCGCGAGGTTCATAATGCACTTAAGAGTATATGGTATGGCTATATCCTAGAACAGCTATAAGGACATGGTTACGAAAGCTGAAGACAGGCTCAGCTCATGCTAGAGCCTCATCTCACATAACACCAAGCACTCTGCCTCCAGGATTGTTAAGGGCTGCCATAGGAGTGACTTATAGGTGTATATGTGTCTAGATATAAGGTTAGATATAGGAATACTATATCTAAGCAAGGGGTGATTACACGACCTTGCCCCAGCTGAATGATCAGCCAGTTGTGTCAATGTGAGTGGCCAGCCAGGGGTGGCATAATACATATTGCAGCCCCTGGTAGGTCTTGGATGCTCCTATGCCCTGGGTACCTATAGTACACTGTACAGAGGCTCATAAGGGGACCCAATATCCAATTGGAGATGTACCTAGAGTACATGGAGTCCATTTTACAGTGAGAGCAGATAGCCTGGGGCCCTGATTAGCAGGATCCCGGGCCAACTAGGTCGAAAACCAGCTAAACACTAGGCAAAAAATCTGGGGTAACCATAGTCCGGTATCTACCTTCCTACATAGGTAATCATTGGAAACTTGTAAAATCTTATCAGACAATCGGGCATCTTGTGTGCCCTCATCCACAGATAAAATATAGGAAGAGTAGTGCCCTCAAAGATTCATTGAAACACAATTATCCTCAACATTATCATATCAAAACAAGATCCTGGCTAAGGGAACAACAAGGTTTCTATAAATGGGGAACCTGTAGGCCCTGCACGCATAATAGGAACAAGAAAACATATGTTTTACCCAAGGGCAGGGAGGTTAAGATACAGAAGTTTATCAACTGTAATAGTGACTTCACTGTTTATGTACTTGTATGTTTGTGTGGTTTGCAGTATTTAGGGAGCACCGTCTTCCCAGTGAAGAAAAGAGTTCTCAGGGTTACCCCTTTGCGAGATATTGGCAACAATTTTATTCAGGGGAGACTGATGAAATTTCATTTTTGGGAATCGATAGGGTAAGTTTGAACAAGTGAGGTGGCGTATGCTTGTGACCGCTCGCGATGAGACGCTACTAGTCCACGTTGAGAAAGCTGCTGCTTGAGTAGAAATCTACTTGAGTGGCAGAAAACGACTGCTTGCGCTGTGCAAGATGCGGTTTGCACGGATTGCACAGTCCGGACAAGCATCCGGCACTGTGCAATCAGTGCAAACAGCATTTTGCACAGTGCACTATGCAGTTTGCGTAGCTCTTCGTAGCTCGTGTAATGCAAAGTGCACTTTGCGTAGCTACGCATAGCTCTACTATGCAAACTACGTCCAGGGTTAGAATTAATATTTCCAGTCTAAATATTTGGTGTTTATATTGATATATTTTTATCTTCATGGCAGAATATGCTCTGTTTGCATAAGATTTTATCTTTTCTCTTTTCCTTTGACTCTTCTTCCTCTTTTCTTTGGTATGGAAACAGAAAGAGAAAGTGTACAGAATATGATTGTGGTATATCTGCCTCTTTGATTTACAGAGTTGTTTACAGGGGTTGAACTTTTTCCTTGCTCCCTGTGGCTTTCATGGTTTATATCACCTTATATCATAGACTTAGCATGATATGTCACCGACTGCCAACTAAAATATTTGATTTTAGAACTGATGGGGGCGGATGTACTTTGGAATGTGGTATTGGGGTCTTGAATAGGCCACAAGTTATGATCAGGGTGGTGGGGTTTTTCTGTGTCTTATATTTTTATTTACATTACTTTTTCACTTGACAGACACCTTTAGTAGCAATAGGTTGGTATAATGACAAACAATAATATTAGATAATGTGTGTGTAACTTTAGCTTTCAGGGAACATTGCTATTTGTCCTTCAGGCATTCTTATTGAGGTTTGGACATAGTATGCAGACGAGAATTAATTTGGTGTAGGTAGATGGACACTTGGCAGCATCCGATATGTCAAATAATGGTTTGTAATGCAGTGATTGAGCCACTTTGCTTGATTTTGGGATTTGCACATATGTGCCTAAACAATGTAAGATATATGTCAACAAATGTAAATGTACCTGCATTTGATTTTTAAGTATCTTGTGCCTGATGTTAAAAAAATACATACAGTACTGATCAGTAATAATGAGTTGATTGTCTATTTGTAACATAAAATGCCAATATTTTCCTATTTCATTGAAAAAATGCTTAAATTGCACATTGCACAGAAACATGAATTTTGTATCTTTGAAATTTATTTTGTTTTGACAAAAAAACTCATTTGAATATGTAACAATAATAACATAGGGCTTGATTACGATGCCAACTTGGAAACATTTTCAACCAATTAGGATACAGGTTAGTTGTTGGTCAATCCAAATCGGTTCCGACCGGCATTCGGAGAGTCGAAATTAGTTGAAGCTGAATTGTAGAGCTCTAAGGGCCGTGTTTCAGACCGACTCATTATAATGTCGGATTCCAACTGCCCTTCCGCATCGGTATGTCTGTCATGGATCTGCTGTTGGAAACCAACTTTGGTTACCCCTAGCAGGCCCCCTTCACCAAGAGGCCTCCGGTTGGGGTACGTAGGGGTACCCATGGGCCCATTCTTCCCAAATATGCACAGTGTAGCAGGCACCATGGAGTGCCCACTACAGGGTGCAAGGTTTTCCGCAACCAACCCCATTTTTCAATGGGAGCCTGAGTTGTTGGTTGTCGGTTGGAACACAGGCTCACATTGAAGTCAATCGGAGTGTGACCGAATGGTGGTCGGAACCATTGTAATCGGTCAGTCGGACTCCCTGAACCTGAGTGGGTCGAAAACCATTCCGACACTAAGTCGGTCATAATGCATTCCGACCGACATCGTAATCAGGCCCATTTATTTATGTATTATTTATTTAGTAGTTTGTAGAGCGCGCAGCTACCTCCAACGGAGGTGTCCCGGCGCTGGAAACCATGTCCCAGAGGGTTCATTGGGTGCTTGTGAGAAAGGATAAATCAAATAAGGGAAAAGAGCCAGGTCTTGAGGTTTTTCCGAAATAAAGGTTCTGACGTAAGGAATCTCAATTCCATGGGCAGATGGTTCCATAGTCTGGAGGTGGCTACTGTGAAAGCTCTTCCTCCAGTTCGTGTCAGGCGAAAACGGGGACAGTTCATAAGGCGCAGATGGTTTGATCTGAGGTTTCTTGATGCAAGTGAGAACTTCATTCTTCGTCTCAGATAAATTGGACCAAGATCATTGAGGGCTCTGAAAGCTAGAGTTAAAGATTTAAATTGGATGCAAAGTCTTACTGGGAGCCAATGAAGCTTGATCAAATGGGGTGAAATGGAGTGACGGTAAGGGATGTTGCAAATCAGCCTGGCCGCTGAATTCTGAACTGTTTGTAGTTGATTTACAAGATATGTCGGGGCTCCGACATAAAGACTGTTTGCGTAGTCCAAATGAGTGGTGATGAGGGCGTGGACTACTGTCTTGCGTGAGTCTAGTGGAAGAAAAGGGAGGATTTTTTTTATCATTCGGAGCTTTGCAAAGCAGGATGTGGTAACTTTATTAATTTGGGTTTTACAAGAAAGAGCAGTATCAAATTGGAAGTTCAAGTTAAGAGCAGCTTGGACTGGTACCGGAGGAGGGTTTAGTTCAGTCGGCCACCAAAGACTGGGAGAGATGGGAGATTTCTGGTTAAAAAAAAGAACTTCAGTCTTATCTGTAGTTTTAAATTGTTGGATGACATCCATGCGGCGATATGCACCAGGCAGTGTCTGAAGTTGATAAATGACTTACCGGAGTGGTCTTTATGTTTGAAGTATGTTTATTGTGCTGCACACATAGATGAAAGACATTATCATGCGTTATCCACTAGGTCGGCGTCAACATTCGGCCTACCCAGTACTGAGACAGCTTTTCAATACAGAATACAACGGAAACCATGAGGGATAATCTTAACGAGGTATACGTATATCGGGGATCTTGGCCAAGTTCATAAGCGTGGGTAACATACTTAGGCTCCCGAGGACCACCCGGGGATGAGTAAAGAGCGACCCACAGGTTCAGTGCAAGGCAACTGCTGACCCGGCCCAGTCCCTCTAAGGCTGCAGGCTAAAGTTCCTCTGAACGCAAAGTCCTCAAACTGTGCACCTCGTACCCCGCCTCCCCCCCCACCCCCAGTACCCACCCCCCACCCCTGTTCCAGGTCCAAACAACACGTACTACAGACACTGTTGACTACTCTGTCGACTCTGTGGCAAGATCGTGTGACAGCCGGAGAAGGCGCAGAAACCTGGGACAGGTCACTTCCCTGAATTCTGTGGCTAGGAGTGTTAAAAAGGGTCGCCACAGGTCCGGGTATTTATCTCCCTCTTCCCTAGCCACCAAAGACAGCTTTTCCATCCCCAGAACATTCCAAAGACGGTGCAGCCAGCCCTGAAAGGTGGGAATGTGAGCAGAGTGCCAGTAAATGAGAATATTTTGCAACGCAGACCCCAGGGCTAAAGCTATCAGTCTGCCCCGGTGAGAGCGCAGTGGATAAGTAAGAGGATTGGGGGAGCCCAGCAACACGTACGCGGGGAATGTCGGAAGTGTAGTGTCCAAGTGCAGGTCCACCTCATCCAGCACCTGGTTCCAGTAAGCCTGGACAATCCCATAGCAGATGTACCAGCGTACCTCTGCCCCCGCAGCCTCTCCAGCAAAGCGCCTCTCATGTGTGATCTATCTCATGAAGCTTTTCTGGGGTGTAGTACCAATAGGAGGTCATTTTTGTGAGGGTGTTGGTTAGTCCCATGTGGTGTGCGGAATGGCGGGCTCTATAGCAAATTCCCTCCCATTCCTTGTTACCCAACTCACGGCCTAGCTCCCTCTCCCACCTTGCTCTCCCCGGGTTGTGGATGTGAGTGTATCGCTCTAGAAGCATACGGTAGAGGTCTGAGATGAGTTTACAGTCCGACTTCCTCGAGAGCAGCCAATATTCATATGTGCTAAGTTTGCGATCTGCCCCTTCTCTTGTGGTCGTATGAAGGGCCCAGTGGCGCACCTGGAGGTAACGTAGGCGCACTTCTTCTGGCATATCGTAGTCGCGACGGAAGGCGTCAAAGGGAATGACCCCTTCTGCTGCATACACATGTGCAAGCACTCTGCATCCCGCCGGAGCCCATCTCCCGAATGCTGCTGTGTCCATACCAGGGCCGAAGTCCGGGTTATTTAGCAAGGGTGTTAGTGGGGAAGGGAAGGATGTCAGCTCGTGTGCCACATTTACCCGGTCCCACACCTCCAAAGGTGTCCTCGTTATGAACGAGGTGTAGAGGTTGGGTGGGCGATGCCTCCGCAGCATAAAAGGAATCTCCTGCAACGTGCGGCCCGCCACTGCCTGGTCCTGGAATAGCCAATGTTTTTCCGACTCCCATTTACTCCACTCTACCAGCGTTCGTAACTGTGTGGCTTGGTAATACAACAACAGGTCAGGGAGGCCTAAACCCCCACTCTCAGGAGGCAGCATCGCCAGGCGAAGTTTCATCCGCGGGGGACGCCCATTCCAGATGAATTGCGCCAATTCAGATTGGGTCTGGCGGATCCACCCCTCCGGGGGCCGCATGGGGATGGCCCTGAACACATAGAGGATCTGTGGCAGGATGGTCATTTTTATCGCAGCCACCCTGCCCAACCAGGACAGCGGAAGGTGCCTCCACCTGCCCAGTTCTGACCTGATGGTTTGCCGCAGCCTCGTGTAGTTGAGGCAAACTGTGGCCTGCAAGGTGGTCGCCAGTTGGATACCCAGATACGGGACAGCCTCCGACGCCCACGGGAATGGAAAAATTCCCTGTAGGTGCGCCCTCGTGGACTCCTCCAGGGAGAGGTCAAGCACCACTTCCAGAATGGTCACACAGACCGGGAGCGAGACTCGGGGAGAAGACAATGATAGTAGAACATCATCCGCGTATAGGCTGATGGTATGTTCGAAGGCGCCCATTTTGATCCCATGAATCTCGGGTGCGAGACGTATCGCCTGAGCCAAGGGTTCCATGTACAAGGCGAATAACAGGGGCGACAGTGGGCACCCCTGTCTCGTGCCTCGCTCTATGGGGAAGCGGGATGAGGAGCACCCATTGACGCGGACCGTCGCCGAGGGCCGTGAGTAACAATTCAGAACCCAAGAGCGGAATCGGCCCCCCAGCCCGCCTTCACTAAAACCTGCTCCAGATACAGCCAATGGACACGATCAAACGCCTTTTCCGCGTCAATAGCAAGCAGCATATATTCCCCCTCCGTGCGTGTGGCCTTTTCGATAAGGTGGAGCGCCCTCTTTGTGTTGTCCACAGTTTGCCGCTCCGAGATAAACCCAGCCTGGTCCGGAACTATCAGTTTCGGCATCAGTGGAGCCAGACGCGCGGCCAGTATACCTGTGTATAGCTTCAAGTCAATGTTGAGCAGTGAGATGGGTCGATAGGCTTCACACCTTGACGGGTCCTTACCCGGCTTGGGAATTACGGATATGGTAGCGTCCAGGAGATCTTCCGTTATCACTCCCGGCTCCGAAAAGGAATTAAAGAGGGTGGTCAGGAGCGGCACCACCTGAGTACAAAAGGTCTTATAAAAAATGGCCGTGAAACCGTCAGGCCCTGGGGCCCTTCCCAGCTTAAGCCTGGAAATGGCCGAGATGACTTCCTCGGGTCTGATCGCACTCTCTAGGGCTGCTGCTTGGTCCGATGTGAGGACCGGCAGCTGAATGTCCAGGAACGATACGCTCGTGGCGTGGTCCAGTGTCGCCCCCGTATACAGGGATGCGTAGAAATCACCAAAGGCAGCCAGGATCTCCCGGTCTCCCGTAGCAAGGTGTCCCCCGGATGTTCTAACGCCCTTCACCATGTGTTGTTGCCTCTTTTCTCTAAGCGCGCGCCCCAATAAGTGCCCGCATCTGTCCCCTCCTGTGTAGTACATGTGACGTGTTCTCAATGCCGCAAACTCTGCCCTATCCTGGTCTAGCGCGCTCAACTGTTTCCGCGCCAGGGGCAGCTGCCGCCAGATCCTAGGCGCGCATGTCCTCTGGTGCATTCCCTCCAACTCCCTGACCTTCTGTGTCAGCTCATCCCTTTTCTCCGCTCTTGCCTTATTTTCAGCCGAGGATAAAGCTATAAATTCCCCTCTAAGTACCGCCTTCAAGGCTGCCCAGTGAGTCGTCGGGGAAGTGTCGGAAGTGATATTGTGGAGCAGATACTCCTCTATTGTGCGCGCAATTTTCTCGGATGTTTCCTTGCACTGTACAAGCGTGTCTCTGAGTCGCCAGCATCTGGAGAGGCTCTGCACCGGAGGAAAAAGAAAGGTCACCGAGATGGGGGCGTGATCAGAAAGAGTAGCCACCCCTATATCCGCAGTGGACGTCAAGGCTTGGAGGGAAGTAGAGGCCAGAAAATAGTCCAATCTGGCGTATGTGCGGTGTGCGTTGGAAAGATATGAATAAGCTCTAGAGGTAGGGTGGAAGCTTCGCCAGAGGTCTACCATACCCAATTCTTCCATCCTCCTACGACCTCCCTCTGACAAAGTGCCAGCCTGGGTGGTACGCTGCGCCGATCTGTCTAATGTGGAGTCTAGCACCAGGTTAAGGTCACCCCCTAAAAGGACATGCCTGTCTTCGGACGCCGCTACTACGCTGAGCGCGTTCTGGAGGAATTTCTCTTGACCCTCATTGGGGGTATTTACCGAGCAGACTGTGAAGTCCATCCCTCCCAGTGAGAAATGGTACGACAGCAACCTCCCCTTTATCTCTGCACCTTTACGCAATATCTTTCCGCTGAACCTCTGAGCCACTAGAATCGCCACCCCCGCTTTCTTATTTGGGGCGGAGGAGAAAAACTGCTTTGGGAAATTACGCGACTTCATCCTAGAGCAATCTTTCTGCAGCAAATGCGTCTCACGCAGGAGACAGATATTAGCCTGCACGTGCTCCAGGCAGGATAACACTGCTCGCCTTTTGATTGGGTTATTAAGCCCCCTCACATTCAGGGAGAGAATGCGCCCCTCAGTGGGGGCCATAGATCTGACTCCACCCCCCCTGCCCAGTATTCCGGATGCCTACCCCGGATTCTATGTCTGCGTCCCTGCATTGAGCCCTCCCAGCATTTAGTCCTGAGAGGGTTTGGCCCCGCACCTGGTAGTGAAATCTCGTGCCATTGAACTGTGACGAACCCCCTAGGACCTGGAACCCCACCCATCCCCTCCCACAAAACAAGACATATGAAAGATGGAAGCCCCAACATGTGCCCCCCCACAACCTCCCACCACCCCTCACCCCACCCTGTCCCTTCCCCTGCCAACACACCAAAACTAGTAACCAAAAAGGGAAAAAATCAAAAGGTCCATCATTGTCCTTCATCTCTCACAGATGACCGGTCAAACTACATCCCGGGGGAAAAAGGGTCCGACCTCTCCCTCGTCCCCCCCCCGTCAACCCTCACAAGGGCATAGGTGACCCCTAGAAATGCCAATAGGAGATGCTTCAGCCTCCCGGCTGTTGTGATAAGTCAGCAGACACCGCCCGACTGCCACTCTCGATCTCCGTCTTCGGGGGCCGTTTGACGCGCCTCCGGTCCCGCTGCTGGCGCCATTGTGACGATGTTTCTCCCTTCCCTGTCTGGGAGGCCGGCTGCTCCTCCTCGTCTGCCGGTACGTCGATACCTAGCAATTGGCAAGCTTCCTTAAGGGAGCGAAACTGGTGAAGCTTATTGTCCAGCTTAAATATAATCTTGAAAGGATGCCCCCAGCTGGTTGGTATAGCCTGCTGCTGAAGATAGGTCGTAACTGGCTTGAAGCAGCGGCGCTTCTGGAGTGTGAGCGCCGAGAGGTCCTGATACAGCTTGGTGGAGTGGCCTCGAAAAGAGACGGGCTGCTTCAGTCTCGCTTGTTGGAGAATGTCTTCCTTAGTGCGAAAGTCTTGCACACAGACCAAAATGTCTGCGGGAAAAGATGACCCAGTATGCTGTGGTCCGACCCTATGTGCCCTGTCAATCGGGAGGGCTGCATCCTCCAGCCGTTCTTGGATATGGTGGAAGAGCTCCCTGGTGAATTTGAAGAGGTCTTTGTCCACCTCCGAGTGAGCCACACCTCGAATGCGCACTTTGTGTCTCCTGGAGCGATTTTCAAGATCCTCCAGGTGTGATTGCAGGTCCACCTGTTGGTCGTGGAGGCGGATGATTTCCTGCTGGAGCGCCTCCGTTTCAATGACCCGGGCATCCTGCTTCGCCTCAATGTCTGCCACTCGCTCCCCCACACCGTCCAGATCTCGCCGCACAGTGCGTATCTCTTCCGCGAATTCCTTTTTAAGAGTGTGGATGTCCTCCCGCAGTGTTGTGAAAAGGGGCTCGAGGAAGGCCTTCGTGATAGGTTCTGCCCCCTCTCCCCATAGTTTCACGCCGGTGGCCGAAACCTCTTTAGCTGCAGTGGGCGATTGGGTTTTCGTAAATAGGTCTTTCACTGTCCGATCTTTGCGGACTTTCGAGCTTTGCGCCATGGTGTCTGGGCTCAGACCCGCCGTCGACCGCCGAACAATCGAAGTCCCAGACCCAGCTGTAGAGTGTACTGGTGCCTTGCCAGCCACCGGCCCACGTGTCAAGGGCCCTCCACCCCGCAAGGCAAAATGGCGCCCGGTTATGCCCCCACTCCGGAGGGCCATGCCAGTGTGCACCGCCAACCAGCCGGGGTCCAGCCAGGAATGTCTTTCAATTCAGAGGGGCCCCCCAATCTATCCAGGTCAGGTCCTCCTCCTGCCTCCCCGATCACTCACCGGGCTTTTCTGTGCCAGCCGCTGCTCGGCGGGACCACAGGCGCAAATGAGGCGTCTCGTGCCCACTGCCCCACGCTGCCTATACCCCTGGACCGGGCCTGTCCAATGCTCTCGGGGCCTAGAGGGGGCCCCTGAATAAGGGCGCCGATGGGAATGTCTCTGAGAGGGGCCCCCACCCCAGCGGACTCCGCCCAAAAGCTCTGGGCTCACTACGCTGTGACTGCTGTGGGGCCTCTGGGTTCAGAGCAATCATCCACCTCCGCCCGCCTGGTGGACAGCGCGGGTCACCGCACAATTCTGCCGTTCTGTTCTGACGGCGGGCCCGCAGAAGCGCCCGGCTGTGAAGCCCCTAGTGC
The DNA here is from genome assembly GCF_964263255.1 of Lissotriton vulgaris. Lineage (NCBI taxonomy): Eukaryota > Metazoa > Chordata > Amphibia > Caudata > Salamandridae > Lissotriton > Lissotriton vulgaris. Next base: position 383,686,202 of record NC_141689.1, read on the forward strand.
CTGCACCGAAATAAGTGCGGGCCGGGCCCGCCTGAAGCTTACCGCAGCGGCCTGGGATAGGCCCGATCCCCGGTCTCTGGTGCAGCTTCCACGCTGTCGCCTGCTTGCTCCGCCTCCAACGCTGGCCGCGGCTGTCGGGCACGACGCGCGCCGGCCGGCTAATCTCAGCTCCAGTCGCCTCCAGGGTCGGTTCTCGCCCAGCAGGGTCCCCTTGAACCGGGGCCGGCGGACAAGCCAAAGGGGTCGCTGAGAAGGGGCTCCACGAGACGGGGGCCTGTGCTTTAGAGGGCCGACGGCGGGAGCTCTGAGAGATGCGTCCACCTACGCCGCCATCTTGGCCACGCCCCCCGGAGTGGTCTTTAAAGGAGAATACCAACTGAGTGTCGTCAGCGTAAACATTTACTCTGACGCCCCAGGATTCTACCACTTTTGCCAGTGGTTTTAGATATACATTAAATAAAAGTGGACTGAGGGCCGATCCTTGTGGAACTCCCCAGATCAATGGTTTCTTGGTGGAAATGTAGGGTCCCAGCATCACCGTGAGGAAAGATTTGACCCAAGCGAGGGGAGTACTGCCAACTCCTACCTCTTGTAAGCGAGTGAGTAATACGTCGTGGGAGATGGTGTCGAATGCAGTGGATAGGTCGAGGAGAACCAGCATGGCCTCCTCTCCCCTATCCGTGCACTCTCTGACTCAGATACCTCAAGTAGGGCTGACTCAGTGCTAAAGTTTCAGAAAAGGGGGTGGTGATGAACAGAGTGTCTGAATTAAGCAGACCACTCTTACACAGTCCAAAGATCAGGGCTTGATCCATCACCGTTATTTATCTCACTGCACCATCCCAGCTCAGAACCTGGCTATATGCAAATCAGTCTGTCCCTGGCCCAGTGCATCATGGGAACAGGGCAGACTAAACTACCAAGCCAATTCTTCACCAGAAAGGAGACAAGCTACCGGGGACCGGTTTCTGGCATTTCAGCCTTCTTCGGCCCGGCTTGCTTGAATCCTGATGGTGCAGTGAGAAAGGGACTCATGTCTGAGTATACCCTGCCACACCTATAGTGGCCAAAAACGATTCAGAAAAGGGGGTGGTGATGAACTGAGTGTCTGAATTAAGCAGACCACTCTTACACAGTCCAAAGATCAGGGCTTGATCCATCACCGTTATTTATCTCACTGCACCATCCCAGCTCAGAACCTGGCTATATGCAAATCAGTCTGTCCCTGGCCCAGTGCATCATGGGAACAGGGCAGACTAAACTACCAAGCCAATTCTTCACCAGAAAGGAGACAAGCTACCGGGGACCGGTTTCTGGCATTTCAGCCTTCTTCGGCCCGGCTTGCTTGAATCCTGATGGTGCAGTGAGAAAGGGACTCAGTGCTAAAGTTTGGTCTAAATCCTGACTGAGAGTCATGGAGCAGCGAGTTTGACTCAAGGTAGTTGGACAACTGCTGTTGTACCGCCTTCTCAAGCACTTTAGCTGGCTTGGGTAGAAGTGAAATTGGTCGGTAGTTGGTCAAGCAGGAGGGGTCGACACCTGTTTTTCTTTTAATGGGAATTAGCATTGCTTGTTTCCACGCGGACGGGACGATGCCTAAAGATAATGACGAGTTCCAAATTTCAAGCAGGGGATTGATAACTAACGGGGCAATTGCATTCATCACCATGGCCGGGGCGGATCAAGTGGTGAGCCTGATTAACATTTTAAAAATAAGTTCAATGCATACTCCATGGTAAGCGGTTTAAAACTAGTGAATGTAGTTTTGCAGGGAGTTATAGGGACTTCAATAGTATCTGTACCATTTTCAAGGATAGTTGCCTTGATGTTTGCAATTTTGTTCGCAAAGTAATCAGATAGATCTTCGCTAAATGCAAGGGAGGGGGAGACTGATGTAGATAGAGCAGTGGGGTTGGTGAATTCTTTTACTATGTTAAAAAGGGCTTTAGTGGAATTTTTTGCATTGGTAATAGTTTTAGCATAGTGGGCACTCGTAGAGTTGCGTTTGAGTTTGTGAAACTCCTTGAGGGCCTGTCTATAAATTAACTTGGCAGGGGGATCATAGGTCTGTTGCCAAAGTCGCTCTAACTTTTTGCAACGGCTTCTATGTTCCCTTAATTCCGTGGTAAACCAGGGGGCTGATGGTTTTTGTCTACGGGAGGTAAGGATCTGTAACGGGGCAACCTTCTCAATGGCCGTCATAAGATCATTGTTAAATGTGAGGACTGCTACATTGAGTTCATAGGGGGGAGGTTCTAGGCTGTTGTTGTATGATTGCTCTAGGGCAGTACAGGAAAGTTTGTGCCATTTTCTGCCTTGTGTTCTAATGGCTGATTCTTTTTTGAAAGTTTGAGTTATAAATACCTCAAATGGGATCAAATAATGATCGGACCATGTCAGGGGTTTGGCAGGGAGGATTTTTAACTTCGGCCAGTTGGAGAAAATAAGGTCAAGGGTGTGACCTGCCACATGAGTGGGACCCCTTACTCCTTGAGTCAAATTTATATTTTGCATGGAATTTAGGAAGGAGGTGGCGCAGTTACAGCTACTTATATCCACATGGAGGTTGAAGTCTCCCAATACCGCAAAATGAGGATGTTTGAGAGACAGGTCTGCGGTTACTGCCAGAAGTTCAGAGATTGCAGACTGGGGAGTTTTAGGGGGGTTATAGACCAGGATTCCCGAGAAGATGGCTGTGGTGGAGTCCGAGATTGAGAAATAGAGTGCCTCAATGGGCTTTATATTGGTAATTTTCCTAGACGTTATTGTCAAGTGAGTCTTTGATATTATCGCAATTCCTCCACCCGTTTTAGAACCCTCACGGTTTATTCCTGTGAGGTGGTAGTTGGTGGGTAATGCAAGGGAGATGTCTGGATTGGAGGAGTCTTTGATCCATGTCTCCGTAAGGAACAACAAGTCCCAATGATGGAGCTGGGATTCGCGTGCAAGCGCCCTGCTCTCATACAAAACCCTTGCCTAAATCGTATAATCATATTAACTCTATTGTTCGTCATTTATTAAGTGTTTTCCCAAACACGCGGGTGTCCCCAGGATGCTTGCTTGTATGTCTTTTCTCATACTAACGAAGCTTGCACTAGAAACGGCTGCTTCGCTGAAAATTCAGTCTGCGCATGCGTCGGTCATACCCATGTGATGTGACGCACTCGCATTCTGGAGGGAAGTTGTGCTCATGCGCACTGTTGCAAACATGGCCGCTTGTCTCTCACCATGCTCTCCGCTTGCTACCGCTGCTTCAGCCTATCTGTCTTTTCGCACTAAACCAATAATGCTATAGTCATTATAAAGTAAGGGTTGGTTAGTATTTTATCATGGTATACAGTGTAATCATTTTATATGTGATTTTAATTCGTTCTCGCTTACTTTTCATGTACCGCGTCTCTGGGGCTGGGAAATCGGGAGCGGAGCCATACTTGAGGCTCTGCTGGGCACCGTCACATGACCGGAGAAAACCTCCATTGCGCAGAAGCTGAAACAAGCCAGCTGGCTCCTGAAGCACAATGCGCCTGGGAACATCTCTGGGAAGACGAAATCTTACCTTGGAAGAAGCAATACTGTTGCTACCTATTGTGAACTTTTTCTATACTGCTGTATTCTATGCATGGGAACGTGAACCCAAGGGGCGGGTAGGAAAATTTTAATATTTGGGATGAGAAAAGTGAATTCTAGGAGGTGGTAATGACCGCACCACCTCTCCTGACCAATCATAATGTGAGAAACTGTCACTTGCAACATTAGTGGGTGGTCTAAGGGCCCCCAAAACAGTATAATTGCCCTAGTTTAGCTTAGGAAAATTGTCTGACTTGTCCGAGTAGCAGACCTGTCACTGACCCTACGAACTCTATAGGTGCTCAATCTGAAGTGCTGCGGAGCACTCTGTCCATACTTTCCACAAACTCCTAAGGGGTGGAAATAATCCTAAGTGCTGGCGAAGCACTTTGCTGGGAATTCGAAAAGCCCAATCGGGGTTACTGGCGGATTACTTGCAGAGAGGGGTAACGCTGGCGTTGCTTCTGAAGCTGTGGGTGTTGGTCGTACCTTGGTGAGCCCAGTCCTGATCCCAAATCCTGAGGGGTATCCTGTCCTTACTGTCCGTGAGCTGTACCTGCTCACATTCTGGCATTCCTTCCTGAGGGTCCTTGTCCCCGTCCTTCCAAACTGACCCGTGGCCAGGGTTAGTCTTCTCTCAGACCTAGGTAAATATTAACCTGTGGGTTTGCGTCTCTCTCTCTCTCTCTCGTCTTCTCTCTCTATTTTCTAATAAAGCACTCTTGCCTGTGATATTGCTCTATCACCTTGAGAACAAGTTATATGCAATTGTTTTTAGAATTGTTCCACTTCTCTCCCCTCCCTTATAAAATTACCAACTGTTATATTGTATTAGTATGTTCCAATTTTTCCCTTACCTTTAGCATGATTGCGGTGAACTTAGTAAGAATAGTTTAAACATTTAGGTTAAGTACGTGTTCTAGGTCCCATCCACATCCTATGTTCTAGTATAAAGTTGCAGTGACTAGTTTTGTTCTAAAATTTCCACCTTTTAGTCTTCCCATATACCCAAATGGTCTTAGCGTTAATCTATAGCTATTTTATGGTGTTGATTTTGATGTTAGACGCATTATTCTGCCTATCACTTATTGCCTTGTCATATTCTCTCTAAACTTTATATAAAGTTTTAAACATCCTCAGGTGTCTGTGGTCATTTTACAGAAATTGTGGATAAGTATTGTACTGATTATAAAGAGTATCTGATCTCAGGCCTGTCTGCTATTTTCCCTGTTAGCTCCAGATCCGTCATAAGAATTTTGCCTGTGGTAAGTCAGGTACATGTTAAGCAGAGGTGAAACCAAACCTTAATTACTCATAGCAGCGTGCAGGAGGAGAAATATAGTAATCCTCTCCCGGTTCACCCAAATTACTAGTGTGGTGTTTGGAAAATTCGCACGCCAGGGCCCAGTGCGTATAAAGAATTGGTAACCCAGGTGGCCCGGGAGAATTGCGCGCTCTATCAGTAATTTTCTGGTAGCCAGAGGATGGTTGGGACTAGTTAGATTAGGTAGACAGGATAAGTCATAAACAAACCGTGAAAATAAAAAGTGCTGCTGATTTTTTTTTGTGTATTTGTTCAAATATTTTGAAATGTTTTAAGGATTTATATATATAAATGTATATGATTTTTGCATTGCTGCTATAAATGTTATATTAACCAATGTTTGTGAATGTTCAGTGTAGTCCGAATCCCCGGGGAAGTATTTGGCTAACGGTGAGCAGAATCCGGTTAGCTGTTGAAGTCACTAGGTTTGAGGTATTAGTGCAGGGTTGAGGATAACTGGAAGCACTAATTAGGACCTTTGTTTTCTGGAGTGAATGATAGCTACGAGTCCTTTATAAAACTTTCATTGCGATATCACCTAGTAAGGGTCGCATACGGAAGGAGTAGTAGGGTCTCCGAGGCTTGTCTGGTAAGTAAGATAGTTCGCTGGTGAAATCCTGGCTCAGTACATATCCCCGACTAAGGTGGATGAGGCAGAAGAATAACGGGTTCTATGTTACTAGTGTGAAGGGACAGGCAAAGAAGTCTATCCAGAGTGAATGAAAAGTAGACAGAAGTGGTTTACTAGTAGTGAAAGAAAAGTCTTTTCTCTCTTTAGAACACTCAGACATAGTGGCAAACGTTGTGTGTTGTTGACTAAAACGTGCACTTGCACTTTAGAGAGAGTAAAAAGTTTCCGTTACTTTGTGAAGGAGGGAGTCAGTCGGAGAGCTGCTCTGACGTCACTCCGTGCCGCGCTGGCATTGGTCAAGACAGCGGGTGTGTAGTGGAGCTGAATTTGTAAAGGAGGGGTGAGTGCCGAAGCGTGAGACTCTGTCTTGCGAAAAGGCCGTGCACCCATTGGTTAAGGGTGTTTGTATTCTCTGATCTGATTGGGTAGTGCGAAATATAAGTCGCGCTAGCATTGGAAGCACAAAGGTAAACAAAATTAATCAAGCCGAGTTAGAAGCGAGTCTGGAGAGTTGCATGTGGTATCCAGATTTCATACCAAATCCCAAGTATCTAGGATTTCATAAGGATCAGCTTATACGAGGTAGACCGCACATGATGTATGGAGTAAAGAGGAAACTGTCCTTCTCTGATAAAATAAAGAATTTTTTCAGAACTGACAAGCCCATTAGAACGAGGGAAGGCGTGCTCATTCCCCCGCCAAATACCCCTGCCTCCTTCATGCTATTTGATAAAGGGTACCACACTTGTGTCTGGTTAGAGAATTGGGCAAAGTATACTGTAGATGACGGAGTCCTAGCATTTCCTGTTGAAGGCACATTTAATGGTCGGATTCTGTTTAACCTAAGGACCCGCATGAATGAATTACACCCTAGACCTAGGTTGACACAGTACGAAGCCCTGGAGGAATGGGAGATTGAGGCTGCAGAGCGAGATAAACCCCGGATGAATAAGGGAGTGAGTAAATGGTATCCGAGGGTTCAAGCGCAGACCAAAGAGCAGCAAATGAAACAGTGGAGGCAATCTATGTTGACTGAAGGGCTATTTCCTATGATGGGGGTATTGGAAGAGAGAAAAGGAAAATGTAAAGAAAAGACCCATCACCTAATGCCCGTAGGGGACTCAGAAGATGAGCACCTGGAAGATTTGTTAATGAAAAATCCACCTCCCTATGTTGCAGAGTCAGAGCCTGTGCATTCTCCAAATCCCTTTGCCAAATATCCCAGATGTGGGAGGGATAGTGATACAGATGGAACAGGTACAGACAGTAAAGCCAGTGGGGGGGATGGGTTTTGCAGACCTAGATCCACGGTCCCAAATTATCAGCCGTTCGGAGAAGGTCCACCCCGATTGGTCACTCCGACTGCCCCAAGTATTTATCCTCCCTTGGTACCTCAGGTATTGCATGACAATTCTGCAGAAAAGGTGTTGCGGGAAAAAGAGAAAGAAGCCCTGGCTAAACAGCGAGAGGATTTAGTTCGAACCATTGCCCAGATACATCCCCATCCTGATTCCCTGACTATTCCAGTAACTATTGGTCCAGCTATTCCACTGTATAGAAATGACCTGACTAGTCCCCATCCTCCTGTTATCACCCCAATACTGCCTACTCCTAGCATCCCGTCCCCGAGGAAGGAAGTATTCATAGATGAGGATCAAGAAAGTGAGTGTGAATCTGTGGTTTTGATGGATTTGCCCATAAGAGAGCCTAGAACTAGTACATCGGGGGCAAGAAGCCAGACAAGACCAAAAGAGGTGTTGATTGAGGGTGCATCCGGGGTTAGGAGTGCCACCGTAGGTTCCCCAGAAGAATTGGACAGATGGACAAAGGAGCTAGAGAAGGAGACCACTCCCCAACCTAAAGCATTAGAAATATATAAATTAAGGATAGAAATAGAAGAAATGATGGCTGGGAATGTAGGAGTTGAGCGCCTAAGCTCGTACAGTGAAGAAGAATTACTGTTTATCAGCAAAAACCTTACCCGGAGTGCTAGGTTGCTCCATGAAAGGATAATGGATACCGCCACAGAAATGGGGATTGATATTAGTCGCTCCAAAATTCTTCAGAAACCCTACAGAGTAGATTTTTCAGATAAAGATTTAGAAAGCCTGAATGTGATGGGGAAACAGATCCAAATAAAGGAATTGTTGAAGCTCTTGCAGAAATGGGGCGAGGTGGGAAAATGGAGAACCCGGTGGGCAAAGAAAAGGGAAGACAGCAGGGCCAAGTCTCAGGCGTCAGAATTCGTGTTAAAAGAAGTGACACCAACCGAAAAATTGTGCCCTATGAGAGAGGTCCCGGGAGGAAAATATGTCCATGTCCCTTGGTCCAGACAGGATATTGTGTCATTTACAAATGACTTCCCGAAATTACGTGAGAAGCCAGTTGATTGGTACAGGCAGGTAGAACGCTTCATAAAAGTTCAGAAATGCCTCTTGAAAGACCTGGATGGGTTTTTCGACATTGTGGTCCCTGTAGATTTGTGGACCGACTGTAAAATTGAAATTGATTGGCCCAGTGAGGAATTCCCCAGAGATGAGAAAACAGGAGCTCCCGCACCTGAAGTAATGAGGAAGTATGAGCAAGTCATACAATACCTCAAGAAAAAGGTGCCAGCAAAGGAGACGGATTGGACCCGAATAGATAGAACCACCCAAGAACGTGATGAAACTGTGCATTCATTTTATGAAAGGTTACTGCAGGTATTCAAAACTTACAGTGGTATCGATAACGTAGACATGAAAGACATGACCCATTTCAGTTACAGATTTGTGCTAGGATTAAGACCTGAAATTTCACAATGGATTCGAGATAATAAAATCAGTTGGCAGGGAAAGCCCATAGATGATGTCCTAAAATATGCAAAATACTGCGAAGATGAAATCGAAAATAAAAAGAAAGCCCTCAAGGAGAAGGTAATGTGGGCACAGGTGAAATTAGCTGAACAGCAAGAAAAACAGTTAAGTAAATTGACTTCTAGTAATAATGCTCAGAATGCCACTGCTGGGGGAGGAGGAAAGCCCCGAGCTAAAATGAGTCGGGAAGAGGCCATGAAAAAGTTTCCGTGCCATGGGTGCGGCCAGATAGGGCATTGGCGAGACGAGTGTCCACACCTGCAGGCCGGTAATGCCCCTGTAAATGGTTTAAATCCACAGGTGCCGAAAGAGGGGACAAGAAAGAACCAGCAACAGGTAAAATTACCACCCGTACCTCGCGCTCCTAGACAGAATTTTAAGAGTCAGGGTCAGCAGAATGAGAGGGCGGAAGTATGGGAAGTTGAGAGTGAAAGAAACACAATCATTCCACAGTACTTGCTAAATGATACCTTCCTCTGTGAAGATCAAGATTGACGAGGCCTGAGAGGGGAGGATGAGGAGTGCGTGCTTGGCGCCTCCTTACCGGTAGACCAGACTGGACCATACATTGAAGGAAAGGTTGAGGGAAAAGACGTCACCTTTCTGTTGGACACTGGGGCTACCAGATCTACTGTAAGAACAGTGGATGTTCCTAACCTACCCCTCTCGGGAGAAGCGATCCAAGTAGTGGGCGTCTCAAATCAAATAATAAGTACTCCAGTAACTGAACCAATGGAAGTTTCTATAGGAAATTTCAAAGAAATGCACAGATTTGTAGTCTGTGATTCTAGTCCTGTGAACCTGCTAGGACGTGATTTGTTGTGCAAGATGCATTGTACCATCTATTGCACACCAAAAGGCGTCGAAATTCAGACACCCGATGAAGACGGTTTGTACAAGCTGATGTTAGTCAGACAAGACTCTGATATCAAACCTTTAACAGTTGAGGATTTACCTGAAGAGCTCCAGTTAAGAGTGGTTCCAGAAGTGTGGGATTTCACAGGAAAGGATGTAGGTTTAATGGCAAATGTGGACCCAGTTAAGATAGCAATAAAAACAAATGCTGTATACCCCAAAACCAGACAGTACAAAATGAGTGCAGAAGTAAAAGCTGGAGTAGCGACTGAAATTACCCGGCTACTCGAAGCAGAGATAATAGAGGAAGTAATGAGCAGTCCCTGTAATTCTCCAATCATTGGGATCAAAAAGCCTAGTGGAAAGTACCGGGTGGTGCAAGAGTTACGCAAGGTAAACCAAATTGTTGTGCCGTGCTGCCCTATTGTACCCAACCCTGCCGTGATACTATATCAGATTCCCTGGAATGCAGAATGGTTCACTGTCATCGACTTGTGCCATGCATTCTTCTCCATCCCATTGCATCCAGAAAGCAAGTTCCTTTTCAGTTTTGAATTTGACAGCCATATCTATGTCTGGAATCGTGTCCCCCAGGGGTACACCGAAAGTCCATCGATTTTCAACCAGATATTAAAAAAGTGCCTTGAATCCCTAGTGCTGCCAAGAGAGTCTGTTTTGGTGCAGTACATAGATGACCTGTTAGTGGCATCTAAAACCCAAAATGACTGCGTCACTGACACCATTGCCTTGTTGAATCACCTAGGAAAGGGAGGACATAAAGTGTCACCTGACAAGTTACAATTTTGTAAAAATTCAGTGAAATATCTGGGGCACCAGATCGAAAAAGGAATCAGGAAAGTCACTACCGAAAGAATCAACATAATTAAAGCAATGGAACTGCCCAGAACTCAGAAGGAGGTGAGAATGTTCTTGGGAGTTGTGGGTTACTGCAGACAATGGATTGTAGGATTCGCGGCTCTAGCCAGACCCCTGATAAATATGACAAAGAAAGGCATAGAAGACCCCGTCAGTTGGGACAGTGAGAGCATGAACGCTTGGGTGACTTTGAGAAACTGTCTATGTTCTGCTCCTGCATTAGGTATGCCTGACTACACCAAGCCCTTTGAGCTATTCTGTGACACAAGAGAGAATTGTGCTCTTTCAGTCCTGACCCAGGAGCACGGACTAATTAGAAGACCAGTGGCCTATTTTTCGGCCACCCTAGATCCGGTGGCTGCTGGATTACCTGGATGCTTGAAAGCAGTTGCTGCTACTTGCGTCAGTCTGGAACAGAGTGAGAACATTGTCATGGGACATCACGTCACTGTATATGTTCCTCATTCTGTTGTCATCCTACTGACTAGAACTAAGACCCAGTACCTCACACCTAGTCGGCTGACTAAGTATGAGAGAATTTTGATTGGTGCCGAAAATGTCACTATTTCCCGGTGCAATGTCCTAAACCCTGCGACATTGTTACCTATCCCTCTGGATGTAGAAATTGAAGAGGAAGGGGAGCATAATTGCATCGATCTAACTGAGTTCAGTACCAAGCCCCGTCCTGACATCCGTGAAATAGCGTTACTTGATGGGGATAAAACAATGTTCGTGGATGGCTCGTGTTTAAGACATGAAAGTGGGAGCCTGAGTGCTGCCTATGCTGTGGTTACATTGACAGAAACCATAGAAGCATCTTACATGAGCGAGGTGAAATCTGCACAAGTGGCAGAGCTCATCGCGTTAACCAGAGCATGTAAGAGGGGTAAGAACAAGAGAATAACTGTTTACACAGACAGCCAGTATTGTTTTGGGGTTGTTCATGACTTCGGCCAATTGTGGCTGCAAAGAGAATTCATGACGTCCTCAGGCACCCCTATCAGAAATGGAAAGGTGGTGCATAACTTACTGGAAGCTATCCAATTGCCCAAAGAATTGGCTGTGGTCAAGTGTGCGGCTCACAAATCTGGAAATGATGATGTGCCTGCCGGTAATAGGTACGCTGACCAAATTGCACAGTTTTGTGCCCGATACCATATGTCACTCCAAATTGCGCTGTGGGATGGAACCAGCTGCCAACTTATGTTGTTTGAGAATGTGTCAACGTGGGAGGAATTAAAGGATTTGCAACAGGCAACAGACAGACAAGAGAAAGGAAGGTGGGCAGCAGAGGGATGCAAATTGAGAGATGATGGTGTGGTGGTAAACTCGACTGAGGTGCCTGTATTGCCTGACAGCCTGATAGACCCCATGGTCAGAATGATACATGAGCCAACACATATGGGAAGGGACGCAATGTGTCGGGTATTTGACTAGGTGTTCTGTAATTCAAGGTTCAGGAACCAGGCGGAAAAACTTTGCCAGAGGTGCCTAGTGTGTCAGCAATTTAATGCAGGAAAGAGGACTGTAGTGGAACAAAGTACTATTGGAAAGGCAGTAGGTCCCTTTGTCAGAATGCAAGCAGACTTCATAACAATGCCTAAATGTAAAGGGTATAGATATATCCTAGTCATAGTTTGCCTATTCTCCAGGTGGGTGGAAGCATATCCAGCGAAGAAAAATGATGCTCTCACCACAGCCAAATTATTGCTTAGGGAGTTGATACCTAGGTACGGAATTCCAGAGACAATCGAAACGGACCAAGGTGGGCATTTTGCCAACGATGTCCTATTGGAACTCTGTAAAGCATTCAAAATGAAGCAAAGACTGCACTGTGCCTACCATCCAGAGGCTTCTGGGGTAGTAGAGCAAATAAATGGCACCCTGAAATCCAGACTGGCCAAAATGTGTGATTCCACAAAAATGAACTGGATAGAGGCTTTACCCCTTGTGCTGATGAGTTTGAGAAGTATCCCGAACAGAAAAACTGGCCTAAGTCCCCATGAAGTGTTGATGGGAAGAGTGATGCGACAGGCTTGGGTACCCGGACACAAACTGCTAAGCATTTCTGATGATATGGTATTAGAATACTGCAAGCAGCTGGGTGACCAAGTGCGTTCTCTCTCTCAGCAGATTGGAGAGACTGAAGACGAGTGGCCAAAGACTCCGGCACATAAACTGCAACCAGGAGATTGGGTGGCGTTAAAGAAACACACCCGGAGCAGTTGCCTGAAACCAAGGTGGGGAAAGCCACGACAAGTGATCCTCGTCACTACAACTGCTGTAAAGTGTGCTGGTGTACCGAAGTGGATCCACGCCAGCCACACAAAGCGGGTGTCTGGAGAAAACGCGACTGGAGCTGAAGGCAGCACAGCTGAAGAAGCTTCCGAGGAGGAAAGTCCGGAGCTAGCTGACATTGAACTGCCGAGCATAAGTCGAGACGTTGAATGGTACCCCGCCGACGACCCGGTTCATGACCCAATACGAACCAGGAAATATTCCTATTTAGACAGTGAGTGGGATAGTCCAGGTGAGTTAGAAATAGAGGAAGAAGGTCAGGTCAACGAAAATCACAACACACCTGATCAGGACGTAGGCCAAGTAGGGTCAGATCAAGGCACCGAAACTCCTCCTGATACTCCAGAAATTGGAGAGGGACAGTTAGAAATTAGAGCTGACGTTCATGCAGAAGAAAACGAAGAGATCGAAGAGCATGAACAGGAACAGATAGAATTAGATCAAAGTGCTCAGACAACGGAAACAACAATAACCAGGAATAAAAAGCGAGTACGATTTGAATCTGAGCAGGGACAGACTAGGGACCAGGCAGAAGAAATAGACGAAAGACCTGGAACAAGTCAGACAGGTAGGAAAACAGAGGTGCCACAGCAAAAAGTAAAAAGAGTGCACGAAGAAGGCCAAGTTTCCTCAACGACTGGGAGGCACGGAGGCAGAAGTGCACCCCGATACGTCAAGAGACTGAGGCTCAGACTAAAGACAGTCGAAGAAAAACTGAAAGACAGAAATAGGGCTGAAAGTGAAAGAAAGGCAGCCCAAGGCAAATCGCTAAGAAAGAGCGACAGACTAAAGAAACAGAACCGACTGTATCGGAGCCCTGAGTGGACTTACTTTGTGTTGGAGGAAATAGACGAACCACACCACAGTGGCAACAGTGACGACGAGTCCATCGCTGATCGGAGTTCTGACGAAGACCCTCCTTGAGAGAGCCCAGAAGTGAGCCTTTGGTGCAAAGAAACGAAGAGGGGTAGCAAAAGCCACCTGTAAGCTAAAAATGTCTGATCCGAATGTCTCTGGAAGATCCCGGTGTGGGTGTCTTAAAACCTGTTGTAAAATATGCTTGTGTAGTATAGCAATGCTAATAGTCATGTGGATAGGACTAACAGTTTTTCTACCTTTTATGATAAGTAAAAATCCCAACTTGTCCCCTACTGAACCCGAAGCAGTAGACGTAGGGGTTGTGCAGACTGCAGAAACACCACGAAGCCTAGAAAGACGCGACAAACGAGTAGGACTGACACACACACGACCTAATTTAGAAGCATCAGATGAGGATGGACTACACTTTCACAAAATGAGAAACAAGACGCATCTAAATGTTTTTGCTAACTTGTTAGTGCATTATGTAGAAGCTATGGAAATAGAGGACTGTTATGTCTGCATGAAGCTACCAACTTCAGTGGCTGAAGGTGTGACATATCACCATCTACCTTTAACCTATGGAATTTCCTGTAGCATATTAGCTAGCTTGTTTTATAGGAGCACTTTGCAGTATTATTATTCAAATGCTGACGTAGTATTTTCTGAGCTTCCTATTAGAGGACACCTGAACCGTGTACATATTAAAAGTGACGTGACCCGTTATATGGGAGAATATTTTCTGACTATAGGCAACATAGATTTAGACGAAGCAAGACAAGCTAATCTGACCTGTTCTCTGCAAGAGCAGGAAAAGATGTTCATAAAGATGGCAGACAGAAGGAGAGAAAAGTTTCAGAAGAAGGCAAATGACGAAAAGGATAGAGTCCCTAGGTGGGCTGAGCACTTGGATAACACCTCGCAAGGCGAAGCTAGTCCTGCCTTGTTGCTGGATTTTGAACGAAAGGGGAAACTTTGTATCCATAGGGAAAAGACAGAGTACTATAACAATGTATTCATCGGTTCCAGCGAGTGTGAACATAATTACAAGGTAATTGGAGGTTGGGGTTTCAAAAATGGGTCAGAACCTGTGTTCCCCGGGATATATTATATATGTGGGAAAAAGGGTTATTTCAAATTGCCGGATCACTGGTATGGAAGCTGCTACTTTGGCATTGTTTTCCCGAAAATATACCATGTGAATAATGCAGCTGGAAGCGATGAAGAGACTAATGGCTTAGTGCGTAGTAAACGTGAAAGTGTAGTTGAAATTATAGGTGATATTTTTAGTGCACTGATACCTGGAATGGGGTAGTTCTGAACACACATAGAATCTGTAAATTGTCTACAGTAGTGGATCGGTTATCTACTGACACTGCTGCTGGATTCCTACTGGTCAATACTGAAATGGTTGCGATCAGATCAATGGTTTTGCAAAATCGTCTTGCCCTTGACACCCTATTAGCAAAAGAGGGCGGAGTCTGTAGAATGCTGAAAGCGCAACATTGTTGCACCTACATTCCTGATAAAAGTATCGAACTAAAACAATATGTGAAAAACATAACTAATTTGGAAAAGGAACTCAAACCATTGGAGGTTGACAGTGCCTGGACGAGACTGACTGGAGGTCTCTCCTCTATAGGTAGTTGGTTTACTAACCTAGGTAGAAGTCTTTTGTGGAAAATACTGATGCCAATAGTTATAATAGGGATAGTTGTATTGATCATTTTTATCTGCTGCAAATGCCAGAAATGCAAAAAGAAATATACTGTAAATAAGAGGGGAGTGAAAAGAAATATTGATGATTTAGAATTAGAAGAGTTAAAGAGTGAAATTTATAAAAAGGTGAAAAATCACCACTCTCATAGAGAAGCTGCTAGAAAACTCAACGACAAATTTGTTGAAATTCAGATGAGTGATATGGATGAATGAGAAAAGTTGGCATCTGTTTCCTTCTATGTGGTGATGATAGTAAATATCATCAAAGAGGGGATTGATGGAGCTGGGATTCGCGTGCAAGCGCCCTGCTCTCATACAAAACCCTTGCCTAAATCGTATAATCATATTAACTCTATTGTTCGTCATTTATTAAGTGTTTTCCCAAACACGCGGGTGTCCCCAGGATGCTTGCTTGTATGTCTTTTCTCATACTAACGAAGCTTGCACTAGAAACGGCTGCTTCGCTGAAAATTCAGTCTGCGCATGCGTCGGTCATACCCATGTGATGTGACGCACTCGCATTCTGGAGGGAAGTTGTGCTCATGCGCACTGTTGCAAACATGGCCGCTTGTCTCTCACCACGCTCTCCGCTTGCTACCGCTGCTTCAGCCTATCTGTCTTTTCGCACTAAACCAATAATGCTATAGTCATTATAAAGTAAGGGTTGGTTAGTATTTTATCATGGTATACAGTGTAATCATTTTATATGTGATTTTAATTCGTTCTCGCTTACTTTTCATGTACCGCGTCTCTGGGGCTGGGAAATCGGGAGCGGAGCCATACTTGAGGCTCTGCTGGGCACCGTCACATGACCGGAGAAAACCTCCATTGCGCAGAAGCTGAAACAAGCCAGCTGGCTCCTGAAGCACAATGCGCCTGGGAACATCTCTGGGAAGACGAAATCTTACCTTGGAAGAAGCAATACTGTTGCTACCTATTGTGAACTTTTTCTATACTGCTGTATTCTATGCATGGGAACGTGAACCCAAGGGGCGGGTAGAAAAATTTTAATATTTGGGATGAGAAAAGTGAATTCTAGGAGGTGGTAATGACCGCACCACCTCTCCTGACCAATCATAATGTGAGAAACTGTCACTTGCAACATTAGTGGGTGGTCTAAGGGCCCCCAAAACAGTATAATTGCCCTAGTTTAGCTTAGGAAAATTGTCCGACTTGTCCGAGTAGCAGACCTGTCACTGACCCTACGAACTCTATAGGTGCTCAATCTGAAGTGCTGCGGAGCACTCTGTCCATACTTTCCACAAACTCCTAAGGGGTGGAAATAATCCTAAGTGCTGGCGAAGCACTTTGCTGGGAATTCGAAAAGCCCAATCGGGGTTACTGGCGGATTACTTGCAGAGAGGGGTAACGCTGGCGTTGCTTCTGAAGCTGTGGGTGTTGGTCGTACCTTGGTGAGCCCAGTCCTGATCCCAAATCCTGAGGGGTATCCTGTCCTTACTGTCCGTGAGCTGTACCTGCTCGCATTCTGGCATTCATTCCTGAGGGTCCTTGTCCCCGTCCTTCCAAACTGACCCGTGGCCAGGGTTAGTCTTCTCTCAGACCTAGGTAAATATTAACCTGTGGGTTTGCGTCTCTCTCTCTCTCTCTCGTCTTCTCTCTCTATTTTCTAATAAAGCACTCTTGCCTGTGATATTGCTCTATCACCTTGAGAACAAGTTATATGCAATTGTTTTTAGAATTGTTCCACTTCTCTCCCCTCCCTTATAAAATTACCAACTGTTATATTGTATTAGTATGTTCCAATTTTTCCCTTACCTTTAGCATGATTGCGGTGAACTTAGTAAGAATAGTTTAAACATTTAGGTTAAGTACGTGTTCTAGGTCCCATCCACATCCTATGTTCTAGTATAAAGTTGCAGTGACTAGTTTTGTTCTAAAATTTCCACCTTTTAGTCTTCCCATATACCCAAATGGTCTTAGCGTTAATCTATAGCTATTTTATGGTGTTGATTTTGATGTTAGACGCATTATTCTGCCTATCACTTATTGCCTTGTCATATTCTCTCTAAACTTTATATAAAGTTTTAAACATCCTCAGGTGTCTGTGGTCATTTTACAGAAATTGTGGATAAGTATTGTACTGATTATAAAGAGTATCTGATCTCAGGCCTGTCTGCTATTTTCCCTGTTAGCTCCAGATCCGTCATAAGAATTTTGCCTGTGGTAAGTCAGGTACATGGTAGGCAGAGGTGAAACCAAACCTTAATTACTCATAGCAGCGTGCAGGAGGAGAAATATAGTAATCCTCTCCCGGTTCACCCAAATTACTAGTGTGGTGTTTGGAAAATTCGCACGCCAGGGCCCAGTGCGTATAAAGAATTGGTAACCCAGGTGGCCCGGGAGAATTGCGCGCTCTATCACCAAGACATGGTAGATAATAGCAGCCAAATGTCACTGGTGTGGCATGGCAGAGATCTGCAATTCAGCAATCCCATGGAATATGTTTTCAAGGGAGGAGGCAGGCAATTTGTAGAATTATGTGAGCAGTTTGGATAAGGGGAGAAAGCAAAAAGACAGTTGTGACATTGAAATCTGGAGGGGTTGGACATAGAGAGGTTACATGGTTTAGGGGAAGTGCAAGGTATCTTACCTTGATCAATTAGCTGTGATCTTGTCCATGACAGTCTATGAGCGGAGTGAGAATTGACAGCATGGCTGGCCCTTGGCCCGGAACTGGCGCGGACGGGCGCAGACGGACTTTCCTTAGGCGCGCCTTTGGCGCGCAAATGGCGCGCCGGCAGCGTGACCGGAAGAGGCACATATTTTATAGGGTGAGGATAACGACTAGAGAGGGCGTGGCCTCAAAAAAGGGGCGTGGCCAAGGGTCGCGCCGGTAATGGCGGGAATGAGGTTTGTTTTTCGTTCCCGCGGCAGCGCTAAGGTCCGCTGCGCGAGCTATGACAGGAGCGTGAATGTGGGTAAGATAAAGTCTCTTTTTTAAAAATATCACACAAATAATAACACTCAAATTGTTAAAATATGCAGCACACAAGCTCCCGGCTTCTGCCTCAGGAGATACGATATCCTAAATGGCGCTCGCATTCAGCGTCATTAAGTAGTCAATGGCGGTGGGCGTGGCCTCAAAAAAGGGGCGTGGCCAAAGGTCGCGCCGGTAATGGCGGGAATGAGGTTTGTTTTTCGTTCACACGGCAGCGCTAAGGTCCGCTGCGCGGGCTATGACAGGAGCGTGAATGTGGGTAAGAGAAAGTCCCTTTTTTAAAAATATCACACAAATAATAACACTCAAATTGTTAACCCCTTCGACGCTGATGACGAGCTGGGCTCGTCATGGCGTAGCCTCCTCGCACGCTGATGACGAGCCCAGCTCGTCACGCAAAGTGCGATTTAGAAAAACTCAGCGCAGGAGCGGAATTCCGCTAGCGCGCATGGAGTTAAAATATGCAGCACACAAGCTCCCGGCTTCCGCCTCAGCAGATACGATATCTCCTAGATATCTCCTATAGAGTTTTTACCATGTCTATATGCTAAAACTAAATTGCACTATTTTTAAAGGAATTTGCCACTATTCACTGTGAAGTGAGGCTTTGACAAAGACCAAAGGGTTGAAACGCGTCAGCCATCGCAATAAACTTAGCTGTGAATAAGGTCCTTGTAGTGCCGGCGTCTTCTTTGTGGTCGATGTCCCACAAGGATTCTCTTTGACTTATATATATATATATTCACTAAAAAACCCATAGGTTTCACACCAGTTATAGTTAGGAATTAGCATTTAAAAACCTTTGAAATTCACTAAAAAACCATAGGTTTCACACCAGTTATAGTTAGGAATTAGCATTTAAAAAACCTATTAAATTCACTGAAAAAACCATAGGTTTCACACCAGTTATAGTTAGCTGGAAATTTTACTGACATAAAACCATTGAAATTCCCATGTTATAGTTAGTTGGACTCACTATAACTTGCGCGCCTGCAATGCACTGCTGATGACGTCACATATTACATCACTCATGACATGGTCAGTGACATCACTCATGACATCACTGATGACACCATCCTTGTGACAGAGTGACGGACCTCCTTTCAGTGTAATGTAACCCTTGAAACACATATTCAAAAATAGAAACTAACATTTAAAAAAAAATGGAGATACCCATACCAGTTACAACAACCAATTCAGTAATACCACCATCTATATACACATCCACTCATTCAGCAACAGTTTTATATAATCACTCTTACATATACTCACTCATCATATGTAGTGATACACATATACATCCTGTTACACACCGACAGTCTTCCAAAAGTTACTCAAACACATACTCACACATGCAAATAAACTATTGAACATCCATTTATTTGCATATACAACTATACACACACTACTACCTTATTTCTAAGGAAACTTACACATACTTACTCTCTTAAAAAATCACTTATAGAAACCCATACTTATTTAAACAGGAACTCTTACAATCTCTCACTCTCACATATACTCACTTATATACATCAATACTCACATATACTAGATTAAAACATATGTCGTTACTGATAAAGACACTAGTGAGACAGTCATTCACTCACTAACACACACATATACACACTCATCCACCCATACAGTCCTGCACATATGCTGTCTTCAAAACACATACAAACAGAGAGTCAGTCATTGATGCATCTATGTGCTAAGTCATACCCCCACCAAACCATACATACACTCATACTGATACTAAAAACAACATCTAATAACCCATATACACACACATGTAGCTACTCACAAACCCATGCAGCCACTTATACACAAAGGGAAACACTAATACATATATTTAAATTTTAAACATTTCTCACTAATCTATGTATTCACTAAGATACACTTAATAAGCCAGTTAATCAATTTTTTTAAAAAAAACATCCATTTAGACACTTATTTAAACATTTATTCTTCCATTGACTTTTACATATACTTATATAAAACATATTTATTTTTCAGAAAGACACACATTCACTGGATGGTGTCATCAGTGATGTCATCAGTGATGTCACTGACCATGTCATGAGTGATGTAATATGTGACGTCATCTGCAGTGCATTGCAGGCGCGCAAGTTATAATGTGTCCAACTAACTATAACGTGGGAATTTCAATGGTTTTATGTCAATAAAATTTCCAGCTAACTATAACTGGTGTGAAACCTATGGTTTTTTCAGTGAATTTACTAGGTTTTTTAAATGCTAATTCCTAACTATAACTGGTGTGAAACCTATGTTTTTTTTTCAGTGAAAATATATATATATATATATATATAAACAAACACAACCGTCGGAACCCCATGTCCCAAAATGCAGCACAAAAAGAAGTCCCACAATACAACGCAAAAAGGAAGTGATTAAAAAGGCACTAGCGGACGAAGTGAAATAATACCAAAACATCGGATTGGGGAACGGACGGTATGTCTATCAGGTGCAGGACACATCTTGAAAAAGTTTCCTGGAAGAAACGAAACGCGTCGAAAAAGTCCTAATCCTGCTGTCCAATAAAACAAATGGCTTTTAAATGCAAGTTCCGTGTGCGACTCAATTTCTCTTCAGATGGGGAGATAGTTTGGACACATTCATCGGCTTGGTTCTGCCGAAGAGTAACGCACCACCAGAAGAGCGCCCACGCTCTCCAGACCCGAACCGAAGTGTTGGAGTTGATGAGACAGACATGGAGAGAGGTGCCGCCGAGGACTGGACCCCGGTATTGGCCCCGAGTCAGTTTCAAAAGTAGGCTGACATGGGGGAACTTTTTGGCCGAAAATGCAGTAATTGCGTGGACACTCACAGCAGGATTTTAATCACCGCCCACTGGAGGGTAAACAAACACAACCGTCGGAACCCCATGTCCCAAAATGCAGCACAAAAAGAAGTCCCACAATACAACGCAAAAAGGAAGTGATTAAAAAGGCACTAGCGGACGAAGTGAAATAATACCAAAACATCGGATTGGGGAACGGACGGTATGTCTATCAGGTGCAGGACACATCTTGAAAAAGTTTCCTGGAAGAAACGAAACGCGTCGAAAAAGTCCTAATCCTGCTGTCCAATAAAACAAATGGCTTTTAAATGCAAGTTCCGTGTGCGACTCAATTTCTCTTCAGATGGGGAGATAGTTTGGACACATATATATATATATATATATATATATATTACCTACTGGCTATCGCCAGTAGGTATATATAGTTAGGATTTTTTCTCTATGGGACTTTTGAAAATTCTATGTCTAATAACTTTGGCGTTTGTGGACGGAATCGGCTGAAATTTTCAGGAAAATGGCACATTTTGTTTCTGAGCAGCCCCTGAAAATTTGGGGGGGGGTTCGTCAAGGGGGGGCCGAGAACAAAGGGGGGTCCCAAAACGCGTTTTTCCCATGTTAATTTCCATAGGGCGTTTGGCCTCACTTTTAGCTCGAACGGCTGAATGGATTTGCACGAAACTTGGCAAAATTGTAGGGACTGTTAGCCCGATGTGCCTTTGCTGGGTCTCAATATATGTGCTCCAGTGGATTTTGGGAAATTAACGTTTTAAAAAATTTATATATCTGTGACAGCGTCCCAGATAGCGCTCCAGATCGCGTACTTTTCGCGTCACGGAGCTTTGCGAAGCGATGCTGATTGGCTCTCCGGTGTCTGTCAACATTCTAAACAGTCCGGAGCGGCCGCCATCTTGTCACTCGGTAGGATCGAGAGACAAGAAGAGGTGAAAAACGAAGGGGGAATTTAATGAAAGGGGGCAAGGTAGACCCCTCTTGAACCCCTAGGAATGATGTTGGGGTTATTAAAGGGTCCCGTGGGGAAAATTAAAAAAATTGATTTTTCACGGTAGAAGCGCTTCTCGGTTCGCAAACTAACGGCTGAATGGATTTGCACGAAACTTGGCAAAATTATAGGGACTGTTAGTCCGATGTGCCTTTGCTAGGTCTCAATATATGTGCTCCAGTGGATTTTGAGAAATTAACGTTTTAAAAAACAGATATATCTGTGACAGCGTCCCAGATAGCGCTCCAGATCGCGTACTTTTCGCGTAACGGAGCTTTGCGTAGCGAAGCTGATTGGCTGTCCGGTGTCTGTCAACATTCTAAACAGTCCGGTGCGGCCGCCATCTTGTCTGTCGGTAGGATCGAGAGACAAGAGGAGGAGAAAAACGAAGGGGGAATTTAATGAAAGGGGGCTAGGTAGACCCCTCTTGACCCCCTAGGAATGATGTTGGGGTTATTAAAGGGTCCCGTGGGGCAAATAAAAAAAAATTTATTTTTCGTGGTAGAAGCGCTTCTCGGTTCGCAAACTGGTAGCGAAATGTGAATTCGCCATTTTGTGTTTCGATTTCATTAAATTACTAGGTATAAGGGGGTACGGGAGACATATCCTGACCCCTTTTGTTTTCTGAGGGTGGCTGAGGAGGCTCATATATGTTGATACATGTCTTCCAGCGGCTGTGCGTGAGCGTTTTTTTTTTTTGCTGCGTGACGTCTGTTAACGTTCGATTCGATGGAAATCAGGAAGTGTTGACCGCCATTTTGTCACTGCGAGTAAATATTTTATTTGTTATAAATAAATCATTATTGATAAACATTGTCTGCGCCATCTTGCCTTTATTGCAATGCCACACTTTTGTCGAGCACAGCAGCCATTTTAGATGCCTTGACCAGACCCACTGTCTGCACCCTCGCAAGCATCTCCCCCACGCACTGGTCACTCCCGCTCTCTTTCTCATGTATGGGCTAGAAACCTCCTCCCATCTGCGTTGTTCTTCTCTGAGAATCACACCCTGTGCCCGTCCGACACCTGCCTTTCACCCTATTCACTACCGCACCCTCTGACACTCCTCTTCCTCTGTGTCCGATTGTCCAGGCCGGTCCCAGGCTATCACCTAGCCCTGCAGATGTAGTTTATGGCCCCAGCTGTAGAGAATCACCCCTCTTCAAAGGAGTTAAGTAGATCAAGGCCCCCACCCGATGAGATCCGTCACACCACACGCGTTCCTACTATCTGATAACCATCCTGTATTGTGCTTGGGGAGGGGATTCTCACTGTGAGGGTGTGTGGGTCCGAGCCTGAAGCGGAAGATTCCAGGGATGCCTTTTTGTACATCAAAGTCTTCACAATTATGTGTCACATTAAAAATATATAGCACTCAAACAAAGTAGTAGGTTTATAACACTTTAATCACTTATAAATATATACATCGCAACAAAAACAGTAAACACCTTAACATTTTTTTATTAAAACAGAAGCAACAATGGTCAGTAGCGGTCTGTTGTGCGAATAGTTCCAAGGCAGCACAACGTGCTGAGTTGTGGACGGCACCCAGGTGAAGAACCATCCCTTCTTTAAACGCCATGAAAAAACTAAAGTGACAACTTCCTCATCCTTAATTTGTCTTTCTTTGTTCCTTAAGATGTCATCTGTGTCAACCTCTTCCGAGAATGCTGATGCGTTAGGGATTTCCTTGTGTTTCTTAATAGCATTGGTGTCTGCACACTTCTTTGTCAATTCTGTGAACATGACAGCTGCTTCATAGACAGACGATATCTTTGTTAAGTCATTAGTGTTAAGTGTGTCTGAAACTACAGTGCCCTTCTGTTTTACTTTCCTCAGACACTACAGAGTTTTGTGTGTTGTTCTTCTGAGCGACAATTATTCCAGAGGTTTCAGGTTCACTTGTTTTGTCCTGCAGTGAGTTAACAGCTTCAGAGACTTCATGTTTATTTGCTATGTCCTGCTGGGCGTCAACTGCTTCAGAGACGTCAGCCTCATTTGTTATGTTTGACTATAGCCTGGACCTGCCCGGCCGCGCCCAAAATGGAGCCGGTATAAATGGGACTCGTAACTCCTTGTTGTGTACTGGTTGCCCAACCTTGATATCACGAGATACGTATGCAGTTTTGAAGCACATGGCGAGCAGGGACGAGAATTGATTGAACATTTTGACATCCCTATTGATATTAAGTTCTGATGTGTTATTGATTACTGTACTATTGAAAGATCGAATTAACGTCACTCATGGTACTTGCCCGCTTTAGCTGCACTGTGCCTCGTCAGTAGCGGTCTGTTGTGCGAATAGTCCCAAGGCAGCAGAACGCGCTGTGATCTGGACGGCACCCAGGTGATGTCCAGTAAGTTGCCGCACTGGTTTTGGTATCCTACAATGCTGCTCCGAAAAACGGTGTGGGGCGCCCCGGGGGGGGGGGGAGGCGGCGTGAACAGGCCTCCCCAGGTGGAGGCTCGTCTGCTGTAGTGGGGCGCCCCTTTACCGTTTCAGTTGCCATTCCGCCCGCTTTTGCTACACTGTGCCTCATCCGCCATTCAGCTGTTTACCGCCCGCTCTTGCGGCTACAGCGTCTCGCTCACCATGTAGTTGAGTTGCTCCCACTCTTGCGGTGCAGCGATAGGCGGCTGCCACAGGAGTCTTAAAATGGCGGAAGCCTCTTCGGATTTGGGCCTGGTCCACTAACATGGCCCTGGGACACCTTGGAACTCGGACGTCCCCTGAGCCTTGAAGATTTTACAAAAGTCTTGGGGGCTCCCGACTCCTGCAGGCTTCCGGTGGGGAGCGGCTGCCATGATTGCTCGCGGAATGACCACGACGGAGCCACGAGATGGTGGTGCTCTCAGGCTGACGCCAGCTTTAGTCTGAAACATCTAGAAACAAGGTGGGGCTTTCATCGTTTGGGAAAAAAAAATGTTTTAATCCAATGAAAAGTGATATTTTTAGGTCATATGATCAAGCCTTCCATCATTAGGAAACCAAAAGTAAAATGAACCAATGAAAAGTTTTATTAACAAGTCACATGACCTGTTATGCTTACGTTACGCGCTGCACGCCGCGCTCTGGATCGTTTCCAGGAAGCTGCGCCTTGCGCACCGGAGCACTTCCGGGTGCGCTAACGCGGCGCGTCATATGACGCATTACGCGACAACGCAGGTCCAGAATATAGTCAAAATGTCTCCACCAACCAGCGGTCGGAATACAACCCCTTTCAGCAGTCCAAAAAGTTCTGTTAAATGACAACAGAAGGGACAGGCAACAAGAACAATCAGTCAAAGAGGGGAGGGCAAGTTCTTCTCTACCGGGTCACGTTGGGGCTCCACCGGAACTGATTGAATTGGTAGTCTACAGTGTTTCTGGATGTTTCAGATTGAAGCTGGCGTCAGCATGAGAGCACCCAATTCTAAAACAGTAAATGCTTCGATAACAATCAATCAAATGTAGAGGGAAGCAGGCACGACGGGTTACAATGGGGGCAAAGGCTTACGTTCCCTACCCTTCACTATCTGCAAAGAGAGAATACTCCTAAAAGAAAAGAGAAGGGGGGGGGCAGCGTTCAAAGCACATCAGCGTGCATAAATACGAAAATGTTTTTACCTACCACGTACTTGACATTTTACAGCTTTTGATATTTGCTATTAAAAAACCATTGAAATTCACTGAAAAAACCATAGGTTATAGACCATATATAGTTAGGAATTAGCATTTACAAAACCTTAATTTACTCGCACAAAACCATAGAAATTCGCATATATAGTTAGTTGCAATAACTATATATCGCGCACCCGCAATTCACTGCTGATGATGTCACATATTACATCATTCATGACATGGTCAGTGACATCACTGATGACATCACTGATGACATCACTGATGACATCTCATTTGACATTACTGATCACATCACTGATAATATCATTCATGTGATAATACGATGAACCTCTTCAGACTCTAATATAACCTTAGATACAATCAGTGTAAACAGACACTCACAGATTGTCACTCATCCATGGAGTTACTCACATATCTAGTCAGTCATGAAAAGAATCAATCACTCCTCCATTTCCTCAACTTTACAGTTATACACACCTTACTAATTCAAACATATTCTAACACATATTTACTCTCTTATACAATCTCTGATACAAGTTCACAATGATTCATAAAGCCACTCTCACATTCACTGGCTCTTATGCTCAGTTATTTATATATGTCAACTCTCACATGTACTGTGTTTTACATATGTACTTACTTTGACATGTAGCACTGAGATATCCATTCACTCACCAATACACTCATGCACACAGTCAACCGCCCATACAGCTGTTTCCACATGCACGTTTGAACCCATACATCTACTGAATCAACTGCTCACACATCTATGCACAGAGTCATACACCTCCCAGTCACCCACACACATACTCAGTCTCCCATACAAATACTTGGGCAACCAATCAATGACCCATATAGTTACTCATATAGCTACTGATTAACACATGCAGCAGTTTACAGAACAACAGACATATTGATGCACAAATTATGACAATTAAGTCACTAACCCATGCACTCAGTGAACCACATTTAATCACTCTCTCATACAGTCAGTCATGCACCTACTAAACCCTTCATCCAGACACTTATACATCCACTCATTCTTCAATATGTAAGACATATTTTAACTTTACACAAACATACAAACACTGGTTGATGTCATCAGTGATGTCATCAGTGATGTCACTGACCATGTCATGAATGATGTAATATGTGACATCATCAGCAGTGGATTGCTATGCGCGATATATAGTTATTGCAACTAACTATATATGCGAATTTCTATGGTTTTGTGCGAGTAAATTAAGGTTTTGTAAATGCTAATTCCTAACTATATATGGTCTATAACCTATGGTTTTTTCAGTGAATATATATATATATATATATATATATATATATATATATATATATATATATATATATATATATATATATATATATATATATATATATATATATATATTACCTACTGGCGGTCGCCAGTAGGTATATATAGTTAGGATTTTTTCTCTATGGGATTTTTGAAAATTCAATGTCTAATAACTTTGGCGTTTGTGGACCGAATTGGCTGAAATTTTCAGGAAAATGGAACATTTTGTTTCTGAGCAGCCCCTGACAATTTGGGGGGGTTTCATCAAGGGGGGGGCGAGAAAAAAGGGGGGTCCCAAAACGCGTTTTTCCCATGTTAATTTCCATAGGGCGGTTGGCCTCACTTTTAGCTCGAACGGCTGAATGGATTTGCACGAAACTTGGCAAAATTGTAGGGACTGTTAGCCCGATGTGCCTTTGCTAGGTCTCAATATATGTGCTCCTGTGGATTTTGAGTAATTTAGGTTCAAAAAAAGATATATATCTGGGCGGAGCCTAACCACACATCTGATCTGATTGGCTGTCAGCACTTCATCCAAGAAGTGTTGGCAGCCATCTTGGGACCAATATACATGATAGCACCTCATTAAAAAGCATTGTAGTTAATAGAGGGTTTTAGGACTTTAGTTACATTATAAATCATTTGTTGATGGTACCATACTCGTTTTAGGAATTGTGGTGGGTTCTAAGGTGATTTTACCATGTGAAAAAACCTTCTGCTGTGATATCATGAATATTGTTTGAAAGAAAAGTAATATCTCATGATTTTCCCACAGTGGTTTGGAAGGGGATCTATAAGCTAAACTGAAAGCATATTTTCTGTAAATTCACATTATCTTTCTCAGTCATGTGAAAATGAAGTCTGACATTCTCAGTAAAACATGTACATCCAACAAGGACAGAGACTGTCAGTTGATTCCTTTGTGTTCTACTGCAGCCTCCTAGAGTGTTCTAAAGAACAACTAGAGCGCTAACAGTCCTACTTATTACAAAGGTATGGCACACCTGAAGCCATCTTGATTGGAATAAAGTGGTAACTCTTAAAACATTTAATTTAAAAAGAAACAACATGAGGGGGTATATTTTGCCATAGAAAGTATGATTAGTGCTGCAGAATGAAAAATTAGGGCACATTTTGAGTGACTTCTCAAATCCTTTTCTATTTCATTAAAACATTCTGACATGCAGTCTCCCAAAATGGCCACCAGAGACAAAAGAGCCCAAATGTAGCCCAAATATCACCCAGATGTAGCCCAAGTATAGCCCAATGACAGAATGTCCCAGAGTGTTCTAAAGAACAACTAGAGCGCTAACAGTCCTACTTATTACAAAGGTATGGCACACCTGAAGCCATCTTGATTGGAATAAAGTGGTAACTCTTAAAACATTTAATTTAAAAAGAAACAACATGAGGGGGTATATTTTGCCATAGAAAGTATGATTAGTGCTGCAGAATGAAAAATTAGGGCACATTTTGAGTGACTTCTCAAATCCTTTTCTATTTCATTAAAACATTCTGACATGCAGTCTCCCAAAATGGCCACCAGAGACAAAAGAGCCCAAATGTAGCCCAAATATCACCCAGATGTAGCCCAAGTATAGCCCAATGACAGAATGTCCCAGAGTGTTCTAAAGAACAACTAGAGAGCTAACAGTCCTACTTATTACAAAGGTATGGCACACCTGAAGCCATCTTGATTGGAATAAAGTGGTAACTCTTAAAACATTTAATTTAAAAAGGAACAAAATGAGGGGGTATATTTTGCCATATGAATTATGATTAGTGCTGCAGAAAGAAAAATTAGGGCACATTTTGAGTGACTTCTCAAACCCTCTTCAATTTCATTAAAAAATTCTGACATACAGTCTCCCAAGATGGCCACCAGAGACAAAAGAGCCTAAATGTAGCCCAAATATCACCCAGATGTACCCCAAGTATAGCCCAATGACAGAATGTCCCAGAGTGTTCTAAAGAACAACTAGAGCGCTAACAGTCTTACTTATGACAAAAGTATGGCACACCAGAAGCCATCTTGATTGGAATGAAGTGGTAAGTCTGAAAACACTCAACTTAAAAAGGAACAACATGAGGGGGTTAATTTTGCCATAGAAAGTATGATTAGTGCTTCAGAAAGAAAAATTAGGGATCATTTTGAGTGACTTCTCAAATCCTCTTCTATTTCATTAAAAAAATTCTGACATGCAGACTGAAACATGCACTTTGAATACCAGCAGCAGACGTCCCTGGTGAGCAGTAGCTTTACTACAGTGATCTAATGTGCAACTAGAGTGCTAACATTCAGAATTTATGGCAAATGTGTGACACATCTGAATGCCTTCTTGATGGAACCAAAGTAAACAAGCATTGAAAATGCAATAGATCTCGCCCTCGTTTAAGTTAAAGCCATTCTGTTTGTAATGAGGTGGCTTTTTAGCTTTGCTTTTATTAGTGTTTTTTCAACTTTCATGTAAATAACATGCATCTGTATGCATATAAGTATATGTATGCATGCATTTATGTTTCTATTTATATAGATATACAGATGATATATGTTTATATATGTATGTATATATATATATTCACTGAAAAAACCATAGGCTATAGACCATATATAGTTAGGAATTAGCATTTACAAAACCTTGAAAATTCACTGAAAAAACCATAGGTTATAGACCATATATAGTTAGGAATTCGCATTTACAAAACCTTATTTTACTCACACAAAACCATTGAAATTCCATATATAGTTAGTTGCACTAACTATATATCGCGCACCCGCAATCCACTGCTGATGATGTCACATATTACATCATTCATGACATGGTCAGTGACATCACTGATGACATCACTGATGACATCTCAAATGACATCACTGATGACATCACTGATGACAACATCCAGTGACTGTATGTTTCTGTAAAGTTAAAATATGTCTTACATATTGAAGAATGAGTGGATGTATAAGTGTCTGGATGAAGGATTTAGTAGGTGCATGACTGACTGTATGAGTGAGTGATTAAATGTGTCTCACTGAGTGCATGGGTTAGTGACTAAACTGTCTTAATTTGTGCATCATTATGTCTGTTGTTCTGTAAACTGTTGCATGTGTTGATAAGTAGCTATATGAGTAACTATATGGGTTATTGATTGGTTGCCCAAGTATTTGTATGGGAGACTGAGTGTGTGTGTGGGTGGCTGGGAGGTGTATGACTCTGTGCATAGATGTGTGAGCAGTTGATTCACTAGATGTATGGTTTCAAAAGTGCATGTGGAAACAGCTGTATGGGTGGTTGACTGTGTGCATGAGTGTATTGGTGAGTGAATGGATATCTCAGTGCTACATGTCAAAGTAAGTACATATGTAAAACACAGTACATGTGAGAGTTGACATATATAAATAACTGTGCATAAGAGCCAGTGAATGTGTGAGTGGCTGTATGGATCATTGTGAACTTGTATCAGGGATTGTATAAGAGAGTAAATATGTGTTAGTATATGTTTGAATAAGTAAAGTTTGTATAACTGTATAGTTGAGGAAATGGAGGTGTGATTGATTCTTTGCATGACTGACTAGGTGTGTGAGTAACTCCATGGATGAGTGACAGTCTGTGAGTGTCTGTTTACACTGATTGTATCTAAGGTTATATTAGAGTCTGAAGAAGTTCATCGTATTATCACATGAATGATATCATCAGTGATGTGATCAGTAATGTCAAATGAGATGTCATCAGTGATGTCATCAGTGATGTCATCAGTGATGTCATTTGAGATGTCATCAGTGATGTCATTTGAGATGTCATCAGTGATGTCATCAGTGATGTCACTGACCATGTCATGAATGATGTAATATGTGACATCATCAGCAGTGGATTGCGGGTGCGCGATATATAGTTAGTGCAACTAACTATATATGGAATTTCAATGGTTTTGTGTGAGTAAAATAAGGTTTTGTAAATGCGAATTCCTAACTATATATGGTCTATAACCTATGGTTTTTTCAGTGAATATATATATATATTCCATATATAGTTAGTTGCACTAACTATATATTGCGAACCCGCAATCCACTGCTGATGATGTCACATATTACATCATTCATGACATGGTCAGTGACATCACTGATGACATCACTGATGACATCTCAAATGACATCACTGATGACATCACTGATGACATCTCATTTGACATTACTGATCACATCACTGATGATATCATTCAAGTGATAATACGATGAACCTCTTCAGACTCTAATATAACCTTAGATACAATCATTGTAAACAGACACTCACAGACTGTCACTCATCCATGGAGTTACTCACACACCTAGTCAGTCATGCAAAGAATCAATCACACCTCCATTTCCTCAACTATACAGTTATACAAACTTTACTTATTCAAACATATACTAACACATATTTACTCTCTTATACAATCCCTGATACAAGTTCACAATGATCCATACAACCACTCACACATTCACTGGCTCTTATGCACAGTTATTTATATATGTCAACTCTCACATGTACTGTGTTTTACATATGTACTTACTTTGACATGTAGCACTGAGATATCCATTCACTCACCAATACACTCATGCACACAGTCAACCGCCCATACAGCTGTTTCCACATGCACTTTTGAAACCATACATCCAGTGAATCAACTGCTCACACATCTATGCACAGAGTCATACACCTCCCAGCCACCCACACACACACTCAGTCTCCCATACAAATACTTGGGCAACCAATCAATAACCCATATAGTTACTCATATAGCTACTTATCAACACATGCAACAGTTTACAGAACAACAGACATAATGATGCACAAATTAAGACAGTTTAGTCACTAACCCATGCACTCAGTGAGACACATTTAATCACTCACTCATACAGTCAGTCATGCACCTACTAAATCCTTCATCCAGACACTTATACATCCACTCATTCTTCAATATGTAAGACATATGTTAACTTTACAGAAACATACAGTCACTGGATGTTGTCATCAGTGATGTCATCAGTGATGTCATTTGAGATGTCATCCGTGATGTCATCAGTGATGTCACTGACCATGTCATGAATGATGTAATATGTGACATCATCAGCAGTGGATTGCGGGTGCGCGATATATAGTTAGTGCAACTAACTATATATGGAATTTCAATGGTTTTGTGTGAGTAAAATAAGGTTTTGTAAATGCGAATTCCTAACTATATATGGTCTATAACCTATGGTTTTTTCAGTGAATTTTCAAGGTTTTGTAAATGCTAATTCCTAACTATATATGGTCTATAACCTATGATTTTTCAGTGAATTTTCAAGGTTTTGTAAATGCTAATTCCTAACTATATATGGTCTATAGCCTATGGTTTTTTCAGTGAATATATATATATACATACATATATAAACATATATCATCTGTATATCTATATAAATACAAACATAAATGCATGCATACATATACTTATATGCATACAGATGCATGTTATTTACATGAAAGTTGAAAAAACACTAATAAAAGCAAAGCTAAAAAGCCACCTCATTACAAACAGAATGGCTTTAACTTAAACGAGGGCGAGATCTATTGCATTTTCAATGCTTGTTTACTTTGGTTCCATCAAGAAGGCATTCAGATGTGTCACACATTTGCCATAAATTCTGAATGTTAGCACTCTAGTTGCACATTAGATTACTGTAGTAAAGCTACTGCTCACCAGGGACGTCTGCTGCTGGTATTCAAAGTGCATGTTTCAGTCTGCATGTCAGAATTTTTTTAATGAAATAGAAGAGGATTTGAGAAGTCACTCAAAATGATCCCTAATTTTTCTGTCTGAAGCACTAATCATACTTTCTATGGCAAAATTAACCCCCTCATGTTGTTCCTTTTTTATTTGAGTGTTTTCAGACTTACCACTTCATTCCAATCAAGATGGCTTCTGGTGTGCCATACTTTTGTCATAAGTAAGACTGTTAGCGCTCTAGTTGTTCTTTAGAACACTCTGGGACATTCTGTCATTGGGCTATACTTGGGGTACATCTGGGTGATATTTGGGCTACATTTAGGCTCTTTTGTCTCTGGTGGCCATCTTGGGAGACTGTATGTCAGAATTTTTTAATGAAATTGAAGAGGGTTTGAGAAGTCACTCAAAATGTGCCCTAATTTTTCTTTCTGCAGCACTAATCATAATTCATATGGCAAAATATACCCCCTCATTTTGTTTCTTTTTAAATTAAATGTTTTAAGAGTTACCACTTTATTCCAATCAAGATGGCTTCAGGTGTGCCATACCTTTGTAATAAGTAGGATTGTTAGCGCTCTAGTTGTTCTTTAGAACACTCTGGGACATTCTGTCATTGGGCTATACTTGGGCTACATCTGGGTGATATTTGGGCTACATTTGGGCTCTTTTGTCTCTGGTGGCCATTTTGGGAGACTGCATGTCAGAATTTTTTAATGAAATAGAAGAGGATTTGAAAAGTCACTCAAAATGTGCCCTAATTTCTCTTTCTGCAGCACTAATAATACCTTCTATTGCATAATATACCCCCTCATTTTGTTCCTTTTTAAATTAAATGTTTTAAGAGTTACCACTTTATTCCCATCACGGTGGCTCCAGGTGTGCTATACCTTTGTAATAAGTAGGACTGTTAGCGCTCTAGTTGTTCTTTAGAACACTCTGGGACATTCTGTCATTGGGCTATACTTGGGCTACATCTGGGTGATATTTGGGCTACATTTGGGCTCTTTTGTCTCTGGTGGCCATTTTGGGAGACTGCATGTCAGAATGTTTTAATGAAATAGAAAAGGATTTGAGAAGTCACTCAAAATGTGCCCTAATTTTTCATTCTGCAGCACTAATCATACTTTCTATGGCAAAATATACCCCCTCATGTTGTTTCTTTTTAAATTAAATGTTTTAAGAGTTACCACTTTATTCCAATCAAGATGGCTTCAGGTGTGCCATACCTTTGTAATAAGTAGGACTGTTAGCGCTCTAGTTGTTCTTTAGAACACTCTGGGACATTCTGCCATTGGGCTATACTTGAGCTACATCTGGGTGATATTTGGGCTACATTTGGGCTCTTTTGTCTCTGGTGGCCATTTTGGGAGACTGCATGTCAGAATGTTTTAATGAAATAGAAAAGGATTTGAGAAGTCACTCAAAATGTGCCCTAATTTTTCATTCTGCAGCACTAATCATACTTTCTATGGCAAAATATACCCCCTCATGTTGTTTCTTTTTAAATTAAATGTTTTAAGAGTTACCACTTTATTCCAATCAAGATGGCTTCAGGTGTGCCATACCTTTGTAATAAGTAGGACTGTTAGCGCTCTAGTTGTTCCTTAGAACACTCTAGGAGGCTGCAGTAGAACACAAAGGAATCAACTGACAGTCTCTGTCCTTGTTGGATGTACATGTTTTACTGAGAATGTCAGACTTCATTTTCACATGACTGAGAAAGATAATGTGAATTTACAGAAAATATGCTTTCAGTTTAGCTTATAGATCCCCTTCCAAACCACTGTGGGAAAATCATGAGATATTAGTTTTCTTTCAAACAATATTCATGATATCACAGCAGAAGGTTTTTTCACATGGTAAAATCACCTAAGAACCCACCACAATTCCTAAAACGAGTATGGTACCATCAACAAATGATTTATAATGTAACTAAAGTCCTAAAACCCTCTATTAACTACAATGCTTTTTAATGAGGTGCTATCATGTATATTGGTCCCAAGATGGCTGCCAACACTTCTTGGATGAAGTGCTGACAGCCAATCAGATCAGATGTGTGGTTAGGCTCCGCCCAGATATATATCTTTTTTTGAACCTAAATTACTCAAAATCCACTGGAGCACATATATTGAGACCTAGCAAAGGCACATCGGGCTAACATTCCCTACAATTTTGCCAAGTTTCGTGCAAATCCATTCAGCCGTTCGAGCTAAAAGTGAGGCCAACCGCCCTATGGAAATTAACATGGGAAAAACGCGTTTTGGGACCCCCCTTTTTTCTCGGCCCCCCCTTGATGAAACCCCCCCAAATTGTCAGGGGCTGCTCAGAAACAAAATGTTCCATTTTCCTGAAAATTTCAGCCAATTCCGTCCACAAACGCCAAAGTTATTAGACATAGAATTTTCAAAAATCCCATAGAGAAAAAACCCTAACTATATATACCTACTGGCGACCGCCAGTAGGTAATATATATATATATATATATATATATATATATATATATATAAATATATATATATTAGACACAAAAGTTTAGCTGACCCAAGCCTCAAGTCCGGCGGGCACACGGCTGGGGTAGCCACCCCCTCTATATCTCACACACTGTTGCCAATGTGAGAACTCGCCTAGTTCCTGCAGAGTTACCAACAAAGGAGCCATGGCCACAGATATCGCAGTGCAAAGGTTTATTCAGGCACGATGGACATTTGTTCGTTTGTGACGTTTGTTCACCCAAGTGCTATATATATATATATTCACTGAAAAAAATAGGTTTCAGGCACATTATAGTTAGAAATTAGCATTTGAAAAAACTTAGAATTTCACAGAAAAAGAACATAGGTTGCATGGACGTTATAGTTAGCTGGTCATTTCACTCTTACAAAAGAGTCGTTATAGTTACTTCAGCTAACTATAACTCGCGCCCCCGCGATGTACTACTGATGACATCACATATTACATCATTCAAGACATGGTCAGCGACATCACTGATGACATCTCAGATGACATCATTGATGACATCACTGATGACATCATCCACGTGAAAATCTGATGCACCTCCTCACACCCTAATATAACCTTTAATACACCCACTGTAAAATACAGACTACCATTTTCAAAACCATCAACACACCAATACCAGTTACTACATACGCACTCATTGATTCCTAGATCTATACAGGAGCTTTCTTTGGAGCAACAAGCACACAGAGCGCAGCACTAAGCGGAGAGTACAGGGACCATTACCTGTGGAGACGCCATAACACTGCCCAGGAGGTAACTTGCACCGAAGACCGCGAGCACCAGGCACGCCACCGCCGCCTCGGGACTACAGGTCCCGGCAGCCTTTGCGGCGGAGGCGCGTTCCCTGACGCCGATCCAAGGCGTCAGGAGGGGCTACAAAAACATCCAGCCCTCGGTGAAGCGGGGGGAGCTTTCTTTGGAGCAACAAGCACACAGAGCGCAGCACTAAGCGGAGAGTACAGGGACCATTACCTGTGGAGACGCCATAACACCGCCCAGGAGGTAACTTGCACCGAAGACCGCGAGCACCAGGCACGCCACCGCCGCCTCGGGACTACAGGTCCCGGCAGCCTTTGCGGCGGAGGCGCGTTCCCTGACGCCGATCCAAGGCGTCAGGAGGGGCTACAAAAACATCCAGCCCCCAGCTCAGCGGGACGCGAGCGGGACGCCCGGGGCGAAGCCCGGGCTAAGGGCGGGCCCTCTGAGGCCCTCAGAGGCACGAATAGGCCAGGCTAGGCCACCCCCCTGAAGACGACTGCGTGGGACTGAGGTACGACTGTTAGGTTCCTCATTAAGAGAGTTAACATCGGCCATTAAAATAGTTAATAACTAATATTTCTGAGCCGGCCATCATTTACAGCATCACTCGGCACTATCAGTTAGCTACCCGGCTCAAGCCTACACGATAGTGTGGGTCCCGAGACTGAATCAAACGTTAATCTCAAAATATGGTGAAAAAACAGGCTCCCCCACCCACCGAGGCAGTGAATACTCTCGACTCATATCTAGTTCAAGTGGTAACTAGTATTAACAGTAAGAGAAGACAATCTTTGGGCCTAAGCCAATCACCGGTATTGCTTGCAGATAGCCCGTCTACAAGCAACGCAAGTACAGCTATGTCGGACTCCCTGACAGGAAATGCACAGTCTATCCCTGTAGATTCCGGCCCTAACTCCTCAATCAACCATATGGAAAACACCGAAGAATCTGCCTCAGCCAAGGACAGAGCTGATCTCATTGACTTAGCTGATGACGCCTCTACTGAGACAAGCATTCAGTTAGATGATATAGATGAGGTCCCCCAGCTCCAGTCTCCACCCAACCGTGTTGTGAGAGCATGCAGGAAAACAGCAGCAAAGCGAGGGGGGAAACAACTAGGGAGGAAGAAGCCTGCCACCCCCCCACCAAGAAGGCAGGGCAAATCCACAGACTATGAGGTAGAACTCGAGTCTAAACGTATATCCGATGATGAGCTTTTCAACAGGATTCAAGACATGATGGACATTAAAATCAAAACAATCATAAAGCCCCTGATCGGGAAAGTGGATAAATTAACTGCCGAAGTTAGGAAGCTGGGAGGGGTTCACAGCAACCTGGCCAAGGAGCTAGAGAACCTATCTTCCCTCGTCGCAGATTTAATATCCACGGATGAGGACGCTCCTTCTACTGACAGTAACGTGCAGTCCACCCAACCAGGTCTGCAACACTTACCCCTATCCTCAACTTCAACAGCCCTGAATCAGAATGATGTAACTGGGGTCCCTAACGCCATCACCACTGATGTAACAGTGGCACGTAATCAAGAGGCTAGCCCGGTTCAATTTATAGAGGAAGCCTCACCGCTAGTCTTGGTATTGGCCAATGTTCCTGTTCTGCCCCAAGATAAATCAGAGTCAAATCAGGATCTCAAGGACAAAGCCTTACATTGGCTTTCAAACAATATTTATATGGCGCAAGAAGGGTTTGATAAACTGGCAGGTGATATAGTTTCGACCAGAAGGGTACCCTGGATTGGCAGTAAGCCGAAAAAGTTCCAAGGCGATTGCGTCATCATAAATTTCACTAAAGCAGAGGTCCTTCCTGAAATCCTGAACAATGTCTTTCCACCTCAGAGGCGTAATGGCTCCATAGTTCCGCTAACTCTTAGATTTTTCAACAATGAGTCTCAATCTGGTACCTTAACAAACACTTATAGGCATTTCAAGCACAGGCATAACAGCTGTTGGGGAGGGGCCACGGGCTCCCGATATGCAAACGATCGGTTTCTGCCTGTACCGCAGCATGCGTTAGGAAGACCTATCTACTCGTATGAGCGGAACATTCGCCCGGCCTACCCGCAGGTCCTGGGATCAAACGGGTGGGGGA
Organism: Lissotriton vulgaris; assembly: GCF_964263255.1. Lineage (NCBI taxonomy): Eukaryota > Metazoa > Chordata > Amphibia > Caudata > Salamandridae > Lissotriton > Lissotriton vulgaris. The sequence continues at coordinate 383,724,023 of NC_141689.1, forward strand.
ATGGCGTACCAGGGTACGATCATAGTGCACGGGGTACTAGGCCACCATGGTGGCAGAGAATGGATCCGGCTCTGGTCCACCCAATCACCCCACATCCCCAGTGGAATCTAGCTCAAACTGGTCAGACCCATTTAGCCACCCCATCTGCTTGGGGCTTCACCACAGGCAACAGGTTTGGCCCTCTATCGGACCTCAACACGTGTGATTGACTTGCATCAAGTATTGACCCAAACATTTCTGGACCAATCGACTTGAATTCACGTAAAGAGGGTCATAACTCCAATGGCCTCCAAAGTTTTTACAGGTCTAATGTAGCCACAGAGCCCCAAATACTCATTATTCGAGGTCAGCAATCTCTCTCATTTGGAACAGACGCTGGTCCTAACACGCGCATGACTAGAGTGACGACAGAGCAGTCCTGTCACGCGAACTCCACCTGGGCCCCATTAGCACAGGTATCAGTGGAATGTGACTCTGAGAGTGGCAGCGAGCCTACGACCAGTAGGGAGTCATGTAGGATCATAAGCTGGAATGTGGCAGGCCTAAATACTAAACGCCAGGACCCAGTATGGTGCAGCTTCATCTCAAAGTACCACATCATCCCGTTGCAAGAAACGTGGGACACCTCCAATAACATCTGGTGGGACGGGTATACCAGCTTTATAAGTCCCGCTGTCCCTAGTAGATTGGGAAGAGCTAAAGGTGGTCTGGCGCTCTTATTCTCCGTGGATTTAAAAGGAAGTTATAATCAGATTAGGTCCGATTCTGACAATATATTGATTGTTGAAAGGACTATCAATAAAGCCAGCAGGACCTTATATGTTAACTTCTATAATTCAGGCAACTGTGCCTATGATGGTCGCAATATTGCTAATTTAGATAGCATTTTAAACTCAGTCCTACAGAATATCTCATTCGCATCCGAGTCAATTTTACTAGGTGATTTTAATATACACACATGCAATTTAGCCTGTAAGGGAAGAGTTCTATGCGATGATGATGACGCTGCCTTAGTCGCGCCCCACTTCGAACATTCCGTGGAGGGCCAGGAGCTTGAGGATCTACTGGCTAATTTTAATCTTTACGAACCCAATTTTGGCCCAAGAATGCCAACCTTCACCGGCGGTCAGCACGGGTCTGTGATAGACTACATTTTTGTTTCTCTTGGCATTCTATCTCTTACCATGGCATATAGCTCGGTAGTAACCCACTTCAGTGACCATAACCCAGTGTTACTTGAAGTGGCGTGGGGTAGCCAGATGGGCTCAGCTCCATCAAGAGTAAATCGAGCACTCTCTTTGAAAACTACAGATCAAGACAGAAGAGTAAAATGGGCGAAGGTGATTCCAGAAAACTTTTATATAAAATGCTTCCCTAAGATCAAAACCCAGACTGAGCTATGTCAGAACTCTGATACTCAAGGGAGTTTAATGGTATCTGCCTACGAGGAAATATGTGCACAGGTCTCCAAAGATCTTATAGCCAAACCTCTTCAGGGAACTCAAGGTCACAAGCGTTGGTTTGACTCTGCTTGTTCGAAGGCCCACAGAGATCTGTTGGTGGCTCTAAAAATTGTCCCTAGAGTAAAAGAGGAAATCGCGAGGCTAAGGAAAATTTATAAGTCCGCTGTTAAGAGCCGCAAAGATTCTATTAAGCGTGAAACATGGGAGGACCTTCTCTCAGCGGCGGTGCTGAAGGACAGCAGAAGATTCTGGGAAATTAATAAGCAGCCGCTTTTCTCGGAAGATAAAAATTTATCAATGGACTGTGTGATCACGGAGGAAAAATGGTTGTCCTTTTTTAAAAATGTGTATGGGGGTAATGCAGTTGACGAGGACATTAATAGACGCTTACTTCCTAGCGGGACCGCAAACCCTATTTCCTTCATTCCCCAAGAAGTAGAAAAGGCGCTCATGGAAACCACCAAACACAAGGCACCTGGCCCGGACGGAGTTCCGGCCGATTTCTTTATGTATTCTCCTAAAATGTGGTCGAGAGTGTTGTCCAATGTGTTCAATGCAGTTAATTTCAACGCAGCACCTACCTCGTGGGCTAATTCCATTATCGTCCCCATTTATAAAAACAAAGGTCAGCGGGACGACCCAGCATTTTATAGGCCTATATCCCTGCTGGACTCAACTGTAAAAATTCTGGGGAGAGTTCTTTTACTAAGGCTGAGGGAGAATGTCGAGGGATGTGGCGGATTGTGTGATTTACAATATGGCTTTAGAGAGAGGAAAGGTACGATCGAGCAATGCATTAATCTGTATCTACTCATCTCTAAGTACACAATGGCTAAGGAGGGCTCAGTTTATTTGGCCTTTATGGACCTCTCGTCGGCCTTCGACCTCGTTAACAGGTCCAAATTATGGCTGATTTTGCTGGACTTGGGGATCGATGAAGCCCTGGTCATGTATATGGCCTCGTTGCACCAGGAGCTCTTTGCAGCCGTCCGAGTGTCCAACAACGGTAGGTGCACCTCCCCATTTAAATCCCTTAAGGGGGTGCACCAAGGATGCATTCTGGCCCCTACGCTTTTCACCATCTATATTAACGGCTTGGGGGCGCACCTGAGGGGCATGGGCACGGACGTCCCGCGCGCAGGAGATACCCATATCCCGGCACTCCTGTATGCGGACGATGCCGTGTTGATTGCCCGCACGGGTGTTGGTCTGCAGGTTCTCCTTGATGCCTTTGGTTCCTTCATGGAAAATCTGGATTTAAAGGTCAATGCATCCAAATCCCACACCATGGTTATGGGCCTAGAGGGTGCAAAGAGAAGACATAAATCATTCTTCTGCAGCGGGACTCCAGTGTCCGAGGTAACCACATTTCCCTATTTGGGTGTGTTGTTCGACCAAAAATGTACCTGGGGCCCACAAATAAATGCTAAAAAGCTGGCAGTAACTAGATCTGCCACCGCACTTCTGGGTTTTGCAGGCAAGTTGGGAGCCAGGCCTATGGAAGCAATGCTGAAGATATACAATAGTAAGCCTGTTGCCATCGCATCATATGGATCTCCTCTGTGGGGTTATGTAAACCTCGACCCCATTCAGAGAGCAGAAAATAGATTCATAAGATCCCTTCTCTCTGTCCCACAATCAACCCCAACCTATTCCATTCACAAGGAAGTTGGGTTGCCATATTTGTCGGACCTACTAAGCGTTGCACCCTTGATCTTATGGCTGAAAATATGGCTAAATGCTGACTTACCTCTGAATCATAAAATTCTGAGGGATGCCCTATCACTGGATAATCAGAGTAAAATCCCTTGGCTGGCCTACTTAAGTAAATCCTTTTCAGAGTTGGGTCGTCCAGAACTTTTCAGCTGCCCAGAGAAAGTCACGGCTCGTGACATAGCTCAAACAAAAAAGGCCTTCAGAGAAAGGAAGGAAGCAAGTCGCGAGGCAGTCGAGCTGCAGAAACCTGCAGTAAGGGCTCACCTTCTACTAGTTAGCGATCCTCATTTGGCTCCTTACCTCCGTTTTGTAACAATCCCTTACCACAGGTTTTTATTAACTAAATTAAGGTTCAATCTTATTCATTTTTATCTAGGTTCTTTTAAGGGTTGGCAGAAGCCAGAATTAGCCGCCCCTTGCAGCTGCGACCACTTTTCTGTGCAGGACACAATGCACTTCGTCATGTTTTGTAGTTTATTTCAAGAGCAGAGGAAAAAATACTTGCTCCCCTTACTGAAAAATGCGGGGTTCACACAGGTGCGCCCTGCACTGCTCTATCTACAGCTTATGACCAATCCATGCACAGCATTTAGCCTTGCAAATTTCCTAGTCGCGGCAGCTAGGGCGAAAGCCGCTGGCCAACCCCCGCCCTAAAAAAAAAACTACTAAACGTAATGAAATTACACCTTAGGCATTGTCTTATATATAAATTTATCTTTTTAAACTGTGTAAATAGTATTTATAATGCGTACCGAGTTTTGATGTTTCTTCTTTTTTTTCCGAAATCGTTATGATTGTAATGCATACTTTTATGTGATGTTTTTATTGTCTTTTTTCTCTTTGTATGACTTTGATTAAGTCGAATAAAGATATTCTGACTGACTGACTATACAGACATCCACTCATTCACCCATACAATCACTCATACATGAAGTCACTCAGCAATACCGCCACTATCACATGCAGCTTTACACCCATACAGACACTCACACAAATCGCCACTCATCCATAGAGTTACTCAAACACCTTGTCAATCATGCTAAGAATCAATCACACTTCCATGTACTCACTTTTACAGTTATACACACACCACATCAGTAATTCATACAGAAACACATGCATGCTTACTCTCTTATACAATCAATGATGCAAGTACACACTCATCCATACAGCTACACTCACAATTGCTGACTCTCAAATTTATGGGATACTGGGCTGAAGACGGCTGTAATGCCAGAAACCGGTCCTAGGAAGCTTGTTTCCGGTCCAGGAAAGGCATGGCTTGGCAGTTCGGGCTGGGCTGGGCCATGTCTGAACTGGGGTGGCAGAGTGGGCTAAAGAACGCTGATGGATTAAACCCAGATCTGTTGACTGGGTGTGAGTGTTTGATTGGTTCAGATGCTCCGTCCATCACCACCCCCTTTTGTACCGCTTTGTTCACCATAAGTTGGCAGGGTATGCTCAGAAGTGAGTCCCTTGCTCACTTTGCCACTGGATTTAAGCAAGCCGGGCTGAAGACGGCTGTAACGCCAGAAAACGGTCCTAGGAAGCTTGTTTCTGGTCCAGGAAAGGCATGGCTTGGCAGTTCGGGCTGGACTGTTCCCATGAGGCACAGGGTCAGACTGATTTGCATTATGGCCATGTCTGAATTGGGGTGGCAGAGTGGGCTAAAGAACGGTGATGGATTAAACCCAGATCTGTTGACTGGGTGTGAGTGTTTGATTGGGTCAGATGCTCCGTCCATCACCACCCCCTTTTGTACGACTCTCATATTTAGTCATTTATATATTCCAACTCTCACATACACTGCCTTTTACATATGTAGTTACTTGGACATTTACCACTGAAACATCCATTCACTCACCACCACACCCATACACACACTCACCCACACATACAGATTTTTCCACATGCATCCATACACCCAGTGAATCAACCACTCAAACATCTATGCACAGAGTCACACGCCTCCCACCATCCCACACACACACACTCAGGCACTGATACAAATACTCAGGAGACCAATTGATAACCCATATAGACACTCATGTAGCTACTGACCAACCCATGCAGCAGCTTATACAACAACAGACCGACTGATATAGACATTCAAACAGTTTAGTCACTAACCCATGCATTCAGTAAGACACATGTAATCACTCACTTAAACAGATGGTCACCCACCTACTAAATCCTCCATCCAGACACTTATACACCCACTCATTCTTCAATACACCTAGGCATATATATGAAACATATATAAACTTTAAAAAAACACACAGTTATTGGATGATGTCATCAGTGATGTCATTTGAGATGTCATCAGTTATCTTATCAGTAATTTCACTGACCATGTCATGAATGGTGTAATATGTGACGTCATCAGCAGAGTATTGCAGGGGCGCGAGTTATAGTTAGCTGAAATAACTATAACGGCAGCATTTCTCTGGTTTTGTATGAGTGAAATGTCCAACTAACTAGAACGTCCTTGAAACCTATGATTTTTCAGTGCATTTCTAAGGTTTTTTAAATGCTAATTTCTAATTATAATGTGCCTGAAACCCACAGTTTTTTCAGTGAATTTCAATGTATTTTTAAATGCTAATTTCTAACTATAACGTCCCTGAAACCTATGGTGTTTTCAATGAATTTCAAAGGTTTTTTAAATGCTAATTTCTAACTATAACATAGCAGTCTTGTTTTCAGAGTGGTGGAGAAATGTCAGTATGGCCTACACATACCTTTTAGCAATCCCATTGAGTGGGATTTACTGGAGGTAATATGAGGGGTAGTTAGTCCCCAACATCAACCTTGGGGGTCAATTACCCCTTTTATAACCTCCAGTAAGTCCCACACAGCAAGATTGCTTACTTGTTATATCAGGCCCGGCCCCCTTCCTGCACCACTGTGAAGCAGGCCCCCTTGCCCATTATAAGTAAAGGGATTAAGTCACCTTGAATCATGAGGGTCTGTGGGGGCCAACTAGGCCAAAGGGTACCTCCAGTAAGCGCCACATAGCTGTGTTGCAGAGAGGTGTTCCGAGGCCATGCCCCTTTTTACACCACGCTGCAAACACAGCTTCTAGAGCACTGCTGTTCGGAGGTTAAAGTCACATGTGTTCTGAGGTCCTCAGGACACAAGAGGACCCCATTGCCCCACCTGCAGTGCACCAGAAGCTGCGTTTTCAGAGTGTTGTTAAAAGGTTCGTGGCCTCAGACCGCCTCTCGTCAATGCAGCTCTGTAGTACTTACTGGAGGTACCTGGTGGGCTAGTTGAGACTCAAGGACCCTCAGGATTGAAGACGACTTAATCCCCCAATTTACAGCGTGCCAGGGGGTACATTTGCACACTTGTTTTGTTAGGCCCCGCCCCCTCCCTGCACCACTGTGCAAACGCGCCCCTTGGCATGTTGTAAATTGGGGGTTTAATTCCCCTTAAGTTCTGAGGGTACCTGGGGGCCAACTAGCCCACCAGGTACCTCCAGTAAGCACCACAGAGCTCCGTTGCAGAGAGGTGTAAAAAGGGAATATTGCCTCGGAACACCTCTCTGGAACACAGCTCTGTGGCGCATACTGGAGGTACCTGGTGGGCTAGTTGGCCCCTAGGGACCCTCAGTATTTAAGGGAAATTAATTCTCCAACCTACAATGTGCCAGGGGGTGCATTAGCTGAGTGCTGAAGGGAGGGGGCGGGGCCTTCCGCAAAATGCCAGGGCTTTTTTTGTAGAAGGGGGCTGTTTGGCCCACCTTCTTTTACAATATTGGCGCCCTGGTGACCACATTCAGCAGGGCCTGATCCGTTTTTCACTGGAAAAAAACCCAGAAAGGGGCCACGCAGCTCCTTCCTGAGGCCTCTATGGCCCCAAGGAGCCCATCCCCAGGGGCTGTGCCTCTTATCTTTTTTATAAATATTTCTTTTTTATCGATGGAGGGGTGCCATGTGGCCCCCCTCCTGGGCCACTTCTGGCCCCGGGTACCCTATCCCCCGAGGCCGGCCTCTTGTGTTGGGGACAATGGCGGGAGCCCCAATGCCCCCACGGCCCCACCGGCTCACTGCCTCATGCGGGAGCCGGCATTGCTTTTGAAAAAGAGGAGCTGCTGACATGCAACTCCCCTTGCTCAAAAGCAATTCTGCTTTGTTGAAGCGAAAGCAGGTATCCCTGCTCTTGCTTCAAGAAAGCAAAGCAGGGTTTGCTATGGCAGGGTGGGAGCTGTGCTTCCGCATTGCCATAGCAAACAGCAGTCTCCCAGAGTGGGCACCCTGGGACACTGTAGGAGCCGGCCCTGGGGGGGTGGCGGTTCCCAGGGCCATCAAGGGCTCCAAGAGGGGGGTCGCGAAGCCCCCCTCCCAATGTTTAAAGGCCTGGGGAGGTGGTGGTCCCCGGGTCTTGGGGGTGCATAACGGACCCCGCATTTAAATAACGATTGCCCAGGGATTCTTGTTTTTTTAAACACAGCCCCGGGGAGGTGGCTGTCCTCAGGGGTGCAAGGGGCCGCGTGCCCCCCGCGGTACGGGCAGCGCGGGAGGGATTGGGACCCTCCACACATTTTTTTGAAGCCCCGGGGTTTTATCAGTCCCCGGGGCAGTAGGGGCCACACATCCCCCCACATACATTCATATTAGCCCCGGGGAGGTGAAAGTCCCCAGAACTACGGGGGCCCCTGCAAAATATTTGGTGAATGCCCCCGTGAAATGGCCTACCAGAGGGCTTAACAAGAATGAACGTTGGAGCCTGCACTTCGTTATTTTTTTATTTTCACAGCTTTGAAATGCTTTTTATTTGGCCTGGGGTCCTTATGGGACCCCTGAGCAGGCCTAGGGGGTCAGGTTGTTTCTACCCTGCCCCCTTTGGTAACTAATCAGAATTGAGCTTGTGCTCGGGAGAATTTGTAAACCCTCCTCGGTGCTATATTGATATCTGTTCTTTTTTAAATTTCTCATGGACTACTAAATGTATTTACACCATTTAACAAAAAGGGCGCAGTCTAAACCAAGACCTACCTTTTTGCAAAATTTGGTTTAATTCCGTTCAGCAGTTTGGGCTGTAGCCTGTAATAAAGTTTCCTATGGAAATTAACATGGGGAAAATGCGCTTTGGGTCCTCCCTTTTTTCTCAGCCCCCCCGCTTCATGAATCACCCTGAAACTTTTAACACACAAACTGAGCAGTCCAACCCTGTTTTTTTTCAAAATCTCATGAAGATTTCTCAAACGGCGTCAAAGATATTGCAAATCAAAAAATTATTTTCAGATGGTAACTAGGTCCTAACTATAACTACCTACTGGCAACCGCCAGTAGGTAATATATATATATATCTATATATATTCTCAAAGCTCCAAAGTTGCCCGCAGACAAGGCAGCACACTCCAGCAGCTTGTCACAAGCATATTCCTTGTAGCAATTGTAAGGGTAAAAGCTGCACTCCGTTTGTCTGTAATTACAGTCTTTGTGTCGCATAATGAAGCCTTGCCGCGTTTCTGGGCTAAAGCTCTCATCAGAGGCTCGACATGAGATTCGTGAAATGGACATGCCCACCTTGTTTTTAACCGCCCTCAAATGGGCTGCTTTCAGGTGAATAACCGCAAAGGCTTATGGGCCATGCAGTGCGTGTCCGCCACGATAATTAAACTGTATTAGGTACCCTGGATGGCCCCGAAGTGCGGGTGAGCCATCAATCCCTTGCTGCTGGTCCACATGGGTCTCGGGAGTCTCCGAGACTCGTGGCTCCTTGTGACATGGGGTGGTGCGCACCTTCATGCCGGGCTGCTATGTACATTTTCAAAGCTCCAAAGTTGCCCACAGGCAAGGCAGCACACTCCAGCAGCTTGTCACAAGCATATTCCTCGTAGCAATTGTAAGGGTAAAAGCTGCACTCCGTCCTTCTGTAATTACAGTCCTTGTGTCGCATAACGAAGCCTGACGCGTTTCTGGGCTAATGTCCTCATCAGAGGCTCGACCGGAGATTCGTGGAGTGCACAAGTCCACCTTGTTTTTAACCGCCCTCAAATGAGCTGCTTTCAGGTGAATAACCGCAAAGGCTTATGGGCCATGCAGTGCATGTCTGCCACGAAAATTAAACTGTATAAGGTACCCTGGATGGGCCCCGAAGTGCGGGTGAGTCATCAATCCCCTGCTGCTGATCCACATGGGTCTCGGGAGTCTCCGAGACTCGTGGCCCCTTGTGACATGGGGAGGTGCGCGCCTTCAAGGCCGGGCTGCCGTGTACATTTTCAAATCTCCAAAGTTGCCCGCAGGTAAAGCAGCACACTCCAGCAGCTTGTCACGAGCATATTCCTCGTAGCAATTGTAAGGGTAAAAGCTGCACTCCGTCCTTCTGTAATTACAGTCCTCGTGTCGCATAATGAAGCCTGACGCGTTTCTGGGCTAATGCCCTCATCAGAGGCTCAACAGGAGATTCGTGGAGTGGACATGCCCACCTTGTTTTTAACCGCCCTCAAATGGGTTGCTGTCAGGTGAATAACCGCAAAGGCTTATGGGCCATTCAGTGCGTGTCCACCACGGTATGCTGTCATTAAAACTCACAGAGCAACAGACGCGTTTCGGTAAAAACCTTTTTCCATGTTTACCGAAGCGCTGTGTAGAGATGCTTTTAAACACCCATTTCCTTATTGACAAAATAAACAAGGGACTAAAGCAAGAATTGCTTCGGCCCCGTCTTAAACATAGCACCATCTTTGAATGACCATAAATACAAACAAACAAATTATTAAAGCAGGTTAATAAAGCAGAACCAACATAATTCAGAAATTTGAACAAAATTAGTAATACCATCACGCCCGTAAATGGGCTATTTATAAACTAATGCATAATCAGCGCTAGAAACAGAATGTTAATTTCACTCAATCACAGCCTTTATGGGCCAAAAGTAATGGGTGTAATCCAATTCATCATGTATTTACACTTCATATCTACATGTCTAATCTTTGGCCCCAAAGTTTTGCCTTTTTTTTTTGTACCGGTCTGTTGCTGTGTGAGTTTGCTGTCATTAAATCGACTCAAACGGCACCCGCGAGTGCTTTTCTTTTTTGGATGAAAATCTGGCTGAGAGGGGAGTTGAGCGACAATATATATACATATTGACCCGTCAAATCAACCAAAAGAAGGAATTGTAATCATGTCTCGGGCGGAGGAAATAAATGTACTGTGCCAGGATTGGAGAGACAAATTAAGACCCCGGAAGAAACAGCAGCAGCAAAAAGGCGCGCTAACGCCAAGTGGGGGGCCAGGAGACAGCGCAACCGGCAGCGCAAACGAAGGCAAGCCTCTGAAGAAGAAAACCACGAAGGGCAGATGGAACCGCAAATAAATGTGGACAATGTTGCCAATACTGTGATTAATCTGTCTGACATTGCATTAAATAAAGCGGAGTGTCAGATACTATCCCTTGGTCTCTCTTTCAGTCTCGAAAGCAATTTTAACTATTCAGAAACCCGAATGGATGTGTTCCGTTTTATTCGGAAATTAAAATTGAAAAAATTCCATAAAACAAAAGGGAATAAGGAAAGCGACAAAACTCCTCAATATGCTACTAGCCCACCTTTAATTTCAGCTGGTGATGTGAATCTATTCTTTGACTTACAACAACTTCAGGAAGAACAAACTGAACCCACTGATGCCTTGGGGTTAGAAGGTATGGATTTTGGTTGTACTATCAAAACCCCATTTAAACCTAAATCAGTTTTTTTGCCTATTATGATGCATGACAGCTTAGATCGCTTTCATGAACTTGTTGCCTCGGATTTAAAGGATTTGTACAGAGTTACTAATCATTGTAGCACCAAAATGAATAGCAAACAAAGGTGCTACATAGAACTGATGAAAAAACTACAGGCCAATGAGGAACTTGTTATAAAACATTCTGACAAGGGGGGCAACATTGTCCTTTGGCCTAGACTTATGTACATGGACGAGGCTTACAGCCAACTTAATGATGTTGCATGCTATAAACGTAGTAATCTTCAAATTATGAAGTCATCTTGGTTGGACTATTATGGCAAATTATTGGCATGGAAAAGTAGTGGTTTAATCAGCAATGATGAATACCTATTTTTGCACAATGATTATCCGGCTGTACCTTCGATATACTTTCTTCCTAAGGTGCATAAGAGTATGATAAAACCACCTGGGTGAGAGCAGCGTGAGACAGGCGCTGGTGACGAGCATTGCGCTAAGGAGGTTTTAGCTAATGTGTGTGGCTGTTTAAAAGTACCACAACTCGTTTTAGCACTTGTATATTCTGTGCTTTTAAAATCAAGATCGATTTTTTTAATTAGTGTGTGGGTGAACTGGTGGGATTAAACTGCTTATTGCACCTGCACTTTGCCTATTTTACACTTCCCCGGTCGGTCCCCGGTCCGTCACGGCTATCTGTGCCGCTTGAACGGAGGGACGCGACTCCTCCCCCTTGTTGGTTCACTTCCGGGGCACTTTCTTATATATTGGAATGTGTCCACGGCCGTGCAGCGGACGTGCGCAGCGGGCGCGCCGATGGCGCGCCAAAGGCAAGCCCGTCTGCGCCCGTCCGCGACCGGACCGCGGCCAGGGCCTGCCACGCTGATGGTTTGATCTCAGACACAGCCAGGATTGTCTGGTCCAAAGAGGAGCTGGTTGCTTTAAATTCGAAGCTGCCTTGCAAAGCCCTATTGGATCCAGCTGCCGATCAGAGTCTGCAGGTCTGCTCGCTGTGCGGTTTCCCGCTGAGCTGGGTTACTCTCTCTGGCTCCAGCTCCTCTTACATATCTGCTGACCGGCCTGACTCAAGCTGTTGCAGCCTGAAAATGGGTCTCTTAAACTGCCGGTCCATGCCCAAACACGCCGATGACATCTGGCTATTGCTTGAGGATGGTGAGTGGGATGCGATGTTTTTAACCGAAACATGGCTGAATGAACACACTATGCCTACCATCGCCCTAGCGGTGCCACTTGGTTATAAAATGTGTTTCTCTAATAGAGGGGATGGGAGGCGAGGCGGGGGGGTGGCCCTTCTCTTCAGAGATTGCTATAAACTCACGTCCTCATTACCCACTACAATTGCCGGGTTGGAAGGCTTGTTCTTCTGCCTACAAATCAATCCCCGCCAATCCCTGGCAGGCATGGCTATTTACCGTCCTCCAGACTGCACAGATACAGCTCTTTTGGCGCTTATTGACGCCATTGTCCAAAGCTCTGTCCTCCATTCCTACTTTATAGCTGTAGGGGATTTCAATGTGCATGCTGATGTGGCGGCTTGTCCACTTGCCGAACGGCTTATTTCAACACTGAATGCCGCTAATTTGACACTATGCAGCACAGCTCCCACACACAAAGCAGGCCATATGCTTGACCTAATTTTCTCCAATATGAATGATCTGGTAGTGGGTTCACCTATAGAGCTGACTTGGTCGGACCACGATTTAATCCCATTCTCGGTCAGGCTACCCGGGTCAGGGCCCAAAACAGGGAGACGCTCCTTTTTGAAGAGGCAGTGGAAAAGCTTGATCCCTGAAAACATAGGCCCTGTCCTGGCCCACAACCCTCCTATACTCTCATCTGATGTTAATAAGGATGCAGTGGCTATGTCAATATGGATTGGCGATATGGTGAATTCCATTGCGCCAGCTAAACGGGCTATGTTCCGCAGAGACTCCCCCTCCGCTCCCTGGTTTTCTGAGGAACTGAGGGCGGAGAAGTCCGCCTGTAAAAAGTTAGAGCGACTTTGGAGGGTGGACTACTGCAGCCTGGCGAAGGCACGTTACAAAGCCGCCATCCGCGCTCTGCACAAATCTATAAAAATTGCTAGGAAACTTTTTTTCCTTACCTCCATCCAGCAAGCAGAACACTCTAGCAAAGAAGTGTTCAAGATAGTGCAGTCTTTTTTTAAACCCAGATGTATCGAGCTGGATGTGACTCCGTCTGACAAACTCCGCGATACTATATCTGAATATTTTGAGAACAAAATTCTGAAAGTATCTGACTCTTTTACTCCTGCAGTAAGCACTGTTAAATCTGATGTTATGGAGCATAGAGCGCCGCAACTAACTTTGGGCCAATTTCAACCAATCACACGTGATGCTGTTATACAGGAAATTAACAGCTGCAAATCAGGATCTCCTGATGATCCCTGCCCACCAAAACTCTGGAGTTTGATGGCGGATTTTGTGGCTCCTACTCTCCAGCACATATGGAATGTGTCCATTTCTTCTGGAGTGTTCCCAGAGTGCTGGAAGCATGCTACCTTACTCCCGTTGAAAAAAAGCCAAACGGGGCCCCAGAAGATTTGAGTAATCTTCGTCCCATTTCCTTACTGGCAGCGCCGGGTAAAATGCTTGAGAAATTAATCCAGAGGCAGCTAAACAAATTCACGGAGGACAGCAATGCTCTGCATGAAACACAATCAGGTTTAGAGCCGGTTTCAGCACCGAGACCGCCCTGATTGAGGTGGCCGAGTCAGTTAGGTGGTCGCTGGATTCAGGAGCATCGGCAATACTGGTGCTCCTGGATCTATCGGCTGCCTTTGATACGGTGGATCACGACAGGCTATTACAACGCCTGGCTGGGATCGGCCTCCAAGCCCAGGCATTAGGCTGGCTCCACTCCTATCTGTCCAACAGATCGCAGAAGGTGGCTCTTGGCACCTTCTCCTCTGATTCCAGGAGTTTGAACTGCGGGGTCCCACAGGGCTCTGCCCTGAGCCCGCTGCTTTTTAATATTTACTTGGCCCCGCTGTTCACACTGATTGCCAAATGGGGAGTCACTGCAATTTCCTACGCTGATGACACCCAGCTGGTCTTCCCATTCTCTGAGGTTTCGGAGGCAGCATTTTCCAACTGTAAGGGCTGCCTTCGCGACGTGGCCTGTTGGATGAATACCAACAAACTGAAATTAAACGCAGGCAAAACGGAGGTGATCTTCTTTGGCACAAGCGACCACCCCCCCGCTGAGCTCTGGTGGCCGGAAGAGATGGGTCCCGCGCCATCTCCGAGCATAAAGGCAAAGAATTTGGGGGTTACATGGGATAATGGCCTCTCCTTTGCTCCCCAGATACAGAAGGTCGTTGGAGGATGCATTGGTAAACTGAGGAGCCTACGCAGATTTCTCCGACTGCTCCCAGTGAGCTGCCGCAAAACGATTATCCACGCCACAATCACTTCAAGGCTTGACTATGCCAATGGCCTCTATTTAGGCCTGCCGAAGTTTTTGTTGCAAAAGATGCAAATCGTTCAGAATTCAGCGGCTAGATTACTCAGGCAGGTCCCTTTCAGACATCACATTTCTCCCCACTTGCGCATGCTACACTGGCTGCCTGTGGCAAGTCGCATTAAATTCAAGGCGCTCACCTTGGCCTACAGAGCCCTCTATGGGACCTGCCCAAATTACTTAAAAAAACGACTGCCTAGATATTCTCAGGTCAGACTCCTAAGGTCTAACTATAAGGTCCATCTCCACGTTCCTCGAGTGAAAAGGGCGCGCTTAGGTGGAAGAACTTTTTCCGTAAGTACGGCACGGCTTTGGAACACCTTGCCACAGGAAATCCAACAAGCACCCTCCGAACCTTGCTTCAGAAGCCTACTGAAAACATGGCTTTTCACGCAATAAATCTCATCTCTCTTGCATTATGACTCTCACTGCCCATGCCAGCGCCGGGACACTTCCTACGGAGGTAGCTGTGCGCTTTATAAAACTCAGTATTATTTATTATTACCTGGTAGGCCCATAATATCGGGTATTGGTAGTCTAACTGAGAACACCTCCAAATATGTGGATTTTTTCTTACAAGAATGGGTGCTCAAACTTTCATCATATGTTAGGGACACCTCAGATTTCTTGAGAAAAATCAGTGACAATATCTGGTCGGATGACCTTATCTTAATTACCATGGATGTTACATCCCTCTACACCTCCATTAGTCACAAGGATGGGATTAGAGCGATTGAATATTACCTCAATCGCAGACCTGCATGCTTTTCTCTCCATAATAAGATGTTGGTGGAAATGGTTAAAATATGTTTAGAACACAACTATTTTACCTTTGACAACACCATTTTTCAGCAAATAAGGGGAGTAGCTATGGGGGCCTGATTCTCCCCAGCTACGCCTGCCTTCATATGGGTTGGTGGGAGGAGCAGGTCTTGAAAAGGGAATATGAAAACATCTTGAAGGCACATGTCCCTTTATGGCTGAGGTACATTGATGACCTCTTCATCTTATGGAGGGGGTCTGAGGAAAGAGCCAGGGAGTTCATTGACAAGTTAAATGATAATCTTTTGAACTTGCAATTTACTGCTAATATGAGCAAAACTTCGGTAGTCTTTCTAGATGTGGAAGTGTATGTCAGTAACAACAACATATGCACTAGACTCCATCGAAAGCCTACCGCTGGTAATTCTGTTCTCCATGCCTCAAGCCATCACCCCCAGCACTTGATCAACAGCATCCCTTATGGGGAGATGCTGCGGATCAAACGCATCTGTAGTGACAATGAGGAATGTAAACTGGCACAGGAAAGTTGTAAAGAGCGGTTCCTTCAAAGGGGATATAAACCCGCGATCATTGAAAAAGCTATCAGGAAAACTGAATCTTTGAATCGTGAGAATATCCTATCCCCCAAAATCCCTGACATGGCCAATGATTCTAACAATAAATTGCGAGTCATTATAACCTATAATAAACAGCAGGCGGCCATTAGAAAGATTTTCAGGAGGCATTGGGATCTGTTGTTGAAGGATCCTGTCATAGGCAATGATTTGCTTAGGGACAATCCTACCCCTCTGATAACTTTTCGGAAAGCTAGATCCATGGGTAACTGTCTGGATAAATGCAATCCCGAAATCAGACCTCCCTCTAACTGGCTTTCTAAGCAAAAAGGTTTTTTCAAGTGTTTCCAATGTAAAGCCTGCAAACATGCGAAAAATGTGAAGGAATACAGTACTCCATTTTTGCCTCAACCAGTTAAAATCAAGCGACGTATTACGTGCAAAACTGAATACGTCGTGTATGTGTTAGAATGTCCCTGCGCATTGCGCTACATTGGCAGTACTAAGCTACCCGTGCACATGAGGATCCTGCAACACCTCAGGGCCATCAACAACAAGGATCATACATATCCTGTAGCACGGCATTTCCAAGCCAAGCATGATAGCGATAACACTCTGCTTCAGTACTTTGCCATTGACTGCATACCTCCATCTCGCAAGGGTGGCAACAGGGACAGTGCCCTGAGAGTGCTGGAAACCAGGTATATTTTGGAATTTAATTCCAAAGTCCCAAATGGTCTTAATACCACGGAGGACTTATATACCTGTATATAAATTAGTCTCTCTGTCCCTGGAACAAATGCTGATCCTAACATTTTTGACAGGCCTTGTATGATTTGATAAACTTTTAACAACGGTTTGATGAATTATCTTCACTGCTCTGGCACGTTTCTGAATCTCCGTTTAGCCTTGCCAACATTGCCTTTCTAAATGTCTCTCTAGAATATATATCTGCGCTACAATATGAATTTGAGTATTCTCTCATTTTAAATTCACGTAACACACTGTTGGTTATCTCTAGTAATAGAATGGAATATTGTGGTTTTTATTCTATTTCTTTTGTTTCACTGTTTCACAATTATGTTATCACTTTATTTCTCGCCTATACATTTCAGGCAGCTGATAATATCGATTTTTATATCCCAGGACCCCTTTGCCAATTTATAGGTGTTCGCCCACTTGGGCTATATTAATGTAAACAGCATAATTAAGACTGCATTTGGAGTGTGATACAGTTTATATAGCTGTTGACCAGTGATTTGGTTATTCTTCAATGACTATATGAGGAGTGATCCTTATATTATTTGGGATCCATTTCTTAAAATGTCTTTATTTATCAAAAGATGTGCATACATATATATTTTTCTATTGAGACTTATATGTATATTTTTGTATAAATATATAGTTGTACATTCATGAAATTACTTGTAAATACGCATGATTTTACTTGTAAATACGCATGATTTTAATTGTACAGCCTATCAAGATTTGTGTGTATATATAATCCATTAGCAGTCTGGTTTATATGCATTATGTTCATTGCATAGTCTGTCTTTCAGTTTCATTTTGCAATGTTACAGCTGTTTACAATTATTTGTTACCTGTCACTTTAAATATGGCATGGGTCCATGAGTAACGCGTCATGTGATCAAGGTCCAGGTCGGACCGAAACGCGTCATGGCGGCATACTGATGCGTGGCGAATTTTCTTTAAATAAATATTGAAAAGCACGAAAGAATGGGTCCGCGCTTGTCTATCTGAGTCCTGTCTGGTTAGCGGATTCTTAAGATAGAGTACTGGAACACATATATATATATATATATATATATATATATATATATATATATATATATATATATATATATATATATATATATATATATATATATATATATATATATATATATATATATAATATATGTATATATATATATATATATATATATATATATATATATATATATATATATATACATATGAACATCACGTAAACTTACCTAATCTGTGATCATGCTGCTTAAGAATAAAATTATCATTTTTAGAAACCAAAAAGATATTTACTTACTGAGCCCCAGAACCTCTAAACCCAGCAGCTCAAGTAGGTCCTGCTCACAATCAAGGACATCTCCCCAGTGGTGGGTCATCTGCTGCTGGGTACATGTGATGCCAGTGCTGCGGCACACATATCACCACACTCCGCCCCAGAGCACCCGATGCCCGCACAGGGCATAGCTTGCCGTCTGCTGCCAACTTGCACAGGAGGTGGTGCTGCACCCAGAAGATGAGTGCGACCAACTCTACCTCGCTGAATATAGGGTGGGCTGCACCCTTGCCCATCTGAGTCACCCACATAGGGTGCGGTTGATGCTTGCACTGCCTGCTTCTGTTATTGGTGGGACAGGACTGGAGTCAGGACCAAGTCTGGATGGAGTTGGACTGGGATAGG
Source organism: Lissotriton vulgaris (assembly GCF_964263255.1). Lineage (NCBI taxonomy): Eukaryota > Metazoa > Chordata > Amphibia > Caudata > Salamandridae > Lissotriton > Lissotriton vulgaris. Next base: position 383,742,180 of record NC_141689.1, read on the forward strand.
ATTGGAACAGGTAAGAAAGGATCAGGAGCACAGACAGAGAGGACAGGCCTCAAAAGGAAAACAAAAAGCTAGGTACAAAAAAGTAATAGAAACGTAAAATAAACACAGGGAAAGTGGGACAGTAACAAAATAATTAAAATAAATTTGGTTTGGGAATAGTAAGGTCAGACGGGCTTGGATTGGGATGGATGGAAAGTGGATCACTGCCAGCAAGGAGAGAGACAGGAGCAGGCAGGCGCGTGTTGCAGCTCATGCTGATTTTTTTGTGACAAACATGCTACTGGGCTGATAAAGCAGCGCGACTGGGCAAACAAGCAATTTTCTGCTAGTTTGCTGAAATTCTAAGATACTTACAGAGTTATTTTGTAACACTGCCGAATTTGGAGGAATTTCCATCCAAGCCTATTCACAAACTGCATTTTGGAGTGTTTTTTCAGTACTACAGTAGTATTACAAAAAGTACAACAACATTCTATTCACAAACTATTGTGTGGAGGTTATGCATCTATCTCTCCTTTCCGTTTTGGTAAGGAGATCTAATCCCTGACTGTGGAGTCCATGCATACGTAAGTATACATTTAAGTAGTAAATTCTATTCACAAAGGTATTTCACTAGTAGTATCTTTAGACTGTCCTATCTTTTTATGTGCGGAAACTCCACATTTGTAATGATACTACTCATAATATAGCTTTGCAAATAGCAAACAATTGTAAATTTACACAAAGTGTAAGTTTACATTTGTGAATCAGGCACTCAGAATGTAAACTCACTAAAAAAGTGTAAATTACATGTCTCCACTCCCAGAGTAATTCACTTGGATTCTTTGAATGTGGGTGGGTAACGTCCCTCCCAAAACCACCTTTTAACTCTCCCTAAACCCCTCTTACTCCTCCCTAATAACATTGCCTTAAGTAGTAAGTCTGCCCACTTCCCTGTTTCCCTCACACATTTTCTACTAAGTCTATACTTACATGTGTGGGAGGTCATAAGTATGGGCAAAATGTACACTTTGTAGTACGTTTTATAGTATTTTTATAGTACTACAATAAAATGTACTACCAAGAGCAGTTTGTGAATCAGCCCCAAAGTGTTTTAAAAAGCCAATCGTCTATACTGTGGTTATTCAGTGTTATAAAATATGGGATTCTGTAGTGCCTGTGTAAACAGCACCCAGTCACCGATTGTAAAGAAAAGAAGTCAGAACTCGGCTATTATAAGTTCTGGAAGTTGAGTTCTGACATCTGAATGCCTGTTGCCCGAGCAAGCAGCAAAGGTGAAAGGCAGGTTGGGTCATGGAGCATGATTGATGCAGTTGTGTAATGCAATGAAAACCATTGCTTTTCTTTTTTCTGCTCTTTTTTAGTAGCTTACAATGATGAGAAGAGATATACAAAAGCTAGAATATGTCTGCATGTTTCTTTACATTATGGCTACTGACTTGTATTGAACTATTTGTACTATCTGTTTGCCACAAATACGTGAGAGGTTTTTTGAAATGTTTAATTTAGCAGTAGATGTTTTATTTTCATTCTTCTTGGTTCCAGATATGCTTGCTCTTTCATAAGACAGAGCTACGCACCAAGGCTTTAAGTGGTTTGTGGGAAAGGTGATGGTGTGACCATGTATTATATGGGAAAATGTACCCCCTGGTGCACATGATAATGAAAAGGATATTGCTAATCACCTTGGAGGTCAATAACCTTATTAAGTAACTCATTGAGAGGACCTTTGTGGATAGGGCCAACTCCCTCTCTGAATTCTATACACCTTTCCTAGACGATCTAAAAGGGGTAACTTTAAGTATTACATCTGTCTCTCACATAGATCCAGCAACACCTACCATTATGAGAGAAGGCCTGGAGATAAGAATGCCTTACAAACGGCAGCTTCTTGATCTTTACTTTTCTGGGGTTGTGGTTCCAAATATATGGCAGGAGGCAATTGTCCTCCCCTAAAGAAAAAGCCAGGAACTGACTCGAATCAGCTGGAGAACATGCGCCCTATTTCACTTCTGCCCTATTTCTCCAAAATAGCAGAAAAGGTGGTGAATATTCAAATAGTTGCACATATTAACAAAACCAGCAACCTCGACTGACCCTACATAATCGGGCTTCAGAGCCATATACTCTATGGAGTCAGCACTGCTCCTTGCTAAGGAGACGTTACGCAGACGTGTGGATGAGGGTCAGACTGTTGCCTTGGTCCTATTGCACCTTAGTGCTGCTTTTGATATGGAATCCCACAAACTGCATTTACAACATCTCAGATCAAGAGGGCTGGGTGAAGCCGCGCTAAAATGGATGGCTTACTTCTTGCAGATTCGGAGCTTCCAGGTTGCACAACGCCCACATATCTCCAAAAGCATAGCTCTGTCTCAAGGGGTTCCTCAAGGCTCCGTGTTGAGCCCAACTCTTTTTAATCTTTACATCGCACCCTTGGCAGAGACTGTGGATAGGCAAGGTGTCACCATTGGATCATATGTGGGTGACAAGCATTTTATTGTCTCTTTATCCCACGACTCTCATGTAGCAGCCGCTAAGTTTTCTTCTTGCCTGCAGGACTTGCCTTCCTGAATGACAAATAGCTAACCCCGGGCGTAGTGTGCACAGCGGGGCTATGCGGAGGGCCACGGAGTTGAGAACAGGCTCTGTGGAACTCCACTCTGCTCTGCCACCCGTCTCCACCCCCCCCCTATTAACAATTAAATATAAATGACATAAAAGTAAAGAAAAAAGACTTACCTGGACTGCGGCATTCCCAGGCTGCCCTCCTCCTCTTCCTTGCCTTCTCTGCAAAACCTGTGCATGTGCAGGAGTCCGCGCATGCGCAGTTTTTGCAGAGACAGCGAGGAAGTGGAGAAAGGAAGCCCGGGGATGCTGCAGTCCCGGTAAATTGTTTTTCTTTAAGTTTATGTAATTTATAATTACTTGTTAATAGGGGGGTGGAGGTGCAGGCTGGCCAAGTCCACTCTGCCATGGAGTATGCAGAGATTTGCCTTTTCCACATTCTCCGTGGAACGTGGAAGAGGCAAATCTCATCATATTCCGCGGTCAGAGCGGAGGACTCCGCCCGGAGTACCAATAACTGCCTTAAACCAAATAGTAGTAAAACAGAGATCTTAGTGGTGGGGAAATCCCCCTCGATTTGGCCTTCGACATGGTGGCCACAGACTCTGGGCCCTACTCCTACCCCAAGAAAATAAGGAAAAAACCTAGGAATCTGGTTGCACTCCACTCTTTCCTTTGAGGCACATACCAGAAAGGTTGCAGGGAAGTGCTTTTGAATCCCTTGACTGTTAAGGAAAACTCTGGACGTTCTCCCTACACTGGCTAGGAAAACACTGGTCAACGCCCTGGTAGCATCTGAATTTGACTACTGAAACATTCTCGACCTGGGAGCAACAAAACAATACCTTCACAGGCTGCAATGTATTCAGAATGCGGTGACTCGCTTAGTTCTGAAGCTTCCCATGAGAGCTTCCACTGGGAAGGTGCTTGATGACTTGCATTGGCTGCCGGTTAGGAAAAGAATACTTTTTAAATCCTTATGCATTAGACATCTTAGCTTGCAGGGCAGAGGTCCGAGTTATCTTCATGATTTACTCACCCTTTATAATCCTACATGCCATCTTATATCTACCAGGACTTATCTGGTCAGTGTTCCTAAGGTACAAAAAGTAAGAATGGGTGCACGCTCATTCAGGTATTTGGCAGCCAAAAACTGGAATACACTTCCTTTCTTTCTCTTTACTGAACCATTAGAAACTCTCCTTCGAAAACGATTGAAAATCTGGCTTTTCCAGCTATAGGTCCTTTTACTTTCTCTCCTTTTCAGAAGAGTTAGTCTTAGTGTGGGAACACACCGGCTGGTGTAACCAGGTGCTTTATAAGTGATACTATTAATATTATTTTAGGCTAGGGCGGTCGTCCTCAAATATGGGGAACTGGGTTCAAGGCTCGGCAATGACGCTGAACATCCTATGATTCTGGACAAATCACGTAATCTCTCCGTGCCTACGAAAAATGAATGTGTCCTCATGTAACGCAACTGGTGCTCATGTAAAGCACCCTGATACCAATTACCTTCAGGTCAAGTTCATGCTATATAAAACTCCGTAAATTAAAATAAATTTAAAAAAAAATCCTTCAACCTCCTTCCTCTATATGATTATGGAACTCCTCTGTGACTTTCAATATCCTTATAATGTCCTTTGTTCTTTATATCTTTCAACAGAATTCAGTGCGGTTCTGCATTATTCCTTTAATGGAACCAAATCCCGAATTGTATGGGGAGTTTGCCAGTGAGTGGTGTGTGGCGCTAGATTTAAATATAATAATAACATTAATAAAAAAGTTATAGTTTTATTGCCTAAAACTAATGCTTACAATCTGTTATTCTGTGTTCAAAGACCTACTAGAGCTTGGAAAGTGTTCTAGCTATTTAAGACACACTAAACTACCTGGATCCAGCGACATCCATGAATCATCATTATTCAATGTGCTGTTTGGTCCAAGTTTGTGTTCTCCAGATTGTCTCTAATCATCCTTAGCCAAGGAATCCGGTATTATAACAATGTATTAATCAATTTTTGGAAAAGAATAGCAAACACTAAAATTGACAGTGATGATGTTTTCCAAAATTGCTGGCATGAATGACCCTTCAAAACAATAATCTTGGATTTATGACTCTCTCACGTTTTATGTAACATGATTTATGGTAGTGCATAAGAAATTACCATATTTTTGCTTTGCTACTTTCAAATGCATGAGCCATCTTTATTTTCAGCAAACGATACAAAGAAATATGATATATTGCTGCCAATGCCTTTATTTTCTCAAGGGTGTCGCAGTGTCTCCATCCAAGAAGTATGTCTATATTTAAACATTCGGTTTACAGTGCTAAGAACTGTGAGCTTAAGGCTCTTCATTAGGAAATTTATTGCGAAACAAAGGAAGAAAATAAGCCATTTTGCACTTGACTCCTATCTCTTCATAACCTCTGCAGTCACCAAATAACTGAGGGGAAACAGTTTGTCAAACAGGTCTCCAAACCTTTTATGAAAATATTATCAAACTATTATCCTAAAAGGTGTCTTTATGCCGCTAGCACAGGAAGATAATATCTTGGTCAAATAAAAAGATAGATGAACTAAAAACAGAACTAAACACACTAAAATGACAATGGAGACAAGCAAATAACAAAAATAACAAATTCTACAACAGTTTCTACGTCCATTAAGACTGCATCATATTACTCCATGCAGCAGTCAAATGCAAATCCCCCAGACATAAGCAACATAGAATCCTCTCAAATTCTGTTATCCAGACTACAACACCACAAAGCCCTGCACTTACCCATCTTCTGCAATACCATCCCAAATAAATGTATCTCTAAAACAAAATATGAGAAGCCTACCTCAGGAGCTAGACGACCAATATCCAGCTTCTTAATAGGTAACCCACATGGGTTTGGTCAAAGTTAGTTGTTCTACACCAGCGCTCTTCAAAAAGCTGACAAAGCAGCCGTGGCCCCTGCAGATAAAAGTTGAGGGGCCGGGTGGGGTGGGTGGGATTTGACAGACGATGAAGCGGGAAACTTAATTATTTATTTCATTTTCCCTCATCATCGTCAGTCGCAATCCATCCTCATCTGGCCCCATCACTCTTACCTGCATGGGTCACGGCTGTAACAAAGTGTTTCCAGTGGCCCATTTATAACTGATTGATAGAGCTAACTCCTCATCTGTTCAACTTCATCAAAGGGAACAGGCTAATCTATGACCAGCACACTGCTTCTTCCCAGGTAGTGGAACAGGTCATACCTTCAGTCTCTACGACATGAAGCAATAATAACTGTACAGATAAATGGAGAGGCTGAACTATTACTGCTGTATCTTTACACCACCTTAGGCATTGTCCACAATCATACTCTATGTTATACCAAAAGATGCCTGCTTTGACAAGTCCTGTAGATTCCAGTTTTAGGTTTATTATTTAAGTTATGCATTCAGTTACAGGTTTTCAGTGAGATAGTAGATTCCTTTGTAATGCCCCACTAGGAGCAGCATCCTTCCTACTCATCCCATTCACTCCAACTGACACTCATCTAAACACAAATATTCCAATGACTCACATGCTGGCTGTGCAGCAGGGAAGAGAACATCATTGGGGAGGCTGCATTATACCAAGCAGTAGGTTACAACACATCTCCACCCTTATAGCGACACTGGAAAATACAATGGGACATAAATTGGCAAACTCCACTAGCAATACATCCTCTAAATTTACAAATAAAATGGAATGTAAGATACCCAAGCAACTCGTCCTACAAATGTATACATCCCACTCCAAAGAATTGAACAGAAAAGGTTAATCAAACTACCCAAAACTTCTCTGCTTATCGATCAGACAAAATTAACTAAATGTTCCTCTAGATCTTTTGGTAGGACCAGGAACACAAAACGCCCTCTGCTGCTCACACATGCTGTTAGGGTGCCTGAGTTGCAGGGCTGATTGTTTTTATGCAGGATGGGAAACCTTCCTGCACAAAAGAATCACAAGAGCGTTTTTCCTCTTCCTATGTATGCGGCAGAATGCAGCACACATAGAAAAAGGAAAAAAGAGGAGAAATATTTCTCCTTGTTCTGCTTCCCTTACCCCCCTGCGTAAGCGTAAATGTTTAGACGCTACCTCAGGTTTACTTTTTCTCGTAAATCTGGAGGAGTGTCAAAAAGCTTTTGATGTTTCTGGGAACGCCCCCACCAAAACCCATTGTATGCACCTTTAACACAGAAAACTGTGTTAAAGAGAACAATATTTCCAAAGAAGCATTAAATCAAAAAAAGTTTCTTAGTGCTGCCTGGTAAATATAGAGCAGGCTCAAGTCCCCAAATCTCCAAGGAGGACAGGAACACAAATGCCCTCTACTGCTCCTACTTCAAGGAAAACTAACCTTGCGTTCCTCACAACAACACTAATACACTTAAGAACTTAAGCAGGAGCATGAATAATACTTAGCTACATTTGCATAGGGTTACATGGGGAGTAAGTAATCGTGCATAGGACTGAAGACCAACTTTGGGCTGTGGTATGCGTAATTAAAATATATGAAGGCATTAGGATCAGTAGCTGATACATTGCTAAGGTAGACCACAAAAAAAAATATATATATATTCACTCAAAAAACTATAAGTTTTAGGGGTGTTATAGTTAGCTAGTTAGGTAGTTAGCTACATTTCACTCATACAAAACCATTGAAATTGCTCCTATATAGTTAGTTGTACTAACTATATTTTGCGCACCCGCAATCCACTGCTGATGATGCCATATATTACATCATTCATGACATGATCAGTGACATCACTGATGACATCTCAAATGAACTATGTATGAACTATGTATTGAAATATCTGTTTGCCACAAATACACAAATACGTGAGAGGTTTTTGAAATGTTTAATTTAGCAGTAGATGTTTTATTTTTATTCTTCTTGGTTCCAGATATGCTTGCTCTTTCATAAGACAGAGCTACGCACCAAGGCTTTACGTGGTTTGTGGGAAAGGTGATGGTGTGACCATGTATTATATGGGAAAAAGTACCCCCTGGTGCACATGATAATGAAAAGGATATTGCTAATCACCTTGGAGGTCAATAACCTTATAAAGTAACTCATTGAGAGGACCTTTGTGGATAGGGTCAACTCCCTCTCTGAATTCTATACACCCTTCCTAGACAATCTAAAAGGGGTAGCTTTAAGTATTAAATCTGTCTCTCCCATAGATCCAGCTACACCTACCATTATGAGAGAAGGCCTGGAGATAACAATGCCTTACAAACGGCAGCTTCTTGATCTTTACTTTTTTGGGGTTGTGGTTCCAAATATATGGCAGGAGGCAATTGTCATCCCCTAAAGAAAAAGCCAGGAGCTGACTCGAATCAGCTGGAGAACATGCGGCCTATTTCACTTCTGCCCTATTTCTACAAAATAGCAGAAAAGGTGGTGAATATACAACTAGTTGCACATATTAACAAAACCAGCAAACTCGACTCCACCCCACATAATCGGGCTTCAGAGTCATATACTCTCTGGAGTCAGCACTGCTCCTTGCTACGGAGACGTTACGCAGACGTGTGGATGAGGGTCAGACTGTTGCCTTGGTCCTATTGCACCTTAGTGCTGCTTTTGATATGGTATCCCACAAACTGCATTTACAACATCTCAGATCAAGAGGGCTGGGTAAAGCCACGCTAAAATGGATGGCTTACTTCTTGCAGAATCAGAGCTTCCAGGTTGCACAACGCCCACATATCTCCAAAAGCATAGCTCTGTCTCAAGTGGTTCCTCAAGGTTGCGTGTTGAGCCCAACTCTTTTTAATCTTTACATCGCACCCTTGGCAGAGATTGTGGATAGGCAAGGTGTCACCATTGGGTCATATGTGGATGACACACATTTTGTTCTCTCTTTCTCATACGACTCTCATGTAGCAGCCACTAAGTTTTCTTCTTGCCTGCAGGACTTGCCTTCCTGGATGAAAAATAGCTAACGCCAGGCGTAGTGTGCATAGCGGGGCTATGCGGAGGGCCACAGAGTTGAGAACAGACTATGTGGAACTCCGCTCTGCTCCGCCACCAATCTCCACCCCCCCCATATTAACAATTAATTATAAATGACATAAAAGTAAAGAAAAACTACTTACCTGGACTGCGGCATTCCCAGGCTGCCCTCTTCCTCTCCCTTGCCTCCCCTGCAAAAACTGTGCATGTGCAGGAGTCCGCGCATGCGCAGTTTTTGCAGAGACGGCGAGGAAATGGAGAAGGGAAGCCCGGGAATGCTGCAGTCCCGGTAAATTGTTTTTCTTTAAGTTTATGTAATTTATAAATATTTGTTAATAGGGGGGTGGAGGCGCAGGCTGGCAAAAGTCCACTCTGCCACCGAGCATGCAGAGATTTGCCTTTTCCACGTTCTCCGTGGAACGTGGAGGAGGCAAATCTCAGCATATTCGTGGTCAGAGCGGAGGTCTCCGCCCGGAGTACAAATAACTGCCTTAAACCAAATAGTAGTAAAACAGCGATCTTAGTGGTGGGGAAATCCCCCTCGATTTGGCCTTCGACATGGTGGCCACAGACTCTGGGCCCTACTCCTACCCCAAGAAAATAATGAAAAAACCAAGGAATCTGGCTGGACTCCACTCTTTCCTTTGAGGCACATACCAGAAAGGTTGCAGGGAAGTGCTTTGGAATCCTTAGAATGGTAAGTAAAAGTCTGGACGTTCTCCCTACCATGGCTAGGAAAACACTGGTCCACGCCTGGTATCATCTGAATTGGACTACTGGCTGAAACGTTCTCTATCTGGGAGCAACAAAACAATGCCTTCACAGGCTGCAATGTATTCAGAATGCGGTGACTCGCTTAGTTCTGAAGCTTCCCATGAGAGCTTCCACTGGGAAGGTGCTTGATGACTTGCATTGGCTGCCGGTTAGGAAAAGAATACTTTTTAAAGCCTTATGCAATAGTCATCTTAGCTTGCAGGGCAGAGGTCCAAGTTATCTTCATGATTTACTCACCCTTTATAATCCTACATGCCATCTTACATCTACCATGACTTATCTGGTCAGTGTTCCTAAGGTGCAAAAAGTAAGAATGGGTGCACGCTCATTCAGTTATTTGGCAGCCAAAAACTGGAATACACTTCCTTTCTCTCTCTGTACTGAACCATCAGGAACTCTCCTCCAAAAACAATTGAAAACCTGGCTTTTACTTTCTCTTCTTTTCCGAAGAGTTAGTCTTAGCGTGGGAACACACCGCCTGGTGTAACCAGGCACTTTATAAGTGATACTATTATTATTATTTTAGGCTAGGGCGGTCGTCCTCAAATCTGGGGAACTGGGTTCAAGGCTCGGCAATGACGCTGAACATCCTATGATTCTAGACAAATCACGGAATCTCCTTGTGCCTACGAAAAATGAATGTGTCCTCAAGTAACTAAAGCACTCTGATACCCCATACCTTCGGGTCAAATTCATGCTATATAAAACTCCGTAAAATAAAATAAATTTAAAAAAAATCCTTCAACCTCCTTCCTCTATATGACTGTGGAACTCCTCTGTGACTTTCAATATCCTTATAATGTCCTTTATTCTTTACATCTTTCAACAGAATTCAGTGCGGTTCTGCATTATTCCTTTAATGGAACCAAATCCCGAATTGTACGGGGAGTTTGCTAGTGAGTGGCGCTAGATTTAAATATAATAATAACATTAATAAACAAGCATTTGCAATGCAATAGGTCTCGCATTAGGAAAGTATGAGCTATTGGCAATGTAAATGACAATTTTTTTATTTATGTTTTGTTTTGAAAATAGCGAAATTAATAGCTTTGCCATTTACAATGCCAATAGTTATAACTTTCGCAACTGTGACACCTATAGCATTTGTGATGCAATATGTGTTGTCTTTACGTGACTTACATGTACTGATATTACAAATAACAATGGTTTTAAATTTTTTTAATAATTAATACTTAAATAAAAGTTATTGTAATTTATAATGTTAATAGCTTTACGTTTTGTAACTAACTTGTGTGAAGATTATGTTCAGTGTATTTTATTATGACGAAAATCCAAGAACAGAAGGGAAATATTAAACATTTTTTGTTACATTAGTAATGAAGCTTGAAACATTGAGAGATCATATTTGAACCAGGTGTTGTTGAATGGTTGCACAGATTGATGCTGTGGTGGCGCTGAGTGATGTTGTGATGGCAAACGAGTGATGCTGTTGCGTTGAGTGATGCTGCGGTAGCGCATAGTGATGTTGTGGTAGTGCTGAGTGATGTTGTGGTAGTGCTGAGTGATGCTGTATGCTATTCTATGTTTTGTTTTGCTATCCTATGTTTTGTTTTCTTATGTTATGCTATATTTTGCTATCCTATGCTTTGATTTGTTATGCTATGCTGTGTTTTGTTATGCTATGCTATGTTTTGTTATGCTATGCTATGTTTTGCTATGCTATGCTTTGTTATGCTATGCTATGTTTTGTTATGCTATGCTATGTTTTGTTGTGTTTTATTGTGCTATGCTTTGTTTTCCCATGCTATGTTTTGTTATGCTATGCTATGTTTTGTTGTGTTTGGTATGCTATGCTTTGCTATGCTATAATATGTTTTGTTTTGCTATGCTATGTTTTGTTGTGTTTTGTTAAGCTATGCTATGTTTTGTTGTGTTTTGCTATGTTTTGTTATGCTATGTTTTGTTATGTTATGCTATGATTTGTTGTGTTTTATTATGCTATGCTTTGTTTTGCTATGCTATGTTTTGTTATGCTATGCTATGCTTTGTTATGCTATGTTTTGTTATGCTATGCTATGCTAAGCTTTGTTTTGTTTTTGCTATGCTATGTTGTGTTTTGTTATGCTTTGCTCTGTCTTGTTGTGTTTTGCTATGTTATGCTATGTTTTGCTATGATTTGCTATGCTATGTTTTGTTATGTATGCTATGTTTTGCTATGTTTTGTTATGCTATGTTTTGTTATGCTATGCTTTGTTTTGGTATGTTATGCTATGTTTTGTTATGTTATGCTTTGTTTTGTTATCCTATGGTTGGTATGCTATGCTATGTTTTGTTGTGTTTCGTTATGCTATGCTATGCTTTGTTGTGTTTTGCAATGCTATTTTTTGTTTTGTTATGCTATGTTTTGTTATGCTATGCTATGTTTTGCTATCCTGTGGTTTTTTTTGTTATGCTATGCTATGCTGGTGAGGGTGTGTGAGGGTCTGTGAGGGTGAGTGTGTGTGAGGGTGAGGGTGTGTGAGGGTGAGGGTGTGCGAGGGTGTCTGAGGGTGAGAGCCTTATGAGGGTGAGGGGGTGTGAGGGTTAGGGTGTGAGGGTGAGTGAGGGTGTGTGAGGGTGAGGGGTGTGAGGATGAGGGTATGAGGGTGAGGAGGTGTGAGGGTGTAAGGGTGAGGGTGAGGGGTTGGAGGGTGTGAGTGAGGGTGAGGGTGTGTGAGGCTGAGTGAGGGTGTGTGAGGGTGAGAGGGTGAGAGGGTGTGTTAGGGGGTGTGTGGGTGTGTGAGGGTGAGGGGGTGTGTGGGTGAGAGGGTGTGAGGGTGAGTGAGGGTGTGTGAGGGTGAGAGGGTTGTGAGGGTGAGGGGGTGTGAGGGTGAGGGATTGAGTGCGAGTGAGGCATTATGTGGGGTGTGAGGGTGAGTGAGGGTGTGTGAGGGTGTGTTAGGGGGTGTGAGGGTGTGTGAGGGTGAGGGGGTGTGTGGGTGAGGGGTGTGAGGGTGAGTGAGGGTGTGTGAGGGGTTATGAGGGGGTGAGGGTGTGATGGTATGAGCATGAGGGGTTATGAAGGTGAGGGTGTGTGAGGGTGAGGGTGTGTGATGGTTAGGGTGGGTGAGGGTGTGTGAGGGTGAGGGGGTGTGAGAGTGAGGGGGTGTGAGTGTGAGGGTGTGAAGGTTAGAGGGTTGTGAGGGTGAGTGGGGTGAGGGTGTGAAGGTGAGTGAGGGTGTGTGAGGGTGAGGTGGGTGAGGGTGAGGGTGTGAGGGTGGGTGAGGGTGTTTTACATTTAATAAGGGTATCTATACCTAAGGAGCTTGCATGTTTGTCATAAATGTATTTAACCACAGCTCTGCCTACCCTATAGAAGGTTTTGTAGACCTCGTGCTCATCAGTAAGAAAATTGAATGGTGAATGACCGTTTTACTCCATGCATTATGAGCCTCCGCAAAATCGCCTGCATGCAGAGCAAATTAAATAATATAATGTGGGTCTGCGCCCTGGAGGTAATGTTGATTCTTAAACCGCAATATTGTTCATGGTAGTGGGAAAGTACCTCTAGATGGCACCCTTGGTTTAGTACGATTATGTCCACTTTTTGACACGTGTGTGCGCCCCTCTCTCATGACGACTCAAGACATTTCTCGGCCCCTCCATGGCGACTCCCGCCAAACAAACATGCGCCATTTGGAGGCTTAATGTTGCCGAGTGTTTACTGTTTGCACTGCTACTTAAGTGTGCTTAAGTGTATGTATTGAGGCAGTATTGAAAACTCGTTTTAGTGGCTTTTGTCATGGGGAAGTGAAAGGATTAATCTTTAGTATGACATTACATTTCCATCAAACCTCGATCCCATGCCTACAGTGTAATTAATACTCGAAGCTTTGCCGTACATTTATTTGATTCACCAACTACTCGAGTGTGGGGTTCATAGAGATGGTAGGACTAATATGAAGGGTGCACTCAGTGTTTTTTCAAATCGCAACGTTCCGAATTTTCATTATGTTGGTGAAACTGGTTTACACTACACCCTTCACCCGCACAATGATTCTCCGCAGTCACAAGTTTCAAGCGAGCTGTTAGCTCAGTTAACTAATGGTAGCACCCAGAGGCAAACTCATGGGTTTGATTCCTTGTACCAGTTGATTTTAAATATCCCGAGTCTTGTAGTTGTGCTTGTTTTATGATCGGGCAGGCAATAGTAGACCTGGTCAAAAGATGTATTTGCAACGAGAATATGGCTTTGCAGTGTTTTCACGGCGCCATCACTGATTTTTGGGAAACAACCGAAGGGAGCGCATGCTGGCCTGCAAACAGATGTCCAGAGACTGCGAGGGTGAACGAGGCACAGGGCAGGGAGTGTCTGTGATGCTCGCTGTTTTTATGATAGCTACACACACAAAGACTCGCACATCATCCCCGCAAATGTTACGAGCGCATGTACTCACTTCTGAAAAGATGCTGCCACCACTTTGGCTCTGTTACGGCGGCAGCTGGGACATGCTAGTAGCCAGAAGGAGGCGTGCTTGCGACAGGCTGGAGAGCACGCGCACACGTTCCAGGCAGCGACGGAGGCGTGGCACGCACCGCCTCCCTGTGCCGCGTCGCGCGCTGTGGATCTCGTCCCCTTTTGCTCTTCCCAGTGTGCGCACCGCGGGGGCCTGTTTACTACGCTGGGGGCCTTCAACCGCTGCTCCCTGCGATGTTGGCGGAGGCTGGCGGCGATGCGCCCCCGGTCTGGGGGAAGCTGCCGGTTTTGCAGCCACTCTCGGTCCTTCCCCTGAAGCCGGGCCCGCCTTCCCATCACTGCCTCCTCCACCCGGAGCCTCCGGAGCTGCAGAGGAGCCTGACTCTAGACGGGCCGGAGTACGAGGAGGAAGAGGTGGCGATTCCGCTGACCGCTCCGGCGCCTAACTAGTAAGTACCGAGATTCGGGGATATGGCAGATCTCCCGATGCATGGGGCGGGGGTGTGTGTCTGTGTGTGCGTGCAGGGGGGGGTAGGGGGCAGCGGCGTGTGTATGCGTGCGTGTCTGTATGTGTGTGTGTGGTGGGGGGGCGACAGCGTGTGTACGTGTGCCTGTGTGGTCTTTGTGCAGGGGTGTGGAGGCTGGCTGTGTGCGCACGGGAATATGAGGCACGAGAGGGGCACGGCGCCGTGCGCGCCTACGAGGTCAAATCTGAACTCGTGCCACTCTCGTGTCCACATTCCCAAATACGGCTGACAATAGTTGTCTAGCTGACAGCAATCAATGCTTTCGCATTGAATGCAGGTCAGCTTGACTCAACTAAAAAGTTATAGTTTTATTGCCTAAAACTAATGCTTACAATCTGTTATTCTGTGTTCAAAGACCTACTAGAGCTTGGAAAGTGTTCTAGCTATTTAAGACACACTAAACTACCTGGATCCAGCGACATCCATGAATCATCATTATTCAATGTGCTGTTTGGTCCAAGTTTGTCTTCTCCAGATTGTCTCTAATCATCCTTAGCCAAGGAATCCGGTATTATAGCAATGTATTAATCAATTTTTGGAAAAGAATAGAAAACACTAAAATTGACAGTGATGATGTTTTCCAAAATTGCTGGCATGAATGACCCTTCAAAACAATAATTTTGGATTTATGACTCTCTCACGTTTTATGTAACATGATTTATGGTAACGCATAAGAAATTACCATATTTTTGCTTTGCTACTTTCAAATGCATGAGCCATCTTTATTTTCAGCAAACGATACAAAGATATATGATATATTGCTGCCAATGCCTTTATTTTCTCAAGGGTGTCGCAGTGTCTCTATCCAAGAAATATGTCTATATTTAAACATTTCCGTTTACAGTGCTAAGAACTGTGAGCTTAAGGCTCTTCATTAGGACATTTATTGCGAAACAATGGAAGAAAATAAGCCATTTTGCACTTGACTCCTATCTCTTCATAACCTCTGCAGTCACCAAATAACTGAGGGGAAACAGTTTGTTAAACAGGTCTCCAAACCTTTTATGAAAATATTATCAAACTATTATCCTAGAAGGTGTCTATATGTCGCTAGCACAGGAAGATAATATCTTGGTCAAATAAAAAGATAGATGAACTAAAAACAGAACTAAACACACTAAATGACAATGGAGACAAGCAAATAACAAAAATAACAAATTCTGCAACAGTTTCTACGTCCATTAAGACTGCATCATAATACTCCATGCAGCAGTCAAATGCAAATCCCCCAGACATAAGAACATAGAATCCTCTCAAATTCTGTAATCCAGACTACAACACCACAAAGCCCTGCACTTACCCATCTTCTGCAATACCATCCCAAATAAATGTATCTCTAAAACAAAATATGAGAAGCCTACCTCAGGAGCTAGACGACCAATATCCAACTTCTTAATAGGTAACCCACATGGGTTTGGTCAAAGTTAATTGTTCTACACCAGCGCTCTTCAAAAAGCTAACAAAGCAGCCAGGGCCCCTGCAAATAAGAGTTGAGGGGCCGGGTGGGGTGGGTGGGATTTGGCAGACGATGATGCGGGAAACCTAATTATTTATTTCATTTTCCCTCATCATCGTCTGTCGAAATCCCTCCCCATCTGGCCCCACTACTCTTACCTGCATGGGTCACAGCTGTAACAAAGTGTTTCCAGTGGCCCATTTATAACTGATTGAAAGAGCTAACTCCTCATCTGTTCAACTTCATCAAATGGAACAGGCTAATCTATGACCGGCAAACTGCTTCTTCCCAGGTAGTGGAACAGGTCATACCTTCAGTCTCTACGACATGACGCAATAATAACTGTACAGAAAAATGGAGAGGCTGAACTATTACTGCTGGATCTTTACTCCACCTTAGGCATTGTCCACAATCATACTCTATGTTATAGCAAAAGATGCCATCTTTGACAAGTCCTGTAGATTCCAGTTTTAGGTTTATTCTTTAAGTTATGCATTCAGTTACAGGTTTTCAGTGAGATAGTAGATTCCTTTGTAATGCCCCACTAGGAGCAGCATCCTTCCTACTCATCCCATTCACTCCAACTGACACTCATCTAAACACAAATATAACAATGACTCACATGCTGGCTATGCAGCAGGGAAGAGAACATTAATGGGGAGGCTGCATTATACCAAGCAGTAGGTTACAACACATCTCCACCCTTATAGCGACACTAGAAAATACAATGGGACATAAATTGGCAAACTCCACTAGCAATACATCCTCTAAATTTACAAATAAAATGGAGTGTAAGATACCCAAGCAACTCGTCCTACAAATGTATACATCCCACTCCAAAGAATTGAACAGAAAAGGTTAATCAAACTACCCAAAACTTCTCTGTTCATCGATCAGGCAAAATTAACTAAATGTTCCTCTAGATCTTTTGGTAGGACCAGGAACACAAAACGCCCTCTGCTGCTCACACATGCTGTTAAGATGAGTGCGTTGCGGGGCTGATTGTTTTTATGCAGGATGGGAAACCATCCTGCACAAAAGAATCACAAGAGGCTTTTTCCTCTTCCTATGTATGCGGCAGAATGAAGCACACATAGAAAAAGGAAAAAAGAGTAGAAATATTTCTCCTTGTTCTGCTTCCCTTACCCCCCTGCGTAAGCGTAAATGTTTAGACGCTACCTCAGGTTTACTTTTTCTCGTAAATCTGGAGGAGTGTCAAAAAGCTTTTGATCTTGCTGGGAACGCCCCCACCAAAACCCATTGTATGCACCTTTAACACAGAAAACTGTGTTAAAGAGAACAATATTTCCAAAGAAGCATTACACCAAAAAAAGTTTCTTAGTGCTGCCTGGTAAATATAGAGCAGGCTCAAGTCCCCAAATCTCCAAGGAGGACCAGGAACACAAATGCCCTCTACTGCTCCTACTTCAAGGAAAACTAACCTTACGTTCCTCACAACAACACTAATAAACTTAAGAACTTAAGCAGGAGCATGAATGTCTATATAAACATTTGAACAATACTTAGCTACATTTGCATAGGGTTAAATGGGGAGTAAGTAATCGTGCATAGGACTGAAGACCAACTTTGGGCTGTGGTGTGCGTAATTAAAATATATGAAGGCATTAGGATCAGTAGCTGATACATTGCTAAGGTAGACCACAAAAAAAAAAATATATATATATTCACTCAAAAAACTATAAGTTTTAGGGATGTTATAGTTAGCTAGTTAGGTAGTTAGCTACATTTCACTCATACAAAACCATTGAAATTGCTCCTATATAGTTAGTTGTACTAACTATAATTTGCGCACCCGCAATCCACTGCTGATGATGTCACATATTACATCATTCATGACATGATCAGTGACATCACTGATGACATCTCAAATGAACTATGTATGAACTATGTATTGAACTATTTGTAATATCTGTTTGCCACAAATACACAAATACGTGAGAGGTTTTTGAAATGTTTAATTTAGCAGTAGATGTTTTATTTTTATTCTTCTTGGTTCCAGATATGCTTGCTCTTTCATAAGACAGAGCTACGCACCAAGGCTTTAAGTGGTTTGTGGGAAAGGTGATGGTGTGACCATGTATTATATGGGAAAAAGTACCCCCTGGTGCACATGATAATGAAAAGGATATTGCAAATCACCTTGGAGGTCAATAACCTTTTAAAGTAACTCATTGAGAGGACCTTTTTTGGATAGGGCCAACTCCCTCTCTGAATTCTATACACCCTTCCTAGACAATCTAAAAGGGGTAGCTTTAAGTATTAAATCTGTCTCTCCCATAGATCCAGCTACACCTACCATTATGAGAGAAGGCCTGGAGATAATAATGCCTTACAAACGGCAGCTTCTTGATCTTTACTTTTCTGGGGTTGTGGTTCCAAATATATGGCAGGAGGCAATTGTCCTCCCCTAAAGAAAAAGCCAGGAGCTGACTCGAATCAGCTGGAGAACATGCGCCCTATTTCACTTCTCCCCTATTTCTCCAAAATAGCAGAAAAGGTGGTGAATATACAACTAGTTGCACATATTAACCAAACCAGCAAACTCGACCCCACCCCACATAATGGGGCTTCAGAACCATATACTCTATGGAGTCAGCACTGCTCCTTGCTATGGAGACGTTACGCAGACGTGTGGATGAGGGTCAGACTGTTGCCTTGGTCCTATTGCATCTTAGTGCTGCTTTTGATATGTTATCCCACAAACTGCATTTACAACATCTCAGATCAAGAGGGCTGGGTGAAGCCCCCCTAAAATGGATGGCTTACTTCTTGCAGAATCGGAGCTTCCAGGTTGCACAACGCCCACATACCTCCAAAAGCACAGCTCTGTCTCAAGTGGTTCCTCAAGGCTCCGTGTTGAGCCCAACTCTTTTTAATCTTTACATCGCACCCTTGGCAGAGATTGTGGATAGGCAAGGTGTCACCATTGGGTCATATGTGGATGACACACATTTTGTTCTCTCTTTATCATACGACTCTCATGTAGCAGCCACTAAGTTTTCTTCTTGCCTGCAGGACTTGCCTTCCTGGATGACAAATAGCTAACCCCAGACGTAGTGTGCTTAGCGGGGCTATGCGGAGGGCCACGGAGTTGAGAACAGACTCTGTGGAACTCCGCTCTGCTCCGCCACCCATTTCCACCCCCCCCTCTATTAACAATGAATTATAAATGATATAAAAGTAAAGAAAAACTACTTACCTGGACTACGGCATTCCCAGGCTGCCCTCTTCTTCTTCCTTGCCTTCTCTGCAAAAACTGTGCATGTGCAGGAGTCCGCGCATGCGCAGTTTTTGCAGAGACGGCGAGGAAGTGGAGAAGGGAAGCCCGGGGATGCTGCAGTCCCGGTAAATTGTTTTTCTTTAAGTTTATGTAATTTATAATTATTTGTTAATGGGGGGTGGAGGCGCAGGCTGGCAAAGTCCACTCTGCCAGGGAGTATGCAGAGATTTGCCTTTTCCACATTCTCGGTGGAACGTGGAGGAGGCAAATCTCAGCATATTCCGCGCTCAAAGCGGAGGTCTCAGCCCGGAGTACAAATAACTGCCTTAAACCAAATAGTAGTAAAACTGAGATCTTAGTGGTGGGGAAATCCCCCTCCATTTGGCCTTCGACATGGTGGCCACAGACTCTGGGCCCTACTCCTACCCCAAGAAAATAATGAAAAAACCTAGGAATCTGGCTGGACTCCATTCTTTCCTTTGAGGCACATACCAGAAAGGTTGCAGGGAAGTGCTTTGGAATCCTTTGAATGTTAAGGAAAAGTCTGGACGTTCTCCCTACCATGGCTAGGAAAACACTGGTCCATGCCCTGGTATCATCTGAATTGGACTACTGAATAAGGGTGGGCGTAAAATCCGTTTCGCGGGCGAATTTGCGGATTTACCGCGATTTCGCGATCCGCGAATCTCGCGAAATCGCGGTAAAATCCGCCTATCAGGTGGGACGAATTTTCAGCCAAGCAAGGGTTACAGCAGCAGGTGCAAAAGTTGAACCTAATTTCTTTGTAACCTTTTACAAAAGGGTTAAAAACAAATTAACTTCAACTTGGACACCTGCTGCTAATTGCTTCCTGGCGCCTCATTGCCTACTTGCAACTATTCTCTGACCCGCTCTGACACTTGAAGCAGGGTCAGAGAATAGTTACAAGTAGGCAACGAGGCACCTGTCCAAGGAATTAAACCTCATCAGGAAGCACTTACAGATATAAAAAACAGGAAGAAGGGAGAGGATGGCAAATACACCCATTTTGAGTTGTCAGGAGGGGTTAAACTAAAAGAGACCTTTACAGCACAATTTTCATATGCATTTTGCTAAAAATAAAAAGCTGTATGTTCTGTAGGGGCAACTCAGGAATCTTGCCCTTCAGAGATCCGGCCTCTCTTTCTTTCTCTCGTTCTCTCTCTCCCTCTCTCTTTCCCTCTCTTTCTCTCTCTTTCTATCCATCTATCTATCTATCTCTCTCTCCCTCTCTCTCCTTAAACGACTGCATGGGTAACTTCGCTATGCATGCGGCTCGCGAAGACGCAAAAAGCCCCGCGAACACGCAAAAAACCCTGCAAACACGCAAAAAACCCCGCAGACACGCAAAAAAACAAAAATCCGCAAATTCGCACAAATTCGCGAATTTTGCGGATCGTGAATTCGCAAATCCGCAAATTCGCGGATCGCAAATTCGCAAAATTCGCCCATGCTTACTACTGAAACGTTCTCTATCTGGGAGCAACAAAACAATGCCTTCACAGGCTGAAATGTATTCAGAATGCGGTGTCTCGCTTAGTTCTGAAGCTTCCCATGAGAGCTTCCACTGGGAAGGTGCTTGATGACTTGCATTGGCTGCCGGTTAGGAAAAGAATACTTTTTAAAGCCTTATGCAATAGTCATCTTAGCTTGCAGGGCAGAGGTCCAAATTATCTTCATGATTTACTCACCCTTTATAATCCTACATGCCATCTTACATCTACCATGACTTATCTGGTCAGTGTTCCTAAGGTGCAAAAAGTAAGAATGGGTGCACGCTCATTCAGTTATTTGGCAGCCAAAAACTGGAATACACTTCCTTACTCTCTCTGTACTGAACCATCAGAAACTCTCCTCCAAAAACAATTGAAAACCTGGCTTTTCCAGCTATAGGTCCATTTACTTTCTCTCCTTTTCCGAAGAGTTAGTCTTAGCGTGGGAACACACCGCCTGGTGTAACCAGGCACTTTATAAGTGATACTATTATTATTATTTTAGGCTAGGGCGGTCATCCTCAAATCTGGGGAACTGGGTTCAAGGCTCGGCAATGGCGCTGAAAATCCTATGATTCTAGACAAATCACGTAATCTCCTTGTGCCTACAAAAAATGAATGTGTCCTCAAGTAACGCAACTGGTACTCATGTAAAGCACTCTGATACCCCATACCTTCGGGTCAAGTTCATGCTATATATAACTCCGTAAAATAAAATAAATTTTAAAAAAATCCTTCAACCTCCTTCCTCTGTATGATTATGGAACTCCTCTGTGACTTTCAATATCCTTATACTGTCCTTTATTCTTTACATCTTTCCACAGAATTCATTGCGGTTCTGCATTATTCCTTTAATGGAACCGAATCCCGAATTGTACGGGGAGTTTGCTAGTGAGTGGCGCTAGATTTAAATATAATAATAACATTAATAAACAAGCATTTGCAATGCAATAGGTCTCGCATTAGGAAAGTTTGAGCTATTGGCAATGTAAATGACAATTTTTTTATTTATGTTTTGTTTTTGAAAATAGCGAAATTAATAGCTTTGCCATTTACAATGCCAATAGTTATAACTTTTGCAACTGTGACACCTATAGCATTTGTAATGCAATATGTGTTGTATTTACGTGACTTACATGTATTGATATTACAAATAACAATGGTTTTAAATTTTTTTAATAATTAATACTTAAATAAAAGTTATTGTAATTTATAATGGCAATAGCTTTAAGTTTTGTAACTAACTTTTTTGAAGATTATGTTCAGTGTATTTTATTATGACGAAAATCCAAGAACAGAAGTGAAATATTAAACATTTTTTGTTACATTTGTAATGAAGCTTGAAACATTGAGAGAACATATTTGAACCAGGTGTTGTTGAATGGTTGCACAGATTTATGCTGTGGTGGCGCTGAGTGATGTTGTGATGGCAAACGAGTGATGCTGTGGCGTTGAGTGATGCTGCGGTAGCGCATAGTGATGTTGTGATGCCCCTGAGTGATGTTGTGGTAGTGCTGAGTGATTCTGTATGCTATTCTATGTTTTGTTTTGCTATCCTATGTTTTGTTTTCTTATGCTATGCTATATTTTGCTACCCTATGCTTTGATTTGTTATGCTATGCTGTGTTTTGTTATGCTATGCTATGTTTTGTTATGCTATGCTATGTTTTGCTATGCTATGCTTTGTTATGCTATGCTATGTTTTGTTATGCTATGCTATGTTTTGTTGTGTTTTATTGTGCTATGCTTTGTTTTTCCATGCTATGTTTTGTTATGCTATGCTATGTTTTGTTGTGTTTGGTATGCTATGCTTTGCTATGCTATTATATGTTTTGTTTTGCTATGCTATGTTTTGTTGAGTTTTGTTAAGCTATGCTATGTTTTGTTGTGTTTTGCTATGTTTTGGTATGCTATGTTTTGTTATGTTATGCTATGATTTGTTGTGTTTTATTATGCTATGCTTTTATTTTGCTATGCTATTTTTTGTTATGCTATGCTATGCTTTGTTATGCTATGTTTTGTTATGCTATGCTATGCTAAGCTTTGTTTTGTTTTTGCTATGCTATGTTGTGTTTTGTTATGCTTTTCTCTGTCTTGTTGTGTTTTGCTATGTTATGCTACGTTTTGCTATGCTTTTCTATGCTATGTTTTGTTATGTATTCTATGTTTTGCTATGTTTTGTTATGCTATGCTTTGTTTTGGTATGTTATGCTATGTTTTGTTATGTTATGCTATGTTTTGTTATGCTATGTTATACTATGCTATGTTTTGTTTTGCTATGCTTTGTTTAGTTATGCTTAGTTTTGTTATCCTATGGTTCGTATGCTATGCTATGTTTTGTTGTGTTTTGTTATGATATGCTATGCTTTGTTGTGTTTTGCAATGCTATTTTTTGTTTTGTTATGCTATGTTTTGTTATGCTATGCTATGTTTTGCTATCCTGTGATTTTTTTGTTATGCTATGCTATGCTTGTGAGGGTGTGTGAGGGTCTGTGCGGGTGAGTGTGTGTGAGGGTGAGGGTGTGTGAGCGTGAGGGTGTGCAAGGGTGTCTGAGGGTGAGAGCGTTATGAGGGTGAGGGGGTCAGAGGGTGAGGGTTTGAGGGTGAGTGAGGGTGTGTGAGGGTGAGGGGTGTGAGGATGATGGTATAAGGGTAAGGAGGTGTGAGGGTGTAAGGGTGAGGGTGAGGGGTTGGAGGGTGTGAGTGAAGGTGTGGGTGTGTGAGGGTGAGTGAGGGTGTGTGAGGGTGGGAGGGTGTGTTAGGGGGTGTGAGGGTGTGTGAGGGTGAGGGGGTGTGTAGGTGAGTGGGTGTGAGGGTGAGTGAGGGTGTGTGAGGGTGAGAGGGTTGTGAGGGTGAGGGGGTGTGAGGGTGAGGGATTGAGTGTGAGTGAGGCGTTATGAGGGGGTGTGAGGGTGAGTGAGGGTGTGTGAGGGTGGGTTAGGGGGTGTGAGGGGGTGTGAGGGTGAGGGGTTGTGAGGGTGAGTGAGGGTGTGTGAGGGGTTATGAGGGGGTGAGGGTGTGATGGTGTGAGCATGAGGGGTTATGAAGGTGAGGGTGTGTGAGGATGAGGGTGTGTGAGGGTTAGGGTGTGTGAGGGTGTGCGAGGGTGAGGGGGTGTGAGAGTGAGGGGGTGTGAGGGTGAGGATGTGAAGTTTAGAGGGTTGTGAGGGTGAGTGGGGTGAGGGTGTGAGGGTGAGTGAGGGTGTGTGAGGGTGAGGTGGGTGAGGGTGAGGGTGTGTGAGAGTGAGGGTGTAAGGGTGAGGGTGAGTGAGGGTGTTTTACATTTAATAAGGCTATCTATATCTAAGGAGCTTGCATGTTTGTCATAAATGTATTTAACCACAGCTCCGCCTACCCTATAGAAGGTTTTGTAGACCTCGTTGCTCATCGGTAAGAAAATTGAATGGTGAATGACCATTTTACTCCATGCATTACGAGCCTCCGCAAAAACGCCTGCATGCAGAGCAAATTAAATAATATAATGTGGGTCTGCGCCCTGGAGGGAATGTTGATTCTTAAACCGCAATGTTGTTCATGGTAGTGGGAAAGTATCTCTAGATGGCACCCTTGGTTTAGTACGTTTATGTCCACTTTTTGACACTTGTGTGCGCCCCTCTCTCATGACGACTCAAGACATTTCTCGGCCCCTCCATGGCGACTCCCGCCAAACAATCATGCGCCATTTGGAGGCTTAATGTTGCCGAGTGTTTACTGTTTGCGCTGCTACTTAAGTGTGCTTAAGTATATGTATTGAGGCAGTATTGAAAACTCGTTTTAGTGGCTTTTGTCATGGGGGAGTGAAGGGGTTAATCTTTAGTATGACATTATATTTCCATCAAACCTCAATCCCATGCCTACAGTGTAATTAATACTCGAAGCTTTGCCGTACATTTACTTGATTCACCAACTACTCGAGTGTGGGGTTCATAGAGATGGTAGCACTAATATGAAGGGTGCACTCAGTGTTTTTTCAAATCGCAACGTTCCGAATTTTCATTATGTTGGTGAAACTGGTTTACACTACACCCTTCACCCGCACAATGATTCTCCGCAGTCACAAGTTTCAAGCGAGCTGTTAGCTCAGTTAACTAATGGTAGCACCCAGAGGCAAACTCATGGGTTTGATTCCTTGTACCAGTTGATTTTAAGTATCCTGAGTCTTGTAGTTGTGCTTGTTTTATGATCGGGCAGGCAATAGTAGACCTGGTCAAAAGATGTATTTGCAACGAGAATCTGGCTTTGCGGTGTTTTCACGGCGCCATCACTGATTTTTGGCAAACAACCGAAGGGAGCGCATGCTGGCCTGCAAACAGATGTCCAGAGACTGCGAGGGTGAACGAGGCACAGGGCAGGGAGTGTCTGTGATGCTCGCTGTTTTTATGATAGCTACACACACAAAGACTCGCACATCATCCCCGCAATGGTTACCAGCGCATGTACTCACTTCTGAAAAGATGCTGCCACCACTTTTGCTCTGTGTCGGCGGCGGCTGGGACACGCTAGTAGCCAGAAGGAGGCGTGCTTGCGACAGGCCGGAGAGCACGCGCACACGTTCCAGGCAGCGACGGAGGCGTGGCGCGCACCGCCTCCCTGTGCCGTGTCGCGCGCTGTGGATCTCGTCCCCTTTTGCTCTTCCCAGTGTGCGCACCGCGGGGGCCTGTTTACTACGCTGGGGGCCTGCAACCGCTGCTCCCTGCGATGTTGGCGGAGGCTGGCGGGGATGCGCCCCCGGTCTGGGGGAAGCTGCCGGTTTTGCAGCCACTCTCGGTCCTTCCCCTGAAGCTGGGCCCGCCTTACCATCACTGCATCCTCCTCCCGGAGCCTCTGAAGCTGCAGAGGAGCCTGACTCTAGACGGGCCGGAGTACGAGGAGGAAGAGGTGGCGAATCCGCTGACCGCTCCGGCGCCTAACTAGTAAGTACCAAGATTCGGCAGTATGGCAGATCTCCCGATGCATGGGGCGGGGGGGGTGTCTGTGTGTGCGTGCAGGAGGGGTAGGGGGCGGCAGCGTGTGTATGCGAGCGTGTCTGTATGTGTGTGTGTGGTGGGGGGGCGACAGCGTGTGTACGTGCGCCTGTGTGGTCTGTGTGCAGGGGTGTGAAAGCTGGCTGTGTGCGCACAGGAATATGAGGCACGAAAGGGGCACGACGCCATGCGCGCCCACGAGGTCAAATCTGCGCTTGTGCCACTCTCGTGTCCACATTCCCAAATACAGCTGACAATAGTTGTCTAGCTGACAGCAATCAATGCTTCCGCATTGAATGCAGGTCAGCTTGACCTAAAAAGTTATAGTTTTATTGCCTAAAACGAATGCTTACAATCTGTTATTCTGTGTTCAAAGACCTACTAGAGCTTGGAAAGTGTTCTAGCTATTTAAGACACACTAAATTACCTGGATCCAGCGACATCCATGAATCATCATTATTAAATGTGCTGTTTGGTCCAAGTTTGTCTTCTCCAGATTGTCTCTAATCATCCTTAGCCTAGGAATCCGCTATTATAGCAATGTATTAATCAATTTTTGGAAAAGAATAGAAAACACTAAAATTGACAGTGATGATGTTTTCCAAAATTGCTGGCATGAATGACCCTTCAAAACAATAATCTTGGATTTATGACTCTCTCACGTTTTATGTAACATGATTTATGGTAACGCATAAGAAATTACCATATTTTTGCTTTGCTACTTTCAAATGCATGAGCCATCTTTATTTTCAGCAAACGATACAAATAAATATGATATATTGCTGCCAATGCCTTTATTTTCTCAAGGGTGTCGCAGTGTCTCCATCCAAGAAATATGTCTATATTTAAACATTTCCGTTTACAATGCTAAGAACTGTGAGCTTAAGGCTCTTCATTGGGAAATTTATTGCGAAACAATGAAAGAAAATAAGCCATTTTGCACTTGACTCCTATCTCTTCATAACCTCTGCAGTCACCAAATAACTGAGGGGAAACAGTTTGTCAAACAGGTCTCCAAACCTTTTATGAAAATATTATCAAACTATTATCCTAAAAGGTGTCTTTATGCCGCTAGCACAGGAAGATAATATCTTGGTCAAATAAAAAGACAGATGAACTAAAAACAGAACTAAACACACTAAAATGACAATGGAGACAAGCAAATAACAAAAATAACAAATTCTACAACAGTTTCTACGTCCATTAAGACTGCATCATAATACTCCATGCAGCAGTCAAATGCAAATCCCCCAGACATAAGAACATAGAATCCTCTCAAATTCTGTAATCCAGACTACAACACCACAAAGCCCTGCACTTACCCATCTTCTGCAATACCATCCCAAATAAATGTATCTCTAAAACAAAATATGAGAAGCCTACCTCAGGAGCTAGACGACCAATATCCAGCTTCTTAATAGGTAACCCACATGGGTTTGGTCAAAGTTAGTTGTTCTACACCAGCGCTCTTCAAAAAGCTAACAAAGCAGCCGTGCCCCTGCAGATAAGAGTTGAGGGGCCGGGTGGGGTGGGTGGGATTTGGCAGACGATGAAGCGGGAAACTTAATTATTTATTTCATTTTCCCTCATCATCATCTGTCGAAATCCCTCCCCATCTGGCCCCATCACTCTTACCTGCATGGGTCACGGCTGTAACAAAGTGTTTCCAGTGGCCCATTTATAACTGATTGAAAGAGCTAACTCCTCATCTGTTCAACTTCATCAAAGGGAACAGGCTAATCTATGACCGGCAAACTGGTTCTTCCCAGGTAGTGGAACAGGTCATAACTTCAGTCTCTACGACATGAAGCAATAATAACTGTACAGATAAATGGAGAGGCTGAACTATTACTGCTGGATCTTTACACCACCTTAGGCATTGTCCAAAATCATACTCTATGTTATAACAAAAGATGCCAGCTTTGACAAGTCCTGTAGATTCCAGTTTTAGGTTTATTCTTTAAGTTATGCATTCAGTTACAGGTTTTCAGTGAGATAGTAGATTCCTTTGTAATGCCCCACTAGGAGCAGCATCCTTCCTACTCATCCCATTCACTCCAACTGACACTCATCTAAACACAAATATTCCAATGACTCACATGCTGGCTATGCAGCAGGGAAGAGAACATCAATGGGGAGGCTGCATTATACCAAGCAGTAGGTTACAACACATCTCCACCCTTATAGCAATACTAGAAAATACAATGGGACGTAAATTGGCAAACTCCACTAGCAATACATCTTCTAAATTTACAAATAAAATGAAATGTAAGATACCCAAGCATCTCGTCCTACAAATTTATACATCCCACTCCAATTTGAACAATACTTAGCTACATTTGCATAGGGTTACATGGGGAGTAAGTAATCGTGCATAGGACTAAAGACCAACTTTGGGCTGTGGTGTGCGTAATTAAAATATATGAAGGCTTAAGGATCAGTAGCTGATACATTGTTAAGGTAGACCACAAAAAAAAAAAAATATATATATATATATACATATATATTCACTCAAAAAACTAAGTTTTAGGGGTGTTATAGTTAGCTAGTTAGGTAGTTAGCTACATTTCACTCATACAAAACCATTGAAATTGCTCCTATATAGTTAGTTGTACTAACTATATTTCGCGCACCCGCAATCCACTGCTGATGATGTCACATATAACATCATTCATGACATGGTCAGTGACATCACTGATGACATCTCAAATGACATCAATGATGACATCACTTATGACATCATCCAGTGAATGTGGTTTGCTTCGTTATTTAAATATGCATTATATATATAGCAATTTGCATTGAAGTATGAGTGGATATATAAAAATAAATATTTGGATGGAGGACTTTAACAATGTATAGTGCCTCACTAAATATAGTGGATAGTGACTAAACTGTGTGAATATCTGTATCACTTTGTCAGTTGTTGTGGAAACTGGTTCTCCAGTTGGTTACTAGCTCTGTGAAAGTCGATATTAGTTATTGATTAGTTAATTGAGTATTTGTATGGGAGAGTGAATGTGTGTGTGGTTCGGTGGAGGGTTTGTGACTGCCCAAAGATGTGTGAATAGTTGATTCAGTAGATATATGATGTTAAAACTACATGTTCTAACAGTTGTTTGGGTGAGAGAATATCTTTATGGGTATGGTGATGAGCAAATATATTTCTCAATGGTACATGTCCAACAAACTAGAAAAATGAAAGGCAGTGTATGTGTCAGTTGTTTTATATAAATAAGTATACATAAGACTCAATGATTGTGTGAGTGACTGTATGGATAACTGTATACTTGTAATAATGATTTTATAATATACTAAATATGACTTACTATCTAAATGAATAGATGTAGTGGTGTTTGTATAAGTGTGTAGCTAAGTAAGTATGTAAGTATGATCCATTGTTTGCATAAGTGAGTAGGATAACTTCATATGTGAATAGGTTGTGTGCTGGTGTGTAATGTCGATATAGGTGTATAAGTATTTTTGATAGTGTTCTATTGTTCATTGACAGCATGTATGAGTGAATCTACAGGTAAGTGATTAGATGTGTGTATACCTCTAGGAATCAATGAGTGGGTTTTTAGATACTTGTATTGCTGTGTCAATGGATTCAAATATGATACAAAGAGTGATGAAAGATTGTGCTAGTGTATGAAAAGGTGTATGCGATTGTCACGTGGATGATGTCATCAGTGATGTCATCATTGATGTCATTTGAGATGTCATCAGTGATGTCACTGACCATGTCATGAATGATGTAATATGTGACATCATCAGCAGTGGATTGCTAACTATAGTTAGTTGACAGCCAATGAGCATGCAGCTTTCTCGGGAATATTAGAAAACAGGGTTGAACCCAAATAGTCAAAGGGACCTGGGTATTTAATTGTTATAAACAGAGGGGTCCCCAACAAATATGGAGTAGGTGAAGAAAAAGGAAAAATCAAGGAGTATTTCAAAAAGATCAAAAAGGACAAAATCAAAAATGTACTGGAAATGCAGTGTTTTATTCACCATGCATTCATGTCATCATAGTCGAATTATTCAATAGGGAAGATCAAATTACACATATGATTGACATTAGTTCATGTGCCCATAGAGAGAAGGAAGAGGAAAGGGGAAGTAGTAAAGTTAACAAAAAGTTGTGACTCACTCTACATTCAATAAGAACAAAAAAATACATTGAAATTCATGTATAAATTCTGGATGATCCCTATCCAAACAGGGTCATATATAATATCCAAAATGTCTGGAGATTTTCAAAAGATTCAAGCTCCTATGAAGCCGTACAAATCATGCTGGTGATAGGAGTTGAGGGTGGGTAGATGAACAGTCTACGTTTCGACCCAGGGTATTGTAGGATGGTTGATCCTTACAGTGAGGGTCTTCTTCAGGACATGCGGGGGTGGGGGGATGGGCAAACCTCCTAGGGTTAAAGAAAGAAATTTTAAGTCAAAAATTACTTATTGCAGGGCTATATGTCCCTAACAGAACCGTAGCGGGGAGTTGCCGCCCGGGAACAACGTTAAAAACACTGAGGACTAAACATGTTATCTGTGAAATCTGTTACCTGCTGTGTATTGCAGGTCAGGGTGTGACCAGAGAGGTCAAGAACGAGCCATGGGTTGCAACTTGAGGGTATCAGGGTTGTTTAGTTGCAACCAATGGAGTTACATTATTATCATAAACCAATCCGTATCTGGAAAGGAACATAAGGATTTTTTAAGTTTTTTGCATCCCAGACCGGGTACAACTCTAACGTAGCTTTAGCTGGACACGCTTACTCGTAGGCAGAAGGTCATACCTAGTTGTGATGGATGTCTCCAGGTCATGCAGATACCACCGATTAAAGGTCTAAGGGGGGCTACCTTGTATTCAAAAAACGGCTCAGCTGATTCAAAAGTCCGTATCTAAAAGGAAACACGGGGGACTTATTAAATAAACTGCCCCAAAGCGAGTGCTGTTCAAAAGGTGATTATCAGGACAAAGCTTACCTATAAGCACCGGTCCTGCTTAGTAGCAAAGGGTGTCTCAAAAGGGTAGCGTCTCCCGAGTTCTAGGAATGAGCCGGGAGGGGAGGGGGGCGGGCTGGATTATTTCGCAGTCCGTATCTGGAGAAATGAATCGAAGTGCCAGTTAGATATGTGTACAAGAGATGGACTCTAAACGAATGTAAGATTCGTAAGCGGGCTTACCCGTAGGCGCAGTGCTCTCCAGATCGGCCGGGGTGTCTCGCGGTCAATGGCGTCTCCCGTAACCAGGAAGTATCCTGGCGGGGGGCGTGGTAACCCTTAAGTACGCAAGTCACAGAGACTAAGGAAGGACTTCAAATTGGTAACCCGGCAACCGTCCTGGTGTAAACAGTAGCGGGGTGAGCGAGCCAGATACCAAACAGGTTCTAAATGTTTTCGAGAAAACAATGCGTGTGGACAGAACCTTATTTTTCATAAAGAATATAGTCAAAGGTGAATCTAGATCGCCTTGCATGCATCGATAGCTCAACATTATAAAATGCACAAGCACACGTTGTGATAATCCATATGATAAAAACAAAGGCACACAGTTAAAACCTGCCACTTGTCAGCATGAACCTGCCAACAAGGCGGTTAAATGCATGACAGATGCACCAATTACTCCATTATACGTTACAGTAGTTAAAATGTAAAGGGTAAAATAGAACACTTTATGGAGAAAAGGATTAAATTGATCGGCATGAACCTGCCAACAGGGCGGTTAAATGCACGGCAAATGCGCTGCTGAAAGACAAATTTAGAATTCATATGGGCATCATAAATTGGCCAATTGGGCAAAAGTATTCTCAGACTCGTTTAACCCATTTTTTACGGAGTCTAAGAAATTGATCCATTTTAGTTCCCTAACATTCAGGACCGGGGTTATACTGCCGCCCCTAGGGCCAAGTTTGACCTGTTCTAAGATGACCCATCTCAGGCTTTCCGGTAAGTGGTTGTTTACGGTACAGTGTTCTACCATTGGGGCCCCTTGTACCCTACATTTGATCCTACTACAATGTTGGAGAAATCTCACTTTTGCACGTTGTTGTGTCTGTCCGACGTAGAGTAAATCGCATGGACATTTAATGCAGTATACCACATTGGTCGTGTTGCAGTTCGTATCATACCACATTGGTCGTGCTTATAGGTAAGCTTTGTCCTGATAATCACCTTTTGAACAGCACTCGCTTTGGGGCAGTTTATTTAATAAGTCCCCCGTGTTTCCTTTTAGATACAGACTTTTGAATCAGCTGAGCCGTTTTTTGAATACAAGGTAGCCTCCCTTAGACCTTTAATCGGTGGTATCTGCACGACCTGGAGACATCCATCACAACTAGGTATGACCTTCTGCCTACGGGTAAGCGTGTCCAGCTAAAGCTACGTTAGAGTTGTACCCGGTCTGGGATGCAAAAAAATTAAAAAATCCTTATGTTCCTTTCCAGATACGGATTGGTTTATGATAATAATGTAACTCCATTGGTTGCAACTAAACAACCCTGATACCCTCAGGTTGCAACCCACGGCTCGTTCTTGACCGCTCTAGTCACACCCTGACCTGCAATACACAGCAGGTAACAGATTTCACAGATAACATGTTTAGTCCTCAGTGTTTTTAACGTTGTTCCCGGGCGGCAACTCCCCGCTACGGTTCTGTTAGGGACATATAGCCCTGCAATAAGTAATTTTTGACTTAAAATTTCTTTCTTTAACCCTAGGAGGTTTGCCCATCCCCCCACCCCCGCATGTCCTGAAGAAGACCCTCACTGTAAGGATCAACCATCCTACAATACCCTGGGTCGAAACGTAGACTGTTCATCTACCCACCCTCAACTCCTATCACCAGCATGATTTGTACGGCTTCATAGGAGCTTGAATCTTTTGAAAATCTCCAGACATTTTGGATATTATATATGACCCTGTTTGGATAGGGATCATCCAGAATTTATACATGAATTTCAATGTATTTTTTTGTTCTTATTGAATGTAGAGTGAGTCACAACTTTTTGTTAACTTTACTACTTTCCCTTTCCTCTTCCTTCTCTCTATGGGCACATGAACTAATGACAATCATATGTGTAATTTGATCTTCCCTATTGAATAATTCGACTATGATGACATGAATGCATGGTGAATAAAACACTGCATTTCCAGTATATTTTTGATTTTGTCCTTTTTGATCTTTTTGAAATACTCCTTGATTTTTCCTTTTTCTTCACCTACTCCATATTTGTTGGGGACCCCTCTGCTTTCTCGGGAAGGCATGCTGATTGGCTGCCACTGTCTATCAACACTAGCACAAGATGGATGCCAACACTTCCTGGTTAGAAGTGTTGACAGCCAATGAGCATGCAGCTTTCTCGGGAAGGCATGCTGATTGGCTGCCACTGTCTGTCAACACTCCAAACCAGAAAGTGTTGGCAGCCATCTTGTGCCTCGGTAGAACCAAGGGACAAGAAAGCTGTGAAACAAAGGTGCAAACCACGCAAAGGGAAGCACCCTGACTACCTAGGCCTGCTCAGAATACCTAGGGGATCAGGGGGTCTCTACCCTGCCCCTTTAAAATGTTAGTTTGGTTTAGTATTTGTATGTGAAGAAATTTGATTGGTTAGGGAAGGGTATAAGTGTGAAGAATGAGAGGGAATGACGGCCACTTTATTGATTGCAGTGTCTGAGGTAGATTTGTGAGGAGTTTTTGGTTTTCAGTTTCTGGTGTGAGAATTTTCAACAGCATCCTAAAAGGTTAGTTGTTAATTTGTAAGGGGAACTATGTTGTACACGTTAAGTTAATAAGAATAATGTTTTTTAATACAAAAATGTCTTACTCTCACTGTCATTCTCTCTCTCTCTTTTTATAGTACCCTAACAGCAATGATGGATCTTAATGAGGAGTCAGTTGACATTGTTTTTGAAATTTCTGCAACTATTTTAGACAATTTGAATGATCCAGTTGATGTGAATACACATAATGAAGACCTTATTGAAGATGGAGATGGCATGGGGGAATTTTATGATGAATCTTTGGATTCTGAATTAATTGAATATTTGGAGTTCATTGTGTTCCAGGATTCTTCTTTGGAGACTACCAATGATGATTTAATGTGAGAAGTTCTTTCAAGTTACGAAAATTCAGAACAATAAATGTATATTTAGTAATTAAAAATTGTTAAAAATGTTTGTTTTTAAAAAAATACTACTTGTAGGTACTTAATTCACCCAGATAACACAACAGCTCTTTTCAGAGCTACCCTAACTCTAAACACTCTAAATTCATTTTTTAAACTACATTTTTTTCTCTGTTTTTCCTTCTAGGCCCCACTCAGAAAACCTAGTGGGTCAGGGGATGTCTACCCTGCCCCCTTTTAAACATTTCCCCCTTTTTTTTCACCTCTTGTGTCTTGATTCTACTGAGACACAAGATGGCGGACTCTCCGGACTGTTGACAGACACCCGAGGGCCAATCAGCTTTCTGATCGCGCTCCCCTGTGTGCATACAGGTAAGCGCTCGAAGCGCGCATATAGATATATATGTGTTTTTTAAGTTACTCTTCATAAAAACCACTGGAGAAATTTTCGCCAAATATAGAAAAGGCACTTCTGCGTACCAGTCCCGACCATTTTGCCAAGTTTGGTGTAATTCCGTTCAGCCGTTTGGGCTGTAGCCGTGTCTAATCGTCCTATGAAAATTAACATGGGGAAAACACGTTTTGGGACCCCCCTTTTTTCTCGGCCCCCGCTTGACGAATCCCCCCAAACCTTTTAGGGAAGGAACAGAACTGAGCTGCCGAAAACTTTGGAAAATTCCACGCAATTTCCTCAATTGACGCCAAAGTTATTCCCAATAGAATGTTGCGGAATTCCTATGGCAACTAGGTCCTAACTATATATACCTACTGGCGACATATATATATGTGATCAAGGGCATTCTTTGCCCGAAAAGGGTCATGCCGAGATAAGACCTATGGAAGATAATAAACCTACCTACTGAATACTATCTGCTGCGTGGTGGTCCGTGTATCTGTGGTGGTGGTGATAGACCAGTGAAACAGAGACTGGGAATATATATATATATATATATATATATATATATATATATATATATATATATATATATATATATATATATATATATATATATATATATATATATATATATATATATATATATTACCTACTGGCGGTCGCCAGTAGGTATATATAGTTAGGATTTTTTCTCTGTGGGATTTTAGAAAATTCTATGTCTAATAACCTTGGCGTTTGTGGACGGAATTGGCTGAAATTTTCAGGAAAATTGAACATTTCGTTTCTGAGCAGCCCCTGACAATTTGGGGGGGTTTCATCAAGGGGGGGGCCGAGAAAAAAGGGGGGTCTCAAAACGCGTTTTTCCAATGTTAATTTCCATAGGGCGGTTGGCCTCACTTTTAGCTCGAACGGCTGAATGGATTTGCACGAAACGTGGCAAAATTGTAGGGACTGTTAGCCCGATGTGCCTTTGCTAGGTCTCAATATATGTGCTCCAGTGGATTTTGAGTAATTTAGGTTCAAAAAAAGATATACATCTGGGCGGAGCCTAACCACACATCTGATCTGATTGGCTGTCAGCACTTCATCCAAGAAGTGTTGGCAGCCATCTTGGGACCAATATACATGATAGCACCTCATTAAAAAGCATGGTAGTTAATAGAGGGTTTTAGGACTTTAGTTACATTATAAATCATTTGTTGATGGTACCATACTCGTTTTAGGAATTGTGGTGGGTTCTAAGGTGATTTTACCATGTGAAAAAACCTTCTGCTGTGATATCATGAATATTGTTTGAAAGAAAACTAATATCTCATGATTTTCCCACAGTGGTTTGGAAGGGGATCTATAAGCTAAACTGAAAGCATATTTTCTGTAAATTCACATTATCTTTCTCAGTCATGTGAAAATGAAGTCTGACATTCTCAGTAAAACATGTACATCCAACAAGGACAGAGACTGTCAGTTGATTCCTTTGTGTTCTACTGCAGCCTCCTAGAGTGTTCTAAAGAACAACTAGAGCGCTAACAGTCCTTCTTATTACAAAGGTATGGCACACCTGAAGCCATCTTGATTGGAATAAAGTGGTAACTCTTAAAACATTTAATTTAAAAATAAACAACATGAGGGGGTATATTTTGCCATAGAAAGTATGATTAGTGCTGCAGAATGAAAAATTAGGGCACATTTTGAGTGACTTCTCAAATCCTTTTCTATTTCATTAAAACATTCTGACATGCAGTCTCCCAAAATGGCCACCAGAGACAAAAGAGCCCAAATGTAGCCCAAATATCACCCAGATGTAGCCCAAGTATAGCCCAATGACAGAATGTCCCAGAGTGTTCTAAAGAACAACTAGAGCGCTAACAGTCCTACTTATTACAAAGGTATAGCACACCTGGAGCCATCGTGATTGGAATAAAGTGGTAACTCTTAAAACATTTAATTTAAAAAGGAACAAAATGAGGGGGTATATTATGCAATAGAAGGTATTATTAGTGCTGCAGAATGAAAAATTAGGGCACATTTTGAGTGACTTTTCAAATCCTCTTCTATTTCATTAAAAAATTCTGACATGCAGTCTCCCAAAATGGCCACCAGAGACAAAAGAGCCTAAATATAGCCCAAATATCACCCAGATGTACCCCAAGTATAGCCCAATGACAGAATGTCCCAGAGTGTTCTAAAGAACAACTAGAGCGCTAACAGTCTTACTTATGACAAAAGTATGGCACACCAGAAGCCATCTTGATTGGAATGAAGTGGTAAGTCTGAAAACACTCAATTTAAAAAGGAACAACATGAGGGGGTTAATTTTGCCATAGAAAGTATGATTAGTGCTTCAGAAAGAAAAATTAGGGATCATTTTGAGTGACTTCTCAAATCCTCTTCTATTTCATTAAAAAAATTCTGACATGCAGACTGAAACATGCACTTTGAATACCAGCAGCAGACGTCCCTGGTGAGCAGTAGCTTTACTACAGTGATCTAATGTGCAACTAGAGTGCTAACATTCAGAATTTATGGCAAATGTGTGACACATCTGAATGCCTTCTTGATGGAACCAAAGTAAACAAGCATTGAAAATGCAATAGATCTCGCCCTCGTTTAAGTTAAAGCCATTCTGTTTGTAATGAGGTGGCTTTTTAGCTTTGCTTTTATTAGTGTTTTTTCAACTTTCATGTAAATAACATGCATCTGTATGCATATAAGTATATGTATGCATGCATTTATGTTTGTATTTATATAGATATACAGATGATATATGTTTATATATGTATGTATATATATATATTCACTGAAAAAAAACATAGGCTATAGACCATATATAGTTAGGAATTAGCATTTACAAAACCTTGAAAATTCACTGAAAAAACCATAGGTTATAGACCATATATAGTTAGGAATTCGCATTTACAAAACCTTATTTTACTCACACAAAACCATTGAAATTCCATATCTAGTTAGTTGCACTAACTATATATCGCGCACCCGCAATCCACTGCTGATGATGTCACATATTACATCATTCATGACATGGTCAGTGACATCACTGATGACATCACTGATGACATCTCAAATGACATCACTGATGACATCACTGATGACAACATCCAGTGACTGTATGTTTCTGTAAAGTTAAAATATGTCTTACATATTGAAGAATGAGTGGATGTATAAGTGTCTGGATGAAGGATTTAGTAGGTGCATGACTGACTGTATGAGTGAGTGATTAAATGTGTCTCACTGAGTGCATGGGTTAGTGACTAAACTGTCTTAATTTGTGCATCATTATGTCTGTTGTTCTGTAAACTGTTGCATGTGTTGATAAGTAGCTATATGAGTAACTATATGGGTTATTGATTGGTTGCCCAAGTATTTGTATGGGAGACTGAGTGTGTGTGTGGGTGGCTGGGAGGTGTATGACTCTGTGCATAGATGTGTGAGCAGTTGATTCACTAGATGTATGGTTTCAAAAGGCATGTGGAAACAGCTGTATGGGCGGTTGACTGTGTGCATGAGTGTATTGGTGAGTGAATGGATATCTCAGTGCTACATGTCAAAGTAAGTACATATGTAAAACACAGTACATGTGAGAGTTGACATATATAAATAACTGTGCATAAGAGCCAGTGAATGTGTGAGTGGCTATATGGATCATTGTGAACTTGTATCAGAGATTGTATAAGAGAGTAAATATGTGTTAGTATATGTTTGAATAAGTAAAGTTTGTATAACTGTATAGTTGAGGAAATGGAGGTGTGATTGATTCTTTGCATGACTGACTAGGTGTGTGAGTAACTCCATGGATGAGTGACAGTCTGTGAGTGTCTGTTTACACTGATTGTATCTAAGGTTATATTAGAGTCTGAAGAGGTTCATCGTATTATCACATGAATGATATCATCAGAGATGTGATCAGTAATGTCAAATGAGATGTCATCAGTGATGTCATCAGTGATGTCATTTGAGATGTCATCAGTGATGTCATTTGAGATGTCATCAGTGATGTCATCAGTGATGTCACTGACCATGTCATGAATGATGTAATATGTGACATCATCAGCAGTGGATTGCGGGTGCGCGATATATAGTTAGTGCAACTAACTATATATGGAATTTCAATGGTTTTGTGTGAGTAAAATAAGGTTTTGTAAATGCGAATTCCTAACTGTATATGGTCTATAACCTATGGTTTTTTCAGTGAATATATATATATATATATATATATATATATATATATATATATATATATATATATATATATCCACAACTCCATTCACCTGGTCGTTCGAACACTGCAGCGGGTGCTTCCGTCAGGTGGGTGAAACCTTCTTGCCTCGCTAGCACAGTAACACACGGAGCACTTCGGGACAAGTCAACATGATGGCTTTATTTCGGCAAATGCATTTCGGTATTTTTTTACCTTCTTCAGTGCCAGGCCTCTAGTTAGTCCTCTACTCAGCCCCCAAATTTGACAAGCTTCTAATCACCTCATTGGCGGGGCTTCAATTAGTTCAAAGCGGCAGTTCCTCCAATAGGAAACAAGAACGGAAGCGGCGTGAACTCCATGTTCCATAATGCACCAGTAATTGTTTTTCGTTCTTGTTATTTATAATTTGAACAACATTCCTGTCGCTTTGCTCGATGTGAAGCCCTTTGCTTTCTTGTCGGATTTGAGCAAGTTCCCCTCGCTTCCCGCTGATGACAACAAACACAGACGCTTGTGGGTGACCCTCCTATGAACAGAGCACCCCAGGCTTGACTAGTCCGCGCCTTCCGACACCAAGCGCTGGTTTAGCGGGGGTTCAAACATACCAATTTATATCCACAACTCCATTCACCTGGTCGTTCGAACACTGCAGCGGGTGCCTCCGTCAGGTGGGTGAAACCTTCTTGCCTCGCTAGCACAGTAACACACGGAGCACTTCGGGACAAGTCAACATGATGGCTTTATTTCGGCAAATGCATTTCGGTATTTTTTTACCTTCTTCAGTGCCAGGCCTCTAGTTAGTCCTCTGCTCAGCCCCCAAATTTGACAAGCTTCTAATCACCTCATTGGCGGGGCTTCAATTAGTTCAAAGCGGCAGTTCCTCCAATAGGAAACAAGAACGGAAGCGGCGTGAACTCCATGTTCCATAATGCACCAGTAATTGTTTTTCGTTCTTGTTATTTATAATTTGAACAACATTCCTGTTGCTTTGCTCGATGTGAAGCCCTTTGCTTTCTTGTCGGATTTGAGCAGGTTCCCCTCGCTTCCCGCTGATGACAACAAACACAGACGCTTGTGGGTGACCCTCCTATGAACGGAGCACCCCAGGCGTGACTAGTCCGCGCCTTCCGACACCAAGCGCTGGTTTAGCGGGGGTTCAAACATACCAATTTATATCCACAACTCCATTCACCTGGTCGTTCGAACACTGCAGCGGGTGCCTCCGTCAGGTGGGTGAAACCTTCTTGCCTCGCTAGCACAGTAACACACGGAGCACTTCAGGACAAGTCAACATGATGGCTTTATTTCGGCAAATGCATTTCGGTATTTTTTTACCTTCTTCAGTGCCAGGCCTCTAGTTAGTCCTCTGCTCAGCCCCCAAATTTGACAAGCTTCTAATCACCTCATTGGCGGGGCTTCAATTAGTTTAAAGCGGCAGTTCCTCCAATAGGAAACAAGAACGGAAGCGGCGTGAACTCCATGTTCCATAATGCACCAGTAATTGTTTTTCGTTCTTGTTATTTATAATTTGAACAACATTCCTGTCGCTTTGCTCGATGTGAAGCCCTTTGCTTTCTTGTTGGATTTGAGCAGGTTCCCCTCGCTTCCCGCTGATGACAACAAACACAGACGCTTGTGGGTGACCCTCCTATATATATGTATATATATATATATATATATATATATATATATATATATATATATATATATATATATATATATATATATATATATATATATATATATATATATATATATATATATATTCCAACATAGAGGGTTGCCCCAAGTAGAAGCGCCACTCAGGGTGATTATTGAACATCTTTAATCCCAGACCTCAATGGAGCAATGTCCTTGACAGCATCTAAGTTTCAATCTCCACAGCCCTACGCGTTTCAAACAACAAAGTGTCCTTGTTCACGGGCGGAGAAAATGCAGGGGGAGCGGCTAGCAGTTGAAGGGAACACCTGATAATGAAACTAGCACCGCCCCGATAGGCGTGGCTGCACATTTGCACAATGGTACTTGCTGTTCACTCCAGTATTACCAAGTGGTTGCTGTCGCTGCTCCCAATTCTCTAAAATCTTGCCCAAGTGGTGTGATGCGGAATCAAAAAACACCGCCACATTGTTTTTTTCCTTGTCAATAGGACACAAACCTCGGTGCACAGACAAAATATCGACTCCAAAATATCGACTGGACATAATATCGAGTTTTAAATATAGACTGGACAAAATATTGACTGGACATAATATCGACTACAAAAATATCGTTTTTCAGGTAAGTGAAGTAATATCGACTGTATAAAATATAGATAGCAAAAATATCGAATTTTTAATAATATATAATATTTTATAGTGTATTTTTATGTAATAATATGTGTGAAAAGTGTGTATTAATGTTATAAAATATTTTATTAAATGAATTTTGTTTTTTTAATAATTGCGTAATGTAATTCTGTAGCGGGTTGTGGGTTTATAGGGGAATAGGGTGGGAAGTAATTTAATAATAATTAATTAATTAATTAATATATGTTTGTAAATATTTATAATTAATAATTAATTGATAATTAATTAATAATACTTAGTTAATCAATTAATATAATTTTGTACATATTTTGTATTAGTAATTAATTGGTAATTAATTAATTGTAATTAGTTAATTACATTAATTAGAGTACATTTTAATATATATAATTTTGTGTTATTGTTAAGTAATTAATTGGGAAAAAATAGTATTAATTATTAAAATAATTACAGCTAATGTGCTAATATATTTACTTTATTGTTATTGTTAATTAATAATTATTTGGTAATTAAATAATATTGATAAATTTTGGGTAAAGGAGTATTTTTAGGGTTCAGGGTCAGTTTTTAGTTTTTGGGTAAAGGGGCATTTTTAGGGTTCAGGGTCAGTTTTCAGTTTTTGGGTAAAGGGGCATTTTTAGGGTTCAGGGTCAGTTTTTAGTTTTTGGGTAAAGGGGCATTTTTAGGGTTCAGGGTCAGTTTTCAGTTTTTGGGTAAAGGGGCATTTTTAGGGTTCAAGGTCAGTTTTCAGTTTTTGGGTAAAGGGGCATTTTTAGGGTTCAGGGTCAGTTTTCAGTTTTGGGTAAAGGGGCATTTTTAGGGTTCAGGGTAGGTTTTTAGTTTTTGGGTAAAGGGGTATTTTTAGGGTTTAGGGTCAGTTTTGGGTTTTTGGGTAAAGGGGTATATTTTAGGGTTCAGGGTCAACAAATAAGAT
The DNA here is from genome assembly GCF_964263255.1 of Lissotriton vulgaris. Taxonomy (NCBI): domain Eukaryota; kingdom Metazoa; phylum Chordata; class Amphibia; order Caudata; family Salamandridae; genus Lissotriton; species Lissotriton vulgaris. Next base: position 383,783,608 of record NC_141689.1, read on the forward strand.
TGAAAAAAAATATTTTTATTACTTTCATTTATTATTTAATTATTATAATTTAATTTAAGTATTTTTAAGTATATTTTAGTAATTAAAATTTAATATTAATTTAATTTAACACTGTTTTTAATAAAGTCGATATTTTTTACATCTATATTATTGTTAACGATATTTTGTACTCGATATTTTTGTACTTACCTGTTTGTAGATACAAACTCGATATTTTGACTGTCGATATTTTGCCCACGATATTTTGGCAAGTCGATATTTTGTCCCTCGATATTATTTCAGTGATCCACAAACCTCACCGCTCGATTTAGGCAAATTGGGTTTTCAATCGCCGGATCTGCAAGAGTACAGCGTGGCATTTCTGCGACCAAGGCGGGCCTCTAACATTCCAACATAGAGGGTTGCCCCAAGTAGAAACCCACTCACGGTGAAAATTTAACATCTTTAATCCCAGACCTAAATGGAGCAATGTCCTTGACAGCATCTACGATTCAATCTCCACAGCCCTACGCATTTTAAACAACAAATTGTTCTTGATCACGGGCGGAGAAAATGCAGGGGGAGTGGCTAGCAGTTGAAGGGAACACCTGATAATGAACCAAGCACCGCCCCGATAGGCATGTCTGCACCTTTGCATGATGGTACTTACTGTTCTCTCCAGTATTACCAAGTGGCTGCTGTCGCTGCCCCAAATTCGCTAAAATCTTGCCCAAGTGGGCTGATGCATAATCAAAAACAACGCCACATTGTTTTATTCCTTGTCAGTGGGACACAAACCTCACCGCTCCATTTTGGCAAATTCGGATTTCAATCGCCGGATCTGCAAGAGTACAGCGGGGCGTTTCTGCGACCAAGGCGGGCCGCTAACATTCCAACATAGAGGGTTGCCCCAAGAAAAACGCCACTTACGGTGAGTATTTAACATCTTTAATCCCAGACCTCAATGGAGCACTGTCCTTGACAGCATCTAAGTTTCAATCTCCACAGCCCTATGCCTTTCCAACAACAAAGTATCCTTGTTCACGGGCGGAGAAAATGCAGGGGGAGCGGCTATCAGTTGAAGGGAACACCTGATAATGAACCAAGCACCGCCCCGATAGGCATGTCTGCACCTTTGCATGATGGTACGAGGTGGAACTACAGGCTCCAGCATGCCTAGCGGCACTCACTAATAGAGGCAAAGCCAAGTGTACTTATCAAGGTGTTCCAAATCTAAGCTGACATTGCACTTCCTGAGCCCTTGAGCAAGAACATTTCTGTTCGAAATGCATTGGGTTTTATTTATTGAAGGTAGACACTGTTGATGTACTGCGCTGCCAACATCCTGCAGTAAAAGCTCTTACTTTCCTCTGAGGCTCCTCAAATGGCAGTTCTTTTGTGTGGAGATATATATATTGGGCGAGGAGAACTGTGTTATTTTCACCATATGACTTTCTATGTCACGCCCACTGGGGCGAAGATAACTTTGTTATTTATACTATGGAATCGCCCACTGGGGCGGAACTGGCTGGTTATGCACTTTGGGTGCTTTTCACAATAGCGTGGCATTGTGGTACAATATTCTTTGAATTTTAAAGAAATACGATGTTCAACTTGGTGCCTCGCAGTTTGGATATGTATTACTGTGAGCATCCACACTGCCACTAATGATATGTCAAAATGGCGGATACATTTACTGGTATTCCTTGGCGACCTGCAAAGTAGTCCTTTGTTTATGTCTATACTTGTTTGTGGATTTAAATGGCATTTTCATGGCGAGATGGTTAGCGTGATCAAGGCTTAATCGCCAAAACGCGTTGTTGTTGCCAATAAATCTTTATTCAACTGCATAAGAAAGGTGTCCGAGCAGTCTGTTCGTGGTGAGCTGACGTTGGAGTATATATATATATATATATATATATATATATATATATATATATATATATATATTTTTTTTTTTTTTCCACCAAGAAAGCAGCCCTCAGGGTTTGTAAAGTTCAGCAGTTTCACTTTATTTCTCTAGCTCGGACCAACGCGTTTCAGCCATCACAGGCTTTGTTCACGGTAAGTGAACTTTTTTCTATGTCCACTATTTATCCCAAGTGGCAGTAAGGATGCATTATGGGACTAGTAGTTTGTTACATTTCAGTTACTAGATGCAGAGTACATGCAACGTGTGCCCACAGTATTCACATTTGTAAACATTTCATTTCATATTCGCGCTGCTTTACGCGAACACAGTAATTCACATCTCATATTTATGTCATATGCAGAGTCTGTATTTTTGTGAATAGTATAGTACCCGTGCTGCTTGCAAAAGGTTTTTATAGCATTATGTCCTTTATGGGTATAGTACCCCATCATTCTCTATTCATTCAATGTATGCACCATATCCGCATAATAGAGCATATCAGTGTTTCAATTCGCGCTGCTTTACGCTCACAAGGCAAATCATTTCTCCTATGACTTCATATAGAGAATGAATCTGTGTGAGTAGTATAGTACCCATTCAAATTGCCAAAGTGTTTCTAACAAATATTTCTTGTGCGGGTATAGTACCCAATCATACTGTATCAACCAGTGTGTGCTCAATGTCCGCATATTACAATTTATCAGTTTTCCATCTAGATGTATATAAAGTTCCTCATCAAAATTGAAACAAGAATAGACCTATACAAATATATTCGTAAGCTGAAATTAGCTAAATTTTATGCACGGCGACCGAAACTAGTGGTGAACACAACTAATGGTGAACCATCAGACACTAATCCGAACTGGCAGATTGAAGAAATACCTGATCTCCAGAACATATTCGGACTACTTTATGATCAAGAATCACCTGAAATCTCGGGGACCCGACTGTTGGAAGATCTTGACATCAAAACTGACCGGTGAGTCAAAAGTGGCTTAAAGAGAAAATCTAGATTTTGTCCCATTTTGTCTCCAGGCAATAGAATTGACATGTTTTCAGAAGCAATAGTAGAGGAAATAGAGAAGCTCTCCAACAAAAGAAAGGGAAATATAAGAGAAAACCTTACTAAAAAAGAAAGACAGGCCATTAAAACGCTCAATGATGACATCAACCTCATGATAAAGCCTGCGGACAATTGGGAAACATCGTCCTGATGAATACGAAAAGCTATGTACAAGGAGCCAAACGACAACTGGATAACCGAGTTAACTATTCCAAATTGCAAACAAATCTGATAAATTCAATGATGCTGCAACTAAATGGATTGTTACAGAACTGGTAAAGAGAAGGGCTACTGGATGAGGAGGAAAGAAAATTCTTAATGAACGACTACCCAGTAACCCCCACAATTTATTTTCTGCCGAAAATCCATAAAACACTTGTGGATCCACCTGGCAGACCAATTGTGGCATCATGTCTGAGCCTCTATGAGAACATCTCCCAGTACGTAGATCTGTTCCTAGCACCCATTGCAAAGAGCATGAGCTCCTACATTGAAGACACCGGGGACTTTTTACGAATACTCAACGACATCGCATGGAGTGAGGACTACCTACTGATCACTATTGATGCAGTTTCACTGTACACGTCCATCAAACATGAAATTGGCTTAGGGGCATGCAAATATTTTTTAGGACAACGAAACATCGGAGAACGAAAACACACTGAAATGTTAATGAATATGATCGAGTTATGCCTAACAAACAATGTATTCCTATTTGATAACCAACTATACAAGCAAGAATGCGGAACTGCCATGGGAATCTCATTTTCACCCAACTACGCTAATGTCACCATGGGGTGGTGGGAGAGGTTAATCGCATGGGATCCCATAAACCAATCAGATCTGGACAAAATAGTACTGTGGGTTCGTTACATCGACGATCTGTTTTTAATTTGGAGTGGCACGGAGAGTGACTTTAATGCATATTTCACTAAACTATGTAACAATAACATTGGATTGCAATTCACTCATACCACCAGCAAACAAGACATTGATTTCCTGGACATCAAAGTATACGTGGAAAATAATCAAACACAAACAACATTGTTCAGGAAACTATCGTCGACCAACAGTATTTTACATGGGACCAGCTTTCACCCTCAGCCTCTGTTGGCTAGCATCCCATATGGTGAATTTATTCGCATGAAAAGAAACTGCTCCAAGGAACAAGATGCTGAAAATAAAATCATGGAGACTACAGAAAGACTTAGATCAAGAGGATACAGTGAAAGAACACTGGAAAAAAGCAAGAAAAAAGTGGAACTCAAAACAAGATCTATGATATTAACAACCAAAACAGTGAAAGATAAACTGGATGGACCACAAAGATTTGTGACAACCTTTAGTAAGGAAAGTGGCATCATTAAAAGTAAAATCAAGAAATATTGGCACTTGATATCGGGGGATCCTGATTTAAGAAAAACAATAGGCGATGGACCAATGATAAGTTACAAAAAACTATCGTCATTAAAAGACCATCTTGTAAAAAGCCATTTCAAAACTAAGAAACTAGGAAATGAAAACAACTGGCTGACTGAACAACGAAATGGATTTCGAAAATGCGATGCCTGCAAAGCGTGCAAAATTGGCCTGAATAAAAACACTTATGATGACCCGGATGGAAGGAAAACACCCATCGAAGGAAAAATCACCTGCTCCTCCTCACATGTAGTATATGTGATACAATGCAAATGTGGATCATGTTACATTGGAAGCACAACCTGTGCTTTAAAAAAACGTATACTAGAGCACATCAGGGCTGTGAAAAACAAGGACATGTCATATGCAACAACCAAACACATGTCAATATGTCAGGAAAGTGATTGGAGAGCAATGCCATACTTTGGAATACACATGGTCAATTTGGATGAACGAGGAGGCAACAAACTACGCAAACTGCGACAAATCGATTCCAAATTTATAATCAGACTCAAAACTAAGATGCCCGGGGAAGAATTTTGATGAGGAACTTTATATACATCTAGACTGAAAACTGATAAATTGTAATATGCGGACCTTGAGCACACACTGGTTGATACAGTATGATTGGGTACTATACCCGCACAAGAAATATTTGTTAGAAACACTTTGGCAATTTGAATGGGTACTATACTACTCACACAGATTCATTCTCTATAGGAAGTAATAGGAGATATGATTTGCCTTGTGCACATAAAGCAGCGCGAATTGAAACACTGATATGCTTTATTATGCGGATATGGAGCATACATTGAATGAATAGAGAATGATGGGGTACTATACCCATAAAGGACAAAATGCTATAAAAACCTTTTGCAAGCAGCATGGGTACTATACTATTCACACAAATACAGACTCTGCATATGACATAAATATGAGATGTGAATTACTGTGTGCGCGTAAAGCAGTGCGAATATAAAATGAAATGTTTACAAATGTGAATACTGTGGGCACACGTTGCATGTACTCTGCATTTAGTAACTAAATGCAACAAACTACTAGTCCCATAATGCATCCTTACTGCCACTTGGGATAAATAGTGGACATAGAAAAAAGCTCACTTACCGTTAACAAAGCCTGTGATGGCTGAAACGCATTGGTCCGAGCTGGAGAAATAAAGTGAAACTGCTGAACTTTACAAACCCTGAGTGCCGCTTTCCTGGTGGAAAAATTATTTGGGCCATGATCCGGCCCCTTTGCTGAGCACCCACAGTTGAGCGCGCTGAGTCTGAGGATCGCTTTGGTGGAGGAATATATATATATATATATATATATATATATATATATATATATATATATATATATATATATATATATTACCTACTGGCGTCTCGCCAGTAGGTATATATAGTTAGGATTATTTGTCTATGGAACTTTTGAAAATTCTATGTCTAATAACTTTGGCGTTTGTGGACGGAATCGGCTGAAATTTTCAGGAAAATGGCACATTTTGTTTCTGAGCAGCCCCCGAAAATTTTGGGTGGTTTTGTCAAGGGGGGGCCGAGAAAAAAGGGGGGTCCCAAAACGCGTTTTTCCCATGTTAATTTCCATAGGGCCTTTGGCCTCACTTTTAGCTCGAACGGCTGAATGGATTTGCACAAAACTTGGCAAAATTGTAGGGACTGTTAGCCCGATGTGCCTTTGCTAGGTCTCAATATATGTGCTCCAGTGGATTTTGAGAAATTAACGTTCAAAACAAGATATATATCTGTAACAGCGCTCCGGGCTGCGCTCCGGTCCGCTTATTTTTCGCGAAACGGAACTTTGCGCGCAGAAAGCTGATTGGCTCTCCGGTGTCTGTCAACATTCTAAACAGTCCGGAGCGGCCGCCATCTTTTCTCTCGGTAGGATCGAGAGAGAAGAAGAGGTGAAAAACGAAGGGGGAATTTAATGAAAGGGGGCAAGGTATACCTCTCTTGACCCTCTAGGAATGATGTTGGGGTTATTAAAGGGTCCCGTGGGGAAAATAAAAAAATATATATTTTTCACGGTAGAAGCGCTTCCCGGGCCGCGAACTGGGCCGCAAACTGGTAGCGAAACGGGAATTCGCCATTTTGTGTTTTGTTTTAATTAAATTACTAGGTATAAGGCGGTGCGGGAGACGTATCCTGACCCCTTATGTTTTCTGAGGGTGGCTGAGGAGGCTCATATATGTTGATACATGTCTTCCAGCGGCTGTGCGTGACTTTTTTTTTTTTTTTGCTGCGTGACGTCTGTTAACGTTCGATTCGATGGAAATCAGGAAGTGTTGACCACCATTTTGTCACTGCGAGTAAATATTTTATTATAAATGAATCCTTATTGTTAAACATTGTCTGCGCCATTTTGCCTTTCTGTCCAATGCCACAATTTTGTCATGCACGGCAGCCATTTTAGATGCCTTGACCAGACCCACTCTCTGCACGCCGTTGATTCTCAGCACGGCTCCCCACCCTCGCAAGCATCTCCCCCGCGCACTGGTCACCCCCGCTCTCTCTCTCATGCATGGGCCATATACTTCCCCCCATCTGCGCTGCTCTTCCCTGAGAATCACTCCCTTTCACCCTATTCACTACCGCACCCTCTGACACTCCTCTTCCTCTGTGTCCGATTGTCCAGGCCGGACCCAGGCTATCACCTAGCCCTGCGGATGTAGTTTATGGCCCCAGCTGTAGAGAATCCAGACATACCAATCCTCCTGATTCAGGCGTGAGACTACTGATTTCAGTGCTAGTCTTCCGCCTCCCGATTCCTGCAAGGAAAAACCCGGGGGCATATTACCAACAACTAGCGATAATTTTTGTCTCTAACTTGTTTAGAGACAAAAATTATCGCCGCACATCGGCGAATGTTATCGCAGATAAACCTTGCTATTAGCAAGGTTTATCGCAAATGCGATAAAAAACGGCCGCAATGCATGAATATCGCTGAAAAGTCAGCGATATTCATGCATTATCCAGCAAATGCTCTTAGCCATGTTATCCACCTTCCATTGGATAACATGGCTAAAAACTGCTCAGGGCAGGTGTTAGCTTTTGGAGATATTCGCGCTTAGCGCGAATATCTCCAAAAGTTGGTAATAGGAGATAGCGATGGTTAGGGACTGTTTCCAGTCGCTAACATCTTGGCACGCCCACTTTGCATGTCATTAGTGATAAATATCACTGACATGCAAAGCGGGGCCCAATGAATCCTTATTGATAAACATTGTCTGCGCCATTTTGCCTTTTTGCCCAATGCCACAATTTTGTCGTGCACGGCAGCCATTTTAGATGCCTTGACCAGACCCTCTCTCTGCACGCCGTCGATTCTCAGCACGGTTCCCCACCCTCGCAAGCATGTCCCCCACGCACTGGTCACCCCCGCTCTCTCTCTCATGCAATAGCCATATACTTCCCCCCATCTGCGCTGCTCTTCCCTGAGAATCACACCCTGTGCCCGCCCGACACCTCCCTTTCACCCTATTCACTACCGCACCCTCTGACACTCCTCTTCCTCTGTGTCCGATTGTCCAGGCCGGACCCAGGCTATCACCTAGCCCTGCGGATGTAGTTTATGGCCCCAGCTGTAGAGAATCCAGACATACCAATCCTCCCGATTCAGGCGTGAGACTACTGATTTCAGTGCTAGTCTTCCGCCTCCCGATTCCTGCAAGGAAAAACCCGGGGGCATATTACCAACAACTAGCGATAATTTTTGTCTCTAACTTGTTTAGAGACAAAAATTATCGCCGCACATCGGCGAATTTTATCGCAGATAAACCTTGCTATTAGCAAGGTTTATCGCAAATGCGATAAAAAACGGCCGCAATGCATGAATATCGCTGAAAAGTCAGCGATATTCATGCATTATCCAGCAAATGCTCTTAGCCATGTTATCCACCTTCCATTGGATAACATGGCTAAAAACTGCTCAGGGCAGGTGTTAGCTTTTGGAGATATTCGCGCTTAGCGCGAATATCTCCAAAAGTTGGTAATAGGAGATAGCGATGGTTAGGGACTGTTTCCAGTCGCTAACATCTTGGCACGCCCACTTTGCATGTCATTAGTGATAAATATCACTGACATGCAAAGCGGGGCCCAAGATGGTCGCTATCTCCTTTTAGCTGTCACTAACTGGTGTTAACGACAGCTTGGTAATAGGGAGATAATTTTATCTCCTTTTTTTTGGCTTTTAAAGCCAAAAAAGCGGAAATAAACTCCCTTGATAATATGCCCCACGATTCCTCGGGGGTTTCAGCTGACAGGGCTTGGTATTGTGTTACGTGCTAATTCTTCCAGGAAACGTCAGAGGGTCGATGTAGGGGTTCTAGAAGGGGTGATAAACCATTTAAGCCTCATGAACAAGCGCATGGTCTTTTAAAGATTTGTGAAGTACTCGGGCGGCGGTGTGTGTGTGCCCTCTTTCAGGAGCGGGCGGGGGGGCACTGCCAGCAACTTGTCAGGCCAGGCAGTGTTCAACACGTGCATCACCCTTTCTCTGCCTGCTATTGCGCTCCATGCTTCGGAAAGGTAAGAAAAAGAACGTGCATTTGAGTTTGAAATGTCCGATTCTGTAGCAGTACACTTGCAAAGCCCACACATGACAATAACCCGATTCAAGGCCCCATTCACCCGATTTTTAAAAAAAATATAGTACTCCAAGAAAGTTGGATTATAAAACTTTATTAACTTTTAAATATAACGAACGCAACAAAAACTGTAAATATATTTAAACATTTTTTGATAAAAAAAACAACAATGGTCAGAAGCTGTCTTTTGTGCGAATAGTCCCAAGGCAGCACAACGTGCTGAGTTGTGGAAGGCACCCAGGTGAAGAACCATCCCTTCTTTAAACCCCATGGTGACCAACTATAGTTTCAATGAGTGCTATGTCCCAGGTTTTACATAAAGTAGTGTTTACCTAGAGTGGTGCTGTGTAGGACACTCTGAATGGAAATTAACCAGAACTATAACGATAACAACAACAACAACAATAATATAACTTTTATGCCCAAATTACGCAAACATTTAGCTAATCTGCTAAAGGGGGGAGTCGCCATTTCTTTACAATAATCAATAATGAAAAATCAACATCAATAGGGTTGTCCGTATTCCCGATGCAGCACTATAGTGCAACATACACAGCACCTGGGGTGTCAAGAGTGAACAGGTTCTAGCTGCTTAACCAATGACTGACAAATGCTATATTAAACACTTACTATGTATAATACTTGCGTTCACAATAGTTTTACTTTACAAAACAGAACAAAAGATGTCCCCTGTAAGTAAACCCATATTAGCTGTTTCAGTTATTGAACATCCTAAGGTTTTATGACATGGGGAACAGTGGTGATATCCTGGGCCACCTATCCGTAGCCTCTCTAATCTCCATTACAATGTGTTTCTTTGTTCCTTAAGATGTCATCTGTGTCAACCTCTTCCGAGAATGCTGATGCGTTAGGGATTTCCTTGTGTTTCTTAATAGCATTGGTGTCTGCACACTTCTTTGTCAATTCTGTGAACATGACAGCTGCTTCATAGACAGACGATATCTTTGTTTAGTCATTAGTGTTAAGTGTGTCTGAAACTACAGTGCCCTTCTGTTTTTCTTTCTTCAGGCTCTACAGAGTTTTGTGTGTTGTTCTTTTGAGTGACAATTATTCCAGAGGTTTCAGGTTCACTTGTTTTGTCCTGCAGTGAGTTAACAGCTTTAGAGACTTCATGTTTATTTGCTATGTCCTGCTGTGCGTCAACTGCTTCAGAGACGTCAGCCTCATTTGTTATGTTTGACTAGATCCTGGACCTGCCCGGCCGTGCCCAAAATGGCGCCGGTGTAAATGGGACTCGTAACTGCTTGTTGTGTACTGGTTGCCCAACCTTGATATCACGAGATACGTATGCAGTTTTGAAGCACATGGCGTAGTCGCAAGAGCGGGCGGTAAACAGCTGAATGGCGGAAGAGGCACAGAGTACCAAAAGCGGGCGGAATGGCAACTAAAACGGTAAAGGGGCGCCCCACTACAGCGTGTCTTCAGGTCAAACGGATTGTGGGACAAGGTCCAGAATGGAAGAGTCATCAAAAGGCAAAAAATTCCGCCGGACCCCGGGAGCCGGCCGCCTATGTTGGGGGCGATCTCAGGCCACACCAGGGCAACACGACTTGGGGAGGGGGCAGGAGCCAAGCGCCCCCTCCCAGTCCGCGCCATCTCACCGCCCCTCGGGGGCCTCCGTCAAGCGGTTTAGGGAGGCACCGTATCACATTGTTTTCCAATGCAGTCAGGTCCACAAACGGACCCCACTTACTTTGAATAGTGAAGCTGCAGCAGGTGCAGATAAGGTTTAGACAGTGTTACAAGCGCTGCTTAGAACTCTGAATTATGGCACTCAACATCCAGAACTTATGCCATTTGTGTAAGGCAGTGACATCGAAGCAACTCAGGGACCAAAAGCATGAACGAACACTCACGTATGAAAATCTTATTTGGGGAAGGGGCAGGATCCAAACGCCCCCTCCCAGTTCGCGCCACTACACCGTATGTAGAAAATCTGAAGCCATCATTCTACAAACTCTCAACGCTTGCTATCAGTGCATGAGTTTCATGCTCGATCGATTGAGCTAGCCGGATCGGGCAACAAAAAGTATAAAATAGTTATGTAAAAAGTTATTTAATAAAATGTTTTACCCTGTTTCTTTGCTGGTGTGTTGTCTATATTTATAATATTTGCATAGGGTTTGTCGTTATTTTGGGCGGGGTGGGTGACGGAGCCGAGCTGTCTTGCAGCCCTCATGGTGTGGAGCTCAGTTCATTTCACTATTTTCGTATTTCTCATGAAGGGTTGTTCCTAATGTTTGTATTTTAGCGAGGTCAAAAAGAGATCCAATTAGTGGTCTACTGATTTTGCACGATTACTTTTATTTTTTTACACGATTTTTCACTATCTGCAAAGACTAACCAGAGTATTGCGACTTTGTGCTTGTTTGTAAATAGAGAATGATCCAAAGAGAACCAATTCTAAAACAGTAAATGCTTGGATAACAATCAATCAAATGGAGAGACAAGCAGGTACGACGGATTACAACGGGGGTAAAGGTCTGCGTTAACTACCCTTCACTATCTGCAAAGAGAGAGTACTACTAAGAGAAAAGAGGGGAGTGGGGGGGGGAAGCGTTCAAAGCACATGAGCGTGCATAAACACGAAAACGTTTTTACCTATCACGTACTTGACATTTGACAGCTTTTGATATTTGCTATTAAAAAACCATTGAAATTCACAGAAAAAACCATAGGTTATAGTCCATATATAGTTAGGAATTTGCATTTACAAAACCTTGAAAATTCAATGAAAAAACCATTGGTTATAGAACATATATAGTTAGGAATTTGCATTTACAAAACCTTATTTTACTCGCATAAAGCCATTGAAATTCCATATATAGTTAGATGCGCTAACTATATATCGCGCACCCGCAATCCACTGCTGATGATGTCACATATTACATCATTCATGACATGGTTAGTGACATCACTGATGACATCACTGATGACATCTCAAATGACATCACTGATAAAATCACTGATAACATCTCATTTGACATGACTGATCACATCACTGATGATATCATTCATGTGATAATACCATGAACCTCTTCAGACTCTAATATAACCATAGATACAATCAGTGTAAACAGACAGTCACAGACTGTCACTCATCCATGGAGTTACTCACACACCTAGTCAGTTATGCAAAAAATCAATCACACCTCCATTTTCTCAACTATAGAGTTATACACACCTTACTTATTCAAACATATACTAACGCATATTTACTTTACTCTCTTATACAATCCCTGATACATGTTCACAATGATCCATACAGCCACTCACACATTCACTGGCTCTTATGCACAGTTATTTATATATGTCAACTCTCACATGTACTGTGTTTTACATATGTACTTACTTTGACATGTAGCACTGAGATATCCATTCACTCACTAATACACTCATGCACAGTCAACCGCCCATACAGCTGTTTCCACATGCACTTTTGAACCCATACATATAGTGAATCAACTACTCACACATCTATGTACAGAGTCACACACCTCCCAGCCACCCATACACACACACTCAGTTTCCCATACAAATACTTGGGCAACCAATCAATAACCCATATAGTTACTCATATAGCTACTGATCAACATATGCAGCAGTTTGTAGAACAACAGATATAATGATGCACAAATTAAAACAGTTTAGTCACTAACCCATGCACTCAGTGAGACACATTTAATCACTCACTCATACAGTCAGTCATGCACCTACTAAATCCTTCATCCAGACACTTATACATCCACTCATTCTTCAATATGTAAGACATATTTTAACTTTACAGAAACAAACAGTCACTGGATGTTGTCATCAGTGATGTCATCAGTGATGTCATTTGAGATGTCATCAGTGATGTCATCAGTGATGTCACTAACCATGTCATGAATGATGTAATATGTGACATCATCAGCAGTGGATTGCGGGTGCGCGATATATAGTTAGCGCATCTAACTATATATGGAATTTCAATGGTTTTATGCGAGTAAAATAAGGTTTTGTAAATGCAAATTCCTAACTATATATGTTCTATAACCAATGGTTTTTTCATTGAATTTTCAAGGTTTTGTAAATGCAAATTCCTAACTATATATGGACTATAACCTATGGTTTTTTCTGTGAATATATATATATATATATATATATATATATATATATATATTCACTGAAAAAAACATAGGTTTCAGGGACGTTACAGTTAATTGGCCATTTGACTCATATAAAACCAAAGAAATTTGCCTGTTATAGATATTTGTGCAGCCGCAATAGACTGCTGATGACATCACATATTAAATTACTCATGACATGGTCAGTGACATCACTCATGACATCATCCAGTGAATGTGTGTTTCTGTAAAGTTTCAATATTTTTCATATATATCTATTCAAGAATAAATCGATGTAAAAGTGCCTGAATGCATTATTTAGTAGATGCATGACTGACTCTATAATTCAATTCATAAGCTTTTATTCGATGTGAAGGTACAAATCATACAAGCGACATAAATATAGCACCATATATATACAATTAATACTCAATATTCACATTAATGGTGCAAAAAAAGCTAAGATAAAAAGAAGCATATACATCAATCATTGGGCAGCAGCAAAATTTTTAAAAAAGGAAGCGATATAAGGATATATACAAATATGTACAGACAGGAAATCAGTAAATTTAACACACAAGTGGAGTTTCCTGGCAGCTGTACGTTAAAACAAACCAAGTCCAAACCGCTCTAATGGCATAAAAAAAGGCAAATGCTTGAGGTGTTAAAAAAAGGACCTTACAATACATACTATGGGCATAAAACACAAGTGACCGTTCCAAAAGTCTTAGCTAATAAAGTTTTTATGTACAGACAGGGATGTATAAAATAGTAACAACACTATACCTTTCCTGGCAGCTGTACATCTCAAAGATTTACAGACAGGTAAATATAAAGGTAAGTATAAAAGGTTACAGTACTATACTTTTCCTGGCAGCTGTACATTTCAGAATATAGGTGGCCATAAAAAAACAAATATCCACATTCTCCATTGAGGATAATAGTGTTAATGCGGCCTTTGTGGTTCGAGTATTGTATTTTATAAAAATAGGCTTAAGGTATTTTAACCTAAGAAAATGATAAAATTTACCAAAAAGTAAAAAATGGCAACAACTCTGGCGTGAAATGTTATCACACGGACAGGGAGTCTCTGATCGGACTTTCTGAGTTGGAAACGCAACAAGGTGGTGGACGATTCCCAATCTGACCCGGGTTAATACAAATTGGTGAGATGGGCGAGTCACGTATACAAGGTAAGATTGTAGCCCCGGAGTTAAATTCAGGTCTTTATAAAACTTCACGGTGGCTAATTTACCATACTCCTGGTCCCGCTCCCCTTTTTTAAAGTTTAAGAATGTTAACTTAATTTCTTTTTTGGGGATGGCGACAGCCTGCTCTGGATCAAGCAGAACATCGATGTCAAATAGAAGGTTATACCAGAAATGAATATATCGCATCCACTGTATGCGTAATGAGTGGTCAAGACCTATACAATCAAGAATAACCTCTTGAGTGAATCGAGTCTCTGCCTTAGCCCAAATAGAACGCCACAATAAGAGTGGCCGAACGGCTGCTAAGTCAGATATAAACTCGATCCCTACCTCATCATGAATCAATTGTACTGAGGCGGAGGGAGGAACACATAACAATCTCTTTAGAAATTTGTTTTCATCAGCTTGGAGCGAGGGACCTTCACTGTGGCCCCATACACCTGCCCCATACAGTGCAGAAGATACACAGCGAGCGTTATAAATATTAATCATATCTGGTATACTTCTAGAACCAAGTTTGGAGGCAAATCGGAATATGCTGCTGGTGGACCGCAACATTTTCAATCTGATGTTGTCAAATTCAGAGATCCAGGACCCACTGTTGTTATACGTAATACCCAGGTAACAGAAAGTTTTGACATGTGTCATTTTATCTTTATCCAGGAAAAAGCTATGCTTGGTCTTATTTACAGCCTGCCCGCATGCCATGACATACGTCTTGGATTTATTCACACAGAGTCTCCTATTTTGAATGAACAACATAAAACTATCAATTAGGCGCTGAAGGCCAATCTGTGTGCGGGATTAAAGAACAGCGTCATCCGCATAAAGTAAAAGTGGGATAGGTTTTCCTCCTATCAATGGGGCATCTGCAGGAATATCAACCAGGTTGCGGTCGACACCATTAATAAAAAGTGAAAATAAAAGAGGGGCCAAAACGCATCCCTGGCGAATTCCCCGTGAAACTTTGAAGAATGGTGTACATTCGCCTAGGGTGCCGTAACGGACCTTACATGAAAGCTTTTCATAAAGCCTGGCTAAGAAATGGACTATTTCCTTTGGTGCCCCAGATTCAATTAAAACCTCCCAAAGAATAGCGTGGTTAACTAAATCAAACGCGCTGCTCAAATCAGCAAAACATAAAAAGAGGTTGCCTTTTTTGGCCACAGTATATTTGTTAATGATAAGGTCCAAGTTAACACATTGTTCCAGGGTGCCCATACCTTTACGGAACCCATATTGTACTTTAGTTAAAATATTCGAATCGGTTGCCCAGGTTTCTAGCCTTTTAAGCAAAATACGACTCATAACCTTAACCGAAGCATCCAGCAAAGAGATTGGACGGTAGTTGGAGGCCTCAGATTTACTGCCTTTTTTAAATAGGGGAATTATAACTGATTGGCCCCAGGAAGGGGGAAAATTTTCTACTGCCGCACAATTAAAGATCCGCACCAGGATGGGGGCCCACAAGTGTGGTTCGGCTTTTAGCAAGTCGATTGGGACCCCATCCGGGCCCGAGGCTTTTCCTCCTTTGCTATTGGAGAGCCCATCATAGACTTCCTCCAGTGTTACTCCCAAAGGTAAGGGTATCCAAGATGTAGCCTCGATAGTTAGTACCTCGAGCGGTATCCCATCAGGATTAAAGATGTTGGTAAAATGGGTAATCCAGTCATTGCATGCGATATAGGAAGTTAGTTCCGGGATATCGTCTTTATTAAGAAACAGGCTGTTAATTGTTTCCCAGTATAATTTGCAGTTTTTGGTTTCTGCTGCTTCCTTTAACTTATCCCATGCCTCACACTGCATAAACTTTTTCCTGTTGGTGATGGCCGTTTTATAGTTGACCCTGAGGAGTTTTATACTGTCCCTGTCTCGTGGTTTGGTACCCAATGCCCTCTTCAATTCCCGGAGTGCAACCATGCAAGGTTTGTCAAACCAACCCTGCTTTGCCCCTCGGGCTGATGAAGGGGCCCTAGTAAAAATACTTTCGATGATAGTATTGATGTTAATGAAATTTGACAGTAGGGACTTGGGAATAACTGCATCGCTTAAACAATAGCTTATTTGGGTTTTACAGCTAATTATTATCTCCTTCTGTTTAGCCTTTGAGTTTGTTCCAGACCATCTGATCCTTGGACCATTAGGTCTGATGGGTGCTAGGTCAGTAGAGCACTTTTCTCCTGACTCTGATGATGGTATACCATGACCCAGGAGTGTAATACAAATACTATTGTGGTCACTGAGACTTTCTACTTTAATATATAAGTTGGTGAAGTCTCCAGTGCTGGACAGCAAGATGTGATCTATAAATGTCCCAGCATCCCTTCCTGTAAAAGTAGGACATATAACTGCCTGTGCATTTCTATTACAGTTTAACAGGTAAAGGTCTAGCTTATTTGACATTTTATTGAGCAGTGTGCCGTAATGGCAATGTGGGAAATGGGGGAATTCCTCCCTCTCTCCCAGTCCCCCCCATTGATCAGACATTACTACTCCTAGACCACAGGGGTTCCCATTGGACAAATGACATGGCTGTAGGTTAAAATCGCCTGCCCATAGGATCTCAGCCTTTCTATTCGAGATGCCCATGACCCTTTCAATCTCTTTTTCAAGGGGGTATAGAATGTTCCCTCTAGTGGCATCAAAGATATTGTTATAAAAATTAACAATAATCAAATCGATCCCCTTACTGCACTTAACCCTCACTACCTGGCTGTGGGTTCCCACAGTCGTACTACTTCTAACTACCCAGTTATTCAACCTGTTAGACAGGAGCAGCAGGAGACCCCCCTTAGCCCTGCCTGAGCTGGATTTGGTAGCTTTGTGGCAATGGGATGAGTACCCTTCGATGTTAATTTGTTCCTGGCACCAGGTTTCCTGGAGGAGGATTATATCGTAACCTTCCCCAATAAACCTGGTCCAAAAGGGTGAATCTAGTTTCCCTGCAATGCCAGCGATGTTCCAGGAGATAAGGGTAACGCCAGCTAGCTTGGTGGAATCCTGGATAGCAGCTCCAGGCTGTGTAACACAGGATATAGTTGAACTAGTTTCTGAAGGGCTGGCAACTAGGCCTACTGTGGGGACGTCAATGGGTATGTTCGCATCAGGACTAATACAATGGGTACCTTTAAAGGGGGAAGTGTTTAGGTCATTACTAGAAACAGTATATGATGTAGGTTGTTCATTGATACTACCCTCGTTTACCGTATTGAATCGTCTGCCCACCCGTGCAACAACGGGTACGCAGTCCGACCTGCGAGATGTCATAACTTTAGCATAGACTGATACCTTGGTGGCAAGCTCGCTAGAGGGTGTTGGGGCACTACGTCAATCGACCATCTCCAGACAATCGAATCTGTTGCTAGTATGGATACCTTGCCATCCGTTCCCCATATGTTGGCCTTTATTGGGGTACCAGGGACGTGATAGCCAGTCCTTGTTCCTGCTTTTTTGCGTTACCCAGGAGCTTCCAAAATTCCATGGTTGTTCTTGAGGAATAACCCAATTAGGGGCTGGTATTGGAGCATGAAAATTAAATACAGATGGGTAGAAAAAGGAGAGCCGCTGAGTATCGATTCCCCCTTTCTTCTCCAACTCAGGCCAAGAACAAATATGGTTCACAGAGGATGCGTCTTCGCAAGTAACAATGATGCAATCCCCCTGAATGCTCTTTGGAGTCGCCCCCACCCATGGAACCCTACGAACAGAAGAAATTCTACAAGTATTAGTAGGCTGTAGTGGCCTGTTGATACTAAGCCATTGGAGGATTTTGTTCAAAAGGGACCAGGAAGGTTCATCAGTACCCAGTGGAAGTTCCGGGACTCCTGTTAGGATAACCGTGAAAGGTGTAACCTCTGGTGGAAGGTGAACTGGGCGTTTAGACCTCGGCCCCCTCTTGGCATCCATATGATGTGATTTTTGAGTGACCGGGGCTTTATCTTGGGATGGCTGCAGTGACCCCTGTGCAGCGGTGTTATTAGCAACAGGGGGTAAAACTGCAGGGGATTGTTGGGTAATGTTTTGTTGACTAATAAGATGTGGCTGCGATGCTGGTTGTGACACAGGTTTGGCATTATTTTTGGCGGATACACTTTTGTTTGGAGCAGGTACAGAGGTAGTTGGAAGCTCTTTGTTTTTACCCTGAACTTTAGGCGTAACCGGCGGCCTAGCTGGGTTGGTTGGTATAGTCCCTGGGTTGGTGGTAATGAGTCCCCCTCCAGTTTTGGTGATACCCGCCCTGGTCTGATTGGGTAGTTTGGTGAGTAGTGTGGCAAGCTGTTTTTCTATTACCATAATACTCTTCTCCAGGGGTTGGAGGTGGGTTTTTAATATGTCCCTGAAGGCAGCAAGAAGTTGTGATGTGTCGCTGTCTGGCGAACTATGGCCGCCTTCTTGGACCTTGCCCAATTCAGGACATTGTAAGGTAGAAGGATCTGAAATAACAGAAGTTTTACTAGGAGAAGTATTCTTGGATGAGGCAGTAGTTGGCCCTTTCTTTTTACTGGTAGTAAGGGGGTTTGGTTTAGTATTCCTCTTTTTGTGCTGTACAGGCAGCTTTGGGACTGCGCCTTCCCTGGCCCCCCTAAGGTTGTTAGTTAGTACAGGGTCCTGAACTGGATCTACTGAAAGAGTATGCTCAAGGTCAGGAGTGATCTCGAGGTTCTCAGCCGAATCCAGATCCAAGTCCAGTGACAAATTAGTTGCTGACAAATCCACCGCACTGGGGATGGAGTGGACTTGTGCTATAGTGCCAGATTGTATTAGGATAGGAATTGGGGTTGCTGAAGGTAATGGGGTTAGGGACTCTATAATTCACTAATTGAATGTATGTTACTGAATGCATGGATTAGTGACAAGACTGTGTGAAGGTCTCTCTTAGTCTCTTATTTGGTGTGTAAGCAGGTGCATGGGTTGGTGAGTAGCAACATCAGCGTGTATATGTGTTTTACTGATTGTATAAGTATATGTATGGGGGTCTGAGTGTCTATGTGGGTGGGTGGGCAGTGCCTGACTCTGCATACATGTCTGAATGGCTGATTCACTGGTTCTATAGATTCAAAAGTGCATCTCAGAAGGGCTGTATGGATAGCTGACTGTGGTTACAGGTCTGTTGCTTAGTGAATTGATGTCTCAGTTGTATATATGTGAGTAATTATATATGTTTTTACACCGTATATGTGAGTGTTGGGGTGTATAATTGACTACCTGAGAGACAGTGATTGCAAGAGTGTCTACATACACAAATGTGTACTTATATTAGTGATTGTTTAAGTGAGTAAGTATGTGATAGTATCTATATCAATAAGGAAAGTAGTGTATGTGTATAAATAAGGCAGGTGTTGTGTATATATCGGCATAGGTGAGTAGATGGGTGTATGACTGATTTTTGGCATGACTGAATAGATGTGTGAGTATCTCTATGGATCAGTAGCACTGTGTAAATGTATATATAGGTGTATGAGTGGATATTATACTGATGTAATGATGAGTGACTGTAGCAGGGATTCTGTTCTCTTACAGAACTGTGCATAGCGATCAGGAACCTCAGTGAATTAGGATGACCCAAAACTCACCTCAGTATCCAAAATCCCCTTACCGAGCTAGCTACAGTGTCTCATTGGTCATAACATACTCCCAATGACTTAGACAAACCAGAACATGAACTTAGGTTACCTCAGGTATCGTGGAACACATGAACACTCTTTCGCTCTATAATCATTTCAAACCAGAATGTGGAGTAAAAGAGGACACGTGCAATTTTGAAATATTTATTATTCAATGCAAAGTTCTCAAACGCAGTATCTTATATAATACAAGAAGACATATTATAAAAACCAGAGTTATCAGCATAGACACTAATCCATAATAAGCAAACGGTGATAGCATATTATAATGCAAAAATCAATAGAAATTTGTATCACCTATTTTTCGCCCTCCCTATTTAGCATACTATATTATATCTAAGAAGGTCTCATTTGGGTTTTAGCAGGGTGGGCCCATACCTCTAAATGTCAGGAGGAGAGGATCACATCATCAGCTACCAGCTCTCTGCATGCGAAGCACCATCAAGTGTGTTTTTGCATTCTCAGTAACTCTATCTTAAACCCTCTTAGAGCCCAATGTTGGCAGCAACTGTATTTGTGTTATGTCTAGTGGTGCGAGGATCAGAGCTCCCAGCAACCTTGTGTTAGGTTATTCTTAGAGGGTTCACCACTCACTGTTCAGACAGTGTACCAAGCATGACTGATATCAGAGCAATAACATATTATTCTCAAATAAATCACATCTTTCGTCTAGTTTGAAAGCCACAATAACAATTATGTGTCGTGTGCAAACTGAAGCCAAAGGAAAATATGTCGTTTAAACACTTAATAAACTCATGCTAACTTAACACAGTATATAGAAAAGCAGCATCTATATGACACCCCCCAATGATCCGAGGACGGTCAAAAAACACAAGCCAATACTAGAATAGAGGAATAACATGAAAGCAGAGTTCAATAATATTGAGCCAAGCTAAAAGTGCATATAAAATTTATATAAAAATATGTATGAATGCCTACAGTGGCCAAACAAAATGTAATCCAAAGTCTTGAACTCGAGGCCAAATGTAAAATCATAGGCCTAGATCATATAAAGTTGAATGTTCGTAAGAAAAAGGCACCTTTCAAAAAATACTAAAAAGTCATGTGCCATAATAATGAAAGTCTCCAAGGCATCTCATGATTGGACAGAATATGCAAAATAGGCAGCAACAGCTTCCAACATGAAATTACTGTCATCATCCGAAACAGTTCAGCTATCCAATTAAGCAATGGGAAAGAACATACGTGCTCCTCCAGCACCGGACCCTCTAGCAACATTAGAGGACAACTCGGTGGGTTCTCAAGAACGCTATGTGCCAGAAACTCATGCGCCGCTGTGGGTATGTCCCACTGACCCATTATTCCATGCATCGCTGCCGAAGGCCATAATCCTTTCGCCAGAACAAACCAACTCGTGAGCAACTACGGGGCCCATCAGGTGATTAAAATCGACATCAGGAGATATCGGCAAGCAGAGACACAAATCAATGGCCCAGTCAAAATCGCAGCTCAGGCAATGAAACACAGGCTGGACACATGTAAAATAGGAAAATCGAAACGATAATCCAAATGCCGTGCTTAAAGTCGCAAGCGGCAGGGTGCCATAGTAATCAAGCATCCGGTTGAGAAACAGTGTCAGAAGTAACTGAGCGGCTTCTTGCGCAGGATGGGCATCCATGTTTTAGGAAGCAGAATAATATCAAAATGCCTGCAGCCAAACCCAGCAAAACAGGGAATCCGCCAAACAAACTCGAAAATATAGAATGGAAGAAAGCGGGGATGACACCAAAAATCTTTTCAAATGTAGTCACGAGACCACTGCTAACCAATTTTAAAAAATGAGCTAAGCCAGACGTGGAGGAGGCAGTAAAGATTTGATGAACTAATTTGCAGAAATGAAACGGCAAGTCCGTATTTAAAAGTGCCTGCACCTCTGTGCCTGTGTTAGCTATGTGAAGGACATAAGTTTCACGGGCCGAGCTCAGGGCCACTTCCTTTTGAGACAAAAGAGCTCTTATTCTGCTCATGCCGTTGAACTCCGCTTTCAAAGTTGGGATGCGCGACCAGATGGAAACATCTGAATTCCCATGCGTGGGAGGATATATCACATTTTTGCAACACACCACACGTTCAGATACAGTAACCACATAAGCGATACCGACTATTAACCCACAACACTCTTCGTTATTCAAAAGCAAATAGCTACCATTTGTCAATAATGTAAATGTGGGAACTTTTGCTAGAACTGGCGCGCCTTTCAAAATACAAGCTAAATTAGGCCGTTCCTGATTAAAAGAATCATGCAACTGGATGTGTCTGCGTATCAGTGAACTGCAGGCGACTGTGTGCATTCTTCACCATTTAGATTCACTTTCTTTCCATCTTTCAGACATCTGTACGTGCATGGTAAAGACCATGCCTCATGGAGGAATGCACTGCCTAGTGGTTCATATCGCCCTATTGCAATATACCGCATACAATTAGTAAATTTGTACAAAGCAAATGGTAACGTAATAACTCCATGGATAAGCCATGTTGCAGCAGTGGCTTCAGCTACAGAAAAGGGTAAAGATTCTAACTTTTCAATATGTAACATAGAAAATGATGCATCTTGCATGGAAAGCATGCACTGCTTGCCAGTCAAATTAAATGGGGCAAATAGTGAGGACACGTTCATGTAACTCCAGGGCACGCGGCCCGCCTTAAGAGTCTGTAGTGTCCACGCAAACTGCATCACAGAACGCAATTGATTTTGACCATGGTACAATACAGACACCTCATCATTCACAATGTCAACTACAGAAGAAACAATATTATTCAACGTGTAAATTCGGGAAGAAAGCATGTTAATACTGTTATCGACAACTGCAAGCACTTTTTCCAAATTTGCTTGGTCAATCGCCCTTAGGCGTTTAGCAGCCTCAATTTGTGAAAATTTCCAAATTTCATTGTAAACCGCATAAATCCACCGTTTAGACCTACCATTAGCCGGGCATTTTATAAAATCATTAAATTCCACATTATAACTGAGATAGATGTAGTTTAACTGCAGCTAACATGGAATGTTGTAACCAATTCTGACACAGTTTCCCCACAGAGTAAGTTGTGACAGTATAATCAGTTTCAAAACGGGGATCAGGTCTTACTTGTGTAAACCCTTCAGCCAAACCCAGAAAACGACGTTGGCAAGAATCAGCACTTCTATGCCACATCAGCCAACCCTTCGGATTCAAACTGGATACATTAAAGGATGAATTATGCAATAGAGTTTGTAACCCACAAATGGACAATTCAGTATAATTACCCCAACCTGAATATTCTTCCAATTTGGGGATAATTGGTGTGTTTAATTTTTTAGAAGTAGCCAATCCAAAGCATGTTGTTTGGGAAATAGTAGAATTTAGAAACAACATGTGATTCAGGATGAGACATGCATGGTGCAAAGCCTCAGTGCCTTGTCCCTGCCAATCTTTGGTACCCCAAACCGATTTAAGGTCAATTGTTCCTTTCCATAGCTCGTAGCCATCTACAGCTAACTTGTCTAGAAAGGGCTTCGAATACAGCAATTTTGTATCGGTAAGTCTAACTTTGGACATGGACTTTTGTGTCATTTTGAAATAAAATGACTCAGGATTTGATTGATTAAAGTCTGTAAAATAAGTGTATTTTTTCAGAAATGTACTGGAGCTGCCTCCCAATGGAGCGGGGAAATGTTCCCACTGTGTGTAATTTACAGCAACCCTCCTGGAATTTGTTTTATGTAGAAAATGATTACCATAATTTTGAAAGCAAAACAAATCACCATAATTCACAGAATCTAAGTATAAATCCTCAGCATCAAATGCAGCATAGTATTTCAAATCAGAGAATAATGCTTCAACGGCCTGAATATCCCAATCATCAGAACGTATATTTTGTTTTACCACACCCCCCATGTTTACTCTAAGTACATTCGGAACATTAATCACTTCAGTGGGGCCATGTATTTGAAACCAAACCGCATCCCACACAATCCCATCAAGAACAGGCCAAGCAGTAATGTTAACTGTATTCAAATCTCTTTTCAGTCTGTGTGCTGAATGTGAAGAGGAAAGAGGGGCCAATGTTCCATTAAGGTACCGAATTCCTGTTCTTTCTTTGACATAGTGGCCATCGATCAGACGAAAAAAATAAAACACAAAACCACTTGACATAAAAGATAAAATGAAAATAGAATCATCCAAATGTATGTCCAAGGGGGAATTAAAAATGTTTTTAAATAAAGTGGCATATTTTGCAATATTTGAAGGTTTCTTTGAATGTTCTGAAACAGAGTCAAAAGAAAATCTGGACTAGCCGGCCAAACGAGTCTGCAAATCCGGCATTGATAAATTAGTTGGATAGGTGTAGTTCAGCTCATCAGTGTTAGTAACAGGAATAGTATGTAATTAAGGACTGGAAATAGCAGGCATCTCGAGGGACACCTCCGGCTCAGCTCCAGAAGTAATGGCCAACACAGAGTGCCTCACCATGGAAGGACAGGAAACCGCCGGTGTCATGCTATGAAGAATCGGCCACCCTGTGTGTCTTGACATTGTCAATTGAGATAAATCTGTTTACCTCACAACCTGGAAGTGGTGGTAATATGACTGTTCTCGTGCCCTTCACTCCAAGAACTCAAACCGGTGCACGATATGAGGGACCAAACTCTTTCTTGTTATCGATCTTCTCTCGAAGCAGTTCTCCAACTTGGG
Organism: Lissotriton vulgaris; assembly: GCF_964263255.1. Taxonomy (NCBI): domain Eukaryota; kingdom Metazoa; phylum Chordata; class Amphibia; order Caudata; family Salamandridae; genus Lissotriton; species Lissotriton vulgaris. Next base: position 383,808,246 of record NC_141689.1, read on the forward strand.
GTAGCCAGCCAACTACCGGGATCTGCAACGCATCATCCGATGTGGAGGGCAAATGTTCCTTAGCTAGACTGTCTCTGGTCTTTTGTAGATCCTATAAAACAGTGCAATGTTCATCTACGTCAAAGGCCGCGGCCTGGGCCTTGCAGTCTAGACCGTCGAGGTCAGGGACGTACATCTTGATACCAAAGAGCATTTCATATGGGGTCCGCCCACCCAGAGACCTTCTAGGGAGATTATTAAGCGCACGCTGCACACCATTGAGATGGGCCAACCAGTTTCTGCCAGTGCCTATAACTCGAGCAGTCAAAGATTGCTTTAAGTCACGGTTCATTCGTTCCACTACACTGTTACCCTTAGGTCTGTACGGAGACGAAAACTTGACTTGGACCCCCAACGAAACCATAGCATCCTTATACGCCTTAGAGGTGAAAGCCGGACCCTGATCCGAATGGAAGGTACCACAGGCAAAAAAATCCCTACAAAGACACGCAAATCTCTTATGACAGTCCGTGAATCAGCGCTCCGATGGGGCCATACCCACACAAAGCGTGTGCATGAATCAACTGCTACTAAGATGTACTTATACGCAGTATCAGAAGAAAAAGGACCGCAGTGATCTAAATAAATGCACCCCAGTGGTTTATTAGAAATGTACAACTGTGTCTGAGGCGGACGCGCAGCAGTTGAAGGCTTAATCTGCTGGCAAATGTCACATTGAAGGACATAATCGCGCGTCTGTTGTACAGTCCCCGCCACCAGAACCTCTGTTGTAGCTGAGTTACAGTGGCTGAGACGCCCGCATGCGCAGACGCCACACCTTCATGAGCCGCTGTAATCAAAGTAGCTCTGCGATCCGAGTTGGGAATTAAACGTTCGCCAACATCAGGAATTTTCACATAAGGAACCTTTTCGGGACTTAAGTGGTATGTGTACTTTCAAAGGGAACCCCGCAGGATATTTACCTCCCTTCTCAGTGGCAGCAACAGCTGCCAAGATGTCATCATCTATCTTACTTTTGGACCTCCTGACTTCTGCAACTAAGTATTTTGATACTGCTGACTTCGCCGCTTCATCAGAAAGCGAATTACCGACAGCGTGGACTCCCACGCGCTAATGGCCAAGAGTATGAATCACAAACACGAGTGGTAACTTTTCTTTAAGTTCAGCCACTCGGACCCAGATCATTTTATGTTTTATTGTGCTACCTTTGGAATCACAAAATTCATTCTGAATCCAAAAGAACAAGTTTTCATTGTAAGACTGGACACAGTAGTAAGAGTCACTTACGATCAAAGTCGTCACACTAGGATCTGCGTACTCCAATGCAAGCATCAGAGCACGAAGCTCTGCTAATTGCGCGGTGCAGTCCCCAAGTGTCTGCGTGTGCACGACACTGGACTTGAACTCATCGTTCACCATGGCACCGACCACAATGGTGCATGCGGAAACGTAGGCATGTTTAGAGCCATGCGCAACCTGAGCCGAACCATCAGTGTAAATGATGCAATGGAAATCCTTCAACGGCCGCATTGCTAAAGGAGCAGGATGAACAAATTCATACTGTAAGTACTCCTGCGACCGTAAAGTGGCGCCAAAAATAAACGTGACATCCTGGGATGTCAAGGATGCAGCCCATTGAAACCACTGAGGGTGCAAAGCTTTGGAATTTGGTACACTGGCTTTCGTAACTGCCTCCAAGGCAGGACACGGGGTAACAACCAACATGCGTTTTCCATGTGACAGGGCACGCTCCTTGAGAATTGCCATCTGCACAGCCGTCAAAACTTTTTCCACAGTGGAAAAGCGCATTTCAGCCGAAGTGTACAAGTGTGACTTGTAAGCAATAGGTACTGTATCTCCTTCATTAAAAGTTAGGTACGTGAAACCTACCGTTCCAGGGGCAATTCTTATCACCAGGTTGGTCTGGTTATCCCTAGTCTGTAAATATTCAGAAGCGAGCAAATCAGCTTGCAAAGACTGCAGAATAGCTGAATGCTCTGGCAGCCAGCATGATTTGGAAAAAGATGGTTGTATCAAAGCATACAAAGGCTTGATACGCTGGGCATATTCCGGAATGTATGTTCTTCCAAAATTCAAAAAGCCCAGTAAAGATTGTAATTTTTTCAGTGTTGTCGGAGAGCGCAACTGTGCGCATTTCTCCAGGAAGTGAGGAGCCAAGCCTTTTCCCTAATTGTTGAGTTCATAGCCTAGAAACAATACTGTGTACTCTGCAATGTGCGATTTTGCAAAGGTAAACTTGTAACCTATGTCTGCAAAGTTACAAATAATACTATTCACTCAACACAGATGCTCCCAAAGCTCGTCGTCTGTGAGATAAATGTCATTCACATATGAACAAGCATCCGGGTCGATTCTCTCCAACAGAGAGACAATGCGGGCGGAAAAAACTCCAGGACTATTCTTATAGCCCATTGGGAGACGCCGAAACATTTTTTGAACAACGCCGCATGTGAAGGAAGTCCATTGGGAACTCAGACTGTCCAATGTATGGGCATAAAAACCATTGGAAATGTCAAGCGTGGTTTTGAACCGCTTACGCACAAGACTATTTACAAGGGCAGAGCCGTGAGTATTCTGCACTGCACAGTTACGGCAATGCGAGTTTAAATGCCGGTAATCCAAAACCAAACGATATGAGCCGTCCGGCTTGTTCACAGAAAAAAGGGGGTTATTCATCGGTGACACACATGTTTCAATTACACCTTGATATTCCAATTGTTCAAGGATAGCCGCGACTGAAGCTTTAGCTTCACGTCGGATGGGATATTGAGGTTGAGGCTGCGGCTGAGACCGTAAAGGAACATCGTGGCTTGGGGACAATTTATCCCAGCCACATTGATTGCGGTGCACAGCCGGTGCAAGCGCCAGAGCCCACTCTTAAGCAAAGTGCAGCACTTCCACTCTCGAAACATTGTTCGCAAAACTGGGGAGGATTACCTCCTCCCCTCTCTGAGCTGCGAGAACAAAAGGTGGGGGTCAGTCAGCCTCTGAAAGTAAAATATCATACATAGACAAAAGATTTTCCCAAAATACCCCTTTTATGGTACGCTGTATGTCACCTTCAAATAACAGGACAATTTCAAAAAGTCTATCAGGGGGAGCAACTCTTGTATCAGCTGTTTCAATCACAACATAAGTGTCAGTCGCTGTCACCTTCAGTAGTGGATGGAGGGCCTCTCTCACTATGGTAATCTCCGCCGCGCTGTCCAGCAAGGTCAGAGCCCACGTCAGATTCCGAAGCCGTGTTCTCACAATCTGGGGCATATCGATGCGCCGTTAAGGCTGCTTCTTTCTTCTTGGCAAACTGCGGTCTCTGAGGCGTAGAGCCCTCCTGCTTGTCTGCACCGTTGCGCGGGCGGGCCTGACCACGTCCTTGCTGGCAACCCCGGCCCCTGCCGCCCCCTCCACCACCCGTTGACGGAGCCGATGAGTCCTGAAAGGAACGAGGAGAGCGTTGGTCAGAAACCTGAAACCGATCAGGTGATTTAATCATCGCGCGGTCGCGCAAATCATAAACACGTTCCGACTGCGCAGGCAACGGAGACGCAGGACGAGAAACCTGTGTCTGTTGTTGTTGCTTACCCTGCTTCTGTTTTTTAGGCCAATTTTGTTTCTTATTGGAATTGGGCTGAACACTCGCTACCGAAGACTGTCCCTGGGGCTGCTTTTTCTCTTTATCAGAAAAAGGCTTAAGACCCTTGGCATTCCGGCCAACTGTTTTATAAGCTGCCACAATAATCCTCGCTAACTGTCGGGGTTTCTCGGCATTGGGAACCACCGCCAAAGCGTTAGCCACCTGAAAGTTCACTGCATCCCCCTTGACATTCGCAAGGATCAGATCGCAAATCACATCAAAGGAGCCACACAGGCGCATACCCAACTCAACCGCAGACTCCGGTCCGTGATCATCTTGAACACGTTTAAGGACCGTAGACAGATTGGACACAGACGCGGTGCCAAAGCACCTCGAATAGACTGCTGCAAAAGTCTTACCCCAGGTCTCACAGTCAACAAGGTCAGGGGCCAAATCTTTCGGCAAACTAAGCGTAAGAATCCGGTGTTTTTCACCAGGAGTCGTATTAGGAAACACTGCTTCCAGATTTCTCGGCAAGCCAGAAAGGAAAATCATCCTTATCTTGGGGCTTCTTGCCCATTACGGAATTAACCATGACAGGACTGATTTTCAGACCAGCCTGCCCTGCCGGAAGCGCCGCACCTCCAGGGGCTGCACCCTGAACATTACGGCTCATGTAATGTACTAATGCTCTAATCACGGCAATAGCGACAACGTGAAGTCGCCGAATTTCAGCCAAGGTACAATTGCCGTGATTAGGGTGAGGTGTAAATCCAGCCAAAGCAGGCCAATTTGCGCGTGGAATGGACAAAGGACCTAATCTCGGAGCGGTCAAAGAATGGGGTAGGGCGCCACCAAACTCCATGCTGCCAAACATCAATAGGTACTTCCTGTACCCTGTACGGAGCATACTCAGCAGGTACAGGAGTGGCAGTGTACGTTTGGAACACTCCAGAATTTGCGTCCACCGCCGATAAACGTCACCCACGAATAAAACAATTCGTCTGGCAGGATAAGCGTGTTCCGCACTAACCACCATTATCACAGCCAAGCCCTCCAAAGGAACATTATAAGCCCGCAAATGAACACGCACCGAAATGCGACTATGAAGCGGAATGTCCACGGCTTGAGCCATGACTGCACAGGAATGTGTAAAAAACAAAGAATACTTTGTAACACAACTGGGTAGTAATTCAAGGAAACCGTTTTAGATAGATTCAAGCTTGAAAAGACCTATTTCAAAAATAGGTAGGTTTTTCCGACACCACCGTTTTACGGAAACAGGAATGATGGGGTTAAGGTTTGAATGATATACTACTCGAGTTTCATGATATAAGGCCAACAAAGTAAGGGCGCCACATTGCAGGGATTCCGTTCTCTTACAGAACTGTGCATAGAGATCTGGAACCTCAGTGAATTAGGGTAACCCAAAACTCACCTCAGTATCCAAAATCCCCTTACCGAGCTAGCTACAGTGTCTCATTGGTCATAACAAACTCCCAATGACTTAGACAAACCAGAACATGAACTTAGGTTACCTCAGGTATCGTGGAACACATGAACACTCTTTCGCTCTATAATCATTTCAAACCAGAACGTGGAGTAAAAGAGGACACATGCAATTTTGAAATATTTATTATTCAATGCAAAGTTCTTAAACGCAGTATCTTATATAATACGAGAAGACATATTATAAAAACCAGAGTTATCAGCATAGTCACTAATCCATAATAAGCAAACGGTGATAGCATATTATAATGCAAAAATCAATAGAAATTTGTATCACCTAATTTTCGCGCTTCCTATTTAGCATACTATATTATATCTAAGAAGGTCTCATTTGGGTTTTAGCAGGGCGGGCCCATACCTCTAAATGTCAGGAGGAGAGGATTTCATCATCAGCTACCAGCTCTCTGCATGCGAAGCACCATCAAGTGTGTTTTTGCATTCTCAGTAACTCTATCTTAAACCCTCTTAGAGCCCAATGTTGGCAGCAACTGTATTTGTGTTATGTCTAGTGGTGCGAGGATCAGAGCTCCCAGCAACCTTGTGTTAGGTTATTCTTAGAGGGTTCAGCACTCACTGTTCAGACAGTGTACCAAGCACGACTGATATCAGAGCAATAACATATTATTCTCAAATAAATCACATCTTTAGTCTAGTTTGAAAACTACAATAACAATTATGTGTCGTGTGCAAACTGAAGCCAAAGAAAAATATGTCGTTTAAACACTTAATAAACTCATGCTAACTTAACACAGTATATAGAAAAGCAGCATTTATATGACATGACAGCATGTATGAGTGACTGTATTAGTGTATATCTGGCTCACAATAAGTATATAGGAATCAGTGGATGGATATCTAGTATCTGGTATTGGTGTGTCTATGCTTTTCAAAACGGTAGTCTGTATTTTGGAGTGTGTGTATCAAAGGTTATATTACAGTGTGAAGAGGTGTATCAGACTATCACGTTTATGTTGTCATCAGTGATGTCATAAGTGATGTCATTCGAGATGTCATCAGTGATGTCATGAGTGATGTCACTGACCATGTTATGATTGATGTAATGTGTGACGTCATCAGCTGTGCGTTACGGGCGTACAAGTTATAGTTTGCTCAACTAACTATAACAGGTGAATTTCTCTGGTTTTATATGAGTCAAATGTCCGACTAACTATAACGTCCCTGAAACCTATGGTTTCTAAGGTTTTTTAAATGCTAATTCTTAACTATAAAGTCTGTAAAACCTAAGGTATTTTCAGTGAATTTCAAAGGTTTTTTAAATGTTAATTTCATACTTTAATATTTATAAAACCTATATTTTTTCAAAGTGATTTTTAATATTTTGCAAATCTATCATCCTTTTTTTAAACTTTTCAAACTATGTATTCTTTTATATCTTCCTCACAAAATATGAATATATGTTTTTTTTGTTGAGGAAACTACAGTCTACGAATCTCGATCAACACGCGAATCCTCTCCACCACATTTAAATGATGCAGATTTCGTATACGAAGGGTTTGTAACACCGTGTCCCGCTTAACAACATGTAGGTATGAGGTCACGCCATCTTCTACTGTGGTATTTTACCGATATGCACTACCAAGCGGCACGTTACGTCGTGTACGTATGGGGTGGCACCCGCTGCACATACCAAATGCGACAAATGCATTCTGCCACGCCCTGTGGTACATCATGGACATACAATGTCACTCCGCGTATGCCATTCCCTCATTTTTTTTGTCTCAAGCTATCTAATCTAAATAACTTTAAATTGTATCTGAGAGCAAGCGATAATTAAAAATATCTTAAACAGGCATACATTTCTAACTGCAATAAACTTATATTTTAGTAAATATATTTTCTCAAAATCACATTGGGTGCAGTCTCATTGCGCAGTGGCTGCGCGATTGCCATATGACCCCTAAAGAAAAGCATTTCATTAGTTCATAACAATTCCCGTTGTAACAGTCCGAAAACGCCACCCATTAAAGTCAATATCTGTACTGCATTTCATGAGACACACCTCTTCTGCTTAGAGAGCTTTGTTCTAAACTTTATGCAATATACATATATTTTACACTACTCACAACATGTAACTATCATGTTCATCAATATTCATGCTCTGAAAAGTAGCCTTCCACCTATGATAGCCACACACCTAAAAGTTACATTACCGAAATTATCTCCAATACCACAGGTAACATGGTTGCATAAGCTGTCCAAAACACAACGTAATATAGACTGGACCAGAGACAGTATCATGCATTGATAATGAACACACCAACACAGATAGATAGTGGAAGTGGATACGGGCACTGTGGCGGGGTTGAAATGATGGAACGTAGGCCAGGTCGAGTGAGATAGGGTTTCATTTTCCCGAAGACTCGTTTTTATCTGCTTGCCAGTCTCTGTTTGGAAAAGGTTGCGGGGTCCGACGTGGCTGTGGTTCTGGGTTTCCTGGAGGATGTTTGGGATCGAGCTGTAGGAGTTCCCGTCGTCTGTATCCTAGAACCTGGATCTCGGATGTCCCGTCAGGCCGTAGAGTGTGGCGTGAAATAAAGGAAATGAAAAAGAGATTCTAGGACACTTGTCCTCTTGAACCCATTTTGTGAGGGACCGGGGGGTGAGGGAAATCATCACAAACACAGTACACTTTGTGATATGAAATTAAAAGGATTCGGACTGGTGCTCGTGTGGGTGAATACATTTAAAAAAGAACAAAAAAGCTTTATATGCTGGTGGGGTTTGGAGGTTTCTCAACGGCAGGGATACGCTCCTTCCACCCCACCCACCCTGAGAACTTGCCTCCTACCTGTTCAAGCCACTCCTCTAGGAGTGTGGCTCGGAGGCTCACGGGGTCGTTGGCCTCCTGGCTTACTCGCGGCTTCAGTTGTAGCAGTTCTCTGTTCTTCCTCACTCTCTTTGGGTCCTCCTTTCATCACTAGAATCACTCTTGTCTCCGTCTCGCCACCTGTTGCTGTGCACACCGTTATCCAGGAAGTCTCTGCACTTAACCCTGTGCGCATGCTGACGTCGTCAGGGGCAGGAGTATTGTCTGACATGAATCTCCAGTTAACTGAGCGATCCTCTTGTTCATTGTGTACATGGTACAATAAAGCATTACCCTTCAGCATCCATTCCTCCTGCTGGAAGGGAACAAGCATTGGGTAAAAAGGTATAGCGGACCACCAGTCATTCCTTTGCTCTACCTTCCCATCTAGGCATCCCACCCCATCACAGGCATGTACGCTCGACTCCATTTTATTAATTACCATGGTGACATATTCAGTGACGTCTGTGCTGGATGTGTGTGTCGGGTAGTGTAAACCAGCCTTCAGGGAATGGTTGCTGCTAGCATCAACTACAACAGTAATCATTGCATCACACACAGAGATTCAATATCTAAAGAATTAATAATTAATGCTGCTGGCAGGTAGGGACAGTAGATGTGAAATTATACAGAAATAATTATATCGTAAAAGAACAACAACTTGTGGTATACTTACACACAATCAATAGATCTAAAATAATAGACAAGAAGATTATATCATAAATGCTCCTTCACTTCTAGTGCACTCACATAGCCACATCAAAAGCATTCAGCATGTGCGCAGCCACCGATAATGTGTGCTGTAGACAGGCAGTACTATGAGCAATATCTGTTGCCATCGACACTGCATCATCTGCAATAGCGACTCAATCTGCAGTGTAGGCCACAGAGAAAGGTCAGCAAGGACCCACAGGTACGTAAGGTGACGTCACCTAACTAGTTTGTTGTCGGCAAAGAAACAAAAAAGCGCGTGCAAAACCTGCAATGATACATATGCCTGGTGCAGAGAGTACGCACTGGAGCAATGTCTTTTCATACAAGACTACCTCATCTAACACTGAATTCTGCAGCATAGGCCAGATAGAGCGTTCAGCAAGGGCCCACAGTCACGTGGCATTGACTTGAGCTCTACAGTTTACAATACGTGAAGCAAAGAAAACATGTGCGGAGCCTGCAATGATGCGTGTAAGTGGTGCAGACAGAGCACACTATTGCAATCTCTTCTCTTACAGGACTGCATCATCTACAATAGCAACTCAAGCTGAATTGTGAACACTACTGTCTGTTAATTGAAGGCAGTACTCACACACACAACTATCAATACTTTTTCTCACTCCCTCTCTACAAAATAAAATAAAATACATTCCAGAGAACTCTACAATGAATAAATCATATCAATTCGATTTGGGATTTGATCTCTCTACAGTCTACACTATTTATTGTTCCTTTGACTTGCAAGATGAATTTGGTCATTTTACTAAACCTTCAACTCATATAAAAAACTTCTTCAAGCCAGTATTCTAAAACATTATTGTGTATGTTTCAATAGGCATTCTAATTACTTAACTACTGGATTCTGTAACTAAACAATCATCACTCAATTTAAAGTGTAAACCCTGTGAACCACAGTCTAGAAAGAATCCAGTGGTCATTCACAACTCACAGCCACATACCGTTGGATTCGAAAGCACGGAGTTGGTAGCACCTGATTAGAGGGGGTACACAGAAATCATCACAGACTTTAACTTATGACATCCTCAATCATACAATCAATACCCATTTCACTGTTTGCACCTGCTGTACCACAGTACACTCCACC